>NC_044244.1:10527994-11852661 GCF_003957555.1 Calypte anna | reverse complement strand
TTTTCACTCAGGATAAAACTCCTTATCTTAAACCTTTTTTATTCTGAAGAATTATGAACCAAAGGGTGAAACAAAAGCTGCCTTTTAGGATTAGACATCTGCAACCATTATCAACTTTATGCAGGACATTGCATAATTATGCAGGGTCCTTCCTGATACTGCCAGTGAAGTTGCATTGGCACTGTCAAAAATTCACTAATATTATGACAATTTTACTCTTTCATAATATTGATAAGATTTCTTAACAATGTACAAAAGTTCACTTTTTAATGCAGTGGACTCTCTTGTATGCTTTGCCATTTGAGAACAAGGAGACCTGAAACAGACTGGCTTCATTTGACCAAATTACAGTTCTCTATTCTCTACAGTCAATGGAGAGAAATAGGCACTTGTGATTGATTTTCTGAACTAGAATTCTCAAACAGATCACATGAACTATGCTCAGAAAGTAGAAATTTTTCTCTTTGGTCTATAGAGTCCAAAGGCACTAGTTCAGAGACAGCTATCTTTACGGTAGCTGAGGTAAGTGAGATGGAGCCTCCCAAACATGGAGGCTAAGCATTTTGTTTTGAGGTTTCAGAGAAATCCTATTATTCAATATTCCTGGCTTTCAGTTTTGCAAGAATATCTTTATCTGAACATGCATATTCTCACTGCAGAAAGAGGTAAATGAGGATTCTGTGAATAACAGAAACACACTGCAAAGTAAGAAAGAAGAACACACCTGGTGTCACTGTCACATCATTTCCATTGACCACAGGTCTTTCTTCCTCTTCTTCCTCTGGTGGTTCAATACCTGCCTTTTCCATGTTGCTCACAGACTTATTCCTTTTACGTTTGCCTTCAGCCCCGGGGGTGGCACCTGGGAGGATCTGATCTGTTACATTTAACAGCAATGGAGCTGGTTCTGCTGGAGGCTTCGGAGTGCCGTAATAGTTGTCTGGAGAGAAAAGAAAAGGAATAACACATAAATTTGGAGAAATACCTATGCTGCTGCTTCTCCCATTGTCTTAGATTAATGGGATTATGTGAGGTAGGATCTGGTTCATAATCTCAGATGAAAATTAGTTAAAAATGTTTTATGTAGATTTAAATATTCACCTTCCATGAAATGGTCATTTCTTGGTGGTAGAAGTAATGATCAATTTATGCTCACAGGTATATACCTTATTATCAGTTCCTGGAACTTTAACAGGGTAAGTTACCATTCCTCTCATCCAAGTATCTGACAAACAGGCAGCATACAAGAGCTATTTTTTGTATTTCAGATTGTTAGGACAAATTACTTCAGGAACATTTTTGCAACATTACGAGAATTTCTGTAGAATCAAAAGAATTGGCTATTAACTATGTTATGTCATTTTCAACACTCCTGCCCCCCAAATTCTCTCAACTGCTTAGAAAGCAAATAATCATTCAATGATTCAGCGATTTGCAGTTTTCATTAATGCTTGCACTATCTCATTTTTCATATTTGTAAAATTTTTCCTATTCGTGAGCCCTAGATTTGTAATAGTTAATGCTAATATATTTTCAAAGAGAGTTGAAACCTTATGCTTTAGGGTTTAAAATTATCTCAAAGTGCTAAGGAATTCTAAAGAGACTTAAGGTGGCTGACAGATTGCCCTCTATTTGTCTCTCAAGAAATTTCTGGCAACTTCCTCTGAGTCATCTACTTTCTGTCAGAATGATTATTAGATGAGATGGACCATGGTCCGATCTTACCTCTCAGTACCTATATGTTTGCATTTCTACAACATACAATCTCAAAACTGGTTTCTTACTCTAAGCTTGCAAGAATATGGTTAAAAATAAAATATTTTTAAAAATATATATCCAAAAATTAATAAGTCCTCTCTAGAAGCAAACATAAAGATAAGACATAAGCATAGGACATAAAGCCATATATATGCAGTTATTTTTTTTCATCTGCAAGTTACATAGAAGGGCAGTCAACACAATAGCTTACAAGTAAATTTTCAACAGTTAGTATGGGAAACTAAAATACTGTCCAGCTCTGAGAAACTTTTCAAAGGATAAAAGCACCTATGTAAGTATATTAAGTTGCTAAAGATATTTGTAGATTGTACGACTATTTTTAAACTCTTATCATGCAACTTAGGGCTTCTGTTCAATCAAATAATAGTAGCAAATGGAAAATTTCTTTTTAACTACCTAAAAGTGTGACATAGGTAAATATATATGCTATATCTGCACAGTAAAGCATCAAAAGATGCATTTTTCAGGCTGAGTAAAAATTATTTCTGATTCTGGCATTCCTGTGTGTTTCCAATGAACTGTGATGTTCAGCCACAAGACCACCTCAGCACAGTGAGCAGTCTTGCAACTACTGAACACTCTATAAATTTTTTGCTGTGGTTTAGCAAAACAATATTCGTAACAGATGTTTCTGTAATTGTAATACACTGGAAAAATTTACTGTGTTAAATGGTCTTCATACTCCGGACTTAGGGATGGCATAATTAAAAACTAACTGGCTAAGGTTTTCTTTTAGTTTCATGAGATGGCAGTAGGTTTATTGCAGAGCCCTGATACCAACAGAACAACAAGTTGTGCCTTTGGATGGCTGTCTGTGAGAGCAGGAGCTCTCTTTGGCAGGGGAGTGAGATTTGGGGCCCGAGGGGGGAAGGGAAATCAACATTTTGCCATTCACCAAACAGCCATTTCAGTGAAGGAGCAATGCTCCATGAAAGAAAAAATTAGAATCAATGTAAACTGTATCTTCAATAAAATTTCTCGTTGTCTTGAAATTCCTTCCCTAAGCCTTAGAAATTAGCATTAGAGCTAATGGGAGACTCACATGGAAACTCAGCAATTGTATTATCTGACATAATGCAAAGACTAAATGTTTAAGCACCGTAACTTTTGTTGCAATGATGTTTGGAGTATCTCTGATAAAACCAGCTCTTTTTCACCTTGCCTGAGCATAGGACTGGTCTGGTTCAAGATGTTACTGTTGAAACACTAGTCATAAGGTCAGCTTCCAATAAGTACAAAAAGTACATTGAAGAAACAATTCAAATTGAGTTTAATTAAAAAATAAATTAATAGAAAAGAAAAAAAAGTTTACTAAAAGAAAACATAAATGCCATGCATATCCACAGTAAAAAAATCCAGCAGTTAGAAGCTTTAAAAAAGAAATGGAGAACAAAGCAGAAAACACCTTTATAGGACTATACAAAACTACCTAGTGACCTCCCTTTTGTATACTGCCTGCTGTTCTGGTATTTGCCTCTAAAAAAATTACATGGGGGATCTAAAGAAGAGCAATTAGAGCTTGGAACTGCTTAAATTGATTTGGAGTTTTCAGCCTGGAAAGGGAACAAATGAAGGGGGATATGGCAGATATGTGTAAAACCAGGAGAACCCTAGGAAAGTGCCTAGCAAATAAATTAATGGATGCTTGGCTTCTCACTACAAGAGAACAACAGGATGTTTGGTGAAATTAGTAGATTTAAAATAAGCAAAAAGAAGTGGGTTTTTTGCACAGTATAAGAGAATAGGGGCATTCACTTTCAGATGCTGCCAGTGTCATAAATACAGTCAAAAAGCAATTATACAAAGTCACAGAAAAAAAATCATGAAAGCCTACTAAATGTAAAGGTATAGATTCTGAATGAAAACTTCCATACAATACAGGTCGGTGGAGTGCAGAATGTCACTCTGTATGCCTTTCCTATTCTTGTATTTTTTACCTTAACGTCTACCAAGGTGGCAGTATTAGAGACAGAGTATGGGGCCACAGATTTCCTTTGACTCAGTGCCAACTGCTCTCATACTCAGGTGCCTTCTCATTACACTTTTAAAAAGTGTGCATACTCCTCTGCCACCCCAGAGCAAAGTCCAGAGGTCACCTGAAGCCAGCAGAGCTTAAGCTAAACTCTTTGCACTGTACTTGGCTAAAAGCCTTCATGCAGACAGGCAACGCAGAACATGCAGTTAATTTCAGAAAATCTACTGCTGCTTAATCCATTTCACTGCTGCTCAGCTTTGTGGTCCCAGCCTTGTTTCTGAGTGCAGCTGAACACTGAACATGGTCTAATCCAGCCTGTTTGACTTTGCTGCCAAAACAGCTTGGAAGCCATAGTGCTGTTACAATTACCAACCAGTCTTTGCAACCCTAAGCTGCCTGAAGAGGTCTACCTGATTCTGATAAGGACTCATAAAATTCCTGGGAATCACTCAGCTCTGATGATTGAGATCAGATCAGGAAGTCAGAAAGTCAGAAGAAGCACAAAAAGGAGAATAAGAGGAGGACAAAAACCAGCTTTCTCTTCTTAACCTGAGTTCAGCTAGGTCAGGAAGCAGTAAGACATTTTAATGATGAAGCATTTGATGATGAAGCAATAGATCCTAACTTGCTTCTGGAGAAAAGGCAAGCCCTTATGGGAAGAAAAAAAACATAGCATTTGGGTGGAAGTAAAGAAGCAGAAGAATCATCACGTTGAAATGACAATAAGACCCAGCTATACTGACTGTCACTATGCTGACCTGCTCAACACTCAGTGACCCCAGTTATAAATGACTCTCCCATGATGTGCTCCACTTTGCACTACATTGCAGGAACTAACCTACATGAACTTTCCTCTGCCTGGCCTTCCTGAGCACTTTCACTACCAGCCCCAGTCCTTTCATGAGGAAATAGACCAAAACACAGCACAGAGCAGGCATCTCCACTTTGCATCCATCTGCACAGGGAAAGGAGAAGAATGGATTTTGTCAGATCTGCAAAAAACTCCCTTTCACTTCTGGCACCAGCCTGATCCATTAGACTGGAGAGGAGTGGGATGGTGTCAGGGACAGTCCTTGGATCCTGAACTTCCACTGATTTCATATGGGAAATGCAAAAGTCTAGTTTATAAAAGTAAGTATTATGAAACGTTAGAAGTTGTGCTGAGGAATTAGGAAATTCTAGTAAGAATGAACAGACAGAAAATGAGAGATGCATTAGAGTCAAAAGCTTTTAAAATTACTACTTTCAACTGTGGTGTGACTCAGATTCTGAGCCCAGAACGAGATATGCATTCCTTTTCACACTTATTTTTGAAATGGATGAAACAATACACAGCTACAAATCCACCCTGCTTCTGCTTATTCAGCGCCCTCATTTAGATAATCTGCTTGTACTGTTGATACAACACTGAATTGCTGAAGTATCAGCCAAAATTGTGTGAGTCAGCCACAACTGTAGGAAATGAAAGACAAACCTTATTTTTCAGTTATTAGAACAATAACTGCAAATGTTATGATGAATGTTAAGTCTCTATACACACTGCCTTTTTGGTCACTCTATAGTGATAATAAACTAGGGGGAAAATACTCTGAAGTTTAATTGTCTGGATGTATGAGTTGAATTTGGTATTTTAACAGCTCATAGATAAATGCATATGGAAAAATAACAGATTGGAATGGTAAATGGACCCAAAGTATTCTATAATTCTGTTCTATAATGAAGGTGTCTGAACATCAACCAAAAAACTCAGACTTTAGATGCAACAGTGAAAGGAGATCTAAAACCTGTAGGTTCATCTGTAGTGGCCTACAGCACGTGAGCCCTGGGACATCAGGCTCAAGTCCTCTGCAATCCAGAGTCCAGACACTGAGCATTCTTTACACACAAATTTAAGTGTAGGTTTCTGGCAATCTTTAGGGGTCAGCAGGAAAGAAAGCGTCTGGTTCTGGTATCGCTTAGTGCAGGCCCAACAGGCTGGCAGTATAACCAGCAGAGAAAGATCTGATTGGTAATATCTCAGACTTTGTCTTAAATATTTATAGCAAACAGTGCAGGTGAAGGGGTTGCAGACATCTTTGAAGGATTTTGTATTGTGAGCAATGGATGTTGAAGACAGGAGGGATTCAAAATGCAAGCTCCATGGACGTTTTAAACTCTGTTTAGACCTCCAGGAGGAAACCATGTGGCATCACCATGCTCTCATTTCACTGCACTGTCAGATCCACACATCACTTTGCTGTGGAAGTGCATCCAATCAGCTGGGGTCTTCTTATGAAATTATTTTATTCTAACATTTTTGGTCACCTGTATATGTCATTTACAGCATCAGCATTCTTTTGGATGTCATGAAACATGTTCTGCAGTGCAAATACATGGGGACAGAATATTTTAAAACTGAAAAAGCCCTCTCTCAAAATTCTTACAACCATCTCATAAAATCCCCAAAGATGAAAAAAATTACATAGACATTGTTAAAATATAATCAGTGATGTATTTTAACAAAATTCAAGACAGTTACCACCTCCTTAAGGAAGCCTAGCAAACTTCTTTTCACCCACTCACCTTGACTGAGTAATTTATTTTGACAGGTGACTCTACAATAATTAGGGCTTTTTTAATCATTGCCGTAAGGTTTGGTGAGTAGATTTTGTTCCTGGGTTCATACATTTTCATGATGGTTTTCCAAAACTGCTTGCTGGATCAAAGTTGCAGAACTCTTAGTGTGGTGCCAAACTAAGTGGAATTAAAAAATGAAGCCTTCTGAAGACTTTAGATTTTAGAGTCACATTGGTATTATTTTTCCTCTTGTTTTGTGTCATTAAGATGGCAAAGAGGACAGCAAAGGTCATAGTTTAGATCTTTCAGGATTTAGGGAAAAAATGTTATTAAATGTTATTAAATTCAATTGTGAATTTTTTTTCAACAACAGTTCTTAACATCTATTGTGTTCTCTGAAGTACTTACAGGTAAAGTTGTACTAAGATATTTCCTGCTACTTTTATTTTTTTTACTTTCAGGCAGAGGCAAGATCTCAGATTTGGCCTTCTTTTTCTAACTAAGCCTTTGAGTCCACATTGCTTAGTTCTCCAAGCCTCACTGTTACATTAACATTTGAATTAAAAATACAAATTAAAATTTATTTACTTTGGGAGTGCTGTCAGAGTGAGTTACACATGATATATAGAACTAATTCCATACTTGTTGGATATAGAGATCCCCAAGGTTATAAGGTCTGTTTTCCACCCTTACTATTTTCTAACTGTACCGGGCTTTAGCTATGGCTAAAGCTACTCAAAAGGAATATTTTTTATGAGATTTCAGGGTTCTGCTAAAACAAAGGGGTCAGTTATTGCCCGTACATTCCCAACATACACTTGGGCATTTTCCAGCAGGTATAGTCCAGCTGTTTCCCAGAGGCAGGGAAGTTTCTCATATCTTGTGCTGCTGTGATTCTTCCCCAGGTAGAATTCTCATTTGGGTCTTTGCAGCTTCTGCTAACAGACAGTAGGCAGATATGCTAACTTCTGTGTCAACTAATGACATTTTAATAACTGGCTTCAGGATTGTCTATTCATCTACATGAAAATTAAATCACTAATTATAGCTGTGGATTTTTGCCCAAGAGTGTTCTGGCCCCCAATGAATGCAGTAACAGAGGAAGTTTCTAAATTCACAGATACAGAAATGGAGACAGAGGAGCTGTCAGACCTTTCAACATGACAGACCTGCTCTTCTCTTACTACCAACTCCCCTCAATAAGAATCTCTCTTTGCCAGATAAATTAGGAAAGACTGTAAAAGTAAAGGTACCTGAGTTTAAATAAACTTCTTAATTGGTATTTTTTCAAGATAAATACCAGTAGAAAAAAAATTTTGTAAACTTAAGTTACTGAGCTGCACAGGGGATGAGCTAAAGTAATTCTGATTTTCAGATTTTTTGAAGAACTGAAAATTAAGCTATACAAAGTTAATTCTCATTTTAAAAATTTATTTTCTTCAGAGATGTCACTTCATGTTTTAGTGTACTTCAGAGTTCAGACTCAAATTTTCTTTTTCTCTGTTTCCATAGTGCTAAGGTGGTTTCATCCTATAAACACTATGAATTCTTTAGATTTTGTTACTTAAGCTTTTTTTTTTTATTTGCAGTGTTTCCTCTATAAATTTAGGCACATATGCAAGAGTAATCCCTAACAATTCTGTTTAAAATATGAGAAGCACACAGAAAGAACAATTTCACTTTTACAGAGTCAGATCATGCCTGAACTGTTTTCATTATTCCTTTAATTCCAAGACCAAACCATGTGAACAGATACAGCCATCTTGAGAACAAAGTCTCTCACAGTTGGGAAACAACAATACTCCCATCAGATCTGGGAACCTCATGGGCTGAAGGCGTAAATACATTTCAGATAAGGTGACATATAACTATACTGCATTAAGTCTAGGTGGAGGTGGCTGTGAGGAGGGGATTGAACTTAGGATTCCTCAAAGCTTAAGGTCCTGACTTTATTTCTCCTAAATATTTTTCAAGTTTGTATTTTTCTCTAAAAAGTAGAACAGAAGCAATTTCAGATAATGGCCTAGAAGAGAGATGACTGCTTATCAGATGCAGCAGTGTGCAGCACGCACTGCACATCTTCACAAACCTTTGGATTCTATGCTTTGATCTTATACTGAGCACAGCAAACCAGAAGTGAAAAATCTAGACAGAGCTTTTAAAAGGCTACTTGTATTTACTTGAGGAAAATTGTGCACAAAGGGACAGGAATGAATACGAAAGAGCATTTGGACTTTACAAACAATAATCACAGAGGTATGCATGAAGGATACTGGAAAAAAATGTACAACAATACAGATAAATAAATATTTTATAATATCTTGCCTATTTTAAAACAATTATGTTATCTGACCTCATCTTCTAAAAAGCAATAGTACAGTTTGAAACCTCTACTTCATCACGAAGGAGTTCAATTCCTAAACAGTATATTCTTGGTTGCAGCTAAGCAGAGATATCAATATACTTCTTCCCACAGTGCGTATATATTTGTTTTGTTGTTGTTGTGAGCTGTCTAATGTTGTCTGGATTAAGCCCTTGAGTCGTCACTTATGATTGTGTCAGATCCCTGAATGATAAGAGACTAAAACACTGCCCCCTCCCTGGAAGCATCAAGGCCAAGTTGGATGAGGCCTTGTGCAGCCTGATGTAGTGGGAGGTGCCCCTGCCCATGCACAAGGCTTGGATTTTGATAATATTTAAGTCCCTTCCAACCCAAACCATTCTGATGTGCAGTGAAAGGTAACCAGCTCTTTACACACCTGCCCTGGGATGAACTGGCCTCTGGAAATGTCCATCTTCTTGGCTGCTGAACTTAAACAAGATCCAGGCTGCTTTTGGTAGCTAATGATAGATGACATGATTCAGATCAAGGTCCACAGTGCTATTGCTTTTGTCATCATTTAAAGATTTGGCCTTAAAAAACTATGAGATTGACTGCTTCCCTTGAACTCTAATTTTGTTTAGTGATACATTATTGCTAAGGTTCTTGTAGAAGTGAAGGTCCTTTGCCATACTAAAGAACAGCTTGTACCAAGTCCCTCCGTTGTGACAGTAATGCTTACGTGGTTTTATACCCTTACAAATGACATGGAAACAAAGGGAAAGACCAAGAGTATTTCTACATAAAATTTCATGTAGTTTAGACTGTGCTACGGAAGTGAATATTTCTGAATCTTCAGAAGGACTAAAAAAAGACAGAATATATGTGTATAGGAAGGCATCATATCATATCAATTTGATTATTGATAAATGTAAATCAGGTTGTAAAATTAGTATCCTTTTTAAAAAGATACTGGCATTACTGACAATAGCACACTGTAGAGTGGCAGATTAATGGAAGGAATAGAATGCTGTGGGATGCAAATGTCCAATAATGTATATAAGAACTTCTTTGCACACAGTGTTGGCCGAGACTTTTTTAAGGGAAAAAAATACAGAAATAAAAGATGTTCCTAGAAAAGCAAAGAAAACTATAAAGATCCTATAATAAATATAAAAAATACTTCAGTTGTACAAATTAAATGTATTTATATAATAAGGTGGTGAGAAGGAAAGGATATAAAACTGTAAATAATTACAAAACTCACATAAAATTAAAGATGAGAAATTGAAGTTCAGTGACAGGAAGCACTTGAATACAAAATTAATTAAACTGTAGAACCGAAGATTTTCAGATCAAGTTTTTAGTAGAAAATTGGAATGAGTTCGAAGAACATACACTTAATATGCCAGAATTTTTTGAAAGACTCCTTACATGTTAAGTCAACTTATAGTTGCTAAAGATCTATCTAAAAAAAATATGTGTAAGGGAACGGAGAACAGGTGAAGTTTACTAAAAAATGTAGCATGTTGTAGAGGTTGTTTTGTTTTGTTTTTTTAAGAAATGTAGGCTAATTTTAAAATCTGCATTTATAGATACCTTATACAACTTCACATTGGCATTTTCTCTGGGTTATACTTAGAAATCTGTCATCTCCAACTTCCTTGACAACCTCAAGAAGGCACTGTAGACTGTTAATTTCTTCTGACATTTTCTTTAGACTTGGGTTTTTTTGAAAAAAAAAAAGATTCCTGTAGTCAATCAGTTTTTGCATTCATTTATTCAAGCTGCTACCAAAGAAATTTATTTTGCCAGTTGGAGAGGTATGTAGGGAATCCTTGCCTTCTGTGCCTAAAAAGGCATCTGCAGATTGTTCTGGATGGTCATCTTGCACAATGTGAACAAATCAGATGTTCCCTATTGTTTCTTCCCTTAAGGAGTTGTCAGAATAAATAAAAACACTTCTCAGAGACTCCCAGTAATTCCAGGTAAAGAAAAAAAGTAAAGAAACTTAAAAAAAACCACAAAACCCAAAACCCAACAACCCGTAGAGAGAAAAATAAATTTGAAAAATCTGGTTCCATCAACAAAGGATTATTATTTTGCCACATTAATATAAATCAGCAGGTATTTTTAAGGTAATTTGGCGTTATAAATCCTAAAGACTAAGCAATAACTGAACATTCAATGGATAGTGTGTATTCCTGTTTTGCCATAAAGTCAGTATGATATCTCTTCCTAAGTCATTTTTTTACTTAATTTGCTGTCTGCCACATTGGTTCTGATTTGACAGAGGTACAGAGTTTTACTTTTCACGTGGGAGTTTTCACTTTATTAACAATGAGTTTCTGACAAGGAATTTTGCTCCTACAGAGCTTGATTACTACATAAAGATGCATGATGAGACAATCCCTAGTCCTAAAATCCTATCCTTAAAAAAAACACAGCCTGCCTGTGATGGGACATAACTTTCAGCCAGGAAGTTTAAAAAAGAAAGGTTAAAAACTAATTATTTTTGAGCAACTAAGAAAACTCCAGATTAGAAACAAACAATGATGATGTAACTGATATTTTCTGGGGTGAGTTTATTATATGTTAGTAGAAGAACAGAGTAGGGAAAGAAAATCTCAAATTAAATTTGCCACACTTGATAAGTCTTCTCACACCAGAACTTTATTATTTGGCCCCTTCTGGCTTGCTCTTCTTCAGGCTCCACAAATTATAAGATTCTCAGTGTCATTCTTCCAAAATAAGGAATGCAGGGCCTCCTTCATCCAATAGCCAGGGCATCATCTGGGAGTACAAAGTGAGGCATTAAATAAACCCTGACATTTCACTACCTCTTTTCTTTGGCCATGAGGCTACCATAAAAGTGGCCATAGGCTATCAGGAAAATGTCATCACCACCTGGGCATTTTGTCATGCGTTCAACCCATATTACATATTCTTTGAGCAGGAGTAGGACTGCTATGGAAGTGTGTAGGATATAGATGCTTCCCACTTATTTCTCAACTATGACAGAATTTAGGTACAAACAGACATTTGTGTCCCAAGGCCATGAAGGTCTCCGCATGCACAGAACTGGAGCAATGCAGCAACTGTCAGTGCTGCCTAATTAAGCATTATTGGATCTGATATTCGTATTTCTGCCCATAATTTATGATAGAAAGATACAACAAAAACTTACACAAGTGAGAGCTGGAGATCTAGCTGATCATCTGCAAAAAGGGGTTGTTACAAGAGAGGTTTCACTTTGTCTCTCTAAGGTGACATCTAATAGTTGCCTGAAGACAGTTAGAAAAATAATTAAAAACAGAGGTAGAGTAAATTAATTTCTTTTCACCAGGTTTACTCTTTAAATTTCAGCTGGGGAAAAAAGAGATAAAAAGCAGTAGCTGGAAAATCTGGGCTTTTTTGTTCTCTGTCAAGGACAGCCAAATGTTTTTGATGTGTGGTCTGCACAGTCATTACAGATAGAAGCCAACATGCACAACTGTCCAAGTGTTTCTTATCTCTCTCTTTCTCATTGACACACTGTGTTGCCCCAGGCTACTTTTTGTTGGCTGTCCTTGTTTTGCCTGCCCGCTTCAACTCGGATCCTAAAATCCTCTTCTGGGGTAAGGGACTTTTCTACTGTGTCATGGATACCTCTTGACTCTGCCCCGTGAGAGCAGGCAGTTAAAGCAGAAAGGGAATAAAGTGCACAAACATCTGTCTGTATGGCTTTAGTTTTCAAACCCTGCACCTGCTAAAAATTGTCTGATAAGCCCAAGTGCTGGACACATCCTAAAAATAAAAATCTCTTTGGTCTATGTTAATTATTTAGGTAAAATATGCATCTGTGAGTTAATGAATCTTCTAATCTGTAATAACACTGTGCTTTAAAGACTGGTAAAATTATATATGTTCCTCCTGTGAAATAAAGAAGTCATAATCTCAAATTCTAAGTATATCAAATAGCCCAAAGTTGTCATTATAGCAAAGCCTTTACAGAACATCTGTATTTCTCAGGACCTTTACTTCATCATGAAACTTCCCTGTCACAGCCACAGAAGTCAAAGATCTGATTCATCATGAGCATAAATCAAAGACTTCCAGTGAAGTTAATGGATTTACTGTGTTATAAAAGAGGTGCAAAGTTCAAGTATCTAAAAAGTGCAATTCTGTTTAACAAAGGGGTGGTTTTGGTGATTCCTGAATGATTACTTATGACAGGATTTGCCATGTTTACTCTTGTAAATGGGAAATAATTTCTCTTCACTTTTCATTCTGGAAAGAAAAAGGTTGGGAAGAGGCACAAAGTCATAACAATCTTGAACACTTAGGCAACACTTCATGTTTCAAACTGCTTCAGAAATATAAACCTATTAAGCTGTCCTTATGATTTATGCTAAGGGAGACAAGAAATATATAAACAAAGTCAAACAGAGATGCAAGGCTTTAAACTACAGTTCTGTGAATTACAAATCACAGAGACAGCTCAGGGATGTAGAGCACAGGGGACTGGGCTAATCCTGGGAATTAGAAGGTAATTCTGGATCAGACTGACCAATATCCAAGACATTACTAGTTACTGGTGAATGGTCACTTATTTCCATATTCAACAGTTTACTTAAGTACACCACTTCACTAAATAAGCATTATTAGCTGTGCTATTCATCAGTGCAAACATCTATCCTTCATTATTTCATCAATGGCTTTCTGGAGATACCTGATTTACAATGCAAAACCCCCTAGTAGATCTGTCTACACTGATAACTAAAGGGCAATTAAAATTAGTACCCACACCAGACCATCAGGTGATTTAAGGAAGAAAATCTATGCTACTGGTTCCTTCTAAAAGTACATTGTTAACAGTAGGAGCATAAATGTTAATTAGGATAATTACTTCATTCAGCAATTTCTTTTCTATGAGGCCATTTGGATCAGAATCCAGCTCCTCAGTTTGAAAGGGCAAGTTCTTTTTAATTAGGACAGCTACTCCATTGGCAGTAGCAATAAATGAGAGAAGAGATAAAGGTCTCACCCACTAGGATTATTCCATGCTTTGTTTCTGTGTAGCATTCAATATTTCAGAAAAAAAAAAAAACCACACACACAAAAAACCCAAGTCCCCCCAAAAAGCCCCACCAAAATTTAATAAAAAAAAGACCTCATTCTTTTGATGTTAATGTATATCTTCTGCAAAAATTTATTTGCAGCCCAGATATTCTCATATGGTCATTGGGATAAATTCTCCTACTTGCATGCTTGAGTGGGCAGAGCAGTAGCTGTAGGTCATTGCTATTCCACTGGATCATCCCCTGAAGGCAGGGGTCTGTGCCAGAGTGCAACTAGTTAAGAAAAAGCTTCAAAGACTATTTAATTTCAAGCTTTCTCTGCTTTTGTGTGTCTTTCACCCTTCAGTCATGCTCTGACCCTGTCAACACACAAGCATGCAACTGGGAGAGCACTGGGTGCTCTTAGCAACAGTAGTGCCTGATGCCTTGCCTAGTGCTGACCTGAACTTCAAAGCAAAGGGGTTCTGATTTCAACCTGGAAAAATCAGAACAGGAACTGATAGAAATAGCAAACAAAGCATGGGGTAGGGAGAAAGAGCAAGGAACACTCCACTGCACTGGAATGGCAGGAAACCTTTTTCCTCATTATTCTTTCTAAGACTGGAAAAGCCTTCTGAACTTTCAAAAGGACACTGAGATTTTTCTCTCTTAAAAGTTGGGATGCATTATTACAGAGGAGGCTGGATTCTTACCAAACCAGTTCCTAGCAATATTTCTTAACCCTATGCTTTTGACTGCAGGACACGTGTGTGCACTGGGCATACACAATTACAGCTATTAGTGTCAGTGGATGTTCTTGAGTCATCACTAAGATAAAGGTGTCACACAAGCAGGGATGGGACAAGTAAGGATGAACTCACCAAGGAATAACAGGAATTGCCTATAAAAGTATGCTTTTAATTCATACCCATGACTCCGGAGTAAAAGTCTAGGAAGAGATTTCATTGACATTTCATGACAGAGGCAGGAATGAGGCTGCAGCTGCACAGTTATTTCATGTGCCAGAGCAGCAGGATGCAAAGGCTGCTTTTGACACTCTCAGAGGTTCTGAAGAACCATGGTGCTGCAGGTTCTGAGACCCACAGGTCTCACTCCTGTCCCTTAAAGAAGGACTAGACATGTCTGGGACTGGACAAGGGAGTCAGTCTTCAGCTGGTGATAGATAAAAATTCCAACTGTATTCTAGTGCTGGTCTGTCAGTGTGTAAGAAAATTATGTATGCAAAGCATGGTGTATAGCCCTCTACAGAATGTAGCAGCTAGCAACCTGGGTCTCTTTTTAGTATCAGAAATGTTGGTAACTCATACAGTCAGTTGTGTACATATATACACATTTACACACACACATGGTAGTAATGTCATGATCAGGCAAGATTTCTCATGAACTGACAGGAGAGACTTTTGAAAGCTCTTATTTGGTTGTCCCTAACTTGGTCACCATCAGCTGCCAGCGGAAACATGCAGAGGCCCTTGAAGAACAGTTTATTTGAGTGATACTACCAACCTCTCCCTGAGATGAAATGCAGCAAGGAGCTCTCTGACATAGATCCAGAACAGCATTGCTGAAATTAATATCTTTAATCCCATGAATGACGACAAAGCTGAGTTCCTTTTACTAAAACCAGTATATTCTTTGTTCATACTTACAGTCACCTAAGATTTGGTATGATTTGTTTGCACTAAACACAATTATGGCAGGCCAAAATTTCAAAATTAATAATTTATTATAAAGTGTGACAAATTCTACTCCATTCTAAAGACCTTTGATGGTATCTTGGTCAGTTGTTACAGCTGAAATTAAACCAGTATATTTAAACAGTAAAGTTTACAGAATTACAGATTTGCCAAGTGGAAGCTGCTATAAGGATCAGTGTAACGACAAGGTGATGCAGACATTGCTCCTTCCAGAACACTAAATATATTCTAACCAAAATTTATAGCAAATCAAAGAAATACGTAGCTACTACAATAGAATAAGCCAACGGTGTAAGCCCTGCTATTAATAGTTAGCAATGTCACAGGATGAAAGGTGACGTGGACATCTGCAATGCACAAGAATAAGATGTACAGACAGAAGGCAAGATCAGATGATGAGTAGTCTGGCTGCAAGGAAAAAGAGATACTATCAATTCTCGTCCCACAGATGGGATGATACCATCAGATGTCCCACATTAAAAGTGTCATTCAGAGTGATCCTAAAAGTTGCTGCCGTGTGCCCTTAGCTGAAGTGCTGTGGTAGCATATATTTTTCAGTGTTTCCCTATTACAAAGTTTTTATGTTTTCTTTGGAAATAAAGTTTTACTCATATTTTCTGCCCAGAACAACTATATTTACTGCTTTTATAGATGTCATTGTCACTATATTCACTAACCTTGCTGAGCAAGACCTATTTTTGTGTAAAATAGGTTTTTGGACAGCAGCAATGTTGCAAGTTTGGAACAAAGCCCAGTGCTACTGGAAGTTGTACCTGGACTCATTGTTACCCTGTTACTAGAGTATCAACCTTACTGATGGTTCACAAGAGGGCTCCTAGCTTGTTTTCCTGAAGGAGACCAGAGGGCTGTCAAGTACAAACTGCTCTGCTGGCAGATAAATGGGAACTATGGGAAAGAGAGGGGTGTGAGAAAGTGACTGAGCAGCCAAGGTGCCAGGGCAGCTGGTGCTGGGGAGGATGCCTGTCAATGCCCCAACAAAGGAGTGAAATCCAGCTGTCATAATGATGCAATTAATTCAACTCAAAGCCTGCAAAATAAAGGATGTTTGAACCCATTAGGTCTTTTTTTGGCTCTACTAATGCCTTGACATTTGTCACTTCTGTGCTCAAGGTCTAAAACTGCTTTAGTTTCTTGTAAGCCTATATTAAATACAGGCATTTCAGGTTACTAGTCAAAAAACGCAGAACAAAATGTCCTTCAGATGACTGTAAAACAAAGAATGTTTTGCACTGGCTGGATTGTCAAAATGAATAACTGGAAATCCAGAAACCTGAATGGCAGTAACTGTATGTAAATGGATGCAGAAGTTGTATTTGGTCAATGGGAAAACAAAAAAACAGGACTGCTTGATCCTGCTAGTGCCTCCCATAACATGGAATAATGTTTGGGACAGGTAACTTGACTTCTCCTGTGTCTCTCTGTTTATTAAACACCAAGACTATTTACGGGACAGAAAGTTTTGAAACATAATTAACTGCTTAAACAGTGATTAGAAACTCTTGGACAAAATCCAGAATCAAAAGAAAGTGAAATATGGGTGTTTTTCTCTCTTGCCATGCTGATTAATCACTTGATTGTATTTTTTAGGAAAACTAAGATATCCAATTCCTTTAAAAATATTTTTCTTGCTTTTATATTTCTGCATAAGGACTTTCTTCATTCTTTTCTTTCTTTTCTTCATTCTTCTTCTTTCTTTTGAGCTAATTTTAACTTTTCTACTACCAATGTAGATGCCAGACAGCAACCGAATAGCAAGCTAAACACACTAGTAGCCACATGTTATGTTGCTTTTTCTTACTGCTCCTAGTGTAGCATTTCAGTAGAGGAAGCTGAAAAGTTAACATGTAGAACTATTTTCTATGAGGGAAAGATAGAAGATGTTTGTCATTCAGATGCTTACATGTTATGTAAAATTTTTGAACTGAGAACATTTTTTTTTAAGGAACAGAGAAATAGTCATATGTAAATTTTTTTAATAAATATACATCTATTGGATTTCACATAATTGCATCCTGATATTTTGTCTTTCCAACTTGTCGTACAGGTTCTCAGCAAACATATTATAAAAGAAGATACTTGAGATTAAGAACCATAGTTTTAAAGAAGTTTTGCCCATGCATGCTTTGCAACTTACATTTGTTTCCTGTGTGCACCGTGAAGCTTTACTTTTTAAAAACCACTGGTATTTGCTTAAGCTGACTGAGAATGCAGTTCTTTTTGGCCAATGATGTTCTTTTTGGAGTGGAATGGGGCAGGGAGGACAGTAAGGAAACCAGAGGGAGCTTTTCAGTGGTTGGAGATGTCAATGCAATGCACAGCTCCGGTCTATCAGAAACCTCTGGCAGTGGTTGCTGGGAAGATGCTGCACTGATAACGCCAAATCCCTCTGGTGTTACAAAAGCAGAGAGTGCTCTGATGCTCTTTATATTGTACTATGAAGATTTAAAATGGACATTTTATATTTATAGGCTAAACAGATGGCGTGTCCTTATGGGACAGCCCCATTAGGTAGTTGCTAAGTAGCCAAAATCTTGTGTGACCATGGCCCACATGCTATGCAATACCCAGACAGAGTGCCTGAATTGGACTCAGGTATAAATGCATCTGTACAGGCTCCTGGCACATAGCAGTGTCCCCAAAACCTTGTCTGCACCTCACACATCACCTTCTGGCAATGTCCTCTAACCCTTCCATCTCCTAACCACATCCAGGGCAGCTCTTAGTGTGCAAAACTGCCTGCCCCATAGTGTCATTCCACCTGGGCACACTGGGAATGCCAAAACTATGGCCTCAACTGCTGAGAATGAAGAGGATGCTGGGAAGAGATTCAACTCGTGAAGCTGTGCAGCAGAACTGCATCAGGCAAGTCCCAACTTCTGATCTACACATCTGTCCCTGTTGGGGAGGTACCAACAAAATGAAGTCCTCTGCTGTGACCTGGAACAATCCACCTCTCTTCTTTCCTCTATGAATCTTATTAACCGGGGAGAAGGAATCATATCCAGGTTCTTGGACTGTACAATAGCATGGACACATCCTTCCTGAATTAATTGCCATTTGAACTGCTGACAGCATTTTAGGTAAAAATTCCAATCATAGTTTAAAAAATCTAATACATGGTAACCCTCGGTATCTTATTAATTGCCTTCATTGTTTGCAATGTGCTTTATGCCTAATCTGAACAGGTTCAAGTTACAGACAGGGGATTGTGTTATACTTTGGCTGTGACCCTGAAGAGCTATCTATTACCTGATATCTGTTTCTACAAACACTGCAGAAGTACTTGCAAAGTGTGACAAAGTCACCCCTTCAGCTTTATTTTGCTAAGCCAGTGAAATTCAGGTCTGATTATCCCATATAAATAACGTTTACCAGTCCTTTAATATTTCTCATGAATTCTTCTCCAACTTGTCATCTTCCTGCTTGAACTACATGCACTGCAAATGGAGAGAGAGTCAGGAGAGCTTCAGGTAGCTTAATACACTAACGTGATGTCACCTCCTGGCTCCGACTGGACTAATCCTCCCCTCTCCAATCATTTTATCTCTTTCCTGATGCCACAGGAGGGGCCCGTGTCAGTTAATGTGGCTTGCTAAGCTCTTATGCTTTTCAACTACACTTATTATCAGGAAAATAATTGTGACCTGCAAAAATACGCCCTAGGCTGAGTGTTCCTTCATAAAAAGCTTTATGTTTACAACCTATTATCATTTACTTGGATCATCTGATGAAGGTGTCTCTGAATCAGTCACCTGTCACCACCCTCCCCTCTACTCAGAAAGCCTATTTACAGATGTTTGGATTTTGGTTTCTAAAAGACTGTGTAGCATATGATTCATTTAAACACGTTAAAATCACAATGAAAGTAATGGCTTTTGCCTATCAGCTTTTACAGAAAATAAAAATTTTATACACTATTTTATGTCTATTGATGCATAAGAGAGATGTCTGTGGGGCTATGATGCACAGAAGGAGCTGTGAGAATAAAATGAATTAAGCTTAACAATGACAAGATAACACAGACAGAAAAATACTTTTTTTCAAATATTTTGCTTCCTAGTAAGTCATTACCACTGTGAAACCTTCAGAGCATTGGACATACACAGGTTTACATAACAGGAAGACCTATGTCAAAACCCTAGAAAACAATGAAATTTATAAATAAATATAAACATGGATCCCACCATATTATTGACAGCAAAGGACTGACAAACTGCTGAAGCAAAATTATACATGAGATTATATTAGCTACCACTACAGTTTTGTAACTGAAGTTTAAATGCCATACAATATATTGAATGCATTTCAGACCACTGAAACACTGTAACATTGACCAGGCAAGCCCAAAGTCAAATTTCAACTTATCTGTTTTTTAACTGATGCAAACACATTTCTTATTCACTTTAATAATCTCTTTTCAAGTGCTCAAGCAAAGCTTTTATCAACATTCCACATTACATAAACTCCCTGGATATTTTGGCTCCTAGTTAGGCTATGAGCATAACTAACTGTTTACCATCTATTGTTTATTTGAATAAATATTTTAATAAATATTAAATAAAATATATCAGGAATTATATCCAAAGTTTTCACTCATCTATGGGCACAACCACCCAGACCATAACATACTTGCATATATGGTTGTAGATATTGTATGTGTTCTACTGAGAGACTTGAATCAGACATTTAATCCTCTTTACCTGCTGCAAGCCTCACTGATGTCCCATTTGTGTGTGTTTAATGTGACTTGTTAATGAAGTTACCTTCCTAGATTATGCTGAGTAGATGCTGTGTCGATGACACATTAATAAATATAGATGAAAAAATACAGTTTTTGCAGACGAATGAAAAAGTCTTAGCATGTAAATTGGTCTCAGACTGTAACCTGAGTCTGATACTTGTTCATGAAAAACTGGCTTCCACCTCTGCTGTTAATTCTGAGTGGACAAAAAGAAAGTAGAAATGTGAGAAGGAGATAAAGCCAATGCAGAGGCAGCAAGCTTTGATGTTAGGAAGCTATTTGGTTTTATTCAGGAATAAATTCAATTCCCACTCACTCTGAAAACTTTTATGATTTTTATCGTTCCAAAGCATCACTCAAAACTTATAATTTATTTAGTACCATTCATCTTCCAGCTATTTTAGTGACTAGAATATCACAAATGAGAGAAAGGAAAAACCCTTGCTATTATCTAGTTCAGTCGCTACCAGTACAGAGTTTTTTTCATTGCACTGCAGTTGTAGTGAGTATATTTTAAATCTAATTAAGGTATAAAATCACACTTAATTCATCCTTTTTGTACTAATCGCCAGAAAAGAAAGAAAAATATATAATTCAGATAGATTCTGTTGAGAAAGAAGAAATCAGAATTTAACAAGTATTATGATTTGAAAAGAGCACTTTACACATTATTTATCCAGTCTGTGGCTGAATGCTCCAGTTCCTCAATGTGAGAAGTGGGGGGATATCAAAACTTGGAAGTATTGCACTGGAAGTGATAAAACCATTCAAGTTTCTTTGTTGCAGTGGTTCCTTGCTGTCAGTGTCTCTTCCTCGTATAGAATGAAGAAAAAATATTACTTTTATAATGATTTTACTGATGCTGCTTCAACTTCATTTTATGTACAGTTTAATTCTCAGGAAGATCTGAGCAAAATGTGAATGGCAAATGAGGTTTAAATGACATAAGGCAATCCAGTGGCAAAATCTCTCATGTATTATATGTCTTCAGAGCTTTAGATTGGATTTGGGATTGTTCTGTTTTTCATTTCTAATTTCACTATTATTCTTATTCACGAAACACGCATGAAGGTTTTACTAAAAGAAACACTGCTTATAAAGGGCATTAAGGGACAGAGTGGTTGAAGGCTGATCAGTTTAAATCAGGAAACCCTTCCAGGCATTCAAGGGTACAGGTAAGGTTTTACAGATAGCTGTGAGGAGAGGAGGAACCTGAAGAATGGTTCTGGAGATAATAAATTATTCCTTGCCATTCCAGCCAGGAATTCTCCCTTCTGATTAAATGATAAGGGACCACAATGACGCATGTACAGGAAAAGGCATGGGAGATTCTATGACATATTATATAAGACATATATAAGACAGACACACAAGTCTCTCATGTCTGTTGTCTTTAGTATTCCCTTAAAAATTCTAGTCAGATTTAAAAAGAAAACCAACAAACACCTGAACTCATTCAGGCTGCTTCTGAGGCATTCTGTTTTTCTATTTATAATAAACAATTATGGTTTTCTATTTACTTTTTTTCTATTTGCAATGGAAGTTTAGGATTTCATTAATTATGCTTTTCATCTCTGGTACCTTCCTCTGAAGCTGTCTTTCTTCAAATCAGACTCTAAGTGACACCAGTGTCCCATGCAGGGAAATAAAAAGAAAGTGGTTCTCCTAGCAACAATATAAACACAAAAGCTCATGATTTTCTCTCTCACTCCTGTGGCTTCTTAATGGTTTGAATAATCCAAGTATCAGAGAAAAGCAACATGCATTTGATCTTAATGAATTGTAATGGCTAGAGACAGCATGAAAGCAAGCAAAGGTATCTGTGCTATTTATAAGCCAGTGAATCAGATGGCTCAGATTCACCAGCATTTGGAATTATTCATATTATTTCCAGTGAGTCATTTAAGGAGATACTTTATTGTGTCAGGCTGTGTGCAAAATATTCTTACACTACATTTAAACTATCAGTTTGATCTGATAACTGTAATATATAAGAGATTAAGAGAACCATGGGTTATACCCTCAGTGCCACCAAGGAATGGGGAGAAAAGCAGTGGTGAATTAATGGACTGTAGAAGGGAGTGGCCACTTGAATCCAATGTTCTGAAGTAGGCTTGGACCAGTTTGTGGCTGGTTGGCCCTCAGTTGAATTCTCCTCAGAGCGGGTACCCAGGCATCAGCTATGATGAGTCTGCTACAGATTAATGTCACCTTTTATAAGATGGTTCATCTGTACAGCCACATGCACCTTTGATACAAGTGTAGGCGGTGACAACTGTTTCTTCTTCATATTACAGTGAGAACATTTACCACACTGGGTATGCTAATGATGGATATGGTTTTACAGCTACTTTTATATCAACTTGTTTTTCAGCATTGTTTCCAGCATATAGCTAAAACTGACAATAATATAATTTGTGCAAAGGAAACCCTCCCAAACTCCATCCATAAATAACTACCTAAGTTTACTCCAGAGTCTGGTTAGTAGATGCTGAATAAACAAGCACCACAAGTTTACCAGCTATGGAAACTGGAAACATTAGTCAACAATAAAGCATAAAACAGAGCATTCTTGGGTATTCCATAGTTATGTCTACAATTACAACCTCAAATATATGTCTGAGATTTTCTGTGATAAGCAATGTGTAATTAACAAAAGTCTTCACAGGTTCTTCTGTGACTGAGAGAACATGTAACTATCACTAGCATTCACTGTATGCCAAGAGTAAATGTATAAATAATACATTACTCAAACATGAAGAAAAATTAAAAATTAAGTATATGAAACTAGAACACAAAATGAACCTTGAAAGAACTGGGAATATTAGAAATGGGGAAAAAATTCAGTTTCTTCAATAGAAAGCTTGTGGTTAATAATAGCAGAGGCTGATACTGAATTTTGTAACTTCAACTCATTTCTTTGTGTGGAATTGAATAACTGATAACAACATCTGAACTGGTAGCTGGTGCCAAGCCAGTCAGCAGTGGACCCACAGCCCACCCCTAAGCAGCTAAAAACTCCTCCAGTGGCACAGAAGGGGGGGAGCAGAGCAATAATGCTGAAAACTGGACAGATGCAATAGTAAGGAGCACCAGGAGGAAGCTATTTCCCCCAAATGGTGATGTGCCCTTGCAGAACCGCTTCAACTTCTTCAGACTGAAGAGGTAAGACCCAACACATCAGGAGAGCAGCTGAAGCTCAGTCACAGCCTCATCTGCTCTCCCTGTGACAACCACGAGCTCAGCTAAGAAAAGACCAATGGGTTGCAATGGGGGGAGACTCTTCTGAGAGGTTCAGAGCCACCCACTTGCCAACCCAGTGCACTTTCTAGAGGGGTGTGCTGCCTGCCAGAGGCTCATATCAGGCATGTCACCAAGAGACTACCAAGCTTCCTACAGTCCACTGGATGTTAACCGCTGGTGTTATTCCACATGGGCACCAGTGAAACAGCCAGGAGCAGTCTGAATAGTATCAAGGATTGAAGAGCCCTGAGAGCAGTAGTGAAGGGCTCTGTAGTGCAGGAAGTTTTTTCATCAGTCTTCACAGTCAAAGGGAAGGGGCTTGAAAGGGCCAATCGAAACTGGCAAGTTAAGGAATGGTTACATGACTGGTGCCATAGCCAGGGGGTTGGCTACTTAGACCAAAGTCTGCTGGGGGCTGCTGATGAAGTTCATCTGTCAGAGAAGAGGAAAAGCATCTTTGGTTATAGGCTTGCTATGCTGGTGAAGAGGGCATTAAACTAGAGCTTCTAGGGAAGGGGAACCTTAATCCATCCCTTTTCTACCAATTATAATTTCATGTCATTTTCCTTTTCTTACTTAACACCATTTATTTCAAACTCACAGACTAAGTAGCATGCAGTAAGAAAATCTCTGATAAATACTGGTGAAAATGTAATTTTAACTGATACCAGACCATAAAACATTACCTTCTGATTTAGGCTTTTCCAGGTTCATTAACTGACCTAGATGAGTACTTCATAATTTTACATTTGGATAGCATGGTGATTTTGTAAGTGACTTTAAGATGAGAAAATAAAAGCTATAATATCCAAAACTCAAGCATCGAAATCCACCTCATCAGTAATCTTCACATTTAGTTACTTTCTTAGCCTTATGAAAACCATTTCCTACTGGCAATAAGATGCTTCTGGTCACATATTTTTCATATTATTTCATGCAGACTACATTAAGATTTATTTCTACAACAAGTTATTTTATATGCTACAAATTTTATATTTATAATGTCATTATACATTCTCCAAATATACACTCCATGATCTGATTTCTAAACACTCAATCCATTCCTCGTTGGAATATGCACCTTATGTGTAGGGCACTGTGTAAACATAGCATTGATATTGGAATTGGTATTTTAAACACGTATAGAATCAGCTTAAATTATCTCATGATTCTTTTAACATTTTTATAGAATACACTGGCTAAATGATGTGTGACAACTTTGCCCCATTAAGAAGCTAACAGAGAAATATACTTTCTATTCTGACTGTTGCTGCTCCAGTCTGAGACACATACTTGGGAAGCCTTATGATACTGGTGATGGAATTGCACCTTATAACTCAAATGTTAAACTATGGATATGAATCTCCTGAATGAGACTCCTGTGACTTTCCTGAGAATAAAATCCCACTTGCCCTCTCAGTTGTCCGGTTGTGTTCACTAACACAAATTAATTTTCTTTGCAGACTTTTAAAATGCATTATTTTTTAAAACAAGCCTTTAGTTCTTTAGCTAGAGTATATATAGAGTATAGAGTATGTAATAAGTTAATTAGCCAGGACCTTAACCAATTTTTTGGATTAAGAAACAGTGACTATGAAATGATTAAAAGCAATACAAAATTGTTGCACCCTAGATAATAAAACATTCAGGAACTATTCTTAATTACCTAAACCACAGTAGATGCTCCTATACCCTCCTCTGGCCAGGCAGGGGAAGATCACCCAAGATTCTTACCTTTTTTCCTTAACAGAAATGATTGAAGACTAATCAGAATTTTTATCACAATAACTTCATTGGGAGTGTGAAAAAACATCCCTCACAGCCCCCTCAGCTAACATGACTGCATTGGCAAAAGCCCCAGAGTGGACATATTTATACCAGCATAAAACAATTTTTTTGTTGGGATAGTTTCTCTTATAGAAGGAGCCAGGGGGAGTTCTATCCTTATAAAACCCCTCTTGCTAACATAAGCTACATCTTCTCAAGAATGTTTTTCTTGTTTTAATATATCAGGAAATATGTTCTAGTGTAAGTTTTTTTAATTCAATAAACCATACAATTCAAACCTTAATACTTTTGCTGTACAAATTAATTAAAATTAACATAATTATAATTAATGATAAGATTTATGATGATACATCCATCCAAAGCTTTAATCAAACTCCAAAAACATTACATATATCTTAATGAAGTGTTTTGTGTCCCTCGGGTACACTATTTTTTATCTTTCCTCTTTTATAAGAAGGTTTATCTATTATTGAAAGTCCTCTCTAGACCTTTTTGGAACCTTCCAGGTTATGTTCACACATCATCCCTGTGCTCAGATACTGTTCCCTTTTCACACATACGTTTGAAGTCTTGTTTTATTGCTCTGCTTCAGCAGTATCATCTCAGCCTCGCTGATATGTTTTTTACTGAACTTATTGCTATCTTAGTTCATTGCAATCGCAATCCTTGCACTCCAAGTTTGGGTAAAAGATAATTATTTTCATTTATAGAATCATAGAATTTTCAGGGTTGCAAGGGACCTTTAAGATCATCTTGTTCCAACCCCCTGCCATTGGCAGAGACACCTCCCACTAGATCAGGTTGCTCATGGTTCATGTGGGGGCATTCAGGAATAAATCTGTTGTGTAAAAACATCTCTTAAACACAGATCTTCAAAAATCTCATAAGTTATCTAGAGGAAAAGATACTGCAAAGTATACCACACAAGTAACAGAATTGACAGAAAATAGCAGAGTAGAGAAAGTACACATAATAACAAAATTAAAAGAAAATATGCATGATATTAAAAAACATGAAATAATCAGGAATGTGAAAACTGCAGTATTGGTGAAGATAATGACAAACTATTAATTGCATTTGTTAAGAAATGGTTTCTATGAAAGCAAAACCACTAGCTTCTGGGAAGTAACTTCTTTGGGGATTCAAAATATTTAGTCCTTATGGTTCTTCATAAGGCATCATTTTACTTGGAAGAAGGCTGGAGAAGTTTAAAAGCTTCAAGGGGATACTTTGTAGCAGCAAGAAACTTCCCTGAGGAACTAATAAAATAAACTGACAAGAAAGCTCCTCCAGGAATGACTTGTATTTGCTTACAAATAAAGGAACCACAAGTCAGCAAAGGTGTCCAGGAAAAACATAGTGTCAGCAAATGACAAGATGAACCAGTTCTAGTCAGAAAAGAGAAGGGACATATGCTGTACTTGATATGACTTGCAAATACTATATATCAGAGGAAAATTGCTGGCATAAAGTGGTTATTAATAAGTAATGATAGCTGGTATCCAAGCTGTGCTGGAGGTACAAGCCCAGACTGTGAAGCTTCCAGCCACCTTTGTGGACAGGGAGTCCTTTTCCCAGGCTTTTTGGAGGCAGCCTTGCTGCAAGACTCCTTTCCTCTGAGCTGCAGGCCTACGTGAAGAGGCTGGGGCACCATTAACTTGTTCTTCCTCTATACCACAGAGCTCAAGGGTTCTCTAAGTCAGTTATAATGTGAAATAAAACACAGATGGGGATAGTTTTGTGTGTATTTGTTTCCCGAAAGTAAGTAAATAAATAAATAACTTGCTGCTTTAACAAGGATAGTCCAGATTCACCGTTTTTTTCCTCCCCACCTTATATTATCTGCTTAATTTCCACTCATCCACTCATCAATTTTGGTTTCTTCTAAACTAAATATGCTGTAATTTCCCATCACTCCCAGAGGATATTTAATGTCAATATAACCTCTAATTTAATGTCAATATGACCCTCTAATTTAATCTGAAAATACTCTTCTTATTTTTTTTCAGTCCTTTTATCTACTTTCTCAGCTTAGTTCCTCTTTTCCCTTCCTGTGATGGTTTGTGATGAGGTCCTGGGTTACATATGGCATATCCATCCACATGGTAGTGAGGATACTGTCAAAGCAGTGAAGCTTATTACTGACTGGAAGAGCTGCAGGAATGTGGCATGTTGATAAATTACACCTTGGGTCCAGAATTGAAAGGATCTCAGTTCCCAAAACAAGTAAAAAAAACCCAAAAAAACCAACCAAACAAAAAAACCCATGCATTGATTCTAGGAATACTTAGTATATAGGAATACTTTAGTAATAGAGTGGGGTTGAACAAATGTCAGAATGCAGAGTGAAAAAAATCAGGGAGGGAACTGATCACTATCTCTATCAGGAGGGTGAAACCCAGATTAAGAAGAAAAATGATTTAAGATGGCCTCAGCAGATATTAATAGGAACAGTGGACTGCCACTGTGCAAAAGGAAATCTCCAGCCAAGTATCAGGAGGCATTTTCTCACCATTAGGATGTCAGATTAGAGGGCTGTCTCCCAAGTGAGGTAGTGCAAGGAGCTTCACTGTATAAGTCATTTAAAATTAGACTGAAACAAAGCACCTGCATATACCGCAGGCGACAGCTTTCGTTGGCAGGCAGACAACCTCAATGACCTGACAAGTCTCAACCAGCTCTCCTTTCTATAATTCCATTTAATTTTAGTCTGTTCATACTAAGGAAAAACAAGAAAAAAAATAGCATTCTGTGAAGCATTTGTATTCACTTCTTCAAGTGACTGATCACAAATGAAAAATACATAAATGATAATAAATATTAAGGCATCTGATGGGTTAAACCAATGGTCAACTGAACTATTCTCTGCTTTGTGTTATTATTCAGGAAGGTTTTTTTAAGCATCCCCCCCCTCTTTCCAAAATGATGAATTTTCCTTACCAGAAGGGGAGCCAGTCTGGGGTAATCAAATACATAAACAGGATTTAGTTATACCTGGAATTATTATGGTTAGAACATTTATTTTTGGACTCCTACTGCTTGAAAAATCTAATATTGCAGATATTCCTTGAGCAATGCCAAAGCAAAAATGGCAAGAAAGGAAGACAGTAGGGACCACTCATGTCTGAGAAGCAAGACATCTTAAATTTGCTCTCCTGAGTTTCTCAACATGAATTTCAGAGGACTGAATACCTCATTTGCTTTTCCTTCAATTACAGCCATCATGGGCTTAGCAGAGAAAGGAGATTTAGCATGAAGTTTTGAGGGAGTTTACATGAAAAGAGTACAGAGAACACAGAGAACACATTGATTATTGATTCTTAATTCACTTCTACTATTGAAATTCACTCTCCTCTTTATTATTCTTTACAGTTATTTTCCATGACTGAAAATTAATTAATTTGTATCTGTAATTATATGCTGCAGGATGTGCAGGCTAAAAAACCATAATGGCAAAGAGTTCAGTGTCCTCAAACCAGAAACAACAAATAAAGTTCATTCCAAAAAACCAGAACATTCCTGATTTAGTAGAGAGAGGACACTTAATGCATTTATCAAATTTTATCTTTGAGGAACAGCAAATAAAATATCAGTATTTAGGAAAGAGGAAAATATCCAAGAACTCAATGGCCCCTTATTCTGACCTCAAAACTCTGCAAGGCTTTGAAGAAGAGACACACTAACCTGATCTCTCTTCAGTTTGAGAGTTTTACTTGGACCCTTGTATAGGAAGACTCTAAAATAACATGGTTCATTCAGCTTAGCAGAACAAGGATGAGGTGGAGACAAAGATGCTAAATTTGGAAGGGCTGATGTAAGAGTGAAATGAATAACGAATCAGTAATGAAACATTAATTTTATTTCAGACATTACAGACTATCCAGCATAGCCTCTAAAACTATTCCAGAAAAATGTAAATGTTATAGGTGTCACAGTTTTAAGAAGTAGCTGGAAAGTGACATATGCTCTCTGTTATTTCCAGTACTTCATGCAACTCCCTGGGGGCAAGAAGGCAAATAAGGATGAGAGACCTTAAGGTTGAATTAAACTTGAGTAGGTAGAAGGCAACTTGTCTTAGTAAATGCTGCCCTTTGCCAGTGAGGAAATGACCACCAGCAGGAGAGCCTCAATCAGCCAACTAACCAGCCAAAAAAAAATTCCCAGATGGCTTTCTTGGGAGCCATTTTATACTGAGCACCATGGGAAGGAATACTGTGATTGGTTGACTTGGGTCACCTGACCCATCCTCTCCTCCCATAGGCTCAGCTTCTCCCCATTATAGCTGTCACAACAATAGCACCTCTTGCTGGTGGTGTCTTTAGGCATGGGTTTTCTGTCCAGGTCCTCTTAAACCAGGACAACAGGTCATGTGTAATGCCTTCTTGTAACATGGGAACTATGTTGGGTATCATTCATACTCAAGACCATCCCAAAAAAGCAAAATGACAATCAAGTTTAGACACTTAATTTGCTAACAAAACAAAAAGTTATCTTATGAAAATCCAGTACTGACAGAGATGGGAAGGAACAAAGGCCAGAAATTAGAGATCACTTTCTATGCAGAGAAGGAGTAAAGACTTAAGGGCAATATACTCTGTGATTGGGAGGTAGATCTTAATATGTTTACAACACCAGAAGGCTCTAATCCATTAATTACTAAGAACCTAATGATGCAGAATGAGGGAGGAGTCTCTTGTGGCCAAATCATGCAGCCAGAAGCACACAACCTGTGCCAAAAGGATGGACAAACTGAGAGCTTTAAACTACTAATTGCAGGAGGGAGAGAGACTTCTTAACATCAAATGGGAAAGCTGGGGATGGGATAGGCAAGCTAAGAGTCAGAGGAGATGGTAACCAAAGGGATTTAGCAACACCCAAATAGTGCTGAGGTGGAATGACTTTAAGCATTGGTGCATAAAGAAGGAAGTGCCTGTGGAAAAATCTTGTGGGAAAAGCTCTTGAGACTCTTCTGGTGAAGGAGAACACCTGGGTCCCTCTCTGAGATATTTTGATAACAACGGACACAGAAGAGGGGAACAAACAAGAAGAATTAGAAGTCTATATTCAGTTATAGTCATTGAGCTACTGGAGACATGATGTGATAACTCACACAAGTAGATTTCTGCAGTGATTGGATATAGTCTCTGTGCTACTGCATTGGGTTATTCTGTCCCAGATGCAAGACTTCACATTTTCTTTTGGTGAACTTCATGACTTTGTCTCAGACTAATTCTCCAGCCTGTCCAGGTCTATCTAAATGGCAGCATAACCATCTAGTGCATCAGCCACTCCCAGTTTTGCATTATGTGCCAACTTGCTGAGGGTGCTCTGTCACATTGTCTATATCATTAATGAAAATGGTTAAGGAATAGTATCCTCTGGGATACAACACTAGTGGCTTGACTGCAGCTCGACTTTGTATCACTCCACCTCACTGTTCACTTACCCAATCCACATTCTTGTGAGCTTGTCTATGAGGGTGTTATCAGCTACAGAGTCAAAAGCTCAGGTAGAAAACACCCTCTGTTCTAATATCACTCACAAAGCCAGTCACTAGATGACCTAAAGAGGCCCCATCCAACCTAATGATTCTCTGATCTTGAGGATGACAGTTTCCTAGTCTGTGCCAGAGAAGAAAAGCAGACTGTGACAATCTGTGTGTCAGATAACAGATTGTTATTCTAATGTCCAAGTGATTGTCACTGAGTAATATCAGGTTTCCTGATATGAGCAACCCTGGATTCTGGCCCCTACCAGTCAGACATGTTTTGCAATTCTAGGGAATTTTAGACCTGACTTCCTTTAAATTTATGCTCATCAAAAGGGTAACTCATGTCTGTCTTTGTACCCAATACACTAAAATACTTCTGTATTTCACTGTCTTCTGTTTGAAGAGGCATCAGCCTTGAAGTACAGTCCCTGTTCTGCTAAAGGAACTCTTCTAAAATCTTAAACAGGGCTTTAGCTGTGTAGGAGTGTTCACCTAATGCACTCAACTCCTTCAGCATGTGTCCTCTAATTTACTGTACCCAAAGAAATGAAATTCTCAATGTAGATAATAGAGTGGACTGAATGTCTCCAGGGGATGATTAAGAGCATTAAGTTAAGTATTTAATGTTACATAGTGTGAATAACCTCTCATCACATGCTGTTTTTTTCCTGGTGAATTCCTAACTCATTCACACAATGTACATGTACAGAATGGAAAAGTTCAGTGAGAAAGATGGGCATACAACATTTATTTTTAAGTGGATGCTGTGTGTCTTCATAATACATACCACATAACCTTTTGCAGTAGAGGTGCTCTGGATAATTTTTTTATTCCCTAATTAAAACAAAAAAACAAACAAACAAACAAACTATGCAACAACCCACAAAGCATTGAAAATAGGTGGCTTGTTTTACTGTCTTTTGTCTTGATGACTTATGTGGAACAGCACTTCTGGAAATAAATGCTATCTCACAAGCCAATGTGCTACTGAGCACCCTCAGAATGATAACTAGAAAGAATGAGATAAAGCAGCAAAAGAAGGCATTTATTCTGTAAATTGCAGTTCAGCTGCATGAAGAACAGTGTAAAACTATATCACTACACTTTGCCCAACACTTTTTTACAAATAAAGATTTTACTGAGAAGTTATGGCAGTGCTGAAAACAGTGGAAACTCCAACCTGTAATTAAAACAGCAAACCATGCACCCTTTTCCCACACACACCCCCTTCCCAGTTTTTTTGTATACATTAACAGCATTCTGTAAGAACAATGTCTTTCTAAGGGGAAAGCTTGTCTCAGAAATTTATTGTCTTCGTAATGCAGGTTTCTTTCAAAATCTTGCTTATCAAATTGGATTGCCACACTTCAGTTAAAGAATCTCTTCAGTTCATGCTGTTACTACTGGAAGACACAACATAAAAATCAGTCTCTCTACAAGCCATGTACCATTAAGGTAAACACTCCAAACACACACTCTACATACATAAGCTGAGCTGGTGAAACATTCAGTAACCAGGATGACTTTCCTAAGACATCATGCCAAATTTTATGCCAAATGAATTTCTTTTTTCACTGAGAAAATTACTAGTATCAAGAGTCAAAAACAGTTTAGGATGTGGCAAATTATTTGTAACTGATAAAAAACCCAAAGAAACAACAAAACAGAAATGAGATAGAGACTTCTTAAAGCCTAGAAGGTCCCTGATGCAGGTTCTGCTCCAGCTGATTTAACCTAAGCCTCAGTGTAGAAGATAACACCAACTTTTTTCCTCTCACCTCTTAAAAAAAACCTTTTTCCTTGCTTCTCTAAGTTTGCACTAACAAGTGAGGTGAGCAGGTTACTAAGCCATAGCCAGCTTAGCCTCCTCACCACATCACCACATCACCACCACAGCACTTCTGTTCACTGTGTTCCTGTTGGAGGTTTCTACCTCACCCTTAAGTATAATCCCAATAAGGAAAAGGTAACAGCCCCATCCTTCATATGGACAGCAAAACAATGACTTTTCCTCACCCTAATCAACCAAGTGTACTACTTCATCTCTAGCTTCTTCCACTAGCTGGAAGAACCTACCCTAAGACTGCCAATACTCCCCCAGTGTGAGGGTTGCAATGAGGTAGCAAGGACAGGAGTGATACCCCAAAGGCACTGCCAGATAAAGTTACGAAGGAATTTGTTAAATAATGTTATAGGGGGAATTCCTTCATTTCCATCACTTTAATTTTCTTCCTTTCTCTTTCCAGCAAAATCTCACCAATCATCATATAATCATGCCCTCCTTCATACGATCCAGCTCCTTTAATATTTTTATAGGTGAATCAATCAGAGTTTTAACCTGAATTTTCACTGATCAAGAGATTTTTATCCTGTCTCAGACAGAGAAGCAGAGGTTTTCTGAAGATAATAGGAATTTCAGTAGCTTACAAGAGATTTGCTTCTATTTCTTTTAGCTACAGATTTTTTATGCTTAGCAGACTAATATCCAAATACAGCTGGGAAAATATGACAATGAAGCATGTGGTAGGTATAACCAGCACAAGTACTTGCAACCAAAATTTTCACAGCAAAGTTAGATTTTTTTCTCAAAGGATTCTCATTTATGAAATTACACCAGCCAGTGACTTTCAGTTAGGTCTAACTCATAAAGCAAACTTCTGTCTGACATATCCCAAGTGTCAGCTTGATGAGGAGGATACTCTGTGGAGATTCCCTTGGCACACTCTTTGTCCATCTGTAGCAAGTGAAGAGCTCCCTGAAAAAATAGTGGTGCAGGCTCTGCTCCACAGCTCAAATCCTCTGCTGTGGGGTCTCTGACACACCTTGCAAATACTGGGCAATCAATGTCTGTGGAATATGCCAGAAATGTGACTATCTGTAGAAATAAAATGTACTTGATTCTCTGTCACCAATTTGAAAGTTCATTATTATTATCAGGCACATCTCTATGCAACTTAGAAGGCCTTAAACTTCTGTTGTTGCAGCCTTTTTTTGTTTGTTAGTTGATTGTTTGGTTTTTGTTTGTTTTGTTTTTCGCTTAGGTTTTGTTGGTATTTTTGTTTTGTTTGTTTGTTTGGTTTTTTAATTGTAGATTAAATTGGACTCTGCTGGAGTCCAAAATTCAGTGCTTGAGTACTCAACATAATTGTGGGGTGAACTAAGATCAAAGCAAGATTTTTGACTTTGCATTTCTCTGATCTTCAGGAGCATTGAGGAAGCTCTAAACTAGGTCAGATTTCAACATGCTGTGGTCATGACTAAGTCACATCCTATCTCTTCCTGGTGATGACTGAGGGAGCTTAGACTTATAGTTAAATGAATCTGGAAAGATAAATCTAAATCCTGAAAAGCCACTCAGTCTGCAGATTCTGTGGCACCTCTCCAGCGAAACTTTCAGTGCTGACAGAGAATAACTGTAGATCTAGGTTATTAACTGGGATGTTATATTTTATTTTCTGCTTATTTTATTTTCTAAGAATATTTGACCTTTGTTCTTGATTATATATCCATTACCTTTACAAGAAATACAAGGGGAGCTGTCCACTGGCCCAAAACACCTGTGGATCTGCTCATTCTTTCATTCACACTAGGTAAAATAAGTAATTGTATATGAAAACAGTATAAATCTAATATGAGGATTTCCCTACACTTGAAAGATTTTGTTTGTTTTTAGTATCTTTAGGGGGTTTTGTTTTGTTTTGTTTTTAATAAGAAACTGCATTGCTTTGAAACACAAACACTTCCTTTAGTGCTTGGGTTTTGTTGGTCTTTTATCTTGTTTTAATTAGCTCACTTGGGAAGTAATGTAACACTACTGCAGAAAAAGTTGCATTAGTACTAGTAGCTGAATCCTCCTTTTAACCATACAAATCCAGGTCGCCTTCCCACACTTACATTGCATTATTCCACATTGGGCATATTCTGCTTCTCTCAATGTCCTTCATTATTTTAAGGTCATCTTGATAGGAAATAGCTTGTTCACTTGTTTTGTGGCAGTAGGCAGAAGATGCACACTGTTGTTCACCTGTCTGGATACCCCCACAGCAGCCCTGACCAGGGTTATGCAGCACTGCAAAGTCCTGGAATGCCTCACTATTGAAACACAGTGACCAATGTGAGCTTTCAAAAAAATGCAAGTCCTGCCAAGGATGTAAAAAAAAAAAATTTATGTCTTGCTGTAAAGTAATTTCTGATGAAAGAACAGAAATACAGAAACTACAGTCCCATCCTTGCTGCTGCAGAAAAGCCTTATCCTGGTTTTAGAGAACATTTTGCAAACAAGGGAAGACTCTAAGGGTCAGTTGTTCTCCCAGGGAACTCCTGTGTGTCAGAGAGGCAAAAGCAGGGACACACAGCCAAGAGGAAACAGAGGAATATTTCCTGGATAGACAGGGCAGAATTGTGAAGGCCAAAGAACTGCTAAAGCTGAAATTGCTGACAGGCATCAAGGGCAACAAGAAAGGTTTCTACAGCCACAGCAGCAACAAAAGAAAGACTGGAGAGAACAGTCTACTGCCCAATGTGGTAGGTTTCCAAAGTTATTGAAAACATGGAAGAGGCTACCTCAGTGAGGGACCTTTGCTGGAAAGATCTATTGCTCACTCCCAGGTCTTTCAGACCTTTGCTTGGTAACAGACTGGCAAACACAGGTACTACACATGTAGAAGGTCCAAATTAGGTGCTAATTATGCCAGATGAAGATATGAAAACCTACAGGACTGGAAAAAATGCATCTGAAGGTGCTGGGCAGCTGACTTGGTGTTATTTTGAGACCATTGTCTATCATGTTTGAAAAGCTGTGGTGATACAGGCAGCAAGGACTAGAAAAGACAATAGTTAAAACTGTCTCCAAAAAAGGCAAGAAAGACCTTCGAAACTTACCTAGAAAAAAATAATCCTTTGATTTGTAGGAAGTTGTTGATAGGGAAGTATTATGAAAGCTTCAGAATACCTTGTATTTAAAATAAAACTGCTTTAATATTTTTTTTTTAAATTCTCAGGTTGAGAAACTGGAGAGACTTACAGTACTTTTCTTTGTGTGTTTTGGGAAGAAACTTCCAAATACTTTTTTACATGCAGTTTATGGTATTTAGCAGAATACTACTTGCTACAGGAAGGTGAACGTTCCTTGTCTGAAGATGAATAATGAGAAATATCACAAATACAAATTTGTAATATCCAAGAGGACAAAAAACCTAGAGGAACTTTATACAAGATTTAATAACATGCTGATTGCATGTAAACTGGATACAATATAACACACATAATGTCTTTCCAGTAATGTGTTAAAAATTTGAGATCTTTGTACCAGAGCAATGTAGCTAAACATTTCTCCAGAGCAATGACACATCATTATGATTTGTAATTCAAGATGTTATATTCTTTAGCATTTTTTGTAATAACTACAGACAAATGTGCCTTACCAGTGCGATAGCCTGATCGCTCAAGCTGTACAGAGTTTGACAGTGTTCTTGTAATACATTCAACATTTAAACTAAAAAAGCACAACACATGCTGCAGTTGAAGTTGTTAGAAATGTATCTGAAATGTGCACATTAAGTGGTTACGATTTGTTTTACAAAAATAAAAACAAACAAACAACACAATCAAAACCTAATGTGTTGTAATGGTAGCTTCAAAAAAAAAAAACTACACTGAAGTTGACAATACACTAGTACATCCTTTAATTAAACCATCTACTAGTGCAGGAATATTTCTATTAATAACTAATTTAAAACATCCTAGGAGATGAACTTGGATTTCCATCTCTGGAGGTTATTCTAACATTTAAATCACATCAGTATGAGAAAAAGTGTTTCCAATATTAAATCCAAACATTTGCCTTTTCCAGAAAAATCACATGAGCTCTGGTTACTTATTTGCTCAACTTTGAATTAGCTTGATTCATCCACTGGGTTTCCACATTTAAAATTGTCCAAGATTCTCAATCATTACTCAGCAAACCTCTGTCTGAGTTCTCTAAATTTATTCCCTACAGCCTTCCTGGTAATTTGCATTACTTTTGTCTGGACACTTAAGTTTGTTAATACCTTTCTGGTAGTGACTGCATAGAACTGGAAAGAATAGGGCAGGTTTGGGCTGAGCTGAGCAGTCAACCTAGATCAGAAAAGACCATAAAGGCAAGCGTCATTTCCTGATTTCCCTGCAGCCAAGATCCTCTTAGTGCTCATCTAGTTTTGACATAAGGCCCACTGGCAATTGTTTAAGTAAGTCTGAGCAGAAAGGATTTCTGAAACACACAGACCCATATAATATGTGGTCTTTGGCACCTGAATCTGCTTTGCATCCTGGGAACACACGTGAGAAAACCAATGTGCCTGGAGAACTTACATCCACCTGACCTCATAAGGAACACAGGTTAGATTCATTGAATATCCACACACACTTCTGCTGAGCTACAAAGCACTGCTCTGCAGAATTATGGGTTCTACCAAGCCCTGTGTCACAGTGGCAAGTCTCTGAGCTTGTACCTAACACAACTGGCTGAAAGAAGCACTGCACATTGACACTGAGAGAACACCAGCCAGCACTTAGAGATGCTCAGAAACACTGTTTTGGCCACCTAACAACCTTTACTAGGCTGCAGAGCTGTCTGGCAGGTCAGGCAGGGAGTTCAGTCTAGCAGCACTCAATCAGGTGCATCCTAGTCACATTCCACTCAACCCACACATAGCTCAGGTCTAACTATGGCTATCCTTGGTGTAACCAAGATGCTCATGGAAAGATAATTGCAATGACTGCTGGTTTTGTTTCAGTTAAAGCCTGTTAGAAGTCACTGGGAAGCCAGTGATCTCTAATTTTGTCTGGCAGTGGACAGGATGAAGAAGCTGTCACATCTTTGCATCAGGATGTCTGTCTAAAGGCAGAATGGTCCAACTCTTCTAATTTCATGAGAAAAACTAATCACAGAAGCTTCTATTTTTCTGGATGCTGGTGGAAGTAGGTTTGACCTCTACTGACACATGTGGCCCAGGTGTCACTTTCATAGAAGAGGAGAGCTTCAGAATCATTTTGGTTGCAAAAGACCTTTGTGATCAATTGTAACAGAATGCTGCCAAGTCCAACATTAAACTGTGTCCCTAAGCACCCCATCTGTCTTTTAAATACCTCCAGGGATGGTGATTCCACCACTTTCCTGGGCAGCTTGTTCCAGTGCTTGACAACCCTTTTGACAAGGAAATTTTTCCTAATATTCAAACTAAGCCTCCCATGGTGCAATGAGGCCATTTCCTCTTGTCCTCTCAGTTGTCACTAGGGAAAAGAGAATGGCACCCATCTCACCACAACTCCTTTCTGGTAGTTGTTGTCACATCTCATGACTTCTCAGGCCTGGGTTTCCGTCTGAGGGTAAGCAAATGCTGACAGACCCCTCAGACCATCTGATCCCCCTTAATCAGATTAAGAATTGAATTACAACTATAGAAGGAATAAAAGCATAAAAGCTGATACTTCAATTGCTATATATGTTCAGGCTGTGCAGTCACAAAGGCTGATGATTTAGATCACAAAAGCCACAATACATAGATGTTAGAGATGCATAACCTGTGAAAAAATCGTGGTTACTTAATGATTTTAGGAAAGTAAAAGAGAAAGAGAAAGAGAGAGAGCAGGAGAAGAAAAGTTAAAGAGAGATAACAGAAAATCACTGGTTTTGCATCCAGCACTGCTGATGCGGGGAGGTTTGTGTCAAAGAAACTCTCCAGGCCCACCAATGCAGCCCCTCCTTTAGGACTGTTCCACTTGGTAACCCTGGTTGAGACAATATCAGATTGAACAACCTGAGCAGACCTCTAACCACTCTGCTCCCCTGTCCTTATCTCTATGGTATGCAGGCCCTAGGCCATATGCAGCTGCCACCTTCCTCTCCAGTAATTCCTTTTGAAAGGCTAATGAGGATTTGTTGGGGAGGGTTTGCAAAGGTGTCATGGTGTCCACCTGTGGAGCAGCTCTATTAGCGTGCTAAGAGGGTCCCATGGAGAGAGATTACAATGGTTCCTCCAGTTGTAATCCCTGGTCCCTTACAGTTGTAGAGACTGATTATGGTACATAATGACGAACATCTGGATGTCATCTTTTCTTGTTGCTTGTCTTCTTGAGGTAGGCCCAAACTCACCATATCTTCAAGACTTCTACACCATAGTGTTTTCCTATTAATATGGCCTGCAGCCTCGGGAATCTGTAAGCTTTCCCCAGTCAGCAGCTTGGTTGCAGTGGGATTTGCTATAAGAGCATAGTGACCTGCTCTGGGACCCACAGGGGAGACGAAACACTCTGACCATGAAACACTCTGACCATGAACCCTCTCTGCAGAACAGGGAGAAGAGCCCACACTGCAGGAGTGAGAGGAACACAGCAGCACTTCTGGCTGCTACCCTCACCTGACAGCCCCACAGCAGGAGACAAGCAGCATCACTTGCAAAAGAGTTACTGTTGTGATGTCTCCTAACTCTGGGTGCTAGCTAATCAGAGGCCTGATTTCCTGAGATAGAAGCAAACACACACCAGAAATACTAGTTATTAATATAATAACCATTTATACAGCCTCCAGTTCAGAACAGAGAGGAAGATACATTGTGTTGTACTAAACCTAAATTTCTGATAATTTAAAAAAGTACTATAGAACTTCTGAAAACAGACTTTTATATTGCAATAGTAGTTTTAAAAAGAACAGAAATAATATTTATTCAGCTTTGATTAAAAAACGAACCAAATGCAATGTTTTATGCATTAAAATGCATGAAAAAATATAGATATGATTCTTTACATGTTGATAAATGCACTGACATTATGTTTTTGAGTTTTGAGAATTCACATTTTCAAGGGCTATGCTTGCCACTTTATCTTTTAAGAAAAAAATCACTAGTTCTTTGCATTTCGTATTTAATGATGAGATTCAACCTTCTCTTTTGCCCCAAGGGTAAGAGTGGAAACACAACAAAGCCCATAAAATCCTAATACAAAACAGATACAAAACTCACACCATGGAGCCACTGACTGTATTTAAGATTTATTCTCATAATTTTTTACCTAACTGCTGACATAAACACATTTACATCTTCTCTGAATGCAGTGATCAGAAGTGGACATCAAATTGATATATTGATCATATCGATCTACCAGCTCAAGAGGCACTTTCACCAGGAATGTGATCTTTACTATGAAATCCTGAATTTCATTCATCTTCACCCTTGAAAACATTTTCTGCTGTTAAAGACATGGCTTTTGAAGGACTACTTCTATTTATATATATATATATAGCTAGCTTCATAATTCCCTTGTTTTCCATTTTAAATCAGAGTATTTAATTTACTACTGTGTTCAGGTCTTAGGAAGGCACTATTTATTATCTTTATCTTGATTAATTTCCTTTGTACCCCTCTGCTGTAGAGTGCTCAGGATGTTCTGCGCATAAGGGAATGTTGCATGCAGTAAGTGGGTGGAATTTTGGATTCCTTGCAATTTTTATGAACAAGAATGGAATCAGAACTATTGAAATCGAACACCATCTCTTTATAAAGCCATTGTCACCAATTAAAAACTCCATTGCTCACTTGAAGCACTCCTTAAATCATATTTTAAATTGACAGATCATAAAATGGAACACTAATTGAGAATACATTAGCTGAACAGAAGTGTGTAAATCATTAGGGTTTCGGGCTAAATTTGGCTTGAGAGATGGAATGAAAGCCTACATGAAACTTAATGTCTTCTTGGGTACGAGGAGTCTGCAGGTGAATGGAACCAGAGCACCTACCAGTTTGCTGGCACATGGGAGGAGTCCCCAGTAAGACCTCAGCTTCAGTCCACATTCACTTCCCCATGATGACACAAACGTGTAAACTGACCCCTTAAAACTGTTTCTAAAACAACTGTAAGTTTTCAGTCCACAAATAAACAAGTAACACAAAACACTAGATTTTTACTGATGGGATCTATTAAGTATTTTTAAAAGATTTAGTAATTACAGAGTTCTTGAATAATAAGGAAATTCTAGTTAACAATCAGCCTTCTGCCAAACAATACTCAATCTAAAAAAAAATTAGGGTGAAATTCTCTCTCTGTGCCAGCTGGAGTTTTACCATGGAATTCAGTGGGGCCAAAGGAAGTCCATGATCATGTAAGTCAGTAAAGGTTTCAGTGAGCTTTGAGTTTTAAGCTGTGGATGAACTTGAGATAACAAAAAAAAAACCAAAACACACAAATGATAAAAAGTGGACTTTTGACAAAACTAATGGCACAATAATTAAAATTATTTCTTTTCATTGTATAAAATCAATATCTATTCTTACATTAATAGTAAACAAGATGTATTTTATAGAACAACCTATATGGAGCTCCTGAGGCAAACAAAAATTTGATTGAAAAAAAGAGAGATTTACTTAGTACATTAATCACAGGGATACTAGTTGAATTCACTTATTTTCATAATTTTGCCACATCTTTAATAGATATGAATAAGGTTCTCTATGTCTGCACTTCTTATGTCTGCAGTTCCACATTGCTAAAATCCCCCTTGCTTTTGTGTATTTGAAATGTATTTATATCTTAAGGATTATAAGACATTTCTTTTTCTTAATAGTATTCATACACTGAACAATTCTTGTTATTTCTGGTACAGCTTTTGCATATGTTTCTTTTAAAAGGCAATTCTATCCATAGTATGCATTACTTTTACACTCTGACATTATTTATTCTTCATAATGATGTCTTACCATAACCTTCAATCAAGTGCCTTAACATATCTGGGTTTTGAAAATAATATTGAGGCTGTTACATTTCAGTTTTTTAACATTTTAATTCTTAACCAATATACATTTCAAGTACATTTTCAGTCTGCAGATATGCTGTGCTGTCTAAGTAAATTCTGCTGATTTAATAAGGAGATGGAAAAAGACTTTAAAGTCAGTGGTCCATGAAGCCTCCTTACAAGTTCTGGTATGTCAGAGAGATGACAGTATCCTGTACCAAACCACCTCCTGGAGAAGTCATAGAAGACATCAGACAAATACACATACAGTTTGTTCATCACACCTTTGTTATTCTGCATTGTAGAGATTTGCACATGTTCTTGATTCAAAGATCATCTATGGAATTCATTCCAAAAACTGGAAAAGGAATGTGAGTGATTTTTCTGATTCACATCCTCATGTGCTACATAGAATCACGGAATTGTTTGGGCTGGACGGGACCTTAAAGGTTGTGTAGTTCCAACATCCCTGCATAGGCAGGGACACTTCCCACTACACCAAGTTGCTCAAAGCCCCATCCAACCTGACACTGACTACTTCCAGGGATGAGACCTCCACAACTTCCCTTGGCAGTGTGTTCCAGTGTCCCACCACCCTCGCACTAAAGAGTCCCTTCTTAATATCTAACCTAAATTTAACTGTGTCAGATTTAAAGCCATTACCCCTTGCTCTATTGCTATATGTCCTCCTAAAAAGTCCCTACCTAGCTTTTTTGTAGACCCCTGTCAGGTACTGGAAGGCTGGCCTAAGGTGTCCCCAGAGCCTTCTCTACTCCTGGCTGTGAGCAACCCTAACTCTCTCAGTCTGTCTTCACAGGAGAGGTGCTCCAGCCCTCTGATCATCCTGGTGGCCCTCCTCTGGAATGACTCCATGAGTCCACATAATAGAGGCAGGTGGCTTTCACTTCCACCACTGGTACAGAAATATGGTACAGAAATTACTCCAATATCTGTGTTGGAAATAAGTTTTATCTCCAGTGATGTTATAATTCTGGGCCAAATTAGTGCAGTATATTGGAATTCTGCTAAAAAGAACCAAAGTTAAACCCTTTAAGATTTGGCTGTACTATTATACAGAGATCTCCAAATAAGTGAGTTTGGTGTGTTTTAAGCAAACACTCCCTGCCCCAAAGGGCAACTCATTGATGGAATTCACTGAACTTTTATTACAAATTCAGAACTCAATGACAGTCTCACTGAACTTAACATGTCATGGACTGTTAATCTGAGAGTGCAAGTGGGATCTGTATTCTTTCTCACATTCTGCATTGAGTAGTGTCATCTGGATTGCCATGGACTCTACCAGAGGTAAGCTGGAAAACATGCAACAGATGTTTATGTACCACTATATATGCTTAAAAATCCATGACTTGGACTTTTCAGCAGTTGCTCAAAAAGGCATAAATAGAAAAGGTCAAAATAGTACTAGATTTGATGCTACTGAAACTATGTATTTTCATATTTGCAAAACTCATTTAAAAAAGAGTTGCGCAGTGTTTGTAATGAACTTATTGGTGCTTTCCTACAGCATTTTCGAAGACTACAGTCATTCACAGTTATCACAACAGTCGTAGACAAAGAAAGGCAAGGAGTAAGGAGGTCACAGAGCCTCCTGAAGTTTTTAGAACATAAAAAACTATTTTAAAAATCAAAAAATAATGTGTGCTTAAAATAAAACCCAAAAATATAGAACTGCACTTTTCTAAGAATATATACTGGTTCCACTTTTTGATTATATCCTGTCCAGGTTGAAATCACAACTATTATTTGCTTGCACCAGAAAAAAACTTTCTGAGTATTTTCACTGGTTTCCTGATTACTACGAGAAAGTATCAGTCCTTTCAACAACAATAAATATTATAATGAACAATAAAAAACTCAGTGTCAGGTAAGTCTCCACTTGGCCTTCCTATCCTCTGGTTTACCTGGATGTTTCTAATTCTCTTTGGAATTTATGCAGTAGCAGGTAATTCGACTGAATAAACCCTTCTAGTCAAGATGTGGTAAAAAACAACATATCAATACAGAGCTTGTCTTTTTATCTCAACTAGATGAGAAATCCCTTCTTTAAAAAATTTTTGTGGTAGAGACAAATTGGTACATAGTGGCAATGGTTAGGCAGTCAGTGACTCAGCTAAGCCATAGAAACAACTGAATACAGAATTATTTTTTCAAGGAAAAAAAAAATAAAAACAATAAGGAAATCTGCAAACCAATCTATTAACATTTAGGATCATTAAAAAGATGGATGATTCATTTAGTAGTTAATTCAGTTAGTCATCAATCTAGTAAAACTTGCAAATGTCACTATTATGCACAGACCTGCCTGTATAAATTGGAGCAAGCTGCTCAGGGAAGTGGTGGAATCACCATCCCTGGAGGTGTTCAAAAATGTGTAGATGTGGCACTTCAGGACATGATTTAGCTGACATGGTGTTTTTAGGTTAACAGTAGGACTTGATGATCTCAGAGGTCTTTTCTAACCATAATGATTCTATTATTTCAGAGGCCTGACAACCAGTGTTGATAGGGAGACAAAATTCATCTCCCAGAATATGCACGATCACATAAGTTGTTTGATCTATGGAAGGATTCAAGAATCATTTTCTCTTACTGAGGGGAACTGAAAACTTCTTTGCTCTGGTTGGAATAATTGTCACCAGTAAACTTAATCACTGAAGGCTTAATGTATTCAGGAAAACTTGTGACAGAATGATTAGCAAAATCCTTCCCCAAGGAAGGTTCTACAGTCATGAGGAATTAATCAGGAAACAGGGAGTGTATCTTTGGAAGGTCATCTCCAAAACTCTTTGTGTGAGAACAGTCTGTAAACTACGTATATTTTCTAATGTGTTACCTATTATTTGCCATAATTCGTATGGCAAATATACACACTCTCAATACACAGAGAGATAATATATTACCTATTCTTTGTCAGAATGCACATCTGGTGATTGGGAAACCTGGGAATTGAAGAAGGATTTATACAGAAATTGCTCTGTAGAGTTTATTTTGGTATGTGTTTAGTTTCTGACTTCTTGGCCTCAGTGAACTTGTCATCTGCAATCAGCAAATGCTGTGACAGACATTGCAGAGTCACAACTTTGGACCTGTTTTCAGCTGGGTCCTCAGCCAGTTTGAGCTATGCAGACTTCCTCAGCCCGTGTTTCACCTTCCTGTTCACTCATCTCTGGTAGGTGGTATTGAAGGACACCTCTCAGTGTGCCCCAAGGGACAGAAGAGCACTGTGAATTAATTTATCCTAGCAGTTCAGTCTCTACAAACTTGCTACAAACTAATGAAATTACATGGTAAAGTGATGATGGACTTGTGCTACACTTAAGCTTCTTTAATGTTAGTTTAAAACACCCAAAGTAACAAAAAGATATTTCAAGAAAGGCTTGTTATCTAATGAGTCTTTGATAAACATAAAATTGTGGTATTGTACTTATATTGATGCTTAGGTAACTTTTACCATGAGGTTTTAGGCAGTGCTGAAATGAGTAGAAAAGGAAAAGACAATGTATTTTCCTTTCCTTGACCTTCTTTAATGGAAATCTTTGTTACAAGGTCTGTATTGATATAAATCTTTATGAAAATTTATTTACTTTCCAATGAGTACTTTGTGCTGATTAAGTGAGGAAGGATTACCTTCTTTACTGCTATTTATAACACAGCTAATGATTTTCTTTGGGGTGAATAGCTTCTTATTTATCTTCAGATGCTTTCCTTGACAGGGACAAAGTCAGGACAAAAAGGTCTTCATTGCTTCTTTTACTAAGGTAAAAATATGGGGCTGCTTCCTGTAAATGTTTCTACTCACACAGATATTCTCATATGTCTGGGTCATGTTTTTCATATCAAGGGTGTTCCCTGTAATTTTGAAGATTACAGTAAAAAGACCAATTCATTAATCAGCTACATTAAATGCTAGTGTAATCTGTTTTCAGATATTATGGCATTATTCTGGTTTTATTAAAATGCCCTGTTATGTAGTTGCCCTTCCATTTGTAGGAGTTTCACTTTCAAGATGGTTGTATTTTGGAAAATGTTTAAAATCAGATGAATCATTGGTTCTCTTGGGAAACACTGTTCTGCAGTAACCTGTTGGATCTTTGCCCCATGTACAGACCTTTTCAACTACAGTCATTAGGGCAGTTTCTATCCCTCTACCATATTACAAAATTAATAAGTTTTTTTCAATAACTTTGCAAAACCCATAGGACATGACATAGCAAATCCTGTTTTATTTCAATAATGAGGTTTGCAACATCTGATTGGTACTTGCAGGATGACACATGTAAAGGAAAAGGGTCACCGTTACAACTGGTTTCACTTGTAGAGTTTGCTTGTCCTACAGTAGAAAAAGGTTTGCTGAAATTTTGTGGAAAAATAAAATATTTGGCATAAAGAACTAGTGTAGGTACTAGTATTAGTGTAGGCACTACTTCCTGCAGGTGCAAGGTGTTATCCTGTTTCTCTCACCTGGTGTAATATACTAAAATTACAATGAACCCATCTGCATTTATCTTTTACATATGAAAATATTTTCACAATTGCCATATGGGTCTTCACAAATTTCTGATAACAGCAGATGACCCATTTGTAATGGATGTCCCAGTGCATTTCCATCAAATTAGAAAAAAGCAGAATAGAAACATGAGACAGATGTAGCAGTAAAAGCATGCTTACCTTCATATGTTCCACTTTCTAAAAGAGCACCACTTTTCTCCAGTTCCATAAAATCTTCAACAGTGATAAAAATATAGTCCACACCAGGGACTTCCCCCTCCTTATGTGGCCTTGTGGTGCCTATTAATAAGACAAAAGACACACTATCAAGCACAGGACCTGAATGTAGAATGATAATTTCGCAATTTTTTCAAAACGTACAACGTAAAACATTTATACAGCACATACGGCACATGCTCCTTGTCAGAATATCTTTCAAAACCATGTGGCTAAATTTGTTAAAACTGATAGGTGTGTATGAGATGCATGTTTTAAGATCATGTAACATGTTCTATGGATCCATATTACTTATTCTCATTAATCAAAATGTATCATGCTGATATTATTTTTATGTTACTAGAGAGATCCTAAATGACAACAGGCATTCAGAGGTAACACAAATATTTGATGTATATTTTCTATGGCTTCAAACAAAGTCTTGTCTACTATTGATTTGCTTTATGATTTTTTTAACATTTATTACACAAAATAGTAAATCTAAGTAGACCCGCAAGGGTTATATTCACAGTGTTTGTTTCAGTGCTATAAGTAGACTTGATAAATGGTTAGGCATAAGGGACTGAGTGATTCACTTCACCTGCTAACTGGGCTGGCAAACCTCAAAGTTGCCTGTATTATTGCCTCTATTGTGATCTCTGGAAGACAGAACTACATAAGCACTGGTAGACATTCACAGAATCATCAGAATTGGAAGGCTCCTCTAGAGATCATCTGGTTCAACTCTCCCACTAAAGCAGGATCCAATGGAATCCTAGGCTGCATTAAGAAGAATCTGGTCAGTGGCAGAAGGAGGTCATTCTCCCCCTCTACTGTGCCCTGGTGAGGCCACAACTGGAATACTGTATCCAGTTCTGGGCTCCCCACTTCAAGGGAGACAGGGAACTACTGGAAAGAGTCCAGCAGAAGGCAACAAAGGCAACTGGTCATCCCATAATGGGGGAGGGGAGTGAGCGGCCCCGTGATCCTTGGTTATCAGCCAGGCTCCAACTATAACACAGCTCTTCATCTGCCTAGACAAAAGTTTAACATTATGATATCGTGCAAAAGGTGCTGACTCTTCCTCAGTTGTTAGCCCACCACTTTAAACACTATATCATGACTTATAAAGTAACAATTCAGCCTCAAGTCGGCCAATACAAAAGCTACTTCATTTTACTGTTTTATGTCTATTATTCAGGCATCTGCATTTAAACCTCTTGAAGCATTTTGTGCGAGACTCCTCATAAGTTTAAGAAAAATAAGTGTAATTGTTGTCTACATTTTTGCCCTGTGTACAAACTATTCCAGCCAATAGAGATCTCATCACTGGTGGAAGCAAGGGAGCTACTCAGCTGCTTGCCTGCCAAGACCTCAATTCAGCTGGCCAGACATAGGTCTCTGGGGGATGCCTCAGATACCCACATGAAGCAGGCAGACACAAAAAGAACAAAATATCCCTTGCATTGCCCCCAGACGTGAATTTTTTCCACAGTGCCCAAAATGCAGCTGTCTTAATCTCATAGCGATTCCCACTCTGCTGGAGAGTTTTGTGCAACACAGAGCACACAAGAAGTGTAAGGTTCCCTCAAAGTCAATGAAAGGATTCCTGGGCTCTCAGTGAGTCCTATCCAGTGCTCACTTTGACAAAGCACTGGATGGCCTTCAGACCTCTCCAAATTCCTTGGTATCAGTGGAGACACAGCAACATAATGGTGTCTTCATTAGGTTATCTGGACTGCTTGCCTTTCTCTCTCGACTGCTTGACACCTCTCTTTCCTCACAGGCAGCCTGAATGTCTCTGGCAAAGACTGAGACAGAAAAGCTAACATTTCAGTATCTGACATCAGGAATATGTTTTGATAAATCTTTAAGACACTTTCCCTTATTTGTCTAATTCAAATTCCCTTTTCATCTCATCATTTTAAACTATTTGGTTGATTATTTTTGCAAAATCCATATTTGCAGAAATGGGTTCATTAGGTTTACTACTATTGTTTTTCAGGGATAGAGTGGTTAAAACACTGAAACATTTGGATTGTCTGTACATATGTTAAATTTACATCTCATGAAATATCTGACCTTGGGGATGCAGCAACATCCTCAAAGATCTCCAGGCCTTTTTTGAGAACTGTGCAGAAACACAGGCATTCTGGCAAGCCCCCAAGCTCCTTGGGAGCTCTGCTAACAGCACAGGCATCAGATGTTTGATTTGCATGCTCTCTCCTGAGGATTTTTTCACTCCCACATCTTATTGACAGGAACTATCTCTTCTTCATAAAACACTTTGGCAAATCAAGGATTCCTAGACATGGCACAGGGCAAATCAGATGCATATTTCTAGCTTTCTATGTCTTCAGTATTTTTTTATGTGCCCAAACTAGGATTTCCTGAAGTTTATTAATCAGACACAAACATGATTACACAAAATGTGTAGGTAAGCCCTGCTCTGGACCAGATGATCTCCTGAACACCCTCACATCTAAATTTTCACTGGTTTCTATGACATGGTTAGTTTGTTTTAAACATGGATATTTATCATGGAAGACCGCAAGGTCTTGCAGGATGTCCAACAACAGACTCATTTATCCCTGTGTTTCTCCACTTTGATCATAGTCTTTGGTCAGCTTGCCTAGAAAAGTGTAATGGACTAAATTCTAGATTCTGAATCCCTCTCTTAAATTGGAAACTAAAGTCCTGACCTTTCTGCCCTTATGTGACTTGGTCATGTTCTTTTGGATATGGTATATAAATGATAGCATTTGCATATGCCCTGCACTATAAATTGAATATTTTGCCTGATATGCTCCTCCTATTTCAAATTAAATACACAGTCTTGTTATAGACTAATTCTGCATCCTTAACAAATAGCTTAACTCTAGCCTGTCTCTTCCCCAGTCAAATTGTTTATCACCTATCCCCATGTGTAAGGTAGCCATGAGATGTGCTCTGTTTAGAGCTGCATATATAATAATTTATTTTGTTCTGTAATATTCTAAAATTTCAGATAGTTCCTATTTTACTTTAAGATGAATCTAACGGATTTTTGTGACCAAACAAAAAGACCCAGAATTCCACTTCAGAATCACCATTGTGCATTGTACATAGAAGCTTCTTAATTTAATCTCCCTGTATTTCAGTTTCCCACTGATTTCCCTAGGTGACTAAAGAGCTTCTGATAATCCTAGAGGATGTTTTCCTTTCTTCATTTCTCTTGCACCCCATGGTTTCACTAGATATTTCAGCATGGAGATCACAAATCCTTTCTCCTGAAAGTTAAATTGGAATGAGTAAATTACACAAATGAACATTTTTTAAGGAAAAACAGACATTCTAGAAAGTACCTTTCCAGTTCTACCTATATCTGTGCTAGGTCCTACCTACTGTCCTACAATACCAGGAGATAATTTTATTACTCAGATGGTAACATGGAAGGTTTCAGCCTCTTATAATCATTAGGGAGTCTGCTCCTAGAGGTCAGTATTGTTTCACAAAGTACTTCTATGATATGTCAACTACTTATTTTCTTAAAAAAATGCAGAAAAGAGCAAACTATGATTGCTAGCTGTATGTGTCCATACAGTTACCCCAGGTACAGCAGTTTCTATCCTCACCAGAATATTCTTGTTCTAAAATCTTACTGAGTCCCACTTCCCTCCTGCATTTGTCCCATTCTCTCAGCCTGGAGGACCTCAGGTCATGCAAAATAGTTAATTCCCTGGTCATAATCAATAGTTACTGCCTCTTCTACTCCTATACCCTGGAGGAACTGAGTTACTGCTATTAATATTTCTGCTCCTGTATACCTTTCTGTAAGTATCAGAGGGTTTGCAATATGAAGGCTTACAGACTTAGAGGCAGTTACTGAGGAATCTTCAGCATCCATTGAGGTCTGAACATTGAGGTCTCTATGTATGAATTCTATAGACCACAGGCAATTTTTCTTTTTCCTTGCTTATAACTAATGTAGAGTTACCACTCATTTTGTCTTTAGCTACATTCATATAGACAGATAAGCAGGTCTAAAAACTACAATGATTCAAGACTTAAAGCAAAGGTTTAATTCAAAGCCTCATATTTTCCAGAAACACCTTCTGTTATACAGCATCAAAGCTTAATAAGACACACCTTCTACTGCTTATAGTATTTAGCCTTTTATTAATGTAAAGTGAAAATAGTAACCCAGTTACCATTTTGTTACCATGGTGATGTATGAAAAAACAATCTTTGAATTTCATAATGAAAGAACATGATACTTTTAAATCTTGCAAGATCAAAATCAGCAAAGCATATTTGCACTATGCATATTTATGACAACTGCAATCCATTGTTGCTGTTGAACATAAGATACAAAGGGAGTCACTTGCAAGTAACAGAAACAAGTCCCCACCAGTGAGTGTTCTGGTGCAATGTGTAGGTACCTTAGAAATTACAGGACCTTGGTCTACAAAATCTGAACAGATACTGAACTGATACTGATACTGATGATACTGATACTGATACTGATACTGATACTGACCTTCCTTGATTTCATAAGCACTGCTTGCATCATTCGTCAACTTGATCCCAAAACCAGTATTAAGGTCACTCACTGAGTAACTGCTTTGTCTGGATTTATAACTTCAAGATGGATAGTTGGGATAGTTTGGAGATTATTTTACCTTCTTTATTCTTCTGTTCCGTGGGAGAAACATGTTGATTTACCATACCTCAGCACAGGCTTTCCATGCTCAGTGCTATGTTATATGATGGTGCTTTGTTTCTGGAGAGGAATTAGGTGCTGTTTAAATAGCTTTTGAAAGAGCATTTTTTCTTTTAACTGTGTATAGGCAGCTTAGGGTATAAATTTAGACACCTAAAAATCTTTGCAATGAACAAGAAAAAGAGTGAGTTCATTTAATAGCAATGACTGGTTTTGACATACTGCTTATATGAGACTGGAGAACAATTTATAACACTTAAAAAATAATAATCATTTATTGTGATTGCTAGTGCAGCTTGGAAAAATTATCAGGTCAGGTAGTGTTCAGCCCAGACTCCCATTATTAGTACAAAACTATAGAATTATAAACTCTGGAAGAACTGCATGTCAGTTTGAACAGGTAGGAGAAAAAATAGTACTTTATATGTCTCTTGTTTAATCTCAGCATCCAAGTACATAATTAAATAAAATTTGTGCTTTTTTGGGAACAAGTTGTTCAGTTGGACTTGGAAAATATCTCTACTTCTTAGAAGCACTGAGTCTTCACTGTGACTGTCCACCTCTGCTACTTTCAAGAGCAGGAAAGGTGCCCTCTGAATATTTCTCTTATTGCTAACTCCATGTAGTAATGTGTGATAGCACAGCAAAATGAATGTTAAATTAAAAATCCCAGAACTATGACAGGAAAGCCTGAGAAAGGTGTTCGGTGCTCAATACCACTGATACATTTTCAAGAATACTTCATCCTTGCATAGCAAATAATACGCATTTTATAGTCTTTGGCAGCATTCCAAGGATAATATAACATGAGTGGTGTTCCTTTACAGTTTATATGATTGTCGGAAGAGCTGAAGCAAAGGTCTTGGTCCCTGCAGAGTCCAATACTTACAAACAGACTGCACAAGTTTCAGTGCTCTGAGATTATTATAAGTATTTCATTATTACATTTTTTAATTGCAGAGTAAGGGCAAACATGGCACACCTCTTCACTATCCAAACACCTTCGTAGTTATTTAGCTGATTTGCATTTAAATTCACAGATTGGTTCCTCTTGCATGAGGTAAATACAAAAGCAAAGGTGTGTCTTTGCTACAAGGATTTACAGTGCAACTAAAAGGCATAGTAATAACCTAACTCTTTTTGCATAATTATCTACTATTTCCAAATCTATGGAAGCAAATAGGGCCTTATTGTGCTTATTTGTTCCAAATATAACAAAACATAAAGAGAAAAACAATCTTTAATGGAGAAAGCCCTTTTATTAGGCATTCTGATGAAACTGGTTTTGTAATTCTGCTCTATACAACAGCTTGTTGTGGAAAGCAGTACACCAGGCTGTCATACATCAGACTAGCTGGAGGGATCCCTCCTGCAGAAACAGGCTGCTAATCTTTAATAAACTTCAGCTGAGCCTTTGGTATGACCTTGTATACACTTTGTCTTACAAAAATCCAGCAACGTTTAATTAGCTCTTTTGTTTGTTTGCCAAATTACTCTGGGATGCTATTGCTGTGCAGAACTGAAATGTATGGGAAATTATACCTATCTTGTCAAATTACTAACTGCATTAGGCAGAGAAACACCACATTCATCTTGATCTACTGAATTCCCAGCTGAAGAGAATAATAAACATAATTTTGATGCAAAGTGATTTTACATGTACTACAAAGCAGGAAGCTTCAAATGTTTATGATACTTCTCATGACAAAAACATAACACACAGTGGCATAAGACCTTTCTTGCTAAGAGTTATGATGGGGAATTTTTTTTTCCTTCTTTCAAAATAGGCAACACCAGTAATTTTCTGTTGCATACCTATAAAAATAATTGCAGGAGCAGAGGAATTAATTCTAGATTCCTGAAAATATTTTTCAGGGGTAATAGTTTCAAACTGCATTAGTAAGCAGGTTGTTGGCAAATGTGATCCCACAGACAATCTCCAGGTTAATCAATTCGAACACCACTAGCAAAGGTGCTAAATGGTCTATAGTGAGGCAAAGCAAGGTGTTTAGCAGCTTCTGAGCTATAAGGCTACAGCATTACTTGAACTGTTACCCCTACACAGAGAACAAAAGCAGACTCTCTTTGAAAGAAACAGCATGTTCTTACTATCTCCAGGATGTTCTGACCAAGTTTTAGTAGGAATAGAAAAGCACTTAGCCATACATTAGAAAAGCACTTAGCCAAACGTTCATCATGAAAATAATATTTTCATTTCTGGGTGCTTAATTAATCCAAATTAATCTTAATTAATCCAAATTAACAGAAAGTTTTCCAGTCACTGTGGACCATCAGTATCCACCAATATTAACAGAAAAAATGGATTAACTATACAGATCAATAATATAGTGACCACTGAAATTAGGTGCAGAATTTGGGTCACATCATAAGAAAGTTTTGTGTTGTTTTTTTTTTTTTAAAAAAAAAAGCTGACACATTTTCACATTTTTTAAGTTTTTAGTATATTTTGGTATTGATGACACTGTTACATGTTTGTCACATTTTAATTCTTCCTGAAGAAGCAAAACATATTACAGAGAAGAGCAGTTTAAGGTACCCTGTACTAGGTTGAAGTGGCCACATTCTGTAATACCACATAATTCTTAAGATAAAATATATTTTGTAATGTAAAAAGACACATTGCCTTTCTGGATTTTAGACCTACAATGCACATAGTAACAGATACGTATGTCCTGTGTGGAAAGAATATACATCCAGGCTGAGGTTCTTTAGATTTTCACTTTTTTTAAATTTAAGACACATGCATTAGGTAAACTAGAAATAACCTCCTGCCTGGTAATGGCAAGACTATTCCACTCCAGATGTGCCTATACCTTAATTTTTTTTTTTAATTTTTTATTAATGAGATTCAATATGTACTGAGTAGCTTCCAGTTAAACATAGCCTGGATTTCTATTTGTCCTTTTGCTTTTGTGCAGCATAATAAGAACTGTACAACATGCATAAAACCAGCCCAAAGATAGTTCATGCATTTTAAAAATTAAGTCATATTGGAGATGAACAGCAAAGTAAAACTGGGAGATGGGAATGATAGTATTTCTACCTGAGGACTGCTGGTAGGATGTTATTTATTCGTTTGGCTGGTTAATGCTGTGAGGACCAATGGAACCAGCAAGACACCCAGAGAAGAAAAGCAGCACAGCAGCTACAGGCTGAGATGGATACTTGAAGACTTTTCTTTAAAATAAACTGTGACATATCCAAAACTACCCATTACACCATGCAAGGATTTGATCATTGCACTTCCATGCTGTTAGACTGTGATAGGCACTGATGTACTGGGTGTTCCCTTTACCAAGGTACATGACTCACTGCCTGGCAATCCCAGCACGGATCCACTCACTTGCCTGTTGTTGGTGAATTCCTCGTTTAGTCTGCAGGGTATTTTCTTTTAAAAACAGCTCTGACCCAGCATTATGCCCAGCTGTACAAGCTCCATTGCCAGCGCATCATTTGAGAAAATAAACCATCTTTTTTTTTTCCTTATCTTTGCCAAGAGTATCTTTTAAAATGTTAACAATAGACTTCAGAGATAAAAGCTAATAGGAGAGAAGTGTGAATACTTTGTGTCAAGTTAGGCATGGAATATTGCCAAAGATACTTGTAAAACAGTCGGAAAAGCTGTTGCTAATGCAGATATCATTATAACACTTAAATGCATTCTATGTAATGTCTGGAAAATACCAAATTGGGAAATTATGGATGTTTTTGCATTTGGAAGTACAGACCATACATACAGAGATTAACCAAGGGCCAGAAGGAATCTGATTTTCAGTGCTCAAAAAGCGAAAAGTTGAAAAGAAGGAAATTCAGGTATGAATCAGTCTAGATTCCACATTTTTGCCTAAGAATTATTATTTTTTAAAGATAAGAAGTAGCACCAACCATGAAGCTCTAGAAGAAACTGGGAAATCACCCTGCAATATATCTCAATACCTTTCATAGTTACTATAAAACAGAATGTCAGCTTTCCAAAGAGACAGGAAAGAGAGAAGTGAACTGCTCTAAAGAAATATTTGAGAATAGAAATCTGAAAACCTGATGATAAATGGATAGTAGGTTGTGCTCATAGGAAGATGGAGGTTTTATTTTGATTAATTAGGAACTCATAGAGATAACAAATAATAAAGTCCTTGTACATTCCTTAGACATTCATTGCTCTTTCATGGATTTCCAGTCTCTCATGTAAAGATATAACTGAAACATGATCTTTACCTCTCTTGGATGTTTAGGCTTTGATTCCCATTGCACAAAGTTTTTTGCACTCCCATGAACATTTATTCCAACTATAAACAAGAGTATTTTACATGAAAAGGAATAGATATGTACGAGAACTACCTAAAGAATCAAGCTGTGCATTAGGTATTTTGATGAGACAACCATGTAAGCATGAGCATTTATGTTTCAGTATAGTTCTTCAGATTTATGTCTTCTGCTAATGAGATCTACACAGTCTTTTGATGTTAGTAATAACATAAAGGTATAGCTAATTATATGCAAAATGCTCTCTACTACTAGAAAGATTTAATTAGAACATGGTTCCTTAAGGTCTGGGAATTCTGGGAAAAAAAATGCTGGGAAATACCTGATTTTTTGCAGTTATTCAAGAGGATAGAGAATGTAATTAAAGAGGTACTTGCACAGGAGTCTGCTGGCATGCATGGATGTGATAAACAGCCAGATACTATAGCTGAAGCCTTGCCCAATGTCAGCAATGTTACTATTCTTTTGGAAGATCCTACTGATTGGAGGATCAATGGAAATATTATTGCATGAGATTTGGGATAGTTTGGTTAAAACATCTACTTATATTGCACATCAATATATTGACAGAAATCCTGGAAACCACATCTGCTATCAACAACAGAACATGCCTTAATATAAGTTGATTTTTTTAACACTGTGAATAAACTGTTGAAGGTAAATTTTGCTAGGCAGTTTGTACAGGTTATGAACTTAAGAACCTGCTAAAATCATATACAGACCATATTGTACCTTTAAAGGTCTTTAATGCTTGCAATAATAATTTTTAAACTAAAAAACCCACTAATATTCTTACTCACTTTACCTATTTTACTCAAACTGAGGGAGCCAGCCATCCTTTATAGTCTATTTAATACTATATTTGAAAAGGATTTGTGAAGTTGTCAGATGTTACTACTAAATCTATGAAAATATTTTAAAATGGATTTTCCAAATCTACAGTCTTACTTTGAGAGGCATTAAAAAAGGGATTGTGAAATAGGCTGCCATAGAAACCATCCACAGATATACTTCTAAGCCAAACTCACTGCATCTGTTTTGGAAGTTTATATCAATAATACAGATCAATTAATTAATAAATCAGCAGCATGAAACAATAACAAGATTTTAAGAGTTATTTACTGATTAGGAAAGATGACATACAGAAAAATAAGGGAACTTCATGCTTGAAATAGGGAAGCTAGTTAGTTAACGCTAATGAAAAAAAAATCCATACTTAAAGCTGGCAATCTTCAGACACAAGTCTAAAATTCTCCATCTGTTGTCCTCATAGTGTTGTTCTGCTATACCTCTGAACAATATCTGTCCGAAAAGGCATGGCAGCAAGCACCCGTTCAGAGTAAATCTCTTATTCTGAATCTCTTAGTCTGAACCAAAAAGTATTTTGGAAAACTACAGTGAATGTTGGCTGACTGGTAAAAGAGAGTTCCAAGTTCCTTGGTTTCTTTGTCTTCCAGCCCATAGTTTGTTTTGATGGTTTCGTTTCTTGTCTTTCAACCCAGGAGTTATTATTACATTCAAATCCCTGCACAATTCACCAGAAATTCACCAAGGACTGATACTTGGTTTGGTGACAAAAAATGCTCATAGGTAATAGCAGATACTGTTGCACTCATTTTTAATTAACAGAGTTCAAACAGATGAATGAGTGCCTGTGCAATACTGTATGTAACATCACTGCTGAAAACCCTGCTGTTCAGCTGCTACCCAGACAAAAGAGCAAAAGCTGAACTGAGACACAGGGAATCCGGTTTCCTCAGAAAGGATCCCACCAGTGCTAGGCAGGATTTCTCCCTGTGGGACACCAGTGCATGCCTCAGGAAGGCTTCAAGCAGAAGAACTGCTGCTAAAAGGCTGCTTCCCATGGCAGAGCTGCTCTGTCCATGCAGAAGCTCATTTCTCATTTGAAGGTTACAGGCTCTTGATTGCTGTACCATTCGGCCACATCGGCACAGCAAGGAGCTGGGTTTTTTTGCCTGCTTCTAGAGTAAGAGAAAGGATCTTGTTCCCTCTTTCCTCCTCTTACTTTCCACTACAAACAACAAAGATAGGATATGCACAATAATGACGTGGGATCCTTGGTAAAAAGTTCTCTGTTGCTATTTTTCATCCACTGTTTCTGCTAGGGAACAAATTTTCTATTAAAGTACAAATTTATGCAGTAAGTTCCAAAGAAACACAATGTTTGATTTTCTGTTCTAAAAAGTCCAGTTTAAAACAGAGGGGAAGAAAATATATTCTCCTTCCTTCAGATAAATTAATGCATCATGGAAGACTTCTATATTATTCAGGAACTAAATATATAATTTTGAAACCATCTCCACTTTTATATCAAGTCATTTTCCCTTAAAGCATGACTACCTTTAAAAAAACAACTCTTGAAACAGTTTTCCCATTTGTTTTTAGGAAAAAACCTATTTTTAGTTTAACACACATTAGCAAAAAATATCTTTCCTCAATAACAAGTTGAATAAATTATTTATACAGGAGTCATTATTTTAAAGCATGCTTTCAAACTTAAAAGGGCCTGCTGCAGATTTAGATATTATGACTATTTTCAAGTTTTTAAAAGAAATTTAAAGAACGTTGCTCACTCTTCTTCTGAAGATAGAAAAAAAAATCTTAGATTTATCTTCAAAGAAGTCAAATACATGAAGGTGAGGAAATAAATGTCACATAATTCTGAATGTGAAGTTCACTGCTATTCTTATCTCCTACTGGAATTATTTCTGAGGTGTAACTACAACACTGGTGAAGGTCATTTCATGAAGACTACAAGCTGCAACTGATGGACAACTTCCTTATTCCAGAGAAATGTAAGCATTGTGTTGAAGGCTTAGGCTGAATAAAGAAGGGCTTGGAACAACCTGAGAGATTTCAATCCCAGGTGTGACCTTGAGATTCCTTTTGTCTTCAGTAGTGCTGAAAGTAAAGCTGTTGATGAGTGGCAAGTATTCCTTGGGTTTGATAATTAAAATTACTGCTTTTCAGGTACAGTCAGAGTTCATTTTCTGATATGATAAGTTGTAATAATCAACCTTGCAACATTCAATTCAGCAGTCATTGAACTGATGAGTCACAGACATGAGTTAATTCCACTTATTTCAGCTCCAAATGGATAGCACAGACTGATGTCTGTTGCTACTGATGATAAAAGAACAAAATAAGAGTACCTATATTAAACTGAAACAGATCAAATTTTTTTTTTATGGATGTGATTAATTACTATTTAGGAATTTGTGACTCTAATAATAAGTAGCAGAAAACTGAATGCCCTGAAGAGGGTGGGTCAACGATTCCATCTTCCCAACCACCTGAAAATGTGAATATTCCTTATTTTATAATTATGCCCCCTTTCTTTCCTTTTAAGTATCTTACCATTTCTGCTTCTTCAAAGGTCTGTTCATGAGCCTTGTACAGCAATGTACAAGATCACTATTGCTTTTTCACATTTATCATGTCTCTGAACCAAATTCTGATGTGATGTGTTGGCTTTTTTCCCTGCACCACATGCCTTTAATATAGTGGTCCCTTCCTTTCAAGATGCAGAAGTGCAGCAGCATTAAATAGTGGTAAAATCTGTGATGAATTTATAATATGCCAGCTTACTGAAGGTGGTGTACTTGTTATACAGACATTGCCTGAAAACCAGCTCATTCTTTTAACTCAAATATGTGCTTATCCTGAGTAATGGCTCATGTTCAGACACTATGGTTCCAGAAATCTTCACACCAGCCTAGCTTCTCATTATTTGCACAGTGGTCAATCTACCTAGTGGAACAGTTCCTCTTGAAACTGAAATATCTTCATTAAAGAAACATACCATAAACTTTTTATTTTTATTGTGCGATCTTATTCCCATAATATCTAGTAGCCCTAGGTGACTTAAATCACTGCTTTTGGGAGTATTATCCTTTTAGTTTTATCCCTTGTGGTCTCTTTAGACAACTGCTCAGTATCTCAGGGTAGGGAAATAGCAGTTATAATAACTACCTGTAGGTGTTAATTTCACCTTTGGTGAAAAGGGTTTCTGACAACTGTAGAAGGAAGGTAGATCTCCATGCCTTGGCTAACAAAACCATAAGTTTTTATCCCCAGTCATGAGAGAATTGAAATTCTGGTGATATGATGGAATTACAGTGTTACTGTCTAAGACAATGTTCGGGAAAAACTCTGTTAAATCAACATTAATCAGATTAACTGCATTTCAAATGCAACTAAAAATGTGGTTATACAAATCTGAAAGGTGATTTCAGAAGCCATTCCATACTATCACTCCACTGTTGTTATTTTTTTTTTATCCACCAAGCTGTAGTTTTGTCTCTAGATAACACATGAGGCATTAAAGACAATATTTTGCAATTGGTAATTTGGTAACTGATAATTTGGAAGTTACTTCCCTAAATTGAACAATTGAAATAATATTAAGTCTCCTTTCTAGCTCCTATGGTTAATGATGAAACTGCAATTCACTGAAAGAAAAGTGTGATTTGGCCCAAACTATAATAAATGAAAACTACCCCTGCAGCAATGAGATCTACTGCTGCGGAAACTTAATTTCAGTGTTATTTATGAAAGCAAGACAGTATACCTGTTCAGAGAAATCAGAGAAAAAAAATATTTCTCAGATTTCTCAGATCACTTTTAAGATAAACCATGTCTTGGCATACAGCATGAATATAGTTGAGACATTTGCATTCACAAAAAATAATGAGAGAAATCCATCAGAACAAAAAATAAAAATGAAATTAAATGCTTTTTTGTTGAAGAATGTGTAGAGAAGAGTTGTCTCCTTTGGGACAACTTTTCAGCATCATAATCCATTATAAGAAAAGGTGATATCCCTACACTTACACTGCAGGGTTGTTTTGCTACCACTAGTACTGTGATGGGGAATAGGAAGACAGGCAGAGTGGTTTTGGCTCCAGCTCCTTCCTTGTGTTCTTTCAGCACAAGACATTTGTCACTAAGCTGTTTGAACATGAATACTGCTGTGTTAATTCAATAACAGACAGGATATACTGCTGTATGCAGTCTTGCTGAAACTCAGCTAATGCTGCTGTTACAATTTCTCCAGGGGAAAACAAGTTCTGGAAGGATTAGGTACTGCCATAGCCTTGAACAGCAACACTGAAAGCATCAGCTCTTGGACCTCCATACTCAGCAAAAGGTAGGAGTCACCTACATCTTGCAAAGTGACTTCCCAGTTGCCACCAAGCTTCAGGTTTGCCAAACAGTGGGATTCCTTTTCTATGGCTGTTGAACCATCTCACATGGAGTAACACTCAAACCATGAATCTTCTCTGCCACCTGACCAGACTGAATCGCAACTTTTAACTCCCAGTTTTTAGTGCACATTAACCACAGAATGCATGGAACTGAAGAAATACACCAGACGTATAAACCCCTTGAAAACCCAGGTGTACCACTGGAAGAGTGGCTGTCAATTGACAAAACCAGCATGTGTTCAGTGACAGGTAACAGGGTCACACATCAAGCTGTGGCTTTCACTCCTAATCTGCTTAGTTTAACACTAACTACATTGACATATTAATTTTGTTACTTGTTTTCAAGAAACTTGCTTGTTTTTTTGTTTTTTTTTTTTATGTGATTGGGTTTTTTTTTGCTTCTTTGTTTGAAAGAATGTACTTAAAAGAATTGAATTTGAATTCTAGGATAAAACAAATCAAACACTTTTTGTAGGTTTTGATACCTTAGTTGCTGCATTAGCTGACCTTGAGGAAAAGAAATTACTAGAAATGGGGACATTTTTATTTAAGCTAGAGTAAATGGTCTCCTAAAAGTAGAATAAAACAATGGCAGCAACAGCAAAGCTTTGTGTTAGCTGAATTCCCCATGAACAGATCACGAAGAAGTAGAGCTTTCAATAAACTGAGTTTGTTAAAGGCATGAAGCTGTCAAGGACAGCAAGTGTATTTTTATTAAAGTTTAGATGCATGTGTAGCTGAATTATACTGGTTGGCTGAATTACATCTAACAAAGATAATTACTTTAAATTAATTAATGGTGTATTTTCTGCATAAACCCACTTCGTGCATAGCCATTGAGTCTAATTTTTGCAATATGTATTGCTTGCACATCATTCTGTACAGGGAACATTGAATTTTAATGACATTTTAGGAGGATTTTAGGATGTATGAATTATGAGTGAAAATTGGCCTATTTATTATTTTGCTCGCAGTTGTTCTTTTTGTGAATTTATTTTTATCTGAGTAGAGAAAATTAATTCACCATTGATATATCTGTGATTCACAGGATCTTCACAGAAAATGGAACTAAAGATGGTGATGTAAATCCAGAAATCTTGCATTTTAATACATCTAATGAAGCATTTCAACTTCTTGTTGATATATTATGCAAAGTATGATTGCAATAAAGCATATTGCATACCATGTATCATCCTAAAGTAAAAGATTGCTTCCAAGTATCATGAGCCAACAAGGTTTTGAATAAGTCATCTTATAACCTTATGAAGATTTTGGAAATGACCTGTTCATCACTAGAGGGAGTATGTTACATTCCTTTCTGAAATGATCTATTAACAATGTGAATTCTGTTTCACTTTCACATTTTTTCCAATAATTTATCCAGATTTTTGAATTAATATACTCCCATCTCTTACCTCTTCAAAGGAGTTCCAATGTAAGAAGGTAAAGGCACAATATAGCCTGTTGGATTTCTCATCTGCTACAAGTGAAAAACAACCCAGTTAAATGTGCTCAGCCAATGCCAGCCTTCCATGGGAATGTGTTCTACAGTTTCTGACATTCTGACATGTGGATGGGGGGTTTTTCTTCTGCAATATCTGAAGGAAAGTATACAATTATGAAGATACTAAAAATAGGAAACCTTATTTGCAACTAGAAAAAATTAAAGCAATATTTTTTACTTATATCAGCCAAGAAGTTGACTTGTGGCTTTATATATTTGCAAGTAATTGAATTCAAGCTCATAAATAACACAGTACAATTTCTTCATACCTTAATATTAATTTCAGTCTAAATTTATACAGTAAATAATGCTCTTTATCTTGCCACTACTTTATGTTTTAAAATCCAGTAAAGCCAAGGAATTCACTGCAGGTCAATTAGTTCACTAATACCACAAAGCACTACTGTATCACCTGTTCAACCTTCATGGATATTTTTAGGGGGGGTTTCTTGGGTTTGTTTGTCTTATTTTGTTTTTTAATTTGTGGACAGTGTAAGATCCTTAAATGTACCCTCTGGCTAAAATGTAGACTAGTCCAAGTGTTTGTTAGAAACAGACTTCATGGAGAAAATGTTTGGAAGATATGGCAATTGGTACTGAAAAAGGATTCGTCCATCTCAACGAAATACATTTTGCTAAATAAAATAAACCCCATCTGTTCTGAGAGAGAAATAGCTATAAAAAATATTCTAAGGTAAAATATAATGGTTCCTAAATAATTTCAAATGTACTTCTACCCCAAAGTAGGAAGACACAAGAACAGAGAACAAGGTACAAGACCCAAATTATCTGCCATCACTGCATAAGCACTACCTTGGAAGCACCCACTACACAAGAAAGCCTTGTTTTATAGCAATGTGGATCTATAGCAATGTTTTATAGCAATCTTCATTCTTTGGCTCTCTGACCTTGAATGTTGCTGTCTGTGTAGATGTGCTAATTTTTGATGACAGTCTCACATGAGTTTAAACTGTTAGACATTTTAATAATAATTATAAATGTCCTTCTAACAAAAACTGAGCAGGCCATAAATGTCCTTTTAATGTTGCTCTGTCTTGAAAAAGTTGAAGTCAAAATTTTACAGAGGCTAAAACACCAGTATCACTTATATTCAGTCTCTACATAATGGTAATGACACAATTACAGGAAAAAGCAATGCCCAGAGATACAGACTAGAAATGATGTACTGGCCATCAGAAAATGGAAGGAAAAATACAAGAGGCCTATAGACATTCTTCATCCAAATGATCTCAGAGTCCCCAAAGGTGTTGTGCTTAGGAACAAATCTAAACACATGTCAAATAAATGAACTCATAATATGTTGACTGCTATAGCAAGAAGTATATAAATAAACAAGAAGATAGGTGACAGAAGAGTAAAGGTGAGTATGAGTGGAATCAGATGCAAGTCCAGGACATGTATGTTCTAAGATCACATAGTTGAGGGATTTAATTAATATTTAAAATTTTATATTGTGTAAAAGTAACTGATGTCTCTCATTATAAAATATTTTTAAAGCAACCATTCAGTATAATTAATTATTATATGCCTCATAAAATATCTAGTACCATGATCTATGTAGTAGCTAGAAGTTGAGTGTTCCTGCACTGAGACTAGAAAAAGGTGTATGCTTTTAATATAGCGGCTGATTAACTGAATTGTTATGCTGTAGTAGATTCTCTTTAAAGGTAGTTTGTTTTTTGTTGTTTTGTTGTTTGTTTTTTTTTAATAGGAATTGGTCTCAATTGTTAAAAATGGTTGAAGAAATCTGTCCTTTATGTAACACAGGAGGTCAGACAAGGTGAACATAATGATCCCCTCTGGCTGTAGAACTTCTGACTCTATGAATTCAGCACGTAGTTAGTGATGTATTTAGCTACAGAAGTATTACCAGGCTCATGTCTGGGCAGTGTAACCCTACTCTTCCTCAAGCTGCCTCTCAGCAAAGGCAGGTAAATGGATGAGACTGACAGAGATGCAGCAGCTTCCAATCGTATTAATAGCTTAACTCCATCCATTCCTTCAGGGATAAATTACAGTCTAGGGAAGATGTATGACACTTACTGTCTTTCTTATTGTTCACCTAAAAAGAAATGTTTCTTGCTTGCAAGTGAAACTGAATCTACCAACACAGTGGTTTTGGCAGAAATGTCCAAGAATGACAGGGCAACTGATTTCCCCAGCCTAAATTCTTTCCTAATCATTCCAAATGTATAGACAGAAATAGTAGCAAACACTATCAATAAAGATACTAAGGGGGGAAAAAATGACAGCAGTAATCAAACACTGTAACAGGTTGCCCAGTGACACTATATCCTTGCAGAATCTCAAAGTCAGCTTGACAAGGTGTTGAACTCAATGATATGCCATCCAAGATGGATATAACTTTGAAGTTGGTCCTGCTGAGAGCAGAGTGTTGGAGCAAATTATCTCCAGATGTCCCTTCTAAACTAATTATTTTATGATCTTGTGATAATGAAGTTTATCAATACGAGAAATGTCTGCTTCGGGTCAATTATAATGCCTGGCAGGATGCTACCTTCCTGCAAGTGGTTTAAATGCAGCAGCAGCAGCACCAGGCTTTGCCTGAGATTTGTCTTACGCTTTTGTATCTAGAATCAAGACTTGCATTTAGGAGGGACCATTCCTATTCCCTTCTAGTTAGATGCCTGAGAGCATCCAACGCAAATCCCAAAACGTGAAGCAGATTTTTCACTAACTACACCACATGCATGTAAGTCCATCCTGAATGCTCACTTGCACCTATGCTTTCTTGGCCCCAGCTGTCTAGCAAACAGGAAAATATTCAAGAAAATCTTATGTGGTATAAAAATGGAGCCACGGAATAACTTATATTTTGGTCACACTAAGCCAATCACTGGGAATGAAAAATAGGAAATGAAATTTATTGTATCTTAAAGAATGAATTGTTACTTTATGAAAAACAACATCTATTTGCCTTCTGCTGACAGATATAATGCTATAATAAAAAACAAAAAAAGAAATGTTACATAAAGTAACCATAGTAATGTTTGTAGAATGAAGAAACCTTAGATCTTTAGCACTTCATTTTTCAAGAGCCCTGCAATAGCCCTGCAGGAATTCATCCTTGATATTTGGTAGGAACAGAAGAGATTTTAGGAACAGAAGAGATTTTATGAACAGAACAATTTGTGCACAAATGTATAGATACACCTTTTCTGTGGTAGGGACATACTACATGATACTCATAATTAGGAATAGGACAGAGATGACCCTGAAATCTCATCCTGTAAAGCCATCTCCCTTTGTTGTGACATAATGATCTAGGTTTTTTAAGCAAGTAATACAAACCTAAGATTAACAGGTTTATTGGAATACTATTATTTAATTTTTATATATATAAGTCTTTTATGATGCCAAAGGAAATTAATTACTAGATTCACATTTACCTCGTATGGCTCTGCAACACATAGGCATGAAAAAGCCATAGAAGGAAGATGTAATTTCTCCATTTTCTTTAAACTGCATATTGTAAAGCCATGGTGGTACAGATGTGAAGGAGACATCCATCTTCCCACTGACAAAACACTTTATTACTTTTCCTTAATTAACACGTTTGAAATTAACTTTTCATTCTCCATGGACATCTTGATTCTGCAGCTTATTTAGCAAGATACTTTGATGACAAACTTAGGAAGATTTGTAAAAGATCATTACTGAGAACTCTACTTTTATGCAAAAAAGGTTTTAAATGAGCTATCTATTGGTACCTTAATTGTAACAAATTTCTCAAAAAGAAGCAGTTGGGGTGTAAAAATATATCCAAAATATGCAGAGATATTTTAAAGTGCACAACTTACATTGGCTTTTGCTTTTATGAAATGCTTATACATAGTTATTATATTACTGAAAGAGATAATATTTTTTTCTGACATTTTGTATTGAGATAAAATAAATATAATGTGGCTGATGTCATAAAACTAACTATATTTTCATATTTTTAAAAGGAATTATTTCTCTAGATTGCCTAATAAAAAGAGTATTATTTATCTATTGCTTGTAAATTAGGTCCTAGTTGGAAAAAGGACAATCGCCTTGAAATTTCATCTTCCTTTCCATTCCACTTACTGAAGTTTTCAACAGTATTCCTCAAAGTGCTCTACAATGATTTACTTCACATTGTTTCATCACACAAAATATAAACAGTGGGGGAAAAACATAATCATAAAATAGGCTGATGTTTCACAAAGTTTAGATTAAATTTGCTAATTATTTCATACAGGCCCTATTTGTAAAGGGCAAAGTACACAACATAAAACTGCAAGCAAAACACTTTGCAAAAAATGACAGTGGCAAATGACATATGATTGACAACAGAAGTCTCAGTGCAGACAACAGTCCATAGAAGATATGAACAATACATCTAATGTCACTGTGTTCTCAGAAATATTGTCTTGAATGTTACCTAAAACATTTAAACTGTAGTGCTCAGAGGATGTTAGTTAAAGTATAAGAAGGTTTTTTTAGCCTTGAAAGGGGAACTAGAAAATATCACCTTATGCTTGAAATATAAACATTTCCTGGACTGTAATTAGAGTTACAACTGATCACCCAGTGTCCTTCCTTGATATACTGGGCTTTTTCCTATTGAGACTGTTTTTTTCCCCTAACATCCATTCCCTCAGAAACATAACTGCTATTAATTATATATTTTTCTACATCAGTTGCAATTTGATCTTCTATATTTGGCTCACAGCGTGAAGGGAAATAATTTCACCTTCATGCAATAAAATGTACTATAACACAATTTATTGTCACGTCATCAGGAATATTCCAGACTTCAAACTGGTTAGCAACTTACCAGAAGAGGTAAAAAAGAAAACCAGCTTGTTAATCTAGTTTGTTTTAAGATAAAGGGAAAATGAATTATTTTTTTTTTACAATACTTTACTAGAATACAAAATAATACAAATGCCTTCAGTTAAGTTTTCATAAAAGTATTCAAAAAAAGGCATCCTACAGTGCAGTTTGTCATACAAAATTTGGCCTGAAATGAATGCAAGGCAGGGAAGCACATATCACAACTATTAAGAAATTATTGCCTATTTTTATTCTGTTTTCTGAGAAAACTCTCTTCTTGTTTAATACCTGTGGCTAGGTTTGTCCCAGCACAAAGCTTTTTTTACACGCAAGAGAAAAAAAAAGCTACGATTGCAGAAGAAAAATCTCCCTGGTGCTTTCTGCTCACATATGCTACTGGAAGTACCAACTCTTCACATAAGAGCACTCAGTCCTTCTCATTGGCATCTTGGTCTGTCCCCCCAAATGGGATTTTCTGTGTCCATTAAGCAGACACTGGAATGAGCTCCCCTCATGTATAGCCAAAGGACATTCACTATGTCTCTCACTCATTAACCTGAGCTGCTGACTCTTAAGCCATTTGCATTAGTAAAACAGTCAGAATGGCAACTGCCCCTGAAGGTGCTCTCTGTTTATTCATAATACTTACACACTATGACAAATGATATTTTTTTGCTCCCTTGCCAAACCTGGTTTGGAGCCCCTTATTAAAAGCATAATTCAGTCCCTACTTCCATTCAGACTTGGGATTCTTCAGCGCATGTCCCAGCTGGACCCAGCACTGCAAATTTCAGCTGTGTGTGGAGAACAGGATGACAAGCCTGAAACAAAATTCTCAGAAATAGGGATCTTTTTAAAGTTTTATTTTCAAAATAATTATTCTATGCTACTACATAATAGTCACTCATTTAGGGACCTAATACGTATTGCATAAATAGAGCAAAGCTTCAAATCTTTATGGGATGTTGCCCCACACTCCGAATTCACTGAACTCAATAGTTATGCTTTCAGTTAGGTTTTAGGAGATAATCACCCTCACATCTGGAAAATCCACTGAAAGACTAGTCTAGACTATTCAACACTTTTCTGGTTTTGTTGATCATTATACTATGTTGGCAACAGTAGTAAAATTATTTTATTTCCACCCAATGAAAATGCTAGGATCGATAGACAAATTACTCAGGCTACAATTTAATAATAGCAAAGTGCACTCCATTCTTGATATATTCAGGTTAACCTTCAGTGTTACAGAAATAATGGGTGAGAGGTAGTTAATATAGGAGCTGGTGTTTCAGTATGAGGAAGATCACTTAAAACACCATTTCAAACCTAGAAGTATTTTTCATGTGATTATATGCACTGTGGTGTCCGGTGTGCACTCAGCTTTTAGGAAATGCATCTTTTAAAGTGCCTAGAGTGACTTTTCATGTTACATCTGACAGATCAAGCCAATACCAGCTACTGTCACAGCATGGAAATAAGCTGGGGCTGACAGTGCTCAACACACTTCTTTTTCCCAATTATTTTCATCAAGAATGTCATTTGGGAGAGAAAATGAGCTTAGAATCTAGTTAACTATGAGGTCTGAGAACAGAGAAAAAGATGCATATTGAAGACAAAAGCCACGTCCACCAGAGAACCAAACAGTTCCTGAAACAAAGTGCCAAAAGGTAGAAAGGGTGTAACTGTCCTTGTTGGGCAGACATTTGTAGACCAAGATGAAGAAAGCTCTGTGTCATATTTAACAGACCCCAACATTTTGTCTATGCATCTCATCCCCAATACATTTCAATTCTGTCTGCTCACTCCACAGTATTTATTAGCCATGGATAATTTAAAGTGAAAGTCTGGAAGTCACTACTTTTATCACTCTTTGTAAAGATCTGTGCAAATATTTCATTCATTATCATCTGGCTCAACAGTATAAGGTCTGTTGAAATAGCTATATTTGCATGTTGCATATTTTTTCTTAATTTTCCATGACAGATTTGTCTGCAGTATAGATATGCACATACAGGCACACACACATGCTAAGTATGTATGTTATAAAAATATACCTGTGACACATAAAAACCTTTTCTTATTCTTGATTTGGTTAAAATATATATAATTTGCTGTCCTTTTCTGAACTTCTTCCACTGTGTACATGATTGTCTGCTTTCATCAGGTTGGATTTTAAATATGGAATCAATTGGAACATACGTGAGTTCCCCTGAAGGAAATTCCATTTAGGGACACTGCATTGGCCATGTAGAAATATTTCTTCTGAGACTTTAAAAGACTTTGACTGCTCTGAAAATAATTTCTGAAAATAATTCCACCTACTCAGGAAGAGAAGAAGGACTAATTTCATATTCCCTGCCCGTGGCCAGCTAGAGGACCTATAAATATACTTTTTGGTGTCATCCAATTTATAGGCATGAATAACTCACGCTTAAGAATAGAGGTATTGAGCACAGTGTAAGGAGGAAATGTTCTTTCTCCTGTAGAGCAATTCTGCAGACATTTACTATCATTGCTGTAATTTTTAAGGCTGCACTTCTCCACCTCCCATCCGTGACCCTCTTCTTCTGAAGGGAACATCTGTCTACATGCTTGTACATTCTCTAGACCCTGAAAATGAGAAATTTAGAACACTGACATTTTCTACTCCTGCTCAAAATGTGCTGAGTCCAAAATCAGAAACATTTCAAGCTATAGATGGTAGATGAGAATGGAATAGTAAAAAGTACAAAAGCAAGGCTGACTCTATGTAGTTACAAGATTTTCATGATTCTCATGATCACTCAGATCAGAGTGATACTTCTACCTAGAAAACTGCTCCAAAAGTCCAGAAGCCTGATTTTGGCAAAAATTTGGCTGATAATGCTGTCATCCTGCTTGTTTGCATATTTAAGAGCTTGAAAAGGCTGCAGGTAACCATAAACTACTAAAAGAGCTTTACTTGTAAATACTGGTGTTGCATGTTTAATATATTTATGCAATCCTCAGTAATGAAATGGCAAAACAGAAAATTTCTTCCTAAACTCTGATGGAGAATTAAGTCCATGCAGATCCTGTTGTCTGTATTAGATTCTTCTACTGTCTCAGTCTCATTAAAAATCACAACTGAAAACATTCTCCACCATTACTTACCCCATTTCTACTCAATTCCCCCTGCTCCCTCTTTTTTTATAATTAAATTCATATGGCTTTATTATTTTAATATATAAAGCATCTTGGGAAATATCATGCAAGAAAAAATTATCAACATTGTTTAGCTTTACACCTATGAGTGCAGTTCTGTTTACAGATATTGCACACTCATTTTAAAACACCCATTCTGTAATTACAGCAGCACACAAACACTTCAGACTGAGTCTTCAGGGGATGAATAATTACAGTACATTGACAGATTACTGTAGAATAAGCACACAGTAAAGGCCAATAAGATACTGATAAGAGAAATTCTTAGAACATTTACAACACCAAAATTAAATGAGCAGGCACATGTTCATCTGCATCATTTCTGTCATTGTCTCTTCTTCCTTGATAGAGCCCCTAAGAAGTACAAATATCACTCAAACTGGTTCAGACTTCATGGTAAGCATCAGTTACTCTCGCAGTCTTAGTGTCAGTTCAGAGACTTGCAGAAGCTCAAAACCTCCTCTCTTTTCCTGTCTTTTGATGTTATTGCCATTTATTTATTGGCTCTGAGGAATTTAATTTAATCTACTTGGTAAAAACAGGAAAACAATGATAATGCCATTTCCCACCAGAAATTACAAGTCAGACTTTTTTCTAGGCATACTGAGGTGCTGCCTTATGCTTTTGTATGTTGGTCTTATCCTGTATACCAGACATGAGGTTATTGTTTCCTGGAAAGGCACGAAATGAAATCCATAGTCTGACATGGAAGAGATTACACGGTTTATGGGAACCTATTGGTTTGTAAGAAGAATCCAAGAGCTGTGACATCTTCTAAATGATAACATATAAAGAACTGAATCCACTCCTAATATAAATCCACTGGGTTCAAACCAATATAAACTTAGTCCATGAATCCTGCTTTCCTTAAATATAAATTACATTTTGTATTTCAAACAATCACAGCAAGTTCTTCTGTAGGTTCTGCTTAGTATTTTCAAAAGCATTTTCAGTTCACTGAGATTCAAGACAGGTTTGAACTTCACAGATGTAAATGTATGGTTGTGTACACAACCCCTGACAAGGTTAGGTTGCATTAATTACAGACTGCACTTACAGACTGCACAGGGAGACAAGACAACAAGAACCCTCAAAACCAAAACCACTTCTTCCCAAACAGGTGAGTCTATACCTTCAGATTTTACTTTCGGGGAAGCCCTAACTTTTTCTCTTTAGAGAAAATTCCATGTGCTAACCATTGCAAAACAGGGAGTGACCAGTACCAAAGATCTGTCCTCTTAACAGACCTTTCTTCCCTGTTCTATTTTCTTATCTTTTTTTCTACATGCTTAAGACACCTTTCAGCAGCTGAAATTCAGGCAGAAAGAAAATGCCATCATCCCCCTCAAGCCAAAGGAGCACAGCAGAGTGATGTACATCACCCAGCAGTTCTGGGGCACTGCTTGCACTGTGAATGAGGACTCCATACCCTGGGATTGTTGGCACAGCCACTACCAGCATTTATGGAATGCTTCTGCAGCTGCTACCTATGGCTAGATTTGTGTTCCTAAATCCCATTTTCAAAGCTGGATATATCTGGTCACAATGAAGTTCAGTTTATAATGTCTAATAGGCCACAGCCCTACATACCTTCCATACAAGCAATTCTGCAGTTTCCTTTGGCAGAATAGTTGCATACCTGTATTTGATGAATTTTATTTCTACTGTTTAATTTTAATTTTGCATATGTAACACTAAGGCCATTGCTCCAAGTCATGTGTTTATAAATGAAAGAAAATAAGTGGTCATTCTTCTTTTTATTATTTTTTTCTTATACATTAATACACAGTTTTCATGCTTCTGTGCTTTTCTTCTGTGGACATTGTTTTATCTATAACCATCCTTGTTATTTCCTACTTTTCAAATCTTTTATTTTTTTTTTAAATTTATTAGTTTTAAAATTGTTTTAATTTATTTAATTTGGTGTTTAATATATTTAACTTGAATTTAAATTTATTCTGTACTTCATCCTTTTCTTTCTCCTTTATCCGTATAGACTGAAGTCAGAAAGAAACCTGCTGTGAGTACAGCAGTTCAGAATCAAGACATGGCTCCCAATACACAGTAAAGTAATTTAAAATAAAATTTACCATTGCTGATTGCACGATATGTAACTTGGCTTCAATACACACTTTCTAACATATCCTTAACATCACAGAGCTCGACAACACCAGTGTTCACAGTTTAGGCACAAAATTTCTCTTTAAGACATAATTTACTTTTTTTGTACAATAGAAATTCCACTATTGAACATAATTAAGTCTATTTTTAAAGAAAACAGCAGGACATTCCTAGTATTAAATTTTATATTTTTGGGAGCAAACAATATAATAATATACCACCTGTGAAGCAGGCAAAGGAAAAAAAATCCAAATACTGGTAGTCAGACAAAACAGTACTGTAAAGAGTTCTACACAAAATATGATGTTATTTTAAACAGGTTAGATTCATTATTATATTTCATTCCATTGCTCAGTTTATGGGCATTTTATATGCAGCCTAATGAATAAATGCTTCTCCATGTTATTTCATTTATTAGTATAACACCTCCAAAGCTATCTGCTTCACTCATATATATATATTTATAAAATCTGCAACAAAACAACACAGCCAGAGATAGGTGTAGAACTCATCAACACTAAAATTTAACTCTCTTCTTAAAATCAGCAATCAGAAATAAAAATAGTTGCTCTGCAATTACAAAGTAACCTGACAAATCCACTTTTCCTTGTTTTTTAAGTCCCCAACACAGTGGATGTCCTAAGGGAGCAGACAGGACTTTACTATCCATGCAAGCCTGCTGATTCCAGACAAAAGGGACATTTGAACTCAGCATACACAAAGACAACTCAAATTATCTCATCTGACCAAACAGGATGTCAGACCATGTCTCAGTCTAGATTACTCACAGGTTCAGACAAATATTGGAATGTTATTTATGTATTTGTTTGCTAATGATTGTTGCATGATTGAAATACAGGTTCATGCCCCACTATAAGATAACAAAACAATAAAATCCATATGCTACATTAATTGAGGCTGCAACTGGAGAATAGCGATCTATGTTCTCTAAAGAGTCAGGGTGTGTTTGCCAAAAACTTGCTTGTCACTAATAATTTGAAGAGTTTAAACAGATGAATATACACTTGCACTTCTATTATTTACTCTTCACCACCCACTTGTGGAGAAAACTGCACGTGCAATTTAAACAGGAGAAGTTTGTAAAGAGTCTTTAAAGACATGCACAGAGCACCTGGTATGAATAATACCAGATCCTGCAAAGACAACCATACAATCTGTCAGCTGGATCTCCATAAGATCTTGCACTTGGATGAACATTTTCCTAGGATCTGATTTGATTAATTTCCCCTTATTTTTTATCTGTTTGTGTTTAAGTCTCATTTAGACCTGATCATTATTCATAGCAATGTTAAAATAGATCCCACAACTGCTTTTGAAAGTAGATGGAAAAGAGAAACAAATTCAGATCATTCAATTGTATATTTAAATTACGTAATAATAATCCACCTTGATCTGGCTGGTGCCTGCAGGAACACCTATAGTATGGGCAAATATATTATGTTACTATAGATGATTAATCCTGAGTGCCCATAACTTTCATTATAAATTATGCTCATACAGCAGACCTCATTCAGAAATCTCTGAGATGGGCAAAGAACTATTCCTTCTATTAACAGAACTGCAATATATAGACACAGACAGATGAAATGAGCTGCCCAGTGTATTCATTATCTGAGTGGCTAGAAATAATCCGAAGCCTGTGGCAGAAATAAAAAGAGAATTTGTGCTTTTTTTATGAGCAGGTTTTGCACCAGACCTGAAAGGACAGACTTCAACAGAGGTTTCTCAAATATGATGAGAAGGAGGGGAAAGGCAGGAGGTAATATTTACTTGGTTGATGTGTTAAGTCTCCAATCTAATTTAGAAACCATTACCATTTGTTAGAGTGGAGTATTTCTGAAAGATTGCCATGGAGTGGCTGATTTTGTTACAGAAAATGTTTCCTCCAGCAGTAGGACAAGGCAGGCTCTAATACATCAGTGAACTCAGCATGACACGTAAGCCAATTAAAATCACATCACATATTCTGCTTACTCAAACCAGAAGCATGCAGCTGTAATAAATCTAATTACAATGTGATGATGTAATAGGAAAAGACCATTGTTTATATAGGAGGCCATAATATCTATATTTTTAAATTTTTTTTTTTTTAATCGATTTCACTTGGGCAACAAGTTGCATTGTTAATAAAACAGAATCTGAGTATTTCACACTGCAGTCTCTTCTCACACAGTATATTTATTTTACGGAATCAAAAATATAATGGAAAAAAAAAGAATCTTTTACTTTGTAAGATGGCTCATGAATCCCTCTGGTATGCTTTTCTAAAAACAGGCTAGTCTTTTAAAAGCCCAAGACTGTCCTTCAGATTAAACTGTACATCAAACTTCCCACAGAGGATAAAGCTGGTACTGGGACACAGCACTTACTAATGCTATTTGCAGAAAATAATATTTTAATCTCCTTTGTAAGTTTTTTCAGGAATACCAGAAAGTGGGAAAAAAAGAAAAGTTAGCAGTGTCTCTTGGAAGTTTCATTTGGGGAACAAAGAGTAAAAAATTAGTTAAAAGAGTGGAGTATCAACACTTGATTCTTCAGTTTAAAAGTAGTACCAAGTTTCATTTCCAGTATTTCCATTTGTCTGCTATCTAAAGAAACACAAGACAGGGAACATGGATACATTGTATTTCAAGACTACAGGTCATAACTTTTTTTTTTTCCTATATTTTTTTCTAAGTGGTTACTTGTAAAATAATTTGTACGTTTTATAAAGTCCTATTTGAAAGAAGTTTTGAATACAAGTTGGTTGAAAGTTACACAGCTCCTATAAGCACCGCAGGGATGAACAGTATCATAACCAACAAGGCAATGCATAATTGGCTATCTTAGCTGTCGTACTACCTGACTCTGCCAGGCTAACAAAGATAAGAATCATAAACTAAAATCTTCAAACCACAAGAATCATAGATGAAAACAATGAAACTGTTTGCAAAAGGAAAATTACAGAGGACTCAAGAGACCCTCAGCCCTTCTAACAGTTTCTTGATTCATTTTATTTTGTGGGTCGTTAGTTCTTTCATTAGTTTGCTCTGGGTGATGTTGCAGTGGAGCAGGGCTGAGGGAAGGAAGTAGCTGAATATTTAGTTAAAATTTTTTACTCAGCCTACATATCTGAGTACATATGTGGTCAGGTGTTCCTGCCATCTGAAACAGTATCATTCCAGCAGACCCTTCTGTGGTGACTGAGCAGCCTCAGGGACTGTGAGCCAGACAAGGATGCAGCTCTCCTGGGGGACAGTGAAAGCTCAACCAAGTGCTAACAAGAGGCAACTGCCTTGGCAGGACCAGTCCAGCCAGTGCAGAATGAGGAGAGTACATGTCCCTCAGAATCTGCAAGTTTATGTGGTCCTGCTTCACCTTTTCATCTAATATTTAGAACTTCATTCAAAGATTTACCATTTTTATATTGAACAAAAATTTAAATAGACTGGTATCACAGGAGACACCTAGGCTTACCTCACTACTTTCTAGACAGATTTTGTCCCACAAGGAACAACTCTTCAACATTGCTTCAGTGATGGCATTTTGGTGACAAATTTGCCTAGTGTGTTTGTTATAAATGAAATGGGCAAAAAACAGTAAATACATAACATAGGTTTAAATGTACTGAGAGAGGTGAATAGTCAAAAATCTAAAGAGAATTTAGCTTCTAGAGAGGCTAAAGAGAATAAGTTCTATATTTTGCCCTCCTCTGAAGTCTTTAAAATAAAAGTAAGGTGTAATACTTAGAGAAGCAATAAGGTTCAAGCAAGAACCATTTGTGAAAATTTGTGTAGTGTGATCAATCCCAACAAATGATTAAAATGGACTCTTTTAGTGTGCAAATCAACCAAGTGTGGGACTTTGAACATTTTTAGTGAATGCATTTATTACACGAAAAGATCCAACAGATCATCCAACAAATATGGATAAGCCATGACAAGCGATGACACTGCCTGTCTGAAATGTCTTAAGTATCAGATATGCCAAACGTTTCAGACTATCAAAAAAGAGCAAAATAAAACCATTCTCACCATTTTGTTATGCTCTCAACTTTTTTTTTTTTCCTATTCCATGTAAATCTTAAGCAGTTTTGTTATCTATGGAAATAAATCCATTACAAGTTTCAGTAACTGTCTGAATTTTGAAATTCAGTTGATGTTGCATGCTTACTTCTGTTAGTTATTTCCAAAGCACAATGGTTTGCCCTTGAATAACAAGGTTACAAGCATACATTTTGTGTGCAATTTCTCAGCCAGGTTATCCTTTCATGATTTCAAGCAATGGAGTTAGCTCATGTTAAGAAATCGACAGTTTTCAGCTGAAAACTGCCCATCCTTAGATACCATGCAGTAGCTGAACACACGTGTGTTCCCAGCCTGTTAAAATGAAAAGAAACTGGGTTAGCTTAAGACATCATTCTCAGAACCCATGAGTGACATCCATTTCTTCCTCACAGATGAGACTAGAATCTCAATCATATTATTGTATCAGGATTAAATTCTAATATTAATGCATTTCATTCCCATGAATATGCTTTAAACTAACTTCAATATCTTAGTTCTCTTAATTATCACAGAAAAGTAGTCTTCTTTCTAGCTAGGACAGAGTAATTTTCTACATAAAGATCAACCATTCTAAACGATCTAAATTCTGCACAGTTATTAGACTTCACTGTGGTTTGGAGAAAGGAGAAAGAGACAGAATTACTGATCCAGATGTGGTATAATTTAAGACAGTCAAACTGAATGAATCCACTCTAAGAACCATGCTTCTTATTCCGATCTACAGTTTGACCCTAGACAGTAAGAGATTAGCTAGAGAAGACACATTAAAGAATTGTATTAAAAGAAGAGTCAGGTTTTCTGAACTGTTTCAGGAAATCTCCACCCAGTTCAATGACCTCCCCTCAAATATATACAGGTGTTTCATAAAATACTTTAGATAGAAAGATCCCACCAGGATTATCAAGCCCAATTCCCTGCTCCTCGTAAGACCTAAAACAAAACCACATGAATAAGAACATTGTTCAGACACTCCTTGAACGCCTGAGAGGGCTGATGCTCTGAACACTATCCTGGGCAGCCTGTTCCAGTGACTGATCATCCTCCCAGAAAACCAGGTTTTCTGAATGTCCAACATAAACTTGCCCTCATGCAGCTTTACTCTGTTCCCTTGTATCCTATCACTGGCCACCAAAGGGAGGAGATCAGCACCTCCCCTTCTGCTGTTCCCCTTGAGGAAGTTGTACACTGCAAAGAGGTCACCCCTCATCCTTCTGTTCTCCAATCTGAACAAATCAAGTGACCTCAGCTGCACCTCAAGTCTTTCCTTGAGATATTTCACCATCCTGGTTGCTCTCCTCTGTACACACTCCAATAGTCTGGTGTCTGGTGTCACTCCAATACTAAGGTGCTCAAAACTGCACACAGTGCTCAAGGTGAGGCTGCACCAGTGCAGTGCAGAATGGGACAATGACCATCTCACTGTGCTGTGTTTGATGCACCCCAGGACATGGTCAGCCCTTTTGGCTGCCAGGGCACCTTGTTGACTTATACTCAACTTGCCATCAATCCAGCTCCTCAGATCTCTTTCTGCTGGGTTTCTCTCCAGCTTCTTGTCCCCAATTCATAACTACAATGAGGCTTACGCCATCCCAGGGCTAGAACCTCACAATTGTTCTTGTTAAATGTCATACTATTGGTGACTGCTCAGGTCTTTAGTCTATCCTGACTTCTCTGTAAAGCATCTCTACCCTTAAGGGAGTCCATAGCTTCTCCTGGTTTATTATCATCATCTTTTGTAACTTTCTAATTATTTGAAAATGGAACAAAGCATTTATGGCGAATCTGAATTCATGCTCCCATGTACTTTGCACTGAAAGACTCACAAAGATGTAACAGCAAAATTTCCCACTCTATAAGCATTCTGCAGAGTGACCAACTCCTGTGTCTTGCTCTCAGGGACAATTCTCTCTCCCAGGAGAACCAATAACCAAATGAGTCTGTAAGGTGAGGTGTTGCACAAAGAGGAACAGAACTTTGTTTAGCTGAGGACCTCATATCACAAAACTGTACTCTGCGTTTCCTCAGACTCCACCACTCCCAGCTAAGAAAACAATTACAATTCATATGTTAGAGAAACAGAGTTCATTATGAAAATTATTTTTAAAAAGAGATTTAAAAATAAATCCAGGCCCTTCTACTTGCCTTTTGGACTTCAAAATTTCAAAATCTTCATTTTTGTTATGTGAAGGGAATAAGAAATCTTTCTTCATAATCTACAATTATGAATAGTAATGACCAATAGTATTCTTTTGTGCTTCCCTGACACATAGGATCTAGGATTCAGAGGAAAACGTGTTATTTGGCAGAATTTGAATTTAAATTTTGAGTAAATACGTATTTGAGCATGGGTTGAGTCTAGCAAGATGCATGAAAAAATACAAAGTAAAATCCATTATTCACCGCAGTTCATGAAAACTGCAGCCTTTTTAGAATGATCAACCTGTATAGATTAGTGCTATAGATTAGTGGTTTTGTCCAGCCCATTCATTCAGAAGGACCAGACTCTACACTGCTTTTAACTGTTTTGCTGCTGGTTAGACATAATTCCACATTTTGAAATTATCGGTTTCTGTGTATAGATTGTGGAACAAGATCCAAATCACTTGGGGCTTAACAGAATAATCCAGGATGCGAAACTTGAAGATGGACAAAGTGTTGTTACTATTTAATGTCCTGTTTTTACTGGATAAAAACCTTCTGTTGCAATGAAGTTAGAGTTAGTCTTCTAACCTCCCAAAGAACATGAGTGCAATAGAAATAAAGCTACAGGAGATGCTATCTGGGCATGGGCCAGCTTCCAAATTAATGTCCTCTGGTGTAAATTTCAACTAGATCCATTGACTTCTGCTAACTCCACTGGAGATCCTGCTGGAGTGAAACCAGAGTGAGGTCAGAATTTGGCAGCTCATTATTTCATGCTGTCCACGTTCGTCACATGCTGACTGCTTTCTAAAATTAATCCTACTGTAAGAAGGTCAGCTGTGTTTTAGTCAAAAATACACGCTGGCTGTCTACTGTAAGCTTTGGGATGGGGGCAGTTTGTAACTTCACACTTAAAATTTGAAGTGAGGCGAAGTTGCTTTGGGACATCTGCCTCTCAGAATATTAGCCCCAAATAAGGACTGAAATACACATTTTATTCTCTAGTCCCAAAACTATTAAGAAATACGATGTGGGGGGTTTTATTCTTGGGTTAGTTGTTTTTGTTAAGTACAATATTTGGTGTCTCATTATTTTTAATTGTGAAGCAGCTGTCCACCTTCCCCACTCATATTGCTAGAACATGATCAGGATACAGCAATAAGACAAGCTACTTCCAATAAATCTATTTGCTATCATGATTTACAGACTGAAAACCAAATCAACCTTAGTGTAAAGCCATGTAGAATGACTGAAGATGAAATCATGTGAAATTACTACAGGAATTTTTCTGTTGCTTAGGGACTGCCAGATGCTCTATTTTGCCTTCTGCCAAACCCCTGTAGGAGCCTTCTATAAAACTGGTAACCTTGGGAAAGAAATAGCAGAAGGGGAGGAAGCATAAAAAGATTTACACATGACATTTCTATCCTACATGTTAGAAACTTTTTTTTTTTTTGCTGTTAAAGTGCTGCTGTGTGTGATGGTCAGGACAGGGCCAGTCAGTGTGCCTCGGGAACAAAGTCTGAGCACAGACCACACTGCAAGAACTTGGGCCACTGCTAAACGTACAATTTTTCAGTAATACTAGTAACTGAAAATAACTATTAAAAACTGTCTCTGTGCTGTTGTAAGTCAATACCTTGTCTTGAAAATAAAATGCCAAACAAAAGCACAGTAGAAATGACGCCTGTTTTCTCCCCCAGAGCACTCCATGGAATGACACCATGCACACTACCTCGTGTTCGAATAACACCTGGAAGGGTTTATTTCCTATTTAATCTGATTTCCTGCCTTTAAGAGTGGAGATGTGTATACCATTTTATTGCTTGTTTTAATACAAAGGGCTGAATTTAGACAAACACCTAGTTGTGCCTTACTGTTACACATGGTCCAAATGTGACAGAAACCAATTCAGAGGCAGTACTTGTTCCTCCAGCAGATATCCTAATCCAGTTATTCTGTTCTCCAGTAGGCTTTACCAGTCTCCACTGTTTCCAACTCAAGCATGTTTCCCCCAGAAAAGACAAAAAAAAAATCCCCACCAAGCCTGAATGGATAGCTGTAGTGAGACTGTGAACAAGGCTGTAGGGTGTAAGTCTTAAATCTTACAAAAGAGATAAAACCAGGTTTTGGAGAGAGATATGAGGGATTTTTTTTCAATACTAAAACATTCTGGCAGTTATCCTAAGATATCAATTAAGCAAGACCTGTGACACTAACAAACTGATCTTCAAAGAAATCAGTTTTTCTATTACTGCAATATTATCTGTAAAAGGACAACAGATGGATCTCTAAAGTCAGTATGATGGTTATTTCTGCACTTCACTGCCCAAATTCTGTCCAGATCAAATTCAAATCCTTCTGGCATGGGTCCTACTGCCTAAGCTTGATAGAAACAGATAGAGGAAGAATAATGGATACTGACAAAACAAGAAGTATCCTATTGATCTCTAATTAAGCATGAGTTCTTTTAATATACAATAGATGGACCGTTCAGTGAATATGCTTTGTGCATATAAGCACACAGGTACAAAGCCTCTGAAAAGCTGTAGAAATGTTAAACGTGAAATTTTGATTCATACATCATACAGGGTCTGATATTTTCCACTGAGTCTTTGCTCAAAAGGTAACAATTCCATGCATATTCATTAATTTGGAAGCATCCAAAGTACATCTATTTAGAAATTGTGGTTTCATTACAAATACTTTAACAGATTGTATTTTATGTATATATCTTTTTATGACATAAGGAACTACATTCTAATGTGGAAAAACTCTGTTCTGAGTAATTTGCATCCTTATGTCCTATTATAGATTTTCCTATTTGGATTTCCATCTGGTCTTCAATATCCTTCTGAGTCTATTACTTTAATGAGATCATATTGGTTTATGTACCCATAATTTTATTACTATTTGGAATTAGCATTAACTGCTTACCTGCCCACAAATTCTTTAGTCTTACCTTCTCAGCATAAAAATTAACAATGCTTGGGTAATGCTGCTACAGTTCAGAGGTGAAATAATATTGTTCTGAAGAACCCCCAGTTAGGAGAAAAAAGTTCATGCCAACCTTTTCCTTAAATAGTCATATCCTGTTCCTGAAAATAATAATAAAAAGGGTAGTTCAGGGTTTACAATCAAGGATTTGTGGACCAGCAACTTAATCTTTGCCACCTGCTTGCACTATAACCTCAAGCAAGTTAATGGGTCTGTGTCATTGGGAAAGTAAGACCAATGCATGCCCACCTGTAGGGATGTCAGATGTGTTAACATAATACTTTGAATGCTTAAGCATTATATAGCTACTATGCATAAATATTGGTAGGAATAATTAAATATTTCTGCTTTGAGAAGTTCATAGGAATTTGTAATAAAAACCCTGGCAAGTCATAAAATCAATACATAAAATGTTTATCTGCACTTATGGTCACACATGTAATGCAGGAGAGATGACTGAGTTACCAAATCCAGTCCATTCTTATCTATAGAGTCAGTACTATTTTCATTTCCATAAAGCTACCAGCTGTATGTAAAATAAGGTTTCCTCTTTCCTCTAAAAAATCAGTCTGGCACTTTTGGGTAATAAAGAACATCTTCCAAATTCCAGCCAACATCTGTTCATGGCCAATTTATTCCCATTTACTCTTGTGCCAAGATTGTACTTTCAGAAAAGTGTCTCTTTTATCACCTTTATGTTTACACCTTGGAACAAAGTGGTCATTTATCAACTCTCATTTTTCTTCATATCAAGCTCTTTCTTTTTCCTGTCATAAAACACAACTTTTAACTGGTAGAATGATATCCTTCTCTGTTCCTAAGCAATTCCAATTTGTCTTCTTAAATATTCATTACCACCACTGTACATAAAATTCCAGACATGGTTATACCAGTTTAATTGGCCCATAATGGTTTATCACCATCAACATATCATGTTGATGTGTCTCCAAATTATAGCAGAAATATTTACTGTAAAGGTATGTGATTTTTTTATCAGACAATCCTAGGTTTCATCTTATTCGTACTCTGTCATGATACTACATTCATCCTTTGGACTAAAAATTCACCTTCTGTATTCTACACTAACATAATTAAAGAAAACATTAAATACAATCTGTTCTTTTAAAGATGCTTTTTAGTTTCATTGGTAAAATCCCCTTCAGACCAAAACGTTCCCTTTTAGAAAAGCCTGATACTGCTAGCTAGAGTCCTTTAAGATACACTACCCTGAAATTCCTAATTTTTTAAGGTTTACCTAATAATTTCCTATGTGACACCACAGGAAATGCTTTTCTGAAATCCTGTCTGATTAAACTTAGCTTTGTGGAATATTATTTGCTTTACTTTTTGCAGAAAATCAGTTATCTTATAGAGGGACAACCTGAGCATGATCAACTTTAGTAAACCCATGATGCATTTCTCATTTACGTACTTTATCCCTAACGATTCTTCCTTTTAAAATTTGTTCACAGGATTTGCAGGCACTCAAGGTCAGCCTTCTCTAAATTTGAATTCTTGCTTAAGTTCCTCTAGCTCTTCATTCCAGTTGACTTCACTAATTAGTTTTCTTAATCTCTCAGTCTTCCCTTTTCAAAATTAAAGTCTTTAACTACAGACGTATTTTTGTTTATTCTTCCATTTAATTTAAACTGAATAACCTTAAGAACACTCAGTCTGTTTTCTATAATAGCTTCCGTAATATTCTGCAGAAAATAACTTCAAAAGACAGTCACATTCTCTTGGTCTGTTGGAATATAACTAGAATATAACAAAAGGAATATAACTGGAACTCACTGCTACACATCCAGGCTATAACTGGGTGTTTAAGTAGTACAGTGTGATCAAACTTACTGTTCTTTTTATACAACCAATTATGTGGCAGAGCTTCTCCTCTGTGGTCTAGTCTGACCAGAATGGCCTACAGAAGAGTCATAATATAATTCAAACAGGAGCTCTTATAATTCCAGCAAGAACTTTTAACAGAACATAGTCCTTTTACTAGTTTCTATAATTTATCTGACATGCCATGCTGTTGTACAACCCTTCTCCTTTTATGTGTACCAGTGTCATTTGGTGTTAGTAATATCTTTCCATGTCCATTGCATCATTTTCTGTTATTTCTTTATCCATTAATGCCATTTCTTATATATGACATTAAAATCAGTCCTGAAAACTACATGACTTTTTTTCTTCAAACTTTATTTCCTGGTATGACACAACAAAATCTGAGTGCTATGTTTATGTTCATGTACTCATAATGCTTTCAGCCTTCCCAAGGAACTAAAGGGATTTATCAGATTGGTGGGAAATAAATAAAAATCCATAGTTGTTTTATTTACCCTAGAGTAAGAATTATTTTATTGTAGTGCAATGGTATTGCTACATCACTTATATAGAGATAAATGAGGTATCAAGGAAAATAGCATGGTAAAACATATATGTGTATTTGTTAGAGTCTCAAATGCATTTCTTTTTTAATAGTCATGATGGCTTTATTATCAAATTGTACCATTTTCTATCAAAAGTATTAATTTCTTGCAGGAGTACAGATGGGCTTTGCTAGGAGACGCCGAAAAATGTCTAAATTAAAACTTATTCCCTAAATTAAAACTTATTCCCTAAGCATAAAGAATCTTAGTAAAAAGAAATTACATACAGTCCATGTCTGCAACAGATCTTTTCCATCATTAATATAGATAAATACATGGCAAAATATGGAGTCTTTAGGTCATATATCACACGTGACCTGTTAGGTAAGATGGACCTCCCTTTGCTTTTTCTTGATTTTTGTCTATCTGGCTGTGCTCATTTTGTCTCCTAAAACAAGGTAGGATTTTTGTCTTCAAATATATATACATTTCAGGGCAATTACTGTCAATATAGTAATATCCTGATATGTGTGGGCATCACTAAATAATACTGACAAATAACTGAATTTTTCAAAGAATGTTATAAGCAAATAAAGATGAAATTAATGGTACAGACTTTGGCTACAATGTACCATTGACTTCACAAGAAACCTGACTTTCTTCTTTCTTTTCTCAGAAAACCTAATGTCTTATTACACTATCACAGAAGTCAGTGAAAATTGCTATTTGATAAGAATAACTTATCCTTGCTGGTGACTTAGTTTTAACTGAAGGAATAAACATGTGACACTTAGACTTTGACCTTTTTTTTAATTGATAGTGTAATGTCATTTCTTTAGATTATTGTCACATAAAATATATTGAAATGTGTACTGTTATAACTGAATTAGTGTTTTGATAGCCTTACTTGACCATTTCACTTTCAACAAAGGTATTTTTAAAAAAATAATAATTGCAGATAAGTTGGTTAGAAAGCCCTAATTTTTCAGCAAGGAACACTGACCCACATTGCATCCCACAGTGTATCAGCCTGAAAGGGAGCCATCCAGTCAACATGGCTCCAAGATGTCCTTTGTTCAAACAAAAAGCTATCCTGACTCTCTGCTATCAGCTGTCTCTGACACCTTCAAAGATGTTCTTCGAAGATGTTTTAGAAGTGGTTTCTTCAACAAAAAAACAAAACAAAACAAAACTTCCTGATTTTGATAGTACTATATCTATAGAGTGTGGTGAAAAACAAACATGACAGTTTGTCATTCTTGCAGTGCGGATGAACTTTATAACTAAAAAAATCTTAAAACTACGTGGAATCTTTGGCAGTTAGATGAGCTAAGAAAGGTGGTACAGAGGAGGGAATGATTCTTGTGTCTCTACTTCCCTCCCAGATGAGATGCTTGCATAGTCTGTCAGCCACAGCTAGTCCTGTCCAGAATAGTCCAGAAATATTACATTTCATCTCTGCTCTCTTAAAGGTCCCTTATCATTATCCCCATGAGAATGGCCTTCTGTAAGGGCCTTGAGGTGAGATGGTCCTCCCACACAGCCATGCAAGCTTCCAGCTGTGTCCTCCAGCTCTGTCTATGGAGGATCAAGAAGCACTTCCTGCAGAAAGGCAGTGGTGACCTGCAGCACCTTGGTGCCAGGAATCAGGATGTCTTTTTTTTTTTAAATGCTTAACAAAAGCCCACCTAGGAAGGGGCTCAGTTCAGACTTTCTACTGGGGAAATCTGATAGAGGAGCTAGTGCCCTTGGTACTGTAACCCTCAAGGAGCTCTCCTCCTGCCCACTAATCCAGAGCCATTGTTCTAAAACCTACCCTTGGAAATCCTATAATTTGCTGATCCACAATGTAGACAAATGTAGGGAAGCATTTAAGGAAGGAAAGGGTCCCTGAAAATAATGTCTGATGATGTTTAGTCTTTCAGTTCAGAATTTTTAAGAGAAGTAACAATCCCATACAGACCCATCACTCCAGTTCTCAACCCCTCTAAAAAGATCATCAGAGAGAACCTTCCTATCCCCCTCTTCCCCACCTTTGAAACAAGGCCCTGTGCAGATTGCACCCGTGTCTATTTCTGTATTTAGTGCTCAACTTTTTCAGACAGTCTTAGGTATCATTTTCCAGTTCACTATGAAATGGTTTAATTATTAAATACATATAGAAGTACAGAATTTAAATTTTTAAAGATGATAAGGAAGTCTGAGCAATGGCAGGCTTTCAGAAGCCCTTATTGGAGCAGCTAAGATTTATTTGGGGAGATTGTCACACACCAAATATATTCACAATGTCTGGCATTGTTTCAGACAGTGCAAACATGGGGGGATAGAAATGAGTCTGTGGGTTTACATCATTCAGCTTTGCAAAGTGAAATGTAAATAGCATGTTATGTGTTTCCAGGCACAGGATGGATTAACAGGGTGGACTTAACAAGAATCCAAGTTCATCAAATATGGATAATATCTCTTTGACCAGACTTCAGAAACCCTTACTGGATAACATTTAAGAAATAATTTTTAAAATAGCTAAAAAGTACTGCATTTGGATCACTGATTTAAATGTGCTACAAAACTGATAAATTCTTAGCATGATCTATTAAAATATGAAAATTATAGTGGTATTATTAAAACAAAAAAAATAATTAAAAGGTAATATAGTTTATAAATGAAAAATGCTTTTCTTCTCATCTGGATATACAGTATGGAAGAAACCAAAACATATTTTCAATGACTAGTCCTAAATACAATTATCTTGGAGCAATCATTTAGGATATTTAGAATTCAAATCTTGTTGATAAAGAGCTGAGTGCTTAAATAAGGGTATAATAATATGCAAAATAGCAATAGAAGTAACAAAACAAGGGAGAGCAGGAGTATGCACAGTACAATATGGAAGATGGTATGAGTGAGATGAGCTTCCATGTATTTGCCACAATCCTGTAGCTTCTTCGAGATAAGTGGATTATTAAACGCAAATTAGTGTTGATAAAGCAGTCAGATACAGAACAAATTCCTTGTAAAAATGTCTGAGAATTTACCAAAATGCGGAAGCATTAAGATCTGAGACACCACTTACACCAAGTAAAATAAAAATTGGTATACTTTGGCATATAATAATCTCCATATTTGTACTAAATTTTACTCTTCTCTCACCTGTATCTGTCTCCCAAGTGTACTCTCTTGTACTTTTTAAATGTCACCAAGGACACCTGATTATTATTGTGAGGAAAGTCTGTACTGGTAAGTAGCTGATTATCAGCACAAGGATTTCAGAATTGCTAGGCCATTTATCTAGGCAATCAAGACAGATCAGCAAACAATATACTTTCCCAAACAGTGTTATTTTATTTTTCACTAAGAAAAGTTCCCACACAATTATTAGAGCTCCTTCGGTTATTCGGTTTGTGTTGATTTCTGAATTGTGGTTTTTTTTCCCAGCAAAGAATACTAGATTGCAACTTTAAAACAATTTGTAAACTCTTAGTTAGGTAAATTAAGTCTTTTCTTTAGTGTCTCACCTTTCTCAGGAGAAGAAAAATAGGTCAGGAATACAGTAGCCCTGCATTTGAAACCCACTGCTAACACTACTTCTTCATATCAGGGAAAGAAAAATTTAGTAGAACCCCCTGAAAAAATATATGTATAGAACATATACATATACATATAAGTATAGATACATTATAGCTATATTAGATTATAAATAATAATAACCTCCTCTATGGTCCCCCAATGCCAACCAACCTTGCCCCGCAAAACTCAAACCACAATCAAACAAAAATCCCCTATTTCATCTTTTGGATGGTTAAGGAACACAGTATCTTACCCTGCAAGACAACTGTGTAAGAATAAGAACCTCGGAGTAGATTTTGATCTTACTAACACCACTACAAATAAGGTGTCATTTTCTTGAATTCAGCAGATTCACCATTAAATGAGATTACAATAAGATCTAAAACACTTCTGTTTTGGGCTGGGGTGACCAATCAGGTGCTTCAGTTCTCCATGCAGACAATGTTTGAGCACCTGAATGGGTTGCCCACAGAGGTGGGATATATTCAAAGCATCAGTACATGGTCCTGGGCAAGCTGGGTGGCCCTGCTTGAGCAGGGAGGTTGCACTATGTGACCTCCAGAGGTTCCTTCCCAACTCAACCAATGGCTGCTTATGGGTTTTCTGTTCAGTCAGTACTGTCCTGTCATTACAGAGAGACATAAGGAGATCTCACTTCTTAACTCAAATAACTGGAAATGCTATGAAAGGAAAACCTCATACTGGTTTCCCATCTCTGGGAACGAAAAGAGACCCATAGCCCTATAATACCCATCAGGTCTTTCTTGAGTCACTATTCCAGCTGGTGATGTTCACCGATCAGTCAGAGTAAGTGCTTTTCACTTCCAAGGGAAAAATGACCCCACAGGCAAATATTCTGTTTTTGTGTTCTGCTATGAGGCTGCCACCTGTGAATGCAAGGTGTTTAGCCTGGTTCCCTAAGGAAGTGAGGCTTGTGCCATCTGCCTCCTGTCCTCTCCTCACCCAACAAAGAGCTTTTGAAGACATTTCTAATTTTACCAATGTTAAATGGAGATAGATGTCAAAAACACTGACAGCTGGGCAGCCAGACCAAACAGGTAGGGCTGAAGTGAGAGCTCATCATTTGTCATGGCTTTGGCCTGCTTGCTGATCCATCATCTCCATTTACTGCTGATGCACAGCTGTCCCCAGACAGCCCCAGAACCAGGCACTTCTCATCCACAGATCTGAGTCACAGGGAGTCACATCCAGAGTCTGGAAGAACTAATTGCCTTGAAAGAGTAAATATGGAATAAGGGGACAGGGGTGTCTACATCTGGGCTTGACAAAGTGGAAATGCAGGACACACATCCTTTTTTATACTCTATTGCTCTGCAGAACAACTTGTTTACCTCTTATCTCCCAGGCAGCACAGATATGTATTGATCCATGCCTGTTCCTCAAAGGGAGCTCATATTTTCTGAATGACATGATTTAAAATGAAGGATAGCTCTTAACAACAGTTAACCAGCTGAAGAGAAAAAGAAGCTTTACAGATCGTTCACAGTTGCTCACATCCTGCCATTTAGCCCAGAAGCTCTTTGCTGCAGATCAGGGACATTTAAGAATGAGTTGAGATATTTGGGGTGATGGGAAAAGGTCAAACAAATCCAGTCCTCCTCTTTGGATGAGCAATTCAATTGTAGCCTCTGTCACTATTGTCCTTGTTAGAATGAGGTATCATGGGATCATTACAACAGGATTGTAAAATCCAGTTTATTTTAGGAGAGAATGGCAGGAACTAGGGATCTTTGCTGCTTGTGGTACATTCATAGGTCGAAAGAATAAGATAAAGCTGATAATTGTAGATCTAAATCCCACAGAAGGCACATGCTGGAAAAGGTTTTTAAAATGCTATATCTCCCATGCTGAAAGGATGAAAAAGGAGTAAAATTTGAATATTAAAATTCCCAAGATTACCCTGCTCCACCCCCTTTCCCTTGGTCCAATTTAAATAGCTGTGTAGAGGAGTTAAGAAGAAAAATGGATCAAAAAGAATTAATTGAAGAAACTCAGAAAAGTGAGAACATTCCTATCAGCTTCTGCTCTTATCCCTGGAGACACCCTCTCAACCATTCACCAACCCAAGCGTTAAAAGAATTTGCTCTAATACTTTGTTAACACAATGAGCTTTTCCATCATAACTTTTTTTTTTTCTTGTTTGTTTTCTCAGTGCAAAGCTACAGCAAGGTTTATGCTTAGTTTACAATTGACCTACCCTCTTTGAACATGCCCAGACAACAGGAAACCAGTTTCTCTGGAAACAGGAGCTACGTGAAATCTTTTTGTACTTGTATTTATTTAAAGCTGTTCACACAAATGCAACAATAAGGCACCAGACCTTCAGCGTGTGATTTAACTTTATCAGCAAGGTAATGGAGAACACTGCCTGTGACACATCAGGCTTATAAAGTGAATTGGTACAATTTGAATATGAACAGAAGAAAAATCCCAGCATCTCAGTCTGTGTAAAAAAATCTCTCAGTGGTCATAATAATAAAGAAAGCCACAGGAGCAATCTTGGAGACATTTACACTGTGAATCATGGAGGTGTCACATGAGCCTGTTGATGACATGGAGGCAGCATGGCCACGTGTGCTGAAAGCCCCTTTACAGAGAACAACACATTAATGCCTGCTGGGCACTTCTGACTAAAAATTAGTCAAAATTTTTGTCAAACTGAAGGCTTCCTGATTTCCATTTTAACTATGTTTTTAATTTTAAAGAGTGCAATTGGAGACTGATAGTTTCTCTCTGATACACCAGACACAGGAGAATGTGATACCCAGACTTCCAGTTCACTCTGACATTTCAAGGTGAAACAGAGACATCAGTAAAATACGTACCAGATTCTCAGGCACTGCCATTCACAGGTTGATAGTAACATAAATTTATGCTTTAAGGTGCTTCTGGGCAAACTGTAAACAGCAATGACTGAGGAATCAGCATAGGAATATTGTTCTTGATTCCATTTCTGTTGAGAAAACAACCTTTAACAAAGTTGTAGGCAGAAAGCAAAGATGGTGACATCTTAATTTCTGTCTACTAAGTTTTTAAAAATCACCAAACCATCAGAGCTCAGTTTCCTCACTTCCTCAGCATTTTTAATCAGAGAGCAAGTCTCCTGACTTTGCTAACATTATCTATAAAATTCCAATATGTTTGTGTCTGTTTAAATCTCATTATTCCTAAATTGTCTATGATAAGAATGTTTACAGATCTTCACACTTAAATTTGAACAGGAGGACAGTGCATGGCAGGGAAAGAAGAGGGAAGGAAGTCATCCTTCCCCACCCTTTCCCATGGAGGAATTCCAGGAGGGAAGGAAAGTTACAGATTTTTAATAGACTGGGAAGAAATAATCATGTTTTGATCAGTGAAGACAAAATCAAACTATTTAGTGATGAGATATTTATCATTCCAGAACTGGATTTTATGTTTTTAGTAGGAAGCAAACACTACTTAGGAATTGGGTTATGAGGGTGAAGGAGATTTACAACCAAAGAGAAAAAGGAAAACAATCCCAAGTTATGTCCATCATCTAATACAGAGTAACAGGAAAGCCCATTCAGGCAGGCACAGAATGCACAAACAAATGCACTTTCATACAGATACTTACATATTAGATGGTAAACACATATGGTTCCAAAGTCTTAGCTGAACACTGCTTAAGAAGATAGATCTTGTCTAGTAATAATGGCTTGGGTTTTTATTTTAAGGGGGAAAACTACTATAAATCACAAAAAAAAAAAAAAAATCTTCCAACAGGTCTGAGTGGAGGAGCAATGAAATGAGAATGTGTGGTAAGAGGAAAACACCACACATCCCAACTTTTGCAGAATCCAATTGAGAAAACAAAATTAGTTCAATTTAGCTTTATTTGCCAGATTCTTTAAGCATAATAGCAACATCTCTTGCTGAATTAGGTAGAATTCTGCTGACAGACTTAAAATGGGTATGTTTGTCCTTAGCTGTTATAAGAACATGCATCAGTCTAACTAGACTATATTCAAAAGGTTCTTGTTTTGGGGGTAAAAGTAAGGCAATTACCTTACTGAAGTAGAAAAGATTAGAAGTAGGATAGCTGTTGGCAAGACCATTAGTTTAGAGTGATATTTTCCTGATCTCGAGCCAGATTATAGACTGTTTTATCATTGCGAGTAGATTGCCAACACTGAGGGAGGTGTTGACAATCACAACTGATCAGAGTCTCAGTTACTTTTCATCATTTTTTCACTAACCAAGGCAGGCATGTAATTACTGGCAGTTTGTCCACTGCTTTCAGGGCGTATATTTGCAAAGTGGCCCCAATATAGTTAAAGCACAGTCACAAACCTTAAATGAGGCAATAGCTTCAGGACTTAAAAAAAAAAACAAAAAAAAAACAGTTGTCTTCCCCCTGTGGGCAAGGAAATCAGATGGACTTCCCACATATGTCCACCAAAAAAACAACACTGCTCTGCAAAGCCACCTGAGTTCTAAGTTCAGAGTGACTGTGGTAGGAGCAAACACAGAGCAAGAAGCTCTGCCAAGTCTGTCTGTCTGTCTTAGAGACAGAGTTTATTTGTCCATGTGACAATCCTTTGTTACCAGGATGAAGGGCTGTGCATTAAATTCTACAAAAAAATCTCTTTGCCTCATTCCCTCCGCTGTGAAACACCAAAATCTTTGCTACTGGAAAGGAGCATTGTGAAACCCAGGCAAGATTCTGAGGTGTCCAAAATCAGTATACAGCTGAGATAGTGATAAACCACAGCCATCAAGAGCCTTTCCTTGATTTGGTGACAGGTATATTACTCCAGGAAGTAAGCAGGATTTTTACACTGAAATGTGTCTATAGCCAGAGGCTTTATGTTGCCAGTGTAACTACCTCCAGGAAGACTTTCTTAGGCAGGATCCAGACACCACTTTTACTGGATCTTTGCTGGTACAAAGACTCCAGAGTCTGTTCAAGATGAAAACACCTTCAGGCTGACCAGGTCCCAAGAGAAGAGGAGGAATTGCTTAGGTCCTCAAATCTGGTTACATCCTGCTGGAGTTCATCATCCTATATAGACCTGAAGCTTTCAGATGGAAGCTAGAAACTTTTTGACCCTTATATACAAAGTTCATTTCAGATCCTCATTATCTAAATAATCACAAAAATCCTAACTCCTCAAAAGCCCTGATTAAATTTTATTCTCTGAAGTGTCTGCAGTAACTCTTGCTCTCAGTCCTTAGATGAGCCGAGAATTCAAGGAGCATGATGCTTTCAAACACAATTACTCAGAAAAAAGTCTTAATGAGAGCAAAGCTGAAGTATTTTCTCTGCTTTAAGGACAGATCATTAGTTTGGGATAATCTATGCCACAGATGTTTATAGAATAACATTTTACAATATGCCACAGATGTTTACTGAAGATTTTTTATACTATGTATCTAACTAGCTGGTCTATTCTGTGCCACTTATAGGACCCATCTTCCCTAACTCATTTAGCCTTTTTCTTTATGGACCATTAATCTTATAAGCATGATTTTTTTTTTAATTTTTTTTTTTTTTCAGATGACACCATAGTTTACCATCATGCTCCAGGCAATTCTGAAGATCATGCCCTGCACACTTATTATTAATGAACTCTCATTAAAAAAATAATTTAGGAGATAAATCCAGGGAGATATTAATGAGAGACAAAGCCAAAGAGGGGTGAGGGAAGTAAAGCTCAGAATTTCCTAGCTGCTTTCATGGGATAAACATATGGCAAAGGTGATCATGGTCTGAATTACAGTGGACTGCAAAAGAGGAAAGACTTTTCTCATTGTTTTAGATGAACAATGATAAGATAGCAAAGGGAACTGAAAGATCTTGATTGAGTTACATTTATGAAGAAATGTAATCATCTTCAAATTTTCCACCTCTAGGTGACCTTTATAGAGACTAAATCAAATTAAAAAATCTTCTAAAATTAATGGCAAAGAAGAAATAGTTTTTACAATATATTCAGCAGTTAAATAGTGTGTGATAACAATACCCCGTGTAAAAGTCTACATCACAGCACAGAGTTATTTTGCTCATCAGAGATATTTTCAGAATAGAATTTTTTAAAAAATCACTGTTAAAATCATTAAGCTCTGAAGAAAGCAGAATATCGAAAGTGCTTTATTATTTATTTTCTATATTTTCTGAAATAAAAATATTCATGCACATCTAAAGAGACAAAGAATTGGATTATTTAATTTCTCTTAAAGCATTCCTTGTTTGCTGTAAAATGAGAAAAAAAACAAGCTTTCTTTTTGTTGTTGTTGTATTCCACAGTAATCTCAACAATCTTTAATGGATCTGGTATATATCATATCCTTCTATGAGTATATTCTTCTATGTTATACGATAGATTTGTGGAGTACACCAAGTCTTTGAAATACTTTAGTGGAATGAGCACCAATAAAACATGTTTCCTTCAAATGTGTTCAGGAGGTAGAAATGGAGTATTTTAAAAAGCAATCAAAGTTTATATACCTTTATATTACATTGCTTCTCATAAAAATTAAGACTGAATTAATTCTGTAGTACAAACTATGCTTGATGTTTTCAGTCCTATTTGTTCTCAGTTTACTGAATTTGTGATACCTTAATAAATCACGAGAGATGTTTTTTACTGAACACCCCAAGAATTTCCCATGCAAAACTACAAAACCAAAAAATAAGACTTTAAAAAAAAATTGAAAACCAGAGTGAGATTTTCCATACAGTTGTTTTCAAGATAAAATTTTGATTAGAAGTTTATATTTATTCTGAGAATTGCAGCTGTGCTTTGGAACAGAGAGTGACCATGACAGATAAGAGAAAAATACTGTAGCTACCTTAGAAATAAGACTGAATGTTTTAATGGCCACAGATAATATTTGTGGCTCAAAGGACCCAAATGAGCCCTGAAGCTCATGTTGGAAGGTGAGAGGCAATCAGTGAAGAAAATAGTATTCATATACTCATATTACAGACCTGTCAAAACACAAGCAGTGCTCAGGACACACCTCACCATTTGGCACCTCCCAGGCTTTCTCCATACATGTATGGCTCCTCTCTTGTTATGTGATCCCACCAGCCTGCCCATCAGCTGTTGGGAATGTGTGGTGATGGAGGTGGAAAAGGCTGGAGGATGGCAGTGCTGGTGGAGCCTGCCCTGCAGCATAACCTGCTCTCCATCACTGAAAAGTACATGGTATCCAGGAGAACAGCCTGTACTGCATTTTCTCCTTCATCGTGAAACTTACTTTCTTGTGGTTTCTCAAGCAGTCAGGTCAAGAAAATGCCAGAGACTGGTTAGCTGTCAAAGGCTCTCATGTATTCATTGCATTATCCTCTGCATGGTCTTGACACAAACGCTTAATTCTGCAGCCCTTGCATAGCCTCAGCATTTTAACAGAGTATGCAGAATCAAGATTATAGATGGGTCCTCAAGGGATTGCAGATTTTTTTCCCCATTGATATTTCATCTGAAACATGGGAGATGCTAATTGCTAGCTTTGCAGTTTTCCCCTGGTGGCCATACTAAAAATGTGTTGCATTTGAGAACTCACAATGTACCTATGGCAAAACCCAACCAAAGAAAACCCAAAAACCAAAAACTTACAGAAAAGCATACCATTAAGGAATCAAAATTTCAGTCCTGTAAAGCAGATATTTTCCTGTAGCTCTATAAATTTTAGTTTATGCAACAGAAATATCTAGAAAACAGTTAAAACATACTTGTCCTCTCTCTTTTCCTCTTTCACTTATTTGCCAGTATATATCAGATATCACTGAAAAATTTAAAAGCAAATAATATGACTTTCTTAATCAAGAAAAATGCTATAAAACAGCCATTCAGACAGAAGTGTAAGTAGAAATTAATCAGAATAAAAAATAATTACTTTAATAACCACCCAGAGTAATAAAATCAGGCATTTAAGACTCAGAATCAATTAAAATATAATGTAAATATGGTATAATAGAGAACAAATTCAAATTAGTTCTGTTATTAAAATTTTTCTTTTTTATTCATCTGCCTTGGCTGGCTTTTGCTCAGAAGCTGCATTAGCACCTCGTTGGCAATTCTAGCAGAAGATTCATGAACTCTCCTGTGGAGATCTGAGCAGGTCACTGGGAGTCATTCAATTCACCTTCACAGTTTGAGACATGTACATCATAACCACAGAAAGCTCAGAGGGTATTTGGAGGCCAGAAAGTTAACTACAGATGTTGCAAGGCTGAGATCCAGTGGAGAACAGAGCTGGCTCCATGTCTGTAATTCTCCTCCCAACCTCACAGCCTCGATGCTGCTGCACAGCTCTGCCTCCCTGAAGCAAATGAGCATCATTCCTGGAAATTATGCAGCCTTTCAATCCACTTACTCTTGAATTTCCTTTCTACTGTGCTATATTTGACACAAAATGTTTAATAAGGTTTATTTATCATGACTGTAACAGCCTGACTCATTCCACATTTATAATTAGAAAGAATTTCATCTAATAAATGCTGAGTACTCTCAGCTACCAAAGTCAGTGAAAGAAGAGTTTACTCAGCATCATGCAAGGCCGAGAGTACATAAACCTATTTTACACTGAATTAGAGGAAGAGCAGATTTCTGCAGAAAATTTTCTAAATTTAAAGCAGTTAAACGTTACTTAGGTCCTGTGTATGAGGCCCCAGCCTGGATATATGGTGGCAATAGGGAAATCATTCACCTTTCGGCTTTAGTCATCCTGTACATAAAAAGGTGGCAGTGAGGATTTTCTTCCTTTGTGAAGTCCTTTTGTGGAAGCTAAACCATGCATTTTCTATCTGCAGAATATTAAAGAACAAGTTGTTTTCTAAGCAGCTAACATCTTGAATTTGTAAGAAGAAAAACACAGGCGTAAATTTAACGAAAACTTAGCCTACAAAGTAAAAGTTAAAAAAAGAAACAACTACGGTTCAGAGATCAAAATAAAACAATGGGAGGTACAAATATTTACAGATATCAGAATGAAGACATAGAAAGCCACCCTTCTGTATGTTGGCATTTTTGTATTTTCTCTTGCAATTATGATGCTGTATTTGCCCTATAAAATAACCTTGAGCAGCTCAGATTGCTTTAGCTCAACTGAGAAAAGGCAGATGATTAACAACAGCCAATTATTTTAAACACTCTAGGGTCAGCCCCGAACAGACTATGCCATGATTCCCTATAAAGGAGAGTCCTCATCAGTTCCTATTGTAAAATGAAGAGAACTAGAGGGGAAAAAGAAAAGAATAAAAAATAATGCAAATAACAATGGGCATGAAGTAATGAATGAAATGCTACCACTACTCTACTCTCTCTTCCTAGAAGCCTTTACTGGGAAGGGAAAGAACATGAATTGCAGGTACTAAAATTTGAAGTAGAGTAAAAATGGAACTTGGCAGCTGATGATGGCTGAATTAGGTATTTAGCATAGAAGAGGCCAAAATTTTAGCAACAAATCTTATAAAATAGGACACCGTGTAAGAATTCATAAAATGAAAACATAAGCTTATACAACATGAAGACAATAAAAATGAAGCACATACACTGGGAGGTCAAATTCTTTCATTTAAGACTTTTATTTCTTTGATACTTTCAAGGAGTTCAGGTACTTCCTGGAAGATGACTGCTTTAGTAAAAAACAATTAATTGCCTAACTTTGGTATCTGATCTAACTTAAGGTATCAGCTAAATGCTTAAAGGTAGGTAAGCTGAATATAGGTAATACTATTTCATGTGTAGTTTTCAAAGCAGGTTAAGCTAAAAAATAAATATCTTGTTATGAAGACAGCATTGATTTTAAAGTATTCTTTATTCACACTCTTTATTTTAGAAATTAAATGCATTTTTATATAGTTATTTTTGCTGGCTGATAATCTGACAAGGCAATTATACCCTGCTCTTAAGTTGTTACAGCTATGTCCCCTCCTTTAACTGACTCACTGACCATAATAACTTCTTTCCCACCTATGGTGTCTTACAAATTCCTGATCTTCACTTCAAAAGATCAGTGTTTCATTATTGCCTCCACCCAGGACAATTACCCATCCATTTCTGTCTTTACTTCTCCCACTTTATCTTCCCTTTGCGTTTTTCCAACTATTATGCATCGAACACATTTCCTGCCCTCCCTCACTGCTGGCCCCTCGCCTCACCAAAGTCAGAGAAATCTCTCTTTCCTAATTCTCAGTACCAATCTTTCATGTCTATTGCACTGACTTCAGGAGGTAAAGAACAGAATTAAAACCCAGCAGCTAGACAGGTTAAGGTGTCTGCTAACCATTGTGCTGTTTCCAGCTCCGTGCTGCCCCTTCTTTGAGCAGCTATTTCCATAAGTGACACCACTCTGACGGGCCAACTTAATCCAACCCATCCAATGCAGGGGACGCAATGCTCTTCACACCCTTTGCAGTGCTGCCCTGCCCTCCCCCCTCTCCCAGGACAGTCAGTAAAATCAGGGACCACTAAGGCTTCCTTCTGCAATCCTAACCCTTTCAAACAAGCACAATGAAAACTTGCCTCTGCATAGTGCATATAGTTGCTGTAAAGCACATAATAAAAAATAGTATAAAACAATTATCAAAATTTTTCATGTTACTAGAGTAAAAAAACCATGCAATTCACAATATAGCAAGTATGAGTTATATACTGTAGGTCATCCCAGCTGACAAAGAAGATTTTAAATAATTTAAGACAACAAATTTATGTATAGCATTAGAACACACAAATTAGTCCTTCATTTGAATGCATTGCTCAGCTTTATAAAGCCGTACAAAGCATTTGTAAAGAAATGGAAATATAAAACCTTGCAGATTTCCCCTTGCTATGAGCACCAAACAAGCAGAGACTTGAATAATAAGGAGAGTGGTGACATATGCTAATGGATTTGTCATTAGGAGATAATGCAATGCCATTATCTCATCTCATTTTATATTCTAGCAACTGCGTGTCATGGTAAGAAACAAGTTGCCTCAAGATCTCAGAAAAAGAGTCCAAAAATGAGAACAGGAATTTGTGAGACTATGGCTCATGGTATATCTCATCTATGGTCAGAAGTGTCTGCTTTAACTTTGTCAGATTCCATGTTTAATAAGCATCATAATGAAGAATTTTGGCTGATCATGGCTTGCACACGTGTACTCTTCACTGAGTAAAAAACTGACTAGATGCTGGGCCCAAAGAGTTGCAGTAACTGGCGGCCCACAGAATCCTGGCTTTTATCAGCAATAGTGTGGCCAGCAGGATTAGGGAAGTGATTGTCCATCCTCCTGTCCCCACTGGTGAAGCAGCACCTCAAATGCTTTGTTCAATTTTGGGTCCCTTATTACAAGAGACACATTGATGGGACAGAGTGGGTCTGCAGAAGGGCAACTAAGCTTGTGAAGAGTCTAGACCACAAGTGTTATGAGGAGCAGCTGAGGGAAATACGGTTGTTTAGTCTGCAGAAAAGGAGGCAGAGGGGGAGACCTTACCACTGTCTACAACTACCTGAAAGGTGGGGGTTGGTCTCATCTGCCAGGTAACAAGCAATAGAAGAGAGAAAATGTTCTCAAGTTGTGCCAGGAGAGGTTTAGATTGGCTATTAGGAAAAAACGTTTCACCAAAAATATTGTCAAGCACTGGAACAGGATGCTCAGGAAAGTGGCTGAGTCACCATCCCTGAAGGGATGTATGTGTAGATGTGGTGTTCAGGGAAGCGCCTTGGTGATGTGGACTTGGAAGTTAGGTTTATAGTTGGTTTCGATGTTTTTAAAGATCTTTTCCAAACTAAATGATCCTAGGATTCTATGAACGAGTAACTTGGCTCATGGAGTCTTCTTAAGTCTATTTAGAATTAATATGATCAGTGGATTTCCTTTATTTTTATATAATAAACATGCACAGAGCAGAATGAAGGCTATTTTCTAAGTGTATAAACCCAAAACTGTCAGTATGACAACAAAATTTGAGAGAAAAAAATTCTTTTCATATAGCCTATATAAGCTTTCATTTAGGATGTATATAAACATATTAATCAACTTTTAGAGAAAAGAATTGAATTCATTTATACTCTAACTAAAATCAATAGCATTAATTACAGGTAAAGAGCTGCTCTTCACACAATAAAATTAAAGATAATTTCCTCTTTATTATTTGCCTTAATAGCACTATTGTTCATTTAATGTAAATATTAGAACAGCCTAGACCATAAATACATGCATAATATTGATTAAAACTTACACTACTATAAATGCATGCCAAAAGAATCTGTAATACTTTACAGCAGCTAAAGATCTTCCTCACTGATACCTCCTAGTACATGTTTATCTTCATCTCTTGTACTTGTCCAATGGACTGGAATGACTTGCAACAATTCTAAACTATTGGATAAGCGGGAGTTCATTTTAATATAAGATAAATGCAGCTTCTATAAATTTCTTTGCTTACTGTGTAAATGTGTTTACATCAGATATCAGAAAATAGAAGCTGGTGGTGTTACAATAAATGAAAAAAGCAGATGTTAGTGTCTTTGTTTCAGCTTTCAAGTAGAAAACTCCTATGTGTATGGTTCTGCTGACTCCCAGATGATGTCAGTGATAAAGTAAATCCAGCTTTAGGTATCCTAGTACCAGATCAGAAATGCCCTAATCATAAGACACAAAGGGATGATCTTGCATTTACACACACTGGTGTTTCAAATGTGTTAGTATTTTTGATGGGTTAAATTCTAATGGAAGGCACTTTTTTTTAATTTTCTTTTTCTTTCTTTTTTTTTTTTTTCCTCATATTAGGCATTGGATGCCCAGCATCTTTTTGAAGTCTAAATTGTCTTAAAGTCAGCTTAAACTTGGTAGTGCTTCCTGTTCTTAGGTAAGCAGAAACACAGTTATGCACCTGCTCTGGATCAAACATCAGCTGCTGGATGACCTGGGAATGCACAAACCTGGAAGGAGGGACCGAACAACCCTTCCTTAAAACTACTTTTGGACAAACCTCACTTACCTCTGCTGAGCTACTGACATGAATTGCCAGCAGTTTCAGATCTTACCGACAGATCTCACATACAGTGGCAAGACTTAAGAAGAATCCCAATTACTGAAAAATAATTTTTCAACAATTACTTTAAGACACTGCTTTCAAAAATTGTTACTAATTCTGTATGATGGGCAAAATATGGGACTTACAAACTTTATCAATTTGTAACAGAGTTGGTCTTATTTAAAAAGAAACCTACTTTTTCAGACATTTCAGCTTGTATGGAGGAATATTATACTGGGTCCTGATTTCAGGTGGGTTTATCAGTGCTCAAAATCAGTTTTTCAAATGTCTCAAAATTACAGCACTAGTGGCTTCATAATCATAATGTGAAGTTGATTAAAATTAATGAAACATAAGAGTTTCCATTCTCATTTCAGATTTTACTCCTTTAGTACCAATACATTAAGGAGAATATTGCCGAAAGTCAATATGAATAATCACATTCATTTTTAATTAATTAATACTTGGTTAAACAAGGATATCTGAAGGCACAAATATAGATCTGTATGCTTGCTGCTAATTATTGAAATCAGTCACTAGTGAAATCAGATGTGTAGAAACCTCTCCAGCATTATTTCCTACTGCAATTTTCCTACCTTTCTTTGCAAATGTCTTTTTTAGAGTCAACATGAAGAAAAACAACTTTATACCAATGTTTATCTCCAATAATGGCACGACAAAGAGTTACCTCCTTCCTCACTTTTTCAAATTTAATGCCAGTCTTCCAAAAACTTATTTTGGGTGTTCATATTTGGAATGGTCTATCAGGGATGACAAACTGAACACTTTATTAAAACCCAGAACCACCTAAGAAAGAGTGCATCTAAAATCTGCATAAGGGTACAATTCTTCTTAATTGTGCATGCCAACATAAAGGTGGATGGCTGGAATCTGTGTAACACAAGGTAACAGAAGCTGCTTGTGCCACCAAGACACAATAGCCTACTACTCAGCAGTCAGAGTCACTCCAAGAGTCAAGTCCTGGTCTTTCCTATGCAAATACTAGTTGTTTCCAGAGGAAGATTCAAGGTTTGCAATGGTTTTAGAGGCAGAGTGGGCTACTTTGGTTTCCTAAGTATACTGAAATACACCCTGCTTTAGTAATACCAGGCATCTGCTACTTGCATGTGTATCTTAGAGCACCACATGTGGCAAAGGAGGCTGGAAAATTGGTGTGCCCAAACCACACCAGAAATGGAATCATAGAATTGGCTGTGTGGAAGGGACCTGTGAGATCATCAAGTCCAACCCTTGATCCACTCCCCCCGTGGTTACCAGACCATGGCACTAAGTGCCACATCCAGTCTCTTTTTAAATATCTCCAGGGACAGAGAATCCACTACTTCCCTGGGCAGCCCATTCCAATGTCTGATCACCCTCTCCGTTAAGAAATTCTTTCTAATGTCCAACCTAAACCTCCCCTAGCACAACTTGAGACCATGCCCTCTTGTCTTGCTGATAGTTGCCTGGGAAGAGACCGACCCCCACCAGGCTACAACCTCCTTTCAGGTAGTTGTAGAGAGTGATGAGGTCTCCCCTGAGCCTCCTCTTCTCCAGACTGAACAGTCACACCTCACAGGACTTGTGCTGGAGTCCCTTCTCCAGCCTAGTTGCCCTCCTTTGGACCTGCTCCAGGACCTCAATCTCCTTCCTGAACTGAGGGGCCCAGAACTGGACACAGTACTCGAGGTGTGGCCTCACCAGGGCTGAGTACAGGGGCAGAATCCCTTCCCTGGTCCTGCTGGCCATGCTGTTCCTGATCCAGCCCAGAATGCTATTGGCCTTCTTGGCCACCTGGGCACACTGCTGGCTCATGTTCAGCTTCCTGTCAATCCAGACTCCCACGTCCCTTTCTGCCTGGCTGCTCTCAGCCACTCTGTCCCCAGCCTGGAGCTCCCCATGGGGTTGTTGTGGCCGAAGTGCAGGACCTGGCACTTGGCCATGTTGAACCTCAAAGGGGGAGATACTCCTATAGGTTATGATTAGAGCTGCTGAAGAGACAGCATTTGTCGGCTAAAAGGAACTAAAAGAGCTAAACTTCCTTTTCAGTCTAACAGAAGCAGCTAAAATGTGAAAGAATACACCAAAGTCTTACTTTACGGATGTATGAGACAGGGGACAGAGGAGTTCAGAGAGTGCAATGGGAACATGGGAAAAGACTGCTGTAAAGTTGAAGGACAATTGGTAAAGAGTACTGAGAAATTTTATGTCATGGCTCCGTTTGACATGCCCTGTCCTCTGCACAAACTCATAGGATTATTCCTCTAATTCTAACCCATGTAACTGACACAAAAACTGTCAGTGTCCTCCCTATGCTTAGTCCTACCATTAAATCAGATATTTTTAGATGGATTTGATAGTAAGTAGAACCTCTTTCATACTCCTTGTCAGGCTTTTAAAAAACACTTAATGTGTCATAACATGCTGTTTCAACTGAAGCAGAAAAGGGAAAAGTTGTGTTTCTTTAAATAGTTGAGGTTATATTACCTTCTCCAGTATCCTAGTCAGAATGCCTTAAATATTGAGATACCTCATAGGAGTTAAGGTTCAGGAGTCATCCAACAAGACTCTGGTTCTGAAGTTGCCCACAAATGGATAGGTTTCTGGACCTGTGAGGAATTCCTAAGTCTTTAAATAGGGATCTGATGAAGTGCAGTGGTCCTTCCAAATATCCATCATTTAAAGTACTGGAGCCCAAAACAGGATCATTGAAAACAGTGTGACTATTGCAATGTTATAACGTTAGACAATTAGGAGTCATATTGCTCTTACACAAAAATGCACTTTAAAAAACAAGATGCTATTTCATCACACAAATTCTTCAGTCACAGGCTCACTAAGGCTACTATAGATGATTCTATGCTACTGGCACCTGAAAACTAACAGACCATTAGAATTTATATTAAATAAGCATTGGTTACAATACATAGAAACAACCGAAATCAATTTGGATCAATTAGACTTTACACAGAGATGGTTCACTCATCTCAAATAAGATACTGAACATCTGTGTGGCACTATTAAATGTGTAATTGCATATCATAAGTATATAGCCACTTCTCATCATTAGCTTCTGCTGTTCTCCTTGTGAAATGTAGACCTAAACAAAAATTTATTTCTCAGTTTATTCTTGTAAAAGTTGTCAGGATTCTTCACAAAGTCATATTTTCATTTAAATAATTTGGTGTTGTATTGATTTCCCTTTAGCTACCAAAATTATTGAAAATTAAACTTGAAATTATGAGAATGGGGTCAACACATTTGTGTTGACAAATTTGTGGATATGTTTGGTGCTTCATAATCTCTTCTATTAATTATACACTATCTTCAAGGTACTTGAAGAACAATGTTTCTAAACAAATTACAGGACACCACAGAAATATAACAAGGAAAAATTACCTAGAAGTTATCAGACAATTCAGACATGCTAATGACAGCACCGTACAAGACCCAAATGGGTTGCACTTACTTGTGAATGAGTTCAAGAATGAAAGCAATTTATATAATTACATAGAAAATGAAAGAAAATTGAGTTCTAAAGAAGACATTCTGTACACTGGAGCAAAACAGAAACACTTCACTGAAGAAAAGGTTGAATGAAGTAAAAGAATTTTTAATACAGCTTTTCTTTTCAGAGCTGAATTGAATGTCTCAACAAATCTTTCAAAAATCTACTCAAATGTTTTTGTCACAAAAAGGAATGATACATCATGAATCTATTAAACATATCCTTCAGAAAAAGAAGGAACAAAAGTTTTATTCATGACAGCCATGGTGAACATTTTTCTTGAGACACTGCACCATTAGAAAGCTGTTAGTGTTTCCATACTTTTAAAACCATTCTATTCAGAGAGAAGTTTCTCAGAGACGTTTTCTCTGTGCATCAGGTGTGATCCCAGAGGACTGTCCTTCCCTCCTGTTGTTCAGGTAGTATCTGACAATATTCTGTTATCTGATAATATTATCTTTCTAAAGTCAATACTAAATCCTGTTCTGCATAATGTGATGGTCTAAACATTGCCATGAGATTATGTAAGAAGGAAGATTTATTTCCAGACAATTATCATCAGACAGAAAAGCGCTACTAAGAAATGAAGTAATATCAGTGTTTTTCCCAGCTCCCCAAATGATACGGAACATACTTTGTATTTAGAGCTCTGGCCATCAAACAGCTGGGGACCTGGTCCACAGTGAGATGCTGTTATGATCAGACACACAATACATGCAGATACATTGAGTCCCTTTCTGCCCACTTTTCCCCTCAAGCACTATCTATTCTGCTGTTAGTGGCTTCCCATGACTCTCTGTGAACCAGACAGCATCACTTTGTTGGCATGAGTTCTCTCAATCCTACTCAGTCATCCCTGTGCCATAGTCTTTTGTGGTAGATGTGGCCTTATGCACAAGAAAAAGCATTTCCACCTTTAAAAGACTCATGAAGTACCATTCCCTCTTCACCCTGTCCTATCAACAGTGGATTAATCAGAGAGGAAGAGATACAATAAGCTATCAAGCTGGAAAGGCAGCTATCTTTTAACAAGGCATTTTTCAAGTTTTCCACATGGTGTCAGTGGCTCCTCTTATTTTTTTCAAAACACAAAGTTAAGATTAATACATTTGCAAACTCATCTATGCTAAGTCACATTTCAGTTGTACATTAAGTTGGTAAACACTACTACAGATAATACTCTTTCACCGATATCTTGTACTTTAAAAAAATGTTGTTTTCACTTTAAATAAAGAATGTATTAGTCATCCTCTTTACAAACCATATTAAACACTCTCTTTAGTGTCTAACTTCTCCCTCTCAACCAGATCTCCATGTTTCTTAAAATAGGCAAACATAAAAAATAACGAATATCCATCTTTAATTCAACCAGACTAGCACTGAACAAACCCTACATCCAAAATACAATCCATTGACAGAAGTGCTACCCTTTTCACACACTCAAGAAGTCCAAAATAGATGTTTCTCTTAATTGCACTGAATCAATAGGCTCTCCTGCAGAACATTCTTATTGATTTATGACTCATGACATACTTTACAGCCACAGCTATTTTTAGTGTCTCGCTAAAAAGGAAGTACGACTGTGTAAAGAACACAGGCAGTACAATACGCTGTGCAGTTTAAAGATTAAAAATGCATTTTAGACCTTTTGTTTCTTAAAAATAAATTGCAGTAGGTTTCTTTTTATTAAGAAAAATATAAAGAAATATGTTTTATATAATATAAAATGGGTTGCCATTTAAAATTAGCATTTGAAGTGTTATTCAGTGAATGTATGTTGCAACTTTAATACTTGGGCTTTCAAGAACTTGTATGAGAAGGACAAGAGAATGTCAATGTCAGGTACTGTTTCACCTCCACATGGCACTCTGGCTTCACACTTAGCCACCTAACAGTGTCCTGATGCCACATTTTCTTTCTGGCAATGCTAAAGCACATTTTCTTCTGAGGATAACTTTTACCTGGCTATCTGGATGGACAACGTAAGCAGTCTTAACCACTATCTTAAAATGCCCTTCAAAAGGCAGTTTAGATACACTGACTGTTACCTACATACTAATAGTCCACATTTCCCTCCATAATCTTTATACATTCCTTACTACTACAAAAACTAGGAATTCTACTATAATGCTCTTTATTGCTGTCTTTAGTGACAGACAGAAGTGACCTAAAAGCAATGGTCACTGGACAGCTGAGGAGGGAGAAACTGCTCTTCTATGGATAAAATCTTAATTTTAACAAACTCAGTTGAATCCTGTGGAGAAAGACTAGAGATTTCCCTGCTAATGCTTTTATTTCATGGCTCATTTTTTTATCTTCTGTCTAAGCTAGGTTCCAAGGAAATCTCTGAAATCCAATATGCATGGAGACACTTGCTTTGGATTACAATAATAAACTTTTTCTTAGCTTTTCAATCTTAATTATGAATGTCCTGCCCAGTCAGTCATTGCCACTAAGATTTCTTTTTTTTTGAATATTGCAGAGCACAGAAAATCTGCTCAGTGTATGGCAAAATGCATGAGTCAAGCTGGTACCTGCCAGTGGCTTCTCCTAGGTCTTAAGGGTGGAATAATCTCATTGTCCATGAGGGATAGGGACTTGTTCCTCTGTACAATCCTCATGTCATACTCTTTGTGGTCTCTTCAGACACCCAAATGCTTTCCAAAGTGACTGTCACACACATACCAAAACCATGCATACATACTTCTGGCCTCTGGCAGGCCCAGTGGTGTTAAATAGACACAGTCAGATCCAAAGAAGCAGTCAGGAGAATCAAATATTTCAGAACACTTTAGTACCACTAATTTTCATGTTTAAAAGGCTAATGCAATCTGCTTAAGAGTCTTCTTGTGTGCATAATGTGTTTAAAATAAAACACATACCTTCACAATTTCTCTAGCTGTAAATTATGACAGGGGAATCATTAGTACTATTTTTAGTGTACAGAAAGTGATATTACAAAGCATAAATATAATCTACACCTTTTATTCCATTTCTGATTTTTTTTTTAAAATGGACAGTCACTTTGCAAGAACTGGGAGACATAGATTTATGAATTTATAGCAGATCATAGACTATTTTTCTTTGAGGATAGTGTTGGAAAATAATTTCTATTCATAGCCTGCATGAAAGGAATTAGTGACCTCAATAAGTTACTGAAAAATCCATCCAGTGCTGAAAAGCCACTGTTGCACCTATTATTATAATTAGTCTTACCATTACAACTCACTGTCAGGCTGCACATGAAAAGAAGTCCAGTAAAGGTCCTAGTAAAGGAAGTAGAGTGGCACTGGTATGTTTTGTATCTGCGACCAATATTTATACTTGGTGCTCACATTTCTAAAAAATTAGCACTTAAACCAATGGACCTTAGTCTGTTTCCACATCTTAAAAAATTCTGAGCATTTTTCAACTCCAAAATATAAATAAAGTTAGTACATGTAAAAATCGGGAGTTCATTCAGGAAGGACTACTGATATTTAATTTGAAATATCTATTATTGAATAGTCTAACTAAGCTGAATAATCTAATATTTAATGGATATTGAAATTCAATAACTATTATTGAATATCTAATAATGAATAGTATTGAATACTTGAATATTGAATAGAATGTTTCACTATGATTTACTTTAGTTCTTTTTTATTATAGAAAGGAAATTTCTAAAAAAATAATCAGAAACAGTATTAATTAACATCTGCAATAATCCAGTAGCAAGGAATCTGAGCTGTAACCCACTGCTGCATCCCACAGCAGTTTTATTTAATATGTGTATCAATCTGAGGATTAATTATTCAGGTTCTTTGAAAGTTTGACATGTATTTTCTAACAGAAAAGAAATTTCAAAGCAAAATCCAAAATTTACAGATATTCCAAAAAGGTTCCTGGTGAAAGGAGTAATTCTGTGAAATTGGAATTGACACTGTAGTGTCTCAGTCTTTAAATCACAGCAAAGTTTGACTGGTTAAAAGGTGGATACCACTACAATTGGTAGAACTTCCCAATGAAACTGCTGCATGCAATGGCATGAAATTACCTTCAGACAGTGAAATGCAAAAAGAATGTATGAGGAAAAATTAACTGTATAAAGTCTACAGTTAGTCTTTGAACCTTCCACACAGCTCTATATACATATATAATGGATATGGTGATGATGGTACAAATGTTACATCAAGGCATGGACAAGACAAAGAAGTCACCACCTTGAAGTACTGCCACTTATGAATTTTGAGTGAGTACAGAGTGAGGGAAAGGACAACTTGTAGAGGAAGAATGTGAGAGGTTATGACTGCCCAGAGGAAACCACAGGCCTTCAACATGCAAGGTGAAAACTCCTGGCACTGGTGTCTGCAGCAAGGGGAAGCAGAACCAGGTCATTGCCAAGGAGTTAAAGTTGGAAAGCTCAGAGCTCCAGGAAAAAGAAAGAAAAAATATGTCGAAAACACCATTTCCAGTTTGCTCTCTACAGCAAGAAGGGAGCAATCAGAGAAATTCCTGAAGTAGAAATGACTGCCAGTGCAGTGTACGATATGCAGATCATCCCCTTTAACCAGAAATTTCCAAGTGAGGAAAATTTGACCTTTTTGTAGGTCACTTAGGTGATACTGGTTTATTTGTTTATTTTTCTATCTTTTCTAAGGGTGAATATATGAAAACTCATTTGAATTAAAATAATACATAATATATTCTTCAGTTCATTGTGCAACCACAACCTAAAGAACACTGGCATAATAAAGAAGAAACCTAGGTGATTGCTATCTCTTTTGTTTGTGTGTATGTACAGCTTTGTACACTCAATACATACAGCAAAGAAAAGTATTATTCTTGAGTGCATCCTAAACCAGTATCTACTTAGAAAAGCAAGTACACAGGGTATATAACTTAACATTTCTCCCATGTTTGCAAATGGAAGCAAAACAAACACACCAAGGGAGAAATTGTGATTCACAAAAACCATATCCTTGACTTAAAGAGCTCACAATTTATATAGTAGATCTTTCAGGCAGTGAGGGTTATAACCTACCTTAGGACATTGGGAAGGGAATAAAACCAAGGTCTCTGGAAAGAATGTCTTTCACATCTCTGGAATGCATTTTCCAATTTTAACAGGCACAGCTTAAATTCACTGCAGAAAATACACTTAGCACAAGTTTTCAAACACAGTGAAAATATGAGCAAAATAGAAAAACTAGTATCCTATACCATTGACAGTTGGGTCTGCTTCAAAACAAGTTTCTGTAAATCTGAGGGGAATAAAAGTTATATTTCAGTTCATTTGTGTTGTAGAACAAGCTACTCAGGATAATAATACAAATACATGGTGAATGGTTTAATTCATTGCTCATTTACAAAGAGCTTTTGGATTTGAAAGGGGAAGAACTGTATGATCCATCTCATGCTTGTCCATAAACAGCAGTGAATCAGGCTGTATTAGAAGACAATATAACATTATAATATAATAATAATAATAATATAATATGCCTTTGTAGATCTTACAGTCAGATTATGACTTCACCTTGCACACGGCTGAGCTGTTTCTCTCACAAGTAGTTCTCCACAAACAAAGATGGATGATTTGCAAAGACACTGGGCTATGTGTTCATCTCAGATGAGCATAAATCAGGAAAAACTACAGCAAAGCCCATGGGATTATTGCACCATAAAATGGATGGGAAAGCAGGACACAGATTCCTGCATGCAGGATAAGAAGTGGCATTTCAAAGCTCTTAATTCTCCATTTTCTTTGGTTAATCTGGAATCATTTAATGATTTTTTTTCCTCCCCCAAGCATGACTGTGTGCCACTTCCCTTTCAGGGCCTCGAAGTCCAATTTAGCACCACTGAAGCCTGGGGAGTTCATCATCTGCCACAAAGCAAACCTTGGCATGTGAGGTGCTCCTGGCCTGGACCTGGGGGCTGTGTGCTCCCACAGGCACTCCAGATGTGGCCAGATGCAGCATCAGTGGCGCAGAAACATGTTTCTTTGTCTGGTCCCCTGCATAACAGCAAGACCACAGAATGGCAGAGGACCCTGTCATTACCTGAATGCTGTGGCAGGTTTACAGAGCCTGTGGAAAACCACACAGGAATTTCCATGGTGGGAATTTAGTGAAGTGCATGGAGAGGCAACAAGGCTGTGACACAACAGACATTTTAAATGAAGTGAACAAGGAAAAATTGCATTTTCATACCAAAGGTATTTTAGAGAATGGAAGCAGACAAGAGAAAGAAAAGAAGGCAAGAACATTTCTGCTTGGTTTTGAGGTTCCAGAATAGGCCTTTCCATTTAGAGATTTGGTGCACGGGAGAAAGCACCATCGCATTTTTTGCTAATTATCCTACTGTGAGCACTGTGTGGCTGCTTGCTCGCCTGAAGCAGTGTGATGGGCTGGCACCAGGGAAGCAAGTCTCATCTTTAAATCATCTTTAAATTGAGATGCAAAGTCTTTCATAAAGATATGCACAAATTCTACCAGAGGTTTTTAGGGCTAATAACATTTGCTAATACAGTGTGGAAAAATAATTCCTTCTGCTTTAGGGATTATCAGGTATTGCACCTGTGCTTAGAGATACGCACAAAGTTGGACTACTTGATCAGAATGGTCTTTCCTAGCTTTAAATATCTATGGAGCTATCTCTTATCATCTGTCTAGAATATATAGACCAAAAAATGCATTCTCTAAACTGAAGATACATTGATAAAACATATCAAACAGAAATTATTTACAGACTTTGAAAAATAAGTATGCTGGAAAACATCTGATTTTAAAATCAGAAGGACAACAAATATAAAAAATGTTTAAATTCTCAGATAAGAGAAGAAACTTAAAAATACACTGACACTGTACATAATGATATTTAGAATATATTTAGCTAGCTTTATAAGTTATTTACATGCTACCATACATCAATGTATATTCTTATATTTTCTAGAATGTGTCACTAATATGTCCTGAGTTTTGCAGGGAGTTGTTTACACCTACAATCACATCCTGTCTTCATCTCTTCCCTATGTAAGACTGGAAATTATTCCTGACCAGGTAGAAAATCTGGGCAATGATGAAGACTGAGCCTAATCAAGTCCTGTGCCTGCATCCCTATCATCAACAGGTTGCTTTCTAGAAGGACATGATAGTGGATCAGTCTTCTATGCTAAATATATTTTTAAATTTTGCATGAGACCTCAGAAATCAGTGTTTCTGATGAGGTCTTGTGGTATCACAATGTGGGATTTTTGTATGGATTGAGGTATGGGTTGAGGAGCTTTGTGGATTCCTTCTGGTCTCATAGGAAAGTACATGTGTCTCTTTGCAAATGAATGAACAATAAAATCACAGCTGTACAAAGCAGTGGAGAGGAACAATACCACATTGCTCCCTAGGGAAGGACTACATGCTTTTTCTTTCTTTTTTTCTCTAATTTCTATAGGTTTGCAAGTGCTTGTACACCCCATGAGTTCCTACTGCTGCCTTTCTTAGCAACTGGCTTACCACAGAAGGGATCTGTGGCAGGAAGTGTTAGCGGAGTTGTAATGAATCCCCAAAGATACAAATGACATATGCAACCATTTTCAGCATGTTTTTTTTTTTCTTTTACACCCGGGAGAAAATGGTTGTCAAAAGCACTTCTGAAAAGTAATTCTCCATCTGAGATTCCTAGGTTACAGGTACCTTGTCAAAATGGTTTCTCAGTAAAAAAAATGTCCTTGAATGCTACACAGTCTCTGCCTCTTTCCTCAGACTTGTTCCAGCTTTCTGAGTTTCCTACATACAAAATATTAACAAAGCTATCATGACATTTCTCTTATTAGCTGATGCTAGCAATATATGGGCCCTAAGGCTCAGAGCACAGCAGAATCAAAGCCATTTTCACTTGGTGGGCTAGTCCAGACTAGAGGCCAGTTTGCCTTCTCCTTCAACCATCACCATGAATTTTTAATACCTAACATGAGCTGCACCCTAGAACTTCATGTGGCACAGACAAACACAGGGGTCACTGCCTTAATAATCACACCTTTCTGCTCCCCCTTTCCCTGTGCTATGGGCAATGGCTCATGTGGCACTCTGCCCAGGGAGTTGGACACATGTGGAGGTGTCCTGCCAGCCAAGCCTCAAAATACGATTGAAAGGAGAATGGCAGAGCCATCACAGTGAGGTCTGTGGGCAGAGGTGGGCACAGCCAAAAGGGGAAACAACCACCAATGTGAAACGGGGCTGTGTTCCAGGGAAGGAGCACGTGATAGTGCCGGAGCTATGTTATAAAAAAAGGTTTCTGTTTGTGTTAAGAAAAGGACAACATATGGCTTGGTAATTGCCTTTAAATCAACTCTTGACTTGGCAAGGTTTAGCTAAACCAAATCAGTCTTTACGAGGTTAGGCCAAGAGCTGCCTAAATTTCACAGGCCATGTTGCATCTCATACGATACCTATTTATAAAAACTAAGTTATGTTCATAAAGTTAGCATAAAAACAAAACTTTTGGAGAACAACCAACTTTATAGGAGCCATCTGTCCCCCTCCTTCCCTTTAAGCTCAGACCACAATTTCAGCAAGTTGCAGTATGAACCTGAAATAAAACTCCAAACTTGTGCTGGTGATGTCTCACATGCAAGCTGATATTTGCCAAATTTGGTCTAACAAGAGAAGTCAAATTCTGAAGTTTTAACAACAAGATATAGGATTTCTGAACGATTCTATTTCATGTTAGTCTACTGGGCTGCAGAGTTTCCTCTATATTTATTCAATTCAAACGTGTTCTTCTGCACCTGGTATAAAAGAGATAAACACTCATTTATTCATCCCAATCCGTTCTCATCTACAGGCTAGAAGTTGTGTGCAGAGATGAATGCTGTTACCAGAGATACTGAGCTGAAGTCATTGCTCTCAAAAGATCTGACTGAGGAATTATGTTTTAGACTGGGGTTTATGTACACACCATGCTTTTCCCATCCGTATTTGTCTGCTGTTTTCTTATTATGTGGTGAGGTGAAACATATAAGCATTCTGCCTTTGTGAGTCCCTCACACAAGACAGTAGGGTTTTTGCACATCCCCCTCAGCTGCCTGTCTGCAGGAACAAAAGCACAGGGCAGAGAGGGAGGAAATCTGCTTATGTGCATTCACTTGCTCTCCTCAAGAAAGTTAAGCAACAGTTTTCTGCAGGAACTAGAAGCTGGAAAAAAACCCAACCTGCAAATAAAACATAAATCTACTTAAACATCAGCCTTGCATGCTCCATGCTCTTTCTGCAAACTGCTCGGTAGATCCCCGATGAACCCACTGAACAGCTTTTGGATTTTATGTACTGCAGCCCCTCTTCTAGGTAAGGCAAATGAGGCAACTCTTAAAAGCCCATCAGATAGCTGCCTGTATGCTGTCAAGCAGGCATGATGCCCCCTGCCTCCCCCCAAGCTTCAGGATATCACCTCTGTCAGCATCAGCACCTGCACCTGATCTTTTCTCTGCTGAAAGGATCAGCTTTCTCAAGAACAAGAGACTAGAAGGGGGAATAGACTCTCTTCCCAATTTGCCATAAAAACAACAGAAATTATTAGCTTCTGACAGCTATGAGCAGTTCAATAACTAGGCTAATTTGTTATTACTGCTACTATTCCTCCACAAAGGACTTTTCCTCGTATACCTTTTTTCCTTTTATTCCTGCAGTTGAGTAAAAAAGCAAATGAGGAAATTAAGCTGTAAGGAGGAATGCCTGATCTTCAAGTCAATAGCCCTGGTAGCACAAATTTATCTACTGCTTGTGTCGGCATTTATCCATTAGGGAGCAATAAGGAAGAGAACCATGCAGGCCAAGGGAATGCTAACTCTGCAGGCACCCAGACCTGTGTAGCCATAAGATGGGCAATGGCAGTAGGGGAGCTGCCTCAGGTGAGGATTGCTCATTGAGCTGAGCTGCCCCTGCCCTGTGCACTGCTTCACACCCACTGCCAGACACTTGGCATCTCTTCACCATTCCTGTGCAGCTGGCAGCTGCTAAAAGAGGGATGCAGTGGCCTTTCTGTGACCTCTGGAGGATTTTGTTCCCCATCATCTTTTTCTCTTGATTATGTCTGAAACTCAAAGCTAAGCTGGCCATGATACCTCCAAAGTACCTCTCATGCTGTCACCTGGCGTTTCGTGGAGGGAATTCCCCAGTGTCTCCAGCAGAGAGGGAATAGATGAAAAGTGTACCAACCAATTTCTGAGGTTTCTGAGGTTTTGCATCCTCAGGAATTTGTCCCTCACTAAACAGTTGTGTTCTCAGCTGCAGAGCTTACATGAACCCTCAACCACACCGGCTAATGCAAATTTCCTCTTGCCCAGTGCCCTTCGTGCCAGATAGATCTCAGTGCCTATGAATAGCTAATGTATTCCACAGGAACAGCCACAGGAAAATAAATTAATTTAAACACTAGCAAGGGTTCCAAAGAAAGAAATACAGCCAACAAGGCAGCAATTCAGACCTCATTCTTCTGTTCTCCAGCATTGCATACTCACCCCTAAGTTTACCCCACCATCTCACAGGCACCTCATAAGGCCGGAAAGGACAGGACTTCTTTCAGCCCTTCTTTTATTCTGGAGTGGTATGAATTGTTTTCCCTCTCCTTCCTAGAATATTGCTTCAGAACAATTCTGCCATACACAAATGTATATCTTGCTATTTAAACTTTTAATTTATAATATTCACTTCTGCTCTATGCTAACAGTTTTTAAGTTAGTATTTTATTAGAGGTTAGAACAGAATGACTTTAAAAATCCTTTTACATTTTCCAATCCTGCTGACTTGCTGAGTTTTCCAGCCAGAGATCTGATGAATCAATATTTCATTATTATTACTAGCACCTACAAAAACATAATTAGAGTGCTAAATATTATTTCAATGCTTTGAAAATCTCCTATCAGTTTCAATCATCTGCCAGCTCATGTGAAGGAGGTGGTGACTTGCAGGGAGAGCAGAAAAAAAGCAAAGTTCTCAAAGTAGCTTGGAACAATTCACAGGAGAGCAACAGTGGGACTTACAGGGCTCACAAATGACCAATAGTCAGTCTTGAGAGTGAAGCCTTTTGTACAGCCATGAGATATCTGCACCGGCTGTGGGAGTGGAGTGTGCACAAGGCCATGAAGCAGAGTATGAAGATTGGAACATGGGCTGAAAATGGTGTGAAGCCCATTGGACAGATTCTGGGGACAGATGACAGCAGTATGGAGCAAGGATGGGCAGTGTAGCATCTTGCTTAGACTGGCTAGAAAGGTAGGCTAGATTTGAGGCACAAAAAGAAAGTCTGCTGATAGCCCAGTGTGCTTTTGCAGCCGTATCTGGCCAGCCTACAAAACCAGACCCCCCAGAGATTTTAAAAAATGTTGCTGAAAGATTTTGCAAGGACTACAGACTTATTTCCTCAGCCATTTGTCCTTTTTGAATGTTTGAACACCTGATAAAATGCTATCATTCAGCACTGATTCAAGAGTCACAGCCATCTGTTGGAGCCACGGCAGCCAACATGTTGGAGCTACTGTTTGCTTTGGTTATGATCAACTCTGACTTGCACACATGAAACAGTGTGAGCTGTCTGTGAGCCTAATTTCCCTCACTGTTTCCACATGCCTGCATATGAGTGGGATGGTGGCCTCCTTTCCACATTGCTGGAAAGGAGATGGTTATCCTTCTTCCCTTGGCGCAATGTAAGCCAACACTGCATGAAAAATTTTCCCTCCAGCGTGACACATCCCTCAGTGCATTAAATTAGGAGACTGGCCCTTAACAGGCAGTTTTGACTTCTCTGTGCTCTCATATCCTCTTGCCTTTAGGAAACTTGCCTCTCCTCCTTTCTCTACCTTTTTGTTCCTAATCTTTGTAGTTTCTTCCTCCCTGAGCAGGTCTTTACAGGTAGGTTGGGTTGGTGAGTGCACCTGTCTACTTCAGCCCCAATTTCTGAGTCAAGCACAGGATCTTCAGGCAAAGGTCCAGCTTCTTCCCATAGAAAACATGTACTCTAGAGAAAATGCTGCATTAGGAACTGAGGATTTTATCTTTTCCAAAGTTGATGGTTAATTAAAAAATTATGGGGGTTTTTTGTTTGGTTTTTTTTTCCCAGCTAGTCTCGGACAGAAAATGCCCAGAAGTTTTGGGTTTGGTTCTGGAGCCTGAATCTTCCTAATCCTATAACATGGGTCCTCAAATATGTTCTCAGGCTTAAATACTTATTTCTGATAGCAGAAAACTGTGGCAGGACCCCATGTGGATCCCTGAGCATGAGCCTATCTGACTTTGCAGGCTTTACAGGGAGGAAAGAAGTACCCTAATCACTGAGAGCTGACAAGTGGATTGGAGCTGCCTTGCAGACAGATGGCCGCAGGATGGAACTGTTTTCTGGAAGTAGTATATAAATGTTACAAAAAATGAGCTGGGCCAAAAATTATTGACTATGTACGAAAGCTGAAGGAAATTTCCATACCAGAATGCAGGAATAAGCTACTACAGACCCCACCTCATCCTGGGAGTTTTGGGGAGCATGAAGAGGGGAAGGCTGGGCACACAGCAGAGCATGGCCATCAGTAGGAGTTATCTCACCCCAGCTGCATACCAGCCAGCCAGGGCAGGCTTCCTGTGGCAGCACACTCAAACTAGGAATTTTTGTACATGTTTAGCTAGTGGCACTACTGAAGTGATACTCTGACTTACCTCTGCAGTACGGATGTATTCTAAATAAATACCCATCTTGAAGCAGCATCCCTTGAAATGAAGGGACACTGTGGCTCATGAACAATGCTTTGAGCAATCCTCTCCTTGCTACAATTTAAAAATACGTAGTCTTTGAAATGTCGGCTTTCACTGCAGTATTTTTATAGGGTAAAACTTTCTGGGACTGGCTCATTTAGTTTTAGAAAAGTCCAAATTTCTGGTCTATCAGCCTTTCAAGACTCTTCCTAATAAACTCAAGACATCATTACCTACACAAGTTTTTTGCACAGGGTGGGGAGAAGACAAACAAAACATTTTGCAAGGTTCTTCCAGAACTGCTGTTTCTATAGGCTGTAATTGTTATTTTAATAGGCATCCTACCAAGACATTCTCTTTTAATACAGACCTTTTCCTTCCCTTAACAAACAGGCTCCTGTCAAACACTAATCCAGGCACTCCTGAAAACTGAGATGGTGACTGGTATTAATGACTAGACACTTCTGACTGCATCCTAGTTCTTTGTTCCTCATAGGATCTTTTCTCAAGCTGTAAAATGCAATGCCAGACTTAGTTTCTAAAGCAAGAAGAATAACACTAATAGACAGTAAATGGGTGTGAGTTGTCACATACACCAGCATTACAGAGTTAGTGTTATGTCTCAATTAGCAGCTGCCTTAAAAATCAGTGGGAACAGACAGCATTTTTCCTGGTTTCTGTTGCAGTACTTGAGCTGTGCAGAAACTAAAACAAGTTTATATTTACTGGTGAGGATGAAAGCCTGGAACTGCAGTGCAGTCATGTTCCTGACCTGCCTGCTCAGGGTTTCTGGTTAGTTCTACACCTCACTTTATCACCACACACATAGATGAGCATGTAGGTACCCCTCAGAGGCTAAGCCATGCCTGGTTCCTGTTGGGGAAAGCCAGTGCCATTCTCTGGACAAGAGATGTTAAGTATGTGCACATACTGCTTCTGGATATTGCTACAATTATCTAAACATCCACCTTCTGCTGGTCCTGTTTGAAGGTGTAGAAGCATGTAAGCCCCAACAATACAGAAATCAGCTGGAGTTTTACTATTGCTTTCCAGGGGGACAGAATTGTATTTTCTCAGTTGTGACCTCTTTTCAATAGTACACAATGAACTCATTCATCTGCTGTCTAGGATGATGCCACCACTACCAGAGGTTACAAGAAAAGTGAAATTAAATCAACAGTTCATCAGTTCACCCTTGTACAATGCACTGACAAAGACCTTCTGAAGGGGGGAATAATATTCTAACTCATGCTCTTCCTTTTGAGTACCCAAAATACATTTTCATATAGTTTACATGGACAAGCTGCTGCACAGAAAGATTATATAACCTGCTTTTTAAACGAATCATTTGATGTCATTATAATATTGGTATAAGACTTGAAGTGAGTAAAGTCATCAGGTCTTAAAGAATGTACCTCAACTGAGAGCAGTATTTAAATATGCTATTGAATCAGGGTTCATAGATGTTTTTTTTTAAAAAATAACATTTTAATATTTAGCTACTTTTAATCACAGCCATACTTCAAAAACTTTTATCAGCTATGTAGTATTTCCATTGACTAAATTCCAATTACATCAATTAGGGAATTAACAGTTACACTCTATAATATACCTCATAATTTATATACTTCCTTTTTAATCTCTGAATTTTTTAGTAAGCCACAGACTAAAATGCATTTACTTTGAGAAGAACATGCATGTCCTGGCAAAGCTGATTAAAGGGCCTCTAACATCTGAAAAGCTCATCTACATCATTTGAGAACAGAAACTGAATTGCTGAAGATAATAGTTGTGCAAATAAAGCTAATCCTCAAAATTATATTTAATTATGTCATATCCAGGTCTGCTTATGCTTGTTTATTTGACCCTTACCTGAGATACTGAGGATGTATTTGTCAGAAGAGAAAGGAACAAGATAAATAGGGAATTGCTATGCTTTACCTGCACACATGTATCCTCATTTACGCACTTTTAAATACACTGATAAACCCACAGGTAAGGAGAGTAAGCACTAGTGTACATTTTTCATATCTGACAGCCTAGCAGCATGACCCTAGGATCAAGACAACTTGTAATAATAGAAACAAGGATTAGGACTAGTGATTTGTGGTTAAGTGAAGTCAGTCTCTCTGAAGTCGTAACAGTCTGGATTTGTCCTCACTTAACCCAATGCTAATTAGGCATACTGGAAATAACTGTTTAAATTATTCCTCAGCTTATCTACTTCACAGCTTTGTGCAAAAACTGATACCAACACCAAGTCAAAAAATAGAACTTTTTTTCAGTACAAAACTGAAAGCAGAGCAGACCTCATATAAAAAAAAAACCAAACCAACCACTCCCCCAAAAAAATCCCAAAGAACAAAAACCAAAACCAAAGCCATCAAAAAAAACCAAAAAACCCACCAACTCTTAGAAGAGAAGGCTTTACCCACAACTCAAAACAGCAAAGAAAAGATGTCCAGAGCCTTTGCTAAATCCTTTGTACACTGTCTTTGAACTGCTTATATTTACAAGACCACTATAAATATAAATATATAGCACACTGGTAGCAATAGCCAAGGCTGAGGAGTAACACAATGTTTGTGTGTGGTGTATATGTGATGTACCTGAGGCTGGGAGGGAGGTGCAAAACCATCCACGTTGGCTTTGCACAAATGCTTTTCTTAACTAAACTATCTTAGCAGATGACATATATTTGATCTTTACTGAAATTTTTCAACAGATGTCACTGCAGTTGGTAAATATACAGTCCAGTCAGATGCCCAGCTGGGACATATACATACCTCTACTTACCATCCCAAAGACCTTTGTTTTATTGCTTTTTGATAAAACTAAATTACTTTTTAGAGGAAAACAAAATTGTTACATTTCCCCAAATTTTCTTTGTAACTGTCTCTCACTATACTATTGCCTCTTTTTACAACCTATTTTTGTCAGCTTGCACAGCATGAAGAAAACAAATGGGTACTGCCAATAAAATACACCAGGTTATTTGGTGTAGTCCTACATCTTCCTCAGTTTTGAGATGTTCATCTTCCAGCTCATAAGGAAAAAGGGAAAAGAGCTATTTTTTTCATGAGAGGCCAGAAGTAAGTTCTTTTCTTATAGTGAGAACTCATAAACTTGCTACTATCTCACAGGGTTTTTTACAGTTAGTGTCTGTACTCTCAGGCAACTGAAACACAAAATGGTACCTTTGGCCTTGAGAAGGTGCAGCTACATTAGCAGCACCTCAATAATCTCAAAGGAAATATAAGAAGAAACAGTAAGTTAGATATTTTGATTTTAAAGAGATCAGAAATTTAGCAACAGTAACACTAATATTTAATATACATAAGCATAAACACGTTTTAAAAAAATAATCCTAAATGAGCATCCACAGTATTACTGATACATTGCCAAAAGGGGTAATGACTTTCCCCAAGGTCACAAATAAGTTAACTGGACTCAAGGAAATAATGCTAAAGATTTGACAGAATCACAGAAAGGCGAGGGTTGGAAGGGACCTTAAAGATCATCTAGTTCCAACCCTTATCCACTAACTCTAATCAACTAGTTACAATTCTTATCCACTAATCCAGCACACAATTTTCATTCTTTAGATAGTTTTAAAAGTAAACAGCACATTTGAGATACCGGATTTGGTTATTTTCATTTAAATTTTTGAGGGCAATATCTTGAAAGAAGAAAGATGTTGAAAGGAAATTAACACCTTAGTGCAATGCTTTACAAACATATGTTAGGTAATTTCTCACTTTGAATATGAATTCAGATACATCAGTTAGATTTAAGCTCTCTTCTGGGTATTTTCAACACATTGAGTTTAGACATAATTGGATTTTTTACCCCTGAAACACTTAATCAAGGCTAAATCAAAGAAAAAATCTCTTTCAGAAAATGCCTGTAAAATACAAAGAGAATACTTCTCCATTTGCAAAAGATCTGCCAGCTTTATTAAGTTTCCTTCATTTAGAGACTTGTTTTTTCTTTTATCCAATTAATGCATTAAATCACTTTGATGTGTTGCTTTTCAAATACATGGTATCTGCAGTTATATAAAGTACTAGACACATCAGCACCATTCATTCTCCCAAGCTGAGATAACACTGTTCATAACAACAAGAGAGATGATTTTAAGGTGAGCATATTATTCTTCCAGTAGTTAAACAAACCTTTCATCAGTTTTAGAGTTACATTGCTGAAGTTTTTTCTCCCCTATAAAAAAATTATTTCTGCCATCAAGTTAGCATGAGTCAAAGGGACACTGAGTAAAAATGGAGAGCAAGTCTTGTAACATGAGCATATCTGAGAAGTGTAATCCTTTTCTTCCTTCTTTCAAATATTTTCTGTTAATGTGGAAAAAAGTAACATGTGAAATCTGAGTGCAATCTTGCTGTAAGGTCTCTTCTCCCTACCCTTTCACACCCAGAAGTGGGTATTAATGAACTTTACTATGCACCTGATAGAAGTGGCAGCATTCTCATGAAAACTATAGCTAAAAATAAGACATGACTAGAAGATTCAGCAACAGGCATTTAAAAGTGGGATGGTTAATCATTCTTTAGGCAAGATAACTACCAAATATGATCTGTAAGAAGCTATAATTCTTATTATTGCTAACAAATTTCTGCTCACTTTGGAAAAATGCATATTCACATATTTAATCTCAGATTTTTAAGCTTGTTGCACACAAGGACTGGCATCATTACCACTATCTGCATTTCATGGGCAAAAGACCAAAAGCATTAGAAACTTAGGTATAGTTACAGACAAGACCAATATCAAAAAGAAAGCCCAAGAAATACAGAACAGGTCTCAATCTCAGTCCAAACTCCAGTGCTGCCTTGACTCTAAAAACCCAGAGGCACAGCTTGCTCACCCCAACAGAGCCCAGCCAAGTCCCATCTCTGAGAGAAACAGCACAAAGGACTTCTCCTCCAAAAAAAACCCTTGCCACAAACATTAATCTCTGTGTCATTACTGCTATATTTGGGATCAGTATAACTGCAATATTTAGGTGTGTGCACTGAGGATACTGTAACATGTTTGTATGGAAAGATAATGAGTTTTATTGTTCTACAGTCTGTGTAAATACATCCTAATTCATAGTTTTACTGATTTAACAACAAAGGAAACATGCAGACTCCACAACCCATCTCTACCAAATGTGGCTATAAAAACTGAGATGGGCTGCTCAACCCGTGTGTATCACCTTTTGGGAGCTGCTGTTCCATTGAGGTGGTACAGTTTGGAGAGGCTGTTGTATGTCATTGCCATGGCAACGCAGGATGTGGCTCCCAGGAATGATGCAACCTGATAGCCCAACTGCTCCTTGAACTCCTCTTCTGCCTGGAACTAAAAGCCATGCTGAGAAGGATTAGTACTTTTCATTTCTTCAACTGCATGGCTGAAGAAATGAATTGGGTAAAGCTGGGACAGTCTTAATACTTCATGAGAGGCTTTAGCCTTAAGTAAAAGCTCTAGCTAAGGTTATATGAAAGGTTCGAGCATGAATATAGGACATTTCCCAGTGAATCTGCAAAAGATGTATCTCTAGAACTACACAATTTCTGTCACTGGCTATGGGTAAGTCTTTCAAAACCACAAAAACCAAAAAACAAATAAAACCGAACCAAAAAAATCCAGCATCTTTCTAAGGCTCATAAAATGTATTTTGAAATCTTTTTCTGTGTTTCCCTCTTCTGTCAGCTTTTTTGTGAATTCTGTACTTGATGTATTTGAAAAATAAACTTGCTTTATGGATGGCTCTCAGCTTGTGTCAGCACTTCCAGAGTGCAAACACTGAAAGCTTTACATTAATCTAGATTACAGTTAAAATGAAAGTGTCTTTCTCAAACTCCCAAGTATGCCTTTTTTCATTAACTATATGAATCTTAATGAGAGCAGAATCACTATGTGAAACAACAATAAGAACACTCTGACCCATCCTGGTGTCCCCTGTTGCTTCCTACCACCTTTTTGGATTTAACCTTTTTTCAATTGACATGGTCTCATAGTTGAGCAACCCAAACATACTGCCCTCTAAGAGCTTGGCATTTTCACAAAGTAACTCTAGCCACTACATCCCTCCCTTGTAATTTCTAAATTACTGTGCTAATCTATAGGAATGTCTGTGATCTCAACTTGCTTGGAAATGCCTGTCAATAGCAGAAGCACTTTCTACTCCTCCCTCCAGTTGCTTATTGACCTTTACAGATTTTGTTTTTAAAATAACATTTTCTTTTCATATTTGGTTTCTGTACTAATGCCATCAGGTTAATGGGAAAAAAAATAATAATATCCTTCCTTCAGTAATTACAGTTTCCTACTTAGTCAATCCATTTGTTATTTTCTAAACAAATGCACAACATTTTTCTTCATTATTTTTCCATTTACCTCAAGCTGTGTCACAGGTCCTAACACTTCTCTTTGAGTGACTTGCTACCTCTTAATTTCTGTTAGTTTTGAATAAGCACTCATAAATGTGTAGAATCTTTGGATGCTGATCTTTTGGTTACTTGTAGTTTGATCACTGTGACTTGTCTGCTGGTTTGTGGCACAGTAAGCTACATGAGATGAAAAGAAGGGGACATGTTTCTCCTACTTCATATTACACATCTGAAGTGCATTTAAACTTCTTCTTTATTTATTCCTTTTATTTTTTATTTTTTAATTTATTTACATCTCTAATGTTAGACATATAAATCTCAAAATGGCAGCTTTTGCAGAACATATCGAGGTGCACTCTTTTTCTCTTTTTTGAAATTCTTACATGAAAATGTATTCTTTATAAAGAATTTGCTGGTCATTGTGATACTTTTTATATCCCTCAGTCATCTCTTCAGAGGTCATACAACATTTCTCACAGGAAAAAATGAGTGTTTCGGGAAACTAAATAGCTTCTCCAAACAAATAGAGAATAAATGGATTTTCACTTTGATTGTCTTCAGTGCTGTGGCCATAAAAGCTTGGCAGCAGCTTTTATATATAAATTCTAAATCACTCACCTTTTTCATCAATCACTAAAGAACCCAGACATCCATATATGGCCATTTCTTGCTTCTCTTGTACCTGATTTTAGCCTTTCTGTACCTCCTTTCTGTCACTCTCCCCTTGTCACTTCAAAAGCAGAATCACAAAACATTTGGGAATTTGCCTTTTCCCATGTGACATCTCAGAGCTGAGCAATACTTGTAAATATAGCTAAAAGTTACCACTTTGCTCCCGAGTTCAGTCTCTAATTTCACTGCAAGCCTTGCTGTCTGTAAAGGGACAAGAGGTTTGAATTCTGTTGGACAGAAGGGTCTAGAGAAATAATGGTAGCTCTTAATGGCCAAAGAACCAGATAAAACAAATATTCAAGAAACAAAAGCTACCTCACCTACATAGTTTTTCATTATAGAATTTATGACCCAAACTACAATTTTAAGAACAGGAAATACTCATTTTTTGCCATGGGATTGTGAAAGCACAGAACCTAAACTGCTGTTAGAAATTCAGCTTTTGTCTTCTGCCTCTCTTTAACAGGGCAAGTCCCACACTGATGTAAAATATGCTTCTGCATTAATCTCTCCTCCTCTTTTTTTTTTCTCTCTCTCATTTTTTTTTTCCTAAAAAAAAACAAAACCAAAAGAACCAGACCTGAAAATTACCAAATTTCTTCCCATATTGTCAGCTTCAGGAAGACAGGAAGAGATCAAAGGATGGTGGTTAATATGAATAGTTGGGTGCTCTGTAAGAAAAAATCTGTCTTCATTGCTGTTTTCCAATACCCAAGAGACTATTCTATATTCTCATGAAGCATCCCTTCTTGTTGTGGAGTACAGACTTTTTTAAATTCCTACAAGAAAATGGTGCAGAAGGAATGGCCTATTTTAATTTCATAAGATCTTTACTGAAAATCTGGATCACACAAGGTCACAGGAAGATTTAAAGATTGATTTTAAATAATATTGAAATGTGGAAGTACAAAATTGAAAGAATATAACGTGATCAAAGGGTTGTAAGTAACTCCTTTTAAATTAAAATTGTATGAGACTTAATGAAGAACACAGCAAATATCACAGTAAAGGGCCTACACCTAATAAAACTTTATACATCCAGACTGGAATAGGTTGCCTAGGGAGGCTGTTGATGCCCCTTTCCTGGAAGTGTTTAAGGCCAGCATGGATGAGGCCTTGTGCAAGCTGATCTAGTGGGAGGTGTCCCTGCCCATGCAGGGTGTGTTGGATCTTGATGATTTTTAAAGTCTCTCCCAAAGTTAAACCTACCTCTGTTGTGAACATAATTGCTAAATTACATCTATTTTTAAAACATAAATTAGAAATTATTCTCACCTGCAATGACAGACCCATTTAAAAATGACCTGTTGTTTAATATATTATGACCATGACTTTAATGCAACAAATAAAATGGAAAAATAATCAGTAGAGAGAGATTATGATCACGATGCAGTTAGACAGGTGGAAGAGTATAAAGCAGTAAATCTGGCTGCTGGATGAGAGATTGTGATGCAAAGTGTCTGTATTCAGGTCAGTGAAGGTGATATGCCTAGTTAATTGGTGAATAGAGCACAGAACTGAAATCAATGAAAAACATTGATAACAGATGAGAACATAGTTGGTGCTCTACACGTTTAGCATAGCAAAACTGATATGCTTATTCAAGAGATTATATTGCACAGTTGCCTGTGACTGCAGGGGGACTGAACTCAATGACACAGAGGTCTCCTACAGTTACACACTTCTGAAAAATGTGTTAGGACTCTTGTAATTTCAATGGGTGGTCATTATTTTGCTTCTCATTAACAGGAGATTTAATTTTGGTGGATTTTTTGTTTGTTTGCTTGGTTGGTTGGTTGGAGGTTTGTCTTGGTTTTGTTTTTCTTTGTTCCTAGTATACAGCAAGTCAATGAACAGACAGCTATAATTTTCTACATGAACCCCTTAGCCTCTTTGTCTATTATGGATGGATACAGTCTTTTGAATGCTTTAATACTGCATGGTTTATACTTCTAAAAAAATAATAATAACCCTTGAAGTGTCTGCTTTTATGTTAAGAATCTTCAGTTCCTGGAACAGTAGAAAAACATTTGTACAGCTAGAGAACATGTCAAATGTAGAACTGCATGTTCATGACCCTGTTAAGGTGGAGACACTGAATTTCTCTTGCATTGTAGATAATAAATAATAAGTTAATACTAACTTCAATGAGGGGGAAAAGGAATTACTTGGGAGGACTAGTAAAGAGGGAGCAACTGTCATTATAAATAAGTAGGACATGATATTATTGTAAAAAAAAAAGATGATGAGAGGATTAGGGCTAATGGTCCTAGAAAACAAAGCTTGTGATTATTTCCTAGAATATCCTCTCAGTTTGACACCACCACCTGGGATTCTGAAAGACGGTGCCTGAGCAAAGAAAATTTTTCACCTCTCATGCATATTCACTCTCAGCCTCTTGTGAGGCCACCCACATCTGTGAGATGTGCTCAGGTCAGCTCCTCTGCAAAGTGCTGGCTGGAACAGATTCTGAGAGCTGCCCTATCAAACTCCTGAGACACAGGTTCCTTATCACCCAAAAGTCTTGCTTGTTGCTAACCTAAACACTCTAATATAAACTACAACACCGAATCTCCATTATGCATCACCTACACCTCTGCTCTCATAAACCCAGCAATATAGTAATTATTCCAAACCTACAGAAACCTTTGCACCATCCTGAAAATTACCACATCTCTAACTGTGAAAACTGAGAAAAGTTGGTAGCACCATTACAGAGACAACTACCTCTGTATGCTTTTAATATTAGTTTTCACATTTTGGAAGCCACTACTGTGTAGTGAAATGAGGCAACCAGGTGCCACTAAGTCCCAGGGAGTGGCATGATCTTGTGTTAAGCCCACCTGTGCCTAATTAGGGTGAGGCTTGAGTGGCAACTTTTATTGGCCCCCTAATCCTGCTCATGCGCAGTGGGGGCCCACCCTAATTAGGCACAGGTGGTCTTAACACAAGCTCATACCACTCCCTGGGACTTAGTGGCACCTGGTTGCCTCATTTCACTATATTACTGAGCATAGAATTCTAAAGTAAAAGAATGAGCTTTATCCAAAGTAAGTTTTCCACAGTGCAAAAGAAGGTTGAAAACACAATGATTTAACTTAATTCAGTATAACTGCAAAAGGAAGGCAATGCTTAATTTTAATCAAGTGAATGACAGCAAGTGTCCTGACTACCTCAGGAGTTTACAGTGCCATCAACACAGAATGAATTCGTCCTTTCACTTGGGAAGAAGGCTTGAACCTATTCTTTTCCACTGCTAGGATAATAGCACTGATTTTGAGTGAGTGATTTACACCACTGTGCCTGAGATCAGAATTTGGCTTGTAATAAAGCTTGGATATGTTTCAGGAGTGGAGACACTTATTCAGGGTCCTTAAGATAAAGCACACATTTTAAATCTGTATTCAGGCAGGTTTCATTCAGGCTGAGTTTCAAAGAACCTGAATGACAAAGTGCTAGAAGGTGACTTTCTATCAAAGAGCACACTCTTATCTCTTACTCTCATATAATAATATGGCACAAAGCAGCAGGGATTATTGACCACTTCTCTCACGGTTTTCTCTCTGTCTTTTCTCAGGAGTAGGGATGTCAGGCAAGGCCACAAAATTGGGTCTTTCCATCTTCAGCCTCCACCCTTTACTCTCTCAACAGCTCATGGTTCACCAGGATGCTGAAAACCTGAAGATGACCTTCTGGCACAGCAAGTGCCCTGGCACTGACCCCTTCTACAGCAGCCCTGATGGAGAGGAGCCCTGTACAACACTTCGGCCCCAGGGTCTTTTCTGGAGAGGAAAAGTCATGGTGGTGGGACATGGATGCTTGGGATTGAAAGAGGAACGGAGTGAGTACAGTGAGAAAAGGACCAGTGCCTGGGGTGAAAGGGAAGGATTTTGCTGCCCTGAAAGCCTATCCCACCCAGGAAAGGAAACTTTAACACTAATTTAATTCTCTATGTGCAGATCAAAGGACATAATCCAGTTTACAATTATTTTTCTTTTCCTTTTGAAGACATTTTTCTCCCTACCTCTCAGATCCCATAAGGACAATTGTACTGTATGTTTGATAATCAATTTTGTGTAGCTATCCATTTCTATTAAGATAGCATGGTGGCATCTGGGTGTCAGCTTCCTGGCATTTGAGTTAAACAGTAACCATAAAAAAAAGGCTTGTGAGAGACACTAAATGTTCTATATGTCAAGTCTTCCCACAATAGGGAACCATTTTTAAATAATTTCTCTGAAGAATAAAATAGAATAGTTTCATGGTAATTGTTTTATTTCCATGGAGAAGGGAAGGAAAAGCTGTAGAGTTTATATTCTTTACCATGACAGCTTGAGGATGCACATGAGGATTCCTGTTTCTGCTTTTCACTCACCTCAATTTTTGTTCCTCTGCTGTCTTAGGTTTTGGTTTTTTGTGGGTTTTGTTTGTTTGTTTGGCTTGTTCTGTGTGGGTTGTTTGTTTGTTTTACTGCCCTCCCTGTTCCTCTGTGTATTCTAGGATTTTTTTTTCATCTTGTAACTTTACTCCAAGGTCTCTGCTGTCAGCTTCTCTCCATGCTCCTTTTTCCTCCGTGCTGCTCGCTCACATCTTGCTAAATGTGCTCACTCCCCTTGACCTCTCCAGAGAAGCAAGAGCTGGTCACAACCCTCTGTAGCCAATGGCCAGTTCTCTCTTTCAGTGTGAAGAGCTTGAGCCAGGACTTGGGGACAGCCATTTTCAGAGAGGGTGAGCAACTCTAAGAAAAAAAAAGAAGCTGTCTCTCAGACACAGCTGCACTGCACCCAAAGACAAAAAAACCCCACTTGTTCATCAGCATCTATCTATTTCAATTCCATCTCCCCTTACACCTTTGGGGAAGGTTGAGCTAATAGACAAACCAAAATCATATACGTGCTGATAAGATAAACTGGTATTTGAAAGGTGTGTCTGAAAAAATGAGGGACAAATGTTCTTGTAGCAGAAAAGATAATGGTTAGAAGCACTGCTATGATCACAGCAAAGAAGGCACTTTCTATGTCAAACACTTTAATAGATTTTTTTTCAGACTAACTTCCCTAGAAGGGTTTCTTTCTGATTTTTTTTTATTTTTTTTTAGTACTTTGCATTTGCTGGGCATGACTCATGCACAAAAATGTGTTTATCACAAATGAAACACATTTTCAAATTTATATGCTGAGGTAGCTAAAACATAATGCTTTTGACTTTTTAAGTTTTAAAGTATTTCTAATAATGACAGGAAGGTCTGATGTGCTTGAAGATATGAGGCTTATCACCAAGGCAGCTGTAAGCTCAGCCTGTGCTGGCTGAGGTGCAGAGTTCTGGTTACATACACACAAGTGAGCATTTATGCATGGGGCCAACGCTGGAAATGACATTTCCTCTGTCTTGTGTGGCCATATAAACATCAATTCATGCCTTAAAAGAAGTATGTCATTATCACTTGGAAAACATCACTGTATCTTGGCAGCTTATATTGGAAACTGGAAGGCATAAAAAGAAAGCATTACCCTCTACTGCCCTGGTGCATCTGTTTTTCCAAGAGTATCCACTCCAAGCCAGCATGAAAAGCAAGATGTTGGGCCAAATACCCTGCTGTTATTCCAGCTGGGGAAGCAAATTTCATATCAAACATTTAAGGTATTTTGACACTAAGACCTGCATTTCCTGTTCAGGTGGAGTCTGGGTATTCTTGTCACAGTGAAGAATTCAAATATACGAAGCTTTATACACAGAATTGATTATCAAACACATAGTATAATGAAAAGTAATGTCAGGTAGGAGAGTAAGAAGCTGTCTTCCACCTTTATGAGCTACTATGCCTGAGCTGGTGTGTTTGGTGCACCAACACTTCTAGAAATTCTCACAGCTTCACTCAATGGATATGAACAGATACAAACTGAGAACCTTAGTACTTCCTAAGAGACATGGTCAGTCCCATGAGAGAGTGCAGGGGGCACATGGAAGTTACCTATTTAAATGAAAGAGGAAGAAATGAACAAGAAAATATTCAACAGCTATTCAACTGTGCCCTTGCACTATCTCCTAGAGATACATAACAATAAAAACTTTATCTTTGCTTTTAGGGCAGTTATAAGCATCACAGCATCTTATGCTGAGGGCTGCTGTGGATATTGCAAAGAGTCTTGGCAAAGGAAGCATGCTAATATCAAGTAATGCTGAACTAGCAGATTACACCAAAGCAACTAAATTTTCTTGAGCTGTCTCTCCTTTTATTTTTGTTTCTTTTCTGCTTCTTATCAAAACCATACTGTAGAGAGTTTTCTCTGGAACATTCTTTTAAACACAATAGGATAGCACACATTCGTTATCCTAACGGAATACTGCAAGAAGTACCCACTCTATCTCACTTCTTCTGAATAACTTCAGGGGAAAACACCAAGATAAAACCAGGCTACATTTTTCCAGTCAGCAGTGAAACCTCACAGAAGACTGCAGGAGCTAGAAAACCCAGTTTTTGCTTTGTGCTGTGCTATCAAGTCATTGAGCAAACTGGGTCCAGGTGCTTAAAGACCTATCAGCATACAAACGCAAGATCAATGAGCAATTAAGGCAACTTGTTATCTCACAGTGTTGTGAGATCCTGCCTATCTCTGCAAAGACAACTTAAGAGTTATCCCTTGATAAAAATGGTCTTTTCTGTCTTAGCCTCTCAGTTTATTTTTACACCTATGAATCACTGTAAACCCCTATGACTTTTTAGTAAAAGCAACTACACAAATGTAAAATATATTTGTGGAAGAGAATTGTCAGCACTGGGAATTTGACTTCTTTATGTATTAAAAAAGGTATTTTTATACATATTCTACCACATAAAGGACAGAGAGCATTACTACTGTCAATTAACACTACCATTGTTTTGTTGGTATGAAAGCAGCAGCAAACGTGCTGCTTCCAGTTAGTTTTGAATCCTGGGCAGAGCACATATTTCACACAGTAATAGGCAGTAACTTCCACAGACAGGGAACATAATTACAATGTCCTGGCTCCCAATGGCTGAAGGTTGTAAAGGATAATATATAGCACCTGCTGAAACTGCAGAAGAAGAAAAAAAACAACCAACACAATAAAGAGATCCCTAACGGCACACTTCTCCTTTTTCACAAGGACTTTCCAACAGGCATACAGGCAGGTGTTTGGGGAGGGTTATCACTGCAGCTGGTTTGAAAATGGAATTTGATCGCTGTGATTATAGAATGGGAGGTGATGGGAACAGACTACCCCCTCAGTTATTCTAGGTTTTAAAATCCAGCAGGTCAAAAACCAGAAAAGTTTTGAGTTACCCCTTCTTTTAGTGTAACACAGTCCTCTTACTTCTATCTAAGAGATAGCTACCACTTCTCCCATAAAGATTTCAGGATTTCTGTCATGCAGAACTGTAAAAGCAAATGATACAAACATAACCACACTTCCATAAATTCTTCATTTCTGTTTCCCAAACCTCTTCCTATTGCATCTTCTGAGCAAGCAGCAGCAAGATAAGAGTGTCTTCTTCTATCATTTAGGAGGCGCAGAGCTCTAAGACAGAGGCACTCCCACTTCCAGTTGCCCCAGTCCCAGGCAGTGAACAATTAGGAGCTGACCGGGGTCCTTTATTCAGCCTTCTATAACCTACTCACATGTTCCAGATTCACAGAGTGCTGCAGAAAGCTGGTGTCATATTTAAGCTCTGGTTTTAGATGCACTTGATCCCAAACCATGTGATGGGGAACCTTAATTATCAAGAAAGGCACTATTCCTCATTCCTCTTTAGGTGGTATATTGCAGCATTGTTAATATACAAAAGGCTGGATTGTATCTGACTGCATAGCATTAGAGGCTGATGCAAAGTTACTTTTTGGAGCTTCTCTCAAGAAGCTTATGCTAAAGGTGAAAATTCCTTGGATGAAAGGAAACTCTCTCTGGAGGTCCTGTCTCTTCAGAGGCTCTGCTCATCAATGATTCAGTACAATTGCTTTCAGCTTCAGGACTGAACATGGCGTCTGCCATCATGGCTCTCAGAGATGGGTACAATCACTCCAAAAACTCTGGCGAGCCTCATAAGCACACCTGAAGATTTAAGCCAGAGCCTTGAGAGTGGAGTCAGATGAGGAACAGGAGCAGCACAGGAGTGCCATGGCTCTGTGGTCCTGTTGGTGCAGGTTTCTCAGCAGATGACCAAGTTGGGAGTGAAGCAATTCATATCCAATTAGTACACTTAAACCAATCCAGACCCCAAGACTTCCTAAATCTTCCAATAATCTTTACATTCTATTATCTCAGATAGGCTTTTATAACTTACGTCATCTCTTTCATCAGAAAAGTACTACAGCTGCAGTAATTTTTTCACAGTGTACATCACAGCAATGTATTTATTTGACTGTAAAAGAAAGAGAGCTTTTATTGTGATGTGGTCTCTATTGCAATGGTCCCACACCCATGAACACTTGTGCTCCATCACCTCTGGTTATGAGCATTTCTGTCAATGGGGATTGTCACGGCTCGGTAAAGACTTTACTGCTAATACCTTCAGATTAAAGAATTTTTCCAAGGCACTTGGGTTCATGTTTTTATAAGACATAACACTTAGGGGGTTTAGAGGTTCAGTGATCACCCACTGGCAATACTATTTCCTTGTTTCCTTTGCCAGGAAGGAACTAAAACATATTTAACCTGAGCCCACCTAGAAGATCAGCTTTCTTTGCTAAATCTTCTCTTGTCTTATCTCTAGAAGGATATTTGGCACCAATTTCACCAGAGGCTGAGCTGACCCATGAATACTAATGATCACAACCTCCTTTAGGACCATTGATAAGATGATGCAGGTATTTAGGATACAGATTCAGATGATCAAAGTATCTTGACAAAACCACCAGCTCTCATTGATCCTTCAGCAGTTTTAACCATGGGAACACTGGCTAAATTCTTATGGTAGATTTGACTAATGTTGGGATTAAATAGAATTTCCTTTTTGTAGCAAGGAGACTGATGAGAAAGTAATCTCATTCTGTAAGCATCTGGATATCCACTTCCATACAACCTACTTCCCCATCATCAAATTCTGATTTGCTCTGGACCACAAAAGGCCAGGTGGTCAAAACTGTATCTTACTGTCCCAGAACATGGAAATGAGACAGGAAAGGTAAGTCAAAGATGGTTGGGAAGGTCAACTCAAAGTTCTACATACAAAAGGGAGTTTATGGAGGGTCAGAAAAAAGTATGAGAGAACAAAACCAAAGAAATCATAAGAGTGACAGGGAAAAGATGGTAGGCCAGGTAAGAAATATTTTGCATCTTTCCAGATGATGGTGTTTTTATTTGTTCAGCTGAAAAAGTCAACCTAACCTTCCATCCTCAGACAAAGAGCAAACCCAGCCAGATCAAATCCTGCAGTTAATGTTTCATTTCCTACAAAATAATGGATGGTCACTTATACTTGGCTATGCTCTGTATATAAATACCAAAGCTCACCATGAGAATCAGCTTCCTCTTTACCCTACAGTATAATGTAGTCAGGAGAAGGCTGTAGCAAGTGACAAGAGATTGATCTGTCTCTGACATTTTTATCTGGTGCTAGAAATGACAACACATGGGTCTGGAATGTGCTGTATACATACTGAATGACAGAAGAACAGCTGGGATGTTCTTATTTAAAATAATAAAAAAAAAACCAAAGTAAATTCTACTGACCATACTCTTCTCTTGACTTTAGGGGCTTCAATGAGCTCTGGTAGAGTGATACTATTTACAAGAAATTTGATTTAAACTAGTTGAATCAGAGCAACTGGGAACACTATATGGCCTTTAATGTTAAGCTTCTTTTGCAGTGGTTTCTGTATAGGCATTTGCTGCTGAAATGGGAAGTAGGTAGGCTGTTTGCTGAGTCTGTCAGCTGGAACACTGACAATCACTGCTTGGACTGCTTCAATGTAAATATAATTTTCTCAGACTTAAATACTCACTCTGAGTCTTTTTTAATGTTAGTATACATTAATCTAATTTTTTTTTATTTTTTATCTACACAATTGCATCATAACAAGAAGACCTTTCTGTTTAATCATAGACTGTATATATGCTGCTTGTAGAAAGTGATGGTGAGGAATTTTCAAAGTGCCACCATTTTATTTCTATCTTTGTTTTCTTCTCCCCCTTAACAAAGGTCCAAGGTGTCAGTGTTGTATGCTGAGAAAATGTGTGTTTGCTGGCAAAGTTTCTGGGCAGTTTTCATTTTTTAGTGAGAATAAATGTCAGAATCAGATATTCACTGTTAAAGCCCACTTTAAATCATGTTGTACTTAATAATCACACAATCAATAGACAATGCTACTGGTTGGATCCGTGTATTTGATTTGAATTTGCTCATTAAATTTCTTCCTGAAACTTTTCTGCCTCTGAATCTTCAATTCAGTTTCTCTGAATGTGTCTGGTTAAGTTCTGAAATCTAATTTGTCCCTGTTCAGTATTACACTCCTATGTTTTTTGATATGCACGTATATGTCTGGAAATCACCCTGATGTGGTTTAGCTTCTAAAACTGCAGCTGCATTCCCTTGTTTTATAACTGTGGTCAGTGTGAATGAGGCATCTGGAATCTTTCTGCCACTCAAACCATTTTAACTCTATTTATTTCAAACACCTCTTGTTGACATTCCTGCTTGCATGACGGTATGCAAGATGTTTGTTTTCTTTTTCACATTCCCACGGTGCAATTGTGTCACTTTCCATGAAGCAAATTGCTTGCTACTGCCAAATTATCTACCTGTAAAAAAGAAGTAATGGGATCTGCATGCGGTGTTAAAGTTCCATGTTTGCTCCTTACCAGCAGTAGTGGAATTTTATACCATAACTCCAAGCATTTAGGTCTATGAAAATTAATCTAAGTGAGTGTAACAAGTATGGCAAGTAACATTTGGGGTTTTGTTAAGCACTTCACACAACATTCTTTCTAAGCATTGAATAAAATGTAATTTCTCTTGCAATGGGTAAATGGCATAATATTTATGCCATTTGTTTTCTGTGAGGAAAGCTTTTAAAGTTATTCTTTTCTTGCAGCAAATCATATTTGTAATACAGAGAATCCATTACCTTAAATTGGAGCGAAAGTACAGGAGTCCAGTAAATGCAGTAATTTTTTCAAAAGCATCTGTAGGTATTATTAAGCAGCCACAAAAATAGCACCTGCTACATATTCTGGAGCAGATCCACACAACTCACAACTTCTCACAGCCATCCTTCTGCCTCCTACTTGCCCTACTTTTGTGCTACAGAGCCACCTTATCTCAGTGAACATTTTAAGAAGTGGTTTCCACCAGAGTGAACCTTCCTGCCACCCCTTGATCACCTGGCACAGGTCACTTCGGGGAAGCACCGGCTCCTTCCCTGCTTCCTTCCCCCCACACCTGCACAGGCAGAGCCTTCACCCACCCCTGGGCTGCAAATTCTGCTGAGGACTGTTCAGGCAGAGCTGCAGTGTCCGACTGAAGGGCCATTCCATGCAAGGCTCTTCCCAACAAGCACACTTGTAGTACAATTACAGGAATGCCTGCCTCCTCCCTCCTCCTCTTCCCCCACTTGCTCTAGTAGTATCTGAATGTGAGCTTCTCCCTTGGATAAACAAACATGAGTACTGACAGGTATACTTATGGCCTTAAAGGAATTTATTCTTGTGGGTTATTTTAGGATTTTCAGCTCTACCTGCCAACTGCACTCACCACTGGCTGGCAATTCACCTTATCAAGACACACGTTTGTCAACCCACTTACCTAATTCCAGCAGTACAGGCAGAGGCTGCTTTACTGGCAGTATCTATACAACTCATTTGTAACCAGCATTTTTATTGAACTAAATTCTTGGTGAACAGTAGTATTGGAATGAGGTTCTGATTTCAGGTAAAACAACCACCTGCCCACTACAGCCCCTCAGCTACTCAAACAGTCAAAGCAAGCAAAGCAAAACAAGCCAGTCAGACATTATCAGAGAGAATGGTGATTAGAAGAAACAACAATACAGAGGAAAAAATGCATGGCTATTCAGAAACCATCTTTTGGGGACTGAAGAAGAGATATAGAGCCATTTTTCACTAGGTTCAAGAGAAAATGTCAGCACACAGATGCTACTGTACTGTCAGATTGCATCTTAATTTGGCCAAAGGGGACCCAGGCAGTCACCCCTCACAGACAAATTTTAAAGGCCCATTACAAATCTGATTTATTGGTTGCTAAGAATCTCCATGCTATGGTCTGCAGATTTTCATAGAATCATAGACATGGAGCTGAAATCCAGCCACAGACAAATGTGTGCTTCTCTATACGATTTCAATCCATCTGAACTCCGTATTTCTTGGGTATCGGTCAAGCCTCCCCCCTGTTTGCCCACCCCCTTTCCTCCTAATACCTTAAGGCAGTTTACTTCAGAATGAAGCAGAGCATTAACCTGTACAAAATTGCTAATTTGAATACAATTCTCTTGCTGCCATTAAAAAATAAAATAAAATAGAAGCAAAAAAGCAAATGCCTCTCAAATGCCTTTTGTTCTTTAGAAGGCAGGGAAAGATTTTCAGGAACAAAAGAAATGCATCTGCCCAGCAAGAGAAATGAGAAATGAGAAATTCATGGGATCTGTTTTAGATATGTAGGCATGTTGGTGCTACAACAACCATTCAAATAAAAATGTTTATTTGCTTCTGCATTTTTAAAAGATTCTATTGGCCTTTTCCCCCCTCAAAAATAAAGAAATTTTAAAAATTCACCTTTCCTCCCTTCAGTAAGACAAAGATGTAAGAGTGGAATGCATTTGGAATCGCTGAAGAAACACTATTCAAACTTGCTCTACTTGAACTGCCTATTGTTACCATTCAGACAATGTACAACAACAATCACAGCTCAACTTCTAACTATGCCTGCATCACAAGAAATTCAAAGTCAACAGCTCTTTTTATTTCCATAAGCAACAGAATCAAAGCCTTCATTTGCAGTTTGCTTGGCAAAACCCTGACAGCATCAGAAGAGTCAATTTGTGAAAGAAGCATACAACTCATCTCAAAGCACTGTGTTTCGTACAGGAACTATTCTAAACAAAGACAACATCAAAAGCAACACAAGAATAGCAAAAGCAAGTCCGACTCAGCCCAAGTTTGGATTCGACATCTGGCTGAACAGGGTAGTGCCTCTAATTTAGATTTTGTTTCGTGGGATTAAAGCCCATCTAATCCCTTTAACTGACCCTGTCTCCGGTCCCAGCTATACTGCTTTACAAATCAAGAGAGAAGGGGAAAAAATAAATAAATAAAGCAAGAAAGAGAGGCAGTGTCTTATCCCACCTTTCCATGGCTCTCAGCCCGTCTGTCTTCGCATGATCTGCAAACCACCTGTACTGATCCAGCCCATTCTGGGGGCAGAAAATATCTTCCCGGTCGATTTAGTCTCAGATGCGCTTTGATTCTTCGGCACGAATGTCTCGAATCTTCTGCTTAAACCAGACACAGCAACACAAAACTGCAGCTGAGCTCTTTTGTTTTCCCTCCTCTCCGGGGCTGAGGCAGCGGCGCTCCCGGCTCTCCCGGCGCTGCCGCTCCGGTCCCTCCCCCGGCGGCCGCCCGGGCGCTCGGCTCCGCCGCCGGCCCCAGCCCCCGGCAGCCGCCAGCGACCCCAGCCCCTGCCAGCGCCTTCCCCGAGCGCCCGGGAACGGGGGCAGCTTTAGGTGGCGGTCAGGTGATCTTCCTGCTAGAAACAGACAGGATGCTCGGGGATGGAGCGCAGGAATCCGTGGTGGTTCTCAAACTAGCCATTTACATTACAAAGCAGGGAGAAAAACATAGCTCTGAGGAGATCATTAGGCATTCCTCCGCTCCCCAGTTCTCCAGCAATCCACAAAAGCAGGCACAGCGGAAAGATATGTAATTAAACTTTTCAGTGGTGATACATCATCACACACGGTTTGTACACCGTGGCACTCCTAAATATTTAAAAGTAGGGGCTTATTCCTAAATAAAAATAATTATTTTTGCATCCGAAAACAGATGCTATGCTGGTTCTGTAAGTCCCTTTAAATCTACTGCCAATGGTATTACTATTATTTTAAAATTACAATAGAATCTTTAACTATTTATGTTGAATTCATATTTAATATCTCAACAGCAAATGTACCATACCCGACTGAAAACACTTATTAGTTCTCTATTCATATTACTACATCGTAATTCAATTTTTCTTTGACATAAGGGCCATTACACCTAAACCAGGCTTGTAGTTTACCCAATAGCCACATTGACTGGGATTACCCTGATTAAAGCTACCATCCTGTGCAGGGTTTTGGAGCTTAGACCCTGAGATGAAAGAATGAAACTGTAGCCCCAGATTCTGTGAGAGTCCTAGTTAGTGCCAAGCTTTCAAAAATAACCAAATATTTTTCAGAAAATTGGATAGTCTAGCAAACTGTATGTTGCAAGTAAATCTTACACGAAACACAGAGTGTAACTCTCGATAAAATACTGAATTTTTAACCCCAACTATTGTTAATATTTTTCAGTCTGGTTTAATGACACCTGAATTTCATCCAACATATCTTCTTTGCATTCATTACAAAACAACCATATTTTAAGACTCAAGTTAAAATCAGAAACCCTACTTATCCATCCATCAACCAGCACTGGCACTTCTAAGGCCTCTGAATATTTCCAACAATATAATAAAGAACCATTTACCCATCTCATATTAACTGCAGATCTGTCTGGCCACTGAGCACACTTCAGTCCCTCTGGCACTACACACAGAATGCAAATCTCCCTTTTTTGTCTTCCACACTCACTCTGTTATGATGTAAGATAAATCTCTTGGTGAACTATCTGAATACACAGAGGAGCTATCTGAATTTGTTTCAGCATGCCAAGGAAGAAGAACTATACTATGGATTATTTGTACCATATTCCTAGGTAATGTCTATGAGATCCCTACTATCAACTCTCTTTATCTTGCTCTGACTTTCAGAGACCTAAGGCTTTTAACTCTGACACACCCTTATCAGTGATGTTGTAGAAGGGGTGCTTCACAACACTCCTATCAGAGAGAAAGTTTCTACCATAGTCCATGAGCTTTTGGCAAAAGCCAGTAGTGACTCCAAGGAGCTGGAGTCTATCCATAACTATTATATGTGATGTTCCTTCAAACAAGTCTTCCTGGGAAAAAAAAATAGATACATGTGTTTTTTCTCCATCCTCCTGAAGCGCCTATCGTTAGAGAAGGGTAATGACATGTGCTGGCTAGAGTTGTTCAAATAGAAGAGAATCAGTTGTGATCATCTGAAAAGTCTAGAAGGGACAGCCCAACCATATTTCTTAATCTAATTCCTCAGAACTCATACCACAGAGTTGTACACATATTAGGCTTTCTACTTGAACATCAGCAACAGCCTTTTGTTGCTATAAAGTCAGCACAGAACTTATTTTTAGTAAACAAATAGGCCTAAACTGTCATTGCTGAAAAGGCAGACAGACACCATTATCCTGCCAGCCACTTATACTAGTTGCAATACCATGTAAATCATGGAGCTGCTCAACAAAATTTCCAGCCTAGAGTGAACTGTTAGCATAGAGCTGTGTTACCCTGTGCACAAGACTACCACTGGATAAGGGTGAGTTTCTTGATAAGCAAGAGGATTGCATCTTAGGCCTATATAATACAGGCAACAGAACTGTTCAGTTTAGCAGAGCACACTACAGATTTTCAACAATGAAATGCTGTAGTCACCCATCTAGTGTTAAATATGGTCTATGACTCTCAAAAGACAGACTTTCAATTTATAAGAAATAAATAATTTTTAACTTCTCAGAAAGCCTCTTAAAATCCCTGGGCTGCCATATAAATGGACAGGAACAAGACAGGCTGAGTTTACATGTTCATGCATTAGTAAGCACAGGCCTAATCCACTGGAAGAAACTGGATCATTATCTTTTATATAGGCATGTGTATACTTACATACAGTATATATAGACTTCTATACATGATAAGCCAAACTCATATAATAAATATGGATCAAAATCTGTCTCAACTATGTAGGTAACAATTAAGTTTTGGAAACTGTGAGCAATAATACTTGTCAAAATAAAAATAGGCACAAACCTGTACTTTACTTAGTAGCAAATACAGTATTTTTTATTATTAAGTTTATCACCTGTCATCTTTTGAGGAGAATTTAAAAGTTTCCTAGCAGAATTACTATTTTGAAACTATACTCTTTTAAAAACTTGAGCTTTAATTTGAACAACAACACAAACATAATCAAATTATCAAGGCATGACGAAAATAAATTAATGGTCTATTTTGTTACAGAAATAGTCTCAGTATTTGCAATGTTAATTTCAAAACAGTCAAAACATGAATACATCAGCATAAAGTAACAATAAACCCTCCTATTTTACTGGTAATATATATCAGTCTTACGGCTGGATTTATTCCTAAAAGAAGCCACAGAACTAGGTTGCATCTTTTTTACAAATCATTTATATGCAAGTCAAAAAGGTACCTGCTTAAAAATGAAACTATGTCCAATCAGTACGAAAAAGGATATGTCATGCAACTGTATTTATGAAGTCTTTTTGAATTAGTGTGGCAAAGAGTCACAAATGCTTTCCTTTTCCATTAGTTTTCAGATGCAGAACTTGAAAGTCTGTGTTTCAAAAGTAATGCTAAGGGAGATGAAACTCCATTAACATCAATATTACTGATGAGTGAAAATATCCAAGTGCATGCAAGTTACACATGATTTATACATTGGAGAAACCACTACAAAATTAGCACTGACAGTATTTTAAGTATCTTGCACCTTTGGAATACTGTGGGATATTTTGGGATAGATTTTGATTTGATTTGGTTTTTGGATGTAGCTACTGTCCTTTTTGCTCATAGGAGAAAGACTATGAGGAGAAAAGAGGAAGAAGCAAGGCTGAGGTAGAGATGTAGTCCTATTTTAGTGACATTGCAAATAAGCCAATTGGCATGTGTGGGCTGTGAGCCTTGCTAGAGACAGCATTTAATTCAGGCCCCTCTATGGAATGAAAAGTAATTATCTTTGACTTTAAAACAGATGTAAAGAATTGAGAGATGATGAGGAAGGTTAATACAAATACGCTTTAGAGCTCCTGATATTTCCTTGTCAAATTATAGGAAGGCACAGGAAGTGATTATGGAAAGTTTTCCTTCTTCAAAAAACAGATGAAAGATAAAAAATAGAAACTTCCTTGAAATTCCTTTGAGAGTAAGGAGGAAATTCACCCTCCAGCCTTCTAGAATATCCATGCTGTTTTTTTCCTGATGGAAGTGATAGAGAATGACATCAGTTCATGGACACTACTAAAGAAACTGCTTGAGAAAAATGGAAACCAAATCGATAGACAACATTCAACACTGATGTCAACAGTAAACTCTTGGTACTGCTTCAGAAGACTGCTACAGGAAAACTCTTAACAATATAAAAATGAGAGGTTGGACTCGATGCAGTCACTGAAATACCTCATAGCAAAGCAGGAATTCAATACCAGTATCCTAGCTAGAATCTAGAGCCAGGATAAATATTTTGCTGACCCAGTCTGAAGAGAGAAAGATTTTATTCTTTACTTTGGCAGACACACACATATATACATGTGTGTGTATATGCATGATCTCTGCTCTGGGTAATTCCTATCAAACTCAGAAAAGGAAAACAGGATGTATCCCCCAGAGTAACACAATACAGTTGATAAAAGATACATAAATAACTAACTTGTATCTAAGCTGTCTTCAGAGCTGCTGTTAATCTGTACACACACAGTACAGTCTATCCATGAAATAGCAGTCATTCTCTGGTATAAATCTGTAGAGGGCTCAATTCAGTTCAATATAATTCCATTTGTAGGGAGTTTGGGGGATGGAATGTGTAACTTTCAGCCAAACTTTACAAAAACTATTGCCAGTTCAGTTGCCAACTAATTCTGGTTGTGTGTGTTTCAGAGAAGATCTAATGTCTTCATCTAACTGCTGAGCACAGTAGTCTTAATAACTGGCAGAAAGAGGGAGGCAGTGATGGGACAAAAAAAAACCCAAAACCAACCCAAACTACAAAAATGTCTGGCTTATTTTTTGGAGGATATTAATTTCACTTTCTTGGGATAGTTTAGTTGTTTCTCTCTGAGATTCTACTAATGCCTGTTCTGACCCATGATGAGAAGGAAAAGATAATTATAGTCCTCTCCAGACAGTATGTTCATTAAGCGTGCTATTTCAGATAAGTAAGTTTTTAATTGGTTCCCAGTGCCTGTAAAGGGGATGGCCCATGGTAGTGTGGCATTGAGGATCTGCACCCCTACCACTTTCCCCTGTTAGAATTCAATAAAGTTTAATTGAAATACAATGGGGGTAGCCACAAGATGTCAATTACTGGTACATTCACAGTGTGGACCTCTTCTTCCAATGGCTCTTGATTGACTCACTCTGCACACTTCTCTTATTACAAGACCTCCTCCTCTTCTTCCCAGAGAATACACACTGTGCAAAGATGCCATGTTCTTTATTAAACTGTAGCATAATCACAGAACTCTTGTGGCACTGCCTACAAAAATTAAAGCTCTACCTTGTCTGACTTTACAGCATGTGACCTACTTTACTTAAAGCTGGTTCTAGAACATCCTGCATCTGTGACTTTGCTTGCGTGTTGATAATCTCCTTCCATAGAACTGGGAAAAGATATTTTTTTATGAATTATGCAAAACTATCCTTTGTCCAAGGGAAAGAAATGCATATTTTTGTTTGTTCATCTGAGAAAATGGATAGAATATCTTTGAAAGAATATCCATATGTTTCAACTGTTCAATTAATTTGAACTAACTAACTAAATAAAAAAGCACTTAAACTCTCTTCCTGGCTGCTTCCTAGTCTTCTGGCATCTAGTATAAGATTTGAAACTGCAAAGATAACAAAAGCTTTTGTTAAAAGCATTTAGCATGGTGCAAAACAAATTAACTACATCCATTAAAACTAACCAAAGAATTTTCCAGTTCTTCCATTAAAACTGACCAAAGAATTTTCCCGTTCTCCTTTACATGAATGACATTTTGTTGAAATATAACTTTGAATACAAATTACGATATTTGTTTGGTCTCTTCTCTGTTAAACAGGTAAATACACCAAATCTTGATGTTCAAAACTTTTTCATAGTTAAAAAAATATTTTCCTGATCTGCAAAGGACAACTAACATGTGAATTTGAAAACTCACTGTGTTTTTATCAATGTCATTCATAATGACATGACTCTGACTCCAGTATTGTTTCAACCTGACCTAAGAAGAGCTAAATTATATGTTAGCAAATGTTCCTTAATACTGTGTGCAACAGTGACCCTACCACTGGTAGGAATGAAACAGAAAAATTAAAATCTAGATTTGCAAGAGGGATAGATGTAACATTACAAAACAGAAGTTTTGACTAAGTTTTCTTACACTAGTACAACTGCACTGTACTTCCAAGATATTTCATCTCTGTGCCTGTTCAGCTCTCACTAGTCTCCATAGATGATTCAAACTGCACTTAAAACAGGTATCAATGTTTTAAGCACAAATTTTTTATTAATATCATGCTAATAAGAACATAAAAAGTAAAACTGTTTAGCATGAAATCTGTTAATTTCTTGTATTTCCATTCTGTGTTAATATAAAAATGCTATTTATGTATGCATTTAATGTCATAATAAAACAAAGGAAATAGCAAAAGAATGCAAAATCTATTTTGGTATTCCATTTGTAAATACTTTGCTGATGTACCTGCTTTAAAATTAATTGTGTTTATATGGAGATGCCATATTACATTTGCAAAAGTAATAGGTCTACACTATTTGCACATATGGTGCAATTTCCCATCTTGTTGGAGAATGGCAGCACGTTCACTGTTGTGACTGGTTTGTTACCAAGGATTAGTCTTCTACCGAAACAAAAGAACAATTTACAGAGAAGTGGCTGATTTTAAATTTCAAATGTGATTTTTCAGCAGAGACACAATAATTGAAAATTCTTACATATTCTTTCCTTTATTATTTTTTTTATGTTATATAAGAAGAGTAATATTCTCTTACACTCCAAAACTTCCAGTGTGGGGAACTCATTTGCACTTCTACAAGCTAGGAGTTTATACTGAAATTTTGAATTGTTTTTTTTGACTCAGGAGTTCCTGCTAAAAAAAATCCATAATGAAACCACTCAAAATATATAAAAATGGTATCTATTGGTAAGTACTGTCCATGACAGACACTTGATAGATCATATACTATTTTAATTATTTTACTTCAACTTTATAGTTGCATTTTCAGTATTTTAGCTATGTGTGGTAACATTTTCTAGTTAATAAAAATGTGCTAGCACTATTATTAACAGTATCCATCTTTGTAGAATTATGCTGTTTTAAAGGACATTTCTTTGCATAATATGTAAATTTTAAAACAGTCTGAATATATAATATATTTTATGTATGCAGAAATAGAATGCAAAGTTTTCATTTTGCATTTAAATCAATTATTCGAGAGTTGTGTAAGAGACTATCAGACTTTCCTGGTGGCATTTGATTTTTCCTTTCTAGAAGAGTTGTGTAAAAAAACCCAAGCCCTTGTATTCCCGGTGTACATAGTAATATTCCATCTAGTCATTAATAGTCAAACACAGGCACAATGGCACATCTGACATAAGCAGCTGAGTTGGGAATTGAAACCATAATAATTAACAATAGATTTCCTGATCTCACCATGACAAGTAAATGAAACAGTCTGCGGTGTGCTTGCCCACTGGAAGAGGGAATTAACTCAGTATGAAAAGCAGAATGGAAGCATATCACCGAGTAGATCTAATGCACAAGGAATGCAACAATGGGAAGCCTGTGTCAGCAGAACACATCAAACTCTTTTCTAAATATTGTGTATGAGCATGCAGAAACACCCACACGCATATATTCCCTATAAGAACCACAGTGAAATAACACAGGATGTACAAAGCCCAATCCCATCTCCAATAAATAAATAAATAAATAAATGCATACACAAATAAAATTACTGTATGTTCTTGATTCCGAGTAACAATTTGGTACTGAAATTTCTCCAGTAATTTAGTTCTGGTCCGCCCCAGGACTCCCACCGTGACCACCCCTCTCCCCGGAGCGCCCCTGCCCCCGCTGGCGGTTCAGCACCTTGGAGAGCGGCTGCCGAACGGACCCATCCCACAACCCCTCATCCCCTCTGCTTCTGCCTCTCCTAACGCTGCTCCAGCTCTCCTCGCCCTCAAACTGTCTTTTCCTTTTATTGTGACACTTCCTGTTGCAGCAACTTTCCCATTTGTCTGGAAAAAAAATTGTTGCCCCTGTGTTTCTTCAAACTCACTGTATTTTTAATTTTTTTTTTTATAAGGTTTCCTTATATTATTGCTGAAAACATCATAATTGAACATGCAATAGAACTACTGTATCAAACGTTATGTATTTGTTGTTGTGATATGTATCCAAGTCAGAAAGAATGCATTCTTTTACACTGTTTACTGTTACAAAACTGATTTTGTAACAACTCCGAATAAGAAACCATTGTGATTTTAATAATAAAATTAATTCATCGCTACAGCCACAACAACACAGTTGCAGTTACTAATCTTCTTTCATGTAATAAACACATTTGAATGATTCACATTCTCTTCAGAGCTTGAAAGACCAGTTAAAATTTGAAATTATAACTAAAAATCTGTTACTTTGAGAACTTAGAAGAGTAAAAAATCCCTATCTGTTCACTGGAACAGTTCACCTGTAAAAGCTACGTGCTATATCCTTGAAGGGTCTGTACTTAAAAGATCTCATTAAGGTTCAGAGTTTAATTAACTCTCAGACAGATATAAATCAAGAATGATTCCCAAAAGTCAGTACAGATTCATTGGTGTCAGTGCAAATTTTATGTTGGTTTTTTAGGAAAATTAGGTTTCTGTGATGACGTGGTGATAAGGAAGCAAGAAGAGAGGAGAGACAGATATGGATATGATATATATAAACATCTATGCATTTGTCTATGCATCTTTCAGTCTCTCCTTCTAAGCTTGAGTACAATGGCCAGTTTCAAATTATTTTTATAGTGCCATTGACATTGTCAAGCTATCAAGCTTTTACAAGTTTTGTGAAGATGAAAACAGGTAGGGGAAAAAAGGCAAGGCTGGAAAAAAAATTCTCAATCACGAGGTACCCAAGAAACCAGTTTTGTGAATTTGGCAGGATGGAATAATTCTTTATTTTTAAAAGCTTAGAGAATTCTGAAAATATATTTCACATCTCTTTTTTTTAATACAGTGGCTTTTGTAGGTTTATTCTGCTACATGGAATTCAGAGTGCATCCTCAGCAATGCCTCCTCATCAGAATAAGAATCAGAAGTAGCCTCTCTTTCTTCACAACAAACAAACCACCCATGAAATGCACTTCAGAAGATTCAGACAAAAAATATCCCCAAATGAAAACAGTCAAACTGTTGAAATGCGAAGAGCTGCTTATATTGAAATCCTGTGAAGAACTGCTTATATTAGCTCCAAGGCACCTTCTACCAGAAATTCAGTTTCAGTCACAGCACCTCTCATACACATTGGGAAAGTCAGGCATTATAAAGTGGGAGTTCTGAAGGGTAAAGCCAAAATATTTTTTTTTTAAAAAAAAGGACATGTATACTGTAGGCAAAAAGAAGTATGTCAAAGTAGTATACAACTGAGACACATTCAAACACCATCAACACATAAAAGCCTTGATATGGAGCACTTAATATGGAACTCAATTTAGACAAATATATACATCAGTAAAGACCCTGGTGGCTATGGATGAAGAACTTCCCATCTGGATCCAGTCAGTCCCTGAAGACAAACTTCAGAGGTCTAAGTTGAACGTTAGACTCTTCAGAGCACACTGGGCTGAAGAAGCTCTTTATTGGGGACATCTCATAACAGCATAAAATCATAGGTTCTACTTCCATATGCAGTGAAAGACAAAGGAAAGGCATCCCCATCACAAGGCCAGTAATTCTTCATTGTGTCATTCTTATTACTGAGATCCCATGCCTTCAAAATTCACAAGCAGCCCATATAATGACTCTTGCTCTATAAGCACTGAGATTTCATATGGAAACCAAATTGGACACAGTATGATACTAATAAATAATATTTCATCTAATGGTTCTTGCTTTTTCAAAGCAAAAATAAAAATCATTTTTCTATAAGGATTTGTGATGACTTAACAATGATGGAGATCAGAAATTACCCACAACTCACAAGAAGTGCTAATTTCTCGGAATCTAGAATTAAACAGTCCCACATTTGGCACAAGAAAGAACTTCTGTAAATAACACCCAATACATTTTTATTTTCCCCCCCATATACAAAATAAAAAAAAATCATAACTATTTATCTGCTTTTCTGTTAATCTGTGATAAAACTTATGACTGGTGATGGGTAGTGAATGGTATCAGTAAGACCTAGTGTAGAACTACAGTTAAGATTTCCTAGGCCTACTCTCCTACACAATGGGAACATCAGAAACAGTTAAAATACAGATGAACACTTGTAGTTGCTATATATAAAACTCAACAATAATACTAATGAACTAATATCAGTCTTCAGTGATACTCTAGGTAAAAATTTTATCTGATATGATGATAAACCTATCTGATAGGTTGGCATCCAAAGAACAGTTTATAGTCTTCTCAGAATACAAGTAGCTGCAGATGCTGACTTTCCAGTGGCAGGCCTTCATCCAGTTGTCAGACTCAAAACCAAAAGCCTATTTTTGCTTATTCTTCTATTATATTTTTTTATTATGTGGAACACCTTCACACATGAAGAGGAGCCCATTTTTGACATCCATGTCAAGACTTCTAATATCACAGTTTACCTCACTGCACCTGTCCTCCACTGAAAAGAAAAATTCCTATGAACAGAGGTTAGATACACCAAAATTCAGTGCATATTCCTTCAACCCTGCCAGTACTGAATGCTAGTTTACTTTCTGGTAAGAAATATGATAAAATATTTTTTGAGTACTAACTCTTGAGTATTGTTGCTGAGAAGTCTTTATAGCCTACCAAGCAAGAGATTTAGAATATTCTATTCTAAATCATTGTGGCTTGCTACTCCATTAAAGTATAATACAGAAGGACTTTTCATGGTAACAAGAGTAGGACAAGTATAACTTATCTAAGGCTACCCCTAAATGAGATCTGCAACTTCAGCTGCATTATAGATCTTGACTGCTGGTCTCATGTTCCCTTAAGGATTCATAAGGAGTTGGGGATTTTTGTCTTCCAAATAAGTCTCATCTGATTCCCATGGTGGTACAGGCAGCAGTTCTCATATATATAAGATTAAAGGTATTTTTGACTGCAAATACAGGACTCTTTTTCTGCTAGTCAACTTTTTCATATCATAGGAAAATATTCTATTTTACAGTCTTAGATAAGGAAGAATTACTTATTGATATGATTAATTTATTGCCAATAGAGTAGTCTATTGAATGCTGTTGGCATTTCATCACAATAGGAAAAACAGATGACTGGCATGTGGAGGAGTCATTTCAATCTAGGCCACAGTCACATAAAGTGTACTCTGATTTGAAAATTAGACAATGAATGCCTGGATTGCTTCTTTTCTTTCAGAAGGTCAAGGAGGTTATATTGGGAGGAACTTTCCTATTTAGGGCATGGTTTAAGCTGTCATCTCTGCAGATCATTTATAAGTATCCCAGAGGGAAGGAAGAGAATCATCAGAGACGAGTGATGAGCTGACCCATTCCTTCAAGTAGTGACTCAAAGTACTGCAATGACTCTTAGAAACTTCTGGATTTGCATACAGAAGATTGTGCACCTGTCTCATGATTCCATGGATACAGTTTTGAAAGAATACCAATATTCCACCAAAATGCAGTGGAAAATCCACGAGACAATTCATAAGAGACTCTTAAGTTTTTTGCTAAGAGTATAAAATTATGGTATATGTTTCTTGTTTCCATCCTGGATAGCTTCTCGTAATTTCAAGTCTTCAGAACCATATTTTCATTCAAAATGGATTTTTATGCATAGTTCTACTGTAAAATGTATTGATATTAGTAATGTATCCTTAGCTGAGATGCCCAAGGTCATTTGCATTTGAGGGCTAGAGTTTATTTGATTAGATTTACAAACGAAAGAATAAAAGAAACTAGACACAACTCATTAAAAAAGCCTTGCTACTTCAGGATCTATATTTTCTGGTCAATAACACTTTGAAATCATTCTTCCCTGAGAAAAACAATAATGATACATCTATTCCTATACATGTATGTATATATTAAATGGGCACAATAATTCCTTAGACTATGTCATAGTTTTCAAACACAGTTCTTTTGGCATAATTTCTTCTCTTTGTTTTCATTGCCTGGCCCTGAAGTTCAACTTCTCTTTCCTGAGTACTACCAATGGATGAAAAACTTTGAAAGCCAGCCAAGCTAACAGGGATGGTGGTGACTGTAGATCTTGGTCTTTCCGTGAAACACTGAATTGTGCAATTAGTTAAACTAACTTGAGAGGTGATAAAATTATCTAATGGCCTACTACAATTTCTGGTATCAATTACCCCTCTGGAAAACTAGAAGAAATAAAAAACTTAATCCTGTCAGAAATACAGGAAAATCCTGTCTCAGGATATAGCTAAAAATCTGTGCATACAAAATAAAAAAATCTATGCACCACGAGGCCTGTATCTTTGCATACCTGCATCTCAAAACCCCCCAAAATAAATTTAGATGCTGGGATTACTATCCCAAAATTAAACTTATAAAAAACAAAACACATACCTGGGCCTAGGTTAAGAATTTCACAGCAGAACAGACCACAAAATTAAGTATGTCTGGAAGTAACATACCTGACAGAATTACAGGAGAAAAAAAAATTAAAAATCAAAGAAATAAAAAATGTTCATGTACTATGAAACTTGTGCTTCAGCAAATATGAGATCGATGGATTATGTGGCTTTCAAAGGCTTTCATTTACAGTTAAATCCAAACCGAAACACCAGAGCATTAAAGTCAGAAAAATCTGAAGGTTAGCATTTTTTTCAATGAACAAAGTATTAAAAGTACTCCCTAAGTGAGCACTTCTTTTGTTATATAAATCCCTGTTCACTGAACCGATTTCCTGTTAGTAGACTGAACCATGGCTTAGGTACATTTGATTTGAAGAATGTCACTAATGAAACAAATCATCAGGAAAGGAAAGAGAATTTTAAAGTGTGTTTTTAGTGCACTGCAGGGTCATAGTGACAAGGTTTTGTACAGCAGGGTAGAAACTCAATTGAAAAAAATAAGGGGAAAATGTGAGTGTACAAAGAGGGATTTATGATGTGGCTTTGGAAAGCCGAACCCTCTGAAAGAGGCACTTGGATCCAAAGTAGCTGATGGAATATAAATGTCAACAACCATTATAGCTTAATGCAAGTGAAACATTTGTAATACAAAGAACTGTGGCTGTAGCTGAAGTCAGTGTGGGTTAATGGAGGCAGTATGTTCTTACAATTAGGATCAAACCATTGGTAGTCAGAGCCCCCAGCTTCCACAGCTAATGTTGTCATTAAATTGGTGTAATTTTAAGCAAGTCATGACTGCAATGCCTCAGTTTACCAGTTTATGAAACTGGAATGCCATTTAACTGTGCTGTAGGGCTTAATTGTGCTCATAAAGTACATGGGATCATTGCAGGAAACATTATATGCATGTGAGTTTTTATGAGCATAACATCTGTGTCAACAGTTCTTTGAATAATAAGAAAATAGGTGAAATCTGAAGGATTGCAGGTGTAAAGATGAAGGCATATTTTTTTTCTCACTGCATAGTAAATTCCACATAATTAGATAAAGCAAAACTGAGATAAAATGGGACAACTTTGTAATTGTGCTGAGAATCCAACACTCATCATCCTAAATGTAATAATCTGTAGCCTCGGGACATTTTTCTGATATTTGTCTGGAAGATAGTCAAGGTTATGCACTGAAATCTAAAAGTCCATTGTTCATACTGTTCCAAATTACATTGCTTATCACTGTGCAGCACAGACATACACCATGATTGGCTCCTTCTTTCTGTGCCAAATAATAGCTTTAATTATGACATTTGCATTATCATCAGGACAAAGTAGTTCAGAAAATTATTTTACCATTTGACACAAAATCTTTTCTATATTTCAAAACACTGTTAAACATATTCTTGGCTGGAGATAGCCCCACTGAAGAGAGAGGTGCATCCTCAGAACCTTTCTGAATTGTCTTTGCCTTCTTCACATAGTGAGATATTTGTGTGCCTGGGGCCCTTGACTCACCCAACAGTCCTGATTTAGCTTTAAACTTGTTTTATTTTTTTCTTTTTTTGTTTTGTTTTAGTTTTGATCATTTTGTGGGGTTTTTGGTTGGTGTTTTTTTCTGTTGGTTGTTGTTGGAGGAGTGAATTCTGTGTTTAATTAGGTTTCCAGACAATATCCCTGCATGGCAGTAATCAGATGTAGATCCATATTTCCCAGCATTAGGTAGTCAAATTCTCTGACAAAAACAGTTGATAATGCACACAGAAGACTCTCACTAGTATCTCTTACAGAGCAATTAATAAAAATTAAATCTTCTAAAAAGCATAACATGAAGGATTACTGTACATGACAGCTCAGTCTAACTCACTCCATTTTTACCCCTAGAGCTTGCAAAAGCCTCTGGGAATATCTGTGAGTCCACCTCCAAAAGCAGTGCATGACAGGACTGAGTGGTAAAAAGGTACAGTAAGTAAAAGGGGGAAAAACAGTGGAGCAGGTGAAGTGCTGTTTCCATGATTCTTTTCCATTATCTGCAAAATAGGAATGCAAAATATATATGGCAGGCCACTGTTAAGGAAGGGCAGAGCTAAGGTTAATTTTGTATTTCCTCATTTCCCAGTTTGAATCTGGCAGGTGAAGACACTGGTGGTTAGCTTGTGAACAGGCTACAGAGGGAAATTTTTAGATCTCTAGGTAACTTGTATAGATTTCAATTAATTCGTTGGGCTATTTTGCCTCAAATGCAAGGTCAAATTTTGTGAAGTTTTGTAGGTGCTAAAATGTAAGAGTAAAACCATTTTTATACCAAAGCTGAAGTTAATTTAGGTGGTGATAGCTATTGCAAAAGTTGCAAGCTGGAATGCTGCTGAAACTAAGCAAAGGGTAGTATTTTTTCTACTCCTGACCATATTACTGCAGTGAAGGGTAATAATAATTCCCATCACTACCATGATTGAGTGTTGGAGTTACTAAGATACTAAGAGAGATGGATTATTAGTTTCTCTCAAATCTAAATAGCGTCAGTCCCTGAAGGTTACACTACTTCTGAGTACAGGAAAGAAGGCAGATGTTTGATAGATTTCTACTTTTGGAAGAAGATCATAGAATCATAGAATTGGCTGGGTTGGAAGGGACCTCAGAGATCATCAAGTCCTTGATCCACTACTGCTGCAGTTACTAAGATATATAGGACTGCCATTTCACAATTGCAGGCTGATTGCAAAGGTATCTTAATGATCAAGCAGAGGGCTTGGCTGGCATGAGTGGGCTGAGTTTTTGGGTCTTTGTGAAAGACTGTGCTTAATTCTTCAACATGGAAGAATGAAATGCTTATCAAGTGCAATCTGACTTGGGTGTTATGGTTAGGTGATAAAGTTCTGGTCAAGATTAAAAATAAATCAACAAAACATGTAGCATTTAAGTAGTAGACAAATCTTATTTTTATGAAAACTATATAAAAATTATTCACTCTCTATTTTTTCCCTAAGGACAGACAGTACAGAAGTATGTAGTAAAAATGTGTTGGGGGGGGGAAAGAGCAAAAGATGCTTTCTCACTTTTCTCACTTTCTGCTGTCAGATAAAAGGACATGTGGCAGACTCAGGAGGAGATACTTCTTCTAAGAAAAAAGGCAGCAAATTTTGAAAATTGGTTTTGTCATAACAACTTGCCAAGTGTTAGCCTTTTAGAAAGTCAGCTCCAAGTTCATTTTCCCTAACATTTGCTGGATTTGTGGGAAAGATTAGTTAGAATAAATAGCATCCTGCAAGTTAAAACAAACTATCTAGGCTTTAAACCACATTCAACTTCAGAGAACTGTAAACCATTGGTGGTATCCTGAAGTATAGACAAATGTAATGTCTATACATACTCAGGAGACATGCATATCGTTGGAAATACCTAGTCCACAGGAATTCTAGAAGAAGAAATCAAATACTTGAGTTTATCCAAGGAGCACAGTATTTGAGTTGCTGTATTCAGCAACTGCAAGTTGATTTGAAATGGAAATATACATCTTTAGAGTAAAAGGAATATGCAGATGGTCTTGGAGGACTGAAAAACAAAACAAGAACCAGCACAAAATGAGCACAAACTGTTCATTTTATGAGTTGTCATGGAGAAAATTATGAATGAAAAAGTATCCTTACACACTAACGAAGGCAGAAGAGTCCTGAAAGCAGCATTAATTACACTGTAACAGCATTACTCCAGGATGGACAATTTGTTGTACAGTATTTCCTATTTCATCTGCCAACAAACTAACTTGTAAAACTTCTTGCAAACACATCAGTTTCCTGAAGAGCAAAACAGGTTGGAAGGGAGAGACTGGCTATGTTAAAAAAGTTTCCTCATTCATAGGAAGTTACTTCAGCAAAAGTGAAGATGCTAAACCTGAGAAAAGGTCAGTAAGGACAGAAGCGCTGTATTTGATTTTCTTTACAAGGCAGCAGACTAAAGCAGAAGCGTAAGTCACTCTGCTTCTTTCTGTAAACCCAGAGCAGGCTGGATGGATGATGCAGATTATGTTAACAAATATGAATACTGGTAAGAATGACCACCTGATCATCAGTTGGGATGTAAGGTGAACCTACAGTTCAGGTATGACATAAGTATGATATTACTGGTGGATGAAAATTCAGTGACTGAATACATTGCTAAAGGTACCATAAAATAAATTAATTTAATAGTTTTCCAGATTAAAAGGAAGACCTGCAATATAATGTATCACATTCCCAAACAGATCATTAGAGGACTTGCAGTGGCTGTGAAGAGAGAAAAGCCAATGCCATAAACATTGAGAAAAGGATTTTTGAAAGTACCTCCATAACTGGGAAGAGAAATGCAACAGGAAGCTAACTGCTAGGTGCCCTGTTATCCACCCACCACAACAAAAAGTGAACAACTACCTATTAGGTTCTTAAGTACATGAGACATTGTTTTAAATCAGGCATATCCAGGGTCCATTAAAATCAGTAGGAAAAGATGATGTAAAATTCAGTGTACCAGCTCATGCTTGAGAAGATGTTAAAATTAAGGAAAATAAAGAATCACTGCATCCCTGTCACCAAAACTGCATTTCTGATGGTCATGATATTTTGAAGATGCTCTTCACTTTCTGCTAAAGCAGTCACTGTGTTGGCAGAAGAGGAGAAGCAGAGGCAAAAAAAGCCTGATTTTCACTAAATGGCTAACATACACCAGTTGGGAAGTAGTGTAAAGCTGGTTCCAGAAACAGTGTGCCGATGAAAAGTGGTTTTAAACCAACTCAGTTTCAGGCAAATTCTTTTCAAGCTGCCAAAGTCTGTAGTCATAATTTGTTGAGCAAATTGATGGATACACAAAGAAGACCCCAGCACCTCTTTTAATTAACAATCTCTCTTGATAATGCCATCAATAATGCTATGAAAATAGATGTGCATACCATGCACATGCACAAAAATTAGCTATAATTTAATCAATTCACTGAAATGTTTGGTGCTTCAAGACTAGTGTCATAGGCAATATAGAGTTATTCCTGAATAAAGAGAAACGTTTGATTTTCTTACTCTTCAAGCATCTCCAGAAGCAGTATTTTTCTTTAGCTAAATTCTACCAAAGTCAAATATATAATAGAATTAACATTCATGGCCAGTGCTTGCCTCTTTCTGCATAATTTTCTACAGCTATTTTGTTGTCTGAAGATTAAGTAGTTGCTTTTTACTTACACTACGTATAAAAAGGTTCTGTTTTCAGTGGCTATATCAAGAGAGATGGGAAATGTTAGAGGTAGTTAGAGCTAGTTTTGGCAGCCCCTAGTTTTCACAGCAAGTAGCCAGATATCAAAATTAGTTGGTGTTCCAGGATAAACCCCTCAGAAGATTTGCCTTATTTTGTTTATATTTGATGTAAGTCCCTGTTCTGCAGTATTAAAAAAAGGAAAATGCCCTTTCTTCTGTTTCTGCTTAATGTAAGACCTTTAAAATTATTAAATACTCAATTGCAGGAATGTACATATTAGTGGCATAACCAACTTACTGAATTTTTATGGTCTCCATTACCATATCTAACGTAACAAAATGATTTCTCTTTTGTTCAAGTTCTTTTCACACTCATTTGTTGTAGGAATTTACATATAATTTCCAGTATTTTCTTATCAAGTTATTTAAAACTTGCCTTCATAAACTTAATTTCCAGCCCGTAAATGTCATCTTGGGTTTGTGGCTCACTGCGGGAAGGAGGGAAGTGTTTCAGTTTTAGTTTGTATTTTTAAATCAGGAGGTCTGCTAATAAGGCTCTCTCAATTACTCTCTCAATTACTATTTCATCCAGGTCTCTTCAGTTGTTTTTTAAGTGTTGAACTACAAAACTACCCACTAACCTTTGCTGAAACATTAGATACTCAATTTGGCTTGAAAATATAGATGCACTGTTTTGCAATAACAAAATCAAGGACTCACTGCCAGTAGCAAATGTGCCAAATGGTTCACACCACCACAAAATGGATGCATCACACCAGGTTTGCATGGTTCCTCACAAAGTTCCCCCAGGCTGGCTTCCGTCTTTTAGGAGGTGACCTCTTAAAAGGCACCTCAGTTTTCATGCCAGTTATATAAATTTCACACTCTCCTCATATCACCAGTGCACAAGTGACAACGAATTTAAATTATCTCATATGATTTAATTTTAAGACTAGTAACTGAGATTTAGGAACTAAGATTTAAATTGGGTCCCATTTTGATTTAATTTGGTTGCTGTACGTTTGGTAACAACTGCAGAAATAAATCACCATTTTAAGCAACTTTCACTAGAAAAAGAAATGGACAAGGTTTACAGACGTTAATGTTCTTTAAAGAAAAAGCTTTAGAGTAATGATGACTCTTAAAGTTAGGATTCCAGTTTCTAAAGGGACCTACACTTTATTGAAATAATTCCAGTCATATGAGTCAAAAACCCCCAAGAATTTCCAGAATACGAATTAATGCACAACAACACTATTCTGCTACTTGAAACTGGGAGGAATAGTTCAGGTAGAAAAGACTATGCTCTAAACTTAGCTGTCTCATGGAATTTACTACAGAACAATAGCAAAGAGAAGTAAATGTTGAAAACTTGTTTCTGCAGCTTTCTGAATTATTCTTTTTTGGTTACAATCCAGTTCTATGTTCCTCCTCGTCCATGTAACATTCTCATCATGCCTGAGGTCCCCTACGAAATTAATTATTTGCTCCAGTGCACGTAACTATTTCAAAATCTCACTATTTTGCCAAAGTTTCTAAATGGTCTAATTTGGAATAAAAAAGGATTTAAAAAAATAAGTTGCAAAATAACTTGAATGAAAAGATCTAAGATGTCAAAGCAAAGTTCTCACGGAGATTGACACCTAAACTGCATTTTTCAGGAAACATACTATTCTCACAAAAAAGCTGCCAATAGCTAAGCCTATCCCTACCACTACCTTAACACTGCCTTGTGCTAGGTGGGTACATATTTAAGTGGAAGAGAAAAAAAAAAAATCTGTGCTGTTACAGTTTTATTCCTCTGCGTAAAGATTTGGGCTTTGTGAAAAAAATATATAAATTTTAAAATAGGTATTTTAGCACACATACAGAAGTTTAAAAATCACAAATTTAAACTCCTGGAACTTCAAATTATAACATTTGAAAAACCGTAAGCAAAAAGTTCTGAACTGTTCTCTTCCATCAAAGGTTTCTTTAATTTTGTTCACAAAATCCATTGTTTCTGAAAAGTGTTCTAATTAACAGCTTAGCTACAGTTATAAAATATTTTCCATGTGATTTACTTTTCTCTGGTACAAGACAGATAAGGAAATAAATAGATTTTTCTCTCCCAGAATTACAGTTAACCCTTTTAAGTCAGCCGATTAATTCTAAAGCAATTCTCCTTAATGTACTTAGCACTTTAGCAAACAAAAGAAAACCAGAGCAACTTTATTTCAACATTAATAAAGATTCCTTCTAGCTACCATTCTAATTAATCACACAATCAATAATGAAATATTTCTAACACAATACAGGTCTAGTCACTTTCCTTCAAAGAGAATATTTCTCATCTCAGTGAAATTTACAACAGATATCCATAAAGTCAATCTAATGGGAACATTTCAAAGCAGTCCTGTTTCCATGTGAGAAGTATGACTGCCTAAACTGCTATTCCCTTCAATATTATTGTATGGTGTCAAGAGATTTATACAGTGAAACGAAATCACTCTATAAATAAATGAAAGGTAATTGAGGACATATCTGCAGCAGGAGAAAATTTTATCGTTTGCAGCTGTGTAATTGTGTCCACATATCTGGCATGTTCCCAAAATCTTGTTCTTTGATTTATACCAGCAGTCTCTCATTGAGAGAGATATGCCAATGTAGAGCAAATTTGTCAAAGAATTGTTGAATGGTTTGGGTTGGAAGGACCCTTTAACAGTCATCTAGGACAGCCCTCCCTCTTCCATTAATTACCCCAGTTTAATATGCTGATATTCCCCAAAACTGACTAAGGTACTTTATAGGAATAATTCTGGGACAGCTCAGCTTCCCAAACTTGCTCACAAGTCACACAACTCCCCATGCCAGAACAAAGGTGCAGACACTCTTTAAGAGTGTCTGAAACTAAACTCCTTAGTTTGTTAACCTACCTGAAAAACAAGTCCATCCTGTATTGCACCAGAATGTCTATACAGTCATAATATAAACTTCACAGCACCCTCCTGAGCAAGATGCATTTTTCTTCACTATTATCCTGCACATTACAGATTTAACTCAAAAACTGGACTTTGAGTATCTTATCCTTTGAGCAGCACAATCCTTAGAGCCAGCAGTTTTCAGTCCATATCACTGTCCACTTATCTAGCTTATACTTGACCAGTTAGTCCATGAGGATGTTATGGGAGGCAGTACTGAAAGACTTACTAAAGTCAAGATAAACATCTTCTGCTTTCCTCTCATCCACCAACTGGTTATCTCATTGTACAAAGGCATGATTAGGCATGTTTTCCACTTCATAAATCCATGCTGACTCGCTGACTATTCCCGATCACCTTCTTGTCCTTAATATATTTAGTAACGGCTTCCAAGATTATTTGCTCCATCACCTTCTCAAGGACACAGGTAAGGCTGACCAGCCTGTAGTTCCCTGAATCCTCCTCCTTGCCCTTTCTAGAGGTTGGAATAACATTTACTTCCTTAGAGTCCCGAGGAACCTTTTCTCATGACTATGATCTTTCAAATTTAACCAGAAGTGGCCTCAGAGTGGCACTGACCAGCTCTCTCAGCACTTGTGTGTGCATCTCATCAGGTCCCACTGGTGGGATATGTCCTGTCTGTTTAAATGTTCCTTTGCCTGATCTTTCCTCAGTAAGGGTAAGTCTTCTTTTCTCCAGGCTTTCCCACTGGTCTCAGGAACCTGGAATTGCTGAAAATCAGTCTTACAAGTAAAGACCTAGGCAAAGAAGGCACCAGGTACATCCTTTGCCACATCCTTCCTTACCAGGTATGTTGCACCATTTAGCAGCAGAAAAACATTTTCCCTAGTTCTATTTTAGTTACTGATGTACCTGTAGAAGCCTTCCTGTTAGTCTTCATGTCTCTCAACAGATTAAACTAGATGGACTTTGACATTTCTGTTTGGACAGTGTCTCAGTAGAACTCCCACCTCCTATGTCCCTGCTTTCCCCAATAAATACTATGTTTTCAATCCATATTAAGCTGACCTGCAGAGTTATAGTTATGTTTGGTGTGTATATGAACTTTAATTCTATTTAATAAACTAGAGCTTAGTACCATTTTTTTTTTCATGATGCTGAAAACACTGTTGTTTTGAAATCTACTCTCTTGGACAGTTATTTATTTCTAAAAAAAAATAATTGCAAAATTCATAACTCATTATAATTACCAAACTAATTCTAACTACAAAGCAAAATGCCTCATTGCCAAATCATGGTTTTCCTTCATCCAATGTAATCATTTGATTAGACATTCTGTTCCATATTTCCCTAATGATTTTAATTCTTTCCTCTGGAGACTGAATTTTTAGTCTTGTTTTGAGATGAATGTCACAGCACATAAAAACTCAACTTGCTCCTTGCCTGTTCACAGATACTGATAATAAAATGGGAGAAACATCAAGGATGATTTATTATACCACATCAAGCAATGAAGAAAAAAACCAACAACCTTGTCAGTTGTGCTTAATTCTTATTTAAATGAATGTGTTAACATCCTCCTTCTCCATCTTTTGCACAGTAATGGTTATTTGCAGCTGATTTTTCAACGACACTGGATCATATGAAGGAACAAAACTACATTTCTAAGGCAGCATGGGTAGACAAAATATACACTGGTGTTTGCAAATTGTTTAACTGGTCCTGTAACGCATGCATGCTATATGTCTAAACACTACTGATAGTCCTCTTTAATTACCTTTTAAAATGTGATGTGTATTACTGGGAGAAGGTAAATCTGTGAGGAGCAGTGTACCACACCACATCTCTCTCTGTTCCATGTGTTGCTCAGGGCATTAACCTTGACTGTGATTCTCCATGTTCTTTAGAGCAAATATTGTCAGGATTTTCATTGACCCCCATGGGCAGCAACTTCTCCCTTGCTTTTTCCCACATTCATGCAATTCTTCGCTGGGCTCATGATCAGGTAGCTGCATAAAAAGGTAGTATCCCACTCTATCACATCTGCAATGTCTCTGTAGGTCTTGGAAGTATCTGTAGATAAGCTAAAAGAACCATCTGAAGTGAACATTTTTTCCTTACTAAATTCAGCCAATGTGAATTAGCAGTAGTTATAAAAATATTTTCATGTTAACTTTACATTTCAAGAATACTATGCATTTGTTTCAGTTCTTACACAATATTAAAAAATGAAATGAAGTATTGAGTAAATATTGTTTTTTCTTATTTTTTTCCAGAAAAGTAGATTTCTGATGACATATGGGACCTATTTCCATTTTTGATAGTTTGCAACATGCTACTAATGACCTCTAAGACCAAAGCGGAGCCACCTCCTGCTTATCAGAAATTCTGTTTTTAAGAACCCTTCCTGTCCTGTTATTCAGAAATATCAGTCTTGGAAGGAAACTGGTTATGTCAGCCTTTGGAAATTCCCTGATAATCAGCAAAAGATTAATGGTGCAGTAGAGCAAAGGGGACACCAGAGAGGGATATGGCTCGTGCCCTGAAGCGTGGCCACTGCAGTGTTGCAGATCCCCTGCCATGTGGCACAGTGGGAGCTACGAATGATGCTCACACCGCCAGATGAGCTGCATCCCTCCCTCCCCATGCTTCCAACAGACTTCTGGAGGGTGAATAGGAAGAAGGGGAGGAGACAGTGTACTTTGCCAAGCTTGGAAGGTCTCTTTGCCTGAAATGTCATTGGTTTAATAGGACATCAAGAGCCTACAATGAAGACAACAGGTTATTGCCTGTTTTTAGAGACAAAGTGGAAGAAACTGCCAAGAATGAGTCCCTTGTGTGCCTTATACATAAAGTAAGAAATAAGAGTCTGGAAGAGTAGCTTTATTTAGAAACAGCATGTATGGTGCTTGCAGGATTATTGATTGCTGAGAGATTTTAAAAGAAAAATTAGTGCCTTTAAAAAAAAAATAAAATTCTTCCATATTTTGAAGCCTGACAGTACTTCATCAATGGAAACTATGAACTGCAAACTTCCCAGCAGAGGGCATATGGCATTGCTGTGGATTAGGGGGACAACACAAACATCTTAAAACAATATCACCAATTTAATTGATACAGGACTGAGTTCTGTTTAGCAGAATTTCACAATTAATTACAGAGGCCACAGACAAATTTTGACCCTTAACATTCCTTAAGTAGTACATTGCAAAGATTCTTCAGTCCAACTTTCACACAGAATTGGCACTGTTTATCAACAACAAAGATAAATTGTTCAGATGCACCGAGATGCAATGAATATGATGTTAGACTGGTCAAGGCAAATAGTTCTTAATGACACTTCCCCTTCAAACAATGGGAAATGAAAAGAGAAAATGCTTGGATGATTAAGATCAGTCTTTTGGCTCCAAATCAGATTAAAGAATATTTGAAGTTGCTTTAGATTGTGAAAAAAAGATAAAGATTCAGACCTAATTCTTAAGTACTCCTTTTGCAATGCTGGCCCTAATTTTAAAACAATTTAATTATGAAGAGAAAATGGTACTGATTAATTTCAAATGAAGAAGAATGGACAATTTAAAGGAAAATTGAGGGCTAGGACTTGTCTGCTTTATGATTAGAACTATGTCACATGGAATAGAACAGAAACTGATGTTAATTTGCAGAACAGATAGGGAATTAAGTTAATCTAATTTTAGTGCCAGACATGCTAGATGTGAATCACCTGGACTGCCATATGAAAAGAAACAGGAACTTTCCCAGGGCAAGGTATTCAACTTACTTCTAGTACTTATGGTAGTGTAGATGAATTAGCCTGGGGCAGCATCTCTCTTTCTACTAACCATTAGGAAAGCCTAGGCAGATTTATAGGCCTAGTTGATTATTCAACCTTATTTGTGAAGTATTTTTAATGGATGTCAGGAAGGATTGGGACACACAGCTTCAATGTGTCCTCAAAGTGAGCACATCACTGAGACTGATAAGGCACATTGATGTTCAGACTTACAAAAGCACAGAAATATCCTCCTTCTACTTCCAAATTATATACATGCTTGCAAAGACACACGGAGATACATGGACTTTTGAAAATGTTTAGCCACTTAACATCCAAGGTTTTCAGACATGAAACCTAATTGCTTTTCAAGATGCTTGAAAATCTGGACTGTTCAAAAGCCATGGATTTTATAGTCATCCAAATCCATTGTGTTTGTTTATATATCCTCTGGTACTACAGTAGCTGAATTGAATTGAAGTCTAGAGTAAGTTCTGAGACGACTGAAACTAATAAAACATGATTCCCTTTAGAAATGTCTTTTAACTAACCATGATCTCCACCTGGAACATTTATAAATCTGTGAAAATATAATTATTAAATTAATTTGAGTCCTCTACTTCTGTCACATTCAGTTAAAATGCACTGAGTTTTAGAGTTTTTAGAGGGAATACAAAGACATGCACAGGTTGTGGGGATCTGTGATTTTTGTTTCCCATGCAAATGGTGCTACAAGGAAAAAACTCTGCCACGCTTGCCTAAAGCTCTCATTGATCATCACAACTAAAAAGAAAATAAGCATGCCGTAAATACATCTGAAACAGGTCTTTTCAACTCTCTTTGCACTCTACAGGTGAAGGTTATAACAGAAAAGCGTAGAGCCCCAGGCAAATGTCAGTGTATACAAATGGAAATGTAAAAGCTAAAATAAAACCACAGCTGCAGAAGTGGCTGCCCTGGGACTCCTAGAAAAATGGCATTATTAACACCTGTCTGTAGCAGTTATATCAACTTGTAGTAAAAGAAGAAAATCACCAGAAGGTGAAGAAATGTAAATAAATAAATATATATAAATATATATATATATATATATGCTGTTTGGGGAAAATATTTGCCAGTCTTTTCACACACAAAGTAAAAAATACAAGTATAAAGACAGTTTATATGACAGATTTCTTATTTGTCCTCTTACATCTGCAGAGTTACTGTGCTTGCCCATAAAAACTGAAGATGTGATGTCAAGTCTAAATGGAATTAGAAGTAGCTGATACGAGTGAAGCCTAAATCCTCTGTGAGAACCACTCTTGTGGGAGTATCCCTTAAGAGGGCTTCATTGCAGCATCTGGGTAACTGAGTATATGTGGTGTCCTCACTCAGCTCCCCTAAATAGAGCATCTTCAGGTACTAAAGCTATCTCTGTGGTACACAGCATCTTAACCAAACAGCTTTTTCCTCTGCTCATCTAAGACAATGGCAAATCTTCCACCAGCAGGTCCTGAACAAAGTAAGCTTTTCTCAGCATTTCTCAAGTCAAGCAGTAGAAACAGTCATTGGTGATCCATGGGGTATCATTCTGTATCTTTTTCAAATAGATCTAACAGGCAATATCTGGACAGAAAAATTCCCAAAGTAGAATTGTGTAAGAGTGACTGATGCAAAAGTCATGGACAGTCAACAAGCTGTATGGGAAATATCCACTGTGCCTGTATCTTTTTGTTGTAACTAGGGCCTACTGATCTATCTCAATTGCAATCTCAGCTGCAACTAGCTCATAAAGTCCTACAATAATAGCTAAGATGAAGTTTTGATAGAAAGGGCACAAGAAGGCAACAAACTATCAGCTAAATGTAGGTACAAAGGGCAGACCATGAAATCTGAGCACTGTCAGGATATTCATGAACAAACCAGAATAAAAAACCATCAGAAATGTGAAATGTGGTTTGAGGATGTATAAAAAATTTCTACCTCTTCACTCCTTCCCCATTTCTCCATCTCTCCTCCTTGCAATTTTTTTTTTGTTTGTTTATTTAATAAGTACTTAAAAGATTCTTGGGGTAATCCATCGGCAAAGGCCAGTAAGTCTCTGTTGTAGCCTAGAAACTCTGCCCTTTGTTATGAGCCTTGATCACTAGGACATCTAGAAAAGCACAGCTACAAGAATCTCTGATTTGTACCAAGCCACCAACAAAATCCTATCTGACATGCATGTGATTTTGCCTCATGCTCTTTCTGTTGTCCTCAATATTTTCTTATTTTTCCTCTCTTCACCTGTCTCTCTCTCAATTTCACAGTGACCCTGAGCCTCACTTCACAGCACTGGCAAAATAGGCTGCAGCAGCTCCTGCAGAGAAGGAAAGAAACTTGTCTGATGGTGTCTCGAGCCATGAAATAATTGATAATAAAGAGAGCTGGTTGTGGAGGACAGATTGCAGTAGTTGTTAACTACAACTGTGGGTGCCGTATTATCATGTCTGTTTGTGACTGTGATAGCCATCTATACTGAGAATCTGTTCTGTTCTTTTTACTATCATTTGCTGTGACAAATTTGGAAAGCCAGTCATTATTCATACCTGTCCTAAAAATTCAGTGACAGGACTATTCTATCCTGACATATATGTGTGGGGGTAAAAAAGCAATTCTAACCAATGTCTTCAGCCTGAAAAAGATGTCTTTGCACTATTTTGCATTTCATTTATTTTGTTTATGCATTCTGATTTAATTTTCAAATTCTGCTGGTTTGGGGTTCTTTTTTCCATTCATCCTATGTAGCTTTGGCCTGGGACTAAACTGACTCTGGTCTCTGTACTCAAACTCAGAAGCTATTTAAATGTTGAATTTTGTATGTAGTATGGTCAAACTCTTTGTTGACATGTTTCCATTATTTTGGGTGGTTATATTACAGCAATGGCCAATCAGGACTAAATGAAATACATTATTATCATATTGTCTTGCTTCTGAAGAAAAATAAGTTCAAATAAATTCAAACATACACTAGGAAACTAGTCAGTGTTATACATATGAAAATATGACCTATCAACTTTCAAGTTACTCAGTGCTCTTTAAAACCAGAATACAGTATGAATTTATACAATATGAATTTATAAATTCCAATACATCCCCCAATCATCAGATTAGCTTTATTTTTTACTTCCAGTTGTACAATCACTGATGACTTTCACACTGGCTGGTGGGATGTTAATTGTAGCAAAGTTGAATAAGAGGAGTTGAAAAAAGTGCAGAAATTAAAGGATTAAATTATCATTTAGCAAATCCCAACTTGACTCCCCGGACTTTGCTGCCAGAAAGCTTTGCTACAAACACCGTTTGTAACATAACCTTGTAGGAAATGGAATCAGCATAAAATCAAATTACAGAGAGATGCTGATGGATACCTCTCCTATAATCAGGTAATGCCAAAAGGGGCCATTATGACAACAATATATAAAATCACAAATACATGCCTGTGAACAAATTTCAGAACATTTTGTTTCTCTTGCTTCTGTGACTCCACATGGGCAATGCAGAATAAATGAAAACTGGCTGAAAAAAAGATGGCCTCACTATTTAAATATGAGGTTTAATTAATTGAAAGTGTTTACTGATCATTCAAATAGCCAACTGAAAAGCATGCACAACTCTTTTGAGAAAAGGCAATCTAAATATAACTGCCATATTTTTGTTATCCCAAAGCCTTAGGCAGGTTTTTACACATTTTTTTTCTATTATTCATATGACAGCAATCATGCTTTTGAATAAAAACTACTATAGTTCAAGATACCTATTCAAAAAGATGTCTGTTCACTACTACTGAAAGAAACACAGGTCTAGGAGAGAAGTTGAAACCAGTTGTTTTTTCCCCATTTATAAAAAGCACAAGTGGAGATAAACTTGGTAAGTGTCACAGCAATATTTGTTTTGACTGTTTAAGTAAATTAGATTTAAAATATCATTCAGTTTTTCATTTAAAACTTGGGAATGCTAACTAAACTAACAACTACTTTTTAGAGATATTTAATTGTACTCCAAATGGTCACATAATTAAGGATTTAATGTTGTAATACAGTTTATTCTCAACTTAAACCATGAACCTATTATCTGTTCACTCAGAGAGAAAATAGAACACTGCACCAGCTCTGCTATACATTAGATACTGCAGCTCTTACATTAGTTTTGTGTCTTAATTACCAAAGATATCATTAGCTTTGTTAGACTGGGATACTTCTCCTTTATTGCAGCCGTAATTTTATTTGTAAGGCATTGGCTTTCATTGCAGGATAAATTGCTGTGTATTTTAAAATTTTGCCTTTAGTAATTTGTTTCATTGAATTTCTTTCTTTTTCTTATTTATAAATGAAAATCAGAGCTCCCGTGAATATGTGATGAGTCTTTATGGAGGTCAGTCACAGCAGTGGTGCAGGAGAGTGGGAGGCAGAAGCAGTCTCAGAGTGGTGGGTTTTGCCAAGACCAAGATGTTTCGCTCAGGCTTATTTTTAGGTGCTCATAAAGAAATATTAAGTAAAGTCCTTCTTTCTGTCTCTATCTGGGAGAAAAATATAGGGCAAATTATACTCATATGCTAATTACCCAATGGAAATGAAATTGTTTAGACAATATCCTCCCTCTAGGATCTAATAATATAAAAAATATAAAAGATGTAAGACTAGAGTAGAGAGGTGAGGACTATTGAAACTCTGCAAAAGATGCCAGTCCACAGCCATCTCCAAAGACAGATTCTGAGTCCACAGCCATCTCCAAAGACAGATTCTGAAGTAGAGTCCCAAGAGAGAGACCCTTTCAGGACAGTTTGTCCTTTCCTGTAGCCAAATGATACATGGACAAACCTTGTTAACATTATTTCCTCTGTGTTTAAGATGGGGACATTTTCTTTAAAATCAGACCCCAAATCACCCTTGCCTCTGTATTTATTGTATGGGTAGAAGGCTGCCTGCAATGACTAAATCCCATCCATCTTCATAAAAAAGGTCCTTTCTTCAAGGATGAGATTTATTCATCTCATTTCTTTAAGCCCTTGAAAAGATTTGTTCCTGACTCTACAGCTGCACAACGGTGCCTCAACCTTGATTGTGTGATAATGACAGCTTTAGCGTTCAGTATATTCATGTTTAATATAAGCAGAGAAAACTGCAGGCAGTTCACCAACTTATCCTACTGACTTCAATCTTCTTAAACATATATCTAAATATATAGATCTAAATTCATTTGTGTGAATACTCAGCGAAAGCAAAAGAGTTATGAATCAAACCAATGCTGAACTCTACTACATTATATATACATTACCAAAGTTCAGTCCCTAAAAAAAAAATAAGAGAGATAGGATGCATATATATAATATTTCAAAATGTACACAGACTGAGGAAAAAAGAGAAAAATAACACTGATTGACCTCTTCCTCTACACAGGCCTCTTTTTTTCATCCAGAGTAACTGCCACAGCTGCAATGACATCCTTTTTGACTCTTTAGCACCACCTCCCAGACTCAGTCATGGATCAACTAATCCATTTAGCACTTGCTCAACCTTGACATCAGTCTTCTTCGTTTCTTTTTCTGTGTTGCACTAGATAAATTTTGTCTTCGTCATAAACATTCATCTTCTTCATGACTTTCTGCTCAGTACCTTGTAAGTCTATGACCTATCAGTGTCCATTACTTCTTTACTACTTCTAACCTCGTTGTTGCCCATTTTCTCCTTTAGCAGCTCAAATTGAATTTCCACCTATCACAAAACAACCTTTACTCTATAATCCTCTACTAGGACCCTTACTCCATATTCATATGACCTCTCTTGACCTTTCTAAAATTAGAACACTGCTCAAACTCTTGTAAGACTGTGAAACGAGACCACAAAAAAAAATAAATCCCAACATTTTAGACTGGTTTTGTTGCAGGTAATTGAATGATACACACTTGCATACTGTGGGCAAATCTAACAACTCAGATTATGGAAAGACATATTGGAAGCACGTATCCTCTCCACCTCTTATCCAGTCTATGTAGTTGTTTTCTGAATGAGGCATTTAATCTTTGGAAATAATTTTTCCTTTAAGAGAATGTCTAATAAAGCATGAACATAAAACTGCATAGCCTGAAGACTATTTTTGGTACACCTGCACTTGTCCAGGATTATTCATTCCTGTCTGCTGCATGTAACTTCTTACTTGAATCAGTCAACATCTGCATTTGTAACCAATGATAATAACTGGCATTTATTGTAGTTGTACCTCTTCCTAAAAAGGCAAGAAATACGTATTACCTTGAGTTGAAAAAATTGCTATTAACATAATGATACAAATACATTTTTTTTCCTTTCCAGTCATGTTAACATTTGCAAGATATAGTTCAAATGTTCATATAGTTTATATGTTCATGTAGTGTGTGGTTCTGTTGATAAGCCAGAGGGACAGAATGTCATCCAGAAGGACCTGGACAAACTGGAGCCTCATGAGCTTAAACAGGACCAAGAGCAGGGTCCTACACCTGGATTGTAAAAATCCACACTATCAGTACAGGCTTGGGGATGGGGTTTTAGAAAGAAGCCGTGGAGAAAAGGACCTGGGAGTACTGGTGGATGAATAGCCGGACATGACCTAACAGTGCATGCTTTCAGCCCAGAAGGCCAAGCACATCCTGGGCTACATCTAAAGCAACATGGCCAGGAGATGGAGAGAGGTGACTCTACCACTTTGCTCTGTTAAGACCTCACCTGGAGTACTGCATCCAGCTCTGGGGTCCTCAACACAGGAAGGACATGGACCTGATGAATTGGGTCCAGAGGAGGGCCACAGAAATGGTCAGGAGGCTGGAATACCTCTCCTACAAAGACAGTCTGAGAAAGATGGGGTTTTCCAGCCTAGAGAAGAGAAGACTCTGGGGAGACCAAATAGCGACCTTCCAGTATCTGAAGGGGGCCCGCAGGAAAACTGGAGCTGGACTGTTTTAAGGGGCTGTAGTGATAGGATGAGGGGTAATGGTTTTTAAGTTAGAGAAGAGTAGATTTATTGGATTGGATGTAGACTGGATGTTAGGAAAAAGTTCTTTACCATAAAGGCAGTGGAAAAATGGAACAGGTTGCCCAGGGAGGTAGTTGAGGCCTCATTCCTGGAGATATTTAAGGTGAGGCTTAACAAGTCTTTGCCTGAAACATAATATTGGGTCTTATCTGATGGGTTCTCTGTAATTACTACATTTGACATACTCCTTTTGTGAAAAACTAGGTTCATTGCTATATGGGGTAGGCTGTGATACCAACCTGTGGACACAGTATTTTCTCTTATGTAGTTCACCTTTGCACTGCAGTTTTCTCTTCCATGAATACATGCCAGGAACAGCTGTTCAGACATACAAGATCAGCCAGCCACCTGCTTCTCACACTTGGGATCACAAAATGAGAAAAAGGTTACAGTGCTGAACTGAAAATGCATGAGACAGGACTTAATTATGGAATTGTGGAAATCAGTTTTTCACTCAGTGCTTGACATATGAATATCCTGCTTTCAAATGCATGAGCTGAGCAGTTTCCTCTATGTTTGCAACTCCTGGTCAGAGCTTCCCAGAAAAATCAAGGCACTACCTGGAAGAATATGGGCAAGTTGAAGGGAGAATTTGTTTCTACCACTAGGTCTTTGATGTCAGATATTACTGAAAGTGAAGGCATTGTCAATTGTCAAATGAGTGCCTTATGCAATCCCACAATAAGTCTAAAAATATCATCTTGCATCCTGGCTAAAGCACTGTCCTTTGCTCTCCAAAATCACCTGTGTGTAGGGAATTACTGTTATATTCTGTGTATATCAGTACATTTCTCCTTGCAATTGGCTGTATTTTGGGTACCAGCAAATAACTCCAGAGAACCTACATGTTGATCCAGGTGAAGCAGAATCCTACCACCTTGCTGCTTAGAGGACTCATTACCATTTTATACTGTCAGGCTAAAGATACAATGAACAAACAATCAAAGTACTAGGATAGGAAAAATAGTAGACATTACATAAGAAAGATGGAAAGCCCAATGCATGAAATTTACTCCATTACTAACACAAACCATGAACTATTCACAGACTTAGGCTATTAATCCAGTAAAACAGAATTAATCTAATGTCTTTTATGATTTCATTGGTCACTCAGTAAAGACTGCTACTGGTCACCTGAATAATGAAGAGGTGACTCAGTGGACCCTGTCTGACAGTCTGTATGGCTTCCATGAAGTTAAAGATGCTCCGGGTGACTCCCATGGCCCCAAGAACAATAGGTTTGTAAGGGCCATCACACAACTATCTGCTGTAAATCAGGGTCATCAAGACCAGTTGACCTCATATTCCTACACTCTCACTCCTTTCCTTTTGCAGCTTGACCAGCAGTCTGCCAAGAATATTATGTTTTTCTGCTTGTGTGGGGTTTTTTTGTTTGGGGTTTTTTGTATGTGTTTGTTTGATGGTTGGTTTTTGGTTTTGTTTTGGGTTTGGTTTTTTTTATTTTTATTTTGGGGTTTGTTTGTTTGTTTTCCATAGCAGGCTTTTACTAACTGAATTATACAGGAATTTTTAGAAGTGGTCAAAAGTAGATAATCATCTCATATCAAAAGCTAACAACAGAATTCCATGTTTCTGGATCCACACAATATTAGTCATTACAGAAAATATGAGAGATACATTGTTCTGAGAATAATGAATCTTGGCATTTTCCTTTTATATCCATATATACTTTTTCCTTCAAGAAATATTCTCTCTTTTTCTGTCTCTGTGCTTCCCTTCATCTTGTGATCGGCATTTTGTCCTTCCAGTCATCACAGCTGTCCAAAATAGTGCAAAAACAGACAGAAAAAAGCAACAGAACATGGATGAAAACAGAACGTTCTCTGTGTCCTGATGTAGTTGTAAAGCAGTGGAGACTGCACGGACAAAAAGTTTATTGTTGCATTTGTTAAATATAGCCCAGGGCTGTTTGTGCATACTCTCCTTGAAAGCCCAAAGCAAGCCAAGAAGGAAGGAAAGGACACTTCTTTCTTTCAAGCATCCTTCAAAATAAAAAGAATTGCTCCTGCTATTTCTCTACTGAACTGATGACTTCATTATACAGATCTTGTAATCATGTAGATGTTGAAAGGTAGCTGTATCTATTTTTATCTTCTTTGTCAATATAATGGACAAAAAAGCTTAAAATGCCTACCTCCAGCCTAAGTGGCTGACATACTCACTATTGGATGTTTGTTCCACAAGGATAAGTACATACAGAGGAATACAGTAGCACACACATATAATTGGACAGAGATAAAGTGGCTCAGGTATCAGACTGAGCATCTCCATACCTAGTGAGCATCTCCATACCTACTGGTGCATTTTTATTGGGTGAACAAGGCCTGCATCATTGAAAAGTAGAGTAGTACAGGCAAATTATCATAGAGCTTTATACCTTTTCCAGAACTTCCATTAGCATTTCTACAATGAATCGTATTTTGGCACCTAAGAGGCAAAAATTAACTCCCTGACCCACCTCACCCCTTACAAAAAAAAAAAGAAAAAAAAAATAAATTAAAAATTAAAAAAAAAGAATCCAGCATACTACACAGTTGCTTTCATCTTCAGCAAAATATATGAACTTGATTTTCTTCCCCTTTACTTTGGCTATATACAGAATTATTTGAGCTGTCACAAGAAATCAGACCAGTTCTCCATCTAATCCACTCACTTCTTTGACAGAGGCCACCACCCTACACTTCAAATGAAGGTGAAAGGAACTCTTGAGTTGACAATTATGAAACAATCAACCCACAGGCAAAAAAATGCTATTGGTTAATGGTTTGCCCTAAACTCAGAAATCTATGGGTTTGCATCCCTTCGAAAAAGGACGTTTCATCTGATATGACTCAGTATTTTTCATAGTCACATGTACCTCTTAGTGGTTTTCTTAGTACTTTCAAACTCTGAGTGCCAATTTATTCACAGGCAGATTCAACATTATGAAAAGGAAAAGACAACAGAAAATAATTATGCACACTGTCATTCAATATTAGTGACTATTTTTAATTTTAGTGACTATTCCTTTTGTTTGATATAAAGATAAAAGAGACAATAGAGGCCATGATTACATTACCAGCACTTCTATTGTATTACATCATATTATTACATCTTCCTTGTTTGGTATAGAAGTTTGAAACCAACTTCTCAAGCTCACTTGATGCCTTTCAAAATCTCTTCCACTGTTATTTATTTGCTTTCAGAATTCTTTCCATTTTTCTTAAATGAGGTGATTAAATTTAGGACATGAGATTCAAAATAAGATGATACTGAACACTCTCCATATTGTTTTCTACTTGGTCTTTGATCTCTTTAACATCATGGTCTATTTGGAAGCTCCTGTGCACTGAACAGAGTTATTAAAAAACCTCCCTGATATGATACCTTGGTCCTCAGTAGGAACAATTCCAGTATCTTTAGGTCCACTGAGGTATATGGAAAATTCAAGTATATATTTTAATATTCTTTATCTACCCTCTTCAAATTACTTCTGCTTTCAGGTTCACTGAGTCTTGAGGTATGCCTAACACTTAATTACTGCGATTTAGTTTGCAACCCCTTCTACTCTGCTGCTCTTCACCTTAGCTGCAGAGTATTTGAAAAATTCTGCTCAAAGAGTATGACAGACATTGTCAAATAAAAAAAAAAAATCACTATTTCTATAGTGATGTGACATCATTCTATAGAAGCAGGTGTATAACCTCAGACTCAAGGCTCTAACATAGCTTCTTGCCATGTGGACAGAGTGGTCAGGATCATGGGCAGAGTGAACAGAAGACTGACTGTGTCTATGCATGCAAACATATACAAATGGTGTGTGTTTTTAGAGGAATTATACCTAACTTTCAGAATACCCATCTAAGCATCAGGACAAATGTTTAGTAGAAACTGAGCATCTGATTAGGAGATCCTGTATTACTTGAATTTTAAAAATTAAAATAAATATCAATCAGATTTTCGTCACAAAACATCAGTGAATTTCTCTTAGCTTGAAAGTTCTCATAGAAAGGAGAAACTCTCAAGTCTCACAAAAATTGCAAGTTAAAGCAGTAACACTTCTGTATACATAATGTGGTTTCAAGACCACAGGGCTGATCCAAAATTCACTGATATAGTGGACATTCTCCCTTTGATGCCTGTGAGTTTTATGACAACTTCCAGGAATGGATCTTTCCAGGCATGTTACATTTCTCTTCTCTCATATTTTTGCAACATTGAACAAATATTGCTAACTGTAGTTACTTAAAGATAGGTATATTTTACATTTGCTTAGCATAGTGTAAGGATTCAGATACATTCTACCACCCTTTAAGACTGCTACATTAACTTCAGTAGTAACCTTTCAACAGAAAAAAAATATCATATAAAGACTACTTAAAGTTAAGATTGCAAAAAAGGAGAAACAAATCAGGCAAAAACATCACACTGAGTTGCTAGCTCCAGTGTGACTTAAGGCTTCACAAAACAATCTCTGAGGTAATTCCTAGCCAGGATGGTCATCTATTGAAACCTAAAGGCAGAGACCTTCTAGAAGAAAGGTAGAGCCTAGTTATGCTTGCAAAGGAAGATGGTGCAGAAATTCAGAGTGCAGTCAGGAAACACTGAACAAGCATTACTTTCTTCGAATGCCCAAACTGTATTTTCATTTCCACTTCATTTTGTATATTTAATACACTGTGATTCTTAATCTACTGTTCATGCGTTCTAATCATGTCAGATGTGTGGGCGTCCTGTAATTCTTTATGAATAATAAGGAATGCAAATAGTGCTATCTTCAAACTCACAGTTGACTGCACTTTATTGGCTCCCCATCAGCACCTAACTTATCAGCTACTAACTTTCAGAGAGATAATGTTAATGCTAGAGAAATACCTTCATGCACATAATATTGCATTGCAGAAGGGAGAATGTCAGAGCATCTGGCCAATACATGTGCTCCAAGACAGTTTTCTTTGGTGGAGTCAGCTTTATAAATTTCACTCACCTTATTTATTAGGACTGTTTATTAAATGTCAACTGGAACTAATAATGATTTTTGTAGTCTCACAAAATAGTTATCTCAGTTAAGAAAGCAATTACTTCATTGAAACACTGATATATTGAATTGTGAATGAATATCAATTGTAAATAAACTGTACTAAAAAAATGCTTAATAAAGTCTAGAGTTATTATTAACATATGCATAAGTCTAACACAAAAACAAGTCATAAAACTACCAGTAGCATCATCAAGCAAAGTTACATGACTGAGATGTGTTGCAGATGTGACTATAAATGTTTCCATTTCCTCCCCTACATTTCTGCAGTTAAATTGTAATCTAAGTTAAACTTCTTTGAGAAAACTGAATTAAAACTTCTAATGCAATAAGCAAACATTTTTTAGAATGAGTAAGATAGAATATAAATTTCATATTGTCAATAAGCTTCCACCTCTGTTCATAAGGATTTGTTACATCTTTAAACATCACTTCCTCTCAGAAAAAAAATTTTGAAATAACTAGGCAAGTTACACAACCTAGTAATTCGGGTTTTTATATGTGGACCTTGGAGGAAATCTGACATACAGATGAGATTTAAATTTGTCTGGATGTCATCTTTAAGTCAGAGAAAGTCCCTCATTTTATTATAGGTCTTATTAGAAATTAGCTTTTAAGTTTAGGAATATTCTATACTTAGACATGAAACAGCAAAATAGATATTTAAACCTGATTGTTAATTTGAAAAAACTATTGCTCTGCAAACGTCTAGCTTTTAACACTTCTGCTGCCATGAACTGCACTATTAAAATGAAAAGTAAAATTTCTCAGTCCATGAACTATAGAAAGCATTGTCTAATATTTAGATTCTTTTAAACTGCTGCTATCTATTTTAAACTTGACCTTACAAGTTCTAAGCCTTTCTATGATGTGACAAAAATCTTAATTTCCCAAATAAAGAAAGTATGAAACTTCTGAAAAATCATAAATTGCATAGAAATTGTTTTCCCACATACACTGAAAATATTTTCTGGTGAAAGCACTGGGGGAAAACCTACATTTAATGAATTTAAAACCAATTTTGTGCTTAAAGGGTTTGAAATCATGAGCGAAGACACCTGATCTATTCCTAAGTCTCTTGCTAGCTTCCTGTGTGATCACAAGAAATTTATGTGACTTTTTACATTATCAGGTTCACATATCCACAAAGGAATATGAATTTACAACTTTTCACCATAGTTAAGAGTTCTTCAGAAGAAAATATTTTATAAATATTGAAAAAAAAATATTTGCAAGCCTTACATATAATGAGGAACAAGAAATGAAGAAATTATTGGGTAAAATGAAAAACTGTCTGATACTAAGAACAGCTACCAATTTGATGCTTTTCTTTTCTACTTCTCGTAATAGTTTTGTGGAGTCTGTTATTTGTTGTTTGGGTTTTTTTTTTCCTGTAATAGAGTAGTAGTTTTTAGGGAACTGAAACACACTGGAAAAAAATAGGACCTCCAAAATAATTATCAATATGTACAGCATATTATCTGAAAATTCTTTCTAGCCTTCTTATAAACAGATAGCAAAAGCAAAATGAATTAAACTTTATTTGGGAAAGCATAAAACACTATTCTGTGATATGATGTGATGTATCTTCCCCATTATTGGAAAAAAATTGCAGTGATGCTTTAAACCCCAGCGAAAAATGTGGCTACCAGTTTGTTTTGACATACAAATCTTTTATCCAGCCCCACTAGTTCATCATAGAATTGCAGAATCATTTTAGTTGGAAAAGACCATTAAGATCATCAAGTCCATCCATTAGCTTAGCACTTTGCCAAGTTCACCACAAAACCATATCCCTCAGCACCACATTTTCATGTCTTTTAAATACCTCCAGGGAGAGTGACTCCACTGCTTCCCTGGGCTGCTGCTCCAAGCTGGTGTATCCCACATCACGTCATCTTCTCTATTATGGTCAGCCAGAAGTTGGTATTTCCCACACCCTTTTTGAAGTCAGGAAACAATTATGCATGTGCCTAAACTCTGCCTGGATTCTGCCAAATCAGGGACTGTCTTGAGGTTTTTGCAAGAATCACATACTACATGAAGCCCATCCTTCATGGAACTGATATTCAGAGAAATTATGCAGTTCTTGTAATACCTTTTTTTTTCTAAGGAATCCAGCCCTAAGCTTTTCCCAAGGAAGGCATGCCATTTCTGCCATGGTTTCTCATGGATTTGTTACACAAACCAAATAACTGACAAAATTTGATGTCAAATTCTATTCATTGAGGATTGTTTATAGCTAAATGATCAGAATGATTTTTAACCAGTTTTGTCAGAACTGAGTACCTGGTCTCCCTTACAGAGCTTTGCTAAGTTCTCTACCAATTTTTTACACTATTGCACTTCCAAAAAGTCTACTGTTGAGTTTTTTAAAAAAAATTATCAACAGCACTGACATTTCAATTTCATTCTTTGTACTAAAAGTATAAAAAGATGCTTTAACATGGGATCATTAAAAATGAATCTGTTTTCCATGTTTCTGTTGATTTCCAATGGTACACTTGGAAGTATTTTTAATTCTATATTTGGTTATTATAGAAAAACTGAGACAGAATACTGAGGTGATGTCACATCAATTTACATCATTTTTTGTTCATTCGTAACAGCCTCTTGTGCCAAGGAATAAATTAGACAATAATTAAATTATAAGAGAGATCGAAGAGAGAATTTTTTGGGGGGTGTTTCCTGTCTGCATACCTTGTCTCTGGAACACACTAATTAAACAGATTAAACTACTAGGCAGAATATCATTAATCTTTGAAAAAGCTATGTTTACTCCCCATTGAGAAATGCAGATATAATAAAATGCAAACAGTAAGAACTCTGCTGTTACAATTTAATGATGAGTACAGGTATTTTTAAAATAACATTGTCTTGGCTTTTCAGCTTCACTTCTTTGTTTACTTGGTTTTGCTTCAGTGGGAGACACTGAATGGATTAGTCAAGTATTAGTGACACAAATTCACCACTTCAGGGATGACTAGAAATTGTAAACTTCATTGTCTCAACTCAGACTTCTTTCTAAGTGAAATTTTTCAGGTATTTGTACTCAAGCTTTGGTAACTAAAAAAATTTTTCCTTATAACTGTAGGGTAAAAAGATTTTAATTGTGTAAAGTAAATCTTGGACTATTTTAAGGCCTATTTGTTTCTCCTATTAGCAATGTTTTTACAATGTCCTCTCAATCTAACAGCTACTTTAAAAAGTTGTGTGTCCATTGATACCAAGTGACAGAACCCATGCATACTGGGATTTTACCTGTTTTTTTAAGTGCCTGACATATATTTGGTCATTGTGTTTCTATTAACTATGAAGAGCTGACTTAAAGAAGTGTCACGGTTTAACACTGGCCCGGCAATTAAACCGAATAACAGACGCTCTCTATTAATGTCTCTCTCCTCCTTGATAAAGAAAGGAGAGAGAATAAGGGAGAGAGACTTATGGGCTGGAAACTAAACTACACAACTTTAATGAACAGTAATGATAAATAGGAAAAATTACTAAATATATACAAATATACAGGAAGATGGAAACCACATTCCTCCCTCCTTTCCCCCAATAACTCTCACGTCACCACCGAGGCTGCAGGGCAGCCCTGGGAAAGTCCAGGCTGGACTCCTGGAGTCGGCAGCAATCGGGAACCAGAGGCAAGAACACACAGATATGGGCTGGCATGGATCAGGACCACAGGCAGACGAATGGACGGGATCCTTCCAGGATGCCGAGTGAAGGAAGGCAGGAAATCAGGAAATCAGAAGTCTGGAAATCTGGAAATCCGGAAAGATCTGGCTCGGCCCTTCTAATGCTTCAAATTTATACTGAGTATGACGTGTATGGGATGGAATACTCTGTTTGGTCAATTCTGGCATCTATCTTGTCTGTTCCTCCCCAAAGGAGGGCTCAGGTGGGACCTCTGTATCCTCCTGGACAGTAAAATGTTTTCCTCAGAGCTGAGCAATGTCCTTGGCTCTGCATACCAGTCTCTAGCAGTAGCTATAAACATCAAGTGTTATCAATCCTAGAAGCACACACTGTCTGAGAAACTTGCTGTTAATTTCAGCAAATGCAACTACTTACAAGAGACTTAGCTAAAAGCAAAAAGTACAAGACAGAAAATCACCTTTATCCTGGCCCAAACCAGGACAAGAAGATAGAGATGAACAGTGCTCAACCAGTGGAATTTTCACCTAACAAAAACTATCTGTATGAGGCTGTAAGTGTACAGAATGGATGAATTTAGCTCTGATCCTTAGGTTATATATAAGGCACCCTAAACTACCATCTTTATAGTTACTGTAACAATTGATAGGCTATATCTTAGACTCCACTAAGAGATGGAACTACCTTATACAGAATGATAAATTAATGAAAGTTTAGACAGAAGTGGAATAATTAGGAGGTCTATAGCAGGTCTAACTCAGAAAGGATTTTGAATAAGCAGGTACAAGTCACTTTCTTTTTGCTATCCTTTCCCATGGGTATGGCTCCATGGAGCAAATTCCTTCAGGCAGGTTGATCCTTTGAACACTAACACAGGTTAACATCCTGCTGTTTGGCCAGTGGTTCTGCTCTCCTTCAGTTTGTTATGTTACTCTCTATGCCATTGCTAATGGTCAGAATTTACAATGATTTCAGAGAGATCTCAAAAAATACAGCTAAAACTTCCAGCCAGTTCTGACATTACATTAATGAGTGAGAAATTTCATGCAGATGGCTATTTAGGGAGAACATGCAAGTGCCTGCATGTGGAAATATAGAGATTTGTGGGTGTGTATTTACAAAAATAGCATGATGGAGTCTTGTCCTTCAAGGAAAATAACTGAATTTTCAGTATAGTTATTCTTATGTATGATATAGTTTTGCAAGATTTTAGAAAAGCAGAACTTATACTTCACATAGACTTTTCTGGTCTTTACTGAAACAAAATCTGTTATGATATGCAAGTCTAATGGAATCTTCTCATCCATTTTAAAGTGTTTTAAAAATTTTATTCAAAAAAGTTGGAATACCTAATAAAAAACTTATGGCAAGTGGATGGTTCCTTCCTGTTATGTTCCACATTAGAGTCCACACTTCTTCACAACCTAATTAAATAGTGATGATAATGAGAAATTGTATTTCTTATTGACTAATACAATTACTACATTTTCTACAGCAGTAACTTTCTTCTTGGAAATTTTACTTATTTCTGTGTACTTTAGTTAGCAAAATACTTTGAATTTTACCAATGAATAGAGTTCATGTTCTTTATTAATACTGCAAAACATGGAAATAGATAACCTTATGGCCCATAAATGAGAAATCTATTTTCATTTCTATTCATATTCCAACTAATTTCATTCTGGGAAATAAAAAAATGTGTTTTTATACTCTCCTACACTTAGAAATGTTTGTCAGAAAACAGAAAATACTTTTAGGCAATATACATGCATACCCATAACAATGGAGTGTAATTCCTTTAACATCCTTTAACACAACTCTGTATGGTTGATTCAAAAACTGCTGTAATTCAAGAGACAGGCTTCTGATGACTTCAAAAGACTTCTAAGGTTTTTGAACAGGCCCCCTAGTGTGTCATCCACTCTAATTTTTACCACCCCAAGCAATAAAACTCCCTTTAGTTTTCTTTAATTAGCTCATAGAGTAATTTTTTGAATTCTTTTAAATACAGAATCTATTTTACATCCTTGCTGATTTCACAGTTACTTGTCTGGAGCTCTCTTATTATTGAATTCTCAGGGAATTTAATCTTTTTTTGAATCAATTCCAAATGTCTTTTCTTCCAGATATAATCTCAATTTCCACAATCAGAAGGATACATTTTTATAACTTAGGAAATTTTTTGATGCATATTTGTGACTGTGATATACCAGTAGACATCTAGACCATTAATATTTAATTTTACTTGGATATATTGTACTTTAAAGCATCTTGGAAATATTTTTTTCCTCTTTTTCTCGTGCAGCTAATGTTTTATAAGCTAATGGTAGATGCTTATATTCAGAAGAAATCACAACACAGCATACAAAACAAAACCAAACCCACCTCATTTATCACAACACTATTTATTTGAGTTGTGATTACTTTTGATTTACTGTTGACATATCACTGTTATTTCCTTGTATGCAATATTGTAATATTTTGTCAACATATTGTCACTGACATGCCAGGTCTAAGGGACCTCACCCAAAACTGGCTAATTTATTTCCCTACATTATCTTTGAATTAATTTTCAGAGGTACCATTGAAAACAATATATTGCACACCTCTTATTCTCCCTAGTGCTTTGCACTTTCAGAAATGGTATCCTACCTTATATATAGAATTGTATAAATAGGTCAGATTGTCCCAAAATGATTTTTCAGTACAAAATCAGACAAAAGAAATCTATTTAATTCTTTTCCCAGGTGCAGCACTAAGTATGTTAATCAAAACACTGCAAAGGCATTTTGTCATCTTACCCTGTTAGGAAGGACAACTTTTTAAGGCCATTCAATGACAATGTCTATAACTGAGGTCAGTCACAAATTCAACACCAACTAAACTGAGCTGACAATCTGTGTTTTAAAGATGACTGGAGTCTTCTTGACTAGGAATGACAAATATTTTCACACAAGTAAGCAGGATTTCTCCAACATCTATGTTGAAATCTATTGTTTGGGGTGATGGAGAAAAAAAATGCTAGAAAGAGCTCTGTCTGCCATAGTCTCACAACCTTTGTGGACCAATATAAAGGGTGGTTCACAGAGGTACATCTTTTTATGTTTGAAGTATTTAATCCTTATTAAGATATGTATTTATTTAATCATCCATTAAGTGATTTGTCTTGAAATTATAGACACAAAACACCAATCCCATGTAAAAGTCTGCAAAGATTTAGTAAGATTTCAGTGGCATATCTGTTGGCACTCAAGAACTATAGTTTTGTTTTTGTAATATTTAACGTACAGATCCATATTAGATTTTATTAAGCATAGGCATGACTTAAAATCTTCAAAGATACCTATTCAAGATGGAAATTATAATAATATTACAGAAAGTAAGTTAGAAATCACAGGGTATTTTTTTCTAGATGTCGTTAGGAAAAAAAAAATAGGGAAAACATTATTACCTCAATTATATTAAGATATGAAGTATCTTTTTTAAAAAAACACTTATTTAATTCCTAAGAACATTTTTAATAAAAAAAATAAAATGCTGTCTCAAATTGCTATGTGATTTGGGCTGATCTACATGGCTAGAGCTTCCATGGCTTGTTAAAATCTTGTTAAAAGCAGAGATGTATTTCTGAAAAAGAATTCTTAATCCTCTTGTCCTCCCTATGTGACTGAGATATGACTGAGATCTTCTAACAGCTCTGGCAATATTTACATGTCTGTATAATGCAAAATACAGAAAAGTACTTTACCCTGAACTGGAGATTTTTCTATTGACAATCCTTTCTTCACTCACTTTAAGAAGTGCCTAAGATGAATCAAACTCCCATCAAGTCTAGAGGAAGCTTGTGGCAATTCAAACAATATTCCTTTTATGAACAAAAGTATCACTATTTATTTAATTTCTCTCCATTAAAACACCATCAAAATAGCTGATATAAACTCACTGCTTAGAAAGAAAGAAATCATAGTTGCTTTTATCACTGAATATAGAAACTAGAAGATACATAACATTGTGTTTTACAGAAGAAGATTGACTTCTTAGCTATGTAAACTTGACAAGAATCTTTCTGACTGCCACCTTTTTGACACTATTGACTTTTCTCTAGGTGACTGACATGTTGAGTCCAGTTTTCAGGCTGTGAAGATACACTCTTAGTGTTCTTAATGAGTGTAGAAAACTGAAGTTGCTTGTGTGTTCTTTAGCAACAGATCTCTTATGTGTGATACTTCATTTACATATCTATTTTAAATACAAGTCAAGTTCAACTTCTGAAGAAAAAAAAACATTGTTTGTTTGTTTGTTTGTTTTTTAAATGTCAGGACAGTGAAGTCACCATTCCTGATCTCCTACACTCATATAAAACAGCAATAGAGAATCTGGATTCATAAAATTCACAGGCATACACCATCCTTTGAAAGCAGCCTCTTGATCTTTGATCTTCATTGCTTTTACTGCACCAACTTGTCACTGGTGCCAACACACACCCTGAAATGCCCTGTGTCCACAGCCACTCATGATTCCTCGGTAACCTTTGGAGATTACAGAGTATGTGGCACAGAATTTTCCCCATCTTTCCAGTCCTCAACACATTCCATTAAGACCTGGTGCTCTGCTGACATAGTCTGGTATAAGAGGCCAGCAGGTCCCAGGACACTCGAACATTGTGAACACTTCTCCAAGAAGATGGCTCATCTTGTGGCCTACTGTACTTTAGAAAGTTTAAACTAATTTGGAAAAGGTAAGTCTTTCGTGCTGCTCTTTCAATAAAGCAGAGATTGGAGTCTGGGGACCAAACATAAACATGGTTGCTTACCTAGAATCAAACCTTCTAAGAAGCAAAAAACAGCACCTGTGAGGATATAGCTAAGTATTACATGACTGCCAATCCACAGTATATTACTGAATATTTTACTCAAAGCCTTGTAGCTAATGAGTTACCTCAACTGACACTTGGCTTGCAAGACACAATCTCAAAACTACAGCACAGTCACTTGTACTCAGTCAAAATGTTATGATGCTGCTTCATGTCCATGACAGCCTTACTATCACAATGATACACTACAGTAGCCCTGCTAAGTGTGGATTCTATTTCTAAAGCCCTTGTCTAAAGTAAAATAAAATCCTGAGGAAAAGAACAGAAAAGCAGCCTACTTAGCAGGAACCTGTAATTTCAAAATAGTACACAATAAGATTCATATCATAAGATAAACTGATGGCATGCATATGACAACAGCAGGTCTCCAGTTTCTGCAGTGAATTCCATGCTGTTGGTGTGTGTTTGAACCATAACCTTATACACACTGCATTGCACCTTCCTGGCAGCCTGAAATGAGGCCACTTGCCACAAAGGAAGAGATCTGCTGAGATGGAGCCCAAAATATTTAAACACCTGGACTGATTACAATAAGCATTTCAAAACAGTGTGCTCCAAACATTCAAAGGAAAATAGATCACTGTGTATATTTTATGGAAATACCCTATTTTGAACCACGTCCAAGAGCTCTCCCACATAACTCCAGGGAAACATCCAGAAGATGAGCACACAGTCTACAGTACGGTACTGTGAGAAGTACACAGTTGGGATACAGATACCAAAGCCTAGGGGACTGCTGCTAACATAATCAAAATAGTCATCAGGTAAAAGCACAGAACAACTAAACAGTAGTCATCTGTCAAAATCAACTGTATTACTATGGGTGTTTTATTTTTTTCGTTTGTTTGTTCTATTTTTATACAATTTTCAAAAACATCTAGAGACTTCTTGTTTGTTAAAAAATTCATACCAGAAGATATTTTTAACATTACTATGCTATTCAGTGGAGTGTATAAAATATGGAAATATAAGGCCTCCAAAAATATTCCTATATTTTAAAAATAATATATCATATTAAGACTTTACGTAAACTTCTGCTAATTAACCTTTGAAACAGAGACTAGCAAGAGCTGTAGATAACAGTGATAAAACAAAAGTGGAACAAACCAGATGATTCTTGAATTGTTCCATGTCTGTATTACTAACAGGCAACATGTTTATTAAAAAAAAACACAAAACACATTACTTGTTGGCAGAAGTCTTTTACACTTTAACCTCTTTCATATAACAAAGGATGCAAATTACTTGCCATAATTTCAAGGCCTAAAAGCTAAATCTGTTACTCTGAGCCAGTCACTGTAGGTTCTCTTTATTGCTGTCAAAGGGAAACAAGCACCTCCAAAAGATAATACGTTTCATCCTAAAATAGCTTCTAAAGTAGGCCAGATTATTTATCTTTCAGCTATGCCTATTTATTCCATTTACTGGAAAGGAAGCCTGTGTGACTAGCATGAAATTAGACAACTCACTTTAAGAAGGCTGAAGTTACATAAAAATAAACCTGTTTAAATGATCCTTCTTTCATTTTAGGATTGGTGTGGGAATAGCTGCATTTAAGGCTGTTTCTGTATATATATACACATAAAGATTTTTAGACAGCAGTTAGGATTACTGTGACTCCTCCTTTGCACTCTGTACAGTAATGCTTACTGGTTTAAGTACATTGATGAAGTTAATGTTGAGCCTGCACACAAGGTCTATCAAAACAACTTTTAAGGGGATCAAAGTCCATTTACTTTCAGTTTAACACTCATTCACCAACATATTGGCTATTCACCTAGCTTAAATTTTTCCCCATCTCTCAGCAATAACATTTTGAGGTCTCTCCTTGAAAAGCTTTAGAAGTGCTGCACAGCCTTTATTTCTCACTGGTCTGTGGGAAGAGGGATCTAACTTGGTCTAAAGAAAAATCTCCAGCACAGTAATTGAGTCTGGGCTACCAGATGAATATTGTCTTCATTGCATGGCTCTGCAAGTACATTGACAGATGGCAAGTACTGTAGTTTTCTGTGCTATGTCAAACTATGTATTCAATTTTTTTTTTGAGTGAACATTTCTATATTGATTTTCTGCAAAACCCAACTGTCTTCATTATTTTTCTCCATCTATTTTTCCCTTCTTTCTGTAATTTTTGAATATTTTTTTTTCATCTTTCTCTTGCATTTACTCATAATTTTTTCAGGAACTTTGTTCTAAGTTTCCAAGACTTTCCAAGAGTTTGTCATTCCCATAATTCTTAACACACTATATATAACCTGTCTCTACCCAAGTCAACAGAACAGGCAGAAACCAGCCTTATGTTAAAAATCACGGGTTTTGGGCCCTGGAGATGACCTACAACGCCCTCCTCACTGCTCCCCTTCTCTCTGCTTTTTGCAATCAGGTCCGTATTTTATATTAATAGACTAAGCATCCTGTATCTGATAGTTTTCCACAACTTAGCTACATTTAGCAAATACTTAAGCGGTATTTCAAAAGTCTATTCAGGCACCCATCATCCTTAGTAAAACTCAATAGCAGCATGTAATTTCTGAAGTTTTATTCTGGTGATAATCTCTGCAGCAGCTAGCAGTGTTGTAGGAGCAAAGAAATAGGCATGAGAAACATCTATGAGGCTTGGCAGTTTTCAAAGGACAATTGAATATGCATCTAAGGCAGCTTCCAGCCCTCTGAGCTTAGCTATTTTCATCTCTATTTCCACCCATGATTAAATTTTCTATGGGCAGCATAATTTCTACAATCAGTCTTTAACTGCTTTTAATCTGATGTTCCTGTCTTCCAGCCTGATAGGGACTCCTGCCTGTCATTTAAAAAATGTCAACCCACTTGGACTGGGACAAAATGCACAGACTGTTGTATTTCAGTTGTTTCAACCATATGATGCATTCTGGGTATTTGTGGAAGGAAAACACTGTCTAATGCTGGAAATTATTTTCATTTATGGTCAAATAAAGAAAACTGCCTTAGGCAAGTTGATTTCATTCAACCTGGTTTTGAAAAGGGCAAAACCTCTTAGTTTTCTAAGCTTTTCTGCAGGAGAAAACAAGCTGCTTTTTTGTAAGTCTGTTGTGCAACATTTCCAGAGAAGAATACATTTATTGCACTGGTATTAATAATTTAAGGATAATTGTACCTTTAAAATTTACAGTGCAAGACTAGATTGACATCTAAACAAAAACACAGCTCACTGGTCTTGCAGCAAGACAATTCCTCTGGTGAATGGGTTAAACTGTTGCTGTCACTTTGAATACAATTAATACAAATGATACGCAAAGAATTGCTCTGTCAGGAAATGTCACTGTCATTGAGCACTGTTCCCAGGCTGCCTTCAATTTTCTGTCTGGCTCAGAAAATTTTAATAACAGGTCAGAATTCAAATGAAAAAATTTAATGCAAGTGCGTTGCTCCTACCCAACTACTATTTCAATTTTCATTTTCTGCTTTGTGCTTCACATGATTTTTTGCTTACCAGGAGACTATTTTTAACTGCCCATTTTCTGGTTTGCTTAATTCTTCCTCTCTTTCTCTCATAACTGACACTAACAGTTTTTGTTGACATTTCTTATAATACTTGGCTTTTTTTATTATCTTCAGAAATAATACACTAAAAGACCCCACAGGCAACACAAGACAAGTACAGAGGCAGAAATAATTAGTGTTTATAGAGCACCACTGAAAATCTATTCCCTGTAACGCCCACCCATGCCCTGTGATCATGTCTTTTCCTACCCTTTCTTTACTGCAGTGTCCTGAAGGTTGCTTTTGGTGTTTATCACTTTTCTCCCACCATGTTTTCCTGCTTGGTGCATGATGCATTTTAGGATCCTCTGTGCTAACTCCTCCATATCCTTCTATTTCAAAGTAAACTATAATGGGTTTGATGCCTTCCTGATATTTTCTCAACAGGTCCCAGATTCCTGTTGGTCCTGTGCATGATGCTCTGTGCAAAACCCATGGGTGAGTTTGCACACTTGTAAGAAAATACGTAATTATGCAAATACTCCGGATTAACTCTGCAAGGCTAGTGGTCTTGGAACAATAATCTGGGGACCAAATGTGGTATCAGGCAACGGGGGTGGGAAAGGGTCAAAGGGAATGGAGAAAATGGCTGTTCCCAGAGTCAGGGTCTTTTATAATCCAATGAAGAAGACAAGGACCAATGCTGTTATGATAATAGGTAGATAATTATTGGGATAAGAAAATGGGTGAAGGAAAGGAACGTGGATTCTAAGCTTGACCTAACTGGGAACTGCCAGGTGGCTTGAGTGCTGCTGAGTGACTTGTGCATAGCAGTGCCAGAGGACAAGCCATGAGCTTCTATGAGTACCTTTCTCTGCTAGAGCACCCCTGGTTAATAGCATCTTCTTCTATACATGGTACTGTCCCTCATCATTCAGGTCCCATACGAGGCTCAGAAAGGTGCTTACTTGCAGCTTATTCAGCATTTGCCACCTCACTGCCCTTGCAGATGGGAAGAGCAATGCCCGCCTTCCCTGCCAGCCCCTTGGGGGGTTTGCTGATGTACCTGGGTTGAGAGTGTACCTGGGTTGAGTCAGCTGAGCTGACTGTGAGCCAGGCTACTGATGCCCTGCAGCCTTACCTCTCCTCCTGCCTTCATGCTGACTTATACAAACATTGACAAACCTGAACACCTCACTTCCCTTCTCCTCCTTCTCCCTATCACCACAACCAAAGACATTTCCTCCTAAGTGAGTCAAGAACATATTTTTACCAGTGTCTATAAATTATTTTTTTTTCCTAAATTACACACTCTGACCCTTCATCCAGAATCCTGCTTCAGGTATGAACTTAATTCCCTCTCTTCCGGGAACAGCATCACAATGTGATGAGTAACTCCACTTCAACTCGCCTGCCAGAATGCTGAAGTCTGTGTGCAAGCACTTTTAGCAGGAGATAAATTATCTTTCTTATACTCAAATTAATTCATTCTTGCAGTAATAAATGGCATTTTTTTGACACCGACTTTCAAAAAAATGTGATGAAATCTAACTTTATTTCAGTACATGCCCCGGCATGCAGCAGTTCCAAGAACTATGCCAGTTCTGTCTCCACTTGCCAAAACACTTCCTTCATCATTCTCTTCTGCTCAAACTTCTTCAGCCTGTCTTTACTCAGGAAATATAAAGTTCACTTAATGTTCACTGAGACCATTAGCTTCTTATTGTTTGAGAGCTCCTTACATCCACCAAACCACACAGTGAGCTGAGGAAACAGCTAGTGCAGTGTAATTGGCATCTAATTAAAAAACAGGATACTTAAGCAAAGTCTAAAATTTAAACTTTAATTGCTAAAATATGTATGGCCAAATCTTTTGGCCATGAAGGTAACAGTAAACGTGTATTCAATGTCTTTATAAAAGTACTGGCTTCTTGAAATAAAATGTCAGAAGTAAGCAAACCGTCCAGTGAAAACTTATCTCAATGCTGCTACTTCCACTACTGCCAACTATAGCATTTACATCATTTTGGTGGAATGACAAAACTGATCCCTTTTAAGTGGATGTAATGGGAGACAATGGGGCATGACCCAGGAAAACAAACTGCTTTCAAAATCTTCAGAAGCTGGGGAGGAATGAGGTAAGCCTTCTTCCCAGAACAGAAAAAAAGTTTCCCCCTTCTCAAGATGGCATAGAAAATGCATCCTTTCCTCAATATTAAATGCTTCAGTAACCTCTCCTTCATGCTGTAAGAAGTAGAAAATAACCAGCTGTTGGCTCATCACTTGCCAATAGCTCTTCTTAAAATACATTGCCATACTCATATGACAAATGCTAAAAAGTACTGTATAATATGATATATACATAGATAATTATGTGCTGTAAGCTAATATTAATGAACCAATTAAGTGCTCACCTTTCTTTTTTCCATACATTTTACCAGAGCAGTGAAATTTAAGCTAAATCAGATAGCTAACTATGCAAAATACTAAATACATATAAACCGCTTATCCCATGATGCCTATATAATATTTAATCCAAATATTTTTATTCATGAACCATTATGAAATTTTGCTAGAAGAAAAGGGTGAAATTTTCAAATTCAATTTTCTGGTTCAGATAAAGGACTCCAAAGTAGTTGTCAACAGGGAAAGAACCACCACAGTTATCCTTTTTTTTGAGTATGCTTTTTTCTCCACTTTTGAGCTGCTTATAAAACCTTCAAGTTCTACCCTATTCATCATTCAGTCAGTGGTAGGTAAGTAAATTAAGAGCAAAGTCATATCTGTAAACTGATTTTCTCAATAAAATTATAGGCCTTAATGCCTTTTCAGCAGGAGTCCTTGTAGTAAGTAAGAAGTGTTAATGTTATTGCATGAATTACTTTTAAAAGAAGTATTCTTAGAAATATTAAACATAGATACTGCAAGGTAAGTGAGTTTATGGAAGTCATATATCCAGATTTCAAATAACTTCACTAAGTAACATAATTAATACTGCATGTTCTGCATGTTTGGGGTTTTTTTTGTATAATCCATTTTTGTATTGTAGGGTGCCCAGGGGCTTTTGCTCGTGGGTTGCTATGAATCAAGGCATCATTTTAACTCTGTTCTTGTTTTCAGGACGATCAGCTAAGATCATAAACAAATTTTTCTTTCTTTTTAAAGAATGATATAATTACTCCCTAAATAAATCCTCAATCTTTTTGTCAGACATAGATTTGGTATGCTAATTTTCTTGTGGATAATTCAAAACATGCAGATCGATTTGTTTAAGTCCAACCACCACTCTGGCCTAGGACAAAGAAAATATGATTGCTTTAAATCTCATATATGCAGTTTCCCATAGGAGTGGAATACAGATGAACTGCAAATGAAACACTCCCATCACCACAATGCCCAAAGCAATTTTCCAGTATGCCCCCTCCCTGCAGGACATATTTTACTCTACCTTTGCTATGTTTATAACATGATTTACATGTTAATGAGAAGTGACAGGGACTAAGTAATTAGGAAGCAAGACTGTAGCTTGTCACGCATTTTGAATACCGTACACTGCAATTCTGGAATAAATATTCAGCCTCTTTCCTAATTTTCTTCTTAATTAGAAAACACAGTCTATTTAGTCTTTCTAAGTCCAATACACCCTCCACAGGTAAATAACAGAAAAGGATTGTTACAGTAGGCATGCTTGATCTGTCCTAGTTCTCCTAATTTTGGTGATTCACCTTAAACCTGGACAACAGTGATAGTAACATAAAATAGAGATAAGAAACAATCCTCTCACTGAGTCTATGACTATGAATGTGAAAAGTAGCAACTGTTTGCACTGGATAGACTTGCTGCACACACATGCAGATGTGTCTTACTTGGATATTTTGTGGGTAAGAACTTTGTGTTATTACTGTGGGGAACATCTTTACCGCGGGGCTATCAAGGTCCTACAGCAAGATCTGAGGCATCTGAGTTTGGACAGAATGGCATTCTGATGACAATAAGGAAGAAAAGTGAAGAAATGTAAGGCTGTAAACAATTTATACAGAATACAGGGAGCAGGAGCTGCCTAAGCTGCCATTTCCATGGCAGGGATGTAACTGATGCCAAATAACCACAGCCTCCTTCCCCTCATCCATCCACATCCCTCCTTTGCATGCAGTAACTTTGCTCTGTGTGAGTTTTTCTCACATGGTTCTATGTGTAAGATCAGGACCTCAGTAACAACATTTCAACAGTAATTGTCTATGGTCATGAATTGAATTAAGTTTTGGAATATACTTCAGAAGTATGAACATAATATCATTCTAATTATTCAGGTCAGGAAAAACCACAGAGCAAAAATTTAACTTGCTTCACAGTACTCTAATTGAAAACAAGCAAACAAACAAAAAACCCAAAATATTTTCCTTGCAGAACTCCATAGTTCTTTGTGCCAAATATATAACAAAGTTTAAAGACCTCTGAAGCTGTATCAGTTTGGTTTATATCACCTTTTTATGCTAAGAGACTACAATGATATATGCAAAACTAAAAAAACCCCAACAACCTAGTATAAAAACTTTACTTACATCTATCTTTCCAAAGAAATCTGTTCACATTTTCACTCACTATAACAACTTATACTCTAGTTATCAACACACTTTTCAATGTCCAATCATAAATTGAAAGATGAATGTTAATGTCAATCTGATAGCTGAAGGTAAACATAACATGGCAGTGATTAATTGTGGGTTTTTTTAGCAGTTTTCATGGGAATAAAAATATAAACATCTCAGCTTGAAACATTTGTCTTCATTTATAAAATATGCAAAATATTTAATTAAAAAGAGATGGTCAAGCTATTTCTAGTTTTATATTGCATATATTAAATATATAGGGGCATAAAAAGTCAGAACTAACAGTGAAAAGTAACTGGCTAGTACAAAATTTTCTTGTAATTCCCTCAGCTAGCCAGAAAAGTATAAATTGCAGTCTGTCTAGCCATTGAATAAAGGAAGATAAAAGATGAATTATTCTTTTGAACTCACTTTTGACAGATGAAGTGCTGGCAGTATGGTGAGACAGACTTTCTCATCTTATTTTTAAAAAACATAATGAGTCAACTTGACCATCTTTTACATAGTATATTGCTACTACTGTATCTGAAGGAGTGTGATAGAAAAATGCCCCTCATAATAATCTGTTTAGTCAAATAGTTTTTAACAAATGAAGAAAGCGGAGTTTGAAATGCTGAGCCTATAACGGGGCAAAATGAGATAGTTCTGGAAGCTGAAGCAAGTATACTCAACAAAGCAATGTAGATATACTCAGTTTAGGTGAGGGAGCATTTCTATAAATTAACCCAAGGCCCTTGTCTCATAATTCACTTGACAGTTTATCAGCCCTGAAAATGAATTCAGGCAATTTAGATGAAGGATGGAGGCAGTGGCTTCAAAGCACTATGAGGCAGCTCAGAAATATTCCTTGAGTTTAAGCTTTTTGTGTTCTAAAGGTTAATGGTCCCCAATCATACCTTCTGCTGGGTTTTATTAGTATAAAAACCAGCCTGCAAGGTACTCTGGGTGCTGCATGAGAAAGGTAAATAGAATGAAAGACAGTCAAGTTATCTTGTTGTGTTTGGCTGACAGAAGATGGGTTTATGAGTCTTCAAAGCCAGCCTTACCCATCGAGGACTGTGGGGAAAATCTCACATTGTAGATGAGCTTTTAGTACTGTTTGCTAGTTCCTGTCAGTATCTAAACAAGACTTTATCTGGAACAAGTCTTTTCAGACATGCCATAGATATGAATGTGTCACCTGACCATTCCTTAATACTAACAGAATCTGGCATATAGCCATTTAAAAATAATTAAAAGTATTTTCAAATATTATGCTTAGGGCTGATCCTCACTGCAGGCATTTGCAGTTTTGGAGTCAGAGACCACAAACGTACATTTTGAAAATTTAACAGCAATATATAGAAATAATTCTTCTGTTGACAATGTAGTTTTTAATCTACAAGCTCAAAAAGAGGACTCTTCAATTCATATCTTCTCCGAGTTAAAAGGACAGGCTTCACTTTTGTGAGATAAAATTCTGTCAATAAAAGGTTTACTAACTGTAGTAATGCTGACAGAACATTTCTGTTATCTTTTTTTCTTTATTTTCCTCCAGATTACGAGGAAGGCTGTCTCAAACAGGAAGCACAGACTGAACAGCCTGATAAACATGAGAATGATAGTAAGCAACATGACTTTGGTTAATACTTAAAATTCTTAAATACTTATTGTAATAACCTGGAATTTTAAAAATTTTTAAATTTTATTTCTGACTATCATGTCATGGTGGTCTTTTTGCATAGATTTCTATTCTACAGCAAAATTCTGTTTAGAATTTCCCATGGTTAAGGTAGTCTTTATTCCTGCTCCAAATGGCTTTATAGCATTGTTACGCCCTAATAAACTGCCTTATGCCATGCTGAGAGAGTGCATGAAATGAATCCTGAACGTGCTGTGTGCTAAAAGATGCAGTCTTGTAATCACATTGCATCATGACTGTCACTGCATGGTCCTGTCATAGGAGTCATAAAAGTTACATAAAAGCATTTGATCTGATCAGTTATTGGCCCAGTGGACCTGTCCAACTCTGGGGCAAAGTTCTCCGTCTTCATTGCTGTACAGAAAACTGTACTGGAGGGAGCTGCTGCAAGCGTCAAAGATGATCACTTGTTGCCTTATCTTCCCTCCAGTGAGTTAAGAAGAAAAAAAACTCAGTGCAAGATTGCAATATTCAGGTTGGACTGAGACCCCTGAAGAGGAAGATTTACATGTCCTGGGCTTGCAAGAACCTCTACTGAAGGACTGGTAGGGCAAGAGAAAACCTAAACAAATTGTAACACATTGGAATTATGCCTAGACTCAATACTACTGTTTTTTTACTGCAGTAAACTGACTTACAGGCTCCTAGGCATGTTTCACCTGACTTTAGGAAGGCAGTTGTAGTAGTACTGCCAGTATCACTGTTTGCTCATAGCTTTCAGTTTAAATTATCTGTTGAACAGAACACAGAATGCCAAGGAAATAACAGGTTTTCCACATGTTTTAGATAGCTGAAAAACTTTTGCACCTTTAAACTTCTTTAAATATATTTAAAATGTATTGGTAAATAATGGGGAAAGTGTTAAAATTCTTTGATTTTAATCAGGGTATCTATTTTGAACCAATACTCCTAGAAGCTTCCCAATAATAAAATGGACCAAAAAACCACAAGACTCTGAAGCAGCATTTAAAATATATATATATATATATCCATCTTCCTTCTCCCAAGTTGAACTCCTGGTCTAGGTTCCTGAGCATGCACATCTAATCAGAGAGAAGGGTTGAACACTTCTTCTGCTTGGTAATGGACCTGCCACTTGTAAATTTTTAATCCAGTTAAATTTTCATCATCTTCTGAAAATTTCCATACTGTCTTGTGATAAGAATTTTGAGTATATTTTTCAGACTTTATCTCCTAAATAAATAGTAGCAATTTCACAGCAGACAACAGAGGTTATTGCTTGAGGATGTTTTTCTTCCTGCTGTAAAAAGATGTTATGTAAATTATTAGAGAGCATTACAATGGTCCTATTTTCTTTAAAAAATGAGAACAAACCTATTGAAGTAACACAGAACTGATGAAATTACTCACTTACTGTCCGAAAACAGGATAAACAAAACTCAATTAGATTAATACATATATGTCATAAGTGAAAAGGGAGCTGCAGTTACTCTAACTTTATTAGAAGTAAAAAAAACCCATGCAATACTTTTCAAGTACTAAAATAGTCTGAATCTTTTCACTTCTTCACAGAAACTGCTATTAGTTGTTTAGTCATAGATTTTTGTATGGCTCACGGGAGGCATTGTGATCAGCAAGTCTGACCTCCTCGATAATCTTTTCAAGAAATTTTCCATCCTACGAACTGTGTGCACAGAATTGCTCAGAACAGAATGTTGGGGTTTTTTTCTTAATTTCCTTTTATACCCAAGGTACTTTAAAACACTTTACATAGTAATAGATCAAAAAAAGATCAAGAAAGCAGTTTGCAGAAAAAATACACCACTGCTCCAGAGTGGGCCACAAACATTTATTGCTCCATTGGAAGTGATTACAAATCTCAGAGACAGAGATTATTCAGAACTTTAAAAAGAAGAGATAAACTTCTTAACCAAGTCTACAATTTAGCATTCCTTTGCTCTCTGACATATTTTAAAGCCTTACTGGAAACACATTTAATACATATTTTTCCCTAATTTGACTATTAAGAATAATCCATACTTTTTACACAGCATTAATGATCCAAAGGGAACATTTTTTACTTTTTTTTTTAATACAGCAGAGAATGTAAGTGCCCACTGGAATGAGCAAACAGGAAGAAAAGAGCAAAAATTTTGAAATTTACTTCAGTTCAGCTAGAAGAAAATAGCAGAGTGTTTAATCTAGCTATGGTGAAAATGGCATAGCAGTGCATTAACATGAAATACACTGCATTATTTCTAAAGTATTATGAAATGTTTAGCTATGTAACTGTGTGATTATTTGGCATATTCAAATCAACCAACACATCACATTTTTCACATAGAACTTTAACGTTCATATAATGTCTTAATTCAACAGCATCCCAGATTCTAACCTCTAACACAGAAGCATACTTGAATACTTCTAACTGGCTTATAGACTCTGTTATTGTGCTTGACTTTGTCCCCATCACACAGCAATGTAAATGGGACATCAGAGCAGCATTTTTTTTTATGTAACTGCATTTGATCCATTAGCACTCAGGAGCTTCAGCTAGTCCTGAAAGTTATTCTGTGCATTTTCAGCCCTGCCAAGTATCCACAAGTTCACCTGCCTCTGTGCTCACTTGGAGGTGACTGAATGAAGTAAAAAGCTCCTTATCTTTGGGCTGCTTATCTACAGGATAAACCCTGATTTTCCTTTTTTTAGCACAGGTGTAAAAATATATGGTTGCTAGCAAAACCATTCAGACTTGCACAGAACAATCTGAAACCTCAGATGAAAGACTGGACTATACTGGAAATAGTAAAGAAAATCCTTTATTTTCTGAGAGGAGAAGTTTCTCCTCTCAGAAACTACTCTCTTCATACGTTCTCTTCCTTAAGTACTTGCATGATCAAATCATCCCTTAATGCTTCTTTTGTTATACTAAGTATGTTCAGATTATTTGGATTTTTTGGCAAGTTGTGTAGAATTTGGATCACTTTTCCTGTTATTTTTCTGAATACTTTCCAAATATGTAGGTTTTACTGTACAGAATATGTCTTTTACTTCTGTCATGAAACTTCCTTTCTCTTAAACTAATGGAAGCTCAGAATTGTTTTCCAAGGAACTCCAGCTGACAGCTATCATAGGCTTTAAAAGAGCAGTAACTTAAAGAAGCACAGTTAAATCTCTTTTGTTTCAGTAGCCTACAAACCTCATTAATCTGTTCTACCTTTTCATATTTAAGGGATAGACTGAGAGAGTAAAAATACACATATGTGGTTAACTTTATGTATATAGTTGATTTCAATTACTTCAAAAGGGCAACAATTGCCCTAAGCAGAACAGGTACACAAACCCAGGGAAGGACACAGTTTTGTACCACCACAGCAAAATCAAATCAAAACTCAATTGCATTCTCAGCATCAGTATTTCATTGCTTACACATTTGTTTAGAAGTGCTGAGTCTAGCACACTTCCAGTACTTCTGGTATTGGAAATTCAGGTGAAAAATTTCAATTAGCCCCTCCCATAAAAGATAGGAGCATTAAATTCCCTGAGTAACCACCAGTCAATTGCATACAGCATGGACTCTTGCTCAGTCTGAGAGACCTGGGTCAGATGGGCAATTGCTCTGCTGGCAGGTTTCTCACTGCTACTGAATTTTCATGAAGAAACAAGGCAGGATAAAAAATAGAAACAAAGAAAGGAGAAAGGAGATCTTTCACTGACAGTTTAAGCTGTATATTTTAGAAAGTTTCACTGATTTGAGTTAGTTGAAGAATGAAAAAAAGTTCTCAAATATGTGATTGAATTATTTAGTTAATATGGAAAAGAAATAATTCATACAATCTGTTCATTTGGCTCAAACACACAAAAAAAGAAAGATAATAAATTATGTCACTAAAGAGGTTACCAAGAGAAGCCCAAGAAACAATATTAAATCAAATTAGGTCGAAATAGCACAAATCTTATAAATAATGCTTTTTTAAGAGTGGCTAGTATTTTGAGGAAAGCTCTTTTAAGTTCTTGTGGGCTGGTTTATTAAATTTTTTGCTAGAAGAAGAAATGAAAAATTCAAGACAGGAAATAATGTTCATGCTTGAGTTCAATGGTGCACATCAGTTGTATTTTGTATTTTGCAATTTTCAGACTGAGACTTTACAATTGAAAGCTAAAAGACATGAAGTTTTAAGCAACTTATAAATGCTTATATCCTTTAGATTAAAGCATCAATTAATGAAACAAATATATATTCTATCTCTGCTTAGGGTCTGCTGAAGTTTTCTGACATGAATATTTTTATTTTGCATGTGAAGTCATCAAAATTAATAGCTCAACAGTAGTTCAGAAGTGTATATGCTATGTAAATTCTCATTGGCCTAGTTTAATCTGTTTAATAACCATGTGCTTCTCATTAAGTACATATGAACATAGACACACTTGTGCCTCCAAGTGTGACACAGAGTAGGTCAGCCAAAACAGGCATAAACAATTTGAAAAAAATTTGCTCTAACTTAATGGAACCAAAGATATTTTCTGTGAGTGTACTAATAAGGACATGATACGCAGATGCTGAAAGAAAAATTCTTCCTAAAACTGAACATTCACATGAATGTTTGCTGGCTCTCAAGAAATGAAGAATGTTGCTGTGGGCATTTTCATCCTCCTCATCCATCAAATTCATCAAGTATATCTAATCAGATCTCTCTGCTTTCTGGTGGTAGTGTGGCTATATAATCTTTGTCTAAATACATGTCATTGAGATGTCCTGACTCATCTTTTCATCTAAGCTCCACTGAGCCATTTTGCTCATGGGGCTTCTATCACCTGACTACATGAAGTATTGCTGTTGTATTATCCCAGTGAATCACCGAGCACAGGTAATTTGACAGTTCTAATGAGTTACATACACACAGACCTGAAAATTCGGTATAATTTCTATTTTAATTCATTCAAAGAAAAGGTCAGTTTACATATTCTGTCACACTGCTGTATAGGAAATGTATAGTACACAGTGTCTAAAGGCCAGTTCCTTCAGTCATTAAACTTAAAGCACTTGTGGTGTAAATTCCACAGCTAAAAATATGCATTTATGGATATTTTTCTCTGGTATTTTATTTCCTAAGAACCACCTTGTCAATTGAAACATCGAACAATTTCTTACAATTTTCTTCTAAGCACTTATTATTTAAAGTTCCTACGCTTTGCTTTGCCAGAAACAGATTTTCTGTTCACCAGGGCACCAGCATAACTCCTGGAGAATTGAAGGCACAGAATTCCCTGAAGGCACAGGGACAGAGAAAATACTGGTATCTAGACAAAAGAAAAACATATTTACGTAAAGAAAACATCCAGAACTGAGTTATTTGAGAACTTTCTGGTAAATGGTTAGAGCAGCATTTTGAAAAGAAAACAAGACTGTGAAAAACAAGTATTTTAAAACGCAGTAAGGAAAGCCTTGTTTTTAAATCCACAGTCAGGTAAACCTGTATTCAGTGTCCTCTCCACAGGTTTTTGAAAGGGGAAAATGTCACTATAAAATGACCTTTTCCTGAAGCATTAGCTAAAACTTTACAAATGTCAAAACAGCAGTTGAAAATAAAGACAGCATCATCAGGAAGGAAAACTCCAACAGTAGTTGTGGATTTAATTTAACAAAGTAACTGAAGGTACAAACTCTGCTTTTACTTTCACTTGTAAGACACCTTCAAACTAAGAGTCTTCTAGTTATATATGAGGGTAAAATGCAGCCAATGCATAATATTTAGCACCAAATAACATGGTGAAATTTCAGGGCAATCAGACAATAGTTCACCTTATCCAGGATTTTCTTCTCCTTTTTCATCTTTTATTGTAAAACCTTTTGCCTTTTGTATTACAGTCAGCATTAATTAATTTCTCTGTACCATAGTAAATTAATTCTACTTTTGTTTTTGAATGGGTATTCACCATGCACCTGGAAGACATGTAGGTTGAAGTGGAAGGCTGAGAGAAACAAAAATGTGTAGAAGAACTACCTAATTTTTTATCCAGTCTTGTTTTCTTCAAATTGAATGACCCTAGGATGATGACTGAGATTACAGGTTTTTCCTGATTAACTATCAAAATGTCAGAGAACTAGAATGGAGGGCAATATAACTATGTGAACCTGAAAAACAATGCCACTGCCTTTGAGATTACTGGGTAACTGAAAGAGATTCTTACAAATGTCCTTGATTGAATGAATCAAACAAAAAACCTCAGTCTTAATGCTAACTTCATTCTTCTGGATACTTATCCATCTCTGACCTTTCTTATTTGCTGTCACAGGCATAAGCCTCACCATACATTATTTATTGCAGAAAATAAACCCATCCAACCTCATTCATAAAAGCCTCTAAAATCACTGAAGTTTATCAGGAATAAAACTGAAGCTTGCAGGACAGCAGATAGCAGAGTAGTCTCAGAATTTTTAACTCAAATATTAGTAAGTAGAAGACCATATATGCAAATGTTCACGTGCAGTTTAGTGTGAGGAAGATACTATTTAAGAGCATTTACCCCAATATCATTTCAAAATATCCCTTTACAACAGAGATGTAACTAGCAAAGAAAAATACCAAACACAACAATCCTTCTGGGTCCCTTCTAATTTGAGGTATTCCATGAAATTCTACCTCATCAGTAAATATTTTTGAAGACGACTGGAGGTAAAATTAGGTATAAACAGGACATCAGCAAAGACTGTGTGACTGCTGGATGCACAGGATGATTGCTTTTTCTAATAATTCTTTTCTAAAACTTTTAACTTCTTTTTAACTTCTAAACTTTTTCTAATAATTCTAAGAAAGAAAATACTTTCTACAAAAGTTTATAAAACTTAAAACTTGTGTCACCCAGCATTTTTCTTGGGGCTAACATGTTAGACCAAATTACTAACCTGCAACCAAACTTCCTGTAGTTGTGAGACTGTAAAATCTTGGAGAAAACCAAATACGACTTCCCAATAGTAGAGATCATGAAATAAAACAATTTCTTGTTACAGAAATTTAGAAGGTAGGTTGATAAAATACAGGCTGATGAGGACTGATAAATTCTCATAGTATCACATAAAGATATCCAAGTTGGTAAATGAATGTGCACTATTAGAAATACATCTTACACAAAAATTGTGAGGTACTAGAAATCTGTAGAGAATCAGACTGAGTTGGATAATCAAGAAACACACTAGATGTTATATCCTGTTTGAAGAATTATGCCTGCTGCACAGCTTTATGGCTGTCTATAAGCCATTAAAGTGCATTTAGCTGGAAGTGAAACAATATTTTTCAGCGTTCAAATGTGGCAGTTTTGAGTGCGAGACAGCAGACAATTTAGGAACCTCTGAAACACTCGTTGGCATAATAGCAGTGATCCATCCTCCCTAAAGCAGAAGCTGATGTTTTTGTTTTCTCCTCCATTTAACTAGCAAAGTGCTCAGATGAGCTTTTGTTAAGGTTTTGCAATGCTGCTGGGTTTGCAGGTCTTGAGTCCCAGCATTTGTTTGATGCTCACCTGGCCTGTGCAATGTTTCATCCCCTTAATCCATGCATTATAAAGCATTTCCTCTGCCTCATAAACAAAGTGGGAGTTTGTTTCCATAGAAACAACAAAAAATCTGGAGCTATTCCTGTTTCCACTAGTACAAGGCTCCAGTTTGCTTCCTTAGGAAAAACATAAGGATCCCACATTGAGCCCTCCATAGAGGGGATGCAAGACCACTACTTGGCCAATTATATCAAGCCTAATTCTCTTTACTTTTATTTGAATCATAAACTGGTCTTACTATTCCTATGTTTATTGGCATGTAAACTGCACATTTTATGATACATTGTAATTTATAATTATATTGTTGTTACCGCATCACCATAATATAACTTTTGGCTCCAACTAACATTGAAGTATCATTGCACTTTATTCAGAATGGCACCCTTTCACATTATTTCTTTGGCCAAGTAGTAAAATTATAAAAGAATGTAAAAATTCAGCTCAAAAGAAGTGTCAAAACAATAAGGTTTCCACAGTTTATAGACGCTGACCTAATTAGAATGAGAAGTCATTTTCACAGTATGATTTACTTTGAATTTTCTACTCCCTTTCTCTGCCCATTCTATACATATGAAATACTAATTTTTGTTTGCTGTAGCTTCACCAGTGTTGCAGTACAGAAACCTCTAAGTAACTCCTTCAAATCCTCAAGATGCAGCACTTGTTTCACACAAAGAGTTCCTAAGACAACAGGACTGACTCAAAATCTTAATTCAAGTCCCTGATTCCCTGATTGTTATTTAACAACTAGTAAAACTTTTTTTTTTAATTTTTTTTTTTTAAATCACCATATATTTGCACTATCAAACATACCAAGGATAGTCTGAAATACAACTCAACAATTCTAAGCCTCAGAATTTGAACTGAGATTCAGGGATAATGTCATGCAGAGAAAGAATTCTGCTCTTTCTTAGGCTCAAATGAATGAAAAGGATAATCAAATCAAAGTATCTTAGTTGATTCACAGATTCTTTGAGTTACTGTACAAGACTAGCTCTGACTAAGTTGTAAATCTCAGCAAACCAGAGGCTTCTCAGAGATGTTCCTGGTCACAAAATTCATCACCGTGGTTGACTTAAGGGCATTCATTAAATACAACAAAATCTCCTATCTCAAGGCTTCACATATCACCTATAGAACCTTTAAAAAAAAAAAAAAAAATTAAAAAATGTCATCACCTTCAGCAGTTACCCTAACAAGACACGAGTACAAAAAATACAAAATCTACTTGCCTACCAGGGTTACATAGCTATAACTTTCAAACAACACAACATAAAATAAAAGATGAGCTTCTACACCAAACACTCTGCATGCTACAGGTTCAAGTCTTACTGGATAAATTAGGATAATCTTGTCAAAAGTACACAGAACTTCACCTCTTTCAAAATTCCACCAGGAATATGGGTCCTTATGTCAATTAGCTCAACACAGTGCTTCAACTACAGATAAAGTTCTGAACTTGTAAAATCTAAGAAATGTACAACAAAGAGAATGCATTTTGAAAGTACATCATGATGTGCATAACATCCATACATATATTGTTCCTCCTAGCAATTGTTGCTCTCAGGAATAAAGGATTTGATCAAATCACAAAGAGCAGCATCAACAATAAAATATCGACAAAAATCATGGCAAGAATTTCCTGTTTAACTTTTCCTGTAGAAAATGCCAGGTAGTGGTATGTTTTGTTTTGTTTTGAAATATTTGGTTTCTCAGCTGCTTTCATCTGATCTTAAATGAATTTCACGTGGTTACAAAACTTTGACGTTTGAGATAATCCTCTAATATCCAATGATAAGCAATGGAATAAGTATCTCTACAATAAATTTTTAATTAGTGGAGTCTGAAGGGACTAATGCTTGTGCTAGTGGCCAAATCACAGGTGTTAGAAGTTCAGTGTTCGAAGTTCAGAACTTCACACTATAATTTATGGCTGTAGTGTAACAGGTTCTAAGATCAGGGGATAAAATGTGATTAAGGTCATGAATGGACAGGATGCTTTAGAGTTTAGGGGACAGACAGAGAATCTGGAGACAGTATTTCAGGTTACCATTTTGCTCTCTTGTGGTCTGGGCCAAGTTATCTAATTGCTTTCAGTAAGATTCAGCTTAATTAATCATTTTCTCTGTAGATATCTCAGCCAGTTATCCAGACTCCCTGTGTGGTTAATAGGACAAGATGACTCATGCCCTCAACACCTATTTCTCTCTGAGAGATACAACAGGAGTCCAGCAGCTGGTTCAAATGTAAAATTTGCATTATAAATGTAAAAAAGGCAGGTGAGATGAATCTTGCAATGTGTTACAGATCTGGCTAGAGCAGACACACACCGGGTATAAAAGAGTTTCTATTTTATTTGAATTTGAAAGCAAAACTTAGAAGTTACTTTAAAAAAGTTACTTCAAACCATACCAGAAAATGGAAAAACCCCCCCAACTTTGAAACATACTCTAATAGCCAGTAACCATTAATTCCTTTACCTTTTCCTAATAGAGTGATTAAGTTTCAAATTGAATAATGAGGCCAACAACATTTTCTTGCTTGCAAAGGTGCTGTAAATTTACAAAATAAGAACTGTGAAGTACCCAGATAACACAATAGTGGGATCATGTAAGTAACCAGGAGAGATGTTGTATTTAGACTACCTGTATATGATCTTGTAAAGCTACTGAATGGCATAAAAATTAAAAGAAATAAAACACATATACTATATCATTATAGTGAGGCTGAACATAATAAAAAAAATAGTAAGAAATGAATATTTTATTTTCATATTCATAATTTTGCTTTCTTCCAAGACATGAGTGTCCCCTCTATAGTTTGCATATACATGTCAAGAAAAATTCACTATATATCTTCTTTCACTAAGCAAACATTTGGGAACAAGCAGATTGGCCAGATTCAGTAACTGGAATAATAACTGTTTTTACAAGTACTCTTTTGACCTTCATGTTTCATTGATCAAATGATGATTTCTTCTTCCTATTTTATATACAGGAAATTGTATACCTCTTTATGCTGCTTGGTTGAGCCATTTAGCAGAGGTTAAGGATTACTGAATTTTTTCTCATCTGATTACACTAATTGTTAAAGACATAACATCAACCAGAGCTTCTAGAACACCGTGCTAATGCATTCCCCATCAGTGGTACTTGCAAGAGTCCCAGACTCACTGATGCGTGGGCCTATGTGGAATGTCCTAGTTTGGGCCACGATAGAACTAATTTTCTGTCTTGTGCAATTTTGCTTTCAGATAAATCTTTTCTAAGTAGCTGTACTTGCTGAAATTAACAGCAAGTTTCACAGTCAGTGTCTGCTTCTAGGACTGATAATGCTCTGTTTATAGTTACAGCTAGAGACTGGTGTGCAGAACCAAGGCCATTGCTCAGATCTGAGGAACATCTTCTGCTCTGAAAAGAAAAAGGGAATAAAGGGGTCACACCTGCAATCCTCCTTTAGGAACAAGACAGGTGACCAAAATTGACCAGAGTATTCCATCCCATACGTGTCATTCTCAGTACAGGATCACGAGGGTCAAGCCCCTTCCCTTCAGCCCTTCTACTCCTCTTCCTGATTCCTTCAGTATCCTGGGAGGATTCCATCCATTTGTCTGCCTTTAGTACCAATCTGTGCCAGCTGCCAGCAGGTCCCGACTGCTCTCCAGGAGTCCAGCCTGGACTTTCCCAGGGCTGCCCTGCAGCCTCAGTGGTGATGTGAGCATTACTGAGAGGAAGGGGGAGGAACGTGGTATTGTTTTTGTGTGTATTTCTACATATTTACTGATTTTTCCCTTTATATCATTACTGTTTCATTAAAGCTGTGTAGTTTAGTTTTCAACCTATAAGACTCTCTCCCTTATTGTCTCTCCTTTCTTTATCAGGGAGGGGGATTAATAGAGAGCATCTGTCATTCCGTTAATTACCAACCCAGCATTAAACTGTGACAGGTAGCTCTATCACTTTTATTTATTTAAGGATTTTTAGGGAGCAGATTTGCATTCTGGATTATTTACTGAAGCAGGTACATTGCTCAAAGGATCATAAGAACTATAAAATTATCTTGCAGTTTTAGTGCATCTTGCTGACTCTAATTGTGTAGGGGAATATTCACAGAAGGAAGTGAAGATTAAGTACCGCTCGGTATGGATGCCAAATGCCAAGAGCTGCTTCTGAGCTGCTGGTTGGAACATCCAATCTAAACTCTCTAAGTGAAGTCAGCAGAACACAGGCCAAACTGTTACTTAATCAGGAAATTAGCTCAGTCCCATTTATGTACTGTAATTACAAAGGTTTATATGACATGCCAGAGAAGTATTTGATTTCTGCCTCTTTTTGGCCTTCAGAAAGAGAAGAATTCAGGACCTCCTCTCTGTTTAGAATATCAGTTATCTTCTGATGCAGAATATCCAATGAATATTATGTTTCAAATATAAATGTAGGGAAAAAATAGCTTCAAGTTATAATTATATAATATTATAATATAAAATATATAATAAAACCATATGATATTATGCTTATTATAAAACTATACCACTGATACATTGGATTTAGTTCTGACCAGCAATCAGCAGCATTAAAAAGCCTATCACAAATTTTCCAATAAATCAGATTGAGCCATCCAGCTGTCAGTATCAATGGCATCAACTGCATATTATGTATAGTATAATCTGTTAATTAGTAACATTCCAAAGAACTCATGATAGTAATAATTTTTAAAACACCTCATACTGACAAAGAATACACTAAGGAATTTTTCACTGACAAAATTAATTAAGGAAATTGATCATTTCTGAGATCCAGTCCTAACACTGTTTTTCACAGAAGTAATAACAAAAACAAACAAACAAACAAAAACAAAAAAACCAAACCAAACAAAATTACATGTATTATTTCTGTTGTTTTATGTCTATCCTGTTGCACACATTCACACTGGCAAGATAAATACAAACTCTCATTTCAACAAGCAGAGTATGAAATGTTCCATATATAGGAGAGAGCCTGCAAAACTTGAACTGGAAGCACCAGGTGTAATCTTTAATACGAACCTATAAATCAATGTACAAAGCTTCACCTGGTTGCTTATCCTTAGTTCCTACTTAATAAATAATTTAACAGAGATTAAATTACCTTACTGTCATGTACATGTGTCCCTCTACACATTTCCTTTAAGATTTTATGATGTGCCCTGCATTTATATTAGGAAATTATTATCCATTCCATCACCTAGAGTAACACAGTAGCAATCCACATCAATTTCTAGCACGCAAAATAAGAAATATTTTAGATGCCAGCAGTAGCAGGAAAACTAGAACATAAACCAGCAGTCTATTTGCACAGGCTTGTATTGTACATACAGTGTTTACCACAGAAATCATAAAAACTTCCTATGCAATTGTTGGAAATGCCAATGGAAGGGAAATGATCTCTAGAAAATGCAAAGGCCGCACAAGTAAACCTGCATCATTACAGCACTTCTCCCTGAAAGAACAATCCATTCCTGAACAATTCCTGACAATAAGTCCTTACACCTTTTCTGGTCTGTTTTTTTCCTGCGATCATGCTCACTATGAGCTGCTTTCTTCTCTCTGTCAATACCAGTTAGCACTAATAGTGCACAGCACCTTAAAAGAATTGAATTCAGTATTAGACAAAGTTTTTTTCTTGGAGAACAAACCTGCTTATTTGATCAAAAAGATGAAAAGGGAATGTTTGGTGTTTGTTAATTGTCTCCAGATGTGGATCAGAAAAGAAAAAGGAAAAATAAAAAAACCCCAGCAAAAGTATCCTGTAACAAAGGAAAGCAAATACACATAAGGCACAGTATGTCAAGGCTATACAACTATTATCATTTAGCATTTGTACTTCAGCAGCTAGAGATATTGAATAGACATCTATACTGCATTTGGTTCAAAACCTCTTCAAAAGTTATCCTCCAAATTGCTACTGGTAAAAATTATACAAATATTTGTACCTTTTTGCATCTTGGTTCTTCAGATGCTAAAGAATACCTTTGCATTGACTTTAGTGGCATTAAAGACCAGATTTTATATAAATAGATAAGCAAAACAAACCCAGTTCCTTGATTTCCTTTATTAACAATAATTTCTAGATGACCCATAACAATGCAAAGTTGAAGTACTGTATGGCATTTCATGCCAGCTAAAATGCCAACTCTCCTGCAACTTTAATTGTAGAAATGGATGTAAGCAGAGCAGAGGCAACTGTCCTGTGCTTCAGTAGTCATGGCCGAGGCACTTGCCAAACCCACAGCAGATGCTGGGTTAGACTTTTGCTCTGATGGTTCACAGCTGTGCACAGTCTGAAACACAGCCACTGGAAACACTGATACATCACACGTGTACGCATGGTTGTCCTTTCTATGGGAATAAATACTCCTTAAAACAATATTATTAAATCAATTTTCATATGGCATCGTCATACTGAATACCCCAGCCTATAAACATGTATTTTGAAAAGGCACTAAAAAATCATGTGATGTCAGTAGGTTTTGCGTTTTTAAATGTTTTTTTACATTTTATAGAAGCTCACAGAATACCTTTGTGTATAGAAATAACCAAATATCTCAGTGCAGTGTAAGAGCAAACTAAGACTGTTTGATGAAGACAGACCCACGAAGGATCTTAAGTTCAAGCTGCAACACAGAAATGTCACATCTATTTTACCTTCATGGTGATGTTTTATTCCTTATGAAAATAAAAAAGGGAAGCATTAAATGATGACTGAGTGAAGGCATCAAGCCTTAAAAACAACGAAACATTGACACTCCAACTAAAAGTATATTCAGGTCAATAAAGGTTAAAAAAAAATAAAAAAGAAATAATGAAAGTAAATGAGCTCCTTGCATAGACCTTGCTTAGAAGGGTAGCTTAATATGATTTTTTTTCTGCTGTTTTAGGGTTTTAAACTGTTCAGCTCTTCTCCAAAAACATGGGCCAGTCATTCTAAGAGAGATTGCTATCTGCCACTATGAAATAATTGTGAATCTTACAAGACTCACAAAATAAATACAGAACTCTAAAATGTATTCTGGCCACATTTCAAATAAATGGCCAATTGTACATGATCTGCAATATTTATGAACTACTACTATAAACTATGACATTGTTATTGGCAATCTGTTCCTTAAATCTGGCAGTGACTGCGTGTGAATGGTTACCACAGGATATAAGAAAAAGGAAAGGAAATAAGCCAACAGGTATAAAATCACTGAATAATTAATGGGACATATGAGTTAGGTACATTGCTTTACACATGATATATGACATAAACACATTTTCCACTTCATCTTGTCTTGTATTTGTGCTGCTACCCTTTTCTGCAGTCCCAGGTCACCTGCCATGCTCTGTATTAGAGTTCCCTCTACTGGCTGAGTTGCTGCAGCTGTTCCTTAAGAATCTGCAAAGTCAACTTTTACATTACTCACTCTATTTGCTGACTCTTAAATTCTTACACTGAAAAATGAAAGCCTTCTCTTGGCGACCAACCCACATATTCACAGCAAAAACCCTCAACTTTCCTGTTCAATTGTCTTCAAAGGAATATATTGTTCATTTCACTCACAAAGTGGTGTTCAATGTAAGAACCATTGAACAGGGAACGTATTTATTTCACAGTTGAAGCTTACTGTAAACCCCATAATCTGAAATCCTCAGAGAACTCTGAGAATTTAAAATTGAAACAGTACTTTAATGGCAATGATATACAGGTTGCATATGCACAGATAATTGCTTAGTCAACAATTCAGAAAATTATATTGTTTTTATTTGTTGCACAAGAATTAATTAAGGTGAAGGAGGATTAAAAATCTGACTTCCTTGAAGAACTCTATTTCATTAGTGCATTCTAACAAGATTAATTTCTTGGCCATGGCACTTTGATGTTGCTTCTGCTTAAGGTTTCTGATCCTCTGCTAGCACTCATCTCTTTCACCTTTAGTAACAATATATTTTAAATATATCTGGAAGTAACCAGGCAGTTTCATGTATTATCTGATTTCAAGCAGGTGCAAAGACAGATTATTCAGTATCATCACATGCATTAAAACAAGGGCCCTTCACCAGCTGAGGTGACATAACAGACATTGATGGGGTGTTTGAGTTATGGAATACAGGTAAGAAAGGACAGAACGAAAAGAAAATAAGAGGCTGGAAGGATTGGAGTCAGGCCTCAGTTTAGCCAACCCAGCTGTAAAACACTCATTCTGCACACAAGACATCTACCATTGAGATAATGATGCCAAATAATAAAGCTGATCTGCTGAAATGTTAATAGCCCAGAAGAATGGAATGACTTACATGTTACAGTTTTTGTTTTCATCATGAAAATTGAATTGAGATTTTGTATAAATTTAAAAATATTAAATGTATGGGATAAGTTTATGTGTTTATTAAGTCCCTGAACCAGATTTAAAAGTAACAGAACATTTTTGTCAATTAGGAGTGCAGTGCAGCTTCTCACATGGTAGATTTCTGCACCCTTGGAGTCCTGCTCCTTGTCAATTGCATATCTAAAAAATGCAAGGTTTTAGCTAAACAAGCAGAAAAAGTGAAAAGACAGGCAATGAGATGACAGCATCAAAAAACTGTGTTGTTGTGAAACCACTGACCTGAGCCTCCAATAACATGACAGGGGTTAAAAAAAAAAAAAAAAAAGTGCCATATGCTTTGTAGTATTAAGGAAAATGGTAAGAAGTTCATATACCAAACCATGTAAAATGAATGGCAGAAAAGATTTTACAGTAGTACTAAAAAATGAGAAGTCCAGTTTTGGTTGACCTTAACATTAGTATGGCATGATGTGAATTAAATAACCCAAGGTTAATCTTATCTGCTGAATTAATTTTGTTCAGATATGCCTGTGTTTCCAGGTGGATGGAAATTCACACAGTCCTCTAAGGAAACACTCATTTTATCACTAAAACAAAAATGCCTCCTGCCTAATTCATCCTGATGCTTAGGTTTCCAAATGAAACTACTGCCTAAAGCTAATGTTTGCTGTACATGACAATGGCAAAAAAAGAACTAAAGAATAAGCAAAGAGGCACATGTAAGCTGAGGTTTTGTACTCATGGGTTCAGGTATGTTAGATAAATTAGTCTAAACATTAAATAGTGGAATATTTGAAAAAAATTAAAATGGACTGCACCAAACACCCAACTTTGTTGTAGTCATTCCTGACACGCAGTGGAGACAGTCCCAAAGTATTTGGCATCGTTTGACTGGCATCATTGCCTTTGATGCAAATGGCTATGGGAGAAGGTATTACAGCTGCTTTGAAATCCTTCTCTGTCTCATCACAAATCCATGTTGAATATAGCCACAAAGATTAAAAATAATTAAAAGGATTTTCTAGCATTTCATTAAGCATGAATATTTGTGAGATCTGTTCTAAACGGGTGGAGATACATGGTTTTCTGTAATATCACCATGACTTTCCACCTCCTAAATTAAACATAATACCTCACAGTCCTCAAAAAGCTATTCTTTTTCAGCATGTATTTGTAGAGAACCATTATGATGCATGATATATACTAGGTTTCAATTAGACAGAGATGTGCTAATAAAGTATTGTATTATCACTTCATAGAAAAAACAGGTTTTGCTAATTTGTTTCACACCAAACTTCCTAGCTTTAATTAGTAAGAGGAAAATATCCATTCAATCTGATTAAAGATCCCCAGGTACACTCATGTCCGTCTGAGGAGGTTCTTGTGAAGATTATGATAATGAGTAATTACCGCAGGCTAAAAGCTGCTTTTATTCCATTGTTTGTAATGAAGAACTTGAATTGATTCCTCCAGGAAAGAAAAAAAGGATGAAATATTAAATTATATTTAAGTTCTGGTTGGCTAATGAAATTGACCTCTGCATTTTCTCTTTAGTGACTTCTTGAAGAAAAAAAAAAAAATTACACCTCTTTTCTATGACATATGCTCATCCCCTGAACATGGTGAATGGCAGAACCTCTCTCCTGCTTAAAACTGACAGTGAGAATCTCCCTGGAAATATTCATACACCCTCTACTGTGGTTTTTTTTTTTTTGTTCTTTATTTTCCCCTCCCGCCATGCCCCCTTTTATTTTATAGTCTGTACCTCTTTGATAGGTACTGACATTTTTGACCTAGATTTAAAAGGAAAGAAATTACATCTGCACCCTTAACTGCTTAGGAAACATGAATATATTTCTCAGATGTTAATTTTAGTGGCACTGAGCTCTCATGCCAAGTCAGATGATTGATTTAAGGTTTCATACAACCGAGTGCAGTCATAAAAAGAGCCTTTCAGCTGACCTTATTTTTTTTCTCAAAGACTTCTAGTCCTTCACTACTAAGAATTAGAAAATGAAAGAAGCCCTCACGGAAGTGAAGATACACCGAAGGCAGCTTTGCCACCTAATACATCCCAGGACATCTAATACAGAGGGCAGGAGAGCCTGGACAACACACAGATGGCCTATACACAGGCTGAAAGGTAGATGCACACCAAGATCAACCCTGGTGTCTGGAAATCAACAGTTGTCTTCTAGGTTAGGCTCTTGGGCTTCCTTCCCACAAAAAACCAAAGCAAACCAAAATGAAACAAAACCAAAACACCCCACCAAACTGGGGGTGTTTGCCTGGGTGTAATATGTGTGCCTGCCTGGGTAATAACCTTTCGTGGTATTTTTACAAACTGAGGTTTTTACCTAGATTTAGGAATGGCAAAATTGATACTGGTCCAGTGGTCCAGACAAAATTTGAGTGCTAGGATGCTTGGATGAATGTGAGAGCATCTGAGTCTGTGTTTAACCAGAAAGAAAGGCAGACAAAAGGAGTTATCCAAAGGGCCCTTCTAATAGGCATTCACTGTGGTGGGACAGAGTTACTCCCCAGCTCTTGCATGCATTGCTTGGATTAACATCATAACTAGAACCATGGATTAACTTTGTAACTAAATCCATGATTCATTGTTACCACAGAAAAATGGATCCAGATTAATTCCTAAGAAAAATATCTGAGAGCTCTAAGTAAAAGTAAGATCTATGCACAAAATTTACCCACTCATTTTTAATGATTTTTGCATCTCATACCAACTGAAATTATGCTTGGATCCATAGCATGTGTTAGGTAGGGAAGGACTGGGGAATGAACTGGGTGAGAGGAAGCAGGGAGAGGTTCTTTAAAGTACTTGCTTCCAGACACTTCAATTCTTTGAAATGGTAAAATATATTTAAAGTGGTTAAGGAGTCATTGAAGACATTTCCAGTATGCAAGCACTATATACATTAGCATAATTTAAGCAATCTGTTATCCACAGGGCAGATGGAAACAAATTTCCTTTGGACAGATCCACCTTCTCCTTGTATTGGCTCTGCATTTACTTTTGCTTTAAAGGGCAAACTTGTATTTCAGTGCTGTCAGGTTGCTATCAATGTCACTTAGCTTTGATCAGGATAAAAAAAGTTCATTACTGAAGCTGCTGTTTCTCCAAATGAAAATACCTCCCTGCAGAGGTATTCTTCTGTGTCTAGGCTGCTCTATCTACACAGACATTGTTCAAGCTCCAACAGCCAAGCTTCCATTCCTGGTGCTGGGCTGTTTGATCACAGTAAATGTCCACCACAATGCTGGTAGAGGATTCAGGATAGATGTGAGACTCAGTACCAAAGTCCCTCTGTGGAAGGGCACTTTCAATGACTGTTTTTACTACAGGATTTTAATTTTCCTGAGGTGGAATGCTGGTGTATCAGCTTCAATGAAGATGACATCTGTGGTTATTTTAATTCATTTGGAGTGGACTCATGTCTGCGTCTGCCAAAATCCACAGCTGTTTTACCCAAAGTAAAACCTCCTGTGGAAGACTGTCATTTGCAGGTCCAGTTATTCAGTCAAGTGGAGACAGGACTTTTTAAAGTCTCTCAGGCAGATCCTCATAAATATAGAAAACCAAAAAGCTATACTGTGAACAGCAACTTATTTATAACAAACACGTCCATGGAATCATGCTTTCTACCCCCCAAAATTCTGTGCTGATTGGTTTTCTTTTGATGTAAAGCCCTCCCATTGTGTGTTGCTGTCTCTTCTCAATTATATATTCTTTCTAAAGAAAAATAATCCAGTGCAAGTTCTGGACACACAGATAAAAACATTTCTTTGAATGAAACAAAGATTTACCACCTAAAGTGATGAAGATGAGGGCAGAGAAAAGAGCTGAGTAAAGACATTACATCACAGGCATTATATTCAAAGGACTAAACAAGACCCCCACATTGTTTTCAGAAGTGACCTGCCTGATGGTACCAGAGCATAAGAAAACAGAATCTCACTTGAGAAAAGAATTGGAGATTGCTACAGCAATCAAGCTGAGAGGAACTACAAGGCATCTCTAGCAACTTCCTGCCTTCCAGAAAGGACTCCTCTCCATCAGTTCAAGGCTCTTTTATGAAACTTTAACTCAATGAAGAAAAGGCATATAAAGTGGTTACCTTGTCAGAGGATAGTGGTAGTTTTTGGGAAGTCATATCCATTCAACTCACTGGAGGTAATTAAAAAAACTATTGAGGAAAACTGGGTAACTTCCATGTAAAATGGAATGGGAGCCTCACTAAAAAGCTTTTTTGTAAAGTAAGTGGCCTAATTATAGCTACTGAATAAAGATAAACAGGAAAAAACAGTGCCTCAGGTAACTACCCAGAGACTTCTTATAATCTCCTTGTGTTTTTGTTGCTCTTTTGGTTAGGGATATTTACTAATGCAGACTATGCACATGTACAGAAAAATGCCCCAAAAAACAGCCCAGAAGGTTTTTGGGTTGTTTCTGTTTGGGTATTTTTGGGTTTTGTTTTGGGTTTTTTGTTGTTTTTTTTGTTTGGTTGGTTGGTTTTGGTGGTTTTTTTTTGTTGTTGTTTCGGTGGGTTTTTTTGTTGTTGTTTTGGGGGTTTTTTGTGTTTTTTATTTTTTGTTTGTTTGGGGTTTTTTTTTTTTTTTTTTTTAACAGGAATCAGGAATACCTAACAATTACTTAGGTCTTATCAATTTTCTAAATAGGGCTAGTATGCAAAGATGTTGTGGATGCAAGAGAAGAGATGGAGAAGAGCAGAAAGCCACAGCTACCACAAATGGACCATTAGTGGTTATTAGATGGCATGTCAAGCAAGTTCATATTCTCCATAAACTTTATGAGTCAGGCAGCAAACTGGCTTTGAGTATACTTTGGAATATGTGGGTCACTTTGAACTAAAATTTCTGTGATTCAGCAATCTCTGCTGGCCTCCCAAACGGCCAATGTATTACCTTGTATAGGAAAAGAAGTAGATGAAGATATCACTAAGGAATTTTTAGGATATTTCATTCAATAAAAAGAACGAAAAGCAAAAGGAGGGAAATAATGAATCTAATAAGCACTCTGATGACACAATATCACACGTAATTATTTTTTCACCAAAGAGTTTTTTTAAGAAAACATAATAACAATAATAATAAATGTTCTTAACTTGTTTGCATTAATAAAGATCAAATTACAAGTAATCTTTGTGAAAGAATTACCAGAAGGCATTGTGGTAGTCACGGAGCAATGTGTTTTGCAGGAAACAAGTAGTTGTAAGGACATCCAGATATAGCAGACCAATTGGTTATGCAAAAAAACTTACTTAAAATTAGCAATAATTCCTTAGGCCATTTCCTCTTAAGTAAATATTCTGCATCTTTTAAATTCTTACATGATCTACTCTGACAGATTTGGAAGGGTTGCTCTTTTTAAACAATTGTAATCTAATCCCAAAGTAAACATTAAATAAAATAACATTTTTAATGTAGCAGCTAACTTCATCTAGTGTAGCCTATTAAAAACACATGTAGTTTATAAACAAATAAGAGTAACATTATTGAATACTTTAGTTTAGAAATTAATTTTTTAAAATTAATTTTTCTTTCAAAAAAGATTCTGTAGTTATTCTATTGGCTTTAATGAAGGCGTGATTGGTACAAACCCAATTTTCTTTCCAATTGCTCGTAAGTTTTATTCTTCTCCCTATAGCTTGTTTTGTTCTGCATTACTTTATAAACAGCGATTATGGCAGTTCTAGATCTGGTGTTTTTTTTAAGATAGTAGCCACCAGTCTGCATCACTTATTTTACTGTTTGGATACAAAAAAGCCAGAGATGTGCAATCTGTCTGCTGGCATCAGCATCCTGTCATGTTTCATCTAGAAAAGGACAAGGCAGTCCCATTCACATCTAGAGGAACTGTTCATTTCACAGATTCACAGAATGGGTAGGGGTTGGAAGGGACCTCTGGATATTATCTAGTCCAACTCCTCCTGCTAGTGCAGGATTCTGTGGAGCAGATTACACAGAAAATGTCCAGAGGAGTTTTTTTTACTAATTAGCATACATCTTGATAGTATTTATGAGTTGAGGATCACAAGAAAGGACCAAGAAGCCTTGAAAACATGATTAAATGCCATGTACTGCTACTTAAAAACCAGAAGAAATTCCAAATAAAAGACTTCACCATCCAATTTTGCTCATGTAGGCTGTAACTGTGCAGAAATGTAACACACAGTGATGTCAACATTTCATGCAACAAAGACATTTTTTCAACATTTTTCTATAGTCAGAAATTAAAAATCAAAAATTACTCAGTATAGCTATTACCAGAGCTTATTTAAGTTTTCTTAAATTAGAAGAAAGTAAATAGTGTCCTCATACAAAGCAGTGTTTTCCTTTCCACAAGCATGTGTCTGTTCTTGCCTTCATGACCATTTGTTTCAGAGCTTACTCTCTTGTGACATTTCTATCACTATGATTAAAGTCTAAGTTGAGTTCTCATTTCTAGCATAATTTTAACTCTTCCCTCATTCCTTCATCCTTGACACCTCTACTTTTTAAAAATGAGGTGACTAAAAGGAAGTTTTCCTTGTGATTCATCATAAAGAGAAATTAATTTTTTTATGGATACTATTCCTCACACTTAATTATTGTTACTCAAAGGAACAAGGCCTGTATTTTTATTAGGACTAGGTCAATACTAATTTTTATTCTGGCATAATCTAGAAATCAGGTGTTCCAAGTCACTTAAGGTATGACATAGTTTGTTTTTTATGTTGGGACTGCTCTGACACAAGAACTGAAACCGGTCATGGTTTTACTCAGTCACCTCTTTGATAGCCTACAACATGTCACCACTGATACTTCCTCCAATCAGGCTGCAATTGGGGTACAAGGGAGCTCTGATCCTTCTGACTTGGGATTTTCAGACACATAGGCACAGCTATACATAAGCATCAACACTATGGAATATTATTTCTTTACAAGACCCTTTTAGCTCAGGGCTGCTCTTCTACAATTTGATCTCTTCCTGCTGTTCAGTTTGTAGTTAAAGGTTATGCTGATTGCTCACCAGACTCATTGCAGAAATGCTCACTTTATCACCATCTTCCAGTACATCCATTCTAGCTCCCCTCCTTTCTTTCATGTCACCAACAAAAATCCAAGGAAAATGGTACCAAGGACTGGGAAAACTACTTGACAAGCAATTTCCTCAGTCATTGCCCTATACATACTTCTAAGTTGCTCTCTCAAGAAGATTAACTTAAATTTGTATATTTGTCTTTTTCTTCAGCATTTACCTATCGTCTCATTGCTTTTACTGAGCATGCATTAAATTTCAAACTATCCTGGCTGCACATTCAGTTCATATTTATTTTTCTCTTTGCTGGTGACAGGACTATATTTCTTATATGTACAGCAGACATCTTTCTCTGACCTGAAAGAGTTGCAGTTGCTGTCAAAATACAGCTCCTATTTGAATAAGCCCCACAACCTTGTCAATTTCCTCTGTTAGGAGTTCTGCTAAATCTCAGAGCAGAAATTAGAATATCATTTTTCTTGCAATTACTTTTGAGGTCACTAATGGGGTTATCAGTAATTAACACATAGAGCATTTCTGGACATTTCTGTTTTTATTAAATGGGCAAATCTGGCATCCATCTGCTTTGAGGTGGGTTACATGTTCTTATGTGTTAAAAATCAAGAGACTAACACCCACTACTTCTAAACTAGGTGGAAATCAACTTTTGCTTTTAGTATGAGAGCTGCTACTTACTATCTTTCACCTTTCCAGTGTCCAGAAAAGTAAACGAAAGAGTAGCACATCTTTAATTTCTGACTGATGGAAAAATAAACACTTTTTAAATTTCAATAAACCAATTAATACTTAACCACTACTTAAGCCATGGCACCATCTAGCCATTTGTTTATTATTGTTCAGCTCTGAACTTCTTGACTTGAAATGATAAGCTTGGCTTACAGATTTGGTTAGCTACTCATCTGTTCTTTGAACATGGATGAAAAATAAAGCAGAATAGCACAAAAATTCCTCAGTACAAGAGAGACATGAACACACTGGTGAGAGTCACCAAAGATGATGAAGGGACTGGAGACTTTCCTGTGAGGAAAAGTCCTCTGAGAACTGGACCTATTCAGGCAGGAGAAGAGAAAGCTCTGTGTCTAATTGTCACTAAGTGTCTCTAAGTACCTGCAGGGAGGGTGCAGTGATGGCAGAGCCAGGCTCTTTCCAGTGCTTCCCAGGGACTGGGACCAGAGGCAATAGGCACACATTGAACCACAGGAGGTTCCATCTAAACTTAAGGAAATATCTTTTCCTTTCCTCCTTTTCCTTTCCCTCTAGGGCCACAAAGATTATCTGAGGGCTGGAGCACCTCTTCTATAAAGACAGGCTGAGAAAGTTGGGGCTGTTCAGCTGAGAGAAGAAGAGGCCCCAGTGAGACATTAGAGAAGCCTTCCAGTATCTTAAAAGGGGCTGACAAGAAAGATGGGGAGCGACTTTTTATAGGGGAAGAACTTCTTATAAGGGCATATAGTGATAGGACAAGAGGTAATGGCTTTAAATTTGATGCAGGCAGATTTAGGTTAGGCATCAGGAAGACATTCTTTAGTGTGAGGATGTTGAGACAATGGCACAGGTTGCCTAGGGACATTGTGGAGTCTGTCCTTTGAGATTTTTAGAAGTCATCTTAACACTGTACTGGGCAACTGCTTCTAAATGGTTCCGCTGGAGCAGAAACATTGACCAAATGACCTCCACAGGTCAATTCTAACCTCAGCCACTCTGTGATCCTGCCATTATTGATTACAAGTAAAGATCAATGTCTCATTTTCTCTCAGTTGTTCTAAGAGCAAATTTTCAGCTGTAAATTGCCCTCATTGTTAGGGGGAAGCATTTTATTTCCAGTCTGAATATTTCAAATTTCTATTTCCAGCAGTTGGATCTTGAACTGTTTTTTTCCCCAGATACAAAGATGGGTTACTCACGTTTCTCTCCAGAAAAAGAGATAACTAATTAGTGTTATTACTGATTCTGAAATGCTCATAAAATAAATCTGCTCCCTAACTGTGTTCACTGGCACACAGACGCCAGCCACACACTGAACAGATGAATGACCAATCATCTTCTTATTTTCTTCCTTGGAAATGGTGAAAATTACTGAGAAAAGTGAACGCTGTTTTTTCCTGAGAGATTATTTTGAAATGACTCCTAAATTGAAATCGTAAGCAGAAGTCATTTCAAATTGCTTCAGTTGTGCTATAAAAGATTCCAAACAGTGGTAATTTTACATCTTACAGGTTCAGAGATCTAAAGAATTGGCCTCCCAGTGTGGTGACATTTTCCACACACTATATGAGGACTGTGGTAACAATGGAGTGATTCCTTTCTTACTGTTATTACACTGCAACTTGTCAAGCAATTATCTCTGACAGATGCAAAAAGCAGAAAGATCACACTGTTCCATAATCCTAGTACTGAGGTGATGATGAAAAACAAAATCTACAATACAGAGACAAGACAGAAACAATGTGACATCAGGCTGCACTTCAACTCATGAACATTTTTTAGCTGGCTCTAACTCACATTTTTTAAGGCCCACTGAAATATTATTAAATTAAAAGCATTCTCAATAGATTCCTTTGCCATGACAACAGCTTGGAGGAGATTTTAGAACAATTTTATGATATAATTTTTTGTGCTGTGCTATATTATTTTCATGCAACTGTGGAACTTCCTGCAAGAAAAATCTTAAAGTGCCTGCATCTTTTATGGTACAGTGTGTGGCAATCACACTCACCTGGTTTCATGTTGGTCTTTGCTGCAAGCTAGAAGCAACCTTGATTTTGCTCTACAGTCTTTGATTTCAGATGCGTAACTCACATTGTAAGTTCACCGAGCCAAATGCCCTCAAAACCAATAATTATACACATTAGTGGGATATCACCACGTTTGACAGGCAAGGAAAAATAATAAGATCTTTTATTATGAGCATATTTCATCAACATTTTACATATGGATCACAGCAAGCTAATTCTGAGTTACAATATGTGATCTTTTAAAATTATAAGAAATACTTGCTTGATTTCAGGAAAGTGTCAAGTCATTTTTATTCTCCTCTCTGTATAGAGCTTTTCTAGTTGTATTGGGAAAAAAACCAACAAAACAAAACCAAAAAATCAGTCAGACTGCAAGAGTGCTTAGACCAAACTTCAGAAGACAAAAAAATTTCTGAATTCCATGTTTAGAAATAGCAGCATCTGCTATGACATATACAGTTTTTCAAGAATTCTTATGAAAAATGTGCAAAGTATATGCTTCTGGCTTGCATACAAAATCAAAAAAAGATGAACCACATATAAAAAATCAAAAGGGTTAGAAAACCATGTAGAAATTAGCTCTGCTTCTGTTCAAAAACGTCCAAATATTGAAATGTCAAAGATTCTCTTGTCCACTGAGGTTCAGTCACCAAATTTGTTCAGTTGCCAATTTGTTCACCTAGGACCCGAGCCAATCCCTACACAGCACTTGATCCCAACTAATACAGGAGAACAAGTGGGTATTTGTAGGGTGCTTTTACCACCAACCTTTAGCAAAATGGCCTGGGTAACCAGGACTGTTAAGAACACCTAAGCAGGTGCTTTTCAAAAATTATTTAAGAGGGAGATATCATTACCTGTACTAAACAGTAATGGGGAATTGCAAGGAGACTTACAAAACAAGGAAGGTATCAGCTTTAAAGAAGTGTTGAAGAAACATGGAAATTTGTAACACTGAGGAGGGACGTGGAGTGGTGACAGCAGCAGCCAGAACAGGGTTTGTCACTGCCAGCAGCTGTCCCGTGTCATCACAAACTGCCTCCCCAAGTTCATCACTGCAGGGGTGAACCTGCACCCCACTAGAGGAGTGACAGTGTGGGGTACAGCACCTGGGAATCCACACCAGGGTATGCCTGGGACCTTATGAGGTGATCACTGGTTGATCCTGTATAGCTCACTTATTGTGAGAAAATTGCACGCTGCTGATAAATTAATTAAGAAACTACTTTTATCCTGACTTGGTTTGAACAACATTACTCAGTCTGCACATCTTTGCCATCTTTGGCCCTGAATGAGCCAATTTTCCTGAGTACCTTAACGAGCTATGTAGTGACTAGGAAGAGGTAGATGCCTCTGAAAGGCTCCCAGACTAATCAAGGTGCAGATAATCAAGTGGGCATGATGTTCCTCTGAGTGTCTTCAAAGATATTTACAACTTGTCTTTGTCTGGATGAGGTAGCTCTGCCTTACATCTGGACTAGTGTCCATATAACTGAGATTTAAGCTAAAGATCAATGACCAAGATTCATGTTTTCACCTAAGTTTAGGTGAGATAACTGAAGGCCTCAATGTAGACAACTGTAACATCTAGCAGAACTTCAATCCTACAATTTTATCTAGTTGGAAGTTGCCCAGTATCTCCAACAGCTACTGATTTCAGTGCTTGCATTTTAAAAGAAGGCCTTATTTTGTGGGCTTTTGCTTCCTGCGAGCAACGGAAAAGACACAAAAAAAAGCCACGAAGAAACTACATGTATAATTTGCTGATGAACACCTTCACAGGCAGACAAATTCTTTATAGTGATGCTCTCTCACATTTCAGTCGGTACATCAGAATTTTACAAGGATGTTGTTAAGACCTGAGACACTGGAGATCTTTTTCAGAAAATCTGACAGGCCTTTAATTATACATGTCCTGGAGGACACTGGTACAATACCAATTTTGTTTTCTTAGTCACTAACTCATGCAACCATAATGTATATATTCTACTACAGCATTATGACATGCCAAAGAAAGCATATCACCATTCATGCTGGCAAACACTTAATAAAAGACAGCTATACATGACTTTAGGTTATTTAGATTATATCAAACATTCTACATTCATTTAAATTGAAGAACATGGCAGCAGTAAGTCAGAGAATCCCAGGAACTAAATTAAGATTATAGTCAGTATAATTTTTGGCAGTGTTATCTTTATAAGCAGCTGTATATAGTGGTATTTCAGAAGCACTAGTATGTGTCCATGTCTTGTTATAAGTACCATATGAACACAAAAAAGATTCAGCTGGCTAGAAGAAGCTTGATAGATCCTTGACCTCTTCACTAGGAAAGGAAAAAAAGGTTTGAGTAGTAAAAAACAATATCTTCAATCTCAACCTTTCACTATCTTACAATAAAATGCTTCACCCCTCTCATCTTTTTCTTGTACTCATTGCTACCTCATGGTAAAAGGAATAACTGTTTTTTACTCACATATAACAAATAGACTGCAAACAGCACACCTCAGAAAAGCCACACTTAAAGGTGACATTTGCCTTGGGTATCTATCTTTGTAAATTTAGCACATTTTGGAAGCTTTGAAGACATGTAAAATGAGATAAGGGATAAGTATGATCCATGAAATTTGAAAGGATGTGTGTCAGAGCAGACAAACTTTTACTGCAGGCAGAGTTTCACTTTCCATGGAGTAAAAGTCAATGAGCCACAGAACTACCAATGACAGCACTTCTCAGATTTTTGCACTTCATTTGGGGCAGGGGGGGTGGTTGTGAGTTGTTCTGCTGAGGAGTCAGCCACAAAGCAGTTCCATCTGCTCTCTGCCTGCATTTGCTAGTTCTGAATGCAGTGCACTATTTGTTCATTTTTAAAAATGAGCTCTGTTCATTTTCCAAAGCTTTTCCTTTAGCCCCTTTTAGAGTTAACTTAGAACCAGCTGAGGATCACTTACATAATACATACAAAAGATTTTTTATTAGAACTTGAATGCAAAAATCACTAAAAGTGAGGCACTGCTGGGATCCCATTGCTGCAGGGTTTCTTTTGCCTGGCCAAGGTCACTCCAGAGAAAAATATCCAGAAGTAGAATCAGTTGTAATACATTTTTCTTAATCTATAATTCAAAGTGAATTAAGTTTTCTTGATAATTTGGTTGATAAAATATTTAAAGTTTTGTAAAATCTATCTGTGTCAAAGGGTTTTTTGGCAGCTAAAGAGTTTAAAATACCTGGAGAAGGAAAAGTAGAAAAATTTACTGAGCAAAAATGAAATTAGTGAAATGGATTTAAGGGATGAATTAACAGAATTGTGACAGGGGGGCAGAATGCATTCCATCCTACTTTATGTGCCCAGACACCTGTATCTAAGTTGCTATTCAGCATATTTATACTTCATCCTATATATATAGATGTATGTCAAAATAGACCAAATACATTGTTTGATATACAATCATAAAGAAAAAAAAAAATCAAAGCACCATGGTACAGTGGTGCAGCCTTGCAGCTTTGCTGTCAAAACATGAGGCCAAGGCAATATTAGTGTTCTCCTCACTACTTAGTGGGATGTGATCAAAGAAAAATTTTGGTACTAAAAGAAGCAGTGGATACTGACAGTTTTGTAATCTCAAAAGGATGGCTTTGGGGAAAAGATTATGGTAGTAGTAAGTAAAATATAACAAAAAAAAAGGCCCAGTAGTTTCTGATTTTTACACCTAATGACACTAAGATGACAGGCTGTGAACATAGTATCCATGTCAAGTTCAAAGCTGATAATACATAAATTCCACATATATAAGCACTTAGATAGAAGAGGCATTCTTGTAAGGAATTCTGTCCATCTGCAATCACCTCAGTGACATGATCTGAAACAAAATTTTCATTACCTAACCTTTTACCAGGTAGGGAATGCATTTAGCTCTGCCTGTATCAAGATGATTACACTATGGCTTAGAGTGGATTCTATTTTAAGTAATGAAGGGGTGATTTTGGGCTCATGCAGGAATAAGGGAAGGTTTGTGAACAAGAGGATGATGCATATAAGGGCAAGAAAAAGATAACAATATGTAGGTTCCAGCTTGGAATGCAGGAACGGAAATAACAATTCCCTTTCTGTGGATAAACTTAGACCTGCAAAGACAGAAGCTGTCACTCACATTGATGGCTGGTTATGGAAACTACTAGTCTGTAGGTTCCTGTCTAACTCATTGAGTAGCTTTCTGAATCTGTACAAAAAACTCACAGATTTTAAAGCCCATTGAAAGGCTCCCTGGATTGCTTTTAACATATTTTTGAATGTTTTCCTAATAAAGACTTTCATAAATCAAGATGTTATTTTTATTATTGAAAATGTTCTGCAATCTCTGAGCAATTCTCAAGTCATAATCAGACAAACTCATAAAAGGTCAGTCAATAAGAAAGTTAAAGTGAGGATAAAAACATAAATAGATGTAGCATCTCTGGTTTTCTAGACTGATTTTCCTTGTAAAAATCCAACAATACTTTAAAAACTTAGTAGTCAAAGACACAGAAATTTGGCAGAGTGGTTTAATGTCCAGAATTGAAATTCACAAGCAATGCTGCCACTCTCTCATATAAAAGAATCTAAAATTTCCTCTGAACAGATCCTGCAATCAAGCTCCTTTCTTGATGGGTCTTGGTCTTTGCACTTCAAGAGGAGGTTAGCAACCACTTTGTTCCAGTATAAAGTTATCCCAAAAATACTTACCACAAGCTAGTGCTTCTGATGGCAGAAGCCTATATAAATGTGGTAAAAACTATAAACCAACAGAGAAATTAAGATTTAATGAATATAATAAAAAACTTTTTAATTTTCAGTAACCAGAAACAGGATTATATGAGCAAGTTTTGCTAATGACAATTTCCTATGGTCAAGTACAGTAATTATGTTGGATTACATACGCTCCAGGGATGATTGCTTCTCAATGTCCTAAAAGGCCTTAAAATACTACATCACCCTACCAGTAACTCCTAAGGATCAGTGTTCAGATCTTGTATCTGAAACTCTGGGAGTAAATATATAACTGAGTATAACCAAAGAAATATTCTTTATTCTTCTTGAGTTCCAGGTAAAACATTTTTAATTGAAAAAAACCAAAAGCTTAATCCTATTAACTATCAAGGCACTTAACTCTTTCTATACTACTACACCAATATATTTTCCTTTTTTCAGAAATGATAATCTTTGTGCAAATAACTTTTTGGAAGCCTGATCATATTTATGTGATTTATTTGATGACTGCAGCCACATTTCTTTTCCTGTATGTGATTTGTTTGAACAGAATCTGTGTTTGAAGCTACTTCTATTTAGAAATAAAAAAGCCTATTTCCTCCAGGAGACTTGGTACATTGGGTGGGTGACCATCTGCACTTCTGAGCAGATAAGGTAACATTAAATAGTAGAAGCATTGCAGTTTATCTGCTATGTAAAGTTCATTTCTCATAACAACAGTTATTTAATTAACAATTAATATATACAATTATGTTCTAAATTAATTTACACACACACTAGGGGGAGTGGGAGGGGAAGAAGATAAACAAAATTTATCATCTGGTATTAGTCAAAGTTTATTTTACCATTGATTTTTTTCCTGGGTGTTAAATGAATTACTCTTCAATTTTGGACTGACACATTTTTATCTTCATCTCTAAAGGCCCTTCACTGGAAATAGTTGATGTGGGAAAGAAAAGGTGTTTGTGCTTATGAACACTGCCTCATTTTGCAATATATCCTCCACTCCAGTTAATACATTTGTAATATTCTATTTTACTTAATTTTAAGAAGCTGCCTCATTTTCAAGCTTCTAGCTTTCCTCTGGCTTCAGTGAAAACAGTTGCATTTATGCTTTTAGTTCTCGCTAATGTGTATCCCTCTAATTATGCTAACCTGGAGAGACAACTCTTTTTAACAAAAGCTGCCAAAACATAAAAGTATGTACATACTTTCCTCTGTATCTCATACCTCACATACACACACCAACCATAATGCAACCAACATACCATCTCATCTTTTAAACAGCCAGCTCAGCAACTTACACCAGTGAAGTGACAATAATAGCTTTACATCATGGATTAACATCAGCACTGCTTTGTGGACTGCTACAAACTGATGAGACTCACAAAGCTGTGGATTAGATTTAAAGAAAAGCTATTCTTAAAAAAGTTGAGATATTTTCTGTGATCCCTCAGGCTGCACAAAGCTCTGCCTCTATAGGGTTAAATTATCAATGGAATTATCTATACCCAGTTTTAAAGAAAACAAAGGCACAGTTCCTGCATTTAAGTATTTCTTACACAAAGATGTATGTTGTAGTATTGAAATTCAGATGTCCATGTATTCACTGGGATTTAAGCATATAATGAAATGTTCTGCTAATCTGGTCTAAACTTGGAACTCATTTACAGTATAGGAACAAACAATGAGAAAGAAACTCCTTCTACTGAGTTCAGACTACAGTCACAGGAAAAATACAAAGCAGCAACTTTCAAAAACTTAACAGTTAATTTCTTTTTGCTCCCTTAAAACCAGAACCCAACAGATTTTCAAAAGTGCCATAATTTCCAGCCTTAATATGCCATTTTTACTCTTTCTTTAACCTTTTCTATCTAAAATAATATTTTTCATCACTTTGGTATTCAATCCTGAATTTATCTATAGAGGATGAATAAAATCCTTTATATGTATGAATCTTCATTTTACTGAAGTAATTAAGCTATGTTATTTCAGTAAGACAGGCACTTTGCTCTGCTGAGCAGTTTCATACATCTTCTGAGTGCCTCTGCAAATTTATATTTTTCTTGAACATGAGCATGTGAAATAGTACAAATAATTTCAGATGAAATCTCACAATCTCCCATACGGCAGCTTTACTCCTTCCTTTACTCTCTCCATAGCAAACAGGAAAATTAATTACAGATGGATTAATTCTAGAGTACACTTCCTCAGGTGATACAATCAATTCCATTAAACAGCTATCAGATTAGTTTGACATTTTTAACCCTTTAAAAAAGTTTTCTTATATTTTATCTCATTTTCATTATCTTCATGACTTCATGAAGTAAACACTTAAAAATTATTTTAAAATCTTGCTTTTTACAGAGCTGAACAAATAAATACATAGTTTCCCAAAAACTGCCTTTGTAAGGCAAAAAAGCCTTTGTAATTAACTAACAAACACATGTACACACTCTTATTCTGCTCAGTGATAAAATACTGTAGCAAGAATAACTGAAGCACAGAAGCACACAGAATAAGACCAAAGTGAATGCCCAGTAATAAATAAGATTCAACACTGTTTTCATTTATTCAGCTAATCTAGATAGGTTTAACTCTCTAAAGAGAAAATAAAATAAATGTAGACTTCTCTGCCGCAGCACTTTCTCCCTTACTAAGTTGGTTAAAAACCGCATGCTGCTTTATGGAGGGTCCTTAATTTGCCTCCCATTTCCATGTCCTGAGATCTTTGTCTCCATGAGCCTTTTTGAAGCCACTTAGCCCTGCTGTTCTTTCCTGACCTTAGCCATGGACTCACCTTGTCAGTTCTTGTAGGCCTTTCTATTCACTTCTGCAAAATGGGTTAGGGCTGCCACATCACATTCAATTTCTCTAAACAAAACAGATGACTGTCAAGTTCTTTCACTACCTCCATTTTTTGAATCCTTGATAGAAGTTAAATTGAACTTTTTCCGTCCAACTGAACACACAACTGAAAACACACAGCATTCAGTAACTGTTTCCAAATTCAAAAACCAGTATAGACATTTTCATCAGCTCACTTACTCTAAAACTCATTATTACAATTCCAAGTTTTTTTTAAATCAAGAATTGAAACATTAATGTCAGAGAAATTCTTTCAAACATATTATTATAAAACTTCTTACTGAATTCATCCGTGTCATCACTAAGCTTCACCAGTAGAGTGGCAACAGTTGACATAAATATTTTAGTGGGATATTGGTAAGGAACATCTCCTTAGTTCCTGCTCCATTCCCTCCTGCAGATTTTGGAGTCATTCCTGGGTCTGCACAAGAGATCCTTGGAACTGGGACCATGCTCAGAGGCTCTGAGCACCTCTGCCTCTAACACAGTCCATGGACACTCCTGTGTGGATAAAGCTCCTTGAAAGCTCAGTTCACACTGTCATTTAGGCAAAAAAAATTCTTAATTTAAACGGCATATCAATGCAATGCATTTCTGAGCTTTCCCAGCACCCACAATGCATTTCAAGTGCTTCTGATTTTACCAGAAAGCCTAGAGAAATGTTTGAGATTAAAAGAGCAAAATCTACATTAACTGACAGCAGAAAATATTAATTGTTGTTCTTTTTTCTTTTCCTTCCCCATGGCTCTACTACATTTTTCTACAGAATGCTGCTGGCTTCCCCAGCTGGTACATGAATGTCTGCTTGACACAAAGATCATGAACTACTTCTCTCACATTTTATTAATTATTTCATGGCTCACATAAGCTTTATGCATCCACTGTAGTTAAACAACATAATTTCAGTGTAATGTAAAGTGGGCTAGATGTGCTCTAAGCAACCTTCTAGTCTTTCAGAATCTTTCTTTATCTTTGTTCTGTGTATCACTCCAGACTGTTAGCTGCAACTGCCACCACGTACTTTAATACTGTTCTTTCCTCCAAAAGTGTCATAATGATTGCACAAAACTAGTAAGAGATTTGAAAAGAAGTGTAAATCTGTGTGCAGAAAATATCCCTGATAAGGCCAACATTTTTCATCTGGTATTATAATGGATACTGGGCTTTCTACTAAGAAATTGTTTCAGTGTTTCACATTTTCTGAGAGCTGTAGCTACTTTACATTAAAACGAGCTTAAAATTTTTCTTTTTCTACGGTACCATTAAGTGCTGCCAGAAAATGCTCTTTCCAGTAATAGAAAAGAAGAGTAGAGAAAAGAAAAAAGAAAACAAATAGTTTTATGACTATGACTGTTTCGGCTCTGCAAATTATGACAGAAGAACATTATTGCACATAGCATATATAAACAATAGCATGCAAAAATCTGAAAATGTCATAGTTTAGCAGCTTTTTAAATTCATCTCCATTTTTATTTCTACTCTCATGCAATCTTTTAAGATCCTGTCACATAGAATTTCCCCACAGGTTTGCCACTCCAATCAGTCTTGTGAAAATTACACCCTTTTCTTTTCATTAGCCTTACAGAACCTCCTGCTCACCTCCTCCATCCACCCTCCTGCCACTTCCAAACCCATGACCCCTAGCTGCCAGAGGCCCATCTCTGAATCTTATTTCTCATACAGAAATCAGATATAAATGAGTGCAAACACACAGAAGCTCAACGTGCCCACAGTCTGGGCAGGAACCTGGAGAAAAATGTCAGTGTGTCACCATCTGAAGAGGACTGTATGGCCTCTGGCTGAGGCCATGCTACCACTGCAACCTCCCAGATCACCCCTTTGGATCACACCCAGACAGTCCTTCCAGAAGAAGCTCATGTTTATCAGCATAACTGCATGTGTCAGGCAATGTTTGGGCAGCTGCCTTCTCCCAACAAGGCTTCTAATTTTCCCTCAGTTGCTACCATGAACTGGTCCAGGATGAGGTTGTCTGTCACCTTCTCTGCTCTTTCTGTTTTGAAGTCCTTTTTCTTTATCTGTTCTTCTCTTTCTGATTGTTCAATACCAGCTTTCCTCCTTTCTCTGTGTGCTCATTGCTGTCATCTACAGCCATTCCATAGACCAAACCCGTTAGCCACCTTCCTGGAATGCTCCTCTCTTCTCTTTTATGTGCTTCTCAACCTGTCACATTCATCCTCGTGCCTGCAGCAGCCATGTTGCTAAATATTTACTACCTTTCACATACCTTTTCCCCTTAAAGGTATAACTCAATCTTTCCACTCAGCAAAAGGCTGTTTACACAGCCTCTGATTATATAGAAGAAGAGCAGATCTCTGTGGTTGAATCTCCACCATCTCATCCTCCATCACCGCCAACTCTTTCTATTTTCGCATTCTCCTTATGCCTGTCTCTGGCCCTGTATAAGTCTTCCTTACCAAAATCTGGCTCACTTGCACCTTTTTCTTTCAGTCTTGGTTGTACTATGGTGAAACCCCCTAGAACAGTTTATTTGGTCAGATAAAATATGGTCTTCCTCCTTTTGTCATAAAACTCTACTTAGTTTCCCTCCAACATGTACTGTTCTCTTCCTTCCTGCAAGGCCCTTTGCCTATGGGAACCTTTTGCCTAGGTCAACATTTCTCCCTCATGCTCTTGCTGATCCACCTCCTTTCACAGATACACATGTATCGTAAAATAGTCATGATCAAAACCACATTTATGAAAATGAGACCATACAGATCTGCAGTTTTTTACCCTGCCTTTAACCTGACTGGTGCACCTGGGTGTAGCAGCAAAGCCTTGACCCATTTTATAAAAAATGGTAGAGTAGCTAGATCCTCAATTACAGCTGCTTTCAGGCATGTGATTGCTTATAATAGTGTTTAAGCTACAACATGACATTTCTTTTCAGAGGTAAGATTAAAGAAAAGAATGAGAAGTGACAAGAATGACCTTGACAGAGCTATTCCTTGCCAAGCAGCAATTTTGATGGCATTACTTCACTGTGCTGGAAAATTTATCAATTAATACAGTTTTCTTGATTTGAACTTGAAGGTGTGTTTTCAGTAGTTTTGTTTGTTTGTTTTTTAACTATAGAATTGGCAATAAAACCATAATATTTAAAGAAAACAATAGAGCTCCTGCTTTTGACATTTGCAACCTTTTACAGTTCTACAAATAAACTTTTACCTAATTTCTTTTGCAATTCTGAAGAACAAAGCAATTTTGAAGTCTCTATAGAAAAATGCTGCAAAGTTACAAATTTAATTAGTTTTATATTTCAGGAACATCTTTGGCTCAGCAAACATTAGAGCTATTTGTGCAAATCTGGATCAGTAAGAGAGAGCTGCTAGCATTTAGTAATCATTTGGAAGAGGAACTTGGTGTTAACTGGCTATTATAACTGAGTGTTAATCTGCAAAACTTTCTAACAGTAATGAAGTTATACTTACTGACTTCAGCTAAGAACTGGTTGCTGGTATATATCCAGAATAATGGAAATCCTTAAGAATACTAGCTTTAAAATCACTGTACAGAGTAAGTTCCAAAAGAGGATAAGATTTCTAGCTGCAGACCTAATTCAGCTCTTAAATCAGTAAGATTAAATCACCAAAGTCCTTGTGAATACAAAACTTCAGACCTTGATTTGAATCACAGAATTCTGTGTGTGGCCCCTTCACATCTGCGATCAATGCAGACATTGCATTCTCTCACCATGTATGAATACAAAAATTGCAGACAGTATGAATAGGCAACAACATATATCACAGTTAATATAATATTTACAGAGATTCCAGTTCCAGTGGAAGGTTGTTCACCAGCTGAAGTTTTAAAAAAAAGAAATAGAACTGTGATGCAATATGCTTTACTTTTTATGCACTGAATTTTCATTTGAATAATAAAATAAAGAAGGAAAAAACCCAGATAAAACAGAAAAGAAAGTTAGGAAGTTAAGAATTTAAGAAGTAATTTATTTAGTTGCCAACTCTTTTTTTTTTCTTTTTTGACATTTATGCAAAACTTTCCTTAAATTGCCAAAAAACTCTGATAATACTGTTTTACTTTTATGGGATTGCTCATCTGAAATATCCTGCAGAATCCTAACCTATTGTTTGAGTGCTCTCTATGAACAATACACAACAGTAGCATTATATCCAATCAACAGCATTATTGTACCACTACTGTATTCATGGAGAGAGTGAAATACACCTAACAAACCCCTCGAATTTTTGGATGTCAAACAAGTTCAAATTCTTAGCAAAGTAATGTTGGTGCCCCTCCTGCCTGCAGAGAATGAACACACAAGTGATGCTCATGGAATTTTGGCCTTGATAAATGAACTCATGTAAATAGGGTGGACTGATTATTCAATTATTCATCTCTTTCCTATGCTATCATAGAATTCATTTGTGCAGCTGGAGAGTGACAGGAAAGTGAGGTTGAACTGTGGCTCTCTTCCTCTGTTCAAGCATTTTAGTGACACAGAAAGATGAGTAGTATATGGCCCAGATTCAACAAAGCAGCTGGCCAGAATCATTAATCTATCCAAGGACAATGAGAACATCACCCTAACTCTGACTCCTAATAATTTAAATAATCATACACTGAACACAAAGAAAAGAAAAAAACCTACGTGTGTGCTGAGGGACATATTTTAAAAATACTAGGGTTGCTCTGATATAACAGCTGCAGAGTAATATTTGCCAAGATGATATGCAATTCTTTAGCTCCCAGAAGTGAGAATGGGGCTATATCATTCAGAATCAGTTTTCTCATCTCAAACTTGGCAGCACATGTCATTGGAAAATAAACCTAGAAGTACCCTTCTGTGAGAGATTCATGGAGCTGTGGAGACAAAGTTAATGTAAGATTTAACTATGTCATATGCTTTTATAAGTGGAGATGAAGGGAAAGAAATCCCTTCCCATCAGTCTACAGGGTCACCATTTTCTATTAATTTCTAGGAAGCTTTTCTAGCACAAACATAGCTACCACCTTGAAAGGGATAGGACTGTGTATTGTTGTCATTGGCCACCCCATCTTGGCCAAGTAAATTGCTCGTTAAGTGATCCCACATTTTCTGTGGTCCTTTTTGGGGTATGAAAGGAGAACTGGGGTATAAAGGGAGACTACAGCACATGCTTCTCTTGCCTGCAACACATTGCAGCTCTGAACAACACTGACTCAGGACACAGCAGAACTCAAAGAGAACAGAGCAGGTCTGCTCAAAGGTGTGAAGCAAAACGTTCCTCTCTTTCTGTAGCAAATTCCCCTTCTTTTCTCCTCCACTGTTTCAGCACTAAATTAGAAGCCGTTTCTATAAGCAAATATTTAACACCAACAAAGAAGGACCTGGAAGGAAGAGAATGTATTTGCAACCTCACATCATGGTCCTGCACCAGAACAGAGGTGGGCTGGAAGAATGCATCTCTGGAGCTCTGCAAAGCCTCCTGTGAATGACTTCTGATATCATGAGGTTGAGCATCTAGTTACCATAACTACTCACAGCTTTCTTAGTTCTATATCACTTTCACACCTTTATTAATCCTTCTGGCCAGCAGAGTAAAGCACTTTGTACTTTAATGGACATGATGACATTGATCTGTTTAAGCTTTATCTTTGAAGGATTGTTGGTGTTGTGTAGATCACATATTTAGCTACACATATTTAGCTATAAGGAATCACATAATGTAAGAAAATTAAGCTGCTATAAACATCACTGTACTGTCTCAGGAAGTCGTGTGGTATTTTACAAGATGCAGAAAGGCCTGCAGTAATAAAAATCTAGCAGGGATATAGAGAAGTAATTTAATTTTCACTTCAATTCAGTGAAAGTTCATAATGATATTTCACTCAAGCAGTAAAAATGTACTTCAAGTTATGATAATCCTTTTGTACACTTCCTGTGTAACTTTGGTTGTGTTCTTACTTGGGGAAACAAATAGTGATCACTTCAGAAAAGGCTTCATGAACTAAACATTCTCTGTTCTGCCCTTTTTTTTCTTTTTAATGCATGTACAAGATACCCTTAATTTAAGATGATGACTAGTCTGTAATAATGATTTGTTCTCATTATTAAAATCATCAGGAAACCTTAGAAAAATTTCAATGTATTTTCAATTATGAATAAATTTATCTTCATAAGTTACCTACATGTTCCCTCCACTTCTTAAACAGCTCCAGAGACAGCTGTCATGTGGTCTAATCCTGTGTCATGTACCCTACGACCTGGAAGGTCATTTGAGTCACTTGATGAGAGGATAAGAAGTGCATTTTTCCCTCAGACCTTACTATCTCCCCAAAACCAGAATTATCCTCTTAAAATTCAACTTTTGTCTAGTCTTTGGAAACCACTTATGAGTGCAGACATCTCCAAAATAGAGTAAAAGGCCGATTACTGCATTTGAAATTGCATTCCATGTCATAAAGTGTCCTTAACAACAACAGCAATGCTGTGAGTCTCAGGAAGCTCCTGTGTGAGGAAAACTTCTGCTTTTCAATGAGATTACAATCTGATCCCTGACCATAATGTATTTAAACATGTTCCCAGTAATCCTTTCATGTTTCCTAACTCAGTGAAAAATGCCATTAGAAGGTTGCAGTGACTAATGAGCTGTAAGGAATTTATAAGAGGAGATTTGTTTTTAAAAGGAAAGCGATGTACATGGTACATGAATGTTTAAAGTATTTTTACTGAGTTTTACTCATGACCTTGAAAGGCAACTCTGTGAGTATTGTTCCTTAGGTGCAAAACACTGCAACCTTGCTTCTAGAATTTCACTCTTCAAATTTTTAAGCCATTACTAGGATCACTTGACCTCAAGTTACCAAGGAAGATACAGCATTTCCACAGTGGTAGGGAATTGTTGGTATACGTGCACATAGCTCGCTGCCTTTTTGAAAAACAACAACGTCACTTCCAAGGTCTGTACTAAGCTACAGGACAAAGCTGCTCTTCAATTTGCCCCCAGATGTGCCTACATTTCAGGCCACTCCACAGTCTGATGGACAAAAAATATCATCTACAAGAAGCATATGATATTTTTTTCATAACAAAACCCTTTGTATCTTCTCCATTTTCCTGTATGCTCACATTCTTTTAGTATTTCTTCTTTTGTGCAAGTAAGAACCTAAATTTGTAACCTTTTTAAAAAAACCCAAACCTTTAATATTTATTCAGAATTCTCTTTTATGATGCTAATGGAGGATTATACAAGAACTAACAGTTTTTTATGTTTATTATTGTTGCTCAAGTCTTCACATTTAATAACAGAGGGACAAAAAGAGACAGAATAATTGCATCTTGCAGAAGCCTTCTCATTAGACTGTACTCTAAAGTTTTTTCAGAACTTTTAAAAGAATGTCAATAAAATAGGGATACTTAACAGAAATAAATTCTTTAAAGAATAGAGCTTGGCTATTTTTCTAAACTTAATAGGCTCTGAGAAACACAGTGCCTCATGGCCTTCAAATGTTTTCTGGAAAAAATGGAGGTTAATGGAACCATGAAGCATGGTCACTGATGAATCCCTCAGATAACCTTCCTGCCACTTCTTTTCTCCATTTCAGAAGGAACAGCTCTGATTCAGGTGAGAAATAATACTGCGTCTTTCTCATAAGAGTCTGAAAATAAAAATCTCTACAAAAGCCCACCAGATATATCACAGCAAGGAGAGGCAAATTTAGGGTAATGACAAGAAAGAACAACACTAATTAAAGTCTCTCTTGTAAAGATGATTTAAGGAAGAATTTTCTCCAAAATTCATTGCTATCTTCCAGGACATTCCATGGCATTATGAAGTACAAAACCAAAATGACAACTATTCTCTGGGAGCTTTAAAATCCAGATTTACTAAATTGTTTCTGGCTCTAATTGCCATGTTTCTGAGTCAGTACAATTTTAACTGTGGATTCAAACAATAGTGAGTTTGTGCCCAAATCTAGATACAAGTACAGAGGCAGCTGCATTGTAGATAAAAAGGGATGATGAACTCATAGCAAGTTTTAAAGCATTGTAGGAAATTACAATTCTTTTTGAAGCACACAAAAATAATCTAAAGATTAGCTAGTACATGTTATAGCTAACCTCATTCTACATGATACACAGGGCAAAAAAGCCCTGCCCTGTAGCCTTTGGTAATCAATGGAAAACTCTATTTGCCATATTTCTTGAATGAAACCCTCAATACTAGAATGACTCACTATGCAGCTGTACATTTCACCATCCATCACAGGAGTTAAATGGAAAGAAAAGGAGGAAAAAAAAGCCAAAATAACCAGCTTAATTTTTTTTCCTGTCCTTGAGAAGGTAACTGAGGATATATTGAGGTATATTTAGGAAAGAGCTTTGCTTACTGTATGGACTAGACTTACAAAGTTCCATCATCTAAGCATTACCTTTGGTGTAAGCTACCTTCTCCAGCCCCTGTAAAACCTACTGCTTTAAGTCCTAAGCTTCCTTTCTCTGCCCAGGCAGACACCAAACCACCAGCTTGCTGAGCATGGGGCTCACCCAGGATTTCATAATATAGATGCAATGTTTTCAAACAAAAAGCAATGACTTCTGCTCTGCCTTTTATGGTATCTGATTTATTTTACATGAGCATATAGAAAACATATTCCTTGGGGAGCCTGAATGTGTTTGCCTTAACAGGGTTAGGTTGAACCTGACATAAACTAAGATGTTCACATGACTGCCTAGATCAATGTCATAGGTGCTTAAGGATTTGTCTTGATGAAAACTTAAGCAGCTAAGAATTTTATCTTTCTGCAAAGTTAGATGGCAAAGGAACATGGATTTTAATGACTACAGATCTAGACAAGAACTATGTCCCTCTGTGGTTTTAACACTAGGTCTTTACATTGCTGTCAAAATTTCATTTTATTTTAATTTTACACATTCCAAATTTCGGTAGAGTAATAGCATAAATTTTTTAACCAAAGACTGCCTTCTTTGCCTCTAGTTCTACGATATTTTTACTATTTTAAATTTTAATCTGAAAAAATGTAACTACATGCCATATCATTCTAAGTTATTCTGATTTGATAACACTATAAGATGAAATTAACATACAAAATAGTGTATTCTTCTTTACACTTCTTAATCATACAAAGCTATTTATAACAAGAAAATAAGAATGATTAGGTACTGACATTTGCAGTATATAGGTACCTGTCCATAATGAGGAATGATAAAATGTGCACTTTGCAGACCTGGTATAAGCAAGCACATGCAATTAGTGCAATTCTAATTCTTTGCCAAAAGCTGTAAAATAACTCAAAGAGCCTCAGTCTGCTCATAATTCTTTAGATTACCTGCACTCATACACATTAAATGATTTTGCCATCTTTTGTAAATAAATTGTTTGTACTCAGATGTGAAAACTAGACACAAAGTGTGCAAAAGTATGCAGTCAGTTGGGCCTGATCAGCTGCTAACTTTTTGGGTTTTACATAAAGTTGCACGAGCTTTGCATAACATAAGGCTTTGCATCAATTTGTCCTAAATTTTGTAAACTGCTACTATTAGCTAAGAATGTCAACAACAGTATAATAGCACTGTACATGGATGTGTTCCTGGTATCCTCTTTTTCCCCATCACTTCCTCTGGCATGGAAAAGAAGGAAAGCCTTCTTATTATATGAGACTGCACAGAGCAGAACAGCAACAAAGAGACTGACAGAGGATTTGCAAGATAGGATGAAAAGACCCAGCTCTTCACTGCTTGTGGAATCCAAAACAGCAAAGGAAAGAGTTGCTACACCTACAGTGCGAGCCAGGTCAGGCAACATAGGTAGTGCTGGTAACCTTCCACAAGCAAACCAAACTCATAGAGACTCAGAAACACTCAATTTTTGATGTATTTTAGTGGAAGACAACATAGAACAGCTCTAAAGGAATAATTTACAGTTTTCACTACCAGCATGAAATCTTGTCTAAAAACAATTTCTGAAAGGAAATCTTGTGAATTCACCATCTGAATGCCACCACAGTTTACACTTTTAAGTTAATTAAACATCATTAAATAAAAGGCTATTATCTGAATTCTAAGAGCTCTTCAAGAAGGAATACAGTGCAATGTGCACTTGCCAGTTAAATGAAGTCTCCTGTGACAAGTGAATCACAGCAGGACAGAGCCCTACTGCATGACTCGTGACAAGGGCAATTAAACTTTCCAGAAAGTCGTCTTCTTCTGCAAAAGAGGATTCTCTCATTTCAAGAAGGGGTAGGGCACTTTATCTTTCAAAGAAAAAAAGAGTCTCTGTATTTCTCTAAGATTAATACATGTCAAAGCACTGGTCAAGCACCCAGTCAAATCAGTACTAATATGCATTGAACATAAAGCTTATCAGTCAATCAAAAACAAAAATGGAAATCAGAAAATAGAGATGACTTTAAACGAGTGGCAATATGCACTTTTTCATTAGCAAAACACCACTGAAGTGCAGGTAGAGGCTGCACTGTCAGCAACCTAGAGTGGATTTCATTATTTCCTACATATAAAATTATCGAATATTTTTGTGAACTACGTCAAAATATCTTAACAATGTAGCACATGTATTATGGGTTATTTAGAAGAAAATACAAAGGAAAAACATTGATAAAATAATGGCATATGTAATTTATTATTACGAAATTTTATACTATATATAATGTATAACTGTGGAATATATTATTTTCTAGACCCTTTTATTCAACTGTTCAAAATTCAAATACAAGACTTTTAATATATTTAATATATTTCTGCCATTTCCCCAGTAAGAACATATTCCTATTCAGAATCTGACAAAATTTGACAGAATGATTTGAATAATCCATATTAGATTGATAGCTAGTCAAGAGGTTGATGCATTAATAACAGTAATACACTGGAAAAGGAAAAATGCATTGGGTAAAATAAAAACCTGGAGATAAGGATAAAGTTGAGACAAACTATCATGGGACAAATACAGGACAGTGGTAACCACAGGATGAAAGAAAATAAAAAGACAGGAGCTGCAGAAATGAGTTTTCCTCATAACACGACTCCATCAGCAAATTAAAGAAAATAATCTCATCCCTATTGGTGAAACCAAACCTTTATTTACTCTTCATTCTCATTTGTTTTCCTCATAAGGATTTATTCTAACCAGGCTACTTCTGAATCTAAAAGATGATGTCACTAAAGGCACTCGAACATTGAGCTTGGCTTACCTTGCACACGAAGTTTGAAATTTTCTTTTTTTGTAAGATCCAAAAAATATGAGGGATACCTTGTTCTCTAGAATTAAAAGTTTGACAAAAGACTCAAAGCTTGAAAAAACCTGCACTCTACTCTCAGTTTTATAATCTCATTAATGCAATGCAGATGTGACCTTTTTAAAGATGGGAGCAGTGGCACACAGTGGGGTGTCCAAACAAATCAGCAAGAACCTGGGTTCCATTTCATGTGGGGAGGCTACTTAACTGCAGGTGCATTTCATAGACTTAGTTTGGTGAACTCAAACTTGGCCAGCTGCTCAACAGTTAACATAAATTCCTCAATATTCACCATAATGTCAATTCACATTCAACTCCATCGTCACTACCACCAATTTCTTTTTCTTATGATTGTAGGTGAAAGCCCCAGAAAAGAAAAAACAAAAGAAGCATCCCCTGCCAAAATTAATATTGAACGTTTTTATTCAGTGATGCAAATATGGATTTAGTAGCTTAGTTTTGGCACACAATTCTGAATATCAATTATTTTACACAGCTCTTATTCTGTTTCCTTTGTTGGTGCTTTGTGTTCCTTGTTCAGTTGTTCTTTAGATGGAAATGACCAAGGTAAAGATTATATAGTGTGTGACAGCTTATATTCTACAGACTGAGATAACACAGAAAAGATGGAAAGAAAAAAAAAAAGAAAAGGCTGCTTTGTATGATACTAATAGAGACAACAAATCCTAAGGTCATCCAAAGACATTAAAACTTCCAAAAATGAAGTTTCTGAGGCAACTGTAGTGGAAGCAGTTCTAACATTCCCAGATGAACTGCATCACACATGACAGTTTGTACAAGTTTTGAAATAGCATAAGTGCTTCTGCCTTTATGTAAAGTACCTCAGCTTCTCTTATGAAAAAACCCCACATTTTCTATGTATTTGACTGTAGATGGTGGCTAAATTTATTTAAAATTTATATTTTTAAATATCTTCAGCTCAAGAAGGCAATTAAAAAGATAGCTAGTAAATAAAAAACTGTTTAGAAATCACAAGGAATGGTTACAATCAATAAAGCTGCAACTTCTGTTAATCGTATTTGTAATTTGCACAGTTTCACAGATGACAGCTTTGCTATTTTAGGAAAGAGGTCAACAGTACAACTTAGACCTTCAGGCTGGAAAAATCCTACTACTGTAAGGAGATACAGTCTCTACCTAAACTTCAAGCTGCCTGAGGGAAGTCATGAACTATGACTTGTACTTGTAAAATAAGTTAATTGCAGCCTCTTCTATTATTTGCTGCACTTGTTCAGCAGAGACAAGGTACTTTATCAGAGTTATGCTACTGCCCCTAGTTTTCTGCTAGTTCTTGAGTAATCAGTAAGATTATTGCTATCATCAACATCCATTTACAACTATCACTATCCCTTATCCTTCTGGTATTGTGTGAAACAGAGAACTCATTTTGCAGTACTAGGAAGCCTCCTCAAAGTTAAATGAAAAATGGATCAATGCTTAGAGGAAATCAGCACAAGTACTGTAACTAAACTTCTCATCTGGAACTATGCGTGTGTTATATTATATATAAATAATTACAGACAGATGTGATTAGCAACACCAGCTGTTTGCTTGAGACATTCTTTGAATCACATGCTGCTTAAAATCACTAAAGGAAGGTTATATTATTTTGCAGGAAAGCTGCTTTAAAAAAGTCAGGCTTGTAATGTCAGAAATTCTTCCTGCTTTTTACATTGCAAAAACTTCTAGTGTCTTAAGTGGTAGTAGCTTTCCAGTTGGCATCGCATCTGATTAGCTGTTATACAAGTAATGATATTGGCACTGAAGTATATATATAAAAAAAATTACTGATTTTGGATTATTTTGTTTTGAAAATCAGAGAGAAAAGCATGGCATTTGTCCTGGTTTGGGCCAGGATAAAGGTGGTTTTCTGTTTCTGTACTTTTGCTTTTAGCTAAGTCCCTTGTAAGTAGTTGCATTTGCTGAAATTAACAGCAAGTTTCTCAGACAGTGTATGTGCTTCTAGGACTGATAACACTTGATGTTTGTAGTTACTGCTAGAGACTGGTATGCAGGGCCAAGGACACTGCTTTCCTCAGCTCTGAGGAAAATATTTTACCGTCCAGGAGGACACAGAGGCCCCACCTGAGCCCTCCTTTGGGGAGGAACAGACAAGATAGATGCCAGAATTGACCAAACAGAGTATTCCATCCCATATACGTCACACTCAGTATAAATCTGAGGCATCACGGGGACCGAGCCAGATCTTTTCCTGATTTCCTGCTTCCCCTCCTTCACCCGGCATCCTAGAAGGATCCTGTCCGTTCGTCTGCCTGTGGTCCTGATCCGTGCCAGCCCCTATCTGTGTGTTCCTGCCTCCGGTTCCCGACTGCTGCCGACTCCAGGAGTCCAGCCTGGACTTTCCCAGGGCTGCCCTACAGCCTCGGTGGTGACGTGAGAGTTATTGGGGGAAAGGGGGGAGGAATGTGGTTTCCATTTTCCTGTATATTTGTATATATTTAGTAATTTTTCCCTATTTACCATTACTGTTTCATTAAAGTTGTGTAGTTTAGTTTCCAACGCATAAGTCTCTCTCCCTTATTCTCTCTCCTTTCTTCATCGAGGGGAGAGAGAGATTAAAGAGAGCGTCTGTTATTCGGTTTAATTGCCGGGTCAGTGTTAAACCGTGACAGCATTTAAGCATGTGGAAGGGAGGGAATGAAGTAGAGAAAAGAACTGAAGTGGGGTATAGAATACCCAGTCTCCCTTTCTTATAAATGATTTCGGTGCAAGGAATTCAGAACAGCACAATCTTTTGTAGCTGTTCAGCCAATTAAATATTCCTACTGTCTTCATACCATCTTTTATAGGACATTTAAGGTGTAATATTGTAAGTGGTATATAACTACTCTCTATTTTGTTACATCTGTTCTCACTTCATACTATACCATATAAAAGACATATGCCATCTCCCTTTCTTCAAGAACAGTATTTATTTTCTTTGGACACCTCTTATTTTAAGGTGACAATTTAAAATGTATGGATTTGTCACTGAATAACCAAGGATTGATTTCCTCAATATGTAGGACTAGGAAATTTCTGAGAAAGAAACAGAAATTATGTGTGTTTTCTCTAATGACTAACAAATAGCACAATAATTCCTATTAGTGTTGCTATTTGTAGACAAAGTTTGGACATCCATTTACTCCACATCTTAATTATGATAGAATCACAATTCACTTTGATATATGAAAAAAAAAATTGCTTTTTTTCTTTGGATTTCTTTTTGTTCAGTGCTTCCCACTGATGTCAACAGTGTCCACACTGTGAACCCAAGCATTGCTTTGTGCCCACTGACTGAGAGGCAGAGCAGTGCTAATGGTAACCTTTACCACTCTGCTCTAAAATAGTCACAAAAATCCATAAAACTGCACAAAAAAGTCAGTGTGATGGTGCATAAGTCAGTCTCTTACAACCAGATGCTCCCAGCACCTTCAGAGAAACAGGTCAGAGTACCCTATGCACTGCCAGGAGGTAACAGGAATACTACATGTGGCAGTGGAAAATAAAGTGCAGTCCATGGGCATCAATATAACCAGCACTCCACCTCACACAAGTCACCTCAGGCACTGCCTGTGCTGTGGGTTTATTTTTTGACTGTTCTTTCCCTTCTGTATTTAGGTTGCCAGTTACTTGAAGCAGTGATCTCCTCTTCATCTTCTGGTATATGTGGATGGGCTGCATATAGGCCAGTGGGGCCTTCATCTCACAGAATTATCTGATTTGTTTTAATTTTGCTTGAGGTGCAAAAAGGCCAAAAAGCTTGCCAATGCTTCTGCTTCAAGTACACCTTGGAGGTGTGCTCCATTAGATACATAACAACAAGAACATTTCCCTAGAGCTCTGCATCACTCTATTCTGAGCCATCAAAGCCTAAGCAATAACTAGCACTTGTCTGAACGAATGAAGTAGTCATTAAAGTTAGGTACTGTTATTTCCAGTGACGCAGACATTTCTTGGCAGTACTGTGTGCTAAGCACAGGTTATTTTATCCTAAGAATAGTTCCATAGGATGTCAAATTGGCAGATCTTTAACTGGCAATACCTGGACTTTCTAATTTGTTTCTTTCAAGAACAAAGCTGTGCAACTCAATTTCCACTCTTGAAAGATACTTTTGACACTGAACAAACTTTTAAGAAAAAATACCTGAAACTGCTGGCAAGTCTGTTTCACACATTCTCCTTTAAATGCTGCTGGCTATACACTACTTAGAAGAGGGACAAAGTATTTTAAAAATGAAATTTGAAAGGCATATGTATTTGTACAAATACAGATTAGTCAAATATATCTCACGTACTTATTCATAACAGTACATATACTCACACAGAACCTTCGAGTAGGTTGTACCCTCACCCAATATATATTTATTTGCCACCTGATTTCTGCCACTGTTTCCTCACCTTTAAATTCAGAAACTTCAAATGAAAGCCTGGGTGCGTATTTGGGATTTCCTTTAAGAAAGGAAATTTACTCAATATTGTCACTGTCTTGTTAGAATGACTAATATAAAAGGTATTAGAATTATTATAAATACTACTCTATGGTAACACCTATTAGGTCCAACCCCAGGAAGGAAGGACAGGAGAGGAAAGCCTCATCCTAAATCAGTATTTAAACACCCAGAGTAGCCTCACTTCTGATTGGTTTCCATGAAGAAGACTATCAGTGACTGTAGTCTCCTAATGCTCCGTCCTGAGATGCTGTTTTGCAGATGGAGATTTCTCCTCACGGCTAATGGCACCTAACTTTGCCATATACAACTAACAAAAGCAAGTACAGAAAAACAAACAAACAAAAAAACCCAAACCCCAAAATCACTGCATTCACTTTGTCTTCTGGGAAGAGGAGTAGGCAATAAACAGAAGCACTTTATAATATGTGACTTCATCAATACATAGAGTACTGCAGCATCTAAGTTAAATATATTTATTTATACATAGACCAGGTTATCCTAGAATAGAGCGAAAGCATGTTTGGAAGTGAGGCTCTCATTTAAAGTCTCTCAGAATGATCCAAGAACCTAATTATTCACAGAAGATGGTGGCAGAAAGGAACGTTATTGTTATTAGGTCTTATATTTGCAGCTCAGCGTATTACCTATATTAACCAAAGAAAGCAATTATAACACCAATGGGCAAACCAAGCAAAAGAAGGAATTATTATCACTATTGAGAATGTGGGGAACTATAGTATGTAATGACTGCATTTCTTGACTTTCGGCACTCACATATAGCATGTGGCAGTCACATGCTGAACATTTTTACCTAGGCTGTGACAAATGTCTTGAATAAACCATCCCTCCTTTAAGTTTCTGTTTTAATAGAAGTGCTGCATTAGCCAGTGCAGTAAGCCTGAGCCACACACACATGGTCCTTTCTATTCTTTCATCACTGCTTTTTTTTAAAAATGCAAACACTAGGAAGGAAGTTCATCATCCCCATGACATTTTTTCTAATTTTTTTTTCATTTCTAAATTCTTTTAACATTATCACTTCTAACACATGGCCAGTGGGGGATTCACTTTTGGTCTGCATCATCCAGTGGTGTAAATGAGTGCAGTGGGATAGAGTTGTGCACCTGAGCTGCAGTTAACCTGAGGTTACATCCCAGAAGATACAAACAACAATCTCTTCAAATTAATAATTATTTTTTTACTTCTATTAATCAGCTTGGTATTCCTTGACTTTTTACAGTGCTTTTTAATCACAATGTCTTCCACTCTCATTTCATATTACCTGTCTGGGAAGGAAGCATGCAGACTCCATTTTCAACCACAAATCCACTACTTCGCCAGCTCTTAAAAATGGAATTTGCAATTACTTGGAAGGACATATTAAAGGAGACAAGACTGACCATGACTACCAAAACTGCTTTCCTGTCACATACTCTCCCCAAAGCTTTGTTTTTTTGTGATGACACGAAGATAGAGCTCTCTCTTCTCTCATCAGTGAAGACTGGAAAGCTGATTGCCCACATGGCAACTGCAGTTTGCTGAGAGCACCACCAAGCACAAGGTGTAGAATGACTTATTTATTGTCTGCCTACTGCATGCACAGACCCAGAGGTGTTCTGTGACTTTCTCCAGATCCCTGGACTTGAACAGAATGTTTCACATACTGTGTTCACCTGTGTTTAACAACTACCACTTCTTACCATGCTTACTTTTCTCTGTTGTAGGATAACTTATTCCTGAAGTTATTTAGGAACACTAACAATTTAGTGTATGGAAACTATTCTAAAAACACATGCAATAGTAAAAGGCGAAGATGCATGAAATCAAGTTCATAAGACATGACTGAAGTTTGAGAACTGCGGACGTTTCTTTGCTGCAAAACTGCGATTTATCATTTTTGTTTGCCTTTCAGTGACTCAGTACATTTCTCATCTGTATTATTTTTTTTTCCCAGCACCTAAAGTTCATTTCTCCTGCTTGCATAAAAACAAGACCTGAGGCCTGACAGAAGACCACTGCCTAGTCCTCCTTCTAAAGATTGCCTATTTTCTGCTCTATTATTTTTAGATATACAGCATTGCAAAAGTTTCTGCTTCTTGACCTTGTCTGTTGAAAGTTTTACTGCTTTTCTAACTCAACTTCAAATTAACTGAAGTTTTTCTTCATTTGTTTGTTTATGCATCAGTTTCATTACTGCTGTCACACAGCTCAGGGGACAGTGCTACTTAACTGCTGCATCTCGACTGCTGCAAATACAATCACACATTCTGCCCTGGGATATGTGTGTGTAATTCCTGTTGACAATGCAGTGAAAATCAATTTCATATGGCACTGAGAAGTGCAGCCACATATGGAAGGCAGCATTTGACTTGTAGGGCTACATGGTAATTTCTAGTTTGGTAGAAAATGCAAATGCACTATCAAAAATAGAGAAATGCAAGGATCAAGAACCAACCAATTCATGCCATCCACAGGGGCCACAGTTTCCAAGGGCAGAATTGATCCATTGCCCCCATGTCATGCTTTTGTGGCCCATCCATTCTATGGTGCACACACGGATGTACATTTGTATAATGCACAATTAAATTTTTTACCCAATAAACACTGCCTTACCAGTTCTAGCTATATTTGGCTTACCTTGATTTAAGATGAGCATGGATTTAGTTATACTTTTCTAGTTTCACAGAGAATTTTCACTCTGTTGTAAGTATGCTTTATGTCTTTACCCGAAAGACTGAGTAACCCATGGCCATGCTCAATGCACTGCAAGGGCCAATGCTGGCCATCTGTACAATAAGTGAAAAACAGTGAAAATTCAAGGTCAAGTACTCTCTTATAAATGTTCTCACTGGAAATTATACCTCTATAACTGATGAAAGATTGTAGCTACATTTGTAAAGGGAAAAGGTTGCCACCTATTTTTCAGATTTTTTTTTTCTATTTATATTACAACCTCATCATTGGAAATAAAGAGTACATTGCATGCAGATGGGTTTCTCTATTTTTCTGCACAAGAATCTGACCAAACTGGGTGTTGCTTTTGCCATACTTGTATCCCTTGTTAGATTTGGTATAAGTACATGACTAGTCTGTACTCATAAGTGAGTTTGTAGGCAGTGGAAGAGTCAGGTAAATACCACTGCTGCATAATAAAGAAATCTCCATACTAGTTGTAAAGTACACTGGGCATGTAACCATAATTCATAGCCTATGGGCAGAGGTTAAAAAACAAACACTAAATACAATTTTTGAATATCTGGTTTGCTCTTAAAGCTGCTCAACGTGCAACAGAATAATGACCTAAGTATCTAACCACATAAAATGACACTGGTAAGTAACAGCAGGAAGGTAAGGCTATAGTAAGTATTTCCACGTTTCCAAAATGTGGACTTTGTGGTTGTAGAGCTATTTTTTTAATGATAAATTTCCTTCTGTGAGTACTGTATTTCACTTTACAAGTAAGGAAATTATTATTGCCTCGATTTAAAAACAAAAGCAAAAACCAACAAAACAAGACCAAACAAAATCCAAAACAAACAAAAGCTACTCCTCATGCCCATACTGCCAACAGACAGTATCTGTTACACAGGTGCAGTAGATGCAATATTGTTTGGTTTTCTCTCTTTTTAATCTGGATTTCTGTCATTAACAAGCACTTGCTGGGGCTGTAGTAAGTACATACCTTATGCTAATGATCTCCCAGATGTCCAGAAGTGGGATTTAATCTCAAAACATCTATGAACTTGCATCTGCACTTCAGTGGTGATGTTTGTCATCACCTCCAGAGAAACCTAATTCATCATACATCTCACACAAATGTAATGGTCTTGATTTTCTCCATGGAGGTAAAAATTTTTTAATGTTTTTCTCCACCTTAATTTTTAATCAGGGATGACTGGAACTCCTTAAATAAAGACTCTATATTTATTTATTTCCAGCTTCCAAAATAATAGGGAAAGCTTGAATGTTTTGGTTGTTTTTTTTTTTGGTGGAGCTTTTCAAAGCTCCATTCTTTAATGTAATGAAAGAAAAAATGTGCTGTAATATTCAAAAGAACACAGCTTTCAAAGATCATCCACTCATCAACATATACACAGTACAGTCACTTACTCAATATACCTTCCTCTGCCTATCACTCCAGTGTCAAGACGGCAAGTTCAGAGGTTCACCCTTTTCTTGTCAAAATCAGAACCTCTCTCTCTCTTTTTTTTTTTTTTTTTTTGTCTACTAAGCAATTTTTTTATGAGGCATGGAAGAACTTGAGTCCATTTTAAATGATATATCATCTGTCAGCCAAGCAGATCTGCTCTGAAAGGCGTGCTCCTGACAGTCGGGCACAGCTTATACTGCTCAGTTTCATGTGTACTGCAGAAATGGGTGAATAATGACAATATCTATAAAAATTATTCTAGAGGTTTCAGAAGAGTTCAGAAATGGATACCATTGACTTATGTAACAACAAAAGAACACGGATGCAAGACAATATGAACTTTCATCACCACTCCTGCTGCACCCAAACAAAATTTTGTATTTTATATGTTTCTACGGTTGCTCTATTGCATTTTAAACCCACTATATTATTAAGTAAAGTATAATACTGTGAAATACAGGGCAGAAAAACCTCTCCCTGTTGGCCATCAATTGACCAGCCCAGAAGACTGCTACTTTCTTTAAATTTGTGCTTTTTGAAACAGCAGGAAAAAAACATTAATATTCTAGAGTGACAATTTATGAAAACTACAAATTTGAAAACACTATACAGCTTCAAAAATTAATTCAGCATTAGACAGTTCAACTGCTCAGTAATAATGTGGAAGACATGAACCAAGCCACAAATCTATTTACAGGAAGCCCATTTCATCTACAGCCTACCTCTTCATGCCTTGCAAATGGCCTCAACAGTAATAATTCACATAGTTTGTTGCCACTAAGAAAAAAAATGTGTTCATCTCCACCCTACTCACATGGCACTGTGCGGAGGTAGAGATTGTCTCTTATGATCTGCTGGAGCTCATGGTCCACTGAACCTTTCTGGAATCGTAAATTGAGGTAGTGACGAAGGTCCTTATCAACAATGCCTCCTGTCAAGAAAAAGACAAATGAAAGTTTCATTTAAAAGTGTATTGCTTTGATGGAAGCAGTGAATCACTCAAAAAGTCTGAATGGCTCGTTTTCCTTCATGTTGCTGTCATTATGGATGACAGAAGCAACAAGAGCTTTATTGTTAAGGAATGCAGTTGGTATGGTGTTAGGATTGATAATGTAAAGGTTAAAACAGTTAAAACAGATGACTATTAGTTGGCTAAACCTGTAAAATTCAGAAAATACATTTGGGATTATAGACAGAGGTGTGTATTTTTTCTGCACAAACTGAAACATACTGTTATTATACAAGTACCTAACTAAGTATAAATCTAAATAGCACATTATGAGGCATTATATTCTCCATGACCTTCTACCAGTTTCTCATCTGCTTATTCAACAAAGAAAATCTTGGCTCATAATGTCTCTGTAACATTCAGCATTTTCAGTCCAAATGTAACCAGGATAAAATCCAGCTGTACTTAATGATGATTTAAAAGGATATAATCCTTTTGTGTTATTTATTTCTAATTGCACTTATATCTGAAAATGATACTATAGGAAGTCAGGGTGCATATTTTATTTCCACCATTGAAAAGAGTCATTAGTAATAGAACACCTCAGCATAATACTGCAAACACAGAGAAAAATTGCATCAAAAACCTGCATTTTCAACTGCTAATGTAACTTCATAACAAAATGACTTAAATAATTGTTTAGCCACTGACTGGTTTATCATATTCCACTAATAAAGGCATAGCTATATCTAATCAAACAGTATGAATAAACATTTCATGATAGTTCCTCTCAATTTCTTTTAACCTGCAGCATGGATCACTTATAATTATGAGCATAAGTACATAAATAATTGCATTTCTTCCTTCTCTGAAATTCTGACATAAGAAAAATATAGAATATCATTACTGTGCTGAGTTCTGACATATTTCTGAGATGAAAAATTGCAAGGAGATAGATCCCTAACTTGTTGCTTCATGCATTTGACCTTAAATTATTTTTTCAAACAGCATTTACTTTGAACCCTCTGCCAAAAAGTCTTATTGACCCGGACTATATATAGATTTTCCTGTAAAAAGGAACAAATAACATTTCTACCTAATTATTTGGAAGTCACTGCAGAGCACAAAGGGCTATAAATTGAAATATATTTCTCCTTCCAGTAGTCTTATTTATCTGCGAATTACAACCCCGTAATCTTATTATTGCTGCTCTTTGTCAAAAACCCTTTTTTTCCAGGTTTATGAAAAGCTTAAAAATAATTTCTGTTATCTTTAGCCTATGGCAAAAAGAACATCAGACTTTCATAATCAAAAGAAGAAAAAAAATAAAAAAGAAGCCCCAACTCATAAAAGACACAAAGAAATACCTTGGTGCCCTTTTCCTAAGTGCTGAGAACCTCCATACAGATCTCTGCTCTTCCAGGATGCCAGGTGAGCCTCTTAGTCTACTACTTTGGTACCACTAACCCTGTTTCTAGCATCGGGCTCCTTTCTAGACCAGACCATCCCTTATCCTGCTCCTTTCTGATGAGATTTCAGAGGAGGTGAGGGCTTCAGAAGGCTGCAGAGGGAAGCTCTGCTCCCAGTTGGAATCAGCTGTTCTTTCTCATTGGCTGCAGAGAATAAAGGTCCTGCAGCACTTGCTCTTCTCACTCTAATATACAGAACATGCCCAGTGATGCAGATGCTTTCTGGCAGCCTGAGAAAATGCCAGCTCAAGAACAACAGCTGTAGTCTGCCCACTGACATAAACCTGAATCATTCGACTGATGACACAAGTAAGTTTAGGAACCTACACAGATTTCTGACCCTCAAAGTGCATTTTTTATTTACAGCCTTTTGCTTCAAGCACAGCCATTTACTTCAGGCACAGCCATTTACTTCACCATGTGTTAACAAATGCACTAAGGCCTCTTAAGCACTTCCTAAAGAGCCACCTGATATTTTTATCAAACCACATACATCAAAGTAGAGGATGAAAATATCTATTTACGAGAGGAGATAACTGCAGCCTTATATTTTTTACATTTAGATTCTATAGCAAAAATTTCAAAAAAATTCAAAAACAGAAATAAAACCTGTACATGGTGCACAGGAAAAAAACCAAAAAACTTACCAGCTTCCAAGGATAAGAGAAACATGAATTTTTTTTCTTAATACTTAATTATATACTCTGACATTAGCAAAGTCTATTTTAAAGAACAGTCAGATGAACTACAGACAGTGCATGTAAAATTGACTGGTATAACAGTGAATTTTACATCCTGGAATGTGTAAAAAATAGCTCAAGACTCCTGAAAGGCAGATGCAGTATTTTTAATTCATACTTCCAAATGTCATTCTTCTGCTTTGCTGTTTTACCCGATGCTTGTCAAAAGCACACTTGACTCCAGATGTGCTTTCCAGGGACTTAAAATACCTGAGCTTTTGAGCAGCCTGATCCCTTTAAAATACAAGCAGAACAATATCTAGAGTGTTCTAGTATAGGGCCATAAGACTTTTTGAAAGAAACAACAGTAATTCATAAGTATGTAAACCAGTCTTGAATTAGCAACAGTGAGTTAGACCTTGTGTTACAGACTTTATGAATCAAGAATGACATGAGTAATAACAATGGAACTAAAAGTCTGAAAGAACAGATGAAAAGTATTATAATTTGGTTTACTTGAGAGGGAAAGAAAAAACCTAGTGATATTGTAAGTTCATAAAAAAAGAATCAACTAGACAGAAACTTTTTACACACAGTAACAATACTTGCACTATTTATAGGTCCTATCCAACCCAGTTAGACAAGGGTCTGACTTGGTTTCTATAACATTCAACTTTCCTTTATATTCTCTTTTTGTATTACATTGAAAAACACTGAGATGTTGAAAAATTTCTAACATTAACCTAGCTCCCTAGTTCTCTCTTATTCCCAGCCAGCCCACAGTGCAGGACCTCTGAAGGATGCTGAGGGGTGGCTGGTGTCTGCTGCAGGGTACCACCATCCCCACTGCAGCTGCACAGTAGCTCATGACGAGAAGCTCAGAGAGAAGCACTCCCAAAAGCCACATCCTGCTCACTGTGCATGACAGTGTAAGGAAGAGCTGTTGTGTGTCAGAGGTACTATACAGCACAAGCTTTAGAAACCCAACCCAGAGACCATAATTTAAAATATTCTCTGACCATTGCCTTGGGGAGGAGGCTGACAACTGTGCGACAGAGCATGCACTGGCTTGCAGCCATGCAGGGCTTTTTATTTTTTTCTTTTTCCTGGCTTGAGGCCTAGACTCTGTTTCAGTTTCATTTCACTCCAGTGAGTCCTATTGCTTTGCTAGCTGGGAAATACAGGATGTGAATTAAATACTTCCAGTAATGATCTCTTGCATAATGTATGTCTGGTCTAGGTACATCTACCGATCAAGATGGCAAACTCACAACCATGACTGAATTTGATTCCAGAGATTACAAAATTAGATACACTTGGATGAACTAAAAAATGTTCTGTTTGTATGTTATCTTTATGAATTTAATGAGCAAAGTGTATCTTTTTGCAATGTTTTAATGTATTTCTGTCAAATTTACTTCCCTCTATAAAATCTACTCTTAAGGTCCAGTCAGAAAAGAAATACATTAAAGAACACACATACAAAAGGGTATTGGATAGTTTCCAGCTCATTAAAAGATTGAAAACTGGAGAAGGTAAGTGCCATTCCCAAGAAAATGACAAGGACAAAGGCTCATGGTTTTCTCTAGCCTTAAGTACAGTAACTTTTTTTTTTAACTTTGTATTCAGTAACCCACTGATGTTGCAGCTGCAGGTTACTCTTGAGTTTTCTTTACAATGGACTACTGGTAAACACAAATATCCCCCTTGTTCCAACAATGTGAGCTCTAAATAATTTCTTACCCTTAAAACAGTTTTTATGGGTTTAAGCTCTCAACAAACAGTTGTGAGTATTCACCCACTAGTGGCTTCTCATCTTATACCATAACCTTCCAATGAAATGACTTACCAAAACCTGATGTGGCAAACTGATATTTTTTTTAACAGTATAATCAATTTCCTCTCAACCAAGAACAACATGCCATAGATATCTTATTAGCTGGGATTAAAATATAAAGGATTTCAATTTCCTTGGTCTCTACAAATACTCCCAGTTAGAAATATCTCAGTAAACAAGACTCTTACATCTAGATTTGCATCTGGCATATGACCTGTGCCTGAGGAAAACTGAGGAAATACCTTAAGATCTGTACCCTATGAGAACAGACTTTTAGTATAAACTACCTCTGGCCTTCTACTGACCTACTTGCATCAATCTGAGTATTCCCTTCTTTTCAATGAGCTCCCACTTCTGACTGTAAATATAAGACATCTATTTGGCACAGTCAAATGTCTTGGTTGAACAGGCTTCAGTAGGACTGGAAAGTCTCACTTCAAATATTTACTCAAGTGCTACTTGGAACTTTATCTGAATACTGTGCTATGCCTCTGTGGACATCTGACAATCGTTCAAGTTTCTCCTGTAGTAGAACACATCCAATTCGGTGCATGCTAAAGTAATTTATCTTTCATCATTCACAGATGACCTAACTGACCTTTCAATCAGTAGCCCAATGATGGCTTTAAAGATTTTTTTTAAAGAATTCTTTAAACCAGAAATAAGGAATAACTGATTAATTAGTTCTTTTCTCTACTTATGACATAAAAAATCTTTTACCAATAAAATTTTTGGGGCTTTTTTGTTTGGTTGGGTTTTTTTCTTTGTTTTTGTGGGGTTTTTTTGGTTTTTGTTTTGGGTTTTTTTTTGTGACTCTCTCTGAAATATATCAATAAAATACTAGCTATCAGAAATAAAAAGTTATGTACATTGTTAAGTTGATAATTTCTGAATAGTTTTAAATGGTCCAGAAAGAATTCAGAATACTGAAATCATTACATACAACCCTTCTCAATCATCCACATCAGTTCAGTGACACCATGCCAACTTACCTATAAAAATCTCTTTGATTTTTTCATTCTGGTATATATGATCTAACCTGAGGTGACGTGTAGTTCCCCTCCTTGAGTCCTGTTCTCCAGACCCACACATCTCTTAGGTTTGGGTATGCATAAAAAAACCAGCATTGCAAACTTGAGACTGGCACTACCCAACTGTAAAAGAGCCTGTGTCAGCCAGGGCTCCAAAGCCTCCTGCTGAAGCACACTTTTCACTGTGACCTCCCTAAGGCAACTGAAAAGATTTTAAACATAAAAAAATATTAACTGCCACATCCCCTCGTGTCTCAAAGTTTCTTTCCCCTGTGGTCCTCTCAAGAGAAGAGCACAAGATTTTTTTCTTGCAAAAGTCTAGTGACATTTTTTTGTAATACACTTCAAGAAAATATCCTTAAGAAAACACTCATGAAAGAGTCGTTGATGATTACAATTACTTCCATGAACTGCTAGAGTTTATAGTACAAAAAATACTTTTTAAACAAACAAAGTACATCTCACCTTAGTACTTGGTTAATAAAGATGTCGTGCATTTAACAATTCTGAACCAGTATGAGGTGATATGCTTTAAAAGTTTCTTTAACTGATAAGAGTAACCAAAAATAGTCACTTTTAGGGGGGAATCTGAAAATTCTAAGTAATATTAAAAGTTTCTGTTGTATTCTATAAGGATTTGTTATTAAACTAGAGTCTTCAGCTAAGCCTGATATTTAGGGGAAACTGTTCTCAACAAACCTATCTAGTGACTGGAAGAGTATAAAGATGAATGTGGGCACTTCACTAATCACCATATATTGGGCATATTCAACCCTGGAACTTCCTTCAGGTTTCCACGTAAAATATGTAATCACTGTAACAGTAGTCTGAAAACAGTACATAAAAGCTTTAGTAAAATATAGGAAGTATGTAGTACCTTCTAGTCATCAGCTGAAGATTATATATTTTGCTTCTAAAGCTTTTCTACCCCCAGATTAAATTCCATGTGTCTTCTTTGAACTTCAGCCTGCCTTCTACCACTACCTTCAGACATGCCTGCCATGTGAATTATCTGCAACAGAGCCCAGAAACACTGAGGATTGACTGAGCCATGGAATCCTGTTAAAGTATATCATGCTCTGGAATTATTTTAATTTTGTGGCTAACCTTAAGTCTGTATGAAATATGAGACCCAAGTGTTCTCTGCCAGAAGCAAAAATGTGGTTTGTAATTCTGTAGGGAGACTGTATCACGGTAGAGTCAGCTGAGCCAAACACATCTGCATTTTATACCTTATCTCAGATTACTGAACTTCAGCTCTTACTACAATAGTAAATCTTCAGTCCTTGTGGCTATGGAAACAGCCTTCCATTGTGGACCCAGCTGCAGCATCTTCCAGAGACTGTTGGCAGCAAGCAACATTGACTTCAAGATAGGCATGCCCAAGTTAACCTCAAAAAAAATACCATTTAATTAGGAAAATCATTTTGTTGCTTTGCTATTCAGAGATACTTTGTTCTGTTCCTTTTTTGTTGTTTGATGACCCAGCACAGTTGTTGACTGGAATTTTTAGAAAACCATTACTTAATTGGTTGTTAAAAGAATGTTAAGCTGTACTTCATGTAGCAGGACAGTTTGGGGCACTTTGTTTTCAGAATACTTTTCAGAATTCTAGTTATTAGGTGCATAAAGTAAAAGTGATATTTGAATACTGTTGCTAGTTCTCTACAAAGCTTGTCTGGAAATGAACTGCCTTTTACTCTAGTTTTGAAATTGACTAAAGCTAATTATGAAACAGCTGTTTGTAGGTGCCTTTAGCATATCATTGATTTGACTGATAGCCTACACATAAACATTAATGATTGCTACTGAGATTTTTAAAAGACTGTAATTGTTGCTACAAGACTTACTGCAAGGGAAATATTTACTTTTATGGATGCTTTTGACAAACATGAAATTGTGAGGGATTATAAATTTACTTAGAAAATGAGAATGTCAAAAATTACTCAGCCTGTTCACTCATATTGAGCCCAGCAATATCTACAAGGATAGACTTGTCTTGGACTTTAAACAGATTTAGAGAAGTCTTACTTCAAATGCTACCTGGCCTTCAGATGCTCCCACTCATAGAAATCCACTTTTATTTGGACAAAGAATACTGCAACAGAGCTTGAAACTTGTTAAGGCCAATGTTTGTTATGTGATTTGACTCTCAGATACAGCTCCCTAAGAGAATGATAGAAAAGTCCCAGCTGGCTTCAACTGGAACAGTTGGAAAAGGGAAATAAAACATCTTACTGGTATTTTTCTAAAGAAAATAACTCTTTGAAAACTGGTGGCACTTAAAGATGAATACTCTTAGAATAATCTTAACCGAGGATTGACTGAAGCATACTGAAAACATTTTAACAAAAATAAGGCTGGCTTTATCTTCAGAAAACATTTATATTGTTATTTGTGGTCAATAAATTTCCAGGAAGCTGTTCTGAATTCTAGGAAAATCCACATTAGCCACAAATGTCCAGTAGACAAGTTAACCAAGGGGAAAAAGAAATTCATAATAGAATGGCTTGAATTGGACCTTAAAGATCATCTTTCCAACTCCCCCTGAAAGGCAGGGACACCACCCACTAGACCAGGTTGCTCAAAAGATGTAAGAATTTTATTTTTCTATCAAATTATAGCAGAATATTTTTCCATGTATATACTTGGCAAAAAAAAAAATCCCATGTTTCTCCCTTTATGCTGCTTACTGACATCCTCATTAGAGAAAAACCACATTTACAAATTGACTTCACTGGAAAAGCTCGAAAGCAGCATTAATCTCTGATATGTAATAATGGAGATAATGTGGGGCTCATTCATTCTGCCTGGGTACAAATTATTCCTCACTGCGTCACTTTCATTCTCTGTGCTGTAAGGGTGAGTCACTTAACACTGAAACTCTGCAAACCCTCTTAGGGTCATCTGGTGGAGCAGTAACTTAAATCCCTGCGAGAAGGGCATGTTCAGATAGTATTCCTCAGGAACAAATCAAAACCATCTTATTTGTACTTAAAGCCACCTTGGGACTCCACATGCAGAGACTCTACAATCTTCTCTGCATCCCCTCGGTGCTGTCTACTCCTAAAAACCTGCACTGAGAGCTACATAGTCAGTCTTCAAGATGAACCTGTTATGGTTTGTTGTCTAGTTTAGTTTTATTTTTATTCAAGAAAAAGTAGAATTAAAGAGAATATGTTCAAAATTGTCTTACTAAAAACAAATCCTCCTGTCTTAGCTTTGCAATGTCTGAATTAAGCTCCTCTTAAAAGCAGACCTCAATTGCTCCTCACTATTAATGGAAAAAAGTCAGTGTTCTGTTTATTACTCTTTTTTTATGAATACAGCAATAAAATTGTATATCTGCTAGAGACACAAAAATATTCGTTTCCTCTAATATTCTTTAAGTTTTATCATCTTTGGGAAGACAATTGTTATGGAACTTTGAGGTTTGACAAGTATTTGAATAAAGAAAGACTGGATGGGAATAGTGGAATAGTTTTACCAGACTTGAATTATTTGAAAGGTATTTTACTTAAATCATAGCTGCACAATTTTAATTGCCTGAGATACAGACTTATTTTCCTTACTTCTGGAAATAATATTGCCATATTAATAGGCTGCGAATTGTGTGCTGTCATTTTGTAAAAGAGGAAGATTAATCTGGGTTAAAAAATCCTAATAACATACAATTTATGAGGGAAGCAAGCTCACAGAGGCTACCATTGTGTGAGTTCTAATAATAGTTACAAAATATGATTTAGGTTTATATCTGAATCATGGGAGCCTAGTTTTTTAAAGTCTTTGAGCATCTCAGTCTGAGCCATAATGTATTGTGAAAAATCACTAGAATAATACATTACTTCCTGGCTTTCTAATAGCTTGTTACATAAATAGTAGAACACCATTTTGCAGACTTTATACTCATTAAACTTTTCAAGTGCAAAATCAACTTGCACTAGATAAAGTGAACTTTGAAAGCAGAGTTCACAAACTTATTATTAATCTCTGAGATTGCATTGCGTAAATGTTATAAAATGAATATTCTTCTCCCAAAACACTATTTTTCCGAGTCAAATGTCATGGCATTCATATCAAGTCAAAACAGGAGTAAAATGTTGAGAAAAATTAAAACAGTAGATATTTTTCAGTAATGTGGAATTAAGACAACACAAAACATGCAAATAAGCCTGAGGTCAAGACGGTTTCATCCAGTTATATGCACAACACAATCACAGAACCATAGCATGCTTAGGGTTGGAAGGGACCATCAAGGTTGGAAGGGTTGGAAGGGATCATAAAGTTCCAATCCCCTGCATGGCCTGGGAAACCTCCCACTAGACCTCAAAACCCTATCCAATCTGGCCTTGAACATTTCCAAGGATAAAGCAACCTGTCCCATTGTCTCACAACCCTCACACTGAAGAATTTTGTCTTAATGTCTAACCTAAATCTGCTCTTAAATGGCTTTAAACCATTACCTCTTGTCCTACACGCAGCACAATTAAGTGACATGGTTCTCTCTGTTTCATTTCTGTGTGATGTTCATAGTGTTACCATCTTGCAGCTCTCATAAATTCACCAGGGTTGTGCCCAGTCAGTAAATTTTGGAAAATTTCTCAGCACATGAACCCAAAATAAAAGTCATGCTGGAAACTGAGCATGTGTCACTCCTCTTTCTAAGATAAGTGTGGGCAAGTGCCTCACCATGTTGAGCCCACAGGTACAAGGGATGCACTTTTTAGTCTTTATAGATGAATATGGAAGTGGTGACACAGGCTACACACCAAGAAACCTGCATTTCACTGGAAACAGAAGAGGAGATAAAGTCTGTGGAGTGTTTGGTATAGACTGGAATGAAAGTTGCAGTGCTGAGCAGGTCATTACTAGGCTTAAAAACAAATGAATCACAAAATAACTAGATTAGCAGTAGACCTAATATTTAGAGCTTTACAAGAACACTACACTGTTCATCCCATTGAAAGTGTAACAGATATATTTCTAAGGTTACATATTATTCAGGATTTCAGTTTACGCTGGTTTGAGAATTACAGCCTTTAAACAAAAAGTTGTATTTCCCTGCCTGGGGCAGGGGGAGGGCAATGTCTCTAAGGCACCCAAGACAGCTAAATCTTCTATAGATGGCTGTCAGAAAAATATTTTGATAAAATTTATGTAAGAAATTGGAAATTGTATATAATTTCACTATAAAACTAATTCTAAAAAATCTAGATATAGCTAGAAAAAATGACAACAAAATAAGCATTTACTTTAAAAGACTGCATAACAAGGTGTTAGTAATCCAATTTTCTTTCTTGAAGACATCTAAAACCTCATTATTCTTTGTGCAGTTTTATAAGGTGATTATTAATCTTACAATAATAATTAATACTAAGAATTAAAAGATTGGCATAAGGAATAAATTTTTGTTTTTGAAAGAAAATGAGGGTACAAATAAGCCAAGAGGATTACTTGGTTTTGACGTAAAGTTGAAAAAAATGTTCATTTGTCAGTTGAGCATTTTTTACAGTGACAAACTTATTAGCTATTGTAACACAACATGTATAACACAACAGCATGATTGACAGTATCTGTTATCTCAATATAAAACCCATTCAGAGTATTTTCTGGCACAATCTAGCACACTATGCAAGCACCAAGGATGTACAGTAAAAATAAAATCAAAGCAGTGTAAATTTTGGTAAAAGATTGAGTCATACTTCAATATGAAAAAATAAAATGAAGTTGTTGAGGCCTCAATAGCACCTTACAGCATCGTGAATTGGGTTTTCTCCAGACAGTCTCGAGAACAACTTTGACATTTTGCCTTACTTATGTGTTAATTAAATCCAGCAATATTTTTCATACAGTCACACAGCTACAGGTACTAGAACATTTAATGTCAGAGGAATGATGCTCTGGGACAAGTTCTGGGCTGTTATGCTTAGCAGTCTGTCTCTGGCAAGCATTTCACTGAGGCAAAGGAAAAAAAAATGCCCATCAGAGTCTGGGTGCTGCAGCTGCTGCAACATGGCAAGGCAGACATCTCAATCACTTGCACTTAGGGTACAATTCCTGTAGTCCCTCTATTTTCCACATACAGAAAGGAAAATCTTCCTACTAGTTTTAGAAGGAAGCTGTCAGGATAAGTACAGGCAAACAAATAAGTAAACACCACATATAAAAGAGAGATTTGTAGAAGACTGAGCAAATTATATCTGTGTACTTACTGCCAACAGGGCTTTCTATGCAGTGACAACCCCCTTTGCCACTTCCAGGCAGGGACACAGACTGCATGAACTCACTAATCTGTATCCATCAACAGCAGCAGATCCCCAGCACACAAAGAGAAAGTAGTTTCAAATTAGCTTGTTCTCAAAAAGCTGCAAAAATAGGTCTGATTTCTTTCAATCAAAAAATGAAAGACTTTCACTCAATAAGCACTTTCAAATTACTGCATGTTGCTAAGCCCAGCCAATAAGGCAATGTTTTTAGGCAATCAAAGGTACCTTTTGTGTAGTGCAGTACTTCAGCATGAAAGACAGCACTTCCTTTTGGAGCACTGACCCAGCTGCTCAGTGCACGAAGAAGCTGTTATATGCTGGGACAGTCTCGGTTAGATGAGTCCCCTCATGCTGATTTAATTAGCACTGTTAGGAAATGTAAATGACCGAAAGAGACACTGAGCATTGTGCAAAATTACATTGTGCAAAATATGTGAGCTTACATAATATGTTTCAACAAAGAAATAAAATGCTCCTGTTCCCAAGAGCTCTGGGCAGGCAGATGGTGGGTACTCCAGCAAGATCATGCACTCTGCCTGCAGACACTCAATGCCCTGAGCCTCGGGGGAAGGCACTGCTGCTGCACTTCTGTAATACCCCACTTTGCTGAGCCACGGAACAAAACACAGGATTACAGCTGGACTGAAACTGCTGCATCCCTAGAAGCAGGAAGGTGTCACAATAAGGGACAAAAACGAGATGACGGAGTTCTAGGTTCACGTTTTCACCCTACAGGCACATTGTGCCCGTGTCTATGAGCTACCAGACTGAAATCAATACAGACTAAGCATTCAGAAGAACGCTTAGTTGTTTCATACAGAATTTATAACCTTTTCACAGTTGTTACTTAATTAAAAGAGAAAGCTAGAAGGCTAAAATCATGGAACAATAAAGAATTTGGCGAGCCACTGAGGTGTGGATTAATAGCTAAACATTTCCATCTTTATCTGTGCATGTGAAGGTCAGTATCATTGTGCATATGATACAAATTATAAAAGTGCCTCAGATACTAATATTGCCAAGGAGGATGTGCCTGTAATTTCACCTGCCCTTCTCTGTTGAGATTTTGATGCACACCTCATAAAATATTAGTTATGAACTTTCCCAGTGCCATTTCTTGCAGTGCTACAGTCTATAAGTAAGCTTTACACGATATAAGAAATTCCAGCAGTCAATTTGCCTTATATTTTTCCCCCCCTTTCAGCATTAACTAGCATGCAGTGACAATTGAAAGATTTATGGTTTTTAATCAGGAAGCTAGTAAAAAATTTCTTTCTGTAAGACTGCAATAGAAAAAGGAAATTAAAACAAAAAAAGGGTGAGAATCTTGGATCTTTGTGTAGCTATGGTGAAGAAAAACTTCATTTCATGGATTTTCTCCTACACACATAAAGACTCAAAGAAAACAAGAATTTCAGCAGCTGGCTTTAATATTTTGCCAATATCCATATCTTGTGAGGTCTTCTGGGACACATATAAGTGGACTCAGACGTCACATGCAGAATGTCACTGTGCACCATCAGATTGTTTACTCATCCTGTACCGGTAAGCTAAGCTAATACCTATGCTGGAGTGAGTCTGCACTCATATTGGTTATAGGTACTGGGGTATAAGGTGTAAGAAAAGAGAAAACAGAGGACCCAGAGCATTTTATTTAGTGACTCTGCAAGTCTGCCTGGTGCTTTAGGAGGACAGATGAAGAAGGATGATAACACAGGAAGAAACAATGACTTTTCTATGCATATTTCATGCCCTAAATAAAATGTATCATTCATTGTACTGTAGGAAGGAGATTTTTCATTTTAGGAGCCACTCCAAACAAAATGTGCTAAGGATTCAATTTGAATGTTGAGGTTACTTTCTGAAGGCTCCTTCAGTTGCCAAGCGATCACCCCAAAAATCCTAAGTTAGTTTATATGACAGGAGAACTGAAAGACTGCATTGGACTTACTTGAAGTTCTTGGCAACCACATGGATATCTGAAAAGATGATTTGGCTTGAGGATCAGTATTAAAAGGCAGCGTGTCCAACCTTTTGACCCTTCACCTATTGGCAGTTCAGATAGAGTTAGTTATGCTTTGGTGTGAAATATATTGGACATACTAATACATGAAAAATCCCACATAAAACTTTGCATAGAAACTAGTATTAATTAGCTCAGCTAACCTAAGTAATTGAAATCTTTGAGATTTCAACTCACTGCTTAAGAGCATGAAAAGTACAAAGAGGCCCTGTCCAAAACTGCTGGGTTTTTTCTTCCATTTTGCTCCTTAACCATTCCCTACTTCTCAGTATCTTTCCTGGTACCTTGAATTCCAGTTTCTTTCTAGACCTTTCTTCGTTTTTTCACCCTGTTACACTCTTATCTTCCCTTTCCCATCTCTCTTGTCTTTTTTAATGCTCTCAATACCACTTTACTTTCTGGATGATAACTGAAGCAGAGATGGGTACTGGAGTGAGCACCAGCTGGGCCAGTTAATCTGGATCTTCCCCAGAAGAGATACCTGAAGGGCTAAAGGTCTTGATGAACCAAATAAGCAAGTACATACAAGTATTAGATAGGTCCCTATATATATGCATTAGTTTAATACATCTATATCCTTACACCTACTTCTTGCAACAGCTGTCAGAGCTAAGAAAAAAATTATTTATGTCTATCCCACTATAGTACAGGCAGACCAGATTAAAGACTTCCACACTATAATATCTAGGGAAAAAAAATGCCTTTACTTGCTATTAAAGAACAAAATAAATGGAATACCACTAAAAGCCCTGGTTAATGAACAAGTAGTTTTGGCTATGCAAAAAATTCTAAAACATTTTCACAAGTTTCTTAATGTGTAATGTTGGTTGAAGCTTGGAACAAATCATCAGAAAGATTGGCTGGCTGTTTCAAGACACACTTCAGTTGAAGCTGTGATCTTATTCATGAGGTGAATTCAGAGATATTCCACAAAGGCCTTTGGGTTTTGGTGTTTTAATTAAACAAATGGAGGAGAGCCATTTCAAAGAAAATCAAGCAGAGTAGTCTTTCCTGTATAGCCGTCTGCAGGTATCTTTCTAATCAGCAAAAGACCAAAGACACCAAGAAAAAAGGATCTGGCTTTTGTTCTTAAGGAATGCATAAAAGACATAGTAATTCACCAGTCATCAAGGAAGAGCTGGCAGATGTCCTAATTCAGCAAGGGAATAGTCAGTGTATGGAGTTAACAGATTTTTTGGTTGGAGGTATTTCAATGATAAAGGAATGTTGTACATCAAGGAAAACCAAGAGGAAAAGTAACCTCTGAGGATACTGCCAGCATTGTACTGCCTCCTAAAAATCATCAACTAACATCACATGTCTTTGTGAACAATTAAGGAGAGTATACATCTATATTAGCCCATACTGCAGTTCAGTGGCAGCACACTAGTAGAGCAAACACCTGAGGATCTAACATCCTGACTGTGTGTGCTTTAAGGGTGTTATTTAGTACTTGTTCCAGTTAAATCCCACAGGCTTGCTGACCACTCATATAGGTGGTGACTTCCTAGATTATTCAGATCTAAAATGAACACCATCCACATCACGTGAGTCTGATCTGCAAGATGAACTACAATATAATGAAGTAGGGACCATTGGGACATTTATTTCAGAGAAATATTCCTTATCTGGACTGAAATGCTAATGCATATGCTCCCACACTCGCTTTCTACCTGATTGCCATTGGTACAGAGAATTCTGAAGAAAAAACATTGCAATGGCAATAGATTCCATCTCCTCATCCAACAACTGTGCAAGTGTATACTGTATGCATACAGATTTCATGGAGTGTTTTGATGAAAGCAGTGACCAAACCAGCTTTTGATTACTTTTGTAACTTTTTCAGTAACATTTCAGAAGAATTTAGATTGTGGCCACTATGCAAATTTGAGTAATTTGTGTTGTGGATATATCACCATCCATAAATAAATTAGAATTGCTTGGTAACAATATAAAATGAATTTCTCATTGCAAGCAGATTTCTCCTGTATTTATAAATTCTTTCTTTTCATGCTGTACTAATGTATGGTATGCCTCTTCTTTTTTGCTTCTGTACTACAGGAAATATGTAAGTTATCTGTTGTATTAACAAGTACCTGAAGAGACATTTTATACTATTACAGGCTGTTAGTGATTATTATTATTATTGCTGTTATTATTAACACATTTATTATTGTTATTATTATTAATAATAATATCATTATTATTAATTCATGTATTAATTTGTGACCGAAATAGAATAACACAAGGAGAAAAAGGATGTATTTTGGAATAGTAACCACCTACTACAGCACAAATAAGGAATGTACAAATAAGGATGTACTCTAGGTGGCCCTGCTCTGGCAGGGGGGGTTGGACTAGATGATCTTTCGAGGTCCCTTCCAACCCCTAGGATTCTATGAAAATGTTACTTACACATACTGAATACTTTAAATAATTTCAGATAGTGTCTGATTCAAAGTAGCCAGGCTGCCAAAGGCTACGGAAACAATGATTGCTTTTCAAAAATGTCAATGAACAATTTGAATGTCTGTAAACAGGGAATTGAGCACAAGACAGACTTAGAATTGCTTTTTTTCTTGCTTTTTTGGTTTTTTATGTTGGGCTTTTTTTTTTTTTGGAGGGGGGTTGTTTGGTTGGTTGTGTTGTTTGTTTAGGGCCATTCTTCTGAATTTCTGCACTGTGGGGAATTTACAAGCATTGTGCAGAAAAGTCAGACCTCTCTATGCAGATTTGGAAGGAGCAGAGCCATTCCAAAGATAGGCAAAATCACGCAGTTATATTTCAAGATTATACATATTAATGCTTTATGTTCAAGGTCAAACAAACATTAGATTGTTTAGTCTGACCTCCCAAAGACTGCAGGACATGCTATTTCAAATAGTGACCCTGTATTAAGCCCATTAATTGATGTTTACTACAGCACTTTTCAGTAAGGTCTACAGGCTGAAGATGAGCAAAGATGGAAAACCTTTCTTTGGTAGTTTAGTTGGGCTTACTTTTAAAACTGTATGCCTTAATTTTAATTTTACTGTCTCTACCTTTGGTTTCCAGCCCTTGGCTAGAGTATCTCTCTTTCCTTGCAACAATGAAATACATGGAAGAGCTCCATGCAAAGATTTTGTGTGCATTGTAAATGAAACCACATTTTTTTTTTCTTTTTTTTTATCACACGAGCTCAACAAATCTGAATTTCTCTGTTTCTACATTTCTTGAATATTTTTTTTCCCTGCAGCTGATTTCTAATTGGTCTATGTCACATCTAAGGAAAAGAGAGCAGAGCTGTACACAGATTCCCCACTGCCTTACCCAGAGCCACAGAGTGCCTGTGGCTTCACCTCTGCAGAGATTATGGGGAGTTTAATGCTTTTGTGGCAAACAACTGACATCAGCTCTTAGCTCTTGTAAAAATATTCGTTTTCTTCACACTGCCTATAGAATGCTGTATACTTAATTTTATTTCAGTACCAGAACAAGAAAGGTTTTGACAGAAATGCTCTTCCAGCTGGCAGTCACTGCACACAGAAGGGGAGGAGATGCAAGAAAACTAACTGCATAGGGAAAGGAGAGTGAAATTACAAAACAAAGCAGGAAATAATTTAGTAACAGCATCAATCATGCTTTCCAATGGCACAAGTGACCAGTAGGATACATGCTCTAAGTAGCTAATTTGAAAAGAGAAAGATATTTACTGTGGTTTTGAAGTCAGGCACTAAAATAGGCACAGGATGTCTACACATTATTGCTGATCCTGGCCTAGAAGGCTTCAGCATAGCAAGATCAAAATGAAGGAGAAAAGCTGGAGTAAGATAATACAAACTGAAAAATGTTTGCAAGTAATAAACATTCTTAACATTACTTCTTCTATGAAAACTGCACTTACACATTTCTGCACAAATACCTCTATAAAAATCTAGTTTCCATTTACTCATATATTTCAATAATTTTCACCTACTTGCCTAAAGTTTATAGGCATTCATATCCCTAAATGGTGAAACTGTATATGATGCAAAGAAAATTTAATATTTTACAGCACAAAGGTACTTAGGTAGAATCATGCTTTGCATTATTACTGAAAAAATATCTTCTTAAAATCTTTTAAATATAGGAAAACAAATTATTGTTATTTTATAGGAAAATGGGTGTTTTGGGACACAGTAATCACAGATTCTCCATCCCTCAGTTTCTTTTCTAGTACATATTTACACAAATTTAAAATTATTCTCATCCAAAACAAACCCCACAGTTAAGACAAATATGTGACATTATACAATATCTAGTGATAAACTATAAGCAATCATATAATTAAGGAATAGCAGAATATATATATGTGCACAGGGGACAGAGTTAACACTATTCATTCAACCTTAGCTGATATTTCACTGCTTCTGAAGCCTTAATTGTCTAATATTAATATTCTTCTTACATCTTAGGGATGCATTTTATGCCATCCTTTTTGCTAAGGCAAGTGTTATTGTAGCTAGGTGGTTCCTCCCTCACTCTTCCCCCTGACTCTTCTGCCCCCAAGGCTCTCTGTAGATAGTTCAATAGCTGCTCTGCTTATAGAGAAATTTAAGTATTGTTAATGAGCAAAAATAACAAGAATATTTTTCTAATAAACACAAGATACATCTTGAAACTTCTAAACTCTTTCTGGCACACCAGAGATGACAGAAAGTCAGCCTGCATATAGATGGTTATGATACGCATTCTACTTAACTTGTTTATTCAAAATAATTAAAAGCTCATATCTGTTGTTCTACAGATCAAAGTCCCTCAAAAAAGGAAGATATAGCAACACAGATGCAGATTACTGATGATAATTCTCATTTTTAAAATCAATTTCTTTTGGTTCACAGTAACAATAAGCTTTCTCTACGTTTCCTAGGCCACCTTCTAAATTAAGGCACATGGATATAATGATGGGCATGGTGCATTACTTGCACCTTTTCCATAACCAAGACATTTTTTCCAGGAATAATGGGACTTCTGGCTTCTTCCCACACCTGAAAGACTGCTGAGCTCTTTAAATAAAGTGCAGCTTTTCTGAATTACTCCTATGGCATAGGAGGACATGTAAAATTAATGATATTCCAGCCAGGGCAGATTTTTCCTACAATACATATTTTTTTTTTTCCTTGTTTGCAAACTCTGCAGTTAAAAGGTTTCATAAGTCAAGGCCTTAGGATATCTTTCTTCTACATCTAGAAGTCCCACTGCTTTCAAAATTAATCGATTTTGCTTTAGTCTCCGTAAGCAGGTACAATCCTCTCTGGCTGCTATGTTTTTACTTCTACAAAATAGAAAATGCTCTTTACTGAAGTCATTTTTCTGCTTTTTATTGAAAGGCATTTATGCAATAAATATGCACTATCATTCCCTTAGAAAAAGGTTACAAGAGAGAGAGGATTTTTAAGTTTTTAAGCCTGCTTCTCAACCAGGAATTTTTGTTTGTTTCTGGTGCTGGTATGGTTAAGAAAGGAAGCTTTTCCAGCTTTTTGTTTAACAGTCTCAAGAGGAAAGCATATTGCTTGTTTTCTTCAATTATTTAAAAATTATACAGAGTTTATTACAAAAACAATCTAAGTCTGGATTGTAAAAGGTATTATTATTCATTAGCAGTCTTCCATTCATTACAATGTCATATATTCCTTCAAAAATTACTTTAGAAGATGTTTTTCATGAAACAAAATGTTCCTTTACAACATATTTTCATTAAAGGCACAGAGCATCAACAGAACATGTAACTAGCTTCTTGAAAACAGAATTCCAAGGATCATGGCTCTGTACCTGGTGTTGGTCTTTGAAAACATTTGTTTAAACAGGAATTTCTGCAATGGAGACAGATTTGTTCCAGGAACCATGTCCACTGCTGGTGAGTGCATTACAAGGAGAAGAGAAATGCTGAAAATCAGTGGAACTTCCTTCACCTCTCAGCAGTATGAATGACTTTCCTCTGCAAGAATGAACATCTAACATGTGATAAAATCCTATAAAAAGACAAATACAGCACTTTATTTGGTATTAAGACTACCATAAATATGCTAAATACACCGGAAAGCAGAAGTATCCAGTGAAGTATATACATTTAAATATAAAACCTTGTCTTTCCCTTGTGTATTAGGTGGCTAAAAAAATTACTTGTATTTTATGTGCTGAAGGTTAATTAGAATAATGCTGTCTTGCTGTCCATAGAATGAGATCAGTTTAACTACACACCTCCCAAGTAATCTGATAAATTCCTGCTGAAGTGCTATCTGGAAAGACCATCACAAGCCTCTGCATTTGAAACCACCATCTAAAACCAAATTGCAAAAAAAAGCATGTTTATGAAGCATTTTGGACTATGGAACTTCTGAATTTACTCTGCTTGGAAATTCTAATTCTACCCATACCTACAGAAAATGGGTAAAATCAATTCTACAGATAATCTGCTGCTCTGCTTCATAACCTGTGATTTGCACATGAACATCTTCACAGCAAAATATCTCAATAGTGTTTTCCCAACAGCAGTTTCAACTGCAGCACTTTTTCTTCAACAAAAAGAAGAGTGCTGCATTGTTACAGAAAGATACCTTTCAATGTTTTGATGAGTCTCAGGAAAAATCTTGGAGTTCCTTGCAAAAGGATTTTTACCATAGTTACAGAAATGCAATCTTTGGTTTTCTTTAAGGCAATAATCTTACAGTCTCATAGATTCAGCTGTATCGAAGTAGAGGTATTAGGCTGTTAGCACTTAATTCTCAGCAATTGCTTTGCTTGTCCCCATTCTCTTTTCTCCCAAAGTAAGACAGCATTGTAGGTATTCCACTGCATAAGCCTGAATAAAAATATTGTGTTTATTCAAGGTCTGCTTGAATACATCTTTGAGCAACCTGGTGTGGTGGGAGATGTCCCTGCCCATGGCACAGGGATTGGAACTAGATGATCTCTAAGGTCCCTTCCAACCCAAACCATGCTATGATTCTATGAACACATGGGAATGACAGATACAAAGAAACGGCATTATGTCACTACCTCAAATTATTTTTATTCTGCTTATTATCCATTTGTTTGCCTACACTTCTTTCACTTCTGTATTAATAGTAAAAAAGCCAGAACTCTATGTGGCTCTTTTCTCTGTGAGGGTATAAATTTCAGAGTCCTCTCAAAATACTTTTAGGACAGTTTCAAACCTGTAGACACTTTTTCTTTTGATGCAAAGGAAGATACTTGGGTCTCATCTTCTGAAGTTACAAACTCCAAACAGGCCATGGAGGCAGAGTGATGGCCAATGCCTGGCTGCTCTCTGTGCCCACCGGGTACTCACAATTCTTCTAAAGGTACTTATTCCCCTTCATTTTTTTCACTGTCATACAGTACTTGCTTTCATTCACTTTAATCTTTTAATTTCCTAAAGGCCTCCCTGATGTAATTTTGAATTGTCAGGAAATTCATGGTACAGATATTGGAAGAAGAAAACAAAAACTGAAAGCAACTCAAATCAGTGATGCTGAGGGATTCATAGATCTCCCAGCCCCACTCATCTTCCATTCTTCAGTTACTAGGCATAAATTAAATGGTAACAGGGAACAAATATGATGCATCGTTAGTTACCTAAGAGCCAGTCTGAACTGGTCATCTGCTCTCCCTCTGCAGTTAAGGCAGCGAGAGAGGTCCCATCATCCAATCCTGAAATACTTATCTGAGATGGGAGAAGAGATGTCTGCTTCTTTCCTCTGCCAACAGAGGGGCTGAAATTTTTGCACCTAACTTTCACACATATAAACTCAAAGGAGACCAGAACCCCTGCAGCACACAGTGGAGCACAAGGAGACAAAAGCAGCACCAAGCTGTGCTCATGCTGCAAGTCCTGCTACCCAAAAAGGCTGATGTGTTTGGGCACAACGCAGCACTGTGACAGGGATGTGGTACTTCCACTGCCTGGGTTAGGCTGACTGGAGCTATGCAGAGTGAGTTACAAGGCCTAGATGTAGACATGGCTTTAGACAGAGGAAAAGAGAAATAGGACCACTGAAGAGAAAGAGAAAATAGATTTTATCCTATGCTACCATAGGAAAATGGGACATTAGCAATTAGAAACCAGGGTGTCTTGATAACAGTGCCTGCAGCAAGTTTTTTTTCTGCCCACTTCTAAACCTTTTACCAACAGCCTCACCACTCCTAACACATTTCTCTCCCCACCCCCAACATTTCGGCATGATTTGTAATTAGACTACAGGTTGGGACAGTTAGTCTCCTAGCCAAACTGTCAATTAAAAATTGTCAAAAAATATCTGTTAAGCTTCATTTAAACTTCTTATAATACCACACAGCAAGCCAATAAGCTGTTGAATTTTTTCTTGTGTTATATTAAGGAAATTGCTCTGGTCCCTTACCTGACTTAAGACACAATAATAAATAAGTGTCATAGGAACTGAGACCTTCTAATTAATTCTTTTGATAAGTATCTATTGAAATGTTAAACATGCTTACACCACATTATATAGCAGTGCAATCAAAACCAGAATTTGATCCTAAACCAGTTTATATTAGTCTTCTAAAATGTTTAATTGAAGAAAAGGAAAGCAAAAAAGCACTGCTGTCAACAAAAGTGTTATTTTCTAAAAAGCATTGGGAACATTGAATAAAGCAGATATGTGGATGCACTTTATCCTATCAAAAACTAATGTTAGAAATTGTCTCCAGAGTAAAGACTCAAGGGTCACTTGAGAATCCATTAGAAGCTGTGTTGGATGGTTGAAAAGTGAGGTATCAAAAGAAATAAAATATGTATGAGTTCTACTAAGTCATCTTTCCAGTTCTTTAACCTCTAACCTCTTTTGCAAACCTTAAACCCCATTATTTCTCTATAGAAGTCTCTGGCAGAAAGAATGACTTTCAAATTGAGGTATTCTTCACTGCAGCCATTACTTGGTAATATTTTAAATTTTTTTTTCTGTTGTGACCCATGTATGACTCAACCATTGTTCTTTGTCTTTTACTTTAAAACTATTTTTGCAGTACGCTTCTGGAAGAAGTATGGTGATTTAGATGACACAGGACTAGTTATCATCATAAACTTCAGTGCATGGCCTGTTGCACCAGAAAGACCTTGATAAAATGGAAGACATTCCTTAAATTGCCAAAGAGCGGCCGCTTGCAAAGAATTACCAACTCAGACAGAAATATGAGACCATGTAGAAATGCATAAAATGCAGGTTCCTGTGAACAAAGGTAAAACACTCCAATTCCACATCTTATTGATTCATGGTAAAATCACTTGACCATTTCCTGGTATCCCTTTTTCTGATTAGTGCTACCATAAGGAGAACATATATATATATATATGTATGTATGCATATATACAACAGACTGTATCTCATATTATCAAAGACCTACAGTAAACTTTGTACAAGTCCTTATCACTTTTATAACTCTGTATTATGTGCTTTGATCCCAATCTGGAAAAGAATAAATAAATAAATAAATATTTAGCATACTATTGTGTGGTGAAATTCAGGTACAAAAAAAAAAGACTAAAACTGAGATTTCCAAAGGAAAGCAGTCCCCTTAGTCCAGAAGCAATTTCTTTACAGTCTGCAAATTTCCCAGGCACATCCATTTGGTTCCCAACCAGTGTGGCTATGGCTGAGCAGAAGGATTCTAAGAAGCTAAGCAAACTAGCTCTGGATCTAGAACTAAGTTGAGAGTAAAAAATCTCTTGCTCAGGTGTACCTGTACCTAGTATACTCCTCATTTTTTACATTTTAGCTATTAAAAGACTGCTTGAAGTAGTTCTCCCTCCTTATACTTCATGGGCCATATTTGGTTCTTCACCTCTGTGTTCAGATTCCCCTAAATGTCTAAAATGTCTTGACCTGCATGCACGTAAATCATTTAATTAATCTATTTCTAAACAAGTCTAATCAAGCTTGCTTTTGCAAAAGGAAGACACACTTATTGAGATTTTTCAGTAATTTCTCATGTAGCATCTTCAACCTCAACCATCTTGAGGCTGAAGTCCTTCAACTTCAACCATCTGTTTATGAACTATTCCCCTTCCTCCCCCTGTCCCCAACACATTTCCAACAGACAAATTTTATTCCAGGGTGCCATACACCAACACAAAGCAACAGACTTTCCTCACCACAATCCTATCATTAAACAGCAAGGTTTCTAGTTCTGCTTCTTCCTCAAATTTCTACAAATCATTTTTCCTAGAAGAAAGGTCCACTTGCAAGGATTTCTCAGTCCTCACAAAATATATTCTGCTGACAATACTTTAAGCTCAAAAGTTTGTGGATAGCTGGAAATGTCTCCTTTGAATTCTAGCACAAAGAGCCATGAACTCCCACAGTGGGCTGTCTGCACACAGGACAGCCACATTGTCCTCTCTTTAGCAAAAATAATTCTACTGAAGTCAACAGAGCTGCAGAGATCCTGCATACAGAGCTAAAAGGAATGGCCCAATCTATGTAATACCTAAGGATCTATACCTCTAGAAAAGGAAAGCTCAGACAGGTCCTGTGGGCTACTCCCAAACTGGTAATGTAACTGGACATAACAGCTGGAAGCCCTTGTGAGGAGAATTTTTTCCCAGACATTTCCACAAGAAATCAAGTCAGAATTGACTCTAGTCATTTTTAAGATGTAAGAAACTTTCTGAGAATTTTCTTGGTAGCAGAAAGTTGTGCAAAAGCACATAACTTTCAAGCTGTGATTTTTAATCATGATTTTTAATGGGTGTACTCAAACTAAGAGATGTTTGTGCATTTATGTGTATGAATAAACTCACATTATCCCCACTAAAAATAATTATCTCCCCATTATACATATTCTTAAGCTACTTGCTAGCCTAAGAATCCAGTAACTCCTTCTTCTATTTTTACTCATAGAATGATTTAGAAAACAGTGGTGTGTCTCAACACAACAGAAGTTCAGGTAAAAAAAAACGTACCAAAACAATACTATGACAACTCATTTTTATTTTAAAATAGAATGGCATCTTATTTTTCCCTCTCTGCATTTTAAATAAAGCTTTGACCTAATTCTCTAAAGTCCAATGTAAAATAATTATTTCTACTTTAACAAGTCTGCTAACACAAATGACAAATTTGATTTGACAACTGGATATTCTCATGGCATGCTGTTGACTCATGTGTCCTTTAATCTGAGTCACAGGCCAGCATTTTGCCATTGTTTTTTAGACAGAAAAAAAAAATAGTTGCATACAGCAAATGTTCAGGTCTAAACTGTACATTCAAAATTTACAGTTAACTTTGATCAGGTTTGTATTTTCTAAAGTTCCATTGGAATAAAAAATGTTTAGTGTGAAAAAGACTCATTTTTCTTCAGTGCAGAAAAGACAGTCCTAGGAAGTACCTTTCTAGAAGGCAATAAAGCATAACATAGTTAAAACCCACTGGACAGCTTATGGTGCCCCAGTATGGCTCAGTAAGTTATATGGTCTGTGTTATGTATACCAAAATGTTTCCCTTTTTTCTGTCCAGCTTCATAAAACTCACTATCAAAATATGATGGTTCAATGCAGGCTTGTTGTAAACTACAGTGACAAGGTCCTGTGCAGCCTGAAGTTCCTGCCAACTAATGAAGTTCTATTTTTTGGTCCTCTATCATGCCAAGTGAGATGCTTGAGCTTCAGGTGGATAAAGCCCTCCATGTGCTGTGAGGGGATGTTGTGTGTCAGGAAGCCTCATGGTAATGGCAGTAAAGCCCTTGCAGACCCACCAGTGCACACAGTGGTGGGAATGCAGCTTTCCCATATAAGCAGCTTGAAGAGCTGAGAGGCATCAGTGAGCTTGTCTGCTGAGAGCTTATGGGTCTGGATTGTCCCTTGGCCATTTATCAAGACACTGGCAAAGGTGCTCTCTTGAGACAAAGTACATCTTATAGCCAATTTAACAAGAGTTACATAGGTTTATATATTCAGATGTTAAGAACGATTGCATAATTACAACGATTTTTGAGAAAAACAGAAAATGATCATGCATTACAAATAATCCAGACAGAATCCATTTATTTTCTGATGTTTTGTATGGAGACTATATAGAAACTTCACAGAAGCCCCACCAAGACACTTTAAGGAATAACACTTTTTTCTTAAGGTATATATTTTTTTTGCAACTCATATTTAACAAACAAATACACATATGAAAAAAGAATTCCATAAAATTTTTTAAAATTGAGTTGCTTTTAGAGCCTGCTTAGTCTAGAGGATTCCTGACTGTAGCTAATCTAGACGCTTCACAGAAAAGTACAATAAAGACAGCAAATATATTACGAGTTCACCTGACTTTATCCACGCCTAAATCAAACAGTTACATACTAATTGATAATAGCATAATTCTGAAAATTAAGTGTTATAGGTTACAAGCCTTTTTGAAAAAAAAAAACCCCACACATTTAAAAATCAGTAGAATAAGTCCGCATTTTTAACTAAAGAGAAGCTTGTTAATTATAAAAAACCAACCAACCAAACAAAAAAACCCCAACAAACCCCCACACCAAAAAAAAAAAAAAATTAAAAATTTGTTATTGAATTACTGATGAATCTGAAAGCTCTTCAGTGTTGCCCATGATCCTGCCTGGGCTCCTTAAGTGTTGTTCATAGAATCACACACTGGTTTTGGTTGGACAGGACTATAAGGATCATCCAGTTCCTACACCCCTGCCATGGTCAGGGACACTTCCCAGTAGAGCAGGCTGCTCAAAGTTCCATTCAGCCTGGCCTAGAACACTTCCAGGGATGGGGCATCCACAACTTCCCCGAGGAATTTCTTTCCAATGTCTAATCTAAATCTACCCTCTTCCAGTTCAAAACAGTTCTCCCTTGTCCTATCACTACTTGTCCTTGCAAAAAATCTCTACCCAGCTTTCCTGTAGGCCCCATTCAGGTGACTCTAAGGACTCCCCAGAGCCTTCTCTTCAGGCTGAAACAACCCCAACTTTCTCAACCTGTCTCCATAGAAGAGGTGCCCCAGCCCACTGATCATCTTTGTGGCCCTCCTCTGGTTTCAATTCAACAGCTCAGTGTCCTTCTTATTTTGTGGACCCCAGAACTGGACACAAAACTTAAAGTGGGAATAGAGTGGAATAAAGGGGGAGAACCATCTCTGACTCTGAATGTTTGGTTCATTTCACACATAAATGAAAGTATCTAATTTAACACTTGTGCGACAGTAGCATGCACATTTTTATTATGATAAATATAAGCATTAAAAATTTCAATGATAATGTCTGCTTATGAAAGTACATTTACTCACATGGCAAACTGGCTAATAAAAAAAGAGCTGTGACAGCATTTAAAACTGATGTGCTACTACATTAATCCACTCATTCAGATAGAATAAAAGCTACAAATCAGCAAGAAGGAATAAGTAAGGAATTACTTCCAGTGCCTAGCAAAATTCTGGGTTTGTTTAGGTGATTTCTACTCATTCCCTGTTCTCCTGTGCAGCATCAATCACTGCTCATCAGCTGCTTATTCTCAGGTGGTACATGAACTCACAATCTTTTTATAGAGCACATATGGATTGTTCAATATAAAAAGTTCTATTTAATTTAAGGTCTTACTATTAAGCATATTCTAGACTGAACACAGTAAAATGATGCTACTGTTTGGTCAAGATGCCTTGGAAGTGACTGGGTTTTTAGTGGGTTTTTTTGGGGAGGGGGGTTGTTTTTGTTTCTTTTTGGGTTTTTTTGTTTTAGTTTTGTCTTTTTAGGATTTAGCAGCCTATGATATCCCATAGAATATAGAATATACTGTCCCCTCTCATTTAATCTGAGAAGAGATGGTATCAGTGAGAGATGGACCAGATCTCACACAGGCAGCACACCAAATAATGAAAAAAATATAAGGAAGGGACAGACACAGAGCTGTCTTTTTCTTATTAAGAAAGTAATTTGCACATACTTATATTCTATTTCCATTTATTTTAATAACATTCACAGTTTCAGTTTAGACTGAAATGCTTTCCTGAGCAGATAAGGAATATCCTCTGTGGTTCCTGAGTCTGGTCATATAGGAATAGGGCTGGAAAATTTCAGTACAATTCAGCACTAGAGATATGAAAGAATACACAGATTTTTCTTGTTTCCCATTTAGAATCTACAGTACTGAGTCAGGTTACTGTTATGAACAACGCTGACAAACCCAGATGCTACAAAAAAAAAAAAAAAAAAAAAAAAAAAAGGTGATTTGCAATAGATAAACTGCATGTGAAATTACACAAAGTAAAGAATAGGAAACCTCAAACTCCAACCTGTACTCTTCGATGTACAGGGATTTGTTCAGGTGTAGAAGCATCTGGTCCAACATTTGAAGATCTGTGCAGAAGCCCTGTCTTTCAGAAGCCATGCAGAAATTAATGCTCTCCTTCAAAATGTGTCTGAAGGAAACAGAGATTGTTGTTCCAGAGGTACTTCTCTGCCTTCCCTGAGCTATTAAGAAATGCAGTCAGAAATATGTTAGGAGCCCTGCATTCAAATCCCTCTTCTGGAGAAGGTGATTCAAACACATCCAGGTCCAGCCCAAGTAACATGTAATGCCAAGCACAAGCCCACAGGGTATTCTAGGAAGGGCTGCAGGCAAAAGCCTGCTTTCCATTTTGCATAAATATTTGCTGGATAAAAGCTTCAGCACAAGGCTTGGTTTTAAGGCATTTATTTGTGATGATAGGTCTGGCTTCCAGTCCTTGTTGGACCTTTTCATTCAGCATTTCCTGAAACCAGAACTCATCTGTTCCTTAGTGGTACAGATAATTAACTGCGACAACCATGTTCTTTTCCCTTTTTATGTTAACATTAATTAATGTTCTTGCTTTTTAGCTAGTGAATCTTAATCATTTAGGCCAAGTGGAGCTGTCCTTATGAAAGGAATTTAGAATAAATCCCTCCTCACATGGCTGCTGATGGCCTAATTATTTTCCTGCAAAGAAAACTGAGACATTTACTTAGGAGGCAGTTACAGACTTCCTTTTCAGTAAACGGGGAGAAATGAGCATCTTTAGATTCACCTCATCCTAAAACAGCTGTTTAATATATGCCACACAAACTCCACTCTACAAATGCTTGCAGATACCTAAAAGCAGGTATCACACCATAATTACTGTAAACTGCCTCTACAGTCAACAAAAGAGACAGGCAACTTCAACCTAATTCAGGCAAATGAGTAAGATCTAAATTTCCAGATGGAATTGCCCCCTCTGTTGCCACTGACATAGTGGGGACCTGACACACTTCAGGCACAACTCTTGGAAGGTACAATCAAATGAGCTACATGACTCCAAGGGTAGGGAGCCTCCTAAGTCAGTTTTCTGTCCAAGTCTGTCAATTAGACGATAGATGAATCTTAATTGTTTGCCAGCATGTGAGCAAAGGTGAGATGGAAATTTAAAAATTAAACAAGTTGAGAGTTTTATTTTTCTTTTTGCTTTCCTAGAAAATGACAATACACTAATATTATAATACAAGTCACATAAGGCCTTCTACAATGCAAGTTTAAAAAAAAAACACAACAAAAGCATTGATCCCGCTGCTGATGAACTTTATTTCCAGAGTAATAAAATCTTCAAAATACTCATGCCTGTTTCTACATTTCAACTGTATTGAGTTATTAAATAAAATTAAAGAAACGGGTAATTTCTAAAGCGATCTTTTGGATTTGTAAAGCTCCAGGATAATACGATAAATTCCTTGAAAACAAAACCAGGAAGTCTGAAACTAAAATTATCCAACTGAACAGATTTATTTTTATGAATAGGGGATGCAAAACTGTACATACTGAAAACTGCTCACAGATTGATAGTTTTGGTTTGGACACAGCACTGACACTGATTGATCTGAGCTTATCAAAACCAGAAGGAAATTCAAGCCTGTTTCTACACAATTTCCTAGTTGGCTTTGTATCTTGTCCCCAACAGTAACAGATGCTTCAGAAAAAGGTGCAAGAATCCTGTATCAAACATATGTGCAGTAATCTACTCTCTATACTCAATCAGTATCCATTTCTAACAGTGGAGATTAGTATATGCCCTGAGGTGTATATTATAATTCTAAAAATTTGAATTATTTATGACTAAATATTCTGAAGATCAATATTTTCCACATTCTTAGTTTTTCAATTTCAATATAAAGTTATTATTAATACCCTTTCCCTAAAAATTTGAATCTCAGCCTTTGCAACACTTCTTTTCTATGAAAATTTCTTCCTTATAGTCCCTGAACACTTGCAATGCTTTTCTATGAGTTTTTTAATGATATGTTTTACTTTTTAAGAAGTATTTTGGGGGTTTAATAGTGTCGTATTTCTGAGGGGTAAAGAAAGTGGGTTATTTTGCTGTCATTTACTTAAGCTTCTTTCTATTAAAAATTAATTATCTTACCCTTATTATTACAGAAAAATAAGTCTAATATTTTCTAGCTACATTTCTTAATTAGCAAGGACATGACATGTTGCTTTTCAGAGTTTTAGTGTTCAGTGATACCCAATGATTTTTTCATCATAGTCAGTAAAAATTGTCTCAGCACCACCATAAAAACTTCTAATAAAAACTTTAGTATTTGAACTGCTGTGAACACAAAAATAAATCAACAATGTGTTTTTATAACAGAGAACTTTGGCTGTTCCTCTAGCTCAACTCAGCTCAGCTCCATTATTTTAATATTTTAGATTGTCCACATGTGTTTAAACTGCTGTTTATGCATGTACATGGAAACACAGATGTGAAAAAGAAAAGCTGGCATATGTATTATTGAAGAATACTGAAAAATCTACAAAGTTACTGGACACCTGGACACCACAGGATGAAATATTCATCTGTAAGAGTATCTGGTTTTAAGCCCAGGTTTGCTGGATGGGATCTGCTTTATCAGGATAATTGCATTTTGCCCTTTCTCATTGCTTTGGCAATTTGGTCAGTAACAACCTGCACATCCTCTTGAGGTGATGCAAATGTCAAGGTTTATCAGGTAACATCTGTAAACAGAGGAGGTCGCCAAATCCCCAGGGATCCTTGATGAGCTGTGTTAGAGCCTGCCACCTATTCAAGCTGAAGAGCTCTTCAGCAGTGTAGCAGTAGTGAAGCTCTTGCTGCTCTTGTCCAAAGACTCTTGCTGCCCTGTCCAAGCACCATTTTACTGAAGAGTGGCAGACTTACAATTCTACTTTTAAACTCAAAGAGGTCAAGATTGAAGCAGCAAAACTGTTGCATTCACTGTTCAGACCCAGTAATTTCCCATATGCCACAGCCTATCTATCTCTCTGACCAAGAGATTTCACAGCCTGACCTACCTGCCACCCTGACCTCTGGAGGGAAAGCAGTTCTGATAAAGTAAAGTGTTTCAAATTAGCTGCAGTGTCTGCAATAGCAAGAAGACAAAAGTCTTTTAAAATTTTATATATCTGTAATTAATGAGGTAGAGCAATACCTCAGCAAACAGTTTGCCTTGCTATTTACACTGCTATACTGAGATTAAGATTTAAAAGACTTCTCCCTCAAAAAGAGTCTTAAATCTTTCTTTTTAATTATCTGGCAGTACCTCTGTTTTAACAAATCTTTTTTAATTACCTCTCTTGCAGCCCTACTATTTTACAGCCGTCTGTGCTGAACAACTTTCCATGTCTACCAATACAGGTCTCTGAAAAAGCTGCAGTTTTTCTCTATTCCATTGCATTGCTTGTGTTTTTCACAAGTAAATGCCTAATTTGCTGTGGAACAAGGAGCAAAAACTTTTTTAGACAGAAAATAAAAAACGATGCACAACAGTTGTAAGAACTGAAAGTGTCATAGTGAGTAACTCACCTAACAAGAAAATTAAATGTGATTTTGAAAACAAGGAGCTATAAGTAGCAATATCCTTCTCAGATATTTTTATTTCTTCAGAATGAGCACAAATTTTTTAAACTATACTTAATATTATAAAGCAAATTTAAAAATAAATTCTTTTAACTGTTTGAAGGGGGGTTTCTTGGTATTGTCCTGGTTGAACTTGTGGAAAGTGACTGGTAGCTTACAACCACTTTATAATAGAGCAAAATCTTGTTACTCTTCCCTCCAATAAAATATAATTGGATTTTCAAAATTTCACTGAGGCGTTCTTACATCCTTCCTGCTGCTGGCATTACTCCTATATAATAAATATCAATACTTGTCAAACATCCATCATTTTTTACACCTTTGAAGCTCTTCACGTAGAAGAGCAATGCTAGGCTGCAAGCAGCACTAACAACATGCAGCAGATAGGGTTTGAAGGACAAACAATGTTACACAGGAGAATGATTTTGAAAGATCTATTATTTGAAGAGGTTTCTTTCATAGCATATTACAGAAAACACTGGTGGAACTTGTCTAGGTGTTAAGGCAGAAGGCACCACGTCTGGCAAGTAGGCTGCCAGTGCCTGTCAGTAGCATCCCAGGAGCACCTGACATGACACCAGGCTAACTGCAGCCTCAGGTGACATTGCCAGAAAGGAGCATATTTCTGAGGCTCAGTAACACTGTAAAATCCTAGCATGCCAAGCTCACAGGGATTTTAACACTAGCTGAATGGATCCAAGATTTTCACCTCACAGTCTTTGGTTATACTGATGTATATTTAAAGAAATTATATAATATGACAATGAATATAGGTGAATATATGACTTTAGTCTTAAACTTAATTTCGGGTTAAATATAGTAGTGCTGTGTATTCCATATTGAATGATAGGTAAGTATGGCTAAGAAACTGCTTTTATTTTTATCAGTTTAAACAGAACTTTCAGTCTACAGTGAAAGCTACAGCCTTCCTAATAAAAAATCATTTGCGTATTTTTAATTATTTTGCATATTGTAACTGGTACATAGTTTCTAAACAGGAAGCCATCTACTAATTATTGTAGAATTAACACAGATGATGATTTAGGCAAAAGAAATTCTAAATATAAAAAGACAGTCCTCAAAGAATAGAAAACCTGACATTGCTTTTTCATGGAGCATGCTATGGAATCAGGAAAGCAATTTTATTATAAATCTAATCCCTGAGGTCTCTGATTATATTTCCTACTGGATGTCACCCCCTAAACTATTGAGAATTGAAGGATACGTCATATGCAATCTGAAAGTAATTTCTTACAAATATATAATAAAGTCTAGAATTTGACCTAAAACCTCAATGCAACACTCATTTAGGCATTCACAGAATACCTGTTTCCCAGCTGGATGCCTTGGCTGATAACTATGTAAGAAAATAAATGAAATGAAAATACAAAAAATTTCTTCTAAGTCATCTCCAAAAAGTGCATAAAATTTAAATGATATAGAGATGCAGCTAATGCATTATAGATGAATGCAGATAAACACAAACCATATTTTATTCAGACTTCATTCAGCATTCTATTGGATAAGGAAAACCATCCTGATGCAGTTCAAAGGTGAAGCCACGACTTGCTTACCATGTTTTTTCCTACTGGAATTTTTTATCAGTCTCTGTAGTTGAAGACCACAGAAGCATTGACAAGTCTGCACACAGGGCAATGACAAATAGCAGTTATTTCAACAGTTTGTTGTCTAAAATACACTGATGGTTAACTAAGTATGAAAATGGAGGTAACAGCCAATCTCCCATGCCAGACAGCAGTTACTTGAGGGTAATTTTTTCAGTGCTGCAGGAATACTTATGAATTTTTGGAATCTTACTGGATGAGCTGAAAATGAAATGCATTCACATGCAGCAGTCAGAATTGCTGCTTCCAGAAATAATAGTAGTAGTAGTAGTAGTAAAAATAATAATAATAATATGGAGATGTTCAGGTTTTGCTTGTGACCACTGTTTTAGATGAGCTCAAAGTTCACTTGGGTATAAACCAGAATCCCCCTGTCATTTTTTATAGATTTTACTGACAACAGGAAAGTTCAAATGGCTAAGAGCAAGGCAAGAAACAGATTCCACAAGACAGCTTTAAATGTTAGTCAAGTATAAGAGATTGTTTATGTTCTTTAAGAACTGATTGCTGCCCCTCCCATGAAAGCAGTTTTTTACTCAACCACCAAATAACCAGAGAAATAAGAATTTTTGCTCTATAGTTATTGCAGTTATTTTTCTAAGGTGACTAAAGTGCATATTTTTAAATCAGTTATCCTGAATGATCAAAAAGGAAAGAAAACTTGTTAGATTAGTTTCACATTTTACACAGCTGTTTGACAAGTTGCAAAGTTAACAGACTTTGTTTCATTCAGCACATCAATTACTGGAGCATTGCCTTGCTGTTTTATATCACCAACAGAGATGTGTTACAGCAATGGCAAACAGGGCCACAGCCTCTCCTTTGGTTAGAATACTTGCACGTTTCAGTAAATGAACTTGCATATTTTCCCATTTATTATCACTGAGATATTATCATCCCATTATTAACCTCTACATAACTGCCATGGAATTTATCAGTGCTAAGACATTTCATTTATTGTATAGGTGGTTTCTCTCACTGGGTTTTTCCTGGACAAGTGCTAGGTGGAGCTGGATAGCCCTGACCCTCCTGCCACCCTGGACTGCCGCCTTCTTTCTCTCTGCTTTTAATCTTGACCATAATTAAAGTTACCCAAGAGTAGACTCAGACATTTTTATTTCTGTGGCAAGTAACATATTAGATGCATTGAACACCAGCTGAGAGAACAAGAATGAAACTGCTCCCTGGAGAGACTGGTCCATAGCAGTCTAAAGCAAAGAATTCTATTCTGCTTTCTTTTTAATGGAGAAAATACTAAGGATTCCTTCCTGCACCGTGGGATCCTTATGGCAGAAGACTGTTAAATTAATGTAGCTCCAATCCAGAAATGCTTGAGACCTCTTCATTGGTTTTAAAGAGAGAAATAATGTGCAAAGCTCTGAAGGGGTTAAATGGAGAAGCTGTTTCTGCACTACATTTGACTTTCCCACAGGAAAAGATTCCCATCCCAGTTTGGCACCAGTGAAGCTACAGCTGGAGTATGCCCTGGCTTGTGTTCCCCAGCACAAGACAGACACCCACCTACTGGAGCAAGTCCAGGGAGGGACACCAAAGCAACTCAAGACCTGGAGCACATGACATCTGTATTGAGAACTGTGACAAAGCACAACATGTTTGAAGTTTTTCTTCTCCCATTCCAACAGCACAGAACAGATGCTGTTTGTTGATAGCTATTTGGAAGGCGCATTTCTCTGACATAATTTTTTTGCTATTTTTAATAGCATTTACTTTTTAATATAACTATCAATGTATCTTTCCTTTGCTATGCTACATTCTCTTTGTAGATTATCCAGCAGAAGTGTTTTTTTTTCAGCACCCTGGAATATATCAAAACATTCATTATTATCCCCAGTTCTCAGAGAAGAAAGTTAAACTTCAAGTGACTTGCTCAGGGGCAGTGGAGAAGCATAGTGAGGGGCAGAACACAGACCTTGTTATTTTAACCCTTAGCCAGTCTTCCAGTATAAAAAATAGTGCTGTTACACTGATTCAAGACCTCATGTTAACAGGCCACTGATTTTTAAAAAAATAATGATATGCTTCTGTGCTTGAAGCAAGAATCAACAAATTCACAACAAAGAACACAGATACTACTAAAGCCACACAACAAAAGAATATAACCACAGAGAAAACTGTGTTTATTTTTAATGACTTCCATGAAGATTATGCAGGGCATTGGAGCTGACCTCCCTTGGTGATAGAGAGTAGCACAAGAAAGATTTGGAAAGAAATGAGTCTGGTTTGCTTCTTCTGCTTGCAGCATTTACTGAAATGTTTCATAGCACACATGAATAGATAAACCATTACTCGAAATATAAAGATTAATTGAAATAAAGAGTTTAATGTCTGTTTACATTAGGCTTCAAATTCAAGAGTCACAGATAGAAAGACTGTGAATAACAGTCTAATAATTAAAGAAAATTCAAGCTTTATTCATTGCCTTAAAGAGATTTACCTCACAACCTTTCTGCATAGATGTACCAGTATGACCCAACAAAATAAATTGCCTTCAAAAAGTAAATTTGAGCATTCCAGTCCAAATGATAAGGCACTAGACTGTTACCTGTAGCAGGACAGGAGGATTTGCTACTTGTGAAGTTGGCTACCTAGACGATAATCTGCCTCTTCCAAAAAGCAAAGTTCTTTTGTTTTTCTGGGACTCACAAACCAATTTTTATATTTATCAGATTGTGTTTTTTAAACAATATACATCAGCATGGGATATGGATAAAAATGGGACTTCTGCTCTTTTATAATAAAAAAAAAGGATGAATACAGGAAATAATTAAAATTTGATTTTGGCTATCCTCCCAGCTTAACTGAATACTAGGAAAGGAAAGAATAGAAAGAGATAGAGAAAAACTATTGTAGTTACTTCAGTGTAGTGTTGCTCTTATTTGAAACAATTTTTAGATTTGTTTCCTTTTGGTGATAACGAGGAAGAGTGGTGAAGATCCTCACTTTGCCCAAGGGATCCATTAAGAAATTCTATAACATATGAAGTGTCTGAAGATACTCACTGAATCATAATCCTTCATTTTCAAGATACCTTTCTTTTTCAAAATTCCTGGAGTTATTGACTGCTGCTTTCGTACTGTTTTACCACAGAAAGATAAGACTTAAAGCAAACACCTTTGAAAGCCAGCACAGCAGATGTAATATTCTCTGATCTTTTTAATTCCATCCTGACTCTTTATCTTATATGCTGCATTAAATGCAGTAAAAGACCAGGGTCCTCCATGGAAGAAGATTTAAGATACTGGAATGAGAACTAGAAACACTGAGATTCAAATATTAAAGACTGCACAAACTACTCTAGTCACTATGTAATTGAGTATGAAGCCAAATGATCAAACAAAGTAAACTCACAGTGGTGAAAAAAAGTCACCTCAGAGCAGCCAGAGAAGTACTACCAGTTGCATGGACTCTCCTGATTTTCCAGTACAGGATGATGAAGTAAATTAATGTAAACTAATGATTGAACAGGCTAAAAATATGTGTTGTTCTTCACCTGCTCAACATTATTTTGTTACACAACAATTAATTTGCTTTCAAACATCAGACTTCATCTTTTAGTTGCTGCTACTAAAATTTACCTGTCTGTTCTACACAGACCAGAAGGTCTTCTGGGAAGAATTGTCTCCTGCCATGCACTTCTGGAATGTACAGGAAAATATGGTGTCTGATTACTTTGTGGAATTCTGCCTGCTTGTGAAATAAAACAAGCAAGCAAACAAACAATCACAAAATCCCTAAACAAATACACAAAACCCACAAAATAACAAAACCAAAAAACCCAAACTATTTTTCTTCCCTGGATTTTTCAGATGTATTCTGTTTCATTTTCCTGAGGTGGCAAAAAAGCCCCTTTACCTCAAAGACAGCTTTTATGTTTGTAAATAGTACCCTTGTATTCATACGTTCTAGTTAGTCCATAGAAGCTAACATCTATTTTGCACAGGACTCATCCCTACCCATCATTTGTATAAGTAGAAGTTACAGCATTCAGGCAAAAAATTACTCCAATGCATTGTATCCACAGCTCTGGTGTGTGCTTTGCTGACACATCTTTGGTATAATTCATTGCTTAGAAAAACACTTTGAGTTATAGTACATAAACACTACTAAATAATGCGTAACAGAATACAAACTGAACTAACTTATATTTAAAGATTAATGTTTCTTCCTGCTGAATAACTGCCTTACAGAACTGTGTTCCTGTGCTGAAGCTATGTTTAGACTGTGTGATTAAAAAATAGGCAGAAAATGTCAATATGGCAACGTTTTGCTTTGTAACTATTTACCTGCACTTTACACTTGCTCAACAGGAAATAATGCATAAAATTTTAAACCCCTTAGTTTCACTGATTCTTTCCTAGAGCTACTTTTAATTTTTATGCTGTGTTTTTCGTTTTATTTGGTTTGGTTTTCTTTTTTCAAACCACTTAATGTTGTAGCTTGTTTATTACAGTATTTTTTTATTCTAGATTTCCTATACATTTTTACTCAAGAGAGCCTTGTAGATTTGCCCACACACTGAAAGAAACTGCAAGGTTAAAAGCAAGTCTTAGATAGGACAGCCTGAGAGGGACAAAGGCAAGGAGCACATTCACTTCTGCAAGTTTAGACGGCTTCATGAAAATTGGTAACTATGTGAATGATGGTGAAAGAAACACTGAATAAAATGTTCCATCCAAATTTACAACTTCCAAATAATAAAATATTTTTGCTTTTCTATTACATTCCAAATGCACTGAATAGGCAGACAAAATCTGCATTATTCTTCTCTACTACTGCAGTACCAGCAATTGTAGCAAGTAAGAAAACCACAGCATTATGCTACGTGTATCTGCATCAGAAACCTCTGTAAACCTTAAAAAAAAAAAAAAACAAAACCTGCAAGAAAACAGCAAAAAGATATAGAAAGTGACACAGAAACTTGGTATTAAACTAAGCACCCACCCAAAAATATGATTATGTGGCAGCAATACTGACATTCTCAGGCTGTGCATTGACATCAGCTGGGTTTTCTTTCTTACATTATTCAGTAGCATAGTTCATTCTTGCATGTCCATTAGCAACTGCTTTCATTTTAATCATCAGAAATTTTCACTGACAATGACCTACAGGGATGCAGAAAATTCATTCCATTCAGACCTTTTACTTCGACACTGCTGCTCTAAGTACCTATGAATGATTTTAATGTGTTTGCGCCAGAGGGATTTAAAGCAAGGCATTTACCAAGATCTGCACTTGTCCTGTACATACTGCACTACAAGTGAAAATGACCTATGGTAGTGTTCAGACTCAGAACCCTGTGGCTTAACGGTTTTATGTTACTGAGAACTTTGCCTTTGGCTGTCTGAGCTTAAAAATCAATTCGCTACTTTAAACTTTATGCTGCTAATGTCAGTTTTTACTGCTGAACTCAACAAACTGAAAACTTCAGATCATGAAACAAGATAATGAAAAATGCTTCCCATTTACCACAATCTAAAGCAGAAGGTGACCGACCAGAGTCTTCAGTTTATGTTTGCACTTGTACTGTCTGCTTTCTTCTAAGAATCTTGGTCTGCAGGATCTCAGCTTACTGAAGAAAAGAACCATATTTGCACCTCCAAATAAAGTTTGATTCTGACACTCACAGTTCATATCCTCTTCCACTTTAACATACTCCTAATATATCCCTCTATTTTCATTTTTACAACTGATTTTCATAGATCAATTACTGCTCTCTGCTATGCTTACTACTGAAGTTACTGGTTTATAGTAATACAATCAAGATTAGATTTTACTTCAGTGCCCATGAAGCCACTTTCCTTCACAAAAAAAAGATTGTATTTCTGCATGTATGGATCCTAAATAATTTTTGCAACATCTCGATACCGAGATTTTCTTCATGTCTTGTTCTCCTTTTGCAACTCAGAACCAAGATACAAATTACATACACTTGCCTGAACTTTTAAAACACGCAATGAACAATCATTCTTTTCTACCTGGGATCGACTACCTCCTTTACTTCATTCCTTCAACAAGAGATGAGTTAGCTGCATCATTTAATCACATAAATAAGCAGGAAAATGAAGTTTGCCCCTCCTTTTCCAGACCCCAGGCTCATGCTCTTCTCCTCAGACCCACTGGACATCACCACTTCTCATATGCTCTCAGTCAAACCACAGCTGCAGCTCTGCTCATCAGCCTCTCCAAGCCATACAGAGTTCTCTTATTCACCTAGCGTGGCCTATGCCAACCCATAGGACTGCCTTCTTTCACACTAATGCTGCCAGGCAAGCAAAGGGCACATGATCACTGTTTTGGTCTGATAGGACAGAGAACATTTGTGCTAATTGACAGCATTTTCACAATTTGCTGACAACCAGCAGACTAGATTTGGCCTGAAACCCTTGGTGATAAAAAAGCTTGGCTTATACTTTTCAGTCTTGACGGCAGCAAACTCAAATGACTATGCATTATAAAGAGATACACAGTGAGATCCTTTCTGTTACTCCGTTTTTATTTGTTTTCTTCTATAGAAGGGCTTTTAATTTGTTTCCTTCAAGTAGCAAAGTTATCTCTTCCCCCTACCCATACTTGTGTTTATGCAGTAGATGACTGTTTATCTTAATGATTTCCATCATTCTGAATCGATTGCCTCAATGTTTGTGCCATTTGTTGTCTGAAATTAAAGCTCTGAAAATGTCAGCGTGTAAGCTACAAAGTCTTAGCTTTACATGCATCAGCCCATAAAGTCTCTTCTCAAATTCTTGTTTTCTTAAATGTGTCTGAATGGAGCTATAAAATAAGCCTCCTGCAAAAGCTGGTAGGTCAGCAAATGGTTATTGCTTCAGTGGGAACAATCACAGAGTATCACAGAATCTGTCAGCTGGACAGTGTTAATTCTTTGGTGTTTGGCTCATAATTACAGAGCAGAGGATAACGCCTCTAAACCTAGAGGCAGAAATGGAAAGGGCAGTAACTACAGTTGTTGAGACACTGTAATGGCACCTCAAAGGTATCCTGGGCAAGGCAGCAGTGACATTAGGGCTCTCAAAGGCAATACTTGCCAGCAGTTACTGAAGCACATGTTGTGAGATTCTGTGGAAAGTTTGGGCCAGGAGGAGCTGCATTCATTCAGATTCTGCAGCTCTGTTTAGTGAGGCACAAACCCCTCTCTGCAGGCTCACCAGCAGAAATGGTTCTGTGACACTGATCTTGAAGAACCCACCTGAGAATTCCTAATTGTGGTTTTTCATCATGAACAGGACTTTTTGATTGACTATATTTTCTGTTTCTATCACAGTTCCTAAGCTATGGAGGAGAGACAGAAGTAACCACCCTTCTGAACATGGGGAAGTGCTTCACACATTTGTTGACAGGTTATTTCCAAGGAGACTTTCCAAGCTCCTCTCAACCAACTTCCCCTTTCAAGAATAAGGCTTAGAAAGACAAGCATAATTTCTGTCTGTCCAATTGTTTCTACTTAGAACAGCAGGAGACACACCTGTGGGAATGGGATAAGCAATACAGGTGCCTTCAGTTTGGGGCAAGCCAAAGGCAAAAGCTGAGTGGGCTTTGGTTGGCACCAGAGCACACACATGCAGCCTACTCAGGGGCCAAAGCTATTCTCAGTGGAAAGTTGTTATGTGTATTAGAAAAAACACAAGCTTTTTCTTTCTTTTTTTTTTTGAAGTAACACCCCTTTCCTGCCCCACTCCCAGCAGCTACATCACTAGGAAGTTCATTCACATCCCGAAGATCTTTAAGGACTGTGTTATTTGATAAGAAGTCATACACAATTCATTGCTTCAACTGTAATGCTGCGGCTTTTGTGACAGTGCTAGAAAGTTATACTAGCACTAGACAGTGCTAATATAACAGCAAATATTTCTTGCATTACTACCAACTGTCTTGGAAACTTTTGAATTGTACTTAAAATAAAACTGGATTTTTTTTTCTCATCTGATATATCACTGAAGTTGGTTAAACAGTAAAAAAAATGGATAGTTGATATTGTGATTAGAACTGGAAAAAACAGGAAAGAACCAAAAGAAGGAGTGTAATTTTCTGACTACTCATGGATAGTTTATTTAGGTAAGAATTCCTAGCACATATTGGACTCAGGTATTTTAAAATCCTTCCTTTCTGAGATTTACACAATTATATTTTTTTGATAAATTCAGTGGTATGAATGCTTGATCTTAAGCCTCCCAATAGAAACAGCTGGCCTAACACTGGAATAAGAAGCTTTACATCTCTAAGCTCCTGACTTAGTTGGACAATGATCACAAAGTTACCATATGGCTGATGTTAAAAAGAAATACTGAGTAGTTACTAGTTCAGTGATCTCCACTTAACCCATGCTCTGACTGAGACAAGAATTTTTTGGAGAAAACAAGGGTTTGAAGGGCACTGAGGAAGAACGAAGGTGGTATCAAACTGTAAGCAATTTTCTAGATTTTAAAAAAGAGTTAACAATTAAAAGTCTTATGGTCTTCTTCTGAGATATAACCCAGACTATGATAGCTTGGTTGCATAGAAAGAGCAGTGGCTGGCAGTGAGAGGACATTCTTTCCATATAAAATTAAAACCTAGAGAGAAACAACACAGGGCCAGTTGCAGGCAGAGGCAAAATAAGTAGATGTCTGTGGTGGCATCCTGTGCTTGTAAGATGTTTTCATGCTGGCAGCTCTTCTTGATCCCTGCATCCATTATCCCAGGTATGTAAATCTTTCAGCCTTACTCCAGTTTCACTTCTTCAGCAGTTTCTCTGCTTTGGTTCCTGCTTTTCCACATCTGCTGAACCTTTTTTTCATCCTATCTTGAAGAAATTCTTTGAATTGCTATTGTGCCTTCTGCTGCCTGCCAAATCCTAACCATCCTTTTCCCACAGACTCAGAGGTCCCAAATGATTCAAGTCTGAAAAAATTAAGGTTCAGCAACTAAAAGCACTTCTTTAATAGGTAGTATTAGGCCAAACTTGATCCACATTCACCGGAACTCAAAGCACAGACAATTAATATTTTGCTGCTTCTTACTCAATTTCTATTGTAATTCAAACATACACATTGCCTAAACTTTAGTAGCCTGTTGACCCATCTCCTTTTATGTCAAATAATACCTTTACTTCCCCCAGAGCCTGTTGAATAATTCTCTCTAAACTTTATTTGAACTTCTAGACATTAAACTTCTGAATTTCCATCAATAATTACAGGGTAAAGAAAGACCTACAAATGACTCACAATTCTTGAGAATACATTCTTAACATACACTGTTGACGTAAGACTATCACTGGCTTTCTATTTTTGCAAAACTGGACAATTTGTGTCTGTTTCTCCAAATCTTCTTGTTAATTTTAATCAATTAAAATTTATTTTACTATTCAGATTTCTTTGTTTTGTTTTTTTAATATAAGCTATATGTCAAAAGCTGCTGCTTGAATCATTATTGTGACAGACATCATGTTCTTTTCTGTGTGCGAGAACAACCTGATTCAGAGATGGCCTGAAAGCAAGCCTAATGCCGAATTTTTTTACAGTGGGAAAAGGTCAGATTTTAGTATAATAAATAAATAGTTCAAACTAATAGATACCTTTCCTCCTTAATTTTAGTTCGTAAATCAAAAAACAATCAAATAAAAAAATAAAAGAATCAATTATAATGATTTGCATGCATTTATTAAAAAGAGAATATCTATCTCCCTATAAATTTACATAATGGAACTATGCTTTAAGTACTTTGCTGGAAGAGAGCCAAAGTCATAGACCCCACCACCTCTTCTAATGACATACGAAATTTCAGTTTGACATTCTCACCTTGAAGACCTCACTAACCACTACAGTCCCTTACATATTTATTCCCAGTGTTACCTTCTTATGCCATTGATTTATAAGCACAAAACCAGAGCATGCCCAACAATCAATCCTGAAACCAAGTTTATTCATTTCAACTGTTCTGGGGCCTCATACAGCAGAAAGCACTCAGAGATGACTGGGGGCATTCAGAAAAAAGTATTAGATACAGCTCATGGTGACATTTAGAAAAACGTGCACAGCTCTGATCTTTAAATAGCAGAATAATATCTTGGGAACAAGGTGGATCACAAAGTAAACCACAGTGGAAATTCAACTGAAAATTCTCACAAAGAATGGTATGAAGCACTCTTAAAGCTGCCTGCAAATACAGCACTTCAGAAGATGTAGACAGCTGACTTGAAAATCCAAAGCCCAAAAATAAGGACTTAATTTATAAAAAACTTTATCTAACTGAAGATTTCAGTAGATAAAGTGTAAGGGATGGGATAATCAAGTCTCCAGCAGTATGGTTACTGCCATTGTCTCTGACTGGAGCAGAATGTAGCAACAGGGATGTGAGCCAGACCATGCCACTTGCTCCAAGGGCCAGAGAACAGACTTAATGTTATTTTATTAATGAGAGTAGAAATACTCTTGAGCTTCATTCTCTGAATGTCATGTATAACTTCTTCAGTTTGTAACCATTTAATCAATTGGAATTATTTCTATTCTACTGACAAGAGCACGGTTCAATGCCATAGGGAAAGTGGCTGTACTGAGGAGCTTGTTTAACAGCACAAAAGCTTTCTAGAGCTTTGGTCCTGTATTTTATTATTGTGGATACAATCTCAATAAGCCCTACAAACTCAATAATATACTCGTAAGTTAAGGAGTGTGTAGATGTCCCATGCATTAGATTTAATACCGGCTTTTTTCTTCTTTTATACTCACAGATAGTTAGTATCAGATATTTTTTTAGAGCTATATAAGCAGTGAAAAGATGTAATCTCAGTGTAACCAAATTAGAAACAACTCATGCTTCTAATTGCTCAGTCTCAAGTTGGCAATAAGATGTTCTCACACTATTCTGAATTGCTTTTTAAACAAGATTTTGCATAGTACAACGTGCACAATACAAAAAGACGTGAAGAAACATGAAAATATATAATTTTAGATCCAATGATGCTATCTGATCTAGAAAAAATATGAAATTTTAAATTCCTGATTTTAATAGATAATGAGATAACTCAGAATCACAGAATAATAGAATGATTTGGGTTGAGAGGGACCTTAAAGATCATCTAGTTCCAACTCCCATGCCCTGGCCAAGGACACCTCCCACTAGACAGGATGCTCAAAGCCTGATCCAACCTGGACTTGAACACATCCAGGAATGGGGCATCCACAACCTCCCTTGGCAACCTGTTCTAGTGTCTCACCATCCTCACAGGAAAGAATTTCTCCCTAATATTTAATTTAAACCTACCTGCTTTCAGCTTAAAGCCATTCCTTCTTGTCCTATTGCCATATGGCCTTGCAAACTGTCATTCCCCAGCTTTCCTGTAGGACTTCTTCAGATACTAGAAGGATGATTAAGGTCTCCCTGGAACCTCTTCCTCTTCAGGCTGAACAACCCCAACTCAGCCTGACTTATACGGGACTGGAGATGGACTACAGCCCTCTGATCATCTTCATGTCCCTCCTTTGGTTCCATTCCAACAGCTACATGTTATTTTTATGTTGGAGCCCCCTTCTAGCAAAAGAAAAAATGACTGATTTTAAGGAGCTCTGCAGAACACAAACATCACCAGTATCATTTATATCTTAATATGGATTAGAGTGGATTACAGAACTCACAAAAGAAAAGAAGCTGTTGACTTACTCACTTCTCTAAGTTCGTACTGGAACAGCTTGTAAGTCTTAATGGCAGAGATGAAATTATGGTGTATATTTTTGTTATGCTGAATAACTGCAGTGAAATACAGTCTCTGTTTATGAGTGGGGTTTACAGGATTTATCTTTTCTAATTCACCAGTTTAAATTGAAATGACCAAGAGGCAACAAGGCTATCAATTGCAAAATATCCTCTCTCACTGCCAGTGGTACCAAGCCCATTAAAATCTAATGGGACTCTCACCACTCTCCTCAGAGCAGTGGATCAAACCTTTAACAGAATGAAAATGGTTTTATTCAGCATTAATAGACACTGAATAGAGAATAGCATGTAATTATAGGTCTTAAAGACATACTTCTCTCAAAGCATTTATATTGTATCTTCAAAAAATACAAAAATCACCCAAAAACTACTTTAATATATATTTTGGTTTTGACAGACACATAACAAACATGACTGTCATTGCATTCTGTGGCTGAATTCAGAATATCCATAGTAAAAACCTCTAACAGAAGGCAAAAGTTGGCTCCTAAAAAGGGGAAGAACATTTGTATTCACAGGAAACACACTTGGGGCTTTTTTGTTTGTTTGTTTGTTTGTTTTGTTTGTTTGTTTTTCTGAAGGCAGTGATTTCATTCATTTGAAAGCATTACAAAATATGCCACACACTATTATAAACAGTGGCATCTTTATCCTGAAAATTAATGCATCAGGAACAATCCTGATGTGCATAAATCTTGCCTAGCACCTCAACAACAATGCATTGATTATCTCATTCAAAGAGAATGCATTCATCCAATAAAAAATGTTAAGGGGTTTTATTGCAGTCTAATGCTGATATATTTTTCTACTTAAAATGAAAATAGATTTGTATAATGGATGTTTTTTGTTTTTTTTTTAAGTTTGTTACTTAATGCTTTGATCCAATTTTCCCAAAATTTTTCTCCAGACATATTCATTATCCCAGCCTCTTCCTTCACATAACCCCTGTTGCAGCTCTAGAAAAGGTAATGTGAAACAAACTATCAATCTTGACTTCTGTTCCTTTTATCATTAATCATGCAGACATTTCAGACTTGCATTCAATCTCTGAATTTGTTCTTTCACTAGCCACAGTTTCTAAAATTCCTAAGATGTTTAACTCTTTATTGCCGTTGTTTTTTACAGAAAAATATGAAAAATATATTACATACAACAGTTGCCTTATCCAAACTACGCTCCCAGAGACTTGACAGACTTTGAACAACAGGAAGGCAAGAATAAATTCAATGAGAAAGGATTATCTTCCATCACTTGATCTTTCCCTATTTACAAAGATTCTCCAAGGAAACAGGAGCAAAACACAACTGTAAGTAAAAGAGCAGACTCAGTAAAAAACTACTCCTCAATGAAGCAATCCCACTTTTCATATTTCATTAAGTTAACTTAAACAAATGTGACAGTGCAGTTATAACATCAGTTAAGGAATCCTATTATATCTACTAAGGGTGTACAGAAGCTGGTTTACTGAACAAAATGTCAGACATACTTTTACAATTAAAAACTACTTTTACTCAGAAGACCTTAATGACCAAATTAATCTCAAGACCTTCTAAATTCAAGAATTTAATTGGTTTAAAAAAGATTTTTTTCTCTATTTCTAACAAAAACAAAATGGCAAAAAAACTGGCATTTCACCTCAAGGCTAGTAAGTGTTTTATTATGGAAAAACCTTTGCCCCCCCAAAGGCAGAAGAACATTCCCACATCAGTCATTCATGATGGGAAATGATACCCTGCCTGTGAAGGTGGTGGTGGTGCCTGGTGCCACCAGGATGGGGCTGGGGCTCAGCATCCCTCTGGATCAGTGCAGCGGGGGGGCTGACAGCTCTTGGGCATTTGTCATTGGAAAACAGACTCTTCATGCCAGTGTCAAGGCTCTCACCATTTCCACAGCAACATATTATAGACAAATCAATTAATTAATTACTGGCAGAAGTATTTGAATGGACTAGAGTAATTCAGTCATGTCTGGGTCATTTTCTAACACCAATTGCCCCACTTAACTCTCTGTTGTGACCAAGCTCAAAAAAGGAGCCTACTGAGGGCTCTGAAAGAGGTTTTATGTATGTACATAAAACAGTCTCCCATAAACAGGAAGATGGAAGATAATAATTCAGCAAACCTTAAGAGAGGCAGATAATCTACCAGGAGATTCTGCTTTTCCTCTCTGATGAAGGTGTCTGATGCCACAAAGCACTAACAAGCATTTCCTTTTTCACCTGTAAGCTGGCAATTGCCTGCAATAAATACCTGCAGGAATGCAGATTTGTGTGTCAACCTCCAGAGCTCACTGGGATGAATTACTATGAAGGGTTTTGTAAGATATCTTTATTATTATAAAAAGATACTTAAATTTTTCTAGTCTCTGGAAATTCACAAAATACTGCCTTTGTTTTATAGATGTTTTAAACAAACTGCTGTGATCCCCACTCCAAGGAAAAGCTGTCAAATGCCAAGAATAGGCACAAATCCACAAACATCCAGTGTCTCTCTCACTGAAACAAAAAATCACTAGTATATTCCCCTGCCATTAAAAAAACTGCACTAAAAAACACTAGTTTCTAAAACAACTTTCAATATGCCCTGAGCTGCTGATTGAACAGATCTACATCACTGTGCTTTTATTTCAGCACATAAGTGGAATCAGTTATACCTTTCTGAGCTCTTTTTTTATTATTTTCTTTCTTTTTTTTAAATGAAACTGTCTCAAATTAATAGATTTGTTTCGATAGCTTATTAATTCTGTCTACCCTTAAATACAAAAGCAGTTTAAATTTGTTTGCTCCAGAATTACCAGATCTGGTGATAGTCCATTTGTTCTGCACATTCTTGATGTCTATAGACCTCAACATTCATGATTCAATACCATATTTAAAGCATCCTTATTTGACTTAGAACATGATATCACAAATTATGTAGCAAAAATGTCCATGAGATTGTAACAACCATGAAATCATAAAAATACAGAATAAATATAGCCCACAATTACAATATATAAAAATATAAATTAGGGTAAACCATACTCATCTGGGTGGTAAAGCCATGTTTAGTGGAATTGTATCATATATAAGAACCATATCCTGACCTGTGTTATAGGCAAGAAATTTATGACACCAGGGGTTGAGGTAGAAAGGTGTTAAGCACAAGTCCCAACCTAAACCATGTCTAAAGCATTGATCAGCCACACACACGAACCAGAGGTGCTAAGGCACGATGCAACACACCTTTTCAGCTTTCATATCCTTTGAGTCAATGAGGAATAGCTCCAAATATAGCTGGATATGTAGAGATTTGTCTATAAAAGAACCAGAAACAATTCTGAGCAAAAAGAACTTGGAATCTTCATTGTCCTTTAACACAAACTCTTCTTTAGGGTACAACTCAAGCAAGCAAGCATGGACTCATAAGAACATCCATGGACACTAGGTGGTGTCTGGATCTATCCACAGATTTCACACATGCAAGTGTGACTAAGGATAAGCAGCATACAAAATTACAATTATTATAAACCCACTGTGACACTTAAAAAACTCAGTGACAATACAAGCCAGAAATGCAGACTCCCTTATGAAATGGAAAGAAAGAATAAAAGAGTAGTGGAAATCAGCAGGGCCTTACACATCACACCTGATGGTGACACAAGAAGTTGTTAGGTGATTGCTTTCAGTATATCTTGTAAAATTGCCTACAGAGAGGTAAATATACACGTTAAAAATTCCCTGGTTACTGGAGCATTACAAGAAACATTAAATTGCTTTAATGGTTCCTCCAAGTGCCTAGCACACTTTTGGGGGCCATAAAAATAATAAATAATAATAATATTGGCAAGAGCATCCTCATTTCTCACTGCCACTAACCTGCCTGCTGCACACATCCATGTTTGCAAGACAGAAATGTGCCATCTAATTGCAATGACCTACTGTGTGACCAACAGATAAAATAAAGGAGAAAAAACATTCATGCATGCCTCAAGTCAGAAAATTATTTGATGTACATTGTTAAAGGTAAAGGTCATCGAGTGCTACAAATCTACACCTTACAGGCATTTCTCTTCCTTAAAGAAATGCAAATGATACCTTTCATCAGAAACACATACCCTGCATTTCAGAACCGTACAGGACCTGTATCATTTCAATCACATGTCCCACATATAGTAGCATGTTTGTTTTTATTTTGTGCAAGTATTGATATCTTGCTCATATGTCTATCAATCTTCATTACCCATGAATCAGGAACACCAAAGATCCTGGTCCTTCAAACACAATAGATTATGACCCATTTACCTTCCACAGCTCCTCTTCATCCATAGCATCCTCATCTACCTACCAGTAGATTTCAGAGATGAAACATAAAACTAAAGAAATCCTATTTTTCTAGGAGACTAAAGCTTTATTAAAAATAGACATGATAATTTCTTTTGGTTTTTTTTCTTTTTTCTCTTTCTTTTTTTTGTTGTTAATTTAACTACTAAAAAAAGTTCAAAATTTGTTATTTGTGGTTTTGAAGTCCTGCAAACCTTAATAACTCTAGTGGAATATGGGTAGTATAGGAACATTACATGCCATTCACTGAAATGCCAGGAATGGATGTCTATGTCATTTGGTGAGCAGTGAAAATATTAAAATGTTACCTTGCTTCAATTACTAATCATAAAAGTGACATACAGGTAAATGTCTACAAATTATTTAACTGAACATGAAAATCTTGTGAATAGATATGAAAGTAGAACATCCACACATTGGCAATTAAGAATAAATTGAGAATTACTCTCAAAAATGGAAAAGATAGCATGACCTTGACTGTTTCATTAATTCTCAACAGCTTCTAGAGATGCTACAAGGAGAACTGTTGGGAGATCTCTGAGCTCTCTTATTCATACATGTTGAAGCCCTGACCTGACACCACACTCTATTTATTTGAACACTAAAATCTCCAGGACTTTCTCTTGGGATTTCTGTTAATAATGGAGTAATGAAAGTTCTTATGTACCTCATTTGGGTGAAGTAGGTAATTATTTAGTATGAAAGCATGATGTCTTGTGGGGGCTACCTTTGCATGTGAGCAGTAGATCTGCTGTCCCTGAAGCTGACCATAGTATTGGTACAACATTCAACTGAAGCAAGGAAAGATCTGGGGTGTTTGCATCAGAAGTTAGATGTTCAGCTCTTGAATTAAAAGTAAGAATTTTTATGCACCCTACATTAATATGTCCATGTGAAAGAAGCCTGAATGAAAGGCAACAGCTGCCTAGATAGCGATATGATTTGTTGTCTAAGGATAAATGCACATAGAGGTATACATCAAGATTTTTTGAGATAAACACAGTCATAATGGACTCTATTGACTGAAAATTCAATTACAGGTGTAAATAATTTCAGCTAGACATTGTCTATGACTAACATTTAATAGCTATTTGCTGTTTGCTCAGTTACTGCTCTGAAAAGATATTCACATTTAAAATTATTAATACTAGAAATTATCTGACCTCAGGAAAAACACAGCAGAATATGTAATTGATTATGTGCTTTGCAGCTCACGACACTGTAGGTGTAGGTAGCAGAACATATATAATTCCATAAGCATGTGCCTGCAAAGATGGTCTGAAGGACTGAATTTATTTAGCCCTGAGAAAAAAAGGCTCCAAGGGCAACTGCTGCATCCTTCCAATACCTAACAAAGGGGCTACCAAAAAGATAGACCCGTGCTCTCTACTAAAGTGTAGAAGACACAGAGATGATGGACATAAATTGAATCAGAGGGATCCTACTGGGTATAAGAAGAAAAATAAAATCACTGTGAGGGTAATTAAACACTGGAGCAGGCTTCCCAGAGGCTGTGGGATTTCCATCTTCGGAGGTTTCCAAGACCTACTTGGACAAAGCCCTGAGCAACCTGCTCTGAATTTAGTGTTGCTTCTTCTTTGAGCAGATGGCCTTCTGAGAACCTTCTCACCTGGGTGAAAACATGCTGCCATAATTAAAATTAAGTAAGTTAGAGTTTCCTGTTATAAAGTGGAACCTGTTCGAAGGCTGCCCAAAGGAAAAGTGAAGCTATGGATTTTGACTTGTGACTTTAACAAAAGCAGAAGAAATGAACATGGACATAAATACTGTCATTTATACATTACAAAGCAATGCAGTGTAAAAACTTTTTCCTCCAAAGAGTCAAAATTCTTTAAAGAAACAAGGCAAGAATTTCGATAAATGGATGGAGAAAAATTACGCAGAGCAAGCTGTAGTTCAGAATAAAGACTGGCATTCAGTTCCTGAGAGTTTTTGTTCATTGGTATCCCATTACAGAAAGACAGCTGTCATGAATTACTGTGTTTCCATCATCGGATAATGCATTGCAGGTCTATAGATAAGACCTAGTGAAAAATAACTGTTTTCCAGTGTTATTTATAATAAAGATATTTCAAGTTCAAAGAATGAATCATTACAGCTAGAGCTATGGTACAAGGAAATAAAATTTGCTTGTAGACATCATGACCTAAACAAAACAAAACCCAAGGCAAGCCTAGTTAAATTGAGCTTTTTCAGTTTGCTTTTCTAAAGTCAGGAAGGTTTTGTATTGGACTCAGGTCTGATTCCATCGAAGCCACTGACAAAAGTTTCGTTGACTTAATGGGAACAGATTGGACCCTCATGACTGAACCATTTTTCATGAATCTTACAGTACGTGCAAAAGAGACACAGCTGTTAATCTAAATGTATGATTCAGGAGCTGAAGCCCTGGAGACCCCCAACCATGTCAGACAGTGCAGACACCATGAATAAGCAGCTCTGCTCAGCACATTACTGGTTTGTTGATTCAATACAGTCAGGTATTGAATTCAGGGGCACACATACTGGACAATAGCTGCTGGAGGTTTGGTTCTGATGACAAGGCCGGACATCAGGATGTAGTCGGCTAAATGTGAGATAAAATCAGTCCTCCAGGTGCTACCAGTGTCTGGCCATAGTTTTAAACTATTAGTCCCGTGTCCACTCAGGTCCTTTTCTGGGTAAAATTATGCGAATGACTGAAATGGCATTCAGTCCATAGACTTAAGTGCTGATATTTTTGCCTCACCAGCCCTGGAAAGCTGTCTCAAAAGTGAGGATAAAATTTTCAGGTTAATAGCTGAGAAGATTAATTTCAGATGCTTTGAGTACTTTCCATAATTTTCAACATAAATATGGTTTGGTTTGTGTCATATGACTGTTTTTGTATCTTTCATTGGGTCAGAGACTGTGAGACAATTAATCACTCCTGACATTTAGGGCAAAACATACTGCTTCTTCACATTCAATATTTGGGGTAATACATCATAATTTTTTCCTGGAAGCCCAAGACAATGCAGCAGGAATGACCACTCAGTCACTCACTAAGGTCTGTGTGGGAATGTATTTCTGCAGTCACTTCAGGCCTAGAAACTGTCTGCTTACCTAGAAACAGTCAGAAAGTCCTCAGTCCTGCTCTTTCCAGATTTCCTTCTCTTCCAAATCTCTTGTAGAGATAAAATGTGTTTCCCGGGAGGAGGGGTATGTCTTAGGAGAACAGTACTTATAAAGGCAGATTAACAGGCTGCCTTCCAAGCCCAATAGAATTTGCAGCTCCCATTGATTGAAAGAAACTATGCAAAACTACTCCTGCTACAAACCCCACCACTCTTCCTTTTAAATGTTTCTTTGAAAAATGAGTGGTCCGATTCATATCTAAACTGGCTCAGAATTTAAGTGTCATCACATCCATTGCTTTAAAATTTTACAGATTATTTTAAAAGCTTTTGTTCACATATTATGGATTTGGATTAATTAAAAAATTCAAAGATTATAAACTAATGGGTTTGGTTCACATATAACCAGCAAATATTTTTAATGAAAATATTATCCTTTTGGTTGTTCGCCCTGCCTCAGAATTTTCAAGATTTATATTCCCATGATGTTCTCTTTTTATCTTTCCATAATGGTAATAACATACTCTTTGAGATGGTTTCTGTAGCTCCAGCTGCACTTCAGCACTTAATCAACAATAAAAGCCATTTATTGCTTCATAGACTCAATCTCCAGGACCATTATCTCTTAACTATATGGTTGCCCAAAGCAACAAAAGGAAAGCTTTCTACATAGTGCCTATATGCCCCATTCATCTTTTGGTGGAGTTCTAATATCCAAGAGTAAATTATGGCTATTTTGTATCACTAGCAATGCACCTTTACAAAATTAGTGAAAGGAAATGCACATGCTATGCTCACACTAAAACTATTTTTAGGCAAAACTACCAGATGGTAACTTCTACACCCAAATTTTTAAAATGCACTGCTGAGCCAAAAGTAAGGAATCTTCCTCTCTCTTCTTCATAATTTTGCATTTTTAAGTATTGAACACACTGTCCTCTGCCATCGGATTTCTCAGTTATTCAGTGTAGCTCTTCAAGTTCACCTTAGGTTTTGCTATACAGAATAATTTACTATTGTCAGCAACTTTTACCACTATTTTGTGAATGATTCACAACTGGGTTCAATAGTACAAATTCTTCTAATATTCTAGCAATTAATACATTTTGATATGAAAATCATTATTTCTATCCTGTTTCCTGACTGGTTTTAGTTAATGCAAGCATGTTCTCCCCATCTTATGCTTCTCTTCTCTTCTATAACCTTGCCTACTGACACTTCTACTCAAGGCAGATCCTCTGCTTCTGTGAAGAATAGTTTTGCAAAACAACTTTCTAAGACTCCTTTCAAGTGAAGGTGGCTACAAAAAAAAAAATTAATTCATTTACCCCATTAAGTCTAATCATCCTTGCATAGGCCTTTAAATCCTACAGAATAATGCCTCTAGATTCAAAAGCTGCACCCTGTACCTCTTCCCCATTTCCATTTGAGGACCTCAGAAACTCATTCTTATGGCATATTCCAAATACTGTTCACTTCTGAAGAAAGCATAACCTTTACTTCCCTTCCCTGTGTACTTTCTGATGCATACTACGAGTCATTAGGCTTTTAAACTCATGAAATAACCAGACTTTTACTGAGCAATTACTTATTTGATTCTTTTGGAATGTCTAAGTTAAAAATAGAATTTCATTTCTCTTGAATATTAAAAAAGTTTCTCTCTAAAGAAATCAGAAGGAGGTCCCTTAGCATTCTATCTCTGGTTTGGCTTACCCAAGTCTGATCATGTTCCTGTTGGTATTTTTTCAGAAGTTGCTTGCTACAGATGTCACTGAATCACCCACCCACTGAACCTCAGTGATTTAAGAAAATTTTTTTCTTCAAGTTCAGCTTTTGACAGAAGACAGGAAGAGCTGAAAGACTGGCTTGATGTGTGACACCTTCACATTGTATTTGGTCTTTTCTCTACAAAATTCTCATCTTCTTTCTAAAGCTGATTAAGTACAATACAGTTCTGGCTCTTTATGGTAAAATCATGAATAATCTTCTAAATCCAATTAGAGAATTCCACAAATATTAGGATTTATATGACTATTTTTCAGAATAACCATCCTTCACATCAAATAGTCAACAAAAGAACCATGAAGTCAACATACACCACACTGTTACACACAGAAGTGGTGTGGTTTTGTTGGTTGGGTTTTTTTTTTACATTTGTACAGCATCCAGTCCTGTATACAGCATCCAGCATCTGTCAGTAACTGTACAAGAAATTACAAATAATTTTATATTTATTATAATTTTATATATCTAACTGAAGAGAATCAATCCTTTTGCTGCAATTGAATAACATAAATTTGCAGCAATGGACAGAACAAAGAAAAGGAAGCAAAATTAACATACAAAGGCATCCAAGGACAGAGGATATTTTTATTCTATCCATCATCTAAACAATATTATATTAATCAGAAATGCAAAGAGTACCCATATGCACTAAATTGCTTATCTCCAAGAGATCAGAGATTCCTATGAAGAAGCTACAAAAAATATTTTCATATCATAAGAAGTCAAGATTCCCCTTCCTTGGTGCTGCAGTGATCCAGGCAGTGTCACTTCTCTATTGAGAAGGAGGACTGGGAGGAGCAAGGTGGGAAAGGCAGTTCCTCAGCCCCTTTGATCCCCTTCTGATTGCCAGAATGTGGGGGAGGATCCAGTCACACTTACAAGCTCTGTGGCTTTCTAATGTCAATTTATTTCAAAGTGAGTTCAAATTTAATAAACTTAGTGCATGCTTGCTCACCTAAGGCAGAGTATTCTCTTGTATTGAGCATCACAGTTCAACACAAGATGTGGCAAATAATCTGTATAGATAGGTAGATAGTAAAGCATGAGTATATTCTCCCCTAAAAAAACCTTCTTCAAAAGTGAAGACTAGGCTCAATATACTTAGTTCAGTAAAGGAAGAAAACAGTATGAAGCCTGAGACACTCATCAGTGTGTTACAAAGAGACTTCTGTCCAGTGATTAAATGAGCTTTTGCTGAGGCTACTCCACAAACCCCTGTAACTACAGTGTGTTGTATATAACAGAAAATATGACTCCTAGTACAGACAGTGAGGATTTCAGGCTACTTAAGGGACTTTGCTCAAAAGATCTATGTTCTTGTTGTAGACATTCACAGTCTACAACTAGTGGATGAGAGTAACATTAATAATGGAGCTAATGCAACTCCTAATATAAAGATAATGGGATTTTTTTCATTGCTTTGTTTTTCAGGATTTTTCTCTCTGAGGTTCAGATTAAGACTATTGCAGATTTCTTGCACCAAATATTAGTCAGACTTTTTTCAGCTTCCTGTAGTGCTTAACAGCACATTAGTTTGATCAGTAAATAGGAAATTGTTCAAGATTTCCTGACCATACTACCCCAAACTGGGGCAGAAGGACAGAAAAAGCAATTGGAAAGGATAAAGACCTGACACCCATGTAGAGCTTGGCAACTGAAAGACATGGATCAGAGCAAGGGGGAGACTGGAACATGAGCAGGTTTAGGATATGCTCAGGATCTAGGATATTGAGATTTGAAAGAGAATAAATGGTGTTATGGAAAGATAAGAAAGTAAATGAAAGCATGAAGGATTATGAAGAACTAAATGGTGACTGCGTACAGGAAAACCTATAGAGCTGGAATGTGAAAACCAGGACTGTGAAATGTTTCAAGGGATTACAGAGCCAAGGGAGGCACAATATAGTGATAAAAATTAGTACAAGGAAAGAGAAAGGAAGGAAGAAACTGAGACTTTGTACACTTAATTGGTGCATGTAATGAATCTGGAATTTATGTGAAGGTAAGGAGGCAAGAATTTTATTCTGTTATCTGCAGTCCTTGTCCACAGCCAGAAGCACTGATATCTGAGCAAAGATTTGTTTTAAGCCTATGAAATTTATCAGCTGTTTTACTTGATATTTAAAGATATCAGACTAACCATGTAAGTTCAACTAAGTTGTTTGCAAAACCTTAAAGAATGCTGCTATACATTAAATAAGCATCAAAATCTTCAGTAGGAGCTAGAGAAGACATTCTTATCATCTATCTTGTTGCATCTACACAAGCTATGCCCAATATGTACTTTGCCTATAATTTCCATGTCCCTTAAAATTTAAAAGCAAGAAAGAGTCAGTGTAGAGGTCCCTGTTTAAGTTACCTTTTGGGACCGCACTTCTCACTTGATGAATCAGGAACTGCTCCTGGCATGTAACTCAGTGCAGGTTAACTAGAGAGTGTCATATCTTTCACATTAGGTTAGGTAATGGGGTGAATACTGGCAGTCCATGATAGGTCATTTTTCCTGAGAATTAATAGCTTTAAAAACCAGAAGTTGAGTGAAGGCACATCTCCCTGTTTAACTTTTGCTCTAGAACATTTATATGGTATTATCACAACAGAGGAATGGCTGAGGTCAAATTACATTCTCTCTTTTCATTTGAGCAAATTGCTGTGAATATTATCTATGCATTTTCCCCCATCACTTTTATGAATAGAAGGAAACATGTAGATAGCTGCAGATAAGCTGTGGGTTGATGCCAACTTCTTGCTATTACAAATGCTGCTGCAAACCCTTAGTCCTAGTTTCTTGTCCAAACAGAAATCATGAAAGGGCAGACTTTTTAAAAAGTCCTTGACTGAAGTACTAAATGAAGCAAATTTAGGTATAAAGAAAAGGATAAATGTGTTAGCATTAGGGCACTAGCATGCTTTTATAATGAAACTGTCTTTATATTTCTAATCTGTTATGCAAAAATGTCTCTGAAAAAAAACCAAAAACAATTAGGCTTTCAAAAGCTGTACAAATGCTCTACAATTTCAGGAAAGCCTGTGACAACATCTTCACAGAAAATACAATTGCATCACAGGAAGAAACTTCAGTATGTATGGCCAAATTTTAACTCACCAAGAGATATGAAAATACTTACTTGAGCAGAATCAGGTAGCTCATGCAAACTAAATATAAAAGACTAAAAGGGAAGGAAATTTAAGGGATGATAAAAATAACCCTAACGACCACATTAGTATTTTATTAGAGAATGTATTGTGATTTTCATTACATATATCTGAACTTACTGAAAGATCTTTGAGTTTTAGACTTCATCAAAAACACATCCTGACATTTTCATCACTAATGTTGAAAACTGAAATCTTTACTAAAGCTTTTAGTGATTTTTCAGATTTAAGACTACTGAAGATTTTTGGTGGATAGAGACTTTGGCTGGGAACAGATCAGGGCTGCACCCTGGGCTCTCCCACAGGGTTCCTGTACAGAAGAGCACAACAGGAGCTGCAGTGCTCTCTCCAGGCTAAAAGCCCTCCATAATAGTTACTGACCTTGACCAAACTTGTGTCTGTCAGCTCAAGCCACTGTGCATGAGTTTATAGCCAGCTGTGAACAGAAAGTTTCACTCAGGTTTAAACTAACATACTGTATCTTCCTTTAGACATGAAAACAGATTGGTTCATGTGTCTTGGTACTTATTTCCAGATGACAATACACACAGTAACCATTTCTCAGATGAGGGGCTCTCAGATGAGGGAGAAGCTACTTTGATAATTTGTCATTTCATGAACATACCCTTTTAATACAAATACAAAGCCTGACATAACAGATTCTTCTCTGATACTCTGGCCAATGTTTTAGCCTTCCTTCCATTCTCTTCCTTTATAAAAAGAGAAATGCCTTCTCTCAAAGGGATTAGAGCTGACACTCAGTAATACAGCTGCAACAATAAGTAGCATAGTTCTGCCAAGGAACAATGAAAAATAAGTACTACATGACATTTTAAACCTTCCTGCAATTAAGAACATTAACATTTTAAATTGTGATATTTTAACAGCTGCATGGGGATCTCCTTCACACTGTGAGCATACCCTGGTGCTCTGCAAGGACAATCAACATTTGCTTTGTTCCCATCCAGAATACTCAGGAACTTCCAAATTGTTTCAAAAGATACAGTGAAAATAATTCTACATATCTGCCTCTTCAGTGTTTACAGCCTTTCACCATCCACTGGAAAGAGTTCTTCCACACAGATATTATGCACTAGTTGCTGACATGAGACTAGACACAAGCATTTCCATGACTTCTTGCTAGTGCAAAAGGTAGAAAACTGATATCATGCACTGTGGTTTCATGACCTTTGTTCCTCATCTAGACCTGGATAATAAGTCCTGGACTTTTTTTTTGTTGTTGTTGTTATTGTTGATCCAAAACATTTGAACTGTATGTACTTAAGCCTGGTTGAGAAGAAGATTTCATCTAACCAATTTGAATGAAATGTGGCATAGCTCCTTTAGACACTAAATGCAGCTTATGCCACACTAATCCTCTGAACTGAATGAAGTCGAGATGAGTTTGGCTTTTCCAGTAGCTTGTCACCCAAAGCTGCTGCAATGTTCTGCTGCACTCACTGTGCTGAACTTGCTGCATAAAACAGCAGAGCACTTCTGCAAGGAGGCTGTGGGTGTGGGATTTCAGCTGGGGGTTTAAGAGTGCATATCTAGGCTCCTAAAACTTACTATAATCTATTTTTAAATGCATACATAAAACTAACCTAAATTTCAGATATTCTGAAAGTATTCCCTTCTAAATGGCTTCCAGAGGACCAGTACTTTCTGTGTGGGGAAAAAATCACCAAACCAAAACAAACCAAAACAAAGAAAACTCCACCTAACAAACAAGCAAACAAAACCCACCCCCAAAAATGGCAATGCGGTGCAGGGAGAACGAGAATAAAATAAAGACAGCAAAGCATCTGAGATTGACTTCTCTCTGCAAGACTGTGTGCTGACTTAGAGCACAGGTACAATTTATTATGGACTACCAAAAAGAAGACATTTGTGAATATTTAGGATGGTCCTTGGATACCTGACCACCAAGCTTCCCATCCAGAACAGCACAGGTCTCCATTAGTTTCTCTGCTGTATCAATGTACACTCTGAAGATGCCTCAGAAACCCCAGAGCATCTAAAATGGCATTAGGTGTCCTTATTCATGCAATGGAGTCCTGCTCCAGATGTCATATCATGACTTTACTGATCTCTTAATTTGCAGAATGGTTCAGGTTGTTTTAATTCCTCTCCCCAGATATCTATGTCTCAACATAAGCTGCTTCTGTGTATCATAATTTCCTTCAAACAAAATAGAATAAACAGCAATCTATCTCAACTCTGCAACAGAAAAAATTACAAGCATCTTAGTGAACATCTACTTCTGAAAAGCAACAACAGAGTCAGACTGAACAGTGGGTCTATAAAACAGAACTATTATAGTAGGGGATAAGAAAAGACATATTGTATGAAGACACTGCAATAAGATACCCTTTGCCTAAGTTATTTATTCCCTCTCAGCCTGTTCTGATTCTGTTTTAACAGATGTGTATACCCTCTGGAAACCTAAGCCAACAAGATATGAACGAATCCATACAGGAAAAAATCCTTAGATTTTATTTGGTCCAATGGTGATTTGAATGTAATGCAGCACTTCTCAGAAGAAAACACAGTTCGATTTTGGAAAAAATACTAAGTAAAGGAGTGAACAAACCAATGAGAGCAATATCTGTTATTGAGCAGTATTATGATTTCCTAACTGGTAAAAACAATGTAAAAACAGTAAAATGGAAGACTATTGTTATTTTGAGAAATACATAGCTGAGTTACTACTCCATAGGGATCTGCCCTAGTATTAAATTCCATTGCTGCTCTAAAGTACATTTCTGCTACTGCAGAACAAGGCAAAACAACCTCAGACAATAGTTTATCTGCATTTCAACTTGCTCCAAGTCAAGCCTTTTGCTATGCTCAAGTGAGCAATGGGCAGGCTATCACTGCTCTCTGACAGCAATTCCCCAGGCTGGTCTAATAATTAAAAATAAATGCAACTGTAACATGACAGTATTTACCCAACATTAGTCACTGGAAAAGCTTTGGTGGCTATCTTCTGTACATTTAATGTTGCATTTTAAAATGCATGCTTGTGACTTCTGTGTAATCTCATCAAGAAGGAAAAAAATGTAATTAAGGCATTGCAGGAAAACACCTACCTGTAGAACCATCCAGAATACAGTGGCAGCAAAACTAGCAGCATTATAGATATATATGAAGGGCAAGAAAACATAGTTGGCTCCAAATCTGTAGGTACTCAAATTAAGACAGGAACAAGCTTTTCCTTATTGTGTCTTCAGGGCATATTCTCTCCTCTGAATGTCCCTGTGACATTCATTTTCACCAGCCCTTGACTACCTACCAATGTCTGAGATCCATCACTTACAAAGTAGGACTTCTACAGCCTAGGGGGAGATTTAATAGTACTTTATGCAGCATTAAACAAGGCAATTAAAAAAAAAAAAAAAAAAAAAAAAAAGGGAAGGGGGGAAAGGAAGCTTTGATCTGAGATTGAAGCAATGCTTATTTCATTAATGTCTGTTCCCCTATGGTTCCTTAGCTGTTTCTTGGTCATACTCTTTTTCCTTCTGCTCATCACCAGGGTCAAAGCAATTTCTTGAAGGAGTCTAGAGGTCTCACACACACAAAAAGCATTCAGTCAAAACAGACAATACAAAATTATGTTTCCTTAAGGCCTCTGAGTTTCCTTCTTCTGGGATCCTTAATCTTAGTTTTTATTCTGTATGATAAGAACAAGCACACAGGAAGGTTTGGGTTGGTTTTCTTAATCCAGTGTCTCACTTTATAACAATTTCCTTTATGCATATTTCAGGTGCTCTAATTCATTAAATGTGAGCCATTTTCAAACAAACTAAAAGAAACATAGGGAACTGTGAAAAGCTAAAATTTAAACATCACTTTCAACACACACAAAACCACTGATACTGGGAAACCTAACCCACTCATTGCTTGACTTTTCTTCTGATTTAGAATTAACAATACAAAAGCACATAGCTTGAACTATGCTCCCAGGTTGCTATTTAAAGGTTTCTTTTTAGGGTTTATTATCCTTCACCTACTTATCTCTCTTTACTATATAATTTCTTTATTCTTCTCTCTCAGACAGGCACTAATAAGAGCAGGCTGACCTGACTGCCCAAGGAGGCAGCATATTTGCCCATTCTCTTACACCTTTCCTCTGCTGACACCTGACACACCAGTGCTGCCACCTCAGAGGGTCACTCACTGGTATTTCTCTCCTGCCTTCCCATCCCCTAGCAAGCAACAGGAATCCAGGAACTTCCATGGCTCTGCAGATCAAGAAGACAAATGGAAAAGCTTTCATATCACGTAACTGTGGATCTATGCAACATCTTTCAAATTAGAAATTTCCACTTCCAGTAACAGATGGTAATGTAAATAAAAGGCTCACGGTGATATTATTCAGGTGTTTAAGACAGAGATGTGGCTGAAGAAGAAAGGACAATGACACAGATAGTAGATGGTTTCCATCACTGTACACTTTCCATACATAGAAAATAAGGGATGGGTATATAATCTTCAATCAATATTACTCCCTCTTCCTTAAAAATAGCAATTGTCAGAAGCAGCAAAGCCCTGGGTAATGGAAAACTAAATTTCAGAAGGGCACCGAGAGGAACTTCCAGTACCTCGAAGAGCATAATTAAATCTTGCCAGATTTGAAATTCACTTTAAAATAAATAAAATCTGCTACTTAAGGTGATCACTTAAGGGGACAGGGATCTCTAAGGAGAAAAATTAAATGTAATGAGGAATAGATTTCTTTATATATCTTCTTAAGTGTAAAAAGCAACCGACAGTAAAAAGGACCCAGGAATTTCAATAGATCTACTAGTCAAATATGTCAATCATCTCAGGCTGTTGCCAAAAGGGTGAAGATGCCACCAGGAGGAAAGCATCAGACATATCTCCTTTCAGACCATTTAGCTCAGGTAAACTGTCACTACTGGACTGCTATGATCAGCATTAGTGCCTGATACTTAGGAACTCAAAAGAATATCTTTTCTTCCCTATCAAACAAAAAGCCAAAGGGAGGGGCTCTAATTTCCCATTCATAGGCTTCAAAACTTTCCAAGTTAAGACAGCCCAAATGGGGAGCAGCCTTTAGGAAAGCCTGTTTTGGAAAACTTCCATCTATTTCAAATCTGCATCTCTAAATTACTGTAGCAGCATCCCTGCTGGCTGGCACTATGTGTGACAAGAGTACATCCATATATCAAGAACCACAGGACAGAGCCCACATGGCAGCAGTAAGAATAAACAGAAAGATGGGGAAGACCTCAAACCAACAATCAGGATAGTTTAAAGAAAAGGTGACTCATGATGAGACGGAACATGAAAACAGTCTTCAGTTACTCAAAGACTGCTGCCAAGAGCAATGTTTGCTAGAGATTTTTAGCAAATGATAGACCCAACATCTAAGAATGATTAATATGAGATTACTAAAGAGCTCAGTTGAAAATACTCTCTGATGCAAGCCAAACAGCATGGTGTAGTGGATTCTGAATCGGTTTTGTTCCTCTCTACCAGACAGTCTCTGAATACTAAACACAGCTTCAGAGGGGTTTGTTTGCTCTTTAGTTGGTTTTTGGTTTTGTTTGGGGTTTTTTTTGTTAATTATTGTTTTCAGTATTGCTTCATGACTAGAACACGGTCATGACAGCACTGAGGCTGGAAGAGCACTGAAAAAACTTCAGCATTACCTCACAGGACTGTTCAGTTAAGACTACCAAAAATTCAGTCATTACTTTTCTACAGTTTGGTAAAAGCCACACTTTATTTCTTAACAAAAACGTCACATTTGTAAAACAGAGTAAGAAAAAGTATGCCCTTTTTCTCTACGTCTCTGACAGATTTCTACTATGATTCATGATTTATTTGTGCTCAGGACTTTCAAATGTCATCTTAAGTCCAAAACTTTTATGATGGGAGGAAGATTATTAGATAGCATATTTTAAGGGAATTCATACAGCATTGTATGAAAGGGAATTCTACAGTATTGTAGACATGAGGAAAAAAATCCTTATGCAAATCAGAGAACAAGATACGAAGATAATCTTTTAAACACATACTGTACATTTTGTTGAATACTGTATTAATTTTTGAGACTATTAGGCAAAATAATCACATTGATTTAAAGCAAGTATAGATTTTTAACTTTAAATAAACATTTCATGCAAACATTTACATAACCATTGTTTATTTTTAAGCAGGTTACGATAAGATCTGAATGGAGAATCACAGTAGAGGTTGTCAGGGCCCTTCATCTATCCTCCCATTCAACCCTCTCTGCTCAAAGCAGTCACCCAGAGCAGATTGCCCTGGGTTGTGATGAGCTTTTGGGTATCTCCAAGAAGGTGATGCCACAAGTTCTCTGAGCTACTCGTGTCAAGTATTCATCCACCTCAACAGTTTAAACAACAAATTATTTCTTATATATGAATATATTTTCCTACATTTTAGTTTGTGTCTGTTGGTTCTTGCCCTGTCACTGAACAAGAGAGTCTGACCCTGTTGTATTTACCACCCCCACCCCCCCAGCACTTACAGATACCATCTCACTGATCTCTTTCTCTCAGGGCATTTCTATTGAGAGGATATAAATTCCTGTTTTCAAGAGGGATGTTATGAAAATGAGTTCCAGTCAATGCATGAGGTTGGGTATAGCACTTAGTCTGTTCCATCTATACCTAACAATTTAAGTACAAGTGGCACACTACAGTAAAAATAAAGCCCTTCTTGTATCCCAGAATATGAGAAAAATTCAACTGGTATAAACCTGCAGTTTGTTCAAGATGGCAAGCATAATTACACAACACAAAACATGCAAGCTTGTGTTCAGAGGTGGCTGTGAACATGATGATGTCTTGCACCAGCACTGTAGATGAAAACACAGGAACACAAGAAATTCATTAAGAACACTTCTGCTAATCTCAAACGCTAGCCTCAGTGAAATTAGTGGCAAAATTTCCATAGCATCACTTGGAACTAAAATTTGGACTTAAGCCAGGCATCTGGGAATAATGAACAGTATGAGGGGAAGTCCAGATGTTTTAAGAGTCTTGACTTCTGCGTAATGTCCTACTCTTCTTCTATCTTTACTCCAAAGGAGTAAAATCCTTTTTACTTTAGAAAGTCTATCCCTTACACCAAAGGAGTCAGCTCCACTGAATCAACTAGAAAATGGACTGGTACCCACCTTCTTTCTCCTCCTTTTCTGGGATATGTATGGATTTGCCTTGCAAGTATCACATAGCCCACCTTCCTTCCATCACTTTGCAAAAGGCTCCTCACCTCTGCCCTTAGTATATCAGTCTCCTGCAGTATCTGAGTTTGAGGGAGCAAGAATTCCTTTCAATGAGTAATGAAAGTGAATTTCAGTTTAATGTCTGCTATATTGGTTTGTGGTACATATCCAGACTGGTTTTTCATAGCTATGGATTTGACAATGAATAGATTTTCAGAGGTTTAATAAACATCCTGTTTCTAATATCCTAAATTACATGGAGGTACTGAGATCAATGAACAGAGCTCAGGCTGTGATTATGAGACCTTGTCTTAGTTTGCTGACATCCTTTCCCTGTGGGCAAGTTGCTAATTATGACCATTCTGTCTCATAACTTAAAGTTGCCCATAGAAAATCTGTGATTATACGTGGTATTAGAAAACTGAGGGATGCTCTGAAAATACTTTCATAATACTATTTTAAAGCTAGTATCAAAAACAGACCAGTCATTGCAGGTTCCTTTCTGCACAGGGTTTGAACTGAAGGTCTTTGCTGCCCTCTGTAGACACAATCAAAACCAGAAAATTCAGAATATGCATTTCATTTCTAACTTTTTCACCCTGTATTAATCATCACAGAGCATCTCAAGCACTAGATTTCACTCTCTCAGAAGGCACATTTATCTAGGTCTGGTTCTTTAAGACTGATATAAAGGGCAGATGGAAAAGTATAAAGTTTTTGTTTGTTATCAGATGTAGAAAGTGAGAAGTCCATGAAGAAAAACAAACTTGAGATTTTCACTTAGTTTTTCTCTAGCACTCTCAGCACTTCAGTATTAAAACGTGTATTCTGGAAAAGTAAAAAGGGGAGTTCATATTAAACAGAGGATAGTTGAAAAGTTTTCCTGAAAATATTCATAAATACCCTTTTCCTTTTTATTTTAATCTCAGTGCTGACAGTGATTCCCTTCATTGCCTCAGGCAAATAAAATGCTCTCTGTATCACTGGGGTGTTGTGGAATTATCACCTGTAAGGCACTTTGAAACTGGAAAGTGCTGAGTATAATTATTATAACAGATTAAAGGCCTGCTGAAGCAAATATGCAAAACTACTCTTATCTTAAAACTTGACATAAAAGTCTGAAATCCCGTAGCAGTAAGTGCTTCATAGAAAACTTTTCATTGCAACACCTCTATCCTTTGTGAAATCCACAAAGGAAACAACCACTTTTCTACAGCTCAAACTGGTTGCAAGTAACCACTGAAGGGATCAAATGGTGACTTAAAATAGATTTTCATCCCTGTTTTTAGATCATACCCAGTTCCTGGCTAGAAAAATAAAACATCATCTCCCATTCTTCTAAGTACATCTGCCACAGCACTTGATAAGTCACATTTAACTGCATCACAGAATCTATTAAAATGTAGAAACATCAGCAAAGTGAACATGGTCTGTGTCAAGTTTCTGTCAGGCTGTTTGCTAGACCAAATCCTCTGCATGGGGAAAGCAGCTTTATATGGGGCACACCTCAACATCTGAATTCTGTTCCGAACTCAGGCACAACCATCCCTGGGAGCCCTGGCCGTATTACCCAGGAGCTGTAATTCGGCCTCACTGCCAACATGAGATAGTGCCAGCAGAATATTTCTAGAGATGCTGCAGAGCACACAGCAGAACAGAGCACACCTCTTTACATCAGCTGATCAAGATGGGGGTGAGGACAACCCTGAGGAGGTACAAAAGCACTACTTTGCTGTGCTTGAAAAGTAAAATACCGTTGTTACTTGTAAATTCTGCAATTTAATTCATAGCTTATTTTCCTCTTTAGCTGAATGGTGGCTCAGTTTTGGATAACTTCTATAACGAAAATAACACTTTCCTCAATGGTCAGTTTGGAATTAATGCATGGGAGCAGTCCCACAACACAAACAGAAATAACCTACAGCACCACTGGAGTTTCCTAAGTGAGAAATCCCAGAAATACTGAGCAGCTGCACACAAAGTCTTCAAATAAATATTATATTTATATTTCTAGGGCAAAAAGAGGAGTTCTAAATTTCTATGAATAGCACCTTTAATGTTCTTTTAATGTTCTTCTTTAATGCTCTTCACTAGAAGCTTAAAGCAGGACAGCACCTGAAACATTAACACTTTAATCTGGTGTTTTAGCAAAGAACTTCAGTGGGAAAAGTAATGAAGAATTCACTACACTATTCTCAAAATAAAATATTCAAATTTTTTTTCTTTGCAATTCTGCTGCAGCTATAGCAAAACTTAAGTACAGCACAAAGACACAAAAAACTCTACTTGGAACATTGCAACAGAGTGAATTTTCTAAAAAAAAAAAAAAAAAAAAAAAAAAAGTAATTGTTAATAGGCATCAACTCCTGCAATTAAATCCTAAAGTTTCCTAACATGTCACCCTTATTTTGGAAAAATTAGGGCATACACTTGGTCAGTAGATTCAATACTGATTCAGTAGAGGACCTAAAATCCTGTAGAATATGAGGAAGCAGGAATGTAATTTTCTATTAACACAATGCTCCAACAACATCAGGAGTGAAAATTTTATTTGAAAAATTAAGGTCTTTAAAAAGATTATAAGGCTCATTTTTAATGTTCTATAGTGCAGATGTATTGTTGTTATAAAACAGCTTGATACAATTATTATTTCTGTCATAATAAACCCTTTGACCTTAACTCAAAGCCCACTTAAGGTTTTATTTTCCAAACCAGAATATTTCAACTTTAGCAAGCAAGGATATCTTACTTCCCCTTTAAATATCAAACATATTCATACGAAATATTTCATATTGTAAATACAGAATTTCAGAGGACAAAATATTTCCAGCAGAACTTGTCCTCAGATAGAACACTAAGGATGAAAACGTGACAAAATAAAAACAACAGAGTTAAAAGTTAAAAGCTACTGAAAGTGTTGTACACTGTTATTACCTTAACACAGCTATTTATGCAGTAAGTAGCTAATAACTTCATTTGTATTAAAACAAGGATAGTCTTTTAAATACCAGTTAATCCAAGATATTCATGAATCAGAAGCACAGCTTATCTTTCTCTGCATTTGTCAAAACACAGCTTCATGCAGAAAAACTGTTTTTATTTTCCCTTTACCACGTCTGTAGAAAAATATATTCTTCAAGCAGAAAGATTTTCTAATGGAAGGGATGTGGAAGAGAAAAACATTACTAGAAGAAATGCTGAAGTAGAAAATTCAGTATTATATCCAGTATTATATCCAGTATTCCCCAGCGTTTCCCCAGTATCCAGATGATACCCAAATAATACCATTTTCCAGGGACTTCTTGTTTACTTGCAGATTTTGCATTTCATTTCACACAAGAAATTCTTCTGGAATTCCAGCTTTTATAAGTCATTGACAGGTCTTATCACCAGCAGTCAAAATTAGGACTGTTTTAGATTAGGTTACCTACAGTGTGAATCACACAATGTTAAATATTAGAGTTCCAGTAAATGGATTCACCTACCTAAAACCAATGGTATAGTTTGAGAAATGTGAATTCCTTCCTGAGTAAAGCTATTAACAGTGGTAGGAAAACACAAGTAAACAAGGCAGCAATAGCCAATTAGCTGTTTGTTTTCAATATTGGAGCTCTTCCTATTTTTACTATAGAATAAGACAGAGAGAGCATCTCAACCTTGCTCCCATCTCTGTTGCCAATTCAATAGGGACACAAAGAGAGTAATTTATTCAGCCCTGGCTACACAGATGGCTGCATTTCCTTAGATTAGAAAATGATTATTTTGCCAATCATTGTTAAAAGTTTTGTCCTTTCCCCCTCCCCCCCTTTTTTTTATATCTCAGACATTAAAATGTCCAGACCCACAGTGGTAAATTCCACATACATTACAAAGGTAACCTTGTGATCAATGAACATAAGCAAAAGTTCTCAGGGAATCTAATTTCACATGTTTGTTTTTGAGGTATGGAATTTCTAAATTCCTACCGTGATATGAGTCTATTACTTCACCTTAAACTTTGTTCCATGTTGCTCATAGCAGTTGTACAGGAAAACACAAAGAGCTTTCTGCCCCATCTCACCAGGGGCCGATTACTCACTGCACACACCACAAGGTTCATTCCTCTTTACAAACCTATCTCAAATAGAGTAGCTCCACAATCCCTCTATTATAAATAATATAGGAAAATAAATGTATGCATTCAGTGTATAAAAGATCCTTTCTAAAAGACATTTTTCTTAGGAAACATTCTTGCTACCACTGAGGCAGGGTTGTTGCAGTGCTAATTAACACAATTCTCTCATTGCTGTCTACAAGATTAAAATATCAAACACCTCTGTCAAAGACTTAGCAGAAACTCAATGCACTCAGGTTTTTCTAAACTTCTGGAATATCACTTGAACAAGAATGTAAGCTTGAAGGAAAACTGCTCTTGAGCTTTTTAAAACTGTATCTTAACAACATCACACTGTTTCTCCATGGTGCCTCCTGCTCATTAACTTTCAACAGAAAAAACACTGTAAGAAATGAGTAGAGACTTTAAAAAAAATATTTTTCCCCATGTGCAAAGTACGAGCCTATCAGATGTTTTTCAGTACTATGTTTGATCTTGTTTTGAAACCAACACAGGAGTACTTATATCATCATTATCAAACTGTATACACGCAGAGACACAAAGAGAAATCTAATTTGTAAAATTCTTGTGGGAATTTGATAAAGCAGTCAGAATTGAAAGTACAATTTCTCAGAATTTCATTTTCTACTAATTTCAAGCTTTTCAGGGCTGATTACTCTAACAAGGAAAGGAAATGGAAGAGTGCTGGTGCTTTTTTGCTTTAATTTTATAACTTTTGCAAAGGAAAATAATTGCTCATGCAAACTTTAAATTAAATTTTCTTAGAAAATAAGAATAATCATAATAATATAAAGCTCCCTCTGGAAAAAAAACCCCACATCAAAAAAAAACAAAACAAAACAACCCACCAACCAAAACCACCATAAAAACAACAACAAAAGAACTCAAAAAGATAATGTTTAGATCCCTAGAATATACCTAGTACACCCATGGAATATAAAATGATGTAAAATTATGATGTAAAATTAAACAGGTTACTTTGAAACTCCTTATCACAATGAAAAAAGTATGGTTAGCTGCATCCATAGTGAACTGGTAAACAGAGATTACTAGTACTTAATGCAAAGTTCAACAGGCCACCTGAAATACCTGGAAGTTTCAGTAATCACACACCGGTTAGTCCAGGACACAGCCCATTATAAAATAGGGTCAGACTTACCTCTCCAGTGGCACTTCTCCATTGTCCCTAATGCAGCCACACCAGGCTGTGCTCATGCAAGTGTCATTCCTACTCCAAACTTAATTCCTGAAAGCTGCAGAAAGGCAGAGAGCACCCAGTGCCCACAGTGCCTGCTGGAGATGGAGGTCCCACCCTTGGCTGTGGGGCAGCTTTCCCAAAGCAGAGGTAACCAGCACAGAGCCAATTCTGCTCAGCTTTTATTCCTGATCCTAATGTCAGTCTGGATGTAAACTCTGGGTCTCTTTCAGTGTTGTTTCCAGCCTTCTTGAAAGCTGCACTTGCTCTTGCTGCCTGACTCCACTTCCTCTATGGAGGTTTTGTTTGCCTGACCCTTGGTTCTACCTCACCTTCAGCAAATCTTTCTGATCCTGGCTACCTCATTACTGTGGCCAAAGCCTAAGCCTTAGATGTGACTGTAAATAGCCTGATCATTAGTTTCACTGGCTAAGAGTACTTGGCTTGAAATAGCTCTAGTATGTAGGAAGAACACACTAATAATTGCAGCCTGGAAAGCATTTTGATACAGCTAAATCCAGTTGATGCAATGGGATATTTATCACTTAGCACCAGAAAAGTTATCTTTGCTAGGAGAGCCAAGAACTTTGAAACATTTCTCTGGAAACAAACTTTTCTTAAGAAGATCTGGCTGTCAAGAAATCGACCTTTGAAATGTTCCTTCCTTACAGATGTTTGAGGAGGGAACAGCCAGAACAGCAATTTCCTATTTTTCAAACAAATGTCCCTGCTTCTTTTAGGACTTGACAATGGGGTAGGTTTAGCTCTGAAGGAATCCCAAGAGTTTAGAAACCTTCTGGTCTTTTTCTGGCAGCTATAAGACATTATAAGAAAATGTATTTCCTTTCTATGCATGTGCCATATAACTCACCCAGAGGGATATAGAGCTCCCTAAGCATTTCCTAAGCCTTATTATTCATACTCGCAGTGTTTCCTACGTTTCCCTGGGGAGAATTGAAGAAGAAAATCCCAAACTATTTTGGACCCAAGACTTTACAATTTTGCATCTAGTGCAGCTACTGAAGTCTGCTTCTTACACCTGATCCCACTTGCTTGGATTCTTATAGAAGGTTCACACATACAATCATCATGATCTTACAGGCTGCACCTGTAATGCCCACACATGCTGTCAGGACATAAAACCTATTTTTTAGACATTTATTTTCTTGAACTGTCTTCTCAACCCAATGAAATAATAAAAATCTGAAATTCCAGTGTAGCATTCTAACCAGCAAAATCCTACGGATGCTTTTAAAAGCAAATTTTTAAAGCAACTACTCCTTTAAAAAATAATTCCAAACCAAAAGTTCATCTAAAAATTGCACACTGAGCATCACTTTACCCATTGCATTCACTCCATAGGGCTGTGCTAATTGTTACTGAGCTAATCAGAGGCCCTCTCTCTGACAAAGCAAACTTGGAAAACAAATCTCCATTACAGTATCCACTTCTCCAGGACTAAAAGGCATCAGCAGAGTGTGCTTTACAAAAATTCTGGGGGTCAGTATGAGCTATAACCCCTTAATACTTGCATTTGTCACTGCAGGCTGTGCATTTTGCCTTCAGGCTAAGAACTGTTCCAAGACATTATCATTATTAAACTTGCAAAAAAATTATGCATCTAGGTACAAATACCAGAAAGATGGTGTAAGGTATCAGGAATGGACTTAAAATTTATTAGGCAAATGCTTAGAAAATAACATTAAGGCATTGACTTCTAAGAGTGAATCAATAGAATATTTTGCACAGCTAAATACCTTCTCTGATTCAAATTTTATGTTGTGGCTTGAAAACCAATTAGGCTGTGTTATAGTCTGATGGTTAGCCAAATTATCCTTTCTAAAACAAAGTATTTTTGACTAGCACAGGAAAAGGAAAACTGCAACTATGCAGGTTTTTTTTCATTTTTATAGCATAGCATATCTAGGCCCCCACCTCAATAAAAACATTTAAGCATATTTGTAAATCCATATACACGACAAGCCCCTACCTAACAAATCACTATTTCAACATAATGGCTTTTCCGTTGACTTACCTGAGACTGGGATGTCCCTTTATGGCCATACTTGTGTGTGACAAGTAACAAACATGCTCCAGTTTTTGTCACCCTGCTATAAAATTCCTTAAATTATGATTCCCAGGGGAACAAATAAGCAATGCCAGAATATCAGCATAAAGTAGAAATAAGCCAATAGAGGTCAGCAGCACATAAGAGAAATATCTTCTTAAAACAAGCATTGTCAACTACTGATACCTACAGCTACATAAAATCCCTAACGGGTATTTGATGAAAATCACCAGTATTTACTACTTTAATACACAAAGCAGAGCTTCAAAGTTTTGCTAACTCTACTTTGCTAAGCTCTTCTATTGTGACATTCCTTAGATGCTGGCCACAAATGGGTTAGATTTTTAGTCACATCTCTGAGACTTTCATTGCAAGAGGGCTTAGACTAGAATAAATAGCTAGTAACTCAGACAACTCAGATTTTCATCTGTTACTTTAGGCAAACAATGCTTTCCAACCAGAGCAATGTGGGTTTTTTTCTTCTTTGGTAAAGATATTTATTCACCTATATGTCTAGTTCTAACCAGTGTCATAAATTAGGTAGGTTTTTTAATGAAATTTAAATACATCTTCATTTTTATCAGGCATGATTACTTCTTGCAGATAAGGTTTTAGATTCACACCTGAATTCTGATTCACACAGGTTTAGATTTTTTAAGATTTTTAACCATCTTTGAGGGAAAATAGAGATCTTTATGAAAAACAAGCATTCTCCTTTAATTCAATTGTAATATTTATGTCCTATAGAGGAGAAAATTTGGGTAGGCAAATCCTTTTTAATGGGCATCTACTTGAGAAATACACCTTCTAGCTGTCCAAACATGCAGCTGCATGCAGTCTGGCAACCAAGGTTTACAGTTAACTACAGGATTATTAAGTTTGTAAAGTAACAAAAGCAGAATGAAAAGCAACAGCTTAAAACGAAACCTTTAAAAAAAGGCATAGAACTAATTACTTTTTTCAGCAGGCAAGCCTGTTAAAAACTAATTTGCCACCTGCTGTCACAGAAGAAGTCTTGATCATCTTAGTAATGAAGTCATCAGATATTTGACTGTACCAGCCAGAGCATATTTTAACTTGATGAGAGATAAGACTACACAATGAAGCAACTACAGAAGGAAAGCTTAATGCTTCATAATTTAAGAAATACATTTTCCTTGTGCTTATTAATGTTGAGGAAATTATTTATTATTTTTATATAATGAAGGCATTATTTGTTATAAAAACAGGATCCAAGATGTACTGTAACATTTTTTCTATTTGTGTGGGGTTTTTTTTCTTTTTTCTTTTTAAAACAATGAATTTTATTAATCTTTTTTCTGTACATCAGCTTATACATAACTTTAGAATAATTAAAGCCTACAGGTTTCAGCAGATGTCCTTAAATGCATTAAACCAAATGATCCCCTGAATGAACAGCAGCTTCCAATGAAACAATGACTGATGTTTCCAAAGTGGACCATGGAATTACTGGAATTTCTTCCATTAATTTTTGGCCTGTAGGGGGCTTTGAAGTTCAAACATTTCTCTCTTTAACTTTTAGAGGGCAAAGTCACAGTTGGAAAGATTATTGTCACGCTGTGTGTGCATTCCTCTCATCTCCAAGGATTTAATTCACTAATAACCCAGCTCTGCAGCATGTGGCCTAAGGTAAACTACAGTCAAGATCAAAGTGCCATTAGACCCTCATCATTAATGCTTTCCTTCTACTTTACATAAAATGTACTGTCACAACTGAGTCATGAGAAGGATCATTTCTAAGTTGATTTTCCCAGCACAGAGATGTTAGGACAGGCTTTACTGCCATATTTCATATACCTGTAACATCACTGACCTCATGCCTAACTTACCCTATTGTCATAATCATGGCCATCTACTCTTATACATATTAATTCTAATAGGCACTAAAAATAATTGCATTCAACTTTAACTTTGAATTTGAAATGGGAAGCTATACTCTGGCTCTAGCATGTAAAGTATAGAATTCCTCATTTCTTTCAGATTTAGAGAAAAAACTCCATTTGCTGGGGAGGAAAATAATAACAATCTAAAAGCTTATAAATTTCCCTGCTAGCCAGCAAAGATTTTGGGGTTTTGTTGTTTGTTTGCATCTTTTGTTTATTTCAAAAAATTCTTTCCTGTTAAATTTTGCCAGCTCATCAGAAGAGAAGTGACATTTAAAATTCTATTTGTTTCTCCAGAGCTTCATCTAATTGTAGCATTAAATACAAAAACATTATCAAGGTACTGGCTTCTTATTTCTGAGGTACAGTCTCCTCTCAAAAACTTGATTACATCTAAACTGTTAATAGAGGAAAGGTAATTTCTCACAAATCAAAATGGAAGTTGTTCTGGGAGAAATGCATCTGTTCAAGGCAGGTACGCTGCTAGACCTTAGTACACGATCTCACACGATCTCACACGATCTACTTTAGAGACGTAATTTTTTATGATTAATTTCAAAAATACATGCAGGCAACAAAGATAGTCAGGAGATGTAGACAAAACCATCTTTCTTGAGTCAGCATCTTTTATCTGGCAGTGGCAATCAAGAACAGGGTGAGTACAGAGCAGCACTGCCATGAGACCTTCCACAGTCTGGAAACCCACTGCTTAGGGACTTTGCATTTAAGAGATAATAATAAGTTTCTTCTTGTTTCTTTCAATGAACTTGTCTGTCTGATCACATTGCAGCTCATTTCTACTCTTGACATGTATGACACCCTGTGGCAGCCAGTTAGACAACTTAATTGTAAAGAACTTAATTTTGAAGTTTTCCATGAAGTACTGCACAAAGTACTTAATTTGTTTTCTTTTACTAAATGCCTGATAATTTGAAACTGACTCTGTGCCAATTTTTTTTGAGGGAGTAATTTTACCTTTTACTCATTCATTCTTTTGTAAACCAATATGTACCTTCCCTTAATAATTTCTTTGTTAAACTGAAGGAAAAAAAAACCCTCCACAAATCAGGAGATACAACAGCAGTATGATTTCCAAAGGTCATCATGTTCTGCCTGAGATTCTGTCTTGTTCAGGATGTTGCTAGAGCTTCCTTCAAGTAAAGCTTGGCATCAGTAACTGCCTTTCTCTTCAGTTTAGACCACAGAATTAGTGGACAAATTCAGAGGATTCAGGAGGCATTCCCCACAGAGGCATCTTTACCACTGCTTTGGAAAAGCTAATCTGCAATGCACAGTTTGGTTTATTTGTGTTAGCTACAATACATGAAGTGTTTTCATACCTCCCAAAGACAAGTTTTGGTTAATGCTTAATTTCACTTCCAAATACAAGTGAAAACTAGCTTGCACTCTGTCTTCATTTACACTGACACATAGGAGCCCTCTCTTAACACTAGTGATTTTTTTCCAGGTAAAAAGGAAGGCATAAGCAGGAGGCTCTAAAATCCTTTTACATAATGCAGTTTTGATACATGTCCGTTGAAGTCAACTAGACTGTTAAAAAAGTTTTTCTTTGGCTTTGTTCTAAAGTTACAGGTTTTTGGCTACTACCCACTCAAAAGATGACAAATTCATGCTGAGAAGAAGGAATTGAACAGTTTATTTCTTAAAGCTTCAGATTTACTTTCTCAAGTTTCTATTCTCTTTTGAGAAGTGAGAGGTACCCTGATGCCTTGATTTACTACAGTAAGGTGCTCTTTAAGACCTCTGTAGTTTTTCCCTGAAAGGGCAGACATCCCTCTATGATGCAAGGATCTAGCTGTCAGTGAAGTGACAAGCAAAGGAGATGAAGAAAAATTTGTAATAGAAAATAGGATGAAAAAGCTGTAACCAGCTGCCCTTTACATGGCACTGCATGCTGACCAGTAAAGAACAAGTAGGAAAAACAATCTGGAATTACAGATTCAAAGTTCAGCAAGAACATAAAAACCATTGCAAAACAGATTTTCCTGGAGATGCAAAATTTTTGTCTACAGTCACAGTTCTGAAAGAGATTTGTTTAAATACTTTTCTGGCTCACCCTTAGATAAGTAGTCCTAATTTTTAAATACCAGACATTTTTAATGTGAAATCTTGGCAATGATAGTGAAGTTTGAGTGTAAAGAACTGCAGAGACTCTAAACACCTGAAAACATTCAAAGTCAGGTTGGATGGGACTCTGACCAACCTAGCTAGTTAAATATGACCCTGGTCATTACAGGGAGCTTGGACTAGTTGGACTTTAGAGATCTTTGCCAAAGCAAAACATGCTATGATTCTACAAACACTGTTCACAAAACACAGAGGTACAGGCCTTCTCCCCACTGTTCTTTGTAGCTGCTATCATTTATTTGTTATTTGCAAGTAAGAAGTTAAATGCTTAGCTAACTGAACAGTTTGAAAGACACAGGTTCCTTATTAACATCTATTAAAACCAGCTAAAATCCAGTTGTATTATACCTAGGACACTTCTTATAATAAAGTCGACATCATATAGGACTTTATTTGAGCTAGCAGCTATGGAATAATGGTTACTAGTTTGCTACAAACAGCTCTGTAGAAGCAAAAAGGCTTGAAGACACCAACTATGTCACAAATACTGGAAAGAGTTGTTTGGTAGTGGAGGGATGAGAGTTCAATGAGCAGGGTTTGGGGGGTACTGAATTCCAGCCATCTCACCAGTGGCTCTCTAAACCTGTTTATATACCTGAATCTTTTGCAACTTGGCACTCCTGCTGAACACCATCTGCTGAAGAAGAACATAGCTCTCTTTCAGCTCTGGCATTCGAGAGGATCTCTCTTTTACTGCGAAGCCTTGAAACTTGAGAACAGGTCAGGATCTGGGCCACAGAGTGTTACGTGACCTGAAAATCCCCTATCACCTTGCAGAGCCAAATGCTGGATCTGAATTGCTAAGAGCATATGTATTTACATGCCTTGGATCTCTGCAAACCAGAAGCTCACAGAGCACAGTAAGTAAAGGGTCTGAGAAACTGCATTTATCCCCTCTTCCTCCTCCCACAAGTAATAAAAGTCAGTACTATTTTTACTTAGATTTCTTCCCCAGAATTGCCACTGCATTGTTTTTCAGACATCTAGAAAAGGGTATATCCACACTTGGATTTTAGGGAATTCCATAATCTCAAAGGTGAATGAAGCCTAATGCAGTAGGAGGTCTACATGAACCTTGCTTGCAGAGCAGCATGATTTATATCATAGAAAATTTCTATTGTCATCATCTTCCTGTAATGTTATAGTCTAGCTTCAAAATTCTTGAATTCACAGAGGGTTTTTGTTTTCAGTTTACTATAACCACAGATTTTAACCCTGGCTATTTTTTCTTTAAATTTACTCCAACATGTCATGATCTGTTTGAGAGGAGTAATTGGTTCATTCCTTTAGGAGAAAAACAAAACAAAACAAAACAAGCAAATACAATATTTGCACATAATGTTCACACACATTTTTTCTTTAAAGCAAAAAAAATCAAGTCCTTACATTCTCTAAATATTAAAACCACAAAGTCTTTGCCCTGGTGAATATACTGTTAATTGTTTTAGATTTACAGCATTATTATACCATAGTTTAATAGTGTTTGGTACCAAATAAGAGAGAAAGCTTAGCTACACTAAGTAGATAATATTAACTACTGCAAGGAAAGAAATGCTGTTCTGGTAAAGGCATTGGACTAAGATTAATCAGGTCTTAAATTCCTGATTCTGTCACAGTTTTCCTATGTGACATGGGAGATGTATCTTCATGCCCTGCCTTTAACTCTCTTCTATAAAACAAAAAAGTAAGAACTATAAAACTATTTGACAGAGCAACATTCTGATCTTGTGCTGAATCACTGCCCAGCAGAATGGAGCCATAATTTTGGTTAGGTCTTATCTGGCATATTATAATTATTAATAAATAATAGTAACCTATGACTTCATGAATAAAAATAACTGGATGAAAACTAAAGGGCTCCACTGCATTATTCAAGAAACTGAGTTAAAGGAGTGTCACATTAACACCAAGAAATGCAAAACGTATGAGTACAAGTCCAAGGATGAGGAAACGAAGTGCCAAGAAGTACCTACCACAAATGCTGATAATTTTGGTCAGGTGATTAAGACATCTGGATCACTTTCCACTAACACTGCTTGCTGAAATACTGGGTTTGTAAAAGAGCCACTGACAAGGAGCCTGTGCACACTTGGATGCTCGCAGGTAACCATCATCCCGACTCCATCAAAACCTGAGGCAGCAGCAACATCTCCAGCAGCAGGAAATCAGCTTGGCACTTCTGCATAGGCTGGTAGCTACCCTTGACGTGGAATCCACACCAGTGTTTAAATGTTTCCTCCATATTCTGCACCATTTCTAAGAGGTTCCTAATAAAACTGACACACTCATTCCTGAGATATGTAAGAGAAAGTATGAGACAAGTCAAAAATGTTTCTTTTGGATGCACCATTCACCTGTAGGTTTAATCCATAGGCACTGTAGAATCAGTGTGTGGTGTGGTTGGTTTTCATTTTAATGTAGAAGGGGTAAAAATAAGCAAATAAAATTAGTCTTGTACAAACCCCTGGGCATATTTTGTACCTGTTTTACTATCCATAAAATGGTCGATAAAATGCCATAGGTGTTTTCAATACTGAAGCTCAGGTTTCTAGGTTACATATAAGGTAACAAATTTGCTGCGGAAGAAGAAGACTTATAACCATTTTATTTTCTTTCCTATGTAATTTATCAGTCTCACACAATCTAGGAGAAAAAAACCACAATGGATTTGAGTGCCACCAACTGTATTTAAGTTATCTTTCAAAAGTACTTAAATATTCAGAAGACTTCATAAACGCTTCAGAAAATATAATAACATTCTGAAGTATGAAAAGTGTGAGTAAAGAGAGATAGCAGTAGCATTTAATTAATTGCTATGTGCTTTTTTTTTTTTTTTTTTTTTTTTTTTTTAGTTCCTCTAACAGAATCTCCAAGAGTAGCCAGAATGAGTACAGTAATTACTCTTTTTTATCATCTGAGATCAGCATGATTACTGGGCACACCTTTTAAGCTGAAATTTAGTTTGACATTCTGACATCCTGCTCTTAATTGTTTATAGTCATGATTAATATTTATGGGGAAAAAAAAAAAAGAGAAAAATGGAAGGGATTAAAAGTTATTTCTGAAAGTATTCAAAGCACTACTTAAGAAACAAGATTCATCAGATGTTGCCTCTAGCCAAGCAGAAGATAGCAAACATCTTTTTCTGATTTACTTGTCACAGTATAATAATGCAGCTTATAATTTAAAGCAACAAAAGTGAAACAGAAAGCTGAGAGCTTGATTGTACAACTCATGTGATTTAAGTGGAATGACTTGCAAGAATCAGATGTGGAAAAGATTTCCAAGACTGGATAAGCTCTCTTGGGAAATGCTTCACTAGACTTTAGGATGATACCTAGAGGTTGGTCAATGGCAAAACTGTACATGTGTTCACGGAATTTATTTCTTACCAGAAAGTGATGGTCAGGTGACTAATTTTCAATTAATTAACTTTTAAATTATGGCTCTTTTATTAATATGTGTCTGAATTTGAATGCAGCACTGACTGCCCACCCTGTGCTGACAGTTCCTCACTTTTCAAATGCTGTTAATTTTTATCATTTAAATATATATGTATTTTTTATATCCTGTCACAACTACTAGACAGTTCTCCAGAATTCACAATTATCTCAGCAAATTAAAAAACGCCAAAAAATCCAAAACAAAACAAAAAAAACCCCAGAGCAAATCCAGACCCAAATCACTATCTCACCTTTCTAAAAAAGTAGTAAAAAGGATCAACAAAAACTACAGTTCATGAATACCAAACCAAAATTAGAACTCACTATTCTGATGAAGTAACACCAAATTAGTTTTCCTGACAAGCTCAGATGATTTGTACAATACCTGATAGAGAAAGTAAGATAAGAAAAAGAGACTCTTTTTGTGAAAGGCTTTGAATAAAAAATTATATATTTGGCTTTTCATAATGCCATCTTTCAAGTAAGTATTAATAATAAAATAAATCCTGGAAAAAAATAGAATATAGATGAAGCTAAGAGTAATGAATGGATCTCTCTACCAATTAGGAAACATTTTCAGTAAACCATTCTTAACAGTGCTATTAAAGAATGTTCTGGTACAGTACAGTGACTTTCCCACTCATCTAGAATATGTATGGAAGCATTTGTACTTCAGCAGTCCAAAGATGCCCTGCTTAGAATTGGAAACCCACAGTGATAGCAAATAAGTGTATGAAGTGAAAGATATTAGGCTGATAAAATGTGCATTTTGTTCCAAATCATCTCTTTAACCTCACAGCAAAAGATAAGAGGAAAAAGCAGTGGGAAAAAAACCTAATGCTGCTATAGGTCTGCAATTAACCCTTCTACAATGCACTGTATTTATTACAAGTACATGATGATTTGAAACAAATCAGGGTACCATGACCTTATACATTAATTTAATAGGCATGAATGTGTCAGCAAAGGAACTGGCAACATATAGACTGAGAGAACAAAGGAATAAATGTAGGACGCCCACATAAAAATGAGGATATACACAACTGTGAAAAAGCTTCCTGTTGACTGTTTGTTGGTTCTGTGACAGAATAAGAACAAGGACAACCCATCCTGTCTCTGAATTTATTAACCCCTGTCCCCTGCTCTCCAATAGCCACTTGGCCTGTAGTTCATGGTCCTTGGATTAATTCAAACAGCTGGCTTCATAGACGGTAGAATAAATCAGAGTGCACATTCATACATTTACGAAGACAGTTCACTGTTCTCTCTGCTTGGAAAAATGTTTAGATGACTGTATAAGGAAACTAAGTGAATTATTTACTATGGCACTGGGAGCATGCACCCAATGCTGCTCTGTAATGGGTTAGATCTAATAAGCCAAGGCTGTGACAGAAGCTTCTCCCCAGCATACTTAAAGAGAGTCACTGTTTCTCTTTCTGGTTGTTCATGCAGTTGCTGTATGTGTACCACTCAGTGGAAGGCTACTGCCTTTTACAGTTACTGGTGAAATAACAGGAAAAAGAAAGTTGTAAAAATAGTGCTCTATTAAAGTTGTGTTTAGGTTAAATCCTTTTAAATTTGATCACTGATTCAAAAAATTCTCATACCAATTCATTGATATGCATTGATATCTCTATCAATTTCCTCATTTTAAAAATGGTGACATAAAAAATATTTTATCTTAATTATTTTTGTTGCCCAGGTTGAAATCAGAGTTGATTTCTAATGCCACAAAAATCCATTAAGGAAAAAATTTTCCATTTTCCAAACAAGATAAAAAATCACACATTTCCATGTGACATTTTATCATTTCTCATAGCTAAAAGTTTATACATTATGCTCTATGAAAAGCTTACAAAATTAAGATGCCATGTTGGTTGACATGTGTAATCCTTAAATTTGCTTTCCTTTTGATTCATAACTGATTTCTAAGCTTCAGTCCTTATTATCAGAACCTAAGACAAAGTTTTCTGTTTTCATTATAGAAGCAGTGAATGCTTGATATAAAATAACAAAGCCTAAATCTGCTAAAACAGATTTCAGTGAAAGCTTGGAACAAGCATTCAAGCCTGAATTTGTTCTACACATTCTTTTATCCATTGGTCAGAAAAATTTCAAGTTCCATTAAGAGGTTGTCAGGCATTCATTCCCTGAAATGAGTAAACTACTACAGCTGTACTTCTGCAGATTTGGCAACACTTTGACATAACTTTGTTTCCTGAAAAGCAGTAACCTTCACTTTATGTAAAACCAGTATTTATTTTTCTACTTGGGGCAGCTCACGTTTTGAGCAGGCAGCAGCAGTTGGGTGTCCAGGTGTTCCCTGCTGCCTGCCAGCATCTGGCCTGGCAAGCAGCCACAGAGACCATCAGACACAAAAGTCACTCTACAGAGGCTTGGACACTATAAAAATTGTCCTTAATCTTCTCAAGACTTTCTCCACAGTGAACTACTGCTCATCTTTCCCTTTGCTCCCTCAGGGGCTTCATCTGCTCCTCTCTGCCCGGATCGCCCTTTCCCCCAGGCACAACTTGGGGAAGGGACACTCTCCCAACACTGACATCTCCCATCTCAGCAAATCCCCTCTTTGCCTACTGCAGTATTTCCACTTGGTTTTGAGCTTGTGAATTGAGCTGAGTACTTCTCACTGTGCTGTTGTCCTGGTTTGAGAGGACCAAGATAAACCTTGCCCCAGTCCTGGCCTCTCCTGCCAGGGGGGTCACTATCAAATGGCTCCACACAGAACCTGCAGCAGGGCTGGGCTTGGCTTCCTTCTCATTGTGCACTCTGCTGCTGGTGCTGCTGCATCATGCTGCATCATTCTGCATTTTTGTTGTTTTTTTGCTGTCTTGTTTTGGGGTTTTGTTTGCTTGTTGTTTTTTTCTGCAGTAGAACATCTTTATAAAGACAGGTTGCCTTCCCCTGGCAACCTGAGTAGGACCCACTCAGCTATTTGAAGGCTTTTTGTGAACTGTCACTGGTACCCTGGGGTCAGGCACCCATCTGCTGCTGAGTCCAATTTGGAACTTTTCTGGTCAGGATGTAATTACCAACTGAAGAGTGCGGGTTCTGAATTTATGTATTTGTTTGTATCTGTAATTCACCATCATTGTTATTACGACTTCAATAAACCTATTCTAATCTTTTTTTCTAGCCTTGAAGTCTCCCTTATTCCCCTTTTTATCTTCCCCTGGAAGGGTTGTGGGAAATAACAGAGAGCATCCATCACCGTGCTATTGGCTAAACTGTTACAGCCATCAAAAGTTTTCACCAAAGTGAAGAAGTGGAAAAGGGGGTTACAGATTTGTAAGAGATGAGGGTTACTGCAAGTGTGTTCTGGGAAGAAAAAGGTGAAGATAAAGTAGAGAAGCAGGAAATGATTGTTAAATTAGTGTTTTAGTTTTCGGAGGCTACTGCTTTCATGTAATAATCAGGCAAATGAGAGGCTATTTAATCCATATAGCCAAACATGATCATACAAGGTTATAAACATGTCTGGGATAAGAAAGTCTACTGATTAGTCAATATAATAAAAAGGAGAGGCTAATCTATGCAAATTAAAACACTCAGCAAAGCCTTTATAATATATAGAGCTGCTTAGTTAGGCTTCTGAAAGACCCATTCTGTAGTTTACACAAAAAGCAGCACGCTTGGAAATTGGCTGTTGGGAGCCAAATGCTTCCTATGGCATTTGGTGCAAAGCACGTTCTGGTAACACTCTTGGTCCCTACCAGCAGTCGTGGCAAAGACAAGTTAGGAATCTTTGTTAGGAAAACTATAGGGGCTTTTCACTTCTGGTTTTAGAATACATGGCTGCAATGAAGCCAGGATTTGGGGCCTTAAAAACTGAAGATATGATTAATACAGTTGAACTTAGTAATTTTAAATTCATCACTAAATAAGATAGATATAATCAGTTTTGAAGAATGACTAAACACTGGAAAATCTACAATAACATCAAGCAAATGCTATTAAATACTCCACTGTGGATGCTAAATTACTGACCTTGTTAGGATTAATTACCAGCTTTTATTTTAAAACTTTGCTGAAGTTTTCTTAGAGTAGTAACTTGTATGATCATTCTTGTCATGTTATTCTGCTTTTTGATATTCCTAGGATTATCACTAAAGGTAAAAATTAACTGGCAAAGTTTGGGATTTATAAATGCCCAGATTCTAGCAGGAGGAAGAAAGAAATTCCAACAGAACCACCTGGATTTGACAAAAATATTAGAACTGTTTGAACATCAGGGGATCTGGACCTGCTAGACCCTAAGGCTTTGTGACATATGAGTATGGGATATCTTCACCAAAATGAAACCTTGGTTTCATTTGCTTTTACTTAAATTTACTAAGCCTTCTTTCCAGATTAAGTTGGTTTTGGTAGCTGTAACTCTTGAGAAGTATTACTACTTGACTATCCTATCCGCAGACACCTTTTTAAACACCTGTGGCAGCCACCACTGCATACAGGGATGGACCTTAAGTCCAGGTTTAGTACAGCCAAAATTGGGTTACTCAGAAAGAAATTACCTACTTGTGTTCCTTGTGCAACAGATAGGGTGAATTACTCTCTTCCAAGACCACAGCAAGAGTGGAGCTGAACTTGTACTGGAAAGAATGTTTCTTCAAGAGGAATACTGAAGAGCTGGAACTGCAATTAGGAGAACCTTGCATGGGCATACAAACCAAATCTGAAATCACCACAGGACACCATAAAACATTCTGTCCAATGCAAGACAGAAATCTTACTGAACAAAATTAATTGTAAACTTGCAGTAACTAAGGCTTAGTTACTGCACTGTTCTCTTAGTTGAATATTTGATAGCTGTCCACAAATGATGTTTGCTGTACAACAGTCCCTGTTTATTTATGGTGAATTTCATCAGCTACCTGCCAACTGCTTTTCCATGGATGAGGATTTCAGCATCTTACTTGGACACACATGCTGAACATGCCTGTAATTAAATGATAACAGTTCAGCATAACAAACTGCCTCTAGCTTGGGATATGAGACCTTTAAATGTGTGGCCTGCAGTTTATTAAAAAAAAAAAAGAATTAAAAATACTCATTCATCAAAGTAAGCTCTTTATCTGTCCTTGCTTTCTGCCTCATTCTTGCCTCTTTGGGCCCTCCCAGTCCCTATGTTGTAGCATGGAAGTAGAAAGCTCAGAGCTGCCAGATCCTGGGGGATCAGGGCTCTGGGACCCACACTCTGCCAGGGCCCAGTGCAGAGCCCTGGGGTTTGCCAGCACTGCTGCCCAAGCATATTCCATGTGCAAACATTACAGCATCCATTGGCAGGATGCAATGTAAGCGTTGCTCACAACCAAGCTAGTGAAGGCACTGGAGCATCACAAGGCTTGCTACAAAAGCCTGCCAGCTCCTCCATCTGGCTGCAAGCACTGGAGGCCTCTGTGAACAAATCTGGGGGCTGTGTCCACCACAGAGGCAGCAGTGCCATAAAGAAGTGTCCAAGCACACATTTTGGGGGTGAAATGTTTCCTTTGAGCCAGAGGCTTAAAAAAAAACAAAACAAAAGGAAACTAAACAACAACAACAAAAACAACAAAAATTGAAAGAAACCCAGATAAAAAACCATTTTTATTACCTGTGCTTATTTCTAACCTTTGCATTATTAAATATCAGAAAAAAAAGATTTGACATTAACAGCTTCCATTGCTGTAATGCACCACAGCATCCACATAAAATTAAGCATTTCAATTTTGTATAGTGTGTAAGAAAGAAAGAAAAACTGCAGAGGACAGAAAAAAAACATGGAAGAGCCACAAGATGACTTGGGAAGTGAAAGAAATACCAAGAAGAGACAGTTTTAAATAGGAATGCAATTCAGCAAAACAGCTTATGAAGGGACTAAGAAAGTTTTGTAAGGGACAAAAGCTAATACCGAAAGAGTTGCTTTATATTAGCCCATGGATGTGCAATTAATAGAATAAAAGACAAGACTCAATCTTAGCTGTCTTTACAGCATTTTTAAATTGTAAATAATTGCACAAGGGAAGTTCTGGGAACTCTACTGGTTCTGAGTTATTTAAAAAACTACCGGGGATTGTGGTAAATGTGTAGTAAAATGGACTGTATCCCCCCACAATACATTTATTGACTTTTGAGCCAGGAAAGAACCTGGAGATACAGCGGGAAAGCTGGGGGAAGGGCGTGGTGAAAGCTGCCAGGCAGGAACGGTTCCTCCCTGAGTGGAAGAGCCAACCTGCCAAAATTCCAAAAAGAGCCATGCAACACAAATACAAAATAACCACACAAAATGGGATGTGAATATGAATGCTGACTCAAGAGCCAGGGGTGAAATGTAATGTGGATGCATTGAAAAGAAAAAAGATTGCCTCTTGAATCAGCAAAATCACATCCAAGGTATCATGAGGTGGCGCTGGCAGTTTGCTCTGTTTAAAATGTATTAAACTTATTTCTGTCAGCAACCTCCTCACACACACCGGGACTGCCTTTCCCCTGTTTACAATCTTTAAAATGTATCAAGCCTCATCTCATCAAACTTCTATCAGAATGACTCCTGATAAAGCCGCCAGACAGGTCATGCAAATTGGTATCAAACACAAGAACTGAAGAACTCCGGGAAAACCTGAATACGAAGGGAAGACCCTCAGCTGCCAATTTGCAATCTCTGGCAATAATTGATGAGAAGAAGGAACTTTTTGCTATTAAAATTCACAGGAAAAAGCAGCACGCAGCAGAATGCCAGCAGCGAAAAGCAGAAGCGAAAACAGAGGCGGAAAGCAGCGAGCAGGGATCAGCGGGACCCGAGAGAAGAGACAGCAATCCCGGCGGCACGGCGGTGACACTTTGGGGGTGAAAAGAATCCTAATTGTTCTCCTTCTTTTCTTACAAGCTCTTTCCCTGGGGTGAATCATGTGTTTAAAAACCTGTTTTCCCTGCGTTTTTCTCCCACTATTAACTCCTTCCTAAAACTCCTTTTAGCGTGGTGTTATTTTCCCTGAAATAAATCGTTGAAACCGTAAAACTGGTTACTCTGCAATTTGTGGACCGTATATGCACAGTGGTTAATATTTCCTCACAAACAAAATATAAAATATTAGTAGTTACGGAACATGAAAGGGATGTAATGCTAGGAACAGCATTTTAAGAGCAATTTTTACCAGCAAGTACCTAAAAGAGAATTTCCATGAATTGCGTTTAGCCTTTTAGGTATTAAAACTCAAAATTGTGAGGTTGTCCAGGAAGTTACTTTTGGTGGTGTCTTCCCTGAAAGAAAGATTTTTGCAAGATTAAGTGATACTGTCGTAAGTGTGATAAGTGTGTCATAAGTGATTACTGTCATAAGATTAACACTTTATTTCAGAAAACTTACATACAATGTTAAACATTTCTTAAGCATCAACCACCTCAACTTCAGGTTTTAGATTCTTACTTCTTCATTCGTCCATGTAGCCTCTAAAAGCTCATTTTCATCTTATTTCAAACGTTATATTGATTTTTTTCTTTCTTTTTCTTTCATTTTTTCCATTGTTCCCTTAGTCTTGAGTGTTACTTTCTCTGTTCCTGTCACATACTGCTCCATTTTCTATTTTTCAATCCTTGTTGTCCAACAGGTTTCACCATAATCCACCTTTTAGATTCTCTGCTTTTTTTTTTTTTTTCCCAGTCATTCTCCTGTTTTTGTGGCTCGTTTTAGCATCTTTAAATGCAATATTTGCATTTGGTCATTCAATGGAAAGCAAAGCAATATCACAGTTGAAACAATTTTACACAAACATACTTCTCCGTATTGCTGCCCCTTGTAGCTTCTGTTCAGACAGGATACACCTTTAGTTCCATTTTGTATAAATGCCACAAGGACAGAACTAGGAATAGCTTTGTCATTTTAAGACTCCAGAAAGCAAATTGAAGTGGAATAAAATATTTCAGTAGGAAATAAGATAGCTTTTTAACTGTCAGCTGTCAGAAAAGAAAAATTAATTAAACCAGTCTAAAAATAGGCTTAGACGTCAGCACCAAGGATATTTTTTAAAGAAATTCTTATCTTTTCACTTCTATCAGGTAAGTCATTAACAGAAGACATTTTTACCTCATCATTCCATCTACTACATATAGGGTTTATTTTTAATTTGATTTTTGATTTTTAATTTTTTTAAGCTGTAGTGATAGAAAACCCCATGCTTCCTCAAAAAGCACTTTCTTTTTCTAAAAATTTTTGTCATTAATCTTCCATAAACAGTAAATTCAGCAGTATCACACATTTTTCTCCCCTGCTCAGGTATTTAGGTGTCTCTTAATCCAACAGATTTTGTGTAGTCTCGCAGTCATTGCAGATACCTGAGAAACTACTCCAGATGATAAGCAAAAAGCATCATCCACCTTTTTTTTACTATTTTTATCCCAGAATGGGATTAACAGAATTCTGGCTCTTTCAGATTACCTAAATTATAATAAAAATGCTGTAACAGAGGGTGGCATTAACGTCGTAAAAAATAATTTATTCTCTCCTAGGTTCATGGAGCAACTCTTTCTATTTCAATGACTTTGGTTTTCTCTTAGCAGAGAAATACTGAAAGAAGGTCTGGTAGCCACGTTTGGATGCAAGAGGCAGCTAAGAGTTGGACTCAGTGTGCCATGATGCTGTCCTTCAGCTGCTGTACCCTTGCATTATACTTGCACACTTAGGCACTACCATAGAACAGCTTTTCATTTAATTTTCCTGTTAAGTATTAAGACAATGAGAGGAGAGGCTGCTCTTTCTATCAAATGCTTAACCAGGATTATCCAACAGCCCAGCCCTGCTTAGCGAGAATAACAAGAATACACAAAATAAACAAAGTGCTACTTTATAAATCACAGCACATTACAAATACTTGACATTTTTAATGCACAGAGAAACAGCAAAAATAATAGCAGCCTAGAAGGAGAAGAGACGTAACAGAAGGAAGGAAGAGCATAAGTAGTCAAAAAGAAGGGGGGGAGGGAAAAAAAAAAGAGGAAGACAAGAATTCCAGATTAACAATGATTTTCGCACACTGACTTTCAGTCTCGATTCTCTGTCCTTCTCAGAGTAACAGAGACAGGCATAATATTTTTGTTCATCCAAGTACATTTGCTTAGACACTGCACTTTAGAGGGCTCTTCATTTAAATAAGAAAGTAGCCTCAGGCAAGTGCCTCACAAGAAATACTTTCTAATGGATACTCAACCCTGTATCTTCACTCATAAAATTAAGTAGCTGTCAAAACAGATAAACCAACTGTCATACAGAAAGAAATATATACACAGTGGCACTGTGAAGACAAATTACTAAACAAATGTGGTGCCTAGATAAAGCTCCATTTTTAATTCATTTGTTTATTCAGTTCAGTGCCTTTATTCAAATGGCAAATAAAAGGTTCTTCTTTCTTAACACTTGCTGCCAATAATAAATGAAAAACATTCTGAGTAAAACACATCTTCTCTAGAAAGGCCAAAGGTAGATACAGAAGAGGTATGTAGCAAAGAAAGAAAAAATAAGCACCTTAGTGTCTGAAATAAAACCAGACAACTGCTATGACAGATTACTTAAAAGCATCTTTGTAAAAGATCCAAACACTTATAAAAGCCCTTCTATGATGGAGTAGCTACATCAATGGACAAGGGAAGAGCTATGGATGTCATTTCTCTGGACTTCTGTAAGGTCTTTGACACAGTCCCTCAAAACATGATTTCTCTCTAAATTAAAGAGATACGTATGTGATAGGTGGACTGATCTGTGTATGAGGAATTGGTTGGAAGGTTATCCAGAGGGTATTGTTTAACACCTCTATGTCAAGGAGATCAGTGACAAGTGGTGCCCCTCAGGGGTCCATACTCTGTCCAATACAGTTTAACATCTTCATCAGTGACAGAGTGGGACTGAGTGAACCATCAGCAAGTCTGCAGACAAAAGCAATCTGAGCAGTGTGGTTGACGTATCTGAGAGATGTGATGCTATCCAGAGGAACCTGCACAAGTGTGAGAAGTGGGCCTGAGTGAACCTCATGAGATGCCAAGTACAAGGTACTGCACTTGAGCCAGGGCAGCCCCGACTATCAATACAAGCTAAGGAAAGAAGGGACTGAGAGCAGTTCTGTGCAGAAGGACCTCGGGATACCAGTGAATGAAAACCCGGGCACGATTGGCAATGTATGCTTGCAGCCCAGAAAACAAACCATATCCTGGGCTGCATCACAAGAAGCATGTCCAGCAGGTCAAAGGAGATGATTCTCCCCCTCTAGTCTGCTCTAGTGAGAACCCACCTGAAATATTGTGTCCAGTTCTTGGAGTCCTCAGCACAAGACAGACATGGAGTTCTTGAAGCAGGTCCAGAAGAGAGCCACAAAAACAATCAAGGGATGGAACACCTCTCCTGTGAAGACAGGCTGAGAGTTGGGGTTGTTCAGCCTAGAGAAGTCTCCAGGGAGACCTTTTTGTGGCCTGTCCATACTTAAAGGGGGCCTATAAGAAACATGGGGGCATTGGCATTGCCTGTTCCACTAGAAAAAGGATTGATGGTTTTAAACTAAAGGATTTAAACTAGATATAAGGAAGAAAATTTTTACAATGAGGGTGGTGAAAAACTGTAATGGGTTGCCCAGAGAGATGGTAGAAACCCCATTCCTGGAGACATTGAAGGTCAGGTTGGACAGGGCACTGAGCAATCTGATCTAGTTGACGTTGTCCCTGCTCACTGCAGGGGGCTTGGACTAGAATAATTTTATGCTTCTACAAAATTTTACTCTTTTCTTTACCCACAGTACCTAATGAGGAGCAGCAATTATAGTATGGAAGAGATGACAGAAGAACATTTTCCTGCTATAACCCCAAGAGCTGAGTGGTCCTGAGCTGCACACAAGTGTTGGTACACCCGCATGTATGAGATGGGAACTTTTTATTCACTACTTTCTGTATGCTAGAGTTGCACCATTCTTGATGGATTTACAGACCACCACTGAATTAGATATTTGTTTTTTTTAATTGGAAGAGCACAGGAAAAGGTGTCACTCATGTTCAGTGAAGCCAGGGACTTAGAATGCAACATTTTTGCACACATCAAAGCCTTTAAATAGAGCTTCTAAGGCTCCAAAAGTTGTATTAATTGTTTGCTCATTTTTTAATAAAAGCTCTTTAGAAAAGGAAGAGTTCATCAAAATATGAAGATATGATGTGTTTTAATAAATGGATAGAATGTTCTGAAATGTTTATTTGGTTTCAAAACCAGATTAAGATGACCTACATTGTAAGGCAACCTACTTCTGTGATCATAAAACAGACACTACCATTGCCACCATTCCTGTCCCCCCTAACCTGTATGAAATTTTAATTCTGTCCTCCAAATCTGTGCCCCAAATGATGAATCTCAGTCATTCACACAAGGAAAAATTACAGATTCATCTTATGTCCAGCAGGTTTCATGACCCTGTCTTCTAAATGTCATGGTAATTCTGAAGTGGCCTGATAATGTTGGAGATGGCAGTGTCACTGATTCTATCCTGAGAAATGTACTCAGTGTCAAAGAGAAATTGGTGGAGACTGTACTGCTTTCTGCATGGACTTACCAGCCTTGTACGTTGTCAAGGAAGTACGTCCTAGAACAGCTCCACTGTTTAACTTCTTCAGGATGAGAGCACTGTGATGGATTCTAAAAATGTGATTCAGGTTGAGTTCAAAAGCAGTCCCAGAGGAATATGATTTTTTGTTTGTTTTTTGTTTGTTGATTGGTTGGTTTTTGGGTTGATTTTTTTTTTTTTTGCTGTCCACTGTAAATCTCAGTCCAATGAAACAGAAATCAGTATTGAAATCCATTAAAATTACTCTAGTTAGCAACATGTAACTGGCAGGCTCTGTGCTTATTTACCTAGGTATTTGAGCTGTTACTACATTTAAAAGGACAGAACCGGTAGAGGCTTTTTCCTTGTGTGTTGCTATACTAGGAAAACCATTCAAGGTTAATACAATTAGATGATAAAGTTCTTGATGTATGGGACTGCAGTGACACTGAAAAATATCATGCTCATTCTATTGAGGTATTTCTGCACCCAGTGCAATTAAGGGAGGTACATGTGTGAATATGGTTGTAGTTGCAAGAAGAGATGGCTTCACATTTGTAAGCCAACACATAAGACATTTGAACTGAGACAAATAAATACTGGTAGAGAGATTATCTTTCTTATGATGAAGAATTTTGAGTCATGGGTTAGCAATCATATGAGCTGTGAAATACAGGAATATTCCTGAGGTGGCATCTCTCTGTTTATTTCCTCTCTGTTGAAAGGAACTGAAAGGTACGGGGGATGGGACAGCATGGTCTGCAGGCACCATTGCATACTGTGGAATAAATCTGCACAGGCCAGAATAAGCTTCCTGAGATGCTGTGTGCTCACCATTTTAAGAACTTTTAAAGATAATAAAAAGGTAAAAGGTGCATTTTGGCTTGAATTATTACATAAACTAAAAGTAAAATAAATATTTTTCAAAGTAAGCTTTTTTTCTTTCTTGAAAAATCCACAAACAATAGGAGTGATGTTTAAAAATATCAGGATCAATGTTAGAAGTAAAGATATGTTCCAAAAGAAACAACACAGGATACATTTCACTAAGATGCTTGTAGCTCTTTTGTTGACTTCCTGTGCAAATGTGAATTTTCATTTACAAAAGTCAGGACAAGAAAAATACTGATGAATACATTGGTCCAGTATGGGGCGCTTATAGCAGCTCATTACCACATGAATTCTCCAAAGTCTTATATCAGTGAAGGTTTGTATTTGTCTCCCCCTTTTCCCAAAACCTACAGAATCACTACCACTAGAAATTCATCTTTCTATCATACCTGCCTTAAGTCAGACAACTGAATTTGAAGTTACCACCTGCACCCCACTGCCTGCCTTCAGAGACTATGTGACTGCAGAAGTCTCATTTCCCCAGGGGAGATGAAGGAAATTGAGCTACTAATGCTCATTAAGATCTTAGCACAAAAAGTGCCGAATATTGAGAAAACCTCTGAAGTCCTGGGGGAAAAACATGCTTTTTCTCATGCAAATAACACTGGCAGATCTACAGTACTAAATACCTTCTGCTTGGAAATCTTTGTCAGAAGCTGTAGCTTCACAAGATGACAGACAAAAACTCCTACCATACCACAACTGTTTTTATTGGTTTTATTTTATTTTTTATGCCCTTTAATTATGTGTGCCAATCCATTAAAAAAATAGATGGCAGATTTCCATCTTAATAATAATTGTCACATTCTTTTACTAAATTCAAACACTTCTGGAAATTTGATTATATGGATTTTATAACCAGGATTCTGGTTATAAACACTCTGCATTACTAAATTACAGAGATGTTGTGCCTACTTGGTGCTTTTTCACAAGTGTCTCTTATCACAAACCACAGGCATGACAGGTTTCCAATTCAATACAGTAGCAACTTTTGATAGAAATTAACTTTTATAAATCTGGAAATATTCTGTAGGCTGACCAAGCATTCCTATCATGTGAGATCAAAGGAAAGAAGAAAAGAAGAATGCAATTTCAAGTAAACTAATTGTATAATAAGAGTTATCAAAGGAGAGTTTTCATAGCATCATCAACTCTAGTATACGAAACAATTCCTCTTCAAATATAGACCACTCAGAATTAAGTTACATACTCTTATTTACTTTTGGCCATTGAAAAAGAAACTTGCTTCTACTTCTCAAGAGGTGATGATCATAAATAGCTTGGCAAATGCACATATTAATGTTTTCAGAACATCACAGTATTTTACCAATCAGATCTTGTTGGAGAACATATCATTTCACCACTTTCATTTTGGAAGATGATCTTAATGTTTCTGCTCAAAAGTATAACTAAATATTTATTACATTTTCTGAGGAAATTCATGCTTATGACTATTAGAACTTTTCCAAAGCATGCTATCATTCTGGGTCTCATCCAGGAAGGCTTCCAAATCAACCAATGATCACAATTAATAAATTCTTTACTTGAGGGTCAGAATGTACATATCATTTATAAATCAAACAGGTAACATTGCCAGAAGAGTCTCCAATGGCCTTTTAAGCAGATTCTCTTAATAGGCTAAACAAAGGCCTATATTTAAAGTGATCATTTTAATTAACATATGAAAAAACGCATTTAATGAACAATATGATCAAGATATCCAAGTACAAAGATACCAGACACACTATATTCACATTTTGATCTTACTCCAGCAGGAGAATAAGATGGATTGTTACCTTCAATATAAAGTTAAGGAAAGCAACTACTGTTTCATGAGGTGTCTATTTTGAGTCACTGTGAACTGAAAGCTGAATCTGATAACTTAAATCTCCCTAATGAAGACAGCAGTATGTTGAAAATCCTGCTCTCATTTCTAATCACCACTGCAAGCCAGAGCTTTCTCAGCAGTAAAGGCATGAATATTACTGCTGTTCCTTCCTTCCTGTGTTTTATTCAGCTCTGGAGAGCTACATGAAGATACACAGCAGAAACCTTTCCAATCTGCAAGACACCATTTATCACCTGTTCCGATGACTTCCAACACTTCAACACTTCAAGAGACCACAAGCTGTTTTATAACAGGCACCACATATATATATATATATATATATATATATATATATAAAATAAAAAATGTCTTGGGGATGTAAGCCTGTAAGCCTTAGTGTGAGATTTCTCCTTGGTATGCTACCAAGCCCAAGGAAGACACTGATTTTTTTCAGCTGCAATGGGCTATTATATCCTTTCCAATTGCTCAGCACAAAGATTTCCAGGCACACTGCTTATCATAGTAGGAAAAAAAGCAGTTATTCATCAAAGATGACGATGACCTTTTGAGATTCAGGGGATATTACACCTTCCCTATTGGATACCAAGTTCCCAAATTATTTCCTTGCACTTCTCCTGACAACATGTGGCTAAGGATAATTTGTCAGCTAAATAGGTGAATCCCTCAAAAACTGATGAAATTTAGAATCTTGACTTTTGTCAGTGGGGAAAAAAAAAGAAAAAAAGAAAAAAAATGCAGTGAAGGAATTACTGGAGATTAACTCACTTAAGCACACTTGTAAATTAAATACTATTCACAGATGCTTTCCCTAAAAGCTGTAATTTTGTTTTTGACACTGACATGTCTTTAATGACTGTCTTCAATTAACATTCTTCCAAGATCAGATTCTACTAAAATAAGGTGCACATTTCTTTCTACAGACTTCCTAGTATAGCACTTACTATACCAACTCTGTTTTTTATACAAATCATCATAGTGTGTACAAGAAAATACAGTTATTTTTCTGTCTATAGGGGGAATGTTTATCATCAGAACACATTTCCATCTATTTTTTTAAACACTGATTTTAATATTTCTGTAACATGAAGAGATTCTTGCAAATTTATAAATATTTTTTCAGATCAAATAAACATTGATAATATTTTACAAGGAAAAGCTAACACCCTAAATTAGTAAAATCATGTGTGCATCACAGGAGACATGGATGGTGAGGGGGGATGTAACAAGAGCACCTTCTTTGGAGTTATTTATGGATGGAATATTGGTTTCCTTTTAATGGCTGTATTCAAAGACACTCAAAGATCCTGCACGGTTATGATCTAACATTCATATTGCATGGATTCTACTTCACTGGCATTGTTGTAGAAAGATTCTTGTGCAGCTCCAGGACTTTCCCCCTCTGGACGATGCCCATTTCCCTCCTCTTGTCTGAAGCTGCAGTCAGCTTTCTGTTCCCAGACCAAAAGCTCCTGGCTAATTGCAAGGACCAGTTCCAGGAAGGGTGGGTTAGGAGCCATACAGCTTGCTCTAGGGGCTGGACTTATTCCAGAAACTGCTGTCAAAGTGACAGTCCCTCTTGCTTTGCTTTGGGGCCTGCTTCAGACTTGCCGCTCAACACACATTCCCTTCTGTGGATTCTAACAGAATGACAGAAAAAAAAAAAAAAAAAAACAAACCAAAAAACCCAACAACTCTGATTGATTCTGGTTAGCCTTCAGCATGCTGCAAGGTTTTCTGCTCTGGCACTAAGAGCTGGGATTTGCCACAGCATCTCATTTCAGTGCTTCTGTATCACTTTCAAAGATAAATCTCCACAGTGGGAGAGGGGACAACAAAGACTTTGCACACCATGCAGCAGTGCTGACATCTCACTCCTGTAAAAGTGGTTTGGATTTTTATTTAAAAAAAGCTGAAATCATAAACAGAGCACTAGTGTTGGATCACTTGTGAATTCAAGGGCAAAATGTTACACGATGTTTCAGGCTTCATTGATATTGTGCTGGTGCCAAAAGGTGGTTTGAGGGGTTTGTTAGAGGCATGGAAGCTGAAGTTACATCTTTGATTTGCAGTCTGCGGGAAGTTAACATGACCCTTTGGGGTTAATAAAACAAAATAGATATCTCCAAGTTAAAAACAAGGAAGAACCCCTTTTTGGACAGTCATGTATATCATGAGTACAGATACTACGACTCATGCATTTGGTAGCCTCACAAAATATAGGGAAGACTGCGTGTGTCAGGGAGATAGAGCAGACAGAAGAGTAGGTTAGTAAATATTTTGTAAGCAAGAGGCCACTTTTGTTCTGAAGCAGAGCTTCTCTCTTTAGTCATGGGAATATATCAGCAGAAATATAAAAAAAATGTAATCTACAGCAAAGGAAGCTGTGCTACTGAGTAAGGGCACAGAAACTCACAGTGGTTCTGATACTTTGTGGAAACAACCAGATACCATTTTATCTTTTCATGAGTGGCAAGAAAGCCTTTTTTCTTCAGTTTCAGCATCCCAAGCAACATGAAAATCAGAAGGGGCTATAGCTTTTCTGGGACAGATATAGCCATAGTCCTTTTATGCACACATTCACAGTTCTTGAAATTCTATCCAGAGAGGTAACTACTTATACATAAATATTACTTTCTAATATCCATCTCCAGATAGGTGGCTTTTCTCTCTGAAGAAGAAAAAAAAAAAACTAAAACACTTCCAAGTACATAGCTCTTGGGAAATAAGCTTAGATCTGTGCCTTGTTCTTCCTTAGTCACCATCACTTACTGGGAGGGCAGAAGAGGAACTGAAGGCCAAAAGATTATCCCTCCCTACTGAATTGCAAAAGTAAGAAAAAATTATACCAAGAGAATATCTTTCAGATCACATGTCTTCTTTATGCATTTTGGGGTATCTGTCCCTATGAGTCCCTAGTGGAAAGATGAGCAAAACTGAACACTGAGAGTATACAGATATCTCAGATGTTGAACAAGCAGGAGTTCATTTTCCACTGAACTCCCTTTGAAACACCTGAAATGTTGTCAGGAAATGGTTTGAAAACAATAGCCAAAACCTCTGAACAGTGTTGCCTCTGAAGGACTGGAATATCAGGACAGAGCTCCTGAGAATCCTGGTGTGAAGAAGGAAGGCAGCTCTAAACTCTGGGACTGCATGCTCAAGCCTGAACACAGAAAGCTGAGTTTTTTGATCAGATGAATCAGCCAAGAGAACTGTAAGGACAGGACAGAGGTGTCTCTGCATTGTCCCACTGGCTGTCATGTGTTTAGAGAAAGGAAACAGAGAATGGGGAACCTTTCACACCTGAGCTAAAATACTGCATGCTGCTGCTTCTGGCCAAAGCAGCTCTGTGGGGTATGAAAAGCTACTTAGCAACAGAAGTAAAAATTACTTGTGGTTGTTTTATTTGGTGGTTATATTTTACTTTTTCTTCTCACTCTCTTCTCCATTTGAAACTACTGCTGCCAGCATCAAGTGAGAAAGACTTAGCAAAAAGCATGAGCTAGACTTGGATTACTAACCTAAATTATAAGTCTAAAATGTCAAATAAGAAGCTTTTGGAGTTGTTCCATTAAATGTTTATAAAACAATGAGTGGGTCTTCACATGGCAGTGATTGATGGTTTTGATTTGTCTTTCTCTTTGCTGCCAGTGCTCACACTGAAATACTCCAACCATTAAGTACATCAAATTGTTTCTTTCAAACAGACTGTAAACCTTTGTGGCCCAAAGAACAGCATGCGTTATTTAAGATTACAGGTTTTGTACAAATACTAAGCAAAATATACACTACATGCATCAAGCTATGCTGAAAGCAATCAGTGCAGTTCAATTATAGTTTTATTACCTCTCCAATAGTGCTAGGGCCAAAAGGTCCCCTGCTTTCACACTACTTAAGCACTCTCTAAGTTTCCACAAAAGCTCTTCTATTCATCTTTAATGAATTCAAATGTCATAGGAATGAACGCATGCTTCACTGTGAGACTATTCCATAGAAAACTTTAACTTATTCACCATTGGGAATATCATTTTGCCTATTGTATATCTCTACTCTGAATATCATAAGAACATAACATAAAAGTGCTGTGGCTCGGTACAGACATTCTTACAAAAATCCACCTAGCCCATAATCCTGTCTCCAACAGGCGCCAAAACTGGCTACAGAAATAGCAGTGTGAAAACAGTGAGCAACACTGTTCTTGTCTAGCTTATTCTGCATTTCAAAATAGTTTGCAGCTAAGGGAATTCCTGAACACAGCTCATATCCCTTTTAACCCTTGTAAATTAGTACCTACAAGAACCTGTGGTAACAGTGCTATCACTTAGGAGACATGCACTGTGAACAGCAACTTAAAGAAAACCCAGAAATAAAACCAAACCCAAAAGTCTGCCACCAGTTAATATGTGGATGCAGCAGTCAGAGCACAGAAGACTTAGAGAAAGTTTTCTGGAGTCCCATAAAGGCTTTGTTGGTGTGCTTCTCAGTGGTCCTCACTTTTGTAAAGTGAAGACAGGAAGAGCACATTGCTACCCAACACAATTATTTCAACAACTTCTTGTCACATTTCCAGAGCCAAACCAAAAAAACAGGTAAGAGAAGTGATGGAATTTTATCTACCAACTCTTGAAAAGAAAATTAAAATAACAAATTACATTACCTAATTTTGGAACAAACATGTTATCCTTTGCTCCGGAATTGCCATTTATTACAACAATGAAGGGTGACAGTGATGAAAAACCAGAGGAGTTGTGTGCACAAATTAAGATCCATTCACTGCTGTGCTAGAAATGCTCATCCTAAGGATAGCACCAAAGACTGGAGGTGTAAAATTCTATCCCCCTGCTCACGATACACACTCCTTTGGAAAAATAGTGCCCATAGCTCCCACACTGGCCATGTTATGCAGCTATTGCATAGGTCTGTTGTAGGCAATAAGGCAGATCATGGTCCCAGTGTAGCAGAACATACCTTTTCCTGAGGGCTGACAAAGATTCTGCAGTGGCAAAAAGCCCTTGAACAAGAAGACAAAGCAGAGCATACAGAGGAAATGTTACCTTCCCCCCAGCCCACCATCTAACCTCTTCATGGGATGTTAAAATCTGATTTGGTTTTCTTTGAGCTATAAAATCTCCTTAGGACAAAAGGAATGAGGGTGGAGAACTCAGGGAAGAAGCAGAGGCCATTAGGGGCACTTGCCTGAAAGTGAGAGAAGTGGATTTGAGCACCTGACTGCCTGCTGGGGAGCATCAAGATCTGGGCTGCTCCAGGAGGGCAGCGGAGCCAGGAGCCATGGGTGCCAAACAGAATCATCTTGGTCCCAGGAGTAGAGGGTTCAGATAGAGTTTCCCTCCAAGCCTGATCAGGGGAATTCATGAATACAGAACTCTGACATGGTCTTCATTTTGAGGCAAGAACAGGGAACCTGAGCTGTTCCACAAAACAAACTCATCCTGCACTGCTTTTTTCCCTGTGAGTGAGAAACTGGGCTTTAGCTTGTGAAGAACTGGGAAATCAACTGAACAGTCCCTGAACAAGAAGCAGACAAAGGAATTCACAGCCACCACAGCAGCCTCCTACCACAGCTACCAACACAGAAGGACTGCACACAGCCAAACCTCACAGTGCAGGGCTGGGATACAGGGGAGTGACGTGATAAACAGATGCTGTCAGAGTGGTTCCAAAGAATGTTTATCAATATGGTGATAGGTGTTTTATATATATAAATATATATATACGTATATATATACATATCATAAAGTGACACCCAGAATAATCTGGAGAACACTGAGTGAAGATGTAGAGGTGATGAGCATGATGATCTCTCCAGTGACAAGAAGGATTTCCATAAGAGAATAATATTAAAAAAGATATACTTTTGAAACTCAAACAAGTGACAAAGTGTACTTGTAATACACTTAGAAAGGTCAACTTGTATATCTTTTTAAACGAGCTATTGACATTATTATATTAGAACTATTACACTAAATAATTTATTTTTTTTAATCTAGTCAATTTATTTTCACTAGTATTGTTCTAACAAGAGTTTTCATAATACAAACTCTTTTGTAGTCTATGAGATGAATCATGGAGTTCAATAAAGTGAGACAGAATGATTCCATATCTTATTTTTTAGGAGACACAATGGAGCTCAAAGAACAGGTCCTAATTTCAAATTGACAGATTGTTTTTTTTTTCCTCCAATTGTTCTAGTCAGAGTTTCAATGTTTAGAAATTAGCTATGCATAAAGACTAAAATTATGCTATTAAGATAAAGTTTCAGGAGTTAGTAAATATTAGCAAAAGGCACTGTAACAAATTATTTAACTGGATTATAAACTAAAGGGAACAGGCTTGGCACTCATCCTTTCTATGAGAGCAAGAACACATAAATCACTTCTATCCACACTCAGCACAGTTAGAATCCAGCTGTGTGCTGTAATTTGAGCAGCAAAAAGAAAATCTCCACCTACAGCACAGTCATAGCCAGAGCTACCCAGAGGGACTACAGCCCTGTATCTCCATGAGATGGCTCGTTTAGATGTCTTCTATAGCCTGTTCTTTTCTGAAACATTACTGTGCAATGTTATGAGAGTCTATAATTGCTTCAGAGAAAAGAGACAGTTACAAGGCTGGGCTTATTTGTAATCCAGCAGGCACATTTACTGTCAATAATTTCCATAAAGGGTAAAATGATCTTGTACAGAGTTGGCCTCTGTTCCTAAAACTCATCTTAAGCTTTTGTGATGCACAGTTGGCAAGTGCTGGGAGGGCTCAGGACTCTGTTTTTTCCAGCATTAATACTGCCCATTGTCCTGAATTTCAGTAGAAATTAAGATAGCTTTCCTTGTCATCCCATCTCTCACCACAGGCAACCCAACAGTAAAACACTTTTCTGTGTGCTCCATTTTGAAAATGCAGAAATTACCCACATGTGAAGAACATCATGCTTGAGCATGGGAGCTCAGAGCCACAAGACCACATCTAAAACTGAGACCTTCTGATTTCTCTCTTCTTCAGTTCACCCATGGGTGAAAAGCCAAAAAGAACATGGGACAGTGACCTGACCTGCTTCCAAACACATTTATTTGCCAACAAGCAAGAAAGCTCCAAAACAACTGCTAAACTTAAGAGGATGCTGTGATTGATTATTTGACCTTGCCTCTGGCAACCTCACCAACAAACAGTCCCCTCGTCAGTCATTTTGCTGTTTCATTACAGTATTTTACTTCGTAAAAAAAAAAATTAAAAATCGATAGCTGATTATTTTTCATCAGTGCTGAAAAAAACTTGCAACATGTGCTAAAAGGCATTCATGAGAGCTCACCAGAAAGGCAGAAACTGCCCAAACCCTTTACTAAGATGACTACAGAAACAGTTACTCATAGAGGAAAGTTTTTAAGTGAAGATGGTAGTTAATATCACAGAACAAATCTTACTCAGTTCTTGAATCCCAAAGGTCTTTTAATTACACTTGAATACAATATTTTCCAGGCCAAAACAATCACTTGAAAATCATCTCCTTTTTTTTTACACAGCATGCAGACAGTTATGATGGGAACAGCTCTGCTATTATTCTGGCAGAGAAGAGTGAGGAAATCTTGAGTCTAAGAGAAGATTAACATGCTTAATTTAAGTCAGCATTTAAAGTAGCATTTTTAAAATGAGGTCTCCAAAAGATATCTCTTTAATCTACTTTCTTCATTTACATTTTCCCTTTTAAAAATGCAGCATTAAGCTCCTGAAGGAAAAAAAAAATTAAAAAATCACTAACCTGCACACGATTGCAGAGAGGGAAAGATCTGAACAGGAGTCCTCAAATGCTGATCAAGAACTATCCCTGCACTGGCAAGGTCATTGCTGTTTCATGGCCAGAACTCCTCTGACTGGACAGTGGTAAAACCACCCAGAAGTAGGCTGGTCTTCTGAGGGAAAAAAACACTTTAAAAAAAAACAAACAAAAAACAACAACAACAAAAAAAAAAAAAAAAAAAAAAAAAAAAAAAAAAAAAAAAAGCAAAAAAAAGCAAAAAAAGCACAGGTCCATTGAGCACATTTTCTCATGTTTAGGATTTTAGCTCAAGTGCTCATAAATGAAGTATAATGCAGTTTCCAATCTCTTCTGCTTTCTCTCTTCCCTCAGATGTTTTTTCAGCCAAAATCAATTCTTAGGAAAGCTGAAGGATGAGAAGTTCAGAGGCTAGAGGTCTCTAATTATCTAGAAAAGCATAAGAATCTATCCTTCCCCATCCAACCCCAGGAATACCTCAATCCCTCTGCAAAGATCACCTCCTTATGAAAGGAAAAAAGAAACCAGTTCAAGGAAACAGCTTGAACTTGAGCCTTCTGCTAAGCCTCTCCCAGTGATAGTAAGTACTGCCAAATCTGACAAACCTTATCATGGCAGTGTCACCTTGCTTTTAGAAAATGCACAGAAGCCAAGTCTCAGGAAAGGGAGCAGTCACTGCAATGAAGACCTCATTGACCAGGGGTCTAGGTACAATTTATTCTGAAATCACTTTGCTCTGAACTAAAAACAGTAAAATATTTTAAAGCTTAGCTTGATATTTTCCTACCCCACCCCACTAGCATGAATTATTTCTAGTGTCTGAGAAAGAAAAAATACTTAACAAAAGGCAAGGAAGAAGTCTACAAAAAAAGACTTCCCAAACCAGAAATCCAGAAACATTATCAAGTTTTAATCTTCTGGTGGGATCTAAAACTCAAATACAGAAACCTACAAATAAATATCAAATAGACTAAAATGCGACAACAAACCTAGTAATTTTGATTTAAAATTACTTCACTCAAGTTAGACCAGAATAGAAATCATCTGATAAAGCTAAACTGAAAAAGAAGGTGCATTGACTTCAGCTGCTGCTAACTGATTCCCAAAGTTTTGGATGTATCTATTAAAATAACTTAAAATTGACAGTTTCTAGGAATTTCTCACACTTCAGTTGTATGTCTGCTATTCAGATGTGTAACCAGATGCAAGTCACCAAGACTGCTAAGAAACAGTCTTAGGACAGGGGGAGAAAGGGGGAAAATTTACAGTGTAGATATTTAGATCAGCAGGACACAGAATAGATTTCTTCCAATGTTATAATACAATAAAGCTGTAATTTAGATGCACAAACTGATACAAACTCATACATTACTGTGATTACTTGGTTAGCATACTTGTTGGCAAAATACCTTCAACATAATTAGGGTAAAAATGACTTAAATTTCCATTTCTGCCACTACTTATACGTCATTATAAAAATGAAGCATAGCAGCTTGTATGGAAATATACCAAAGGTGTGATAATAAGGGACGTCTCAGGCTTTTCAATACCAACAAGGAGTGGTTAAAACCTAAACCATGAAATAATTTCAAATGTTTTTTAGAAAAGGGTGAACCTGAACTTTTCTCAGAGACAAAGATGGACCCTCTTTAACAGTAGTTGCTGAGGACTTTCACCTGGATTTGTGCCAAAGGTTTAACCTTCATAGAGACTTCTCCTCCTTCTAGGCAATCCACGTTTAGAGCTGCTATCAAATCACTGAGTCATACATCAGAAATCACTTCTCACTTCAATCAAGGCTGGGAATCTTCTACTTTGAAGGGAAGATACTGGCACAAATCACTGGTGTTCAGAGTCCTAAAACTCCTCTCATCTCCCCAGGGACAAACCAGCACTTCTACAGCAGACAATAGACTGACTAATCCTAAAGCAATAACACACATCCTAAAAATGAGGAGGGAAAAAAAAATCCCAAAACAAAACAAAACAAACAAAACAAAACAAAAAAAACCCAACGCTATTAAAGGCCCACCAAAAAAGCAAACAAAGCAGAAGCCCAACCCTGCACACACACCTGCCTACACCTGCCTTCACACACCACAGCTTTACAACTCTTGCAGCATTGATCTAATATTAACAAAAATTGAACAGCTAACACTAACAACATTCAGACAAAACCCATAAAACCACACATGTCAGTACAGAAAAGTTTTTCTTTCAAAGTATACTAAACATAAAGCACACAAAACAGAAAGAGGAATACAGTAGTTTTATGTATATTATGGAAGTCCTAAAGGGGATTTAATAAATCTGTGAAAAGCCTTGAAAAGTTGCAGGAAGATAACACAACACTGTTGTTCAGTTTTTACAGACAGGTGAAAACACATTTAATACTCAGTATTTTAAGCAGTGTAGACCTTGGATGAGCTGATCAATTTCACAGCTGAGAGCCATCTATGCAGTGATTTGTACTCCTGGCATAGACTCAAACTGTCTCTGACCATCAACTACCTGGGTAAGGAAAACATATTTGGAAAAGGAATTGATTTTTTTTTCTAGGTTTGCCTTGAGCCATTTTAAGGCACAATTTCACAGCCTATATGAATTGTTATCTATGGATTCACTCTTGAAACACCAGTTTAGCAGAGAACAGTGTTTGGGATTGTGCTGCAATGTAGAACATATGCAAACTGAATGGGTATAGGGCTGTAAAAGCAAGAAGGCACAATACATTATAAAACCCACAGTACCTTCCAGCAACTTCAGCTACATCTTAATACACATTAAAAACCCTAGAGGATGGCATAATTGACAGCCTTCCATGTGTATGTCTATGTCATTCTTAACTGTAAGACCATATGCACTCTTCTTCAAGACCTATGCAAAAAATGGAGAGCAATGTTCATTTAATAAAGAGATACTAAAAATCAGGCTTTTTCCTCAGTGTTCAGCACAGTCAGCAAGCTTGAGATTTGTGTGCTCCATTCAAACATTCTCTTGTGGAATTTTTTGAGTGTCCCTTGATATAATATCTAACAACATCACAAATACTAGAAATCATGTTATCATCACTTTTTAGATGAAGAAATGTAAGTCAGAAAGAGCTTAAAATAACACATATTTAGTCATGTGGTATCCATTTAGAAAGGGAAACAATAGGATATTTTCTAGAATTTTTCATATTGCTGGGGTTTTTATATCCAAAATATTCAACTTTTCTGTCAGTTTTGAGTGCTCAGCATGCCTGTAACTGAGATCCCAGCTTCTCCTGTCTGTGAAAAATCAGACTTAAGTGAGTTGGTCAACACAGTATAGAAGTTCTCTAGCACAGGCACTGGTATAATCCAGCCCTTCAGAGCAGCACTAAACTGCTTCTTGCACAAGACAATCCCTTATCTTCCTACTTTCCTGCTTAATTCACGCAACACTTTCCAGTTTCTGCACTAATAGAAACAGGGTTATAAAAATAAACCGTGGTAAGTCACAGAAACCCTGAATTTCATGGTTTTCCATGGAGAAGATTTTTTTCCAGTGATTCTGCCTGCAGCTATTTGCAGTCCCCCAATTTCCTTGCCTTCCTATATGCATGATCCCTTCTGCCTAAATCCCGTCCATCCTGCCCACTGATGCATCAGTGGCATCACAGCAAATAAGCAAGTGGTCAACCCCATCTGCTTGGCATTTCAGGCAGAAGGAGCGGATTAACTCTGTACTGCATATATTAGAAGTAAGAACATGATCATGAGGGTTTAACTGCAAGGCTACCAACATCTGCACATACCCAGGCTTCTGCTGGCAGGCAAACACAGCTTGCTGTGTCACCACCACCTTGACACTGGGCCACTCTGCTGCCAGAAACTCCAGATTCACTACTGCTGCCAAGACAGCATGAGAGCACCTGGATGTGTGTCCTGCATCAGTACTGAGGGAGGATTTATTCCTGCTCTGAAGCAATGGCAGAGGGGTTGATAATCAGCTGGCTGTGTAATATGAAATGCACACACAGTATGGGGACTTGAGGATAGGCATCCCCTTCCTCACCTGAATGCCCTTAGCCTCATGCCCTGAGCTGCACATCAAACAGATTAAACAGGCAGCTGGAGGAATAGCAGAGAGATGCTCCTCGCTGTGACAAGCTAACCCGCCCCTTTGCAGGTGGAAACGTTGGCTTGAATCCGTTTACATGGGAAGGTTTGATCACTTAACTGCTCCAAACACTGGCATCTCAAACTCATCCATCCCATTTCTAACCATGTTCTTTGCGTCTCCCTTCAGGAGTCAGTTTGGAATGCTGAAGCCCACAGTGATCTTGTGCTGTTCATTTTGGAGATGGGCAGGGATTTCAAACGCTCCCTTAGGCCTGGGAGCCATACAACAGAAAACACCAAGTGGTTACTTAGCTCTGGATAGAGCTTTCCAGATCAGCAACAAGAACTGCTACATTCTCCTCCAGCATCACCAAGGGAGCTTGGGGAACACCCCATGTTTGGGATTCTGCTTTACTGGGGAGTTGTCCTAATTTTAAGCCATGCAAGAATTATGGGAATTAAGGGGTCAAGAAAAGTTTTTAAAGTCCTCCCTAACATAAACCTGCTGTATTACCTTTGTGTTTCTGCATGGTACATTTATTTCACCAGTGATGTTTAAAGTCCTGTTGAGTTTTATAGGAAAGCTCCCAGTGGCATGGAAAAATAAAGCTGGACTTTTGAGTTTATATTTAAATATGTCTGCTGACACAGTGGCCACCTCCTTGACCCTAACTTTAAATTAAATCCTAGACACACTAACAAATTCAGCTCAAAGGTTACAAAAGTACACTGGTTGGGAATGAGACTCCAGCTCCGTAGCACAGTTATGCCCAGGAGATGGATCTGGAAGGAAGTTTCATATTTCAGAATAACCTGTGGGTGAAACCCTACCTTGGCTGAAGTAATCAAGACCTTTGTTATTGATTTCAATGAAACCAGGGTGTAGCCTTAAAAGGAAAAAAACTACCCAACCCAGATGATTATGAGAGAAATTAAATCTCAGGGGACACCTCAAAGGTCCCTACACCCGAAACATACTGTACTTGCCTCTATCACTGCTTCAAGCTCACTTGAACAACTCAAGCAGTTGAATTTCTTAAATTCCTAAACTGTTTTCTTATGTTGAGAGATTTTGTTCTTTAAAGTAGTTTTTTTTTTTCTTGAAAACCTTGGATTATATTTAAAGAATCCTTTTGATCTCCGTGTTATTGTTGCTGATGCTGTTCAAACTACTCAACATTTATCTGCTTTCTTAGAAACCAAAGAAGGATATTTTTTCCTGCCAAGTAAAAGGAAACAAAAATACTCCAAAAGACCATTCCTCACAGTCATGTTTTAGTATGGGATTCCACACTAACATTAGTATGTTAATTAAACAACACCTGTTTCTACAAGCTGAAGGGATCCCATTGGATTTAAAAGCTAAAAAACCTTGGAATAGAATTATCAAGACAAACTCCAACCCCAGTATAGCCAAATTACACATATCTGGTTCTCTCTTTACTCTTTGAACGGAGTTCTAGAGGTTTTTAAAAAAGCATAAAAAGGTTTGAAATATTGCCTCAGTTGCTTCTAACTTTTTATTTGGTAAGAAGTCAGAAACACAATAAAATAATACAGACTTCTCATCACATTTTTCTTCAGTTTGATACTAAAGAAGGGAGTTGTTCAACTTTTCTAATGCTCATTTCCACTGCTGGGCTTGGATCTTTCTTTCATCTCTATTTTCCCAACAGTAGATGGCACCAGTAATTTCTATATTAATGATAATACCAAGGGAGTGTTGCTTTTAATATCCATGGTTATATTTTCCTGACTATATCCTATGGGTTTCTTTAATAAGACAGTATTACAAAATTCTGCTCTTGAAAGTCACCTAATTAGTCAGCATGTGCTATTCAAGTGTTTGGGGTAATACTTCCTAAAACTATAGCTTGATATAATGCCAAAACAGTAATTTTCTGCTTTAACTTTAATTACTTCACTGATATTGCCTTAAATCAGTACCTGCAACTTAGATTTTTAATTACTTTGCTGAAATTACATTAATTTAATAATTGCAGCTTGGTTTTCTTGTTTTCAATAGACAATATTCTTGTTTCAAAGAAGAAATTACTTTTACCACATAACTGAATTGAAAATGCTTCACAACCATGAAGCTCAGGTTAGATATTTATAAGGCCAAAAACAATTTCTCTGCAGCAGCAGTTCTGCTTGTGTTTAGGCTTATGCCATATTTTACGTTTATCTTCATCTATTGGTTCTTAATTTTTTTTGTGTTATTCAGGCCTAAGCTATATCATAAAAACACAGTTGCATCAGATTTTTAAAATAACTGTATAAAAGCAGAAACACACATACATATACATGCACATTTACACAAGAAAACAGTTACACCAAGAATTCAGTTCTATTTGCCAGATGTCTTTTTCTTGCCAGATGCCACATTCTTTTTTTCTCAGTCTCAAACACTCTCCACCACCACCCCACAAAAAAATACCCCATAACAATCCAACCTTAAAATTTCAGTTGTGGATTTATATATTTAGATGATCACTACAAGTTCCTTCCATGTGCTGTGGAGATGTGTAAACACTTCCAGGATGTATTTTAGTTGATTACATTTGGCCAGATGAATCCCACCTTAAATTTCACACTAGTAAAAATAAATTTATGATTAATTTATTAATTTTGCAAATACTTTCATTTTACTGAAAACAAAATTCTAATTTGGATATCTACATCCTTATATATACATATATACATATACATATATATATGTATATATATATATGTATTTATACTACATCCTTATATATTTATTGCAAAATAAATTGCAAGTGAATCCACAAGAAAAGGTTCAAGGGACAGGATTCTTTGGACTCATGATTTCAAAGTTCACCACAATAAAACACTCCTGAGCAGTAGGTAAATGCATCACTAATTTGAAAGGAAAGCCTGCCACTCATGACCTCCACTGCATGGATTGCTGTCCTATTGAACTCAGAGATCAATTTGCTTCCTGTGACTCCAGAGCATGTACAGCAGGCACTTCAGAGTGCTCAGATCAATGGATTTCCTTTCTCTATGATCCACAGCATCCGATATCCATACAAAGTTAATATCTACCCCCTCACCCAGCCTAAACTAATAATCCCCAAGTTCCTGGTAGTGAGCAAATTACCCAAGTCCAGGTCTTCACTTGAAGAATCTGCCACCACGGAAGGGAAGGAAGAAGGGGATTAAAAATCAGAGAGAGAGAGGAAGAGAGAGGAAGAGAGAAAAAGAGAGAAAAAGAGAGAGAAATAGAGAGAAAGAGAAAGAATGGGAAAGAAAAATAAGTTTTAAAATAGTCATGGCCATTGAGATACCTCAAAAAATACATATGACAGAGTAATAGATAAAATGAAGCTGAATGCCACAGCTGTCAAGCTCATGAGGTTTTCAAAGCTTACATTCACCAGAAGTTACACTAGATGTATTTTCTGTTTGTAATTTTTTGTTTGTGATTGGCCAATGCCTTCTGGGGAGAGGAAGCAGAAGAATGAAAAAATTGATGGTTTATTTTAAAGCATTAAGAATAAGGAAAGCACAGTAACACTGTGTAACAAGTTACTGGATTTTACTGATGAGTATCTTGGAATTTGTGTTTCAGCCTACTCCAACATTCTGACCCTAAAGTCAGAACACACAGTTGCTTGTGGTTGTACTGCTCTTGGAACAAATTAACAGAAATCCATCTTACAGACAGAAAAAAAAAAAAAAAGACTGCTTTAAACACTGAGTGATTTGCATTGAGTCTAACAAATAATCAGAGGTGTTAATGTACTGTCTGGATCTGACTGCTGGTTCAGGTGTTGAGGAACGGCTTTGGTTAATGCAGCTGAACATGAAGAGAGGCATGGGCAGCCCCCTACCCCTCTTTTCTGTTGAGTTTATGGCTACCTCTGCATTTGGCAGATCACAACTCTGTTGGCATTTTTACATTTCCCATTTGGAACAGGCTGGGCTTTCTTTTGGTGTTTTGGCATAGGTGAGGGGTTTTTAATATAAATAGACTTTCAAGCTGATCAAGTTAGATTGTTTCAACCCCTCCTGGGATATTCCACAAAACAATACAGTTGGAGATCCTTCTGCTTCCATCTTAATACTCTATCTGTAACCCCTCAGTTAAATAATAGAAGTTTTCAGAATATTTCTGCTTTTATTCCCAGACCAAAACAATAAGAAAACAAATCCAATCAAGAAGCCAAGTACAAGTGCAAATGTGATTCTTTCAATTCAGTAGCATCTAATTTCAAGCTGCAATTTCCTCTGAATTTAAAAAAGGTAAAATGAATTTTTCTGGCTTTTAAAATGACAACATTACAAAAAGAAATTAAATCAAGATCGGCAAAAGCTGGAAAGGTCTGCATAATACTTACAATTCATTAGTAGGGAAATGTAGTGTTTGCTGCAATATTTTAACTGAACCCTTTTCAACCTTTTAACAAACAGGTTCCCTATACTTCTACATCTAACTAAAAAAATGGTCTCCCATACCTCACACAATTTCTATAACAAAATCACCCAAATTAATATAAATTTGAACTCTAGAATCTCTACTTGTTTTCAGTGTTATCAGCCCATGAAACAACAAAAATATGGTATGTACCTGGGAGTAGTACAGAAATGCCACATTATTAAAATAGTGCAATCACAACCTTCAGATGGTTAAAAGCTCTTAATATTGTCTATGCTATTTCTCCCCATTCTGGCATGATAGTCACTGGTGACATTACAAGTATCTGCTAGAATAAGCAGATTAAGAACTGTAATTAAAGTACTCCAAATCACTCTGACTCTATGTGTAGATATATCCCCTACACTAGAGTTTCTAGATTTCAGTATAATCTGGTAAATGTTAAGTGAAGAATGGAGAGTGTTTAACCAAAGATTTGGATGGATCATAGTAACTCTTTAAATATCTAAGTGGAAGTTGCTGCTACAAATAAGAGTCTCTTATCACCTACAGAATGACCTTGAACTGCCATAATGCAGATTCAGGTTAGAAAGCAGGGAAAAAAAACACTTGTGGTGTAAGAAAGGCACCAGAATGGGCAGCCTGGCCACAAAGACACTGGAATTTCCACTACTGAAAACCTTTAAGAAAGAGACAGATAAACATCTGTCAGGAAGTACATCGGTATAATGGATCTTGCCTCCAGATAAGGAACTAGATGAACTAGGTTCCCAGGTAACCCTCTCCTTTTTATTTCCAAGTATAAAAGATACTATTTGTATGTTTTTAATCATACTCTAATGATAATGGAACCCTATTTCTCCTTTCTAAATTATTTTGGCATAAACTTCTTCTATGCTGTCACTGAATAATGCAAAGGCTTTGCTACCTCTCTTCCTCCTCCTTCACCCTCCTTCAGAAGAACAAAACTCAAAATCACAGAAAATACTTACAATTAATTTTTCTACAAAATTTCTTTCCAGTTAACATTTTAAATCATAAATACTGTTTTTATAATTACTGTGATTCAAGTAAAAATTAAGTAGAATTAAAGAAAAATCAATCACACTTTATTTTATATATATTTTTATATTAACATAACAGTCCTCTTTAATGGTAAAAGAAAAAAAAAAACAGCAAGAGATCTCTTTCTACAGTTAAATTTACCTGAAAAACCAGAGCTTTGTAGCTTGAATGATCTACTTTCATAAAATGATCTACTTTTCATAAAATAAAGTACTATTTCTCTTATTTTTTTGCCAAGCATATTCATATGCACATGCACTCACACAACTCCATAGTTTGGGCTACGTCTCCTGAGATACTGCTGTTCATTACATTAGTCCTTGCAGTGAATTTTATGAGGCTACATACACTGCTGGTTTATCCCTCATGCACTTTACCATATCACCAATATGAGAGGAAATAGAGCATTGCTTTCTAACATTTTACAGCCTGTTAAAAAGTTTAAGCATGTGAGAAGTCTCATTAAGTAAACAGTTCTGTGTTTAGGCAGGTTAGGCACACACACAAGAGCCCCAGTGCATCACAGCCTCTATGAAGTACATTTGAGAGTGTATTAGTATCTCACATCTGTAGCAAAAAATTAAGAATAAGAAGTGAAATCATTCAATTATTTACATGTTTAAACTATTTCTCTTTGGTCACCTGGCACTATTCTAGACTTTTATCACCCTCTCTCTGCAGGAGTGAACAATAACCCTTTATTTACACACAGCTGCCATCTGCATTCCAACTTTTCTTTTCTGTTCTTTTTTTTCTTTTTTTTTTTTTCTTTTTAATTCAAACATTTAAACCTTAATATCCAATTATTGTTAACATTATAATCTTTATACTACTTTCCCGCATCCAAAAAGGGGAAAACAAGCCACAATAACCTTGTCAAATTTTGCAAGAATCTGGGATCTTTTTAAAATTTTATCTAAGATAAATTTGTTAATATTTATCAGTTCAAGACAGATATTGATAGGAGCAATCTCTCAGATTGCTTAGATGTGGTCTGGCCTCTGTTCCACGATCAAGATCTTTTATTTGTTGAAGGGACAGGAGGGCATAGGGGAGAAGTGTCATGACCAGATAATTTTCCAATTTCCCTTTTATCTCAAGGGACCAAGTTACTTGTTCCAGTCTCATAATACACACACTGATATCTTACACTAATTCCAGTTTTTAAGATCTGTACCAGCAAGCCACTCTAGAGAAGGCACTTTTGCTCCCATAATTCTTCTCTCCAAAGACCTTCTAAGAATTGTCCTTCTAGACCAAGCTCATTCAGCAAAGGCTGCACTGTGACTGTCTGACACCAACTAACTCTTTCCTGATCAGCCACAATTGAATTTATACAGACAGTCTGAAGCTTTTTCTGCCTTTCACAAATAACCTAGAGAAACCATCTGAAACTACAAAGGCACCAACAGTAGCATCAATTGTTCTTCTCCTCCTCTTGTAACACATGTTAAATCCAGCATTAGCCCTGACACTGAATTAATTCTTCAGGGAAATTACTAAATCTTTAAGCACATAGAAATTAAAATAACAACAACCACTATGCATCCCATTGATTAGCATAGCTCCAAAACTGAGATTCTCAGTCTACTTTATTTACTACACCACTTTTGTTCATAAGGTAAGAATGCACATTAGTCAAAATTACTCTGACTGAGGAATTAATTTCAGGCACTTGACTGGTAACTACATTTAAAAGAAATTTATTTGAGTGATCATCTAAATAGCAAGGTTGTACTTTTACTTAAGAAAGTACTTATGAACACTTAAAAAGATTTACATACATTTTTTTAATGAGGTTATTTTTTTACCCCAGCATAGTTAATGTATCACTGAAATATCCTAAACATATTGTCATATTTTTGCCAAAATTCAGGAAAATCTACCCATTCAGAAGCTATATCTGTATTTCACATAAGTGCAGCTATTGCTTTGTTCTAAGTAATTTCCACTGAACTAAGTAGTCTGTCATTCATTTATTGCATTTCTGCGGGTTTGTGGAAATAAGCCAGGATATTACCTTTCTGCTTTCACAGAAGTCAGCTTTTAATTTCCAGATCAAGACAGGAGAGATCACACTTGTGACTTTACACACATTTGAACTAATCTGAGTTTGCTACCTCAGCCAGGTGAAGCTCCCACTGGGGAGCAGGGTCAGAGCATCTCCCCACTCACACACAGTCAGAATGGGTCCTCATCACAGCCTACTGCTTCCCACAAGCCATGAAAATGCTTTGCACACCAAATATACTGCCTGGTTCCGGCCTGGCTTCTTTCAGATGAGGCAACCCAAAAGAAAATGCTAAAGAAAAATCAGGGATATCTACATAAAGGATTTGGGAAATTTGAGGAAAACCCAAAAAAAGCTCCAACTTGGTTTTCATACTTTACTCTGCCCCACCCACAGGGAATTTTGTGCAGCTACAAAGGAAATAAAGCTGGAGCCAAAACCTGAAGAGCTGATGCTGCTTAACTGAGAGATTTATAATCTTAATGTTTTTCATAGTTCTGACAGAAAAGCAGATAATATGCTTTTGCTTCCCTGAAACACAACAGATTCCTCGCTTTGGTTCTACAACTCTTACTCAGGAATGACTTCCCATTGAGCTAGCGGGAGCTATGTCTGATTCGGACTGCAGGACTTGAACCTAACAATGTATTTGTATTCAGTGTTCAAAGAGGAGCTGGATTCAATTAAATCTGTAAACCAAAAATGGACCAACACTGAGGAAGATCCAACAGCTCATGCCTGGCAGTCTCCCCCTCCAGAAGCATGTGACCTAATTATAACTCTAATAAAATGAAGCACAAATATTTCATTATGAAGGACTTTTAAAAAAATAAAAAAAAACCCAAAGAGCACATATTCTTGCTTTAAGCAGTTGTGTTCCTCCAGCCTGCCTTTTTTATATTTAACATCTCCCAAAACAACTTCCCTGAGAAAGGGCAAGATCAGAATTGTAGAGATCATGGTAAAACTGTCACACTTACACCTTCATTTCATTACAAAGCTCACATGAAAATTTTATTTTTGGAAAACAGTTTGGCCCGTTTCAAACTTACTTATTATATACATTAGTCACAATCAAAATGTCAAAGAAATTGAATACTTTGAATGAAAACCAGTTTTTGAAAGACTGGACAGTTAAATAATGAACTATTTTGCTAACTTAAAGAAGTGTTGGCATAAAGTAGGAAAAGCAAATCAAAACACAAACTTGCTTATTTATGCTTTTTAGAATGGCAAAATACAAAATGTTAACTAAAATCATGATGCTTTACAGAAATCTGCCCACAGAAATCCTTCATTCTTCATAATTTCTTGTTAGATGTGGCAAGTATTAAGAATCCTTCGTTCAGAATAGAGTGCTTTCAAATGTTCCATTAATAAGTATGTTTAAAAGAAATCTCTTCTGCTTTTATATGCTGAGTTCTTCAAAACAACTTCAAGTTATATATTGTTAGACCTAAAATCATGGGAAGAGAAGATCTCAGCAGCCCCATCACAGGTTTCAATCAGAAGCACTGCTGAGGAGGAACGAGCCTGCTGAATGTTTACCTCAGTCCTGGAAAATATGTGGAATGGTGGATCCTCTCCTGAAGGCTTTGCTACCTGGGACCAAGCTGACTGCTTTGTTAGAGTCCAGAGGCTGAGGAAAATTAAGGACTGGAACAACGATATCAAAGATGTTCAGAGCTTCACGTGTGTACATAACATCTTGTACGTGTGTTTCACTGCAAACAGCTGAGCACATCCACAGGATTAGGGGCAGTGTCAGCAACCAGTGAGCAGACAAGTGTGGGAAGAAAAAGAAACAGCAGCTCTCTCTGCCTGAGCAGGGCACCTGGAAATGTCAGATGCAAACCCTTGGTGACACTTCACAATCCTTTGCTCTCACCAGCCAAGTGAGGGGATGAGACAAGGGCAAAGAAGTGCCATCCAGACAGACCTGACAAAACAGACCAGTGGGTATCCTCCTAAGCTTGCCCTGATGTGCTCAGTCAGGGCAGATCAGGGGAACCTGCCCTGCAAAGGCAACGCAAATACCAGAGAAAAATCACCAGCTCCCCTTGCAAGCACAAAGTGCATTTAGGAAAAGCAAAACCTAAAAGTACTTCATTCAGTAGAGACTGCAGCTAAGAGTGATAGACTGTAGGAGTGTGGTGCTATTTGTTATTTGTTCAGAAAGATGTTACCTAAAACAGAGGAAGGAAAAAAATTTCTGAAAAGCAACATTTTGGTGTAAAGCTATGCAAACATGGGTGATTTTTCCTCTTATAGTATAGAATTCAGAAATACACCACAAGTCCTATAAAAACAAAGTCCTTATGAAAAGCAAAGAAATAAAAGCTGGATAGAGTATTAAGAAGCTTTTGCCAGTCTAGCCTTCCTTCTTCTTGTCCGACGTGCAAATCAATTAAAGCTTCAGTGACAACTGTTTCAACCCAGTTATAGAATGGTGCAGAGCTAGGCCTAGAAACAAATCTACCCTTTAAAGATAAAAATGCACTGAAAGAATGATTTCTTACAAAACTGGTGTTTTCCTTTTGTTACCAGGGTAGTCAGCATATGCCCAACATCAATGGAGAGAAGGTGTGGTCATTCTAGTACTGTACTGTGACATATTAGTCAGTAGGCAAGTTTAAAAAAATATCATTTGCGTTTTGCCTTTTAGAAAAAAGGTAGAAGCAAGAGTGTTCTTTCTGTGTCCTGAAACCTGCCTGTGTGAATCTAGCTAGTGTCATCTAGCTAAAAACCTGGAAGCAAGTTGTTTTTTTCTTAAAAAACAGTCACCCACAAAAACATGTTCTCAGGTAATCACTTATTTACTGGTGAGTTCAAAATTGATTCTGTGGACAAGTCTTAATCTTTTCATCCTGGAAAAGCCCATTCTTACTAAGAATAAAAATAGCAAGAGAGGACATGTGAGGTAAACTTTGTCTTGTTTTTTTTCTCTAACATTTTCCTCTCTTCACCTTCAGTGGGCTACTAGCAGTAACAAAAGGTATCTCCACTCTCTCCCTTGCAGTCTTATTTAAATGGCCTTAAAATGCTGGCCTCTAAACTTAAGGTGTCAGATAAACTGGAGATTTGAAGCTTTTTAGTATTGTCACTGGTTCAAATACTCAAAGAATACTCAGAGTAATATCTTCACAAAGCAGCCTTTAAGCACTGCTACTGATATATAAACAAAATTGACTCAATTTAAGGCTCTGGAAAGGATACCACAAGCACAATTATTAAACTCCATTTAAAACAAAAAATGGGCAGCCTGAAAGGTCTATCAGGGAGCCTTATTAAAAAATTAAATACTTACCAAACCAATATTGAAATTTGGCCAAATTGAATACTTGGCCAAAATATCTTAATTGAAGCTATCTAGGGTTTGCTGAGAAGAAACTGAAAATCTCCCTGGACCTTTCAGGTGTAACACCACTTCTTTGCTCATGTTTGCTGCACATCCATTGATAGAATTGTTTTTCTTTCTTTTATAAGAAACAAAAGAAACCCAACAAACCACAAGGGAAAAACCAAACCAAACCAAACAAAAAAATACCAGAAACCCAGGAAAGAGCAGGGGGCTCTTAATCCATTCTCTGAAGTGTACCACATACAAACTTCAAATCATGTACTTAATAAATGCTAAACAGCCATTTCTAACACCACTTATCTTTAATTAGCATCTTATCATCACTCCCTGGAGAAGACGAGTGGGTCAAGTGTTTCACTACATACTGTCTTATGGAAGATTTACACATTTTTGAAGTGAGAGTAAAATGCTACCACGATGTGGTTTCACTTCATGGTTGTAAATGACTGTATGAGGTTCTAGGTAGCAAAGCACCAATTCCATTCACTTTGAGATTAAAAGATTCACAAACCCAGATGTTATAAGGTCCTCCACAAAGTTTTTATATCCTAGATGATGGTATTATTTGAATGACAGCATACTCAATCAAGATAAATCCCTCCAAAATAAAGACAACCTGAAAGCCCTAAATCCGCAGGAATTTGCAAATGCCAAATCTCTCTTTTCACTTCACTATTGTGAGGCTGCAAAAATAGATAGTAAGAAAATTTTATATGTCTTGTTGTTTTCTCCCTCCTTTGCCATTTTTGATAACTAAATTGTGATGGAAGACTTCACAGGACAGGAATAAAAATTAGTTGAAATTACTCATTTTTCTATTTCTCTCTGTGTGATTATTGCCTAGGATTAACAGAAATGGTTTTTTTCCCTTTTATTTACTGTTGAGAAAGTAGGTAACATCTAAGATGAAAGTGCATTGTAGGAGAATGGACTCCCTTGAAATGTCTTAATTATGGAAAAATACAGTATATTTATTAAATAGGCTCAACACTGGACATGACACTTTTCATAGTTCTTCCCAGACGAAAAGCCAGAGTTTTTAACATGTTCTGCGCATTTTGTTCCTTGTCACCCAGCTGGCTGGCCTTGCCAGTCACTGAGCAAGAGTTTTAATGAGGACAACCAGTACTGACAGCAGTGAATGATCTCATGATTCTCTGTTATTCTTCAGAACCTATCCAGACCCATTCCTTAAAACAGTAAATTAAAAAGCAAACCAAAAATATTTCTAACTAGTTTTCATAAGTGTTTATTTTGACTGAGATCTCAACAGCATGAAAAATATCCCACTCACTTTGTAATATTCAGATGACAGCCTGGACAGCCACATCATAATAATTTTGTGGAATGGAATAGAATCAATAAATAGTTCAGAGGAAAAAAAAAATTAGCCTTGGATAAAATTTAGTTTATTTTCCCAGACAGATTTACATAGGCATTACCCACAGCAGTAAAATAAAAATCCACATCCCAGAGGAGTTTCATAAAAATGCCAGCAGTGACCTACTGAAACTGAACTTTCATTGCAGGTTTCAGGATTACACTGACTGCAGAAGAATATGAGTGAACATAGGTTTTGCCCTTAACAGGTCATGTAAACACAGTGAAGAGCTGTTAAAGCATACAAGCTGTAAATACCATGTTGAAACCACAAATTCCTAGACAGATGATATTTCTTCTGTAAATGAGTGAAAGACCTTGGCATGCAGTGTTCTGAATTCCTGCTGGCTTTCAAGATAATTTTAACATTTACCATTCTGGAAGAACAGAATGAAATTCACTCTTTCACTGAAGATTGCTGTAGCTGCTATGTCTTACAGACTAAAAAATCTGCAAGTAAAAATGTTTAAAAAGATAAATAAAAAAACCCCGAAAAAATCTGGAGAGCCATCTGAATTCATGCAGAGACTGGCCCGTCATCCTTAAAACATAAGACATTTGCTGGAGTTTGGCAGGCGAACAAAAGAAACACAAGTCTGGCAGAAGAAGCCCACTTGGGAGCAGGAAAAAAAGATGACTGTTCATTCTGGTAGAGGTGGGAAGAGGAAGGGTTATAGAATGTGAATTTTGGAACTGACCCACAGAGTTAGGTAAAAATTGGAGACTTGAAATGAAACACTCTAAAATAAATAAGATAAAGATATGCTCAACTCAAACTGGATTCCATTGAATGAGGAAGACATTCTCATCCCAATGAGGGAAAGATGACTATGTATCTATATAAAATTCATAGCTCGAAATAATAATAAAAGAGACAAGTGACTGAACCATGAATCATTTAAGTCCCTTTCCTCAATTTAATCTATACGAATGGTAATGTAAGAAAGCATCTACACTGGAGTGTACATAGCATAAATCTATGTATATTTTGAAATCTGAGAAAAGTCAAAGTTAAACATAAAATTTTAAACATCTGAAGTTCCTAAAGATCAATATTATTAGATTCTTCAAAAATCTATTCTGAATATCCCATAGGTACTGCCTCCCTCACAGTGTTTCAATTTTAAAAAAATGGTAGAAGAAAAAAATTCCAGTTCAGTAAAGGAGTCTGAGCACATCACTAAGCAAAAGTCACAATTTCTCTTTTGATGGAAGGGTAAGCAAAAATAAACTTAATCTAACCCAGATTGATTGAAAAACCTCAGATTTCCCCCTGTAGTTAACTTTCAGTCTAATCAGTGCTTATTTCCTTCCACTGTCATCACCTGAATAGATGACTGTGGGCAGAGTCAACAAGAACTACAAAACTGTCATTTGCAAACCTTCCACACTACCCATCTATTTGTAAAATTACTATTGAGCCCAGTTTTGGCAAGATTGAAGGATGTGCTGTATTCTCAAGATTCAGTGGAATTTATGAAGATCACTTTCTTATATAGGAGCTTAAAGGCAAAGAGTGCTTATTTGAGAAAAAAAAACAACCACACTTTACTACTAATATAATAGTGGGAAGGGGTTACAAGCATACCTAAAAAATTTAATACAGGTGCCTTTACAGCCATGACCTGTACCACCTTCTACAGCACATACTAGACCTTTAATCTGCACTAGAAAGAGATTGTTCACCAACTTATATTTTTCACTTAAACATTTTTTTAAAATAAATTAAAACCATCATATAAATTTAAAATTAGCTTTAGAAATAATTGCTATTTTTGAGACAGTAGGATGAAAAAAATTTTGGTAAGTATAAAATCATTTAAGACACATTTTTGCTCAAGAACAGCTCTCTCTGCTCATATTCTGGATGGAAAAAGTATTTAAGCAAATTTCTTTCCAAGCAAGAATTCTAATTGCTCAGTTTACACAAGCTTTTTGATATTATCTCCTGAAAGATTTATACCTTTACTAAGTACACATTTTCAGCTTTAAATACGCTGGCTAATTTACTCTGTTTATGCCTCTATATTGAATTCTGCCTACTGTAAATGAAACATTATGAAACAGAAAAACTCTTCATGTGTTGCTTTGAAGTCCAGCAAAAAAACATTAAAAAGAGCAACACATTTTTAATGCTACATGGCAGCAAAATATTTCAGCAGTAGAAAAGGGTTATTTTTAATTGAAAGAAATTAGTAACCACTGGGCAAAACCCAAAACAGTATCAGAAAAGATAATCAGAGGAGGTGTATTAAAGGTGAGTGACCGAAGTGCCACAAAGCCATGCAGGTTGCTGTGTGGCCAAACAAATAATCCTGAATATTTGGCATACATTATCACAGGAAGTGCCAACCTGGACAGATGAAGCTAATAACATGATCAAAGAACAGGCTGATTATCTCCCCCTGGTCTCCTCTGTGTCTTGTTTTGTCACAGAAGAGGCAGGAGAATTAAAATGAATATTGGTCCAGTTACTGTATTTTAAAACAAAACAAAAAATCAAGCAAGAAACAGAACCAAAAAGTTGCAGTGTTGCCACCAGGGTGTGGAGGAAAAATGCCCTCTATCTGAAGGAAGAAAGCCCTAAGAAAAGTCTTTTTCTTATAATTCATCTGCTCTAAACCCCAATCACTAGATTATTTCTGGAAAAAGAAGTGTGGATGTACATGTCTCAAATTTTTTTGTTGTTCTATTTGGTTTTTTCCTACAGTACTTCATTCCCATAGCAGTGACTAGAAAAAGTTCTTTGCTGTGATCAGAGTGATATGTACTCATTTAATCATGCTTTCTACAGTGCTTGCCTATTTGGTATTTATTGGAAACATCAGTAATAAGCTTTTTTAGCCTTTTTGTATTTTATAGTGCAACAAAGTCACTACTTGTAAACATCAATTCTCCTCCCTCAAAATACTATATATAAACCCCTTCAGGAGCAAGAAAGGTAGAAACTCAGTCTAAACTCTGATCTATGATTATCTGGAAGTTGGAGTAACATATGTTTCTGGCTTGAAATAATAAAACCGACTGGAAACAAAACATCAGCTGATGATAAGGAGATTCATTGGCATTGCTCTAGAGGGGAACTTGTGTTTTGCGTAAGCATTAAAAGTGGTTTTCACTAAAAGACATTGTTAAACCGAGCAAATGAAATCAGAAATTACACATCTCTGAAGAAAAATCAGGACTTTATCAATCCTTGAGTGAGTACTACATAAATATAGATACATATAAGTATTTAAGTGCATTCAAACTGTTAAGAAAATAAGGATACAAAACTTTTGCTGGTGGGGCCAAGAAATGTTCTCTTTGACCCTGCCAATGGACACTCCAGTGAATGCTCAACAAAAAAACAGGCAAGCAGCTGTTTCCTCTCATGAGCAACGCCTGGAAGATCCTCTACTTGTTTGGATTATGCTGACCTAGCAGTTTTGCAATCTGCATCTTTTATCCTACCATGCTCAACCTCCAAGTTCTTCATGGGGTTTCAAACAAGATCCTCATGTGGCACTGACAGAGATCTGGACAAAGCTGATTAAGTTCCAAGAGCATAAGACCTTGATAGGAGCAGAAGAGTAACAATGGAGCTGGGAATGGTCACAATAAACAAAGCTACAAGCCTTGCAGAAGCATTGTAGGAAGAAAGTAGTTATTATGCTGTAACACAGTCCTCTTTTGTATCCTTTTTATAAACTATCCTACTTTCAGAGACTGGAATTTGCTTTGTGTAAAGCAAAATAAGTTGACTTATTTGAAGAAAAGTCAGTATATTTCAACCACATAATTCAAGAAACTTGGCTGTAATGGCATAGTGGCATTATCACAGGTTCCCATCAGAGAAAACATTTCTTTTGCTCTAAGAAAGTACATGAACATCAGGTAATACAAGGAGAAATTCATATTTTGAGTTTGTGTCCTGGTTTGGACCAGGATAAAGGTAATTTTCTGTCTTGTACTTTTGCTTTCAGCTAAGTGTCTTGTAAGTAGCTGCACTTGCTGAAATTACCAGCAAGTTTCTCAGACTGTGTCTGCTTCTGGGACTGATGACTCTTTATGTTTATAGTTACTGCTAGAGACTGGTGTGCAGAGCCAAGGCCACTGCTCAGCTCTGAGGAATATTTTTCCCTCTGGAAGGAGAAAAGGAATAAAAAGGTTGCACCTGCAAACCCTCCCTTAGGGAGGAATGGACAAGATAGATGGACAAAATTGACCAGAGTATTCCAACCCATACATGTCATACTCAGTATAAATTTGAGGGATCATGAGGGTCAAACCCCTTCCTGCTTCCCCTTCTTTGCCTGTCCCTGTTTCGCTTCAGCATTCTGGGAGGATTCTATTGGCTCCTCTGCCTGTGGTCCTGATCCATGCCAGCCTGAACCTGTGTGTTCCTGCCTCCAGCTCCCAACTGCTGCCAACCCCAGGAGTCCAGGCTGGACTTTCCCAGGGCTGCCCTGCAGCCTGGGTGGTGATGTGAGAGTTACTGGGGGAAATAGGGGAGGAACGTGGTATCAATTTTCCTGTATATTTCTATATATTTAGTAATTTTTCCTTTTTATCATTACTGTTTCATTAAAGCTGTGTAGTTTAGTTTCCTACCCATAAGTCTCTCTCCCTTATATATCAGGGAGGAGAGGGGATTAATAGAGAGCATCTGTCATTCAGTTTGACTGCCAGGCCAGTGTTAAACTGTGACAGTATGGGTTTTTATTTTTTTAAATCACTAGCTTATTAGTTATTGTTCTAGATTAACTATATCAATTTTGAAATTTAATAAATTTTTGGCTAAAGGTTTTCTTTTGGGTTTAGATATACATTTGTATTTGACGAGGAGCATTCAAATAAGCAAGCAAGCTGCTGTATGGCACAGCAAAGGCTGAAGAGAGGAAAAGATGTTTTTGTTTTAAGAGATCCTTCCCAACACTTTAGAATTAGTGATGAATTGCTAAGTGCTGAAGTTCAAAAAACAAAAACACCAGCCCAACCAGAAAAACCCCTGCCCCTCCCATCAGTCCATTCCGGATCCATAGTACTGCAATGAACCAGATGTCACATAATTAGCACCAAAATTAGTCACCAATTCAAAAATCAAACCAGAGACTATTCCATCAGCTCTGAAACAAGTTCAACCATGGGTCATCAGATGTCACAGGCAGAGCACATTGAGCCACAGTAAGAGTAAATTAGCTTAAAAGCAAGGGTTCCTTTTTTCTCACAAATTGATGAACCATCACTAGTAGCAGCTATGATAGGGCACCTGTCATCACTGTGCAAATAAGCAGCAAAGATGCCATTACCAGGCTTCTGCACTTCTTTGTATACTTCACCCAACAGCTTATAGGGAGCATGTCTGTAACTACTCAGCCTTGATGTTCCAGCTTTATGCTGCAGAACATCCAGGCTTTCCATGCTGAACACAGGGTTCCCAGCAGCCCACAGAGAAGAGGCCCTTTGGCAACTAAAGATGCACAATGGCTTCCTGAAAGCACAAGTAAGCAGGCATCTAGATTGAGATGCCCTTACAGCATCCAATCCTGACATACTAGTTCTTTATCTGGAGCCATTTTTAAGAACATTAGTGGGATTCTATTTAAACTAACATCTCTTTGAACATTTATGATTTCTTTAGTGTTTAGAAGACTACACTTAGACAAGTTTAAGAAACTTGTGTAATATCTCATTTCACAGTTACCTTTTGTCAGCATTGAATAAAGGAAATGCAAATTTTAATGTGTCATTTTAGCAATTCACAATCTTATGCCTCCATATACTAAAGTATGAGTAAAGTGACAGAAAAAGTAAACTTTTAGATTTGCTTCAGTAAAAAAATACAAATCAATATTTTCTTATTTTCTAATCAATGCTCTATTTCCCTTTCTACATACATGGCAATGAAAGTGTCAGAATACCATCTAGATATGGTTACCTAACGTTTTTATGTGTTTGGTGATTGATTTCAGTACAGAAAGGCAGAGTAAAGCCTTTAAGAGAAAAGTAATCAAGAAATATAGTAATTCAGTAATCCAGAAAAAACAAACACAAAAAAAAAAAAGTAAGTTGGTGTTGGTTTTCTGAAGGCTTTCCTGTATAATGTGCAATACAGCATCATCAGATACATTTAACCTGGTTCCAAAGAAGCCAGCTCTAGATTTGAAACATAAAAGCCACACAGGTGAGCGCTGGACCTTGCATACATCTATATGAGGAAATACAGGAATCCACATCTGGAGCTGGAAAATATTCCTGTTTTTTCTAGTATTTCAGAAGGAAAGCTGGACTGGTATATTTTACCAGTGTATTTCTTTACAGGAGGGGATGTGAGTGCAGAACAAAAGCCAAAAACAAATGCCAAAACCCAGGCTTGGGGCAGCGTATTAGCCATAGCATTAAATATCCTGCAAAGCAAAGCCAAGTCCAGAACTGAAGATGGAGCCACTTAGGATAAATTACTCCTGCCACAGCCCAGCATTAACACCACTGCCTTGTCTGCACTTTTGGAGCTACCATCTCTGTGCTGTACTGCTCTGCATTTAGATGCATCCTTCACAGGAAAAGGAAGGTGACAATTCCACATTTCTCCTGCTAGGATGAACAGAAAAGTTTTGTTCCCTTTCGTCCACCAAGGTTTCGAAACTACATTCTTGGCACCCTCTGTAGAACCTCAGCTCCAATTGCAAGTGAAACAGCTATTTTATGATGCATCTTCCATACCCACATATATTTTTCCCTTACCCATCCTTTTCTGGAACACAGCAATGTAAAACTAAAGAATGCAGCTCCTCTTTGACCTTCTGTGTTTCTAGCTTTTCATCCACCAAAAAAATTCAAGCAGGCAATAAACTTGCTTCCCTTTCTCCATGCCATTACTCATGATGGTAATCTGTTAAAGAAATTGTCTGCTGCTGCTGAAATGGCAGTGACTGGATCATTTGCAGCAAGGCAGTCATATCCAAGCATAAAATGCAGTAGAATGCAACCTCCTGAGACAGTACTTTAATAAAGTTACTAAAAAAGGGCCCAATTCTTTTTTCATCAGAAGTATAGTGATTTTTTTTCCTCTCAATTCAATGCAGTTTAGATTGGGCCTAAGCTATGCTTTTTAAATACAAGGCCAAACTTTCATCACGTACTTTGGGAGAAGGGTAGTAATTCTATGCTGGGTCTCTTTTCTTCTGGGCATTAACTGATCTTATATTCTATTCATCTCACAAGAATTCAACTTTATGGTTGTAAGAAACCACTTTTCTTAATAAAATAAAGAACACATTATGATCAGAAAAAAGAATTATAGAACACTATAGTTTTGAATCTTTCCTTGATTTACTTGTCTTGGCCAGGACAAAGTATTTCAAAACCTGGATACATGTACAGCTTTATAGCTCTTACTTTCCCTTTTGCTTTGAAGCAAACAGAAGAATGTCATTACAAAAGGAGGAAAAAATCCCCACACAATTCAGTATCAGAATTTTTGCTCAAGTGCTGCCGTGTCATTCTACTTTTCTTAAGAAATTTTCCGTTAGAGACAAGAAATCATTGTTTAGTGCAGAAACCAGGCATTGCTATGCTTCCATTATTCTGCCTCCTGCAGCAGTATTGTTCAGCTGACATTCAGAAGAAAGATAAAGAATTCAAAACCAGAGATTCTTGCTTGAACTTCCTGAACCTTGAACTCCTACACAAGGTGTAGATGAACCTGCACAGAATAGCAGGGAAAGGAAGATAACTTCTGCCTTGAGTTAGAGAAGCAAGCTATGACTACTGACCTACTTGACTGCTCATGGGCCAAAAGTACAGTGGTGTTGATGCATCAATGAAAAAGCTTACTTCCTAAAGTCATAAAATGGCTTCCTTTCATAAGCTAACAGGCTAGTCACAAAGGAGCTATTTGTTAAAAGCTCACTTTGCTTTACTGTGTTTTCACTTCAAACAATCATGCTGAGCTGTGTCAATCAGCTTCACCCCAGTGGGTTAGGGCACAGAAGTTATTTCAGCAGGTTCAAATTCTGCTGACACGCCACCTGTTTTTTACATTTGCCAGACAATTGTTTTTAATTCATGCAAAGAATATTTGCAAGAAGGGAAAAAATAAAATGCCATATTTTCTCCTTTCTGTGTTTAGTTAAGGAGAGAAAATGTCTGGTGAAAAGGAGGGTCAGGAGCGACCTATTGCTTCCTACAGATATTTGAAAGGAGGTTTTTGGGAAGAGGGACTTTGTTTCTTGATCTTAGTAGCAAGTGACAGAACAACAGGAAATAGCCTCAGGTTGTGCAAGGGGAGGTTTAGACTGGATATTAGGAAAAATTTCTTCACTGACAGGGTTGTCAAGCATTGGAACAGGCTGCCCAGGGAAGTGGTGGAGTCACCAACCCTGGAGGTATTTAAAAGACATTTAGATGTGGTGCTTAGAGACATGTTTTAGTGGTGCACATTCTTTATGCAATCTGGTTCCTCAGTGGATCTGACTTCTTTCTCATGCCCTTCCTTCAAGGCCACCAGTTCAGCCCTTGTCCTTTAGAAATTTCTTCTATGATCCTCATCTCAGTCCTGTTCCCACTCTTGGTTGGTCATGAAGACAATCACAACTTCACACCCACTCTCATCCACCTGCCTATTTCCTAACTCTTCTTAAGTTAAATCCTCAATACTTAATTCACATTTATATGCTAATTGATCTTAACAGCATTCTCACTAGAAAACATGACAGGCTAATTCCTTGGTCTCAGTTCCTCCAGTTGTACTGGTTTGACCTGTCCAACTCAGAGCAGCAATTCCAAGGGAAGTCCTGTCATGCTTGATGAAGGCAAATATCCTACACATACGTGATCTTTTGGAAATGTAGTGGTTAAAAATTCTAATAAGACTTGACCAAGAATGTGTGAAATGCAATTTTTCAAATGTTTATAACTGTGCCAAATGTGGGTGGATTTTTACAGGCATAGTAAAAAAGCATATCCATGCTATAAACTTCAAATCCCTTCACTAAACAGAAAACTTAAATGTTCTGAAAGAAAATGCACTCAAACTGTTAGTGTCAGCAAATCAAACTAATATTGCAAAGATGTTCACTGAAAGTTTGCCAGTTCCAGCCAAACAATAAACTGACAACCTAAGAGTATCAAGGATTACTGCAAAAAACCCCACAACACCCTAATCCCACAGAGTAAGAAACTTCTATAATCCTTATGCAGCTGCCTTTAAGAAAGGCCTGGGGTTTTATCTTCTCTTTTTACTTCTTAGTGCACATTATTGTCACATTTACAAGCTTTTTCCTACCATCCTGGGGACTACCATCTTACAACTTATACATTAAACCTGAAAAAATCTTCTCCGTAAATATTTGCTGCATAGATCTGGGACTTTAATTAAGCAACAAATATTCATAATAGCTGAAGATAACCCATAAGAATGGTTGCATGAGGATGCTCTGGTGGACCAAAAGATAGGCAAATTGAAGACATTTATTTATCCCCATATCATGAATGGAACAATTTGTAGAGTAAATGAATCACAGAATCGTTTTGGCTGGAAAAGATCTTTAAGATCAAGTCCAACAGTAAAACCAGCACAAAACCATGTCCACCCCTAAACTATGTCCCTAAGCACCACATCTACATGTCTTTAACATACTTCCAGGGATAGTGATTCCACCAGTTCCCTGGGCAGTCTGTTCCAGTGCCCAACAACTCTACCAGTGAAGAATTTTTTCCTAATATTCAGTCTAAACCTCACATGGCACAACTTGAGGCCATTTCCATTTGTCCTTTTACTTAGGAGAAGAGACCAACACCCACTTTGCTACAACACCCACTACATCCAGTAGGGAAAGCAATCAAATCTTAGTAAGATCTTCATGACAGACTACAAGAGTTTAATGCTTTAGAATGTCTTGCTAGACATTGAAGAAAGGTGTTTAAACTTATCTGTGCCATGGATTGTGTGAGGAAAGTTAGGTCAGAGGAACAAAGGAAATTCAAGATGCAGTGCAGCCACAGTGCAGCATGGATACTGTGGCATCAAATAACTTTGCAAAATTATACATACCCAATATAAAACTCAAGAAGAAGAAATGGAAGAAGAGTCATTGATATTTGATGAGACAAGAAATACAGCTACACCAAGGTATACCTTCAGAATTTCATATTTAACAGCTCTCCTGCAGTAAGAGCACAATTGGGTTATCTCTGAGTTCTCCTACAGTCAACTGGAGTCACAAAGGCTGCATGTCCTCCTTAGCTGGAAAACCTCATGTTCAACACCATGTTAATAGTTCTGTAAGTTGTCCTTGTTGTAAAAGGTATTGCTGCTTATTACTTCCAACTGGAAGTAATTTTTTTTTGGACAAGAAAGAAGCTCTAGGAGTAGAATTCTTTAAAGCACCAAGACTTGTTGATGTACAAATGACTAATCAAAGCCTTTGCTGCTTAATGGCCCCATAAATAAATGTCTTCCATAACGTTTCTTCCTTACATGAAGTACATCTCTAGGATAAGCAGTACTGTGTAGCACGGTCACTGGATGAAAAAAAACCAAGCCCAAGGATGCTAATGGAAAAAGTTGCCATTTGAACAATATTGCACACACACTGACTATGTTAAAGGTCAAATAGGCCCACTGTGTAAATAAGATTGACTTATTGTCTTGTTTTTGTGTTATCTAATTAGATGATCCTCATAATTTTTACTTTCCTATTAATTTAATTATGTTTTTACTGAGCAAACTGCTTGCACAGATGCAAAGCAAGCCTATAACTTTCCACACAACCAGAATCCTTAACACCATCCCTCAGTGAAGCTGCTTATTCCTGTAAGAAGAGCCAAAATCCAAATCTTTCCATATCTCATATGTGCAGTTCCTACAACTGCTAGCCAAGCCCATAGGCCATTAGACTGCAAATTTTTTTTTCTAGCTATTGAGCATAAATTCTGTCTTAGTAATTATTATAATTCCAAAGGCCTCTCTAGGTTGATTTTTTTTTCCTTAAAGAGAGTTTATTTCAAGTTTATGGAACATATTTATCTGATCTGCAGTACTTTCCAGAAAAAAGCAACAAATGTAAAAAATATTTCTGGAAAAAGGAAATGCAAATTTTATGGAAATAATCTGGACAAACCCAGGTCTCTGCAGATTATCATTAAAGATGCTAATTTCAGGTGAAAAGACCAGTAAGAAGAACTGTTAATAAAAGATTCAGTTGAGCTTTGATGGGAAAAGATTTACTAAGATTAACCACCGTGAAAACTGGAGACATTGACACCAAGGTGTGTAACTGCAACATCTAACTAGGGAGCAATTAGTTCAGTAGCAGCAAATCCAGGGCAAATCCTCTCTCTGGTGTTGTCTGTTGCACACTGTTATACAACAACAATTTTAATGCACACATTCAGCTTCTCTGTTTATGAGAGTCCTGCCTTTGTCAGTCTTTCATTCCATGTGCTGATGATTTTACAATCAACACTACTGAGTCTCCATCAGAGGATACCTGGCTGCACTCCTAGAACATTGTGCCAATAATTATTAACACTTCAGCTCCTCTAAGTCCTACAAAATAACTTTTTCATGAATTGTCTATATGTTTATGACTATCATTTATGAGACATCAGTCTTTATTCTATATTCTATATTCTGCTATCAGACTAAAAAAATTATAACAAAGCAGCACACTACCTGTTAGAGAAATCATTTAATATCAAGTCTATATTTTTTGTGTTCATAAAGATCAAGATTACTGTGATGGGCAGGTATATTTTCAGGCATTAAGTGTTTTGACATATATTTTATTATCTCTAGTTACAAAACTATACTGTTAGATAACAAAATAGGCAAACCTTAATCTTTTTCTGTTTACAGACCTTTCGTCCCTTTAACAGTTTTGGTTTTTTGGTCTTTTGTTTTTGGCTAGATTTACCTCAGAGCACTGCTACACTAGTTGTGATTTAAAGTAAATCCTTTGCCTGACCTGAAATAAGATAGAGAATAAAAAAATAAATGACCGTTTAGTACTGAAGATGAAATCAGAATATCTTACTAGTAATTAAGTAAGGTCAGCTCATAGACAGGCACAAATAAGTGATTATGTCACTGTGAATATGGAATGCATTTCCCTAGTCACTCACTGCTTGTTTGCCCAAGGAACAAAGATGTAGCTTCAAAACAAACCTACTCTACTGAACTGTAACTTTTCGGACAAATAGTGCTCAAGCAACCTCTTTCAGCAAGGGAATAAGGCTTGTGAGATTTTGCTGAGGCAGGACACAGGTTACATGGGGTTAAGGGCAGCCCAAGTTGGTGATTCTGTGCATTGATTTGCCATTCCCAAAGGCAACGGTGAAACCAATGATAAAAGAGCATGCTTAATTTTTAACTAAACATTCTGTCTCAGTGATGGAAACACAGATCAATTAAGTTGCTAATAGCAAGCACTTGATGGCAAGGTTCTTCCATGGCTATTCTGCAGTCTCCAGGAGCTGGCACCACCAGAGGGCCTCCATTGAGAACTGTTTTCTCTTGAAGCTTACCTTGAATACTTATCTACCCAGCCTCAGTCACCAGACATGGCTACTGGGCCCTTCAAAACAGCTGCTCTGCCAAAATCATTCTTTTAGAGAAGGACCTCATTGTTCTTAGCTTGCTTCTCACCAAATCTGGTATCTTCATCCTCTGGAATGCAATTTTTGGAAATTACTGGTAGAGTCTATAACAACAGCTATGTTTAAATCTAAAGAGGCTGGAATACTACACCACTTCTACTAGATTTCTACTTCTTGATGCATTTTGGCTGGAAAGCTGCCTGTCTGAAAAGGCCCAGTGATGTACTGGTTAGCAGTTAGCTGAACATGAGCCAGCAGGGTGTCCAGGTGGCCAATGTGGCCACCAGCATTCTGGCCTGCATCAGAAATAGCGTAGCCAGCAGAAGAAGGGATGTGATTAAGTGATTGTACCCCTGTACTTGGCACTGGTGAGGCTGCACCTCAAATACTGTGTTCAGCTCTGGGCCCCTCACTACAAAAAAGACATTGAGGTGCTGGAGAGAGTCCATCTGAACCTGACTGAAGGGTCTGGAGAATAAGGCTTACGAGGAGGGTCTGAGGGAACTGGGGTTGTTTAGTCAGGAGAAGAGAAAGCTCAGGGAAGACCTTAACACCCTCAACTACTACCTGAAAGGTGGATGTGGCAAAATGGGTATTGGTCCCCTCTCCCTAGTAACAAGTGACAAGACAAGAGAAAATGGCCTCAAGTTGTGTCATGGGAATTTTAGATTGGATATTGGGAAAAAAATCTTCACTGACAGGGTTGTCAGGCATTGGAACAGTGGTGGTGGAGTCACCAACACTGGAGGTATTTTAAAGACATGTAGATGTGGTGCTAGGGACATGGTTTAGTTATAGACTTGGCAGTGCTAGGTTAATGATGGGAACTGATGATATTAAAGGTCTTTCCTAACAATTATTTTATCATTTCGCTTCACACAAGCCTTCCTTTTACCTATAATCACCTCCCCCAATGCTACAAAGCAGAACCTGCTCCTTCCCGCAACCTAGTTTCTATGAATCCTTGGTAACTGACCCATGAAGTACACCAAAACATAAACCAACCAAACAACAAACTCAATATAAAAACAAAGGAAAAAAAAGAAGAAAAAGAAAAAAAAAAAAAAGAAAAAAGAAAGAAAAAAATAGCAAACAAACCACAACCAACCAAACAACTTGGCAAAGTAGAAAGTTTCACTAGATAAATCAAATGCCAGTCAAGCCTACAAGAACAGCAACTGTTACCTTGTAAAGAGACAAAGAGATCATAAATCCAGGAGAATTTTATTCATCAGCCCCTTCTGAGAAAACCACTTGTCAGTATTAGTTATTTAATACAGGGTCATCCACCAGAAGGAGACTATTTGGCAATACCTTATCCCCATTCTCTAGATAAAGTACTTCAAGTAAGATGCATAATAGTTATTCAGATCAGGTAATAATGAACTATACAAATAACCAAACAAAAGAACAATCAAACAAAATAAGCATTAAAAAGTTAAATGGCCTTTTGTGTATTCAGAGTTAGTCAATTTAACAGAAAAATTAGACAGCAATTGATATTTCTGGCTAACTGTGCCCTGGAAAGTTAATAGTACAATTAACTTTCTTTAAAGTAGCATAACAAAGTTACACAAGACATTGAAAAGGGTATAAATTCTATGAATTGGATTGGTAAGCAAAAAAAGGCCATTCACTTACTGTGTGACATTAAAACAGCTTCGTTTCCTTCTAGCAACAAAAGATGAGATTAATCTTTTTCAAATATAGAAAGGTAAAATTCATGTATCTAAACCAAAGCTGGTCAGTCTGAGTTCACCTACTCATCAGCAGAAAGAGTCAAGCACTTTTAAATAGTTGTCTGTCAGAGCTGCCTTACCTTCTGACATCAGCTTGCTCAGGGGCTGAGGTGGAGAAAAGAGGCAAAACAGCTTAAGCAGGGAGGCATCTTATTCAGTTAATACAAACAAGGAGAGGATAGAGATGCACCTTTAATATTCTCCTTCAAAAAGTCTCAGTCTATACTCACAGTTTCTTCTATACTCACATTTCATACAACAGCACCTGCTTTAAAAGCAGACACTCATCATCTCCTTTCAAGAAAGCTCAGGATTCACCGTTTTGTTTTAAATGATAGCTAATAACCCTAGTTTTATCCAACAACTTCTCATCGCATTGGCTGGGCAAGTACTATACCAACTTGAAAGGTAATAATTTTCTCATTTTGAGGGAAATGAGTCCCTCTTTTACAGGCATTCTCTAAACGTGGTACAGAGAAGTCTGGTCTAGAAACTCTCAGTTGCGAGTGCTCCTCCAGAGTGGGTATCCTTTGTGAAGTGTTGGACCAAAACAGAAGCAGCAAACTTGGTCTTGAGCCTGTGGTCATCTGCATAGAACACTTGGGTGAAAAAGGGAAGGTTGAGTTTGCAGTCTGCTCAAGGGCTGTCTGATGGAGCAATAACTAAAAATCAGAAGTAGGAAATACAACTAGACTCTGATATTCCTCACTCATAGGTGAACTACCCAGTGACTCAGCTACAAAACAGCTTACAAGCAGTGCTTCAAGGTTACACCAGCAGTTCTGGGTGCAGAGCCAGCCAACTCCAGAAATCTTTACCAACCCAGAACTAGAAAAATGTTCCTTTCTTATCCTTAGTTCACAGACTTTAACAGTGATCTGCCTACAGGGAGATTTCATGTGAAGAAATCCCACCAGGGATGCTGCCCAGTTTTCCAATTCAATTTAGAATTCAACGCAAATTAACACTCAGCCAAGGAGGTCCTGCCCTTCCCTTTACTGTCCGGTGCTTTACCTATGTCCTCTGCTTCAGAGTACCAGCAGCTCACACCAGTGTCTAGGATTTACCATGTGAATACTATGCCATTTTCAAGAAGAGGAAATAATGTGACTTATGTTTTCATACACATGTAGCTTTCAGAACTTTTTAGGTTAGCCAACAAATAAAAAAATTAGAGTTTGCCTAGCACTAATTTTTTGAAATAGCAAATGTCAAAATGTGTTTACTTTTCCATTTACTTACTGTATTTTAAGCCTTTTGAAGGCTCAGCAACAGGCCCAGCTTTACTACCATGTCAATTTAGGACTTGGTCCAAAGGCAGCTTTGAGGAGAATTCTTTCCAAGGGCATTGGAAATGTTTGCCTCAGTGAAGCAGATTTTCTTCCTCACACAGTCTCCCTAATAATTGCATTTCTGATCAGGAAAATTCTCATCATAACAAAATACCATGATACTTTCATGAAAAACATATTACATCCCAATCCTCCATGAAAAGCAGTGGGACTAAAAATTCTCCCAGATTTCCCCAAACTTCCAGAATGACATGAAAACAGATTCTCAGATTGCAGTTTTGTGCAATACCATTGGCTAACTAAAATAAAGCAAGTGAAAGCAATGGCAGAGATCAAAGGGAATTCTACTCCAAATTAAAAAGAAAAGAAAAAAAGACGCAAGAAAAAAAAAGAAAAAAGAAAAAGAAAAAGAAAAAGAAAAAAACCACCCAAAACCAGGGGCTCAAGAAATCTGTGCAAACAGCATGAGCATAGACAACCTTGGAGAGCTGACAGGTTGCAGAGCAGATTGCCAGCACTGTGTTTTGACTTGACAGAGGATAGAAATGACAATTACAACACAACAGTCTCTCTGCAAATATTGCAAGCAATGGTACAGTGACTGTACAATAGACTTTAGCAGGTCTCAAGTTGTAATCAAGTGAGGCCGCAAGGCAGGGATATGTTCAATATATTTTGAAGCCTCAATCCTCAAAAAATAATTTTATTTTATTTTTAAAAGACAACAAGAACACTGCTTCTAAATCTCCTGGAGAAGACCACCTTACTGTGAGTAAGATGTCTGTCTGCATGTCAGTCTCACCAAGCACTGATTATTTGAAAGTTTCATTTGTAAAGAACTTCACTCTCTCTGTCACATTTCCTGAGCAGTGCTTTCCCTCCCTCTAACTGCCAAAAGCATGCAAACTTTAAAATCAAAAAGCATTTTTGGCATTTTGGCATTTTGACATTTGGCATTTTAGCCAATCATGACAACACCATAAAGTAACTGGAACCAAGCTATTGCAGCAGGCACACATTATCTTAATTTCAAAAATTCTGTGTCTGCTTCATCACTCCACATCTGTAAAAGCAGCTGTGACACAGTGTCCAGGTTGTCACGTTTCAATCAGGTATTGACTGAATGTTATTGCAGTTTGAATCAGGCAAGAGTCATGGTTTAACAGAATGTTCATTCAGTACAGTAGATACATGGTAAGTTCATAGAAGAGAAGACAGGGTCAACCCAATACTTTCTGATGAAGCTCTGTGAGTGCAAACTGAAACACCTCCGTGATTCATAGGTTCAGCCTGAGCGATGTCTTCTTCACCCTGAAGAGGTACCACTCTACCTATCCCATTTCAAACTATAATATTCACATATTAGATACAAAATTTAAATTTTTAATCAGTATCTATTCCAGTTAAGCCAAAAACATTAAGTAAAAGCTGCTATATAAGTCACCTTGTTCAGTGTTTGGGTATTTCTACAGCCAGCTCAGGATTATTTTTCCAGGAGAAAATGAAAGACAAAATTGCTACTATTTTAGAGTAATTTTTCTTTTCAACCTGGAGAATTAAGCCTAATTTAAAGAGGGAGGGAAAAAAATAATTCAGTGGCTAGAAAGTAACAAATTCATAAACAAATTAACATTAGTGAAAATGCTCACAAGTCCTTAAATTCATATACAAAGTGTTAGGCAATAATAGTTTTTATTATATTAGTTTATGCACAAAAATTCATCACCTTAATCTGTGAAATACTTACATCCAAGTTTAAGTTGCATGAACACAGTGTTTTTACAGAAAAATCAAATGCATTTCATAATATCCCCCTAGGTAAATCAAATATTTGAAATTCAGCAAATACATTCTTGAAGCTTCTCAAATAAAGGAGATCTTCTATAAAACACACAAAGTCAATAATGAAAACAAATTAAGACAGGATACCACTACAGAGAGAGATATAATAAAAGCAGCAACAGATTATGCTATTCTGATTGCCAAAGATAATAAAGCAGAAGTTAGGTGGGAATCATTAGCAGGCACAAATAATAAGATCCTCAGAAGGCACAGTAACGCCTCAGAAGGAAAAATCATGATTTCACATTTGTGTTTCAGAAAAAGAAAAAAATACAGGCAAAAAGAGCTCAGAAAATCAGAAGCATCTGCAGCAACAACTAAACTCATGGACACAGGGTACTGATAGCAGTATCACAGATGATATCATGAAAGTGCTGACAAGGGAACACAGCCTCAGATTTTTATTGTAGAAAACATCTACTTGAGCATTGAGAACACCGAATATGCTTGGAACCTCCGTGACCTCAGAAGGAAAGCTGTGGCCAGCTCAAGGAGAATTTAAAAAAAAAAATAAATTTTTCTTCTCATACCCTGTCTGGCAAGGTAAGTGCTTTCAAGCACAGTGAAGACTGCTTTAAGATTGGAAAAACACTTGAAAGAATAGCTTTGCAAGAGTAATATTAACCCATGTCATGCTCTTTCTTTACAGTACTGGACTAATATCCTGAGCACATCAATGATAACACTGAACAAGGCCATGTTTAGTCATGCTACACAGAGAATATTTCCTTACATATAAAAAAATCATAGAGGATGAGAGAGAACAAACTAACTTCACAATACGCTTTTAAGAAACTGATTACAGAAAGCTTTTCATTAACCCATTCCAAAAATTGGAAGTTTTCTTGGACAATAATGGATAGAAAGTATTAGAGTGAGCTATGTATCACTTATAATAAAGTATACCTCAACGCAATCCTTTTACATGGGATAGGGCAGCTCCAGCTGTGAGAGTCCAACAAAGCAAAGTAACAATTTAAGGCTAGAGACACTGTAGAGCAAGCATAAATCTCAATGTCTATAATGATTAAAGATACACTCCTGAGAGCTGACTGATAATACAATCAGTTCATGCTTTCTGTGATATCTATTAGGATCTATGACTGATCAGCTTTGGAGATTTTCTTTGAGAGTATTACTGTTCTGATGAGACTATCTGGTTTCTTCAGAGGGTTTATCTGTCTCTTACGCAGATAATGAAGAGGTTTTAACTAGGAACTTTATTGACCTAATTACTAGTAAAAGTCTCTTGATCTGCAAATGTACATGGTACTTTAAAAACAAAGATGATTTCCATATAAGAAGAAAATTTCAAAAGCTGACGTATTTGTTGTGTAGTGATAGTTGTGCAAAAGATTTGGTCAACCTTTCCTAGTTATGAGGTCACTGCTTAAGTACAAAGATCTACAAAGAAAACAGCCATTTTATGTTACATACATTCAATTTATTTTCTTAATATTTTTATAAACTTTTTGTCTCACAGAAAAAATAGTTTAAAGAATTTATTTGAACTGATCTGCATACAGAATAACCCAATTACTTCCATAACATAAATTCCACTTATATTTCACATATTGTTTACATTTCTCTTTTCCAGTTTTTTTTTCAAAGATCATGAATAAGTTTGTAATTCCTAAGGGACTGGAATAAATTCAGTTTGACATATTCCACAGAAGCTTTTTATTTATCCTCAAAAGTTTTATTTGCTGTAGTATTATGAGCACTGCACAACAGTGTTGTTTGTCATCTGGCACAACTTAAAACAGAATAATAAGATGTTATATTGCTGCTAAGGAACACAATTATTTACCTTTTTGTAATTATAATAGAACACAATACATATATTCAGTGAATAAAAAATATCCAAACTAGCCAACAAGATGAATTACAGTGAAGAGAAATACAATAAGAGAAATACAATTTAAAATTTTAAGCCTTTATCTGCAAGTTAAGAAAGTAAAAATAAATTTTAAAAGCCAGTTTGACCTTGTTACCAAAGTCCTCACATTCACAGGAAAGGTCTGCAGTTATCCTGAAAACAGACAATGAAACAAAGTTTTCTAGAATAGAACAGTTTCATTTTAGATCAGTATTTCAGACTCAACAACTAGAGTAACATTACACACACATAAATACTGTAAAGAAGTTTTGCACTTCCTTAAAAAATTTAAATTGGTACTTTCTGGCATACAAACTACTCACAATAGAAACACCTCAGCAGACTGCTCAGTGATCAAAGGGTCAATCCTGTATGTCAGCTCTCTATGCTGTATATGCTCATTCATGTTGCACAGCAGCAACTCCTGGGAGTGATTTAATTCCTGGGAGAGAACAGTTTCTAAGGAGGACTTAGAAGTTTATTTGATTCAAGGACTGCAGAGACAGCAGAGGAAGGAGAAGGGTTTAAGGACAGGGAACTAGATAACCTTTGCCTCCCTCTTTCATTATTCTGTTTCAAAGGAGTCTCCTCAGATCCCACACTATGGGATGCACAGTATGCAATGACTCAACCCTAAAACTTTTCTGGCATCTACCAAAAATTACAACTTCCTGTAAGTGCCTGGTGCACCAAAAATATATGCTACCTATCAGAAAGTGATTGAATTACTAAATTACTAACTGGTGGTCACACGCAGACGTGTGACTGCTGATTCTTAGTTTAATTCTAGTGGATAAACACTACATACACAGAATATACAGATTTACACCACTGCAATTTGAAGGAAAGATTTTGTAGGTAACTGTATACACCTGTACTTTACATAGATAACAGTCCATAATCTGAAGTCTCCAAGCCAGATGTACCACACACAGCAGCAGGCTGCTGGTCCTGAGAAAACTATGAAGAAACCCTGCCATTCAATTCAATTTCAGCCCCTAACCACATTCTTCACTTTGACTAGTGCTGAAAAAACTCTTCTCTTTAAAGTTTCAAGGTATTACTACTGAATAGATGTTCCAAGAGCTCCATCAATGACTTCAAAACAAACCGAACCACCTGCACTGGACAATCATCCTAAATGGATGGAAGTAAAACCAATTCATTTCTGAAATATGATAAAGTCTACAAAATAAAAGTTGTAGTCAACATAATGACTCCAAACTACTGTTAACAGTCCATCTTGAGGCTTTGAACACACACTTAAAGGATACTTGGGTATGATGCAGGCAGGCAAAAATATTTGTCCTTATTAATATTTAACAAGTTCTATTTTTTTCATATGCATTTATTCAATAAAGAATTAATGAAATTTCTATTTTTTCAGTAGGCTTCTTGTAATGCAGTTGAATTTTATTTTGTTTATTTCCTTGTTACTGAACGTATTTATTGCTTTATATCGAAAAATTACAAATAAAGAATAAAAGTTAAATCGATTTGTTTATAGAGTATTTTTGTAATTTTTGGTAATTTTCACAATTTTAAGCATCTATTTAAATAGTTTGTATCACTGATTCCGAACTCTACTAGCAATTTAATTACCTCATCAAAGATTGCAAACCCAAAAATGCAGAATGCAGAAAGAGCAAAAAAGTAGTAAGAGATGGAACTGAATGCTTCAGAAACAGCTAAAAATAATAATTAAAATTCTCTGTCCCACAGTAGAGTTAGGTTAAAGGCTAGGCAGGATTATCTTTTCCAGCTAGAACAATAGTGTGATTCTAAACACCAAAAATTTGGTAGCACACTTTACACAAAAATGCCACAAGAAGGACACTGATTTCTTCAAGTCTGTTACATACCACAATAACAGAGCTTTCTTTCCCATCTATAAGCAAAAATTCCATGTAATTAAAAATAGAATGCCTCAAAGAAAGAAAAAAGGAGGGGAAAAAAAAAGAAGGGAAAAGGGGGGGTAAGGGCGGGAAAGTAGGAAAATGGGGGGCAAGGCGGGTAAAAGGGGGGAAGAATGGGGGGAAAAGGGACAGTAACACTAGGTCCTGGAAGAGAGGGAATTACTACAACCTAGAACAATGCCAGGAGTCCAATTTCCCTGGCACTGACTGCAATGAGGCAAATCCCTTTCCATTCAGATTTCTATTCAGGAGATTAGAAGAGATGGGAGTACGCATGCAAAGGAGTCTGTGTGGACTAAATGAATCTGTCAGGAAGTATCAAAGTACAGATTTAAGAATTCATGGGCTTTTCATGATTGCAGTTATATAACAGACTATATTTCAGCTCAAGTATTTCAAATGTGACTTGAGTTTTAACCAGCTGTAGAGTTTTCTAGCCCATCTTTCAACACACAAAAGTAATGATTTAAAGTCTTTTCAACTCTTATATCTTTACACCACATTAAAAGTCTATTAAAAAAATGATACCTAAGATGATATCATACTTGGCTCTTTGAAATGCTTTTAATTGTATTCCAGTCCTTGAAGCAGGCTGGACACAGGAAAAAAAACAATCCAAAACAAAAACTATTTTTCATGAAATACAGTCACATAAAAGAATATTCCCTTTTTGGCTAAGCTTCAAGATGTTTCTGATTTTTCAGTTTCAATATTTATACTATTTTTAACTCAACAGTAAAGACAACTTTTATTACTTTACTCATTCTAATTAATACTCTCCTAAACAGAGCAACGCTCAGACACTCTTGGCAAACTTTCATATGCATTTCATCAAATATATATGGTAACTACTTGAGCATTTGATCCTACCCCAGGAGCAACACAAACATAATTGCACTGTAGTAAGTGCCAACTATTTCATCTACCAGCAACTACAACAAAAGAAAAGATTTTTCAATTTGCATGAAATTACATCCCTTTCCAAAACCTTGTGCCTCCTGGCACAGGTTTGGCATCTCCTTTCTTCCCCCCCTCCCTAAAATACAAGTATACTGATTCCACACCCTCCAACCCTATGTTCTTCCTATGGCCCCACTGCCCACAAATTAACTCTACCATTACCAGTCCCATGAGAACCCATTCTTCAACCTCTGCTCTTGCCCAGATATCCACACTCATCTCTTCCTTCACCTGCCCTAGGATGCTCCCTATTTACCTGGCAAAGTTCAAGGTGCTTTGCCTCAACACAGGGATGGAGAGATGGAGAGTCAAAAGGACCAGACAAGATAAAGACAACAAAGGAATTACCTTTTTAGCCAACTCCACTAACACAGTATTGGATTAATTCATTACATACCTACACCTTTGTGCATACTAACTAGAGAGGAAACCACCTCTGAATAGCAGCTGGCACTCTGATCAGCCTCATGCTCAGGAAGTATAACAGAAAAGACAACCATCAGCCAAGGTGTTCACTTTACAACCCAATTAAGGTGTTAATGAAGGTAGGTAAGATGCAAACTCCCAGCAATGTATTATTCTCAGCTATCCTCTGATATTCCTGTATGCCAAGTTCAGAAGGCCAACTTTAAACTTTAAACTACCATTTGCAAAAAAATCTGTTTCTATTAAAGGGAAAACCAAGGGGGGAGGTTTCTATCTGAGCAGGAAGGTGAGCCTATAAAGTCCAATTGAATTTCTAGATAGTGGTACACTGTCTGCTTTCCAGAAAAATCTGGAAAACTCTGAAAATTTCTCAGATGCTTAAATTTAATCACCTGAGTATGAGATGATTTGATGGCAGTGGCATTCCTGTATCTGCAAGCTGGTACATCACTTTATGCTGCCACATACTCCCTGAATAACCCCTATCCTGGGCTATCCTCAGCACACCCTGAGGCTGGGCAGCTACCCCAGGATGCAGTGGTGAGGGAATGGCCATGGGAGGAGGTCTGCCTGTTATTTTTGACAGGGAATGTGTGAAAGGGGGAGATGTAAGCTATCCTTCCTGGATTAATTTGAGTTTTTATATAACAACGACATAACGTAAAATGCACACAAGCTGCAGGGACCAACAACTACAACCTCAATTTGTACAAATATTCAGGGCTCTCTGATTTTGAGACTACTGACAATTACCTCTTTCCCGTGCTCCTTCTCACGGTTTCCTTAGGAATCCATAGATCCCTATAATTTGAAAAGCATCCTTAATAAAATGCATAAGGTGGCTGCTGGCACACTACTACTCACTGCTGAAAAGGGCTGGGCAGACTGGATGCCAAATGCATTTCTCTAACATTTGCTGTTTTCCTCTGTTTTCAGGCAAGGAAGCTGGCACCTCATCTGGTTGAGTCTGTCTCTCAAGGTGCTGAAAAGCCCCATCAAGTCAAAGGATAGTAATGAGTATTCAAATGAGGTGGGCTGGATCTTGTAGATCTTCAGAAGTAATGCTGTTGAATTCATAGGGGAAAAAAACAAAATTATGGTAGGTAGGCAGACTCTTTACTGTGGAACTCAGTTTTTACGCTCTTTGTGAAGCAGCTCATTATTTAAAATTGTGGATCCTGAAATGCATTACGTAATAAACGCTTTCATCAATGACTCAGTTAAAAGAACAAAACGTCAAAATAAAAATTAAGTATTACGATTTTGAAGGTAAGCAAGTATCAAAATGTAAAAATTTGAATACAAAGGGATATTAGTAAGAAAAAAAACCCCAAATAAAGTCATAAAAATATTTTATTCACATCAAATCTCTCAGGTTCTTTTGGCAAGTAAGATACCTAGGATAAAATCATGCAGGAAAACCAAGCGATTGTATCTGATAACTGATGAAAATAATTTAAATATTGCATAAATTAATCAATACTTTAGCACTGAAGGCAGCTTTTTTCTTTATGCATCACAGGAACAGGGTTTTACTGATTAATTGTCAGAGGAAACGCTAAGCATTTCCTGAATAAAATGATCTGCGAAAAACTGACAGTAATTTTATCAAGACCTTTATATTAATGAAATGGGGAAAAGTATGCATGTGGCAAACAAAAATAATAAAAAATATATATACATCAAAAGGACAAGTTAGATGCTAGGATGCCTGGGGTTAAAAAGAAATTTCTCCTCTGAGGTTTAACTCGCATACTCAGGGAGAGTAGTAACACATTTTCATGAAGCATTTGGAAGTGGCTTTTGCAGGATGCTGAATGAGATGAATGGTTGAGCTGATGCACTGTGGCAGTGGTTGTCGATCTCAGAGTTGTGAATAAATGTTAGGCAGTTTCAGACACTGTCCCACGTCCAGAATGCTAAATAGGAGGGAGGTCTGCCTACCAAAATGTTATGTGTACATGTGTGTAAAGAGGGAGAAGAAATGATAGGGGAGGTAGTCTGATAGGTAATCACTATAAAAACATTATAACAATGATAAAGAAATTGGCTGGCTTTATCAGCTCTCCAGATTCTGCCCAGTTTCCTGGACAGTTTGCCATTACCCATGGCCTCATTTACTTCAGGCATCCTAGGACAGATCCAGCTAAAAAAGGCACAAGACAGGGAAGGAGGGCACAGCGGTCCTGCAGGTCTGCAGAGGAGAGTATACCATGTGCTGGTATTAGAAGGGGAGCAGTACAAGGCAGAGGAAGCAAACAGTCCATCAATTTGACCTCACTGATGGCATGGATCACGTAGATGAGTCAGACTGACAGGGAGCTCTGTGCAAGCTGAACCTGGCAGCTTTCCATCTGCTGGTAGTGCTTTCAGCTTTACAGATTTTCTAGATACCTTGTGGAAGATGATATACTCAGAAGCCTGCTAGAAAGTGAATTTTATAAGCACAAGGAAGAAGCTATCAGTTTACTTATGAGTATTTCTGTTCCTCCTTTCCCTTTAATTTAAGGCTTTCTGCATATTTTGGTCCTTTGGGCAGAGCTGTTCGGTTTCCCTCTGTAGTTTGTTCCTTCCATTGCTCACCAGGCTCTCTGAGCATGTCACACCAGCCTGCCCCAAGTTTTGCTCTGCCACAGAGAGACTGAGCTAAACTGATTTAAACCTAATGCCAAAATCTCTACCAAGCAGTCTCTGTAGTGCTGATATGTGAATTCAGACATAAGGGGGGTGCCCCCACAGCAGCTCCAGGCTGTCCATCAGGTGACATGGTTCCAGCTCTGCTCCTTTGCTCCTTCTCTTCCAGAGCTGCAAACCACATCAAGCCTCAGAGCCACCTTCAGAGCTTTAGAGCCTTCATCTCACCAAGTTGATGGCAATGCTGCCTTCAACAGCAATGAGTGGATGATAAAACCCTCACACAGTGAGAGAGAAGAGGTGGGAAAAAATCTTGAAAAGAAATAGGAAAACTGGCAGGGTGGTTATTAGCAGGTGTTGCAATTTATTCTCCTTCTAACTCTGTTTTTAAAATGTATTAGTTTTCCAACTGATGACATTCCTTTAATCCAAATTGGTAAAATAGACCACCAGATGTGGGAAAAGAACTTGCAAGCAGAAAACATCTAAAGCATTTGTAATGATATTTTTGTATTTAAGGGCCAATAAAATAACATGAATAAAATGTCAACAGTACACAAAGCCATCAACATCAAACCTCCAGTCTTGGCACATACTGCACTAAAATAGGGGTGGTGTATATTTTTGCTGTCTAAAATTTTGTTGCGGTTTAACTAAACTCTACACAGCTGCTCACTCACTCCTCCTGATGGGATGGGGGAAAGAATCAGAAAGGTCAAAGTAAGAAAACTTGTGAGTTGAGATAAAGATTGTTTAACAGGTGAAGCAAAACCCACACACCCAATCAAAGTAAAACAAGGAATTTACTCCCTCCTTCCCATCATCAGGCAGGTGTTCAGCCATGCCCAGCTCCATCATGCATAATGGTTACTTGTGAAGAGAAACATCATCACTGAGAACTTTCTCCCCTTCCTTCATCTTTCCCCAGATGTATATGTTTAGCATGATATCATATGCTGTGGCAAATTCCTTTGGTCATTTGGGGGTGCCTGTCCCACCTGTGTCCCCTCCCAACTCTGCTCCCTCAGCCTACTTGCTGGTGTAGTGAGGAGCAGGAAAGGCCTTGACTCTGTGTGAGCACAAAAACATCTCTGCATTCTCAACCCTGTTTTTAGCTCAAATTCTAATCTAAGCCCCATACCTGCTACTAGGATGAAAATTAACCTTATCTCAGACAAAACCAGCACAAATTTATAACGCTCTATTTCCCTGCCAGTTAGTAATATGAATTTACTCATAGAACCTACTAAATAATGATGGCACTTGATCAAATTTTGGGTCAGATCCAGAAAGGGGTGAAGACAAGAGCTGCAGTCTATGATGGTTTTCTCAGCTCCTAGCAGCTGCCACAAGCCAATGCTGGGCTGCCCCCTGTCTGTACCAAAGCTGCCCAGTTGACCAGGCAAGATGCTCGTCCCACTTTATTGCACCAGATCCTGAGCTTAATGGACATGCTGAAGTTCTCTCTAAAACCTTTGGAAGAAGTGATGGATTCAGGCAATGCAAGAAACCTCTGAAATTGCAGAGCATCAGGATCTCTGTTAGGGGTCACAAGTCTGGAAATGTGTATGGAAATTATTTCACCAGGTGAGTAAAAAATCCAATCTACGCAAAAGAACCCTCCCCTGGGATAAAGATGACTTTGGTCTGATTTACTTCTTTAGCCTCAGGTAAACAAAAACCATGTTTGCCAAGAAAGTTTGTGACCTGGCAGGCTGCAGCCCAGCCTAGGTGAAGAAATAGCTTTGTGCAGTTGAAAGAGAGGCAATGCAGGGGCAGGAAACCAAGTGCTGAGGGGACAGAGGAAGCGAAGGTATGGAGGAATAGGCCCTGCTTGAGTAATTAGGGAAATCACCTAGAAGGGATAGTCTTGACCCATGGTGCCTGATCTCAGGATTTATATATTTTATATATTTATATTTCATATTTTATATTTTTATATATTTATATATTTTACATATTATATTTTAACCAGTGACTGTTTAATATGAAATGCCTGTGTCTGCATAGTTCACCAATGAAAGTCAGGGTACCAGGCTGCAGGATCAGCTTCAATTGCTTTCTCAGTTCAGCACCATTTCTGCAGTATTGTTTGTTGGGCTGAGCAGAGCATGCACTGGAGTGCGTGCCCTCCTGCACCAGTGTTGTATGTGGTAGTTGAAGTTCTCACCTGGGAGACTCATAAGTGAGATGCAGAAGGCATCTCTCCTGCTTCCCAGGAGGTATCTACCCACTTATGGTCGCCTATGAAAGGCAGGTATTATTATGCTACTTGTATTTCCTTACAATGACAGCAGTAGGTTCTGCCTGATTGTTCCAACAAAAAAATCTGACAGTGGTTTGACTCCAAACTCTGCTCTCTCCCTGTATGCAGGCATCTCACTGCCAGATCAAATGACAGAGATTAGTTATTGCAGTGGAGTAGAAGTTGAAATACCCTTCATGCACACTCTCTAATAGCTAATATGTGGTGACTTCTCACTCAGCCTCAGGTTTTAAAGTTGCCTCTTTGAGCTCCCAGTTTTCCCCATTCAGTTTCCTGGACACCCAGTTTCATTGCAGCATTTTCCATGGGCCATTATGTCTATAGCAACCACCAACACACCAGTTTGTAGATGTGTCTCTTATACACTCTAGCCCTAACTCTACTCAACATCCTGAAATATATAATGTTTTCATCAAACTGTTTTAATGTGGTTATGCCCTTGTAAATAAAATACTTTTCTGTTCCTTTCCTCTATGGAACAAATTAGATTTTTAATCATCTCATTACAACATCTGTTCAACAAAGTCAAGTCCAATACAGTTCTGAGGTCAGTTCCTGCAGCCTGAGAAAACAGAGAATGTTATTATCCTAATTCAGCAGTGATAAAGTGCTGAGACTAGCAGTTCACAATGAGAATTCCCTGATGTGCTCAAAATTCTTTGATTTTGTATAGTTTCAGAGACAAGGAACAATGTCACGGTGTAGAGGGGAATGCAAACCCGGTAGAAGTAATTTGTTTTTGGAGGATTCACACTAACACAAAGCCAACTAAGGGCCTTAGTACAGGATCAGTTTAATCTCCAACCCTAAGTCATCATTTAGGCTCTTACCTTGCAAATAATTATGTATGTGCTGACCTTTAATTATCCAGCTCTTAAAAGAGCCATATAAACATTACGCTGTAAGCCTGGTAATATTCAGTACCAAAAAAAAATTGTTCATGATGTGAGAACAAAGCTATACATTCATGAGCACCATCTACTGGCATATTCCCTATTAGCTTATAATTTGCTTATAAGCAAACATCACATAGAATCACAGAAGGCACCTATGGAGGTCATCTTGTCCGACCCTTCTGGAGGGGGACCCAGAGTAGATTGCTCAAGACTATGTCCAAACAGCTTCCAAACAGGTATCTCAAAAAATACTTCAAGAGGATCTCTCAAAAGATCATGTGTATACCAGGACCAATTCCAAGTGCAGTGTATGTTAGAAGGTAGTATTATGAGCTTTTGTCCAGCTCCTTTATGTTAACTGAATAAAGGCATGAGGTAGAAATTCAGATCTGGAGTAAGAACCTAGATTTAGTTATCTACATATAACTTGGGCTCTGGGTTTAATTGCCTAAAAGATTTCCAGAAACACTCAGGATGTTTTTTTGGGTATCCTTCTTGGGTTCCCAAAAGCACAGGAGCTCTGCTGCCTGGTGTTCTGCATCCTCCTCCCCTGCATGTGCTGTGCCACAGACTATGCTTCATCTCACATGGTGCTAGGGATATATGTATAGGAAATTTTTTGAGCAGTCAAGATAGATATTCAATATATGAAGAATTTCTATTTAATAAGACTAGAAACTGCACTAATTTAAACTTTAAAAAGCCTCCACAGACTGGAACGTTCCTGCCTCAGGAAAAAAAAGGTAATAAACCACATTAAAAACAAGTTTTCAGAGGTGAAATCAATGTACAGCAAAAAAAATGAATCCATTAAAGACCATAGCAAAATTTCATAGGAGTTAAGAAATGCTATGTGGTTGGGGGTTTTTGTCAGTCTTTGAAGTCCCACATTATAAGCACACATTGAGATTTTGCACCATATTGAGCTGTCTGTCCTATGAAATTGGTGAAGGTCCACCTAGAAAACATCATTTTGAAGTCCTAATACTCTGAAAATAATGCAGTTCTTTCTGTTTGTATATTGAAGGGCATTAGTGCATACAATTAGAATTTTGACTGAGCAGTCAGCAGCATGATCAGGCAAGCAGGTGTTTTAGACCAGTGCTACCTTCTCTTACAGCAGGCAGAATAACTCTCCTAACATATTAACAATATCATGCCTTTCTACAGATTATTTTAGGATGTTACAATTCATAAAATTTGCCTGATTTCACCAAACTACAACATGGATGTATTTGAAGTATTCAGAAATAGGTTTACTGTGTGCCTACATACCTCCCAATTTCAACTAGAATATGTGCACTCTTACTAAGTTTCTCACTAAGTTTTGTACTGCTTCACGTGGAACCTCATTATTTCACTAAAACTCTGCTTAATTAGTCCATGCTTTCATATATTATTAAACAAATAAATTAATAATGAACAATAGGTAATACCACTGCAATCAAATTTCCGGTCAAAATTGTCTAAAATTTATAAGACATATATGACCAAAATAGTTCCAAGTTAGAAGAAACTTGTGGAAAGACAGTCAAACACTTAGTTTTGTACAATTTTTTAATGAATGCAGTGCCTTGTGTTCTGCTGAAACAAATTTCAAAGAAAGTTGAGGACAATCTAAAGATTAATACAGACTTTCTTCTGTGTTTGAAAATTCTTTATGGAAAGGCAAATTATCCTTTTCTGGAAATCTGCTATTAGTTTGTCCAAAAGCAGAATGTTAATTTAAAATAATATCCTTCCAGGAAAAAAGCACATCTCAGAAAAAAATAATTTGCAGTTTTAATTAATGCATGATACTGGCTTCTTAAAAATCAAGAGTAAGCATATATCTGAGGCTTTTTGGCCAATTAGAATTTAGAAACTTACCATCACAATTTTTTAATACATTTGCAAGCTGCCTTCGACAAAGTTTTTGCTTTGTTGTTCCACTGTGGAAAACCATAGGGGCTTTCTTTTGTTTTAAATTTGCAGTAGCATCTGCATCATTTCTAACTCTTTCACCTCATACCTGGACGAGGCGCTGTTCTTCCTAAGACCATAAACACCATAACAGATGTGATACTGCACAAGCAAGTGAGAAAAAAAGCCTGATGGCTTTTCTTATCTGGAAGTCAAGAAACTGAACAAAGATTAAGCTTCCAAAGACAGGAGCCGTTCATCATTTTCAGCCAACTTTAAGCTTTGACTCCTATATTTATACAGTTCATTACTTTTTCACAAGAAGCAAAATGTTCTTGTTCCATAGCTGAATCAAGCTTTTGAGAACTTCGCAGCACACATATTAATCATTGCATTCTCCTCATTTTTAAAAAGAGAATATGTAATACAAAGGAAGACAACAAGTTTTACTCTTCAAGGAAAAGCAACAGCTCAGCTTCACTACATTAACTTTGACAAATATTCATGAAACCATAATTTACAGGGTCCAAAAAAGGAAACGGCTCATACTTAAATTAATTCATTTTCACAACTATTCTCATTCATCTCTTCTCATGTAGACTCATATTGAAAACATAAAAGAATTCCTTGCTCTGATTTCCTATAAAATTTTAGATTCATGCTTTCTCAGAACAGCTGTGCCCAACTTTACATTTATGCAAACATTTTCTTCACACTATTTTCCATCTATTTTTCTGCTTGCCCTTTAGTTTACAGAAATGCATGCTGTTAGACAAATAAAGCATTTTTTGAAAGTACTACTTAGTCAGGATCTTGGTTTTCACTGAATTTCACTTGCAGCTGTGATTTCACCTTCTTAGGTCCCTTCAATACCAGTTGTTTCACAGACCATGAGCAAACTTGTTCTTCTCTAAAGTATTACTCAATCAGCAAGTTACTAATTTGAGTTCATGATGGATTTTTTTATAATAGTAAAAATTTCCTTATTATAAACCTTAATGTATAAAAAATTTAATTTGCAATTACTGCAATAGAACCTTACATCAGAGTCTAGAAATTAGAGCTCCTAGACACATTCCTATTTCTGTGTATCCCACCACTCTGCTGCACTATTTCCTTATAATCTCTGTGGCTCAGTTCACTCAATTGCAAAATAAATATAAAAAATGTAACTTTAAAAATACTTTCTTCAATGTATTTGGATATATTTACACAAAATTCTGGGCACCCAGACAGAACAGTGCAGGCTACCATTCTGCAGATATTTACTTGAACTAATGTTACACAGTCTTTCAAGAACATCTCCTTTTCTTAATAAACTTTTGGTGTTTTCCTCCCTTGAAAAGTATTTTCTTCTTTGCAAATATTTTATGGTCCTTCAGAACCACTTAGCCTAGGGAAAACCAGACATTTTTTCTTTGCACAAAATCTATGGATTTGATCACAAAAAAGGTTTTTTTCCTAGAAGTATATGCAAGAGGGAAAGATTAATAAATTAATCTTGCCTTGCAAAAACTGGAGAAACTATAAGCTCCTAGAAAACATATTATGACAGTAATAAAAACATCACAGAATTACACAGTCACAGTAGGCATGAGGCTGACACATACCCCAGGAGCCCATATCCTCAAAGCCCCTGTTTAGAGGAGAGTTAGCAAAAGCACTTTGCTCAGAGGTATGTCCAGGATACTTCACACCCTCCCAGGACAACCTGTCTTGGTGTTTGTCCACCCTAACAGTTGAAGTGTTTTTTTCTGATATTTAAATGGACTTTCCTGTGTTTCAGCCCGTGCTCATTGCCTCTTGTCCTGTCACTGGACACCTCTCCTCATGTCAGAGCTTCTCCAAGCCTTTCTGTGCTCCAGTGGCCCTTCCCTGGACTGACAGTCATCAGTCGTAATCTCCTTGTACTGGGCTGCCCAGCTCTGGACACAGCATGTGCCTACATAATGTCCTGCTCCCAAAAAAGCAGATCTTCTTAAGTGGTTTGAAATAGTATGGTTAGACCCTCATTTGTCCTCTTTAAATGAATTTTCATTAAAAGCTTTATATTTTACCACCCTTTTAAAATGAAGGACCTTGTAAAAATTGATGACTGTTTAAGGTGTGGGTCAATAGTATAATAGGGCATTTAGTCTTTATTTGAGAACAAACTGCTCTAGCTGGCTCCTCATTTAGTCCTAGGATTTCTTCCTGGCAGCCTTGGTTAATGTAGACTCTCTGTCCTTCACATTTGCACATTATATTCTTTAAATTTTTGAACAGTTTTTTCTCTGCTGCCTCCTCAACTTTGCTCATTACATCAAATTCAATGAACACTTCAAGGCAATAGCAAAAAAAAAAATTTACTGTGCATTTAATATTTAATCCCTCATCGTAAAAATGTTTTATATGGAAAATTCAGGTGGAGTCAACTGGTATTGTAGAAGCAAACTGGCAGCAGGCTATTTAACCTTGCAGTAAAGAAGATATTGCTCAGGAAGGATTTAGGTAAGACAGAAATTGCAAGTTAAAAAATAATTAACGCAATATGTAAAAAGGAATGCACAATAACAACAAAAGACCCACTAAAAATCCCTAACAACATTCTCAACAATGTTGGTTAACCCAGTAGAGAAAGGAACACAGGTTTCAATAATTTTAAACTAAATATTTCTTACATTAACTTCCACGATACTCTATGCTTGTCATATATAAACCACACTGGTCCCACAGACAATTAATTGGTAAATATTTTTCTGCAGGGAAACACTCTTCTTTCTAAATAAAGATCCATTTCTCTACCAATTTAATGGTGAAAATACTAATATTAATAATAGAGTAAATTTCTTTGGAGTACTGTAGGAAAATCATATATATTTTAAAAAGAATACTTCCAAACAACTGCTAACTGAAAACCAAAGGTCAGATTATTTTATTTCTGGCTAGTACAGAAGATATAATGAGGCCATAAAACTAGCAGAAGATCCTGAATAAAACTAGAGAGACAGCAAATCCCAGTTTCATGGCAGTTCTTCAGGCAGACAATAATCTGTGCGTCATCTCAAGGTAAAGAAAAAATCTGAATTTACTTTCATAAAGACTGCTCTCTTATCCAAAATGTATGTCCTGCATAGCCGAAGGGGATGCGTAGGTAAGTATTTTCTATGAATTAAATCAACAGATCTTTGATAGAACTGATTAAATCCTCTTGCAACAAGCTGTAAATTTACTAAGAGTTATTTACTTCAACTATGGATACTCTTATTAAGTACTGCATACTCTTATAGGAAGAAAAGATTAAAACAATGCTTTCACCACTGTATTAATGATATGATAGGAAATAACTAGTGGAAACAACAGATATTTGTGGAAAGAAGACAGAAGGAGAAAGTTATGAGCAGATTCTAAGCAGTTAATAGGTGCCAGCAGCTGTTTAAGGCTGTGACTGCGTGGGAGCACGCTGGGAAAAACCTGGGGAAGGATTGGAATGAGGACAGCGTAGCAGTTACTTAGACATCTGTCAGTGGAACTGTGTTTTCAGTAAAAGTTACTCAATTTCTTTCTCTTCTTCCCTCAGGCAGTGGGGTTTTGGGTGTGAACCAAAGGCATCCTTAATAGGACCTTAATAGGTCTTTGAATTGGTTACATTTTCCTTTACTAAGAACAGGTGCTGTGTGTTACCTTCTGTGGAGCGTGCCAGAGTATTGGGCAGACACTGGGCATATGTTGTATAAATAACCAATACATATGTGGTAAATATATTTGCAATATGCTATTGTCACAAAGTACTGAGATCTCATGAAGTTTCATGATAAAACTGTTTTAACAGGGCAGGGAAATAAAAGTATTAAAATGTTAAGCTTGACAATAAAAGGAAATCAGATATGACACAGCAGATTAATTTACAAGGTTTGGAAACTGATGTAGCATGTAGTAGGAACTTTTGTAAAAAAGATCCCTCTAAATCTCAGGATAGCAACTGATGCAGATATAAACAAGAGCATGTTTTTTGGAATTCAGTTTTCAAATGCTACCAACACATGGAACAACTATCAAGGTATAAAATTCAAAGTAATTACCAGCATCCCAGATTTTGGTGTTTAAATTTGTTTACTTTTAAAGTATCAATTTCCAGAAAGACAGCTACAGGAGGCTATGAAACAGTTTGATATATTCTTCTTCAGCTTGGTGCTCAATGCCAAGCATTTTTTTGAGAGCATGCATAAGCAACACTGAAAAGATTTACCTCAGTTCTCCAGAAAACATAAAAATGTATAAAGATGAATGATGAAAAAATACTTTTTTTATATCCATTCCAGTTTCTATTAATGGAAATCAGTCTAGCTGGAGACAGCAGTAAAAAGAGATAAGAAAATATACAATATTTGGAAGTCTACTTTCTAAACTAGGGTTAAGATGGGAAAAGCCAGGAAAAAAAACAGTTGGCTTGTGATATATAGCAGGTCATACAGCATGATCAAATGGTTCACATTAGCTCTAATCCTCTTATCACTGTTAGTATAAATATAATTCCTGATCTGTCTGGAGCATTTTTCCTAAGAGGTAAAGCATCCATTTGGGCAATGCGTCTCCCCTAGTGAAGTTTTATGACTATGATTTATGACTTAGGAAGTCTATGACTTTTAAGCACACTTTTCCTCTCATAACCAGCAGAGGATGAGCTAGAGAACCAAGAGTGCCTCTTATGATGAACACTGCTATAGATGCACACAGAGATGAAACATATGTAGTCAGAGAATGTCAAACAAAGCAGAAAACCATATGCAGCAAGAGGTTTGCTTCCATATCCAACCACCATATACGAAGAGAATTAATGGTAAAGTCAGCAGTCTGAACTTTGATAGGAAACCATCATAAAAAAGTGTTCTATATGTTGAATGGTTCTGGAGCAGGAATGGAAAATAACCAGAGGATTGGCAGGCAACCAGACAGTGCAACTGGATAGGGTCAAAGGATCGGGAATAAGTAAGACAAGCTGACTCAATCAGCAGGTCTGAGCCAGAGGAGTCAGGAGTAAGTGTAAGAAAAGAACAGACAGACCAGTGTCCACTCAAGCAAATTAAAGATGCATCAGTGTTAAGGTCCAGAGTGACATTAAATTTATTTTTTTGTTTTTGATCCACGAGAACAAAGTCCAACCAGCAAAGGTCGGGTGCAAGCAGATGTCAGGTTCATTAGCATCAGAACAGTCAAGGACTCTCCCCACCCTTGCCAGAGCCATAGAAGACAGGCTCCTGTCTGACTTGTCACAGAAGGGTGCAGTCTCCACCCAGCCATCAGTTCTTATCTTCCCAGGCATCATCCCCTCACCCCCTGCTCTGGCCAGGCCAGGTTCATTAGCATAAGTACAATATTGAGGTGTCTTCCTCCACCCTAGCCAGGGCTATTCACTTTAAAATTTTATTTTGAGGCAAAGAAAATTCCAGTCAGTGAGATCATCAGCAGAATCTCAACTATCAGGGAGAAGCAAAAGCAGCATACATTAAAAGTAGAAGAACCCACCACAAAGGACCATGAAGCCACCAACCTGAAATGGGAGATGAAGACCTCATGCCCAGAGCAGGCTATTTACTACAGTCACACAGAATCAGCTTAATTTCACAAATACCACAATAACTGAAATGACAGGGAACAAGTAGTAACCTGTGTGAAAGGCAACAGAAGAAACTCAGGCTAACTGGAAGAGCTGTGAACAGACACTGCAAAGTCTCTGTCATTCTCCAAATGAAAATGAGGTTGGGGGAAACTGCAGCCTCTCTGTAAGTATCATCATAAGCTCAGTCTGCCCTTGCAGACACAGAAAGTGCTCACAGCACACTGACAGGGAACATCTTACATAGCCAAATAACTGCCTTGGATTTAAAACAACCCAGACAAACAAAACTCTACCAACAGCAATTTTTTCTATATGGTAAATAGTGTATAGGAAGGCAAATTCAATAGTAGCATTGATGTCAAAGAAAACACTGTACTTGCCAATTATACTCTTATTTTTGAGTTAAGATTGAAACAATACCTTTAATTAAAATTATTAAAACCTCAAACAAGGGTTGTGGTTTTTTATAAATGAGCACCATGATTATGACTACAGTTCTTGGAGTGCTCCAAACACATAAAATTATCAGAAGTCTGATTTTTTTTTTTCCTTGAGAACTAGTCTGATATACTGCACAGGCTAAACAGAGTAGCACATCCTTAAAAACTGTTACAATATTTAAATTATCACTTGCAATATTGAGCAATTAAAACTGCTACATATTTCTATTCCAGCTGCCTGTGAATCAAAAGAGCACCATCACATGGCAGAGTCTGTCTGCCAAAATTAAACCAAATCATTACTCATGCTAAGTATGTCATTACTAGACATCAATGAAGGAGGATTTCCTTACCTATGCTTTTCTGTACTCCTTGAGTCTTGGGCATTTTTCAGATACATTTGTATTACCCAATACCTTTCCATTACACAACACAGAGTTATGAACACCACTGCAGTCTCACTGCAGCTCTCTTCAATAGTTTGGTGCAGACACCAGCTTTGCACCTGGCTTGCAGGGGAATTGATGAGATCCTGGCAGCAATGTTATGTAGGGAACTCCAACTGACTCAGCTGAAGGCAAGATTTTAACTAAGGTGTTAAAATTTCCCAATCTATGGAGTTCTTATAGCTAAAAAATCAACTGAAGTAGGTGTTTAATAAACACTTAAATAAGTCTTTGAGAACAATCCAGTTTACTGTTTAAAATGGAACCATTAAGAGCGGCAATAGCTACTCAAGAGCTACACAAACTGATTAGCATTCCCAATGCTTTTGTGAGGGAGAGTGTTACCCCCATCAATCTCAGCACTGAAAAACAGAAATGTAATCTAAGTGACAGGTAGTAATGGTGAAGAATGATTCAAAGAAGACTTGGTGGACAGGCAGGTCTAGCAGACTAGATTTACAAACCATTACCTACTCTTTATGTTTTAGAGAAAATAACAAGGTTAGGAAAAAAAATCCCTTCTAGATACGAACTTCCAAAGGTAGCTCTAGTGTAAAAATACAAAATACAAGTGTCACTGAAATGTGCTATTGTTCTCTGAAGAATCGCACTGGTGGTTATTAATCTGCACACTAAAGAGAGTTTACACACTCTGAGAGGGACTTATTTTGCTTATTTGCATCTGCAGCTTCATGAAAACATTTGATAAAAGATTGAAATGTTCTCTATTAAGCTTTTAAGGTTTATAGTATTCTTGTGATCTCAAATACTATTCGAACTAGAGAAATTCAAAAAGCCAAATGAAAAACTTGATATTTATTACCAAAATACTTGGGCATAATCTGTGCACTTGAGAGGGAAAAAAAAAAGCTTTAGCATAACATTCAGAGGTTTGATATGTTTGATAAACGTTTTGTATACCATATGAGTAAAAGTAAGTTGTAGTTACGCTGTGGATATGGGACATTCAGCTTAGTCTGGGGTTTTTAATCAAGCCAGTTAGTCTTAATCAAGCTTTCTCACCAGTAATAGAGATGCCCATTCAGTCACTGAGCAGAAGACACTTGGATGAAGAAGAGTGGGTAGAAATATTCTTAGTCATGGTTATTGTTAAGAGAAAATATTTTTAGCAGCACAACTAACATTAGTCACAGTTATCTGGTTAACTTCTAAGGAAAAATACAACATAAAATAAATGTTATTTAAAAAACAGTTCTCTGTTTCAGTGAGATGCACAGTAGGAACTGAATTCAGCTCACAGATTAACATACTTAAATTTAGACATCTACATGGGAACTGAGGTTACAGTGCAGATGTAGGTGTTTGGTCTCACCAAGCAGTGCTAAGTCCACCTGGCCTTTAGCTACCACTGTGGAAAGCCTGGGTTATATCTGTGAGCCCCCACAGGTATCACAGATGTCTCAGATACCCCAAGGCAGTTCAATAGCTCCAGGTGCTTATCAGGGAACTGAGTCAAGTTCTGTGTGTTTACAGTCCTGACACAAAAGATTTCATCACAACAGTCACTGGACAGCTACACGGACTCTTCCTAGTGAGCTGAGTAGTCCATAGGCTTCACCAAATGGGATTTTGTTGCTTAGTTGAGAATGCTCTTAGAGACATCCTGAGCAGCAGATATGACTGAGTGATGATGGGGTCTTTGCATGCTTCTGCATAGCAACTGGAAGCCTATGCTATATTCTATGTAATTTCCAGCTGCCTTGTGCACTTACACACTGGCACATATATTAAATGCCATCAAATGGCACTTACATCAAATGGCACATACTGACCAGACCTCCAATTACTACAATGAAGTCTACACATAGAGTTCATATGTGCATATGACAACTAGAGTCAGCTCTTTTAACCTCCAGACAGAACCCCACCACAAGGTACTGTCATCTTCCTGGATAATCTTCCTACCTCCAGTTCAGCCTAAAAGGATTTCTGAAGGTCTTGGGTGATATCTGTCAGCCCTGAGAAACTGTTCTAGAGACCCCAGAGCATCTCTGATAACATTAGGCCCTTATGGCAAGGCATATATGGATTATTCATTGTGTTTCTAACACTAAAGACATGAAGACATCAGTTTTATTTGATGAATCCAATTTTCAAATTCAGTTTCTAAGATCTGGATGGAAAACAGAATCCTTAATGATGTTATAAACAAGTTTGTATCAGAAGCATATTTTGCCAACTTCCACAATGCACCAAGTTGCTATGAAATAACTTATTTACAAGAAATTATATGTTGCACTGGAGGGTTGGTAAATATATTCAGTATTATGACTGAAGTCTTGTCCCACAGGTTGTTTTCCATAAACTGAATGCAGGATTTCTGGATCTAAACTGTATCCTGAGGTAAATAATACTTTGATCAGAACAACGATGTTGTCAGGCTCCTAACAAGTGTATATTCTGCCCTCTGATTTCTAAATTGTGTTCTTTCAACCACTGACAGCCCCAATTTTGTGATAATCAGATTGCAGCTGAGCCATGCAGCTACATTTCCTGTGAAATACTAACAGTGCAGATGAAATTAACAGAGAAATTAAGAGGGTTTTAGACAGCCTGCAAGCCCCAGTATTTTGAGAGTCATTGATCATGCCAGAAAGTTCCATAGAACCAGTCTGCATTGGCAACCACCAGTTTAAATTAGGTGAAATTATTTCACTTACTGGTCATTTCTGTACTATCCAAAATGGCAGAAGTAATAGGAGGGTAAGTTCTCTGCCTGTGGTGTAATTCTATTACACTAATAGCAATAGAGCGTTTGGACCAAAATACTATGTTAGGATTTATAACCATTTCTGAGAGCTGGTCAAATAATGTTTTCATTTCAAAACAACTTCTCAAAAATCAGGAGTATGTAACAGAAAGTAGAGAATTCTGATATTAGTAAATGAAAACATGTGATTTTAAGGTCTATGGCATCTTTGAGGGCCTACAGTAAATTTTTCATAATGGAAAAAAATGGAGTTTTTTTCCACCAGGTAGGAACCTTTTTTTTCCAGGTAGGAGCCACCTACCTGGCATGGAAGGTACCAAAGTACCATCAAACAAATGAAATAAGCCACAGACATATCTTCCTCAGAGAAGACTCCTTTTTTGCATCCACAGCTTGTGTTCTGTGCTTCATGAAATATTATTAGAATAAAAGAAATTTAGAGGGGGGTTGTATATTTCTTTTAGCACAACTTTTAAAAATTACACCCAACACCTCAGTTACTGAGTATCACTTAGTCAGGGGTTTGTTCTCTTCCATCTAGGCTCTGGTTTGAGTCTCACAAGACGAATATCCAAGCTTAAATTTATTGATTTTATTTTATATTGCTTTGAAGAAATTAAAAAATGAAGAATTGAAGAAGTCAAATACAAACCCCAGCACAATCTATGAAGAAACAAAATAACTAAACAGTGTTAAATGTCATTAGCATTCTGGAAATACTTGTAGCCTTTCACAGTCATAAAAAAAAATCTACATAAGGCAGTATTTCTTCTCGAGAACAGTATCAGCAGCCTTTGATTTTGCAGCAAAATGGTCACAAACGTGGCATTAAAGTGTAATTAACTTTTTTTGATCAAGATTCACATCCAAAATCTGTAGCTCAATACCACAGGCATATTCCTCCCATAATATATTTTTCTGATGATTCCAGTGAAACCAGATCAACCAGAATGTTTGCCACACAATTTCCAAGTATGTCTGAAGGTCACACAGTTGTTCACTGCCATAGATTCAAAGAAATCAGCTCAAACATTATTAACAGAAAGCCAGGCACAGTCAGCACAACAGATGCACTATAAATTCCTGGAGAACCAATACAAAAGGAATTTACAATGCAAAGGAAAGGTAAAAGCAGAATTACCTGGGGGACAATAATGATGTAATAATGAAGGAATAAATAATGTTTATTGTGACAGGTGTAAGCCTGAAGATCTTAAGCAAAAAGTGATTATTCAGAAACAACTTAGAAAATAGGAGCTGATGTAAATTTTTCATGAATAGAGGTTTATTTTGTGACAGGAGGGTAACATGTAAAAACAGAGTGAGTTAAGAAATGTTTTGTACAGTCAGAGAAACTAAAAAATGAACTGAAAGAATATGATAAGGGAATAGGGAGGGTCGTAAGTGCACAGCTGGCTTGAGATGGGAAAGATGTCAGTGAAAATAAAAGCAAGAGAAGCAAATAAGTATTTTAATAAAACTCACAAAGTTTATCAGAAGCTTTTTGCCCTGTAAATCGTTTCCCAGAATACAAGCTTTCATTTTCATATATTTGTCAATGAAAAATACTGACCTTTTGTCACAGAAAACAGTTTCCCTTAAAAAGCATTTCCCCACAATTTTCTGATATTCCTTATGAAAAACTGCTGCTAGCCTTATGATACATCTATTCTACTTTCTTGCCCACAGAGATGTACACTTATAAACTTTAAGTTACCTTAGGTACCAGTTACAGCTGTGGGACCGTATGATTCGGTGTAGACTATCAAACTCATCTGAAATACTGCATCATGTTGGCTCCACACATCAAGGTCTGCATCACCAGAAATATCCATACTAATTTAGGATTTACTTGTGTTGGACAGGTCATGCTCTACATTGTGACTACATTTCAGCTTGCAGTTTGACTTGAGAGATTTTCTCCACATTTCTAAGAGCTTGAAAAGCTTCACTATTTCTTTGTATCCTCCAGACTGACCTAAAGACTTTGTGAGGAGGATATGAGCAATTATGACCTGCAGGGCAACTGAGTCAGAGTTGGTAGTGAAATGAAGAAAAACTGAGCTCAGATTCTGCAGATATGAAGAGGACGAAAGAACAATTAGATAAGAGTCCACTGGAGCAAATTCAATGACCAGGAGCATCTAAGACTGGGACAGTAGCTTCAGGGAAATAAAGCTACCGAGCAGAGGCAGAAGGAATGGAAGGGTCTTTCCAGATCTTGCAAATACTGCCCTTAAAGATGTTCCTAAGAAATCACTTCCCAAAGGATAAAAAAATACTCAGAACAATTAAGAATTTATCAAAAAGTATTAAACTCGCTTTACTCAAAACAAAAAATTAATATATTGGAAAATTTTTCTGCCAAGTTTCTCTACTGGAACAGCTAATGAATTACCTACTGTGTTGCAATTCTCTCATCCTCCCCAATGTTTTACATCAGAAATCACTGCTAATAAAGTGGGAGGAAATAACACCTATTTTCTGATAAGCTATTGTCAGAGTAGAATTACTCGGTATAATTTAAATGTTGAAAAAACAAAACCAAAATAACAACCAAAAAAAGAAACCCAACAAAAAAAACCCTCAGCAAATAAACCCAAAAGAAAATGAAACAAAACTAAACTAAGAAAAAAGAAAAAAAAAAAAAAAGATTTTAAAATAAAGGAATCTGAGCCAAATGTCTCCAAACTGAGACAACAATTAATTTCAAGAGAATATCTACTGTCAGTCTCGTGAATTCTTCCCCATCTGCTTCTACTCTGCACTGAGCAGCACAAAAAGAAGTAAATTGAAAACTCTGCCTTCTGGGATTAATAGATCTGGACACAAGACGTTGCTTCCTAAAGCATTAAGTAACTTCAACATTCAATAAGCACATCAGTGAAACAATACAAATGAAAGAGCCCAACCAAGTACTCAGTAGGAAAAGGACCAAGTCATCATGCTTGGCTCTGGCAGCTTTTAGTTGATAGAGTGATATAAAGTAAATAAAAAAACCTGCCCTAATACTCTCATGGTGATTGTCCAGACCCCATAAACCACCAGAAGTTACTATTATCATTATTTGGTATTGTTTGGTATTTTGGGATAGTAACTTTGAGATCAAAGCCTCTTTGTGCTGGGCACAGAGTGAGAAACTAATTAAAAACTCACCTGCTCTCTTACTCTCTGAAAAGGATTTTTCAATCCAGCATAACTGCAGGTAAGGTTTTGGAATCTCCACATGGGAAGGTGGTGCCTTCATAGTCTCCATGTGGAGACCATACAATGATACTTCAACACCAAGAATTCTAGTGTCTATAGCTAGTTTGAAACAGTAATTAATTTCAGCACCTTGCCAGTAGCATGGAAGACTGAAGATTAAGCCCAGAACGATCAAGCCTAACGATTAAACCACCCAAAAGTCAAGTACTGTTACTGGGATTTTTCTATATCCAAAGACATTCCCATAATAAGCCTGTGTAATACTGACTGCACCCCTAGTAAATAAATCCAAAGAACATTTTCAGGTATTAGCAATACTGCCTGAGCTCATTCATATGATCTAGAGGACTCTTTTGGAATAAGAAATCTAGAAGGCAGGCTTGTTTAGTAATTCAAACAGCGTGAAATAGCCAGAAGGTGTGATTTCTTTAGATTAATAAAGAATAACCCTAAGGACTCTGAAGTCAAAGCACAACTAAAGAACCAGTCAAAGCTTCAGCACTTCATCTCATCAGACTTTGACAGTATGTCCTGAGAGAGGCTATTTTATCTTCAAAGTGACACAGACTCTTAAGTTTTGTTCACTGAACCAGGAATCTGGTGCGGAACCAACTGCAGTCACATTACCAATACTGAAATCCATTTTAAATACTGACAGGATTATACTGACCCTCAAAGGCCACAACATCTTTCAAGTCTTTTTCTTACCTTCCATCAAGGAAGGCATTTCTGACTAACTAAACCTCTATGTGCCAAAGCTCTGTTGTAACTGCTCTGACTTAAATAAACTCTGACTAGTTATAGACCTGATCTTAGAGAGTTAATGCCCTCCTATATACAGTGTATTCACCATTTCACATAAAACAATGCCAAGGGAGCTTTTTGCCTAAAAAAAAAATAACAAGGAAAATCATGTTCACATACCAGTTCTACAGCTGTCTCTTCCTCGCCAGGCAGTCTGTGAATACTTCCTCTTTCATTTTATAGCCTGTATCTCCTCTATCAGCATTATAGCTGCAGGATAGCCCCATGGCCTAGTGACTGTGGAGAATGCTGCCACAGAAAAAAAAGTGCCCCAAATGTTCATTTCTTCCCTAACAACTACATTGTGGAATAATTGCAAAGTAAAGTATGTACCAACTCTAGTACAGAGGCTTTTATCCTGTGCTTGTCAGTAAATAAAGTACAAATTAGTAATGGGCACTGACTGATGGCTTAAGAAGTGATTTATAAATTTTAACTGAACATTATAGCATCCCTGAGAACTCAGTTCAAGACTTTTTTTTTACTTTTTTTTTTTTTTTAATAACTCTGGCCTTAATTCAGTAATGTACTTAAACAAATTAAAGCTTTAAAGCTTAAACATTTAAGCTAAAATCAGTAAGAGTATCACTAAGAGTGTCACAGAATCATAGTCATAGAGTCATAGGACGTTAGGGGTTGGAAGGAACCTCAAAAGATGATCATCCAGTCCAACCTCCCCTGCCAAAGCAGGGTCACCTATAGCAGGTCACACAAGAATGCATCCAGGTGGGCTTTGAATGTCTCCAGGGAAGGAGACTCCACAACCCCCCTGGATATCCTGTTTCAGTGCCCTGTCACCCTCACAGTGAAAAAATTCTTCCTAATATTTATATGAAACCTCCTACACTCCAGTTTATAACCATGTGCCTCTTGTCCTCTTATTAGGCACCCCTGAGAAAAGCTTGACTCCGTCCTCCTGGACAAACATGATAAACATTGATGTCACCCATCATTCTCCTCTTCTTCAAGCTAAGAGCCCCAGCTCCCTCAGCCTTTCTTCATACAGGAGATGTTCCACTCCCTTAATCATCTTAGTCGCTCTGTGCTGGACAGAGTATCCACACACACCAAAATATTCACATTCATAAGTAACCTACTGAACTGCAGCCTTTGCAAGGGAGAAGTAAGGGCCTTTGCTAAAAGTCTCAGGTGCCCTATACATCAGGAAAGATCTATACAATTCAAAATTCAGCATTCAGCAGCATCATTCACTGCTCAGAAAATTCAACCCTGAACTGTTTCTATGAAAATGATGCTTTTTGCACTCTTAACTGGAATATATGACTAATCAAAAATAAACTGAGCATCTTGCTTTCTTAAATTTTGGAAAGACAATAAAGTGCTGATTCCCATGATTCATTACATGTGTTTGTCAGAGGTGCTCAAGATGAGAGAATGAATGTCCTTCTTTAGCTATTTTCTAAAATGTCTATCATAGGGATCTTCAAGTACAAAACAAAGACATCAGAATAAGGTCAATAATTGCAGAAAATGTACCTTTCTCATTACCCCTTCATCATCTCAGCTGCCTTAATAATTTGCTTATTCATCTTTTTTCTCTGCTCATTCTTTTCACATCACAATAATCCTCACCATCATAACAAATCCATCTTATTTTATCAGGTAATTTGTTCAAAAGGGCTCTCCCTGTCATCCAAGGGCAATGAGAAATGTCATTTCAAGACCACTTCTGACTATTGCCTGGATGAGCAGGTGGATAGAGTAGGAGTAAGTAAGCACCTGCCTGCTGGGGACATGGTTCTTGGCTTGTGCTCTGTCACTTAACCTTATTTTATCTAACACTAACTTCTAATTCAAAAACACCGGGTTTCATTTTTTAAGTCTAATTCTTTACTTTTGTTTTAGGCAAGCAACCCTTCTATCCCTGAAAACTCAGCCTGTGTCTAGTCAGCAGAAAGAGAACAAGGGATGAGGAATGAAGAGGCACATCACACTAGACTACCCTAAAAATGCTGTGGGGATTGTCTGCTTTAATGAATAATGAATCACAAGTACAAGTCTATTTGGAAACTCTCCAGCAGCTCATTCTCGTTCCCTCAATGACAATACTATTGGGATAAGAAGTTAGAGCCAACAATGTCACAAAGATCAAAACAGCCTTAAATAATGTTGACTTCTGTATTTTCAGCTCAGACATCAGCTTCTGGGTACAATGAATTGTCACTGTAGGAGAAACTGATCTGTTTTGGGATACTGCCTCTTTTGTGGGCAAATAACTCCTTCAATTAAAAAACTTGAGTAGCACCACTTTACACAAAGTCAGCATAAAATATCTCAATACTATGATATCATTACAAAAATCATAACCCTATGAACAAACAGCCCTTATTCTCATCATCTGTGATGTAGCAATTAATGCATTTCATACCAGCTGTTCCATACAGGGCAAGCAAACAAATCTGAGAAGTTAATAGCAATTTCAGGGGAGCATTAAAATTTATGTAATCATGCTAAGTCTTAAAAGATAACCTTGACCAACTGTTTGCTTGTATAATACTTCCATGGGAATCTTTTAAAAATTGCACTTTTCTAGGCTTCAGTAACCCCTCCTACCATTCTCTTTTTCCTCACCCAATATCCAAAAAGTTTCCTGCCCTGTGTAAACTGACTTGAACCATCAATACACCTTTTTATGAATCAGCTTTAACACTTGAGTCCTATGTACTCTGGGTAAGTATCAGTGTACCAGTTTGGTCACGAGAAGTTGGGAATGCCCTGAGGAACAGTTTTGCCTGTGTATCAAAACCCCCATGTTCTGTATTAGGTCCATTCAGACCCTTTCCACCACATCTCTCAATGTGTGCTGGGAAGTTTGAGCTCTCCAGCTTTGGACAATGACATCTGGGGTTGCAGCCCTAGGAATGGGTAAAGATTGAATCACTGATTCTTTGCTGTTCTCATGACAGCCACTTAGACTGATTTTTTGAAACAGTGGTTTTATTTAGGATATATAACATTGTCATATAGGATATATAGCATTGTCTCAGGTTTAAATTAATGGATTTAAGTATCTTCTACCATAAAAAAAACCCCAACTTTAAAGTCTGTGAGATTTTTCTTCCTTTGCTGTCAGAGGTTAGATAATAAGCAGAGATCTAAATAAGGCTATGTCTGTCTTTTAGCCAGATAATGCCTTTAATGCTTGTGTGGCATAAAGAACACAGGCAATGGAGCTGCATTATATTAAATCATCCATTGACAAAATACGGAAAACATTTGAAGATAATTAATCCTATCTTGCAATCCTAAAAGTAACTTTGCTGCTTTCACATCCCTTCCTATTTAGACATTATCATTCCATGCTGTCAAAATAAATAAATTTATTCACATACATGAATCATGTATTAAACTTCTTAGACTGATTTGCACACAAAGAAAAACAATTATGGATAAAGCCAACATTGTAAACTGCCCTTTTTGGGGTTTAATGCTAATCTCTAGAGATCTTCCACTTGAAAAGTGGCTCTTTTAGTCATATTTATTGACCCTAAACTAGAAAAAAAAAAAGTTTTAGAGCTTTTGCCTCTTCGTAATATGAGCAGCCACATAAAATGGCAAACATCCTTCTCCTTGTCCTCAATGTATGTAATGCTGGCTATCTTTGTCTTGTGCTGCAGTAATGCAAAGAAATATTTATCTGTTCTGATTAGTGAATTGTTGAAAAAAAGTTCATATCTGGAGCTGGGAATTTCCTAGTGTGCTTGTCAATGAACTGCATATTTACAATCTATACAGCTGAGGTAAGCAGGCTGAGAAGGGAGAAAGAACAATTGCCATCTGATTTTTGAGGATTCTCCATGTACAGTGTCACTGCACCAAGAGAAGGAAGTGCTCTCTGTGGTTCTGTGCTCCTTTCCCACACCAGCTTGAGAGACCACATCAAGGTCACAGGGAAGTTAAAAAGAAGATGGAAACATGGACTTTTGAGGCAATTTTTTTTTCTCATCTAGAACTTTCCGAATACCTCATCAAAAAATTGCAGTCATACGCGCAAATCTTTTTGCAGTTTTGAAGTCACAGCTCCTTTATTTTAAGGGGATTTATATGGAAATAAACTCATATGAAGCTCAATCCTGACCATGTGGTACAAGCAGCTGTGGTACATGGTAAGTGATGAAACACCTCTTATGTTGAATAACTTTTCATACACAGAGGCAAGAGCAACCCAGTCTCCTAGGAAAAATTTGAGGGAAACCCACTGAGAAGAACCTCTCCTTCCTCTCCCTTGCTTCACCACCATTTCCACTCTTTCTCATCTTTCTTGTCTCTACACTGATATTGAATACACAAAGCCAGCTGAGGCTACATTGTACTATTTTATTTGAATTCTCAACAGTATTCTTTCTGGTGCTAGCAGCTGACACTGCATTGCCCCAACCAATTACTCATCTTTTCTACATCAATGTTCTTTGTCAGCCTGTGTATTATGCTACGCAGGCACACAAGGAGGCAATCACTCTGGGAGGACCAAACCAAACCTGAAGTCCACATTCTGCTTTCAGAAACCAGTCAATCATAAACAAATCTTGGGCAGATTTGTATAAAATCTAGTATTTCACAATTTCTGTCTGTCACTGGGTAAAATTTTGGGTTGCAGTTTTTTGAGTTTCGATTAAAAAAGACAATTTCCTCACAATGTGCTCATAATACAGAAAGTTCTGGTTTCCATTGAGTTATCCTTATTAAGATGCAGTTCTTGGGAACAATTTATTGATTTCTTTTTGGATACTGGCCTAGGTTTCTGGCCATTTCTACATTCCTTTATGCAGACTGTTGCAAAGATGTAACTCAGCCATCTGAACATTTAATTCTTTCCATCTACGTGGTGTTTTAGTTTTAAAAATATTGGACGGATGCATCTGATGAACTTTGGAGGTTTTCTGGAGTGCCTATGGATTTACAAAAGTAATTAAAACAGACTGCAAGGTATTAGATATTTTAATTCAAAATGAAGAATAGAAAAGCATATTCCAAAAGCTTCTCCCCTTCAAAAGTATTACACATCAGCTTCTTAGAACACAGACACACTAATATTCTCACAGGTTTATCAATGTTAGTATTTCTGCCTCTTCTGTACTTACTTTAATATTAAAGCTAGAGGAATATGAAAACTCTTTACTTTTAATAGAGATCACCAGGCTTAAAAGGTTGAGGCACAGAGTACACAATCTTGTTGGCCACATTCCATTGCTACATTTTGATGATGCTGTATTTCTTCTCATAGATTTAAATGATGTGTAAAATTTCTAATGCTGACAACTTCATGTGGTGTCCAATCCAAAATTCATTCAAGTCAACTAAAGTCTTCTAGATTACAAATCAAAATCATCTATAGTCATATTAGAAAATAATGTATTTATCAAAGCAACCTTTAAAATACTTTTTAGTACTGCAATTTTTTTTCATTCTTAGTTTCATAAAATATTAAAGCAAACAATTTAAAGGTTTTTTAATCATAAATAATTTCTATCTTTTTTACAAACAGGCCATACTAGTTTGCTTTCAAATTTAATTTTCCAGGTAGATGATTACCAGTTGCTAATGCAAAATGGAACTGGTTTTAATTTTATATATTGTATCTTGTATGTCACAAGATACTATGTAAGATCAGGCTAAATCAAATAATTAAAGGTATGCATAAAAAATTAAAAGTAACTATGTCACGTATGGCTTTTTCAAATTAAATTCTGTATGAGGTACTCTATTTTCTAAGTGTTCTTAATAGACTTTCCCTGAAAAATGTGTCAGTAAATTTGTATTTCTCTGCACAAATCCACCCAAATCAAGGCAGGAGTTTACTACTTCATTTCTTAAGTACATCAAGCATGACTAGCAAAGTATGAACAGTGAAAAATCCTCAAGTTCAGAATACTTCTGTGGTTTTCCAGTGTTAAAATAGGAAAGTGTCAGAACTGCAGTCAGACTTTTCATGGCACTTTGAATCTGAGAGATCAAAGTGTCAAAAATAACTATTAAAAAGACTTTATATAACTTACGTACACAGGACCAGATTTTACTTAAACTCAGACCACCAGTTGAGTACCTGAGAATCTCATGTAACTTAAGAACAATAATAGTAAATTTTAAATTGCTAAAGAAAAACACTGTTACAGCTGAATTAAACAAGAAGTCAATGAAAGGATAAAATCTGCCATAAATATGGGCAAATATGGAGACATTTTTACAGATTGATTTTTTTACATGACCCACCACTAAACCACGTCCCCAACACTACATCCAGGTGATTTTTAAACACATTCAGGGATGGAGACTCAATCACCTCCCTGCAGAGCTTGTTCCTGTGCTTAACAACCCTTGCTGTAAAGAACCTTCTCCTGATATCACACCTAAATCTCCCAACTCAACCTGAGACCATTTCCTCTTGTCCTGTTACCTGTCACCAGTGAGAAGAGACCAACCCCACTCTCACTACAGCCCCCTTTCAGGTATTTGTAAAGGATGATAAGGTCTCCCCTCAGCCTCTGTTTCCCCAGACGAAACAGCCCCAACATCCTCAGTCACTTCTCATAGGATATGTTTTCCAAACTCTTCACAAGCTTTGTTGCCCTTCTTTGGACCTGTTCCAGCACCTCACTGCCTTCTTTGCATTGAGGTGAGGTGCCCAAAACTGAACACAGTACTCGAGGTGGGGCCTCACCAGTGCTGAGTACAGGGGGAGGATCACTTCCCTTGTCCTGCTAGGCACACACTTTCTGATACAAGCCAGACTGCCATTGGCCTTCTTGGCCACCTATCCTAGTGAGGCCTGTTTCTCTACTTGTAAAGCTCTTTGCCTTGCAAGTTACTTAGAGCTAAAATGTATTATATTAATGCAATCATCATTCTTACAATGATGGATGTTCTCAGAGTGCTTCCTTTTATCTCGATTGATACAGTAGGAGAGCCAAATTGAGTCAAGTAATGATAGAAACACCATACTTCTCTGCATCTGTTAGACATCAGCCTATGCCAATGTGCAATATTGACCTAGAGTAGTCATTTATAAAACTTTCCATCTTCCTCTTGCATTGGAGTCCCTGTGCACCTTGGAGGATGCCTTCAACACTTACTTCTTCCTGCTCTTTCCTGCTCTGGGGGTTTTGATGAAACAGTAAATATAAATGGCTGTTCCTTCTTCTTTCCATGGAGTCTCAATATAAAAGCAAGCCCATGGACTTGAGTGGTGCATTAGCAGAACTGCTGTATTCCAGACCCTTGTAAAACTGGCTCCATCAGCTTCCATTTCCTAGTTGGACTCAGTGATCTTCAGAGGTCCCTTCCTGTGTCGTTCTGTGTCCCCTGACATTCTGTAAATCCTGATGTGCTTGTGTCCAAAGAGTATGGGTAACCAAGGAACTTCATGCTGCTCAAAATAGCTATTGAAAATAGAAAATGCATGTTTTTCAAATTTAGAGTATATTCTATTGAGCATTGCAGGAATGAATTATTTACTCCCTCATATACCTGACTAATGAAATGAGCTCTAAGCAATCATGTTGCTTGTCCAACTATCCATCAAAACTTTTCAAACACCTTTCAGCCTACCAGTTATTTTTAATTGAATTCAAAGGAGAAGGAAGGTATTAGAGATATTGTATTTCAAAAGCTTGTTCACACAGGACGGAAAATATAATCCATATTAATGCCAAGCTTGAAAGGCTGCTCAACTCCTTACTTTCTCTAACGGGAATGAAAACACATGGGAGAAAGCCATTATGAACACCTAAACTACCAAAACCAAAGTTTTAATTAAAACTTCCACTTTATTAAACATGCAGTAATTGAAATATAAGACAAAACTGCATGGTACAGAAGGCTTTGTAAGTTCTCTTACTCTTTTCAAGACTATTCTTGTTTTATCTGCCCTCATTCAGACAAACCCGAACTCTTCTATCAAATGTGTATGTAGATTTACAAAGAAGGTGATGAAAACAGAAGAAAAATTTCTCACATATTGAGTGGGTTCATCCTCTTTAAACTATTATCTATGACCATTACTAATGGAGAAGCAATGGATCCTTCACTCAGAAAGATAAAGTTAGGCAAGAAGGAGAAGGATGTCAGGATTTGTCAGTGTACTGAGTTTATACAAAAAAGATTATGGTATTTCTGGTACCATCCTGAATCTGGCCTAGAGATCTGGGCTACAGCCAGACTGCTGAACCACTCTATTCTAAACTGTGGATGGGATTCAATCAATAACTAATAGTAAAATTAATATAAACTATGCTAAAGATAGGCAACACAGAAATACAAATATAAGCCTATATATAAATAATGCTATTATTTTAAAATTCATAGGTCTTAGAGTAACTGCATATAAAATTCAGGTGCTTTATTTACATAGAATCAAAAAACTTCCCAAGGGCTGAGTGACACTTCATACTTGCCTGTGTAGACTACATGCTCTACATACAAAAGAGAAGCCAAGAAAATTCCTTGAAACAAAACCTGGTGAGTGAAGGCTGTAAAGCCAACTCCAGACTGTCAGTCCCTAATAGCAAGACAGCAGGAGCTCTGTACACACCAGCGAACTAATTCAGGTGCTGTTGTTGAACTGTTTGATGGTATAACATAGGTAACAATTTGGGCAGGCTACTTCCAATGAAGTGAATGCCCTGGTACCTATGGGGCTTGTGTCAAAGCTTAATAAACTAGAAGTAGAAAGAAAGAAAATAAAAAAAGAAGACATTCAGTTACTTTCCTTTTGTCCTAATTGCTGTAATTTTCCCTGTTAAACTCTTATCTCATTTTCCTGAGCCTTTTACCTGTGTTGTCTTTCTTAACTATTTTCTTTATATGTTCTGTTTCTCCTGGCATTTACAGAAAGGGTCTGCTGAGGCCCAGGTCCAAAGGAGACTATCATCTGCATACCACGTTACACTGATCCAGGTTCTCTCCATCCATTATAACAGTAGGTATATGCTATGCTAGGAAAAAAAAAAAAAAAAAAAAAAAGGTGAAAACAGGAAGAGAGAAGAATTCTGGGACACCTTCCCTTACTTTTACCTAATAACTGAGTTGTGTCTCATCTGTGTATCTAATCCCAGATCTGTGATCTGTTTTCAGATGTCACACATGGAGGAGATGTTCACTTGCAACAGCTGAACTTCATAAAGACAGAGTACATGGAGTGTGCTTTGTCTATGTGTATTCACTGTATGCTCTGCTGTTTCCTTGTTTCATTTTCAAATAAATTTCTCTAGAGGAAAGAAAAGCTCAACTAAACATTGCCTTTTTTTTTTTTTTGGTCCAATTTTCCCTTCCCTGTGTGTCTCTCTTGAGCTTCGGAAGACGGGTTGATGAATGCAGACTCAGAGCTGAGGCTCGACACGTAACACCACAGCTGAGTCCTGCACATGACTGGTGGGAATGGGGCACTGCACGTGCTGCTTTGGAGATAAGCCATGGTGACAGATGACTGCACGGGAAGTGCCACAGCAGCTCTGTGTCTGTGTGGTACTCTTGTTCAGCACTGCTGGGGCAATGACTCCGTGACTGCTGCAACAATTGCTGTGGCAACCCTGGCTGACAGAATGGCTGCCCCTGGCCAGAAGAAAAGTCAGAACACAATTCACGGATTTTTTTTTTTTTTTTTTTTTTTTTTTTTTTTTTTTTTTTTTGTAGCTGTGGAGTTTGAAATAATAGGTTTGTATTACTGCACATATGAGGAACTGACAGTGGCATAGTGGTCATAGCAAAATCCTGTTTTATAGACAAATCTGCAGAGGCAAGAAGCCAGATTCATGGACACCATACAAACCAGACACCAAAAACTCTAGCAGAGTCCCTGCCAGGCTGAGGTGTTCTGAGGAAAAGTGTAAAAGGTAAGGAGCCCCAACCTGCAAAGACCTGAAGGCACAGGAGACTTCTGGAGTTTTGTGTCTCCTGAGAGAATTTTGATTCAGGTAAAACACAGTTTACAGAGCAGTGAGCTGCTATTGCAAGGACTTTGCTTCCAATCCTGGTAACAAGACAAACTAAAGAGTTTTCCATCGTCTTAGAGGAAGAAAAACTGATTGCTCAGTCAAGGCTGGTTGCTTTTTTTGTTGTTTTTCCCTGATTTTTTCTTATTCCTTTGCAGCTGCATAGCTCCCAGAGGCATACAGACTCCCAGGAGACTCAGATGCAGGATTAGGTTAATTTTTAATACCTGGTGAAGGCATGTCTGCTGCAGATGACAAGGAATGTCAGGAACTTCTGCTGCTTGTGATGCAAAGAGAGAAGTCTGTAACACCCATTTTTATAGCAAGCATGATTTCTGCCAGAGGCTCTTAAATAGCAAAACCTGAAAGTATCTGAGAAAAAAACTACCAGTAGTTTCTGCTCTCTTTTCTAGTACGTGAAGAGGCATTATACTTCGTATCAGTCTCAGCAGTGGCATTCTTCATTATGTGAAATTCAGTCTCTTTTCCAGTCCTGCTAATATTAGAGGCAATGGGTGCAATGCATCTCTTCTTGACATTGATGAAGAAATGAGAATGAATTATGAAAGAGACCATAATCAGATAATTTTCCTGCTCACTCACAGAAATACTTGTCTCATGGATGGAACCATAGACTAAATACATAAACCACCCTTAATCCTCTTGGTTTTCTTTAAAACTACATTCCTTTTATATTGAGTTTTACACTCCAGTTTCCACATGCTTTCATTAATTTATAGAACTTTCTAGACCTAGACATCTTAAAATAGCTGAGCTTCCGATAGGTTACATGCTATAATTTATCATTGTCAAGAATGCAGAATTTTGGACAAAGTATCTCCAATGTAATCTCAGTTTTACATGAGTCTTCTTTTAATAAGAATTCAAAATCTCTTTGCCCATAAAAAAACCCAAAACAACACAGTTCAACAAAAACATGTCAGAGAGGATTGTTCTGTGTGGCTCAGAAGAGCTTCTGAAGGGACAAATATCTTCACCTGTTGCAGGTAGAATTATAACTCCTTAGGAACTGATGGAAAACTCAGGGAACCAATCCAAAAACCAAGCATTTCCTCTTAAAGTCCCTGACTATGACCATACAACTGCAAACAGTCACAAAGGGCAGCTCCTGCCTGTTAACTCCTGAGTGTCGAGGGACCATTAGGAATTTCATGCTCCAAGCACATCTGGCCACATCTTTTGCACCTACCTGGCAGGTTGGTCAGCTGGAAAGAAGTCCTGTGTAGACCCAGAGCCATGTATACTCTTCAAGAGCAACACAGATGACTTGCAAGAAGTACAGAAACAGCAGGCAGGAGTTTGAGATAAGACTCTGATACAGAGATCCTGCACAGGCTTCTGCATACATCTGTGTTTACCTCTAAGTGAAAAGCTTATACCATCCAAATGCTGACCCACATTTTCAGTGGTGAAGCAGCTACATAAATGACAAACAAAACCATAAAGCAGTATGACTTCCACAATAGAAAAAAACCCACATTCCTGTTTCTTTAGGCTGTACATTAGCTTGTATACATGCTGTCAGACACATATAGGAGTATAATTCTGTTTAAAATGTGCATCCTTTTCCTAAATTCAGTTGGGTTTTGTGACCCTTTTTAGGGACAGAGTTCCAAAGCCCAAGATTAACTGCAGAAGATCAGCCTCCTGCTACCCTCCTCCTACCCAGTCGGGACTGATTTAACCCCAGTATAACACAGCTTCTGTCCAAGTGCCTGCAGCACATTGATAAAAGTGGGTTTGAGCTACAATGGCCATTTTTTACCGGTGTACCTGAAGGTGCAGGCATATGCAATTTGTCTGACATTTCCATTACAGGGCTGATTGTACCTTAAAGTGCAGTAGCCATTTGCTACATAATCATGAGTCAGCTCTCATTCACTTGGTGAGTACAGATCGTTTTCTCAGGAACAAATCATCTTTCAACAGCTACAGAATTCTCACAGTGGCTTCTGACCTAAGAAAGTGTATTTGTCCCCATCTTCCCATTCTAGAATACACATGGCAATGATTAACAGGATCTATATCTCTTTTCAACACATTTTTCTAACTACCCATAATTAGTATCCATAAAAAGGACTGAAGTAGCAATTAACTAAATAATGCATGCTGCTCATCAAAAAAATATAAGTTTTCTAAAAGCGACTCAAATTAAAGCCTTTTTCACCACTTATCCTCTTGCAGGTTACTCATCCATCAAGCAAGAAATCATCATGTACTGCTCCAGATCCCTAACTTTTCAGTTGAGAGTTATAGTGCTGTCTTACACAGTGATATCTGACCACTCAAATACTGCTGGTTTACTTTCCTAAATGGCTTATGGGGTGTCTTGATTAATTCATGCCCATTCGATCCAGTAATTCAGTTCTTTCAAGTTCCTGACAGTTCCTGAAAGCTAAGGGTGCTCAGAACCCTGAGAACATGGAGCTGGATCAAACTTTTCTGATTTTCTATTGAAGAAACACTAATGGTCTGGATCCCTGATGTTTTTAACATTACATACATGTGCCACCAGACTCAAAGCTGGAGTCACGGAGTTTTATTAAGAACATTTGGAAGCAGCCTGATGAAAGCCAGCTCTTCCCCATCTCTTGTGGGAGAGATGTATCCGAAAACAATTCTTCTGTCAAATATAAATTAAAGGGCTTTATATTGCTAATTTTTAGAGGGATATTTTGAATTAATATGGGAACTACAGATGAACAGCAGCATAGACAGTGAGAGAACCCCATAATGTTTAATATCACTCCATCAAGAGCTATATTTAGGGATTTACTAGAAGGAATGCTAATCCATGGTGGCATCAGCCTTGATTATGGTTCTTACCTTTACGTGTCACAGGAGCTGAGTGGTTTGGGTGATGTTTCAAGAGCATGGAAGGATGGACAGGCAGTCAGCCTGAAACAGTCATTTAAATTTTTGACTGACTAGGGTTTCTCATGCCCTGGCTGAGGTATAAATGATTCCCTCTTAAAATCCAATTACAAATACAGTCAAGGCAGGAGGTATAAGCACTTATTTCCTCACAACAGGAATCCAGGAAATTTTCAGTCTGGGAAAGCAGATGCTTACTAGGTTGTGCAGTTCTGGGAAGTATATCTGCTGGATCACTTTCTGGGTTGGTGGATTTTAGAGCACTGGATTTTACTTTGGGTCCCTGCATCTGAACCCCAGCTAGCTCTTTAAAGCTGAGGAAATCAAAACCCCTAACAGGGAGAAGGGGTGGCCTCAGTAAAATGAAGCTTCAATAAACCTGAGAAGACTTTTTAACCTTGCAGTTCAGGCAACTTCATTTATGTTTATAAATTCTAATTTAATTTCTAAATCAGAAAAGGTCTAGCTAATCAAACCCAGCACACTAAAAAGTATTTCTGATATAGTATTATTCTAATTCATATTCTGCAATTCTTACACTATACCAATCTATACTTCTATATTAATAGTCTAGGGAGAGAAACAGACTTTCCAGCAAATCTCTCCAAATTCACACAGCAATCTGTTGTTCTGTTACAAAATAATTACTTTAACAACTTCTCCTACTGCAAAAGTTCCAGTATTATAAGTACATCGAGTTCTACTGCCCAGATTAGACAAAAAAAAAAAAAAAAATCCTGTGCAGGGAGTTTTACACAACTATGAGTTAAAGAACTTACTTAGAAAAATAATAAAGAAACACATACCAGAAGGTAAGAAATTTCATAACTGAAAAGAAATCAAACATCATGTGCAAAACAAGGCACTGCATCCATATGGAAAGGCAATAAGGCTTCCTGAAAGGCTGACTTCTCCATTTATTTCTGAAAATCCATGAAATTCACACACTTATGTAATTAACATTCTTCTTTGAGTTCAAGGCACATTAAAACATTGCATATAGATGTCCACACTTAACCAATAAAACTACAGTCATGCTAGTTACAGTCTACATGTTCTTGTTTCCAGTTACAGAATTTGTAGTGGGTTGAAAAACAAACAAACAAACCACAACACCTAAAAACTTAACAAAAATGCATTTAATACAGCCTCTGTGGGTATATAAATGCACAGGTATACTCATCAAAGAAAATACCAAAGGGGAAAAAAAAAAGCCATTTATATTTTTTCATGTTCAAGTATGCTCTCTCTTGAGAAAAGTCTCAATAGTTGCCTGGTATTTGCTTAAAGTCACTGCATTAGTAATAGGAATTGTCATACTTACTAAACAGTCTTTCAAGTAGGCGAACACCTTAGCAGAGCAATCGGGAGTCTGCGGGATCTGCAGCACAGAGGGCTCGGGAAACAGGGGCACTGTAGGGAGCCAGGGGATCACAACACTTGGGGTGACTGAGGCTCCAAATTCTCTGCTTTGTGAGAAGAGGAGATTGGGAGGAGGAGCCTCCAGTCTCCAAGAGACAGCTAGCACGAGTGACTCAGCTGCAAGCTAGAAAATCTTAAGCACAGAAAGAAACAGCCGTATTTATTTGTGTGATATCTCAAAAGGAAGTACCAGAGAAGTTCTTAAAGCTTCTCCTAACCACTAAGCAAAGCCAAAGCTCCTCCAGCCTCTATCACACCTGCAGTGCCAGTCTTTCGGCAATAACACAAGCATCTAGCCCACTGCACACGCAGTGGCAGCATGAGTGTGCAAATACTGAAGACCAAAGGTCTGATCTTGAGAGATAGAAGTTTTTTCCTCTGACCGCAAAGGAACTTCAAGACACTCAGCCCCTGCTAGCACCGGGGGCACTGAGAAGTTAGATAAAAGTTTTGTCTCTTAATGTAGCCTCAGTAAGATCTCCCACAGAGCCTAAACTTTGGACAGCTTTTCCTTTTTAGAACAAATGAAGGATGTTCTATAGTGCTCTTTATGCATGTGTTTTAAAAGTAAATATAACTCAGTACCTGAGGCAGCTCCCATTTCATGCTGTGCCTTGAGGCTGCCCAAGGTGGGTTTAGTTGGGGCATTTAAACCAAGGGAAAAAAAATCTATCTTGCTCTTAAGCATTCTGATTTATATGAGATAAAGATTCTACAAACTATAGTTCATAAACTTCTTACAAAACGGAGGTATAAACTCCTTGTTCTTTAATATGTCATGCTTGCAGCTAAACTACCTTCTAAATTTCCAGAAACAGAATATTTTCCCAGCAAATTAATCAAAACCATATTTAGGTACTTTCCAAAGGGCACTTACTGACCCAGGGAAAAACCGTAGATCCAAACTATTATATTACTGAGTACAATTAGATCATATGAATTGCAACCTACAAGTTAGTATTTGGTTTGCATGTACTATTGTCCAGGACGGGATTTTTTTGTCCCTTTTCCCTCTTCTGTATCTAGATTTTTATTAGAAAAATTAGCAGTAGAGAACAGTCATTAGCTCTGTAAATACTGATATCCCTATATTTAGGCCCAAAGTTTTTTTCATGGTAACTATCTTGCAAGAATTTGGTCAGATCTGCAAAATAATACTAGTCTGATACTACAGCCACACTATACAAAATCTCAGAGTTGGCCCTCTACCAGTATTTTCTGTATGTACCTTTTTATAATCATCTACAAAAAACAAGTATTTTGACACTCTTACATCTAAGACAACATTCATTGTTAAGGAAGGCTCAAGAAACACTCAACAATTATTAACAGTCTGTCCTCAAAACCCCCTCTGTCAAGTACAGTAGTCCCACTCTCTTGAGACAGGCAATTTAATATATCCAAGTGAACAAGACATGGAAACCCTATTTAACTACTCAGCCTCCTGAGATCTCAGGGGCATCTTACTTCACACCAGGAACCCAAAACAGCATTTAGAGGTATCTAGCTTTCACACATCCAAAGTCCCTACCATGCTGCCTCAGCAGAATTAGCTAGTGCTTGTGCTGGCAATAATTCAGACACACACACTTTCAGCCACATAGGTGTGTAATTTGTTACCTTGCTCTAAGGTTACCTACTGTGCCCCAAAGGTACCATGTGCAGTTCAGCCAAGAAGACAGAGCCACTTCTTCCAAAGGAAGAAAACACTTGGCTACTACCCATCTTTATTATATAGGCAAGCATTAAATATTTAACATAAAGTAATACTTAAGGCATTCAACCAGATACTATAAAAGCTGGGTTTAACTCAACATCCTGAGAATATTAAGCCAACATACCACCCACTCCCACTCCTTCACCTCAGTTGAAGCTCTTTAGGCTCCTTTTTGGTCCTATTTACCTCTCTCCAGAGAGAAGCCACAACTCTCCTCTCCCTCCTGCAGCAGTACAGGAGTTCATTTAGTCCCTCCAGCTGTATGGACCATGCACTGCTTGCATCAGGAGGGATTAATGTTTTGCTCAGCACTCAGAGCAAAGACAAGGCTGTGATCTGTGGGACCTTGTCCAAGTCACTTTGCCTTAAGAAATCTGCCACATAAAAGGTAACAAAACCTTCTACTACTTAATTGTCTGAAATTTCTGCCACTCTTCCTTAACCTGAATTTTTAAAGAGTCTGAACTGCCTGAACCAGCACTGCATTGTACAACCTCCCAGGGACCTTACAGGAGAGCTGCAGGTTACAGCTGCCTATTACTGACCTTGTGTTCTGCATCTCAGTACTGCATCAGAGGGGAGACCTTCAGGATGCCCAGATACTCCACAACTCACCATGCTCCCCTCAGCATCTATCTGCCTCAAAGGTAATCACATTCTCCATCAAGGGCTAAGTTTGTCAGTGCCCTTCTGTCTTCCATTGATCTTGCTGCATTACCATGCTATGGGAGGTGAATACTTGCAAGGTTCAGTGAAAGCAGAAAGGAGCTAAAGGCTCCAAGAAGGGCTTGGCAAATGAAAACACGCAATCATCAGCATTGCAATGACAGGCAATGGGTTTATTTTAAGGACTTTTAAACTCTTATATTGTCATCAGATGTGTCATGCTTGCAAGGCAATTGCTATACTGATTGTAGTTCTCTACCAAAGATGTACAAAGCCAAAAGATGCATCAGCAAGCAAGGGTCCAAATGTGATATATTTTCCCCTTCAACGCTACTGGAGGAAATACATGATCATTATTATAAGGTATGCAATTCCTTTGAACACTTAGGCCTCATGTATCTCCATGGTGACGTATGAACTCCACAGTTAAAGCTATGTACTTCTCACTCACGTTCAGAGCCTCAGCACATACTTCCTGGGACATGCTGGAACCCTGTTCCTGACACAGAACAGAAAATGCCACTGTGAGAGAATGGAAGCACTTGCCTTTGCCACTTGCAAAGCTATCTCTTCTCTAATGCCACTTGCAACATATACAATCCTTTACAGTGATCACAGTTCCCAGGAGTTTCAAACAGCTCTCATCTTCTGCTGAATGACACTGCCTGTGATAAGGCTTGATGCAAATGCATGCAAAGACAATGGGGAGCTCATAAAAATCATGTTGGGGCTGTCTGCATATGAGATGCTCCAGTCCTTGCCCAGCAGCAACCTTGGACACAGCCCTAGGAACAGGGTACCTGTAAAAATCTTCCTGCAAATCTTCCTATCAACCACCAAGATCCCTCCATGCCAGCATGATGCACCAGCTTTATTTTGCAATTTCCATTCCAATCCTTTCAAAATGTTTTGTTCTTTTAAACAGTTATTCCCCCCCCCCTTTTTTTTTTTTCACATTTGTCTTTTCAGTATAGTCAGATACAGACTATTACTTGAGACTATTTTAGCAGGGAAATATCTTATTCTTGCTTTAAATCTGCAGGTACAACTTAGGGAAGCTTGATCCATCCCCAAAGTTGTAGGGAACAAGGCAGCTACTCAGCACTCTACATAAGGAGCAGCAGCAAATGTCCCAGATGCCTGCCAAGCACACAGGTTTGTCCAGAAAATACCCGTCACGCATCTGTCAACATTTGCTTCTTTCCTCAGTACAGCAGCTTTGCTGCAGAGTCGGGTCCCCCCCCATCCATGCCTAATTCCCCATTTGTCTCTGTAAGAAACTAATTGTTCATCCCAAACCTGTCCCCCAGCCCTGGCACAAAGGGCATTTAGACTCCATAGAATGGCTGAGGCAGTCATAACACTAAAAGTCTTCCCTCCAAGTACACCAAGTACAGAGAAAAGTTGCATACCATATGATGCAAAAGAACTTTATTTGTTATCATATTTGTTTTCAGGTTTGACAAGTGCAAGCCAACTATATTAACCTTATATAGAAAAGCTGCTGGAAGAAGACCTGAAAGCCAACCAACATTTAACTCTGTGGATTACCTACCACAACAGGACACTGCTAAGCAAAAAAAGAAGACATTTCAAAATGGGACAGCTGTGCTTGTCACAGCCAGCACACTCAGAGTCCACATGTAGAATTGCCCCATGCATAATTTTTCACACAGGCTACCTTTGTTCAAGAGGACCAGATGAGATCAGGCACAGTCCTGCCACACAAGACTGGGAAACTGGCCATCCTTAGTGAGCGAGGCCAAAAGGCCATATGAATTAGATGAACCAAGAGGCTCTCTTTGGGCTTTATCCCTCTGGCTGATGACAAAGGGAACAAGAAAAAAATATTCCATTTTCTCAATGGTAACCCGATAAAAAATAAGTACCTCAATAGCACTATAGTACTTCTCTTCAAATACGCAAAGCAAAATGTGAAGGCTTCTGGTTTTCTCTTACATTAATGGTTCATAAGTTTCCACACTTCATTATTTCATTAGAATGTGCCCAATATAAATTAGAATTACCAGTCTGACAGGACATCTTCTGCAAACACCAAAGTCAAAGGCAACAAAGAACTCTACCATAAACAGACACCATAGAATGCTAGGTGCAGACACCATAGAAGCTATGACCATCCCACTACTGGTATCAATGAGTTTGCAGATACCCTCACCAAAGCTTCATCCCCCATCGACACTGCCATTTGAGTGGACTTCCTAGGCTAGGTGAGGATGCAAAAGCTCACAAGTAAGCCAGTAGACCAGTTGCAGTAAACACTTCCTGTGGTGTGGGATGCCTGGCTGTCTCCATGTGGTCAGTGGTTATGGAGCTTCCTGGGAAACTAGCAGTAGAGCTTGAATGTCTGGAGTGAGAAGTGCCAGGAACTCCTCATGCCCCACCAGGCTGCTCTACCTGAGTGGCTCACAACTGCAACAAACTTCCACTCTATGTGGTCCCACTGCAGCTGTGCTTCTTGCTCATCAACACTCTTGGTTCTGACCAGAGATGGGCTGGACTCTCACACAGGCAGTAGCTGAACAGATACATTTTTTTCTAGGCAGTCTGAACAACCTGCTCTTGCTCTGAGGAAAGAAATTTGCAAGATGGTAGTTTCAGATCACACAAAAGACCCAGTTCTTCTGCAGTTCTCCCCAGCTCTTTTTTAAGCTCAGCTTCTCCTTGTCACTACCATGCTTGTGACTACAGCCTCAGAGCTCCTTCCTTTAAAAATTACCTAGAGTTATCTCAACTTATCCTTCCTCTCCCAAAGATACCAGATCCCAGACTCACCAGTGTCTGAATCCTGCATGCTCTCCAGCAGGAGGAAGGAAGAACTTTCTTCTCCAGGATCTGGGCCCCATGCCTGGAACAAGCCCCCCTCCATGTCAGCTGGCAGATGTGTCCCATTCAGTCAGAGGGGTCACACCAGATTGTCAAGAGCTTATGGGCTGAAGATGAAATAGCTGAGTCCTGTCTGTGAGCTTGGGCCTCCTGGTAGAAGGAGGAAGAGCAGCACTGGCCCTCGCAAGGCAGAGACCACAGGCTGCAGTGTTTCAGGCATAAGTGGTGCCTGTTTCAAGATGAGGATCTTGCCAAGAGCTAACAATGTTTCTGAGGAGGAGTTGGTTCCTCACACTGGTGGCATCATCTTGACTACAGCATTCCTCAGTGCCCTGCAAGCTTACTGCATGTGAGAGAAGGACTGAACCTATGTGGACGTAGCCAGTGCTTCACTTCTGTCCTAACAGAGAAATCCTTCAGGGTGCTGAATGTTGTTCTTCACCTCACAGCTTGACATAAAACCATAAACTCAATGGTAAAACCAGTGTGTGCTCTAAACCCTTATACTCAAAGTAGAAGCAGTTGTCATCCATGAGCAAGGGCAGCTGTACTCAACCACACTAACTTTCTCCATATTTTCTGCTTTAATGTAGCACTGCTGACCAATCTGCTGGAATATTCCCAAGCCATGAGTTAATTACAGAAGGGATGTTTTGGCAAAGTTGTGGTGCCAGGTGCTCATTCTGTGTGAAGAAGAGACACAGGTGTCCTCTGAGACCACTTGACTCTGAGTCACTTCTGCCAAGCGAGGTCTTGACAGGAACCAACAAAATAATGTAAGGACATAGGGTGACAGCAGCAATCTTTCAGAAATCAGGCTCTTCCAGGTGATCCTGTTAATTCAAACTGACTAGTTGGTCCTCCGAGAGGACTCCAGGCACTTCAGATGGGACTTCTCATGGCTGAGAGAGTTTGGATAATCAGAGATTTTGGATCATAAAGGCGACTCTGAAGCTTCCTTGCAGAACAGGGTAGGCAGAGCCATTGCTGTGTTCTGTACAGACTCACACAAGAGGCATGTCCCATCCCTGCAGTGCTTGTACCTATGGAATTACTGTATACATGTGCCAGGATCCAAGACTGTTTAAGTGAACTTTTGCTTCGATTTCTAATTTTTTTAAATGGCTAATCGCAGCTGTCTTTGTTGCTGAATGAACATTTACTGCCTCATTGTAGCTTTTATAAACAGATTTATCATGCAAATGCTGGTAGAATGTTAAGTGTAGCTAAAATAATGAGTAGTACTGTAATAGCCTTCCCTAAGAGGTATTGTGCTATAGTTGGTCACAACAATCCAGAAACAGAATGATTGTTCTCAAAATCAGCAGCACACACGTCACGCATTGCTCATCTCTCATCACAAGGGACACTTCCACTTTGTACAGTGGGACTTTTTTTTAATATAGATTTGACTGGTCACGTGCTATGTTAAGTTAGTGTATTTTAGGGAATTCTCTTTTTTATATTATTTGTTTATTCCATTCATTTTGTTGTATTTTTCCACAATTTACATTTACCTTCGAGTAAACTACCCATCATACCATATTGTATCTACCAGCAGTATCACCTGAATTCTGGTTTTGGTAGTGATCAAAGGGGATTTTTAGAGGAAAGCAATTAAAAAATATCTATCTAGGTACTACTGCAATGCAGGTGCAGAGAGAGCAGTGGGAATTCTCTCCAGACACCATCCACATAGTCAGCTTACACAGCAACTAACCGGCTGCTCTTTCATTACTGTGAATTGCTAAATATTTTCTTCATATTTTACAGAATATAAAACCCTGCCTCTTGAAGCACAAACACAATGCCTCTTTGGATTACTTTATACTGCACTGAGATTCTAAAAGCTGCCAAGTCTTACACAAATTTGAGAAACCAAGAACTCTCAGGACCCTCTGGGATGTCATTCTTGGAGACAAAGGAAAGAATGGGCATTTTTCTTCACACAGACTTGCTTTGCTTTTACTAAATATGAGGTTGGTCTTATTTTGCAAAATTAAAAAAAAAACAAAACAAAAAACCCCAAACTGTTATATTCAATATATATTCATTTCCATGCTAAAAAAAAATAAAATATACAAAAAGAAATCAGACCTGAGGAATACTCTGTTTGCCCCAAGTATGGCCAATACCCTTTATTTGTTTTTATGACTTGGTATAAAAATTGTCTGAATCTCTTCCTTAAAATCCTTCCTCTTGTATAACTTTGGTTCATCACAGACTATAACAATTCCGCTACTGGAAAAGGCTGCTATTTTTTCCTTTCACAGAGAAAAGTGTCTGCCAATTCTTAGTGTCTATTTCCCATAAGAGGCACAAGTGCAACGGCACAGATGCTGCCCATTAAGTTTCTGGTAATTTGAACTCTTTCTTGATGTATCAAATTTATCCAACAGTGTATTTCAATGTTTTTACCTGGCAGATGGAAATACTTAACATACTCTCAGAAGAATTAAAAAAAATAAAATGTTTTTTGCTGTTACTGATTCCAAAGTTTGTTTGCTATTCTCCAAAATAAAAAAGCCCAGTGATGCACTAAGAAAGATCTAGAAACAGCAAATGCGCTGCCTGAGCTTAAGCAAGCGCCTCCTCTTCACTTTGATGGGAGCAGGAAAAGTACCTACAGATAAGAAAAGTGAAAATTAAATTTTAACACTACGAAATTTCCCACAATGTTGTCCCAAAACTAGATAGCACTTGCCAGTGATATCCAGAGGCAAGATACCTGGTTCAGAGCTGAACATTAACAGAACATTTTTCTCTGTACAGTTGCTGTACCATGCAGCTGTGATCACTTAAACATGGATTGCATAATGTGTGACTTATTGATTGAAGGAGAAACCATAGGCAGCATTTAAGTAGAAATAAATTAATTTCATCTGCCTCATTTTTTAGTATCTAAAGCAACATCAAGAGATTTAACACAAACTATTCAGTCCTCGTCTTTAAAATTATTTTACATTTACTAAAGTAAGAAAAAGACTGTATATTAATAAATTGTCATGTGTTAAAAAAACAGAAAAAAACAACTTTGGATATAAATACTTCAATTAACTACTAGTTCTCAAATATTATATGTACCATTAACTTCCATGGCTTTCCTAAAATGCTGGGTGCTCAGACTAGAAGTATACTCTTTTGATTCACTGACATACCAAATTTAAATTCAATAGGCTTTTTTGGGTGGAGACAGCTTTCATGAGCAGATTTATATTTCTTTCAAAAATAATGTTTTGAATTACTTCTAAAAAATTAGTGATTTTGAAAACTGCATTTTAGACATGGTGTAGATAATTACCCATCCCTTTTATCATCCTAGCACTGTTATCATTTAAGTAGTTTCTGATACATAGTCAAGAATGAACTACTTATTTACAAAATTTAATTAAACAGTTATACCAACTTTTAAAAAATAATATATTTTATGAAATAAATATTCAGTCACAGAAAATAAAAAAGAAAAAAAGGAAAAAAAAAGTACCAAAATCAGCAGAGCTAAACCAACCAGGTGCATTCCAGATGAAAAGAAAATAAATGGGGACACTTCACACCAACACAAGGCAGTTTCTGAGCTCATTTCTAAGTACTTCTATGTTCCATATAAATAAGACTTCTAGAGAAAAAGTATTTTATGGTGTTATGGAAGGAAGGGCTTCTACTAAGTAGTCCTGCTATTCAGATATCACTTTGGACTGTATCGCCCTGCTTACACAAAACCTCTCTGAGATAAACACCCTGTAATAGCAGCTGCTGTGGGAAGAAAAATTCTGTATCTTAAGGAGCTTATCACCTAAGTAGACAGCCTATAATCAGTATGGTGTGAACTCAGTCTGCCCAGCATTTAACGATTTCTTTTTTTAAAAAAAAAAGCTACTTTACCCACAAAACAGTTGTGGGAGTGCAACTGGACTTGACTCTCAGTGTCCAGTCAATTATTCAAGTGCTTTCTTTCAGTTTGCAGTATACAGCATATAAAACATTACTTTTTCCTGTAAGTCTCAATTTTCCTGAAATTGTAAGGTCCTTCTATGATGCTTATTTCCTGCAGTGAAAGACACTGTATTCCAAAATCTGACCTAATATAAGCCTGTGCACTAAGTGGCACAGGGGGGACTTGCAAAGGAACTCACAGCTGCAGAAACTAGAAGAAAATTCAGAACTGCTCATATCCATAGTTCTTTATGCCACATGGGAATAATTTGGTGCTTAAGGAGTAATTACAACGTTCAAGTAAGAATTTAATTACTTGCTACAGCCTTATTTCCTTAGGCATGCCATGGCTGGTAAACTGTGCATCTGTGTTGAAATATGGCAGTTTCTTTATCCCAAAAGCTCACCCAGCACCTGTGCCAGTGGTTGTCCCCTTATGCAGTGGCCTTCGTGCCATTTCTAGGGCTTTCTTAACATAAAAACCCATCTATGGCACACGTACAGCATGCTCAGCAAGCTTACTGTAAACCTTAATCCAGGTACGGAATGCTAATACGAGTCATGTGCTGGCCCCAGGCTGATTATTTACAAGATTCAGGAGGTATCAGGCATAGATCAAGACTAATTCACCACTCCAGCCAGTTCACCAGAGTTCATTCCCAGCAGACCACATCAAATGTCAACAGACTGTGATTCATCACAGCTCCATTCAATAATAACTCTCCATGTTAAGACCAGAGGAATGTGAGAGGCTGCTGATACATTTTGCTACCAATGGCCAAGGTGCTGTGCAACTCTTCATCTGACCTTATAATTGGAGAGCAAGTCACCACAGCAAATGGTAGTATGACCTCAAGTTCACATCCAAGTCACAGAATGAGAGGAATGGAGCTGAGTGCAATTATGGCATTTCACAAAGCATTGTTGTGGAAATGTCAATTGAGTAAGGCAAAAAAATACTCACTAATCAGAATTCACTAATCAGAATTCACTAATCTGATTCACTAATCAGAATGCAAACATTAAAAAATGGTTCATCTTAAACATATTACAGCAAGATACTTAATTGGTGATATGCTAAGAAATAGTAATTAAAAATAAAAGTGACAAGAACCCCACACTGGGTTTCCCATAAATCATAGAATCATAGAATTGGCTGGGTTGGAAGGGACCTCCATGAAAAACTAGCTTCAGCAAATTATGACCCATCCCTAAACCTCTAAAAAGCAACCACCTACCATGAACAGTTTAGTAAAACACTCTTCTTACATTGACTTAAATATAGAACAGTGGTTTGGATGGTCTTAAACATTTAAGCTTAGGGTACTGATAAATTCATATACTGAACAAATTATTTAAATGCCTGAAAAAAATGATTCAGAATTAAAAGGTCCCAACTGGGTTGTCGCCTCCATTTTACATGATAAACAGCAGCAGAAGACAATTTTAATTCCGAAAATTTCAATATTTGGAGGCAAAATTAAAGAAAAGAACACAATGAGAAAACAGAGCTGTCTGTATTCAGTTTTTCCCAGACATACTGTTTCAAAAGCATGATATAGAGTGTTTTCTAATTGTATAAGCAACCCTGACATTGGGGGTGAGAGAATCTACCTAGAAGGCAGCAAATGAGGTTTTAAATATCATCAGGGAAAAGAGAATTTGCAACTTGAATCTCCCACTTCCAGGGCAAGGGATCCAGTCACTAGGCTACTACATATAAATAACATACACATATACGCACACACAAACACACACATATATATAAGGGGGTGCCACCATTCCTTAGGTATTTTTTTTAAAGGCAGAGCACACCTCTTGTATTGCAAACTGCTGCATAAAGAGGTGGCTTCCACTTTTTGACTCTACACCTGCATCACTCATGAGGAGAGGGGAGGCTGTGCTGAGGAGGAACAGGTTTCAACTGCTCCTCCATCAGCTGAGGAGAGGGGAGGTTGTGCTGAGGACAAGGCACCTCTCACCCTGTACTACCAAGAGGGTTAAGAATTCTCTGTGGTTCCCAATTTACCCTTCACAATACAGATGGCACATTTAGGGCTGTAAACTGCATTCTCAAGGACCCCAAATTAATCAGTTTGAGTACTGTTAAACTCCTTTCAGAAGGAGGGAAATAAGAACAATCATCCACTTTCTAGCAGGGGTCTGCTGAGGCAATTTTGCATCTTATCTGAAAAGTCAGGGGAAAAAAAAACCTCACTATCTCAAGAACCTAGTTATTTATAGTTTATGTTTACTCTTTGCTCAGTAGAATAAATGTGCAGAGTATTACTGAGATAAGACATTAAAATGTTCCTTGCTATACTGACATGCACTCTAGTAAAAACTTTAGAAATGGAAATAATGCTGCTAAACTTCTCTTATTTATGTTTCTAAGCCATAACATTCTTCATGCCCTAAGCACCTTCTTGATAGTCTGCTTCTGAAATTGCTTTTTATAGATTAAATAACTTTTCCAAGCAAATAATATCCTCTTGGTATGTAAGCCATGGAAATGAAACCAAAGGGGAGAGGTGTGCAGATAAGATGAAGGAGTAGATCATTAGAAATTCCATCTTAGAAACACTGAGATTCACACTCCCACCCACCTGCCACTACACCCAGTATCTGACCAGCCACCTTCCCATCTCTCACCCTGGATTACCCCTCTGTCCACATACCCTCTTTATCCTCTACGAATCCCTACTGTACTTCACACCTGTTTCACCACCACCACCTCTCTCTCCACTATTCTCTCCCATCATTTGACCCCATTTCCCTTTCTTTATCCTTTATCCTTTTTACTTGCCCATTGCTTTTCTCCATGAGTGGCAGAGTCACCTGCATGTTCTCCAAACCACTATCCTCCCTCCTATCACGCTCTATATTACCTGATCTTGATCTTTTTGGCCACAGGAAGGTAATCTGGATTTACACTCTGCATGGTTGCAGCTGGTCAGCCAGAGGGTGTACTTATACCAGCTACCAGAACAGCCCGCACACTGCTTCCTAGGTGCTGGTGGCTAAAAATCCTGCTCTATGCTTGTAAGCTGTGCAAAGCTGGCTGAGACAATTGAGCTTGAGCCATGGACTTCTCTTAGGTAAAAGGGAAGCTCAAAGCACCCTGCACTGTCAGGCTGAGATCAAGCCTGACCTGCTGAGGCTGAAGTACAAGACATCATCAGCCCAATGCAAGAGCTATGGTATGGATTTCCTGTGGTCTGACAGCTGTATTCTCGTCACTTGGATGAGTGGTTATGGCCAGACCAACCCTGTCCTTTTGGTAAGAAGATAGACCTTGCCTTTTTTGTTTGTTCCTTTCTTTCTGAGTGGAAAACAGCAAACCAACTGCTTTACTATTCTCTCAAAATTGTGACAGGGAAACTGTGATTTGGAGTCCTACCTAAGTTTGTTGAGCCATTAACTACTTAATGTCCAAGCATCATACCTCACAAAGTTGCCTAAGAGTTTCCTTGCAAAAAAAATGTTAGATATTTGACCTCTGCCTTTTTTTCTCACTTCAATTGTCAGAATAGCTATTTTTCTGTGTCATGCTTACAACTTTAAAAGTAACTGTATGTGGCACACATACATTCTGGAGTATGCAAGTAAGGAGATAAGGTCTAGTTTCACAATTCACATCTTTGTTCATATGGTTTTATTGACTAGATGGTCATAAATATTATTATTCTCTGTGTCTTAGAACAAGTAGCTACTGAGTTAGACAAAGTGGTGGATAAGAAATAGTGACTTGGACTAAGATGGATCACTGTATGGGTAATGAGGTGAATATGCAAACAATGCTCACGAGTGCATCACATTCTAGCTTCCTAAAATCATTAGGTGGAATACTGCATTAAAATTTGCTGTCTGTATTTTAATCAGATGTTAATAAATTATACAGAATTAAAAAGCTCCTTTAAAAAGCAGCTACAGAAAAAAAACAGATCTGGAAAATATGTATCACTGAATAAAGTTCAGGTGTGTAGTTTGCACATGAAGGTTAAGAACCAATTTAGTCATCCTCTCCAGATACAAGTGTAAGCATACTTTTGATACCAGAGACTTCTTTAATTTTCAGTCAAATGCCTAACAAAGTTCAACAACTTTGAAAATATACCCTAGAAATAATGACTTCTTTTTTAAACAGTTTGAATAATTAACACTTCACCTAGAAAGAATTTCTTGTCCCTTGAGGAGCTTAAACCAAGAAAGTGCATATTTCTAAAAGATAAGCTCCAACAAAAAAAACCAAAAAAATACCCACAACAAAACAAAAAAAACCCAAAACCACTCGAAATTTACAGCCTTAATGAAAAAAAACTATTAGATTATACAGTGAGTATGAGATGGGGTCAGTTGTATGACAGTAATAGACCTGCCTAGTATAAAAAAAACTGTGAATCCTAAGATGTGACATGCTACAAGACATAATCCAACAAATTCCAGACTCAGCCAGACTTGCACTAGTAAATCCACATATTCAGAACCAGTTTCTGTGGAACTCTGGATGCAAAACTGCAAAATCATCTAGTCTGTTACTGAATAAAAATAATGTTCACACAATGTTCACTTGCAATGATCTCTCTCTGCCAGTTAATGCCACTTTGCACCCTCAGGCTCCTACCAAATTGGTCACTGTAACAGACATCCAGGCAATTATGATTGTGAGAATATTTGTCTCCATCTCCAGCCTGACATCATGCCATACACCGTTCTGTACAGTGTGCAGGAGTCTGGATTATCTCCCTTTTCTTGACTAGAAGTTCCCATAAAACACTCAAGGCCACGATGAAGCCTCACACTACCCTCAGGGTGTATGACCACACCTGCAGACCTCCCCTGACCATCACTTGGGGTAAGTCAAAACCTTCACCTTCCAAGTACAAAGGATTCTCTTTCAAGCCATCCTGCTCTGATGTAAACTTACAGCAATGTGGATATAGCTTAAAAAAAACAAAACTAACAACAGAAGTCTTACAAAAATACAGCACTGCGGGCATGATTCTTCCCTGGGGAGAAGATGAAAGAGCAACATGTGACAGATGTTTGTCATGTCATTTTATATAGTACTCAAATGCACACAGCAGAAACAATAGTGATGTGGATGGTATAAAAATCTAAACAGACCACACTGAAACAGTGTTATAAAAATAACACTTGAATAAGATCAAAAGTTATCAAATATAGAAAGACCAGGAAAGGGTGTTTAGGAAGCTCTGCTGACTTTTTGTGTCCATAAAAAAAAAAAAAAAAAAAAAAAAAACACCAAACAAAAAAGAAAAAGAAAAAGAAAAGAAAAAAAATAGTCTATTTTAAGGCTCTCAAATCCCAAATTTGCCTCCATTACCTGCTGACTCAGGGACTTCACAAGGCTCTCTGGCTGGGAAACTGCAGGGGTTGCTTCCGACATTCTATCGTATTGATGTCCCACTGAAGGATGTAACACCATGAAACAGAGCATCCTCTTAGCCTGCAGGGTTTCTAGCTATTCTCTTATGCTCCATGATTCCTCCCTGCAGCCAGAAACTCACTTTGTCTTATGTAAAACTCCTTTCTTTGCTAGTTTTATAAACAAGCAGATAAAAAGAATAAATAAATTATCCTCTGGGAAAGTAGCTGAGCAATGAAATGTCAAGTGTAATGGATACCTGATCATACAGGCATAAATTTCAACCATGAAGTGCAAAAATACGTCAGACACTCTAATAACTCATTCACTCACATAAATATGTATGAAGGCAACTTAAAAAATTGTTCACCCAGTTAAAGCAGTATGTATTTTAGCATGTGAACTACTGCATAGTGGTTGTACATGCTCCTATGGGGAAGACAGCACAGATGCTTTGATTTTTCAGGCTGCTGCTATTCACAGACAGTTTAAAGACAGTTAAAGCATCGTTTTTCAGGCTAAACAGACTATTGGTATTCCATTCGAGAACTGAGATGCTGAAATAGTTCTTCAAATAGAAGGTGTTATGCAGTCTAAGCAATGAAAAATCCTCTATAGCTTTATATTTGTGTTCAGGTATTTGGTCCTGCAATAATTAGATTAGGAGGCATCTCCAAACCGTTCCAGATATGCCTACCAAAAATCATAAGGAAACAAAATTAAAATGTAATTTGCCTGCTGGTGTTAGAAAAAATTCAAAACAACTATCTGCCATTTTAAACTACTATTCCTCAGAATAGTAGTCCCTCAGAGGGGCTCACTATCCATGAAATTCCTCTCCTGTCAGTAGGCTGTGCTTTTGATCTCAACATAAGAACTATTTCCTACAACCTGTTACCAAGTTTGAGAATTTTCTTCCATCAGTTTCCACTTTTCTTCAACTGTAAGTTTTAACATGTAAGTAAAGGTCTCATATACAGCATTACAGAGATGTCTCTTCCAACAGTGATAGAACAGGACAGAAAAACTTCTGGCTAGCAGAAATAAGACAGACTCATAAGCTGACTGACGTGTATACAGGGAAGCAGAAAAACCAGCAAGTCCAAAAAAATTCCACCTGCATTCACTGCAGGTTACTGTTACTGGAGGGAGGCACTGGGGAAGGCTACTACACTTCTGGGGTTGGTGAACTCCTCAACATGATGCTCCTACAAACTCTACTACAATAGTCCTTCAGAAAAGAAAATAGACATTCTTATTTTAGCAAGAGATACTCAGATAGGGACACAAACGTTCAAAATCAAAAATTACCCCAAAACTCTTATCAATGACCATAAAGGGGTAGTGCTGTTCCAACCAACTCATCAAAAAGCTGGAAGTCATCTGCGTAAAAATTTTTACCTCTGCTCTGCACTCACATCCTCAGTGAACATGCTGAAGGAGAGGACACCCGGGCAAAACACTGAAAGATATTCCTTATGCTTCTAAAAGAGGAGTTCCACTCCACTTTTCTTTAATCTAGATAGGAATTAAAACTCGTTGATCCACGTTCTTACGTTTAATCATGAACATATTTAGGCTAGAACAAAATAAAGGCTTCACATTTGTAATCCCATATTAGCACACTGGGGAATATCCAGAAAGGTCTCTGTGTATATAAAGATGCAGCTGGTAAATAAAGTTTTCCTGAGTGCCTAAACCACCTGAAAATCCTCCTAGTTGTTTTCACACCTTTTAGCACCAATCTTTATAAAGAAGGCTGATAGTCCTTGGTCAAGTAATTAAGGATTGTGGGATTATACCCTGATTTTGTAGCACTTCCTTAAGCTCCAAGGGGATTACGTGTTCCGGTTTCTACCCATAATGATTAAGTCACATGATTCTGAGCACATCACATATAAGAGACCAAATCTGCTTTTCTTCTGTGCAAAACATCTTCCCAACAAGCAAATCAATACAACATGTAAATGAAATAAATTTTATCCTTAATGGTCATGCAGAGGCACAGAGAAAGAGATTATTTTATTCTTTCTCCACTCAGTGAAAAAACATCAAAACCAGTACATAAATTCAGTCTCTGGTTCTGCATTCTCATTATTGAAACTCACTTGGAATAAACTCTCTAACAAGTGCCCTTTAAAACTGATGTAGATTATTTTAACTCAAGCAATTTTAAGATTGTCAAAGTTAAAGAGAATTCTTCTGGGCAACAATTCTGCACACAAAGTTTGTACTTCTTGCAAAATTCCACCATGGAATTATAAATACAGATAGCAACCGAGACTCTGACAGGCCTTTCACAATATGTCACTATTTTACTCTTATGTGTTAAAATCTAAGTATTATTTATTGCAGTTAACAGCATAATTTTACTTTTTCCCTCTATTGCTTTTACATTGTTTGAGTGAACACTAATGCATATAGAGCTTATGTGGACTCACCTATGACCGAACAAAAGAATCTTACAGCCTGGATCAGATCAATAAAGTAAGTACATGAACACAATATTTAGTTTTATTTAGTATATTACTATTTAACTAATATTTAGACTAGACAAAAGGAAAAATGCCTTTACTGAGAGAGTAGTCAGGTGCTAGAATGGGCTGCCTGTGGAGGTGGAGTCACCATCCCTGGAGGTATTTTAAATTAAAACCGTGTAACACAGGCACTTCAGGACATACTCTAGTGCACACAGTAAATATACAGATATCTATCTATCTATAGATATAGATATAGATATATAGATATACCTATCTATCTGTCTATCTATAGATAGATATATATAGATATGTGTGTGTATGTGTGTATAAAATTATTTATTTATTCGTTTGTTTCTCTGCTTTTTATTTTTTCTGGGGAGGGATGTTGACAGTTGAATGCCATGATCTTAGAGGTCTTTTCCAACCATGACATTTCTGAGATTCTGTGAACTATTTACAACTCTTTAGGTTGTAATGATAGTTTGATAGCTTTTAGATATTACCTTTTCACAGACCATTCATGGTCATTCCATAAATACTGATCATTTTATCTCAGCTGGTCACATGCAGCCTAGACTGTTAGTAAGTAAATTTTACTGTAAGCTGTAGTAAATTTACGTATCTGCTGCTAGATATCCCTAACATATCCCTGTTCCCTCCCAGCCTTACAACTTGACAAGCAATCTGCTCTTTTACAAGGGATCCACAAAGTTTTTGAATTCTAACAGTAACTGGGACATGCAGAAGTTTTGCATTAAAGGCTTTATTGACAGAGTAACTTTATTGTACATGTGCTACAAAGCCCATTAAGTGTTCCCATGGGGTACTCCATGCAACACCATTCTCCCCAGCATACCCAGCACGTGCAGCCCAGGGCAGCCCAGACCTGACACCCCAGGCACTGTCCCTGCCTGATGTGCCTAACTCTGAGTAGTGACCTAGGTGAAAATGTTTTCCCATTTCATTCCAAATGCCCACAGAGCAACCTTTATGCTCCAGAAGCCATCAGGCAGTCTTCCCAGCCAGAAGTGTTCATGTCAAGAAAGTCACCCTGCCACTCTCGTGGTGTAGCATTACAGGTACCTTCCCCCTTACCACTTCTCAAGTGTATTTACCCAGGGAAAATATTTTTGTTTTACCAAGAGCAAATAGATCTGAATAACACCACCGTCATTCAATTATTTATGGGGGATGTAAGACACTCCTACTAGAAAAGTAACCACAAATTCTCACCATCCTCTTCACATCATTTGTCTCCTCCACAGAGATTAAAAAAATCCATTAGCGTCTTTGAGATGCATGGCCACATCTTTTTCTTTCTGTAAACACTGAGCCTTATTTTATATGAGTATACAACACAGTAATAAGATGCAATGTTTCCTCCCCTTGAATAAGGTACCTGCAGAAATGAAGACCTATGTTTTATTGCTTGAAAATAGATGGCACCAACTGTAATGAACTGGCAAGACAGTCAAGCAGCTCTTTTAAATAAATAAATTAGTGAACCAAATCATGTACAGAAAACTGAATCACTAATAACCTTACTAGTGTTAGTTCATGCACTGGGACTCTGGAGAACAAAAGACAGTTGTGATGCTGACTGAGGTCAAATCGCATAGAATGTCAATACGTGACAGGTTTTGGCCTCAGTCCCAAGTGTTCTCCACAGCCCCACAGCTCTCTCAGGATTCATAAAATTGTTTGTGGAAACCAAGGCTGTGCCAGACGAGTACTGAAACCCTTTTCCCTTGGAAGAAGCTTCACAAGGACTATTTCATTTCAGTGATCCCCTTCTTCCTGATGTCCTTTCAAAATCCCAATCTTGACAAGCTTTTCTGTAGGGTTACACACTGTAGTATCCCAATACTGATGGTAGCTCAAAACTTCTTCCAATGTCCTATTATCTTGGTTGCCCAAAATTGTAATAAGATTTAAAAAAAAACCCCACAGCATCAGAAGTTCATATTTCCTAGTGAGATTAATGATGATTCAGAGAAGCTACAAAACTCATTTCCATTTCATCTCAATTTCACCACTCTACTTTAAAAAATGGATTTAGATCTCTGATACCAGGTATTACTATATAAAAACAATTACTCATAATTCTAACATCAATAAAATCTAGAATTGTTCAACATTTGATAAGAACAAATGAGAAACTATTTTAAAAAAAATGCATAATACTGCCGATTTCTCAGGTGAATCTCAAACAGTATTGTCAAAATATATTTTGAGTTTCAGATGGCCTTTGATAAATTTGGGTAAGTAAAAATCTTAATTATCATATATTTTGCTCTTTCATTTACTATATATAGAAAAATTATCTATTATTGTAGACAAATCTGACACTAGCTTTAACTATCTTATAAATTAACTTATAGTAGAGCTTCCTATTGCAAATGCACTTAAGGGTTTATTTTAGAAAATATTAGAAAACTCTCATCTGAGAAATTTACAACTAAATTATAAAAGTGTTGTCAAGACTTATCCAGCTGGTTGGCAACAGTGACCTATTTACCTGCAACGTAGATGATGGGGGATTTTTAAAGCCTAAATCTGACAAAAAAGATGTAATTTTGCACAGAATGCAAAAAAATGAAACATAACTTCCTTGTTCCCTAATGTGGAATCATGTAATGTGATCATGATAATAATTTTAAGCAAATGCTTCACCTACAAACTGCTTTTTCAGCCACTGTGATGCAGCCACCCAAATTTCATTTTCTTTTCCAGTTCCTAAGTCAGCTGTGGTGAAGTACTGAGCCCTTCTGAACACAGGTTTACCACAGTAATTTATCATATAGTGTTTAAAAAAAACCCCAAACATTTATATACTTTATGTATTGATTAAGAGCTGGAGCTGAGGAAGTACAACTAGACTTCATACTACCGATCTCAATTGCTTTGTAGCCAGAAGATTACACAAAATAAAGATGATGAAAACTTACAATACTGGTTCTTGGTTTAAATGTGAATGACATGCATGGGCTAAGATATTTGTAGCTGTGTTAAGATGGAATCAAAGATACGGAATCAAAGATCACTCCAAACCAGAGCTGGTTTTCATGCTCCAGAACACTGAACAACAAATCCTTCCCCCACAACTCCTCATACTGGATATTTTGATAAATAATAAATCAGAACTAAGATGTAGAACATTAAAGTTTTGGTGGATAATAGTTTACTATGCACCCAAGCCAAATATTTAGGTCCTTTCCAATCAATAAAGGGAATTCAGCCTAACTTCTGGGGGATACATTAAATATATATATATATATATATATATATATATATATAAAAATACCTATCTTCAGTAATCTTAGGTATTGCGCCTGTAAATGCAGTAATGAGAGCCTCTGCTACCTTAATATGCAAAGTACAAAGTGGAGCATATCCTGTTTTCAGCTTTGTCCATGAATGCAGAGCAATTCCAGTGAAGATTTTATCAGGGCTTACAATGTCCTAACTGATAGCAGATTTTGTAACCAAACTGCAGGTAAAAATCTCCAAACAGAAATAATCTATTTCAGCTTGTTTAAATCTTGTATTTTTTCAAGCCGATGAATTATTCTCCTTTTATAGAATTCTTCTTTCAAGGCTATTCAAATAAACTAACCATAGTTTTGAAAAATCATTCTGAGACAAAAGAAAAGATGACAGCATATCTTACCTCACATCTGAGAACAATAAACAACCCCAGTGCTGGAATCTAGTCCACCTAACAAATCCCAAACAATTTGAAAGTGCACAAAAGAACCAAGTGTTCTTCAGAAAAAGTACTGCAATTTAATATAGCTAATATGAAACTGAAAGATGAAATGAGTAGCATACTTTTTTATTTTCAAAATCACATGCATTTGGAATCAAGTTTAAAACTTTGTTGTGAAGTGGGACCTTGTATTTTTCCTGCCTTCTCTTGTATGCATCTAAAACTGATTTTTACTAAAATTTTACTTACCTACAAATTTTACTGAAATGCTACAACCAGCCTGTATGATTTGTGCAATTAAAATCCAGCAAAAACAGATGAAGAGAACAATTTAGTCACCTTTACTATTGACTCTGAGGACTTTCATAACTCTTCACTTGAAGTGCTGCCACTACAACAAAGAGTGCTTGCAGTTACGAATTTGGATGAAACTGAAGTGCAACAGCTCAGAAAGGAAAAGAAATAAAAACAAGAAAGAAGACTCTCTAAATAAAGAAATAAAATTTACAAATCACAATATGAGAAGAATGCAGAAGAATAACAAAACAGGGATGTATTTTTGGCTGGATATCTTCCAAAGTGTTTGCAGACCCTTAGGAGGAACATCTAGGGCAAAAACAATAATCATAAACAGCATTAACTTCTACTACTACAGTTCTGTTGGAAAGTAAGTTATTAAATTGCCAGTAACTACCTCAGAGTCCAAACATTTGGCCATAGGTATTAAAGAAATGCTTAAATAAAACCTTCAGCACACATTCTTCCCTGGTGAAAGAAGAAGGATAATGCACTCAGTGAGCATGCTAGCATGAGAAAGATAGCTAAGCAAAGAGAAACTTTCCCTCTGGAAGAGTAATACAAGCAGAAAAAACACTTCCTAGCTAAGGGAAAAGCCTGTATTTGCCATGCAACTTTAAAAAAAAAAAAAAGACAGACACAATAAAAGAGATCACTGAATCGATTATTGTTTCCAGACTGATACAGGAAACACACTGAGCCAGTGCATAATCTATAGACAAAATGAACAAATACACCCTTGAAATAAAATTGATTATAATTCAAACAACAAAACCAAAACAAAAACAGCAAAAAACCCAAACATTAGAATTTATCTGTTATTCACACAAAATCTGATACAGCTTTGAGAGTTTAGTTTTCTCAGATCAAGACAATACCAAATAATTAACAATTACAAGTCGTATTAGTATGTGACCCTCACTATTGCAGAAAAATGTACTACAACTATTAGCTGATTTACTGCCAGGACATATTTCTGAAGAACAAACCTATTATTAGTTTAATACTCTGTATGACTTTATTATCCTTGGGGATTTTATTGTCACAGTGGAAGTAAGGCCAGAGAGACTAAGAAATTTAAGGTCCCTAGAGAACCAGACAGAGCCCAGACCTCCTCACTGCTGGTCCACTGCCTGATCTACTACAATATCTTGAAGTCTACATCACTGCACTCAAACACCTCATTGAAAATATGTATTGGAGCTGCCTGTAGATTCTGACAGGCAATACCAACATTATCACATCTCAGCACTGTATCCAATGGGATATACCACAAACCACTACCCTTTTACCATGACTGTAACATACGGACCCTTTTACATATACAGCTGCATCCAAATAACTAGAAAAGTGAACTTTCAAGAAGTGATGCACTGGTCTGTCTTAGGACAGTACAGACTAATTATGCAGCCCACTTCCAAAACTCCATCCTCCCACTCAGCCACCACCACCAAAGCCCCCCCTGGCCCTGGCTCTCTCTCCCCTCCCAGCCGCAGCCACTCCAGCCCAGCCTGGGCTCACCCCAAGAAGAAGCACCCTGGTTCCCTTTGCCTGGCCCTATAGCTAGTGAGCTGCAGCAAAGACATCTCCAGGCTCCAACAGCTGCAAGTTAAATACTGATGGAAGGATTTTAAAGTGTTGCATCACCTCTAATGGATTAATACTGGGTTTAAATTATGGTTTAAATCCCTCTTCCAACCCTCTTCTGAATGCTTTAAATTTTTATTTTCAATTGCCTCCTGTTTGTTCTTTTCTTTTTTCTCACAGGGTTTTTGGGGGGACAATTATATCTTTATTCCTTAAGAGAGCACCTTTATCAATATTGAACTCCTCAGGGCTGGGAGGTTTTTTTGTTCTTTTTCCATTAAGTGACACGGGTAGAAGCAACACATTACTTCATATATTAAGTATTCTGACATTTGAGCTATAGAGTAAAATACATACTTAAAACATGGGGTGGAAACATGAAAAGAGCCAAGCTCTCCAACATCTTTGGAACACAGTGAGATTATGCACTTAACACCTTTCAAATTACAGAACTGAAGGCTGGAATACAGGAGAGTGTTGATATGATTGATGCTGAACATACTCCAACATGGCAGTAAGGACCCAACATGGATATGTTTTGATTTCTACAGGAAAACTGAACCTCATCCACTAATAAAATTAAAAAACATTCCTTTAATCAGAAAACAGTTACAAAAAGAGGTCAGTTTACATATATAACATGCTTAACAGAACTGGAAAGAAAAAAGATGTTTTGGATTCTATATCCTTTATTCTGTTGATTAGCCAGTTATGCATTAAAAATACAGTTTCTTCACAGAGGCTCACAAAAATTGGGAAGCACGTGACTTTTTTTTAGACCGTGCACATTTTTTTCTTCGCCAGGATGAGCCGTATTTCATGACAAAAAACAACAAACAGCTTTTATGAGCTGTTGTGACTTTTCAACTAATATCTGCATATCGATTGTGGTTTGTAAGGCATCACAGAGAATTCTGCCATAGGCCTTGGCCCCCACCCTGCTGCCAAAGCCCATGGGACAGGAAACCTGGTAGGGGGGAAGAGGCACAGCAGGGAGCTCATGGTAAGCCCTGGAGCCAGGAGAGTAGTTGGCTCGATGTTAAGCAAAAGCTTCAGCACTGGGCTCTAGCAACAGCCTCTTTAGGTGCCAAGCACGACTTCCCTCCATCTCACAGGGCTTCCACAAGCACAAGGCACTGGAATCATCCCCCTGCAGCCTCCCTCCCTTGTCCCCTCCCGTAGTCAGGGTTAGGGCAGCAGCTCCAGGCCTCTCCCATCTCCTAAGCATGGCTGCAGCACAGCTCTTCCCATACATTAGAGACAGGTCTCCAAATGCAGGACATCTATTCCCAGTGAAACTTCCCATCTCTGTGATCCAGTCCTTAAAAATTCCTGAGACAACCTGTGCTAGGATCTGTAATCTGAAAAGATGGAAATCCTAATGCAGTAGCACCAGCACTTCAGCCTGACAAATCTTCCACTCCTGCCTCTTTTTTCCCCTCTTTCTTTTCTTTGCTGGCCAGATTATTCTTTATATTTATGATAAGCGATTACAGGAATATTTCACAAACTTTTCTGAAAAATACAACAATCAAAAATTTCCTTGTTTCATAAACAGTTCTAAGACATAAACAAATTACAGGCATTGCTTTCAGACAGCTCTAGTAAGCAAAACTCAATTATAAACCTTTAAAACACAGTTCTAGCATGGAAATGTACTATCTACAGTCAATTGGTAATTCTCCTACAAGAAAAATACAAACTATTCCACACCATACTGTGAACTTGATAATTCTGATGTGAAAGTGCCCTGAGTAGTTGATATTGGCACACAAAAATAAAGCAAAGCTCAGCAAGATACATGAAATTCATGCATTTCAATGTAATTCCAGCCAGTACAGCCTAAGTCAGCATGGGCATGTAACCCTTGGCTGTCCTGTTTGACAGAAGCAAAGCTGAATTTATGGGGTGTTGCAGGTTTTTTGCAGGCAAACATGACCCCAGCTGACTGTTAACAGACAAACCTTTTTCCAAAGGAAGATCCCCAAGCTGACTGATAAAAAAAAAACCAACAAAAAACAACATGTGAGAAGTAGTTACAAACATCCCTGGGCTGCAGTAGTCAGAAGCTGTTGTGCCATGATAGGATGGCAGTGGGACCAGGCTGCTCCTATGGGAAGCAAAGGAAGGCTGCAGAAGGCTCCTGAATCCCTCCTGGGGATCTCAACTACTTCCATCTGGGCTAGTCACTGGGTTGCTCATCATGGGAAACAACATTGGCAGAGGCCTTGTTAAGAAATGTCTGTCTCATCCTGAGAACTACAGAACACCTGCAGGTTTGACCCTCTCAGAAAACTGCAGTTTCTAGCCACTCAAGGCCAAATTCCAAATTTACATGACCTGTAACACTTTTAATCAAATTGATAAAGTCATTTTCCAAATATCAGGGTTTCTTGTTTCTTCTATGAAACCCCAAAGGTATAAAATAGCTCATAGGACCTAAAGATGGAGTCTATCTGCTACAGGTATGTGTTTTACATTAGATTCAAAGCATTCAGAAGACTCAAACAGACCTTGCAGCGCACAAGTTAGAGAAGCAAGGAGGAAAAAAGGGGTCAGAATAAATAATGGTATTTATAAAGTCACCTATAATATAGTTTATCCATTTTAGTTAGAAAATAATTGCTGCAGATTAAAAAAATATGATTTTCATAGCAGAAAAAAATGTTTAGAAATCTAAAATTTAAAGAGTGTTCCTTGACTTGGAGATCATCTTGGCTGATGGTTTTGTCCCCTCTCTATTCTGCTTCCACTCTGAAAAGCTCTTTTGCAAATCATGCACTGGAGTCCCACCCTCCTTTAGCTGCAGGCTGTCTTCAGGAGACAGCAGTATCTGTACCTGCCAGCTCAAAAGGGGAAAAAAAGAAAAAAAGTGATACAGAGACACAGAGGCTAGGCTGGTCCTGGCTATCATCAGAAACTGTCTCCCAGCAGTGACACACATCACTATTTTCAGGTAAAACATGAATAAATGTTTATAAGCTTTTGACTCAGAGCCCTGTGTCCAGCCACTAGGTCTGTGATCCACCAGATCTTAGCAGATAAACATGATGAGATTTGGTCAGCTCTTGCTAGGAAGGCTTCTGAACAAGAACTTGAAAGCAGCAACTAGCTGGTGGCTGAGCAGATGGCACTCTTCTCACTCTGCATAACCCCAGTCCAGCAACGTGGCAGGGAGCACTTGCTCTCAGGTTAAACAGATATAACTACGCTGAGAAAGACTGGTGAGAAAACAAGTGTTCTGCTTAAAAAAAAAAAAAATTAAAAAAAAATTTGAAAGGTTGGTATTCGGTTTCTTTTTGTGCTTTAAAAAAAAACTGAGGAGGAAGAAGGAAATATTTCAGGTATTACTTGAGGTATTCCTACCCAAATGTAGTCCTCCACCAAGGATCACTGAAGATTACTGTACAGAACAGCTCCACGGGATGGTCTCTGAGTCAGATTACAGCCCATTCAAGCTTGCAAGCGTGTATCCAGGGACAGATTTATGGTGCTCCATGTGACATTCCCTGAAGGAAAGCTCAGATCCCCCACCACTCACTCATCTGTCTTGGGATGTGGTTGTGTACAGCACTCCGTCCAGCTTCAGCTATCCCATGCTTCTGATGACAGACACATGCACAAGAAAAAAATTCCTGTTCTCCAGAACAGAATGACCCAACACAGGTATTTTCAGCTCCTGCTAGGAGAACACTTGGCAGGACTGATTGCTGGCTAGAATTCAGGACAGCAAAGACCTGGTGATGGACCTGGGAGGGAAATGTTCCCACTTTTCCATCAAATGCAGCTTGGACCTTCTAGGTCCAAGGAAGAAATAGCAAGGAAAGGGTGATGAGGGTGGTGAGACACTGGCACAGGATGCCCAGGGAAGCTGTGGATGCCCCATCCCTGCAAGTGTTCAAGGCCAGGATGGGGCTTTGAGGAACCCATTCCAGTGGGAGGTGTCCCTGCCCAGGCAGGGTGTTTGGAACGAGGTGATATTTAAGATTTCTTCCAACCTAAACCATTCTATTAAGATTCTTCTCTTTACAGGAATATGGACTGTTAACTGTGGTGTCTTAGCCCAAGTTCATTGCATCTCACCTGTTCCCTGGTGATACTGACTGCAGACACCATTACACATTTTCTCTGTCAAATGGTTGTGTAGTACCACCATGTACTGTGGACCCTCTGTGCTTTTGAGGCTGAAGACATCAACTTTTCATGCAGGTCAACAGTGTGCTCATGATCAATTTCAAGACCAAACAAACTACATAATAAAGGGTGCTGTACAGCCAACAGTACTACATGGTTGTCAAAAGCAGACTTAAGTTTTTGCATCAGTTTGGGTGTCCATAATGTGCTGCACTGGCTTGTGCTAGTAATACTTAAAGGACTTAGAATACTGTGGTAAATATAAAGGGATTTAAAAGGGGATTGCAGAACCTAAGAATGTCATCCTTAATGTTATGCAACTTCTTTCTCCTGAAAAAGGACAGTGGATTCAGCAAGACCTAAGTCTCTTTGCTTGTATGAGACAAAATCACACTGTTCTCTCACTGATCATCTCTAACTTTACACAGTGTGCCCCAGTCACTGACAGAAGAAGACATGGAGACTTTCTAGAAGATCCTCAGAGTGAATTGTACTCCAGCAGCTCAGGTAGACATTCCTCACCAGCTCAGTGCCAGAGTCCTCCCACCTTTTCCTCTGTGCCGGCTTCTCCAAGAGGAGAGGGAAGGAATAGCTTCCATTGAGACATGAGGAGATGCCAAAGAGGTCAAAGCACAAAGTGGGAACAACTGCTCTCCACAGAGGGACAAAAGCTGACAGACACAGTTGCACCATTAATGTAACTACAACTGAAGTAATACCTGAAATGTATGAAACTTACTTAGTGGAGCTCTCCCCAGAGTTACCAGATGTCCTCATCACATTAGGATAGTCTCATTCTCCACAATTCCTCAGTGATCTGGACTGCTGTCATCTGACAACTCTAAACCCTAACCCTAATATTTTTGCCAGTGGGGATAAATCTAGGATTCTGACAATAACCCAGTCTGGGTAAAAAATGGCAACGTTAGGGCTCTGAAGGATGTCACCATCCACCAAAGCTGATGTGAAGTCTCCCAGCATTGTGAAAATTGAGAGTTTCCCACTACGTTTTTAATTAGTATATTGTATGCGTCACTTGGAAAGCCAAACTTCTCCTGTGGTAGCACTTTTTAAGACTTTTCTTATTTCCAAAACAAATTAGAAGCTTTCTATTACAAAAAGGTAAAAAAACCCCACCCCCAAGAAAGCCCACAGAAATTATTTATAATTTGCCACTTGTTAAGCAGCATCTTAAAAAAAAATAAATATATCAGTGTGATTGATGTAACTCCATGTCCAATTAGCACTGCAAACAAACATAAATATCTCATTAAAATATATAAATGTATATTACTTGGTTTTCTACACTTTTCTGCTTCAAATGTATTTCTGAAAGGCATTTTATTTTAGGAGACACACCACACTCCTCTGTACCTTTGCACACTTCTGTTTGTTACTGACAAAGCTTCTTGCTTTATACAGGATTTGTCATGGAATTTAAAATAAATACCTACAAAAATATTTTACTCAAGCAATCAATAGAAATCCTCACTGAATAGGAAGGGGTTTTTTGCAGCTTGTGTCCTTTACTTGGATGCAGTGCTGCTTGCATAGACTTTTAAATTACATTGCAGGGTTCTTTACTCTGCTATTGATTGACCTGAGATTTCTGACAAGTAATTTCACCACCTTTGTGGTTCTGTCTCTTCCTACCTATCTGCTGTGTCTAATTAGCCTTTCTAAACCCTCTGGGGCAGCAACTGTTTCTCACTGCCAGTTTGTAGTACCAGTCTCCATGGGATTGGATTTCAGTTGTCTTGATACACTAATAATAACATTTATGTTTAAAAAGGTTTATTTTTAAAGAATAAAAAAAATGTAAGCAATTGCATGGGAGAAATGCAGTGCCAGCTCTAGTGGTTAACTATTCATATTTCTTTCTAGAAAGGTAGATAGGCTTTAAATAACATCAAAAAACAACAAACAAACAAAACCAAGCCAAACAAAACAAATAAGCAAACAAACAAAAACAGAAAACCAAAACCAAGAGCATAAAAAGACAGCACACATGCCCAGAGAAACTGTGGATGCCACCTCCCTGGAAGTGTTCACGGTGAGGCTGGATGGGGCTTTGAGCAACCTGGTCTAGTGGGAGGTGTCCCTGCTCGTGGCAAAGGGAGGGTGGAACAGCCCAAACCTTTCTGTGATTCTATTCTTAAATCACCACCATTGTGAAACTCAGCAGTTTCCTAAGAGTTTTTAAGAACAGTATCTCATAGCCAGGAATACCTCATGTCAGGAACCAAAGATGCAAGGACGTTTTACACCATCCCATCTTCCTCCACTGAAATTCACATCAAGGGTAACTCCCTATTGGTGGATTCTGAATAAGCTCTTTTTGTAAAGAATTTTAAGAATCTAGAAGCTATTCAGATAGTTTAATAATAAGAGTAATATTAGTATCTAGAACAATACACGTGATAACTTCTGTTTCAATGTCCCAGCTGCAAATCTCTTTGCCAGCAGCACGATTCTCACTAGAGGGCCACAGAATGCATTTCCAAAGGGAGGAATGTTGCAGCTCAATGCAATCAGTTCCTACAACAAGAAGGGAGAAAGTTGCTTCCTATTTATTAGAAATTTACTCAACATCAGCTTTGAAGAACACCACTGATCTGCTACTGGATCTTTCTCTTTTTCTAAAAGAAACTGATACTGCTCCTTTCATTTTCAGGAGGTGCCTTCTCAGGTATGAAAGAAAAATATTTCTCCAACTTTTAACATTCAGAAACCTTATTACCCTTAAAACACACACACACTCGAACATGACTCCTTATGAAGGCTAAGTAGCTGTTATACTTCTCCAAGTCATATTACCTGCACAAAACCCCCTATAAATATTTCATACGTATTTACAGGAGACATTTTTTTATTATATGAGTTCATCTGCTCTGCAGAATGTCTCAGTGCATAAGTAACACAGATGTAACATAAAAACTCAACATATGAATCCAGGGGACCTTTTAATTAATATTTCAATTACTGACTTAATTTTAATTAAGAAAACCCAGCATCTTGGTTTTCCTCTGTTTTCTCAACAAAACCCCCAGTGTTGTAAAGCAATCTTTTCCTGAAACCCTTTATGCTATTTTTACTGGAAAATGACCAAAGAGATTTAGTGTTGAAAAAGCTCTTTTTACTGGCTTATCAGAAATTCCAGTAATTCTTCTAGAGGTTTACAGGGGGAAAATGTTCTTCCACAAGTAAATGGAGCAGATAAAAAGAAAAACCTAAATTTTTCAGGAAATATATTCTCTGTATTCAGAATAGCTAAGGTTTTTTTGAACAGGCTTCACTAGGAGCAGCTGTAATGGAAAGACTGGAAAGTACTACCAATAAGAGAAGCTTCACATTAGTCAGAACTGGTCATATTCTCTTAAATTCTGTTGTTCATCTTTTATTGGCTTTACAGCTTCTATCATGAAGACTCAAATACTATCAATTTGAGCTAAAGAACCTATTTTAAAATTATACAGAATATTTCCCATTATCAAGAACTATCAAGTAAGTATTATCAAGAAAGTCATTATGGGAAACTCTGGATTTTATGTGAATGCTTGCATTGCTATAGAAACCAGAGACTCCCAACGTGAAACTGCCATGCCAGTTGCTATAACAAAAAGGCAGTTCCTCTCACCAAAAGGTTTCAGACTTCATACGAGTCACCATGCAGATACAACAAATCCACATGGAAAGAGTAATCAGAAATACCAGCAAAACAGTCACTGTCAATATAATGAACAGGAGTCCCAACACACCACCAAACACTGCCACAGACAGCAGAACTGAGCTTCAAAGAGTTTTGCAAAAGAGAAGTGTAGTGGCTGTGCAGGAAATCTGGGGGGTAATTACACTTTACCTAACCAAAGACAAAAATAGTTTAAATTGAAAAAAAATGCTCAATTCCTCTCCCAGTCTGCTACAAGAGTCAAGCAGCTTCTGCCTTTCCCACTCCACAGGGACAGCACCTCATGGATGGGAGCAGCTCGGTGCTCTCCTAGCATATTGTCTGCAACAGGACTTTGCAACACTTTGAAATATAAAAACTTGTTCTTATAAAAATATAAGGACAGAGCATTAAACTATAATGGGATTAATACTTGTTTATACTAACGTACCATTTTGAAAGCATAAGAGGCTTATGTGATATTTATTAATACAGATTTTGCACAAAGAAGGACTTGGTAATAATACAAACTAACAGGCATTTTCTTTAATACTAGTAAAAGAAGCAGTTATGTGAATTAACACATTAGAAACTATTCATTCTGTTCCATTCATATAGATTACAAAAAGAATCTTTCCATAGTTTTCAATCTGAGCTTAAAATCAAGCAAAGAAGAAAATTGTTGTAAGAACTTATATCTGAAATATAGGTCCTGAAATGAGACTAACATCCTTCTTTTGTTCCCTTTCAGCTTCTGAAGCACAAGTAAAATATTTAAAACCAGATTTAATTTATTGAAATACACAGATTAATTCATCATGATTTCCATACAAGAAACAAGACTGTAAGAATATTTTTTATTAATATTAAAAAAAAATTTTAAAATGTGCAACTTAACCAATCACATTCCTCATCTCCTTTTGACAAATGCAAAGACAAGGTGAGAGATGAAGATGCCAAGATAGAATATTAAAAGATCACTGTTTCCAGGAAGGATTTCCACTCTGCAGTACTGATGTTACATTAATACAGCTATAAAAGGTACTTGCTAGTGTACAGTGTAGAAAATTTTGCTCATTATACTAATAGTATTTTCCAGATGTTCTGCTATTCATAGTGATTCTATCAGCATTAGTCGTCAGTAGAAAATATGTTTATGTGTTGTGGGGTTTTTTTGTTTGTTTGGGGGTTTTTTTTCTGCATATGGAGGACATGGTATTTCTTCTGAGGCCTTAAAAACAAACAAACTTGCTGTGATTCTGCAGACAGCGGGAGATCTCAATTTTGTCATCAGTGTCTGACCAAACTTCCAATGGAAAATCCTGGCTCCCAGTGTGATAATCTTTGGAATGGGTGAACAATTTAATAATTCTGAACAATTCAATGAAATGACTGCCATCACTGGCTATAGAGACAACCATATGTTGTCAAGGCTGTGTTACGTATCTCCCAGACCAGGGACAATGGGAGATTGGTATACCTGGCTTGCTCCCATCAGAACAGGACAATCTGGAATCAATCATGGCAGACCAGGAACAATGGGAGATTACTATACCTGGCTTGCTCCCATCAGAACAGGAACAATCTGGAATCAATCATGGAATGCCAAAATTCTTGGTCAGAACAAGTTTCTGCATTCTTTCTTAAGTAAATTAAAACATAAAGGGTAGAAATATCTTACTGGCAGAATAAATCAGTTGGCACTGATGCCAGCCCTGATATAGGTACTACTTGAAAGGGTCAAGGTGAATTCCAGGGGCATAAGAAGATCTGGACAAAGATGCTTCAGTAGCAGAAAAACTGAGAGCAGGCAAGAAAGAAGGAGATTGGTGGTAGGTGGCTCCACTGTTTGTAAGAAAGAAAGCTATATGGGGGAGATCCTTTAAGTACAGTAATCTGAACTAAGGATGATTCAAGAGAGTCAGAAAAATGTGATACAGACATGCCAGGAGGCAATATTTCGCCTACAGATTTTTTCTGGAAGTGGACATAGCCACTCTGTCTTGTCTGCAAACCATGGACTTGAACACCTGAACTGTAATGCTTGCTTCCCAATGTCAGAGGTCTGAAAAGAAAGGTGCAAAAGTTAATTGGTGTTTGTGAACCAGCACAACTTCTGAAGGTCAGTGAAATCACAACCATTTTGGTACCAGAGAAGGAGGATGTAGAAAGTGAGCTAGGGAGGTCAAGTTGGCACCTCAACAAGAGACCTCACATGCAGTTCTGGTGCAGTGGTAACTAAACTCTACTTGGTAAACCTCAAATTTTGTAGGACTGTCACACACAAAAAAGTTATCCTACATAAATCTGCTATCCCACATAGATATGTGCTTCTCCTCCATTTCTCAGGGAGCACCACTGTTTTACTCTACTTTGGTGAGAGTTTAGGACAGAAACATTTATACATTAAGAAGTATTCATGATTTCAGCTGAAGAAGCAATACATTTATTTTTTTTAACCAGTCAAATATGAGTATTATAGGCAATCATCTTTAGCCCAGCAAGAGATTCCAGCATATTTTGAGGAACTAAGATCTATGAAACTCACATTCCCTGTGCTGTGCTATCTCCTCAGGGCTGTATGGCATCTCTTGAATATGACAGAATATGTGATTTCTCAAACCCATAATATTTTAGCTCAATAATGTCTGATTATATCTTTTCCTGGCACTTTCTCTCCCACATTTTACTTTCTTCATTTTGTTCCTTGTCTTACATTCCTTCATCTTGAGTTCAAGCATTGTGGAAAAAATCATCCAGGAGAAGTATGTGAAGCTGATAAGGAGAGTGAAACACCACTATTCATATCCTACTAATTGTAACCTATATCTGAATGAGGAGACACCTGGAAGTGGTATCTTGGCAGCAACATACTTTTTGATTAAGTTGTCTGGATCCCAGAAATGTGCTGATGGAGAATTCAGAAATAATGCATTTGTGGTTCATTTACACACTGCAAAAAGGTTAACTACAAGGCACATACAAACAAACAGCCTCCTGTTAACTAAACTTCTAGTGAAAAGTGCAAATTATGGATACAAAGTTTAAATTAATGAGACTTTTTAGGCTAGTGTTAAAGAACATTGAAGCAGTAACAAAGGTAGTATTTTAGAGATTATCAATTACCAGTGAGAATTTTTGGCCACTTTAGGAATGGTAGGTAAACTTCCTTTTTTTTAAAGCCCTTTGCTCTTTCCCTTTTTCTCTGGCTTCTGTCTCCTATTCCATTTTCCAGTGTGGCAGTTTCAGCCTACAGTGACAAAGATATTCAAATGGATAGCAAGACTTCTACACCTTTCTACTGGGTAGATTTCCATGATGTTGAAAGAAAGCTGATTTGTAAGAAATTAGGTGTTCTGAAGAGACTCTGCTGTGATCACAGCCCCTGTGATTTTAGAAAATTCAGTCATGAATTTGTCATTGCAATGACATTCAGCAACAGAAAACAAAGATGGGCACTTTACTACAGAAAACAATAGCTTCAGACTCTGCACTGCAGACTGCTCCTGCTTGACTAGGCATCTACAATCCTATTTCAAAATTTTTAGATAATTTTCTTTCCTGTTCCAGAATACTGTGCCATATTCCACATTTCCTGGCCAAGTTCACTGTAACTGTCACTGTAACTGTATATATATATATATATATATATATGTATATATATATGTGCATACATTAAAAAGCTGTATGGAAAACATTCTAGATCAGTACTGTAGCCCATAAATATCATTATATATAACTATGTGGCAATACTACACAAAGTCTTACACACTCTCAACCTACAGATAAAAAGTCCTACCGATAGGTCTCAAAACATATATATATATATATATATGTATATCTATACTCATATATTTATAAACATATATTAAACACATGGAAGAAAAAAAATTACTTCCAGAATATTAACAGACAAGTAATAGCACTATGTTCTTCTACCCTTGCCTTGATGCTCTCCAGCAAAAGTTTTCCTTTTTTTTGTATTTGTTTATACTGCTATAAGGAAGAGAAGAACAAGAAACATCTGCTTCTACAACTAGTGCAGAACTTTCCATCACCCTTTCTAAATCACAATTATGAGCACCTCCTTCCATAAAGGCATTCTGAAGGAGTACTTTTTCCAAGTACACACCACATCTTGTATACTAAAATGTAGATAAATAATTTATCAACTCTTTCATGTCATGAAAGGAGCTCCTCATCTGTGAGGAGCAAAGAGAAGATCACGAACACAGAAACCAAACACTCAGAATCCATACCTTTCATGAAAAGCTGAAGTAGTGCAGTTGAGGTGATAGGATGCATAAAATAAGTCAAAAGCAATTTTACCCCCTCATACCACTATTTTCCTTTTGTTGTCAACAGCATCAACAGATGGACGGGTGTTAGTGTGAGATTAACTTTACCAAATGTGACTCAACAAAAATAAGCAGAGCACTCCCAATTGTTTAATTTCTTCAAGGAAATGATGCACTAACAAAGTCATGGCCACAGCCCCTAATGGCACATTTGTATTTCTCAGACAAGGAAACAGATTGATGGATATAATTCTACCATCAGTGAACACACAGAGTTCCTGATGTGAAACATCACAATCTCTCTGGAGAAGGTGAAGAATAAATCACAAGCTACCCAATTCAGAAGCCAACTTCAATGGTCTTTAAATTAAGATGGACAAGCAGAAGAATGACATCAAGTAATGGTAAAAAGAGAACTCTGAATTTAATTTCTGGATTTTGTAAAATCCTGAGGATCACAAGTTAGGAAAAGGAGTAGATCTGAAGTACAATTTATTTTCAAAGACTATATTTGCATTATATACCAGAAGTACAACCATGCAGGTTTTTGTAAGTTTTGGGGTTTGATTTTTTCAAGACCCTTGTGATTTTTTTTTCCTTTGGGGAAACCATATGGCTTTCTATTTTAAAATATTGTTCTTCATATTAGTGAAGAAAAATTTATCCAACACTCACATTTTGGAACTTAGTATATATGCATACCCAGAGGAAAAAAATAAATACAAAAAGACAGTCTGTATACACAGAGTATTTTAATTAATGTAGAAGAGAATTACTTAAGTAACCAAAGAAATTTCTTAAAAACATAACTATACTTAGGAACATGTGTATGAAAAAGATTGCAGGAAAACTGTAACATTTTAACTAGCAGACGTGGTATTTACACATGCAGGGCAAAACCTGAAAACACCAAAACTTATTGCCAACTTTTGAATGAAAAAAAAAATGTGAACAGTAAGACAGGTTTTAATTGAAATCACAATTCGAGATATTAGAAAGTGTCAATATAAAGTATAAATTTCACTCACAAAACTAAATATTTCTAATACTAAATTAAATTGCTCAGTTAGTCAGAACGGACTGGTTACTTAGTGTATCCAAACCACTTTCCTTGAGGAAGAGATGGGTCAGCTACAGCAAAAAATCTGCTGCAGTGGTCCCAAGTTCTGAAATCCATGTTTTCAGACTGTTCATGGGATTCCGCTGAATGCACCTGTGGAAGTTTGTAACTCTATGCAAAGAATAAAGATCCTGGCTTATGCACTACAACTGAGAAGGCAAGACAGATGTCCTATATAAACCAGGATCTTAATTTGAAGGTCCTACAACCAAATGAAAACCAAGCTGTATTGGAGTCTGCGTATCATGGACCTGTGCCTCCTACTGATAGGAATTATTGGAGAAGGATACAATGAATCTGAGACAGCAGTGATGAACAGAAAGTGGAACTGGAGACAACATTGACCCTCACATGACCCTTCCCTGAGTGATTACTTACCAAATGAGGATGGCTTTCCTTTACACATTGCTGCTTTTACAACTATGCATCTCTGCATCTATGGTAAGAAGATAATACTTGATCTAAACTTTTCTTAAAAACAATCATATTCAAATCATATTCAAATCATATTCAACATCAGAAGCATTTCCTTCAGAAACAGTAAGGGTTTTCTCTTCACTTGAGAGCACTAGGTCAGAATGCACAACATTTCTAAATATACCTTACTAATATGGCTGCTGCATCAAATTCTCTCATTGAAAGTATATATATTCAGAAAAGTGTAGGATTTTACAGAGGAAATCCTGCCTTCAGCATTTGATGTCATGGACAGCTTTGCCATTAGCTTCATCTGAATCACTATTTCATACCATGTGTTTTAAAAGAATCTCTAGGATCCTCCCAACAGTAGCAAAGTGAGTGGCTCATAAAAAAAAACAAAACAGGCAGGAAATAGTGTCCAAGAAATAATTCTCTGCAAATTTTTCCAATTAGGATTAAAAAATAGTAACAATAATTTCTTACAAATTTTTTTCCTTGTGCAAAACGAGTCAATAATTTCCTGCATTAAAGCTGTATTTATTGGGTGTCATAATTCTGTGTCAGATCATATCATGGAAGTGCTAATTAGTTTCTCATGAAGTTTACTCCTCCTGACGATATTCAGCAACTCCTACTTTATATGATTATTATTCTAAGTCACTATTTTTAGCTCAAGATGTTCAGCTCACGTAAAACAACATACATCAATAGTCCATCAGCCTTGTCCTAAAAAAGCATTTCACCTCGTAATGTAATAAAAGATTAAGTATTTCATTATTTCTAAGAGAGGCTGTTTAAACATAACATAATGAAAACTCATGAACACACCTTTATTTTCTGTACTTCAGAACAGCTAAATTGATTCTTGTAAACTGAATTAGCTGCTTCCTGATCTCATCTACAAGTGAATTTTCACTGCTGAATTATCAAAACTTTTAAACAAGAGAAATACTCACAGTCTCTGAAGAATCACATTATAAATAGTCATGTCCTACCTCCACATTTCTCTCTGACTTCATTCCTAGGCAGCACTGAAGAAGCAGCTACAATCACATGGTGCATTCAAGGTCATGCTATTCTAATTTAGAGATATCATTGATAAATTATGTGGAAACAATGACAACAGAGTCATTAACCTTGTTCCAGCACACGAAAGGTGTTGTATAATTAAAATGGGAACAAAAATTACAAAAACATAGAGATTTTATTACCCAGCTTTTTCTCTCCTACACTGATACAGAGTACTGTTGGGGAACAGTAATTTGTTGCCGTAACATAGCTACCTGTGCTTTGTAACCGAGGGGTGTAGAGATTAGTCTGGATTACACTGAAGGAGGAGTTAGGTGGCAAATACACAAAGCATTGACTCTTTTCTTGAGAAATAGTAAATTGGATCCAGAAGGCTTCTCCCTTTGGTGAAGTAAAGGATGTTGGAGTGCAAGAAAGATCATTCCAGCCAGGAAGTCTTTCTTAGTCCAAGAATCTATGCAGAACTGTCATTTCCAAACACACAGTCATCTGGCCACTGCTTTGAGGAGTCACATCAGAACAGTAGTGTGTTAGCATACTGCAGTAAAACTCCTCAGAGATACATATAAACTAGGCAGAATCCACGGCTCATCCTCTGTGTTTCATTCAAAAAACTTGCAGTAATACGTGGACTCAAAGCCTGACTAATGTCCCTAATTCGTGTCTGACAGATATCCTTATTAAGGGTGCACACATTACTGAATCACTGGTGATTGCTTTGACTTAAAGAGAAATATTAGAAAAACAGTGAAGAGGTGGGATAGGCTATTTCATGTAGTAAATGAATGTAACCTCAAGTTGGCATTACTGTAAAGCATCTATAAGACTTCTGCAAAGACCACCACTGCAGCGACCACTCACACTAAAACATTGAAAAAAACTACAGAGCAGGTCTCCTGGAGTCCAGGTACAAGACGGAATCCAATATACTCCCTTCTCATGTTCACTTATCACAAAATTTTTTGTATCTCACTGCATTAGCTGAATATCAAGATAAGATCTACAACATATTGCACAACTTACCTGAAAGCACAAATAGAAAAATCCCAAATGATATACTTATTTAGAGGCTTGACCTTATGCAGATAACTGAATATATCATAAAGTACATTTTGAAGGCCTGAGTGAAAGTCAAATTCTTTATACTGATTTTGCCACGTTTGGATAAACTTTTAACTGACACACCTTTTGGGTATTCAGAAGCATCACAAATGCCACTTTAGACAATAATCTGCCAATTTCAGTGAGGAAATGAAATTACAAAATCATACCAAATGAGGGGAACTCTCCTTTATGTCCTCTGAGCTAAAGGCTGATGACTACAGTTAGAGAGCACAAGTGCCTCTCATCCACAGCATCAAAAATCTTCCCACAGCAGAAATCCCCAAATTTTCAATGTCAGAGCTTACTGCCCAGCTGAAACGCCTACAGCCACTGCACCATCCACGTCCAAGGGATACCTGCAGACCTGGTTCCCACAGCAGCTCCCAGCTCCTGTGCCTCAGAAATGCTCTTGGAGTAGGAGACACCGCACACGCTGCTGAAACCTTACAAGTTCAGCTGCCGCTAGCCCGACTCAGCATAGTTCAAAGAGGGCAGAAAACAAACACGTAAACAGCATCTGTGGCGCCTCTTCTCTACTGACTTTCCTAGAAATGTATTAACCTATTACAGTACATCAAAAATAAATAAGAGAGAGAAGAGAGGCAAAAGTAAATCCGAAAGTTTCTTCCTGCCGCTCCCTCCCACTTTTTCTGAGCTCCCCGCTCCCTAGGATTAGGCGATCGTTTTCAGCAAGGATCAAATGAATGACTTTTCCGCTAATGACACTTAAAGAGATGCTAAAGCCGCCCTTAATGCCTCCCGAGACGCAGCGCGCAGCGTCAAGCCCCTGCCCCACAGCCAAGGCGCCCGGAGCCAAGCAGAGTCAAGGGCAAGCCCCCTCCGCAGCCGCGCCCGGCCGCTTCCCCGGCCTCACCGGCAGCAGCAGTCGAAGGAGAGAGCGGTGCCGGCGGGAGGCGGATGGCGGCTGCGGAGGGCAGGGGCTGCCCGGCGGCGCTGCCCCCCCCGCCCGGTCCCCGTTCCCTCCCGCGGCATGGCGAAGCGCTGTCACTGACGCACATTTAATTCGCCCGGCTGCGGGCACCGCGCAGCGCCGCTCGCATCCTCCCCCCAAGCCCCAACCCCCCCGCCAGCGGGGAGGGGGCGGCTCCGGCGGGGAGGGGGAAAGGCAAACTGCAGCAACAAAGTTGCTACCCCCTTGCCACCCCCAGACCTGCCCCAGCCCCCGGAGGGGCGACCGTCCCCGCCTTACCTTGCTTGACGCACTTGAGCCGGATGGGGTCCTTGCAGTGCTTGATCACAGCCAGCACATCCCTGATGGTGAGCCCGGCCACGGGGGTCTCGTTCACCTCCAGCAGCAGCTCCTCCGGGACTAACTTGCTGCCGCCCTCATAGGCCACCTTGCCGGGCTTCACCTCCCCCAGGTAGGGGAACTGCCCGTTCTCGGCTCCCCCCTTCAGCTCGAAGCCCAGCTGCCCCTCCGGGTTCCTCACGATCACGATCTCGTGGACTCGGCTCGTCCAGTGGCTTTTCTTCTTCAAGCCCTTGGACATTGCCGTGGGGATGCTCTGCCCGACTCCCTCCCTGTATTCCGTGATTCTTCCCTCCCTCCCTCTCTTTCCCCTCCTGTCCCCGGGGCAGCCCGGCTCCTCCGGGGCAGGAACGGGGCGGGCGGGGAGCGGCGGACGCTGTTGCCGGCCGGCGGGAGGGAGGGCGCGGCGGCCCCGCGGGGCTCGGGAGCTGGGTCGGGGAGCGCCTCTCTGCCCTCTCCGCCCGGCTTTAGCTGATATCCATGGCAGCCGCGGCGGCCGGGACCCTGCCTGCGCGTGGATGTACTAGTTGTAGAGAAACTGGCAGCGGGGAGGGAAGAGGGAAGGAGGGAGGGAAGGAGAGAGGGAGGGAGGAGGGAGGAGACGTCCGCGGAGGGGGGAGCAGGAGGAGGGGTGTCGGTGTCGGTGCCGGAGCGAGGCGGGCGCTGCCTCGTCGCTCCCGCCTCGCCTGACCCGGTAGTGAAGGCCGAGAGAGAGGCTGCCTGGTACGGTCGGCAGAAGGCGGAGAGCGGCCCAGGCGGGGGGGGCCGGCAGCTGGCGGGCTGGTGGAGGGGGGGACGGAGGCGAGAGCTGTGATCCCCGGCCCGGCCCCACCCAGCCCCGGACGAGGGGGGGCGCCCGGGGGCAAAGTGGCTCGGGCAGCCGTGGTCGGGGGTCTCGACCGGCTGGGCCCCGCCGGACCCTGGGGCTGGCACCCGCCGGGGTGCTCTGTGGGGTTTAGGAATCTGCCCCAGACGGAGAGGAAGAGGAGGGTTGTGGTCCAGCAGTTCTTCTCGTGGCGGGGAACAACCCAGCCACAGACGCGGGCAGAAAAACAAACGGTTATGTTGCGGACCTCAATGCTACAAACCTATGCAGGGCGGTTTCCCTATCTAAGGAGGTCTTAGGGTTTGTTTTATAGATTTGTATATGGGCATAATTTTTAGTGCTTGGTACTGCAGCCACAGGAGCTGGTAGCTCGGGTGGGTGTTACACCTGAAGAGTGTATAATGTAGAGAGTGGTGGCAGTTTTTTCTATAAAATCTACTTACCATCACCCACCAGATGTTCATCACCTTCCCTCAGATTGCCATCTGCTCCTTGGCCCCAAACTGCAAATGACCGTCGCAGCCAAAGATTGATACTTCCAATCTCCAGAGCTTTCTCTGCCCGAGCACTGAGATGCTTTTTGTACAGCAGGTGATCTTGTAACCCGCTCCAGCTCTGGGCTCTCCCTTTAATTTGCTCTGTCATATGCATAACACGTGCATTAGCAGTGGAGTGCAGCATTTGGCATGTCTTTCTGAGAAGCCTGCCTTGCCTAAAAAAATAGTTTCCATCTGAAGTCCTCCTGACTTGAAGGAACATAGTTTTTGTGCCTGCAGTATACAGTGGAGCAAGATACATGAAGGCAATGGGCTGCAGACTGAGTACTGATTGGAGAAAAGCAGGAGAAATATAGTATGTGTTACAGCATGTGGTTTAAAGCTGGTCAGATATTTTTAAAATTTCAATTAAAGTGAGTCTGCAATGAAATTTTTCACAAATTGTATTGCTGTTTTCCCTCTAGGTTCCTATGGAAACAGGTCTTTATGTGATCATGCTTGGCTGTGTCTCCTTCTCCAATAACTTTTGAAGCTGTTGGGCAGTTTCACCCATATCTATCTCAAATATAATTAAGTTATTTCATGAAAATAGGCAGCTGGGTAGGGCTGAGAGATCCTGTAAATGTCCCAAAGGCTGTAACATGAACTTGCTTCTTATTAAACAGTGATTCACATGGTTGAGAGACCATATAAATGCCTTGGTAATGAGAAAAGTTTCAATTACAGCTCATTATCAGCCTCAGTATAAGTCTGTGGGAAACCAGGGTTGTTCAGTTCGTGTTCTCCCAGAATTACTTGTGGAACATCCTCGTGCACTTGGAGTTGGAATAGGCACATACAGAATCACAGAATAACCTTGGTTGAAAAAGACCTTCAAGATCATCGAGTCTGACATTAAGACTGACAAGACCTGAACTAAGCCATATCCCTAAGACAATTGGAAAGAGAACAAGAGAATCAGCAGGTTCATTCTCTCTGAATCTACTGACTCTTGTATCTTGTTTTGCTTTTTAGTTAGAAAATGAGGTAGAAAGCAAATTGCTTAGGAGTTACAAGACATGACATCTTCAGTTTCCCAGATGTTTCCACAGTTACTTCTTTGCTGAGTCCTCTGCTCTACTAAAGCCCATTCTACTAAGGTAGTTACCATTTCTTAGTTCAGAGTTTCTAGTCATTCTGCTGGTATAGTGTTGCAGTTGTTGATTTGTCTGATAATTGAAAGTAAAATGCTACATAATGTTCACCACAATGTATGTACAACCCCAGGACATCTGCCAAAAATATAGTTTTTTAAGAAATATTTCAGGAAATATTTGAAGTTTCCCTGGGAGATGGGGGAAGGGAATCCTATGGGTGCAATTTTCTATTTCATAGGGGTCTCAAATGGTTTATTGGTCAGAATTTTTTTAATGCTCACTGCAATTTTCAGTCAGGTGAAATTAACAGTAGGTAATAGGTAGATGGCTTGCAAAATAAGTAATGGTACGAACTGCCATTTTAAAGTGCCTAAAGGTCAGAGCATTTCTGGTTTAACATGTTCTAGACAAATCAAGCTGGTGGACCTCTTCACTTCTAACTGTTTCAGATAGTTGTATTAATCTAAAATAAAATCATGCAAAGCTGGTGGAAGTAGTGGTCCAGTTGCGTTACCTTTGCCTTCCGAAGCTTTGCAGCAATGTGAGCCAGACCCATCTCAGGGATCCACAGTTCACCAGAGGGGTAGGGAGTAGATGGAAGGAGCCTTAGCAGTTCTCCCAAAACAGAGCTCCATGTTAGTGGATCTTCAACCAGAAGAGGATGGCAGTTTTCAAGTTTAGAGATGAAGGAAAGTTGGTGAGTGCAATGGCAGGTCATACCTGTTAAGATCAGGATAGAGTGAAGGATATTCTAGTTGAAGGATGACAGAGGGATGCAGTATTTTTTGCAGGATTCTCTGAGGGTAAGTTTTGGGTAGACTGTATGCATGAAGTCTTGCCATCATACCATCCCTGGGTTATATTCTTGGGGTTTAGGACAGTGAGGACACATGGAAATCCATGGCTTGCTTTGGTCTTCTATTTGAAAATATATTGTGAGGAAATTAAGCCTTTTATCAGGCCATTTTGCAGCAGCTACACTCTTTCAGATAACTTTGTTTCATTTTTATGGTGATAGAGGTGTAAAACAAGACTAACCCTGTCCCTGATGGAGCAAGTGTGCCAGCATGTTGCTGAGAGAATGAGCTTGCAGATTTTCTGCCTGGCCCCTGAAGAGCCTGAAAAGGGCTTTGTGACATGCCAAGCTCTCTCTGCCAGTCCCCTCCACACGGTTTCATCCCAGGAGGGCATGAACTGGTACTCAGTGTGATGTATCTAGTTTTAATGGTATCTAACACAAGGGATTTCCTACTGGTAAAAATAACAGCAGCACATAATGAAACACGTTCACCAAATACAACACAAATGCCTTTTATTATTCCTTTATAGCTGAGCCTGCAAACACAGGAACCAGTAAGTCCCTATACTTTTGGGAGTAAAGTTGCTCACATGAGTAAGCTGATGCATAAGACTTCAGTAAATAGAAGTATTTTGTAGCTGGAAAGTAAGCGTAGCTGCTGTAACACTACAGAGTCAGTAAGAAAGTGACTGAATTCTGTTTGTATTTTCAGTATGCTATTGTTTTGAATAAGTTAATTCCTCAACTAGAAAACGATGTGCCAAAGGGGAAAAAGAAAATACATCCATTACCTACTATTATTTATGCAGGAATAGAGTCCTCTACCTTGTGTTTGTAACATTGGACATGAACTCGGATGCTAAATTTCCTTCTTCAGCACATGTTCCCTGCATGGCTGAATGCTAACTATTGTCATCTCTTATTTTTTTCCATTTTATGGGCATAATCACTCTTTCCTCTCAGTTTTCTGTTTAGCACATCAACTCCTTGACAACCTTATTCTTACATGAGGTTTCTTAACACTACAACCTAGCTCCACCATGGATATATCTAGGACTCGGTCAGAATTCAGATGTTTATATCCAAATTCACACAAAAAAAATTTCCTTAAGCTCTTAGTTGCCTGAGGAGATTATGATAGCTAATCTTCCCATCAGTGGAGCTCCAGGGTGTGTTAGCTGCTTTCACTGTCTTCTCCTGGGAGTTTTAAATGTTCTCCTTGGGATTCTGAGAATATTCTAAATCTTTTCTTTATTTGAATAAAAATTGCAAATTCCTAGCCTTTGCAGTTGCAAATTTCACCAAGAAATCACAAAAAAAGTTTTTTTTGATATTTACAACTACCACTCACATGTTTTATGAGCCTAATTTTACTAGTACGAGCTTTGTAGTATTACTAATATATTCTTTTTCAGTTTTGTGCCTTCAGGCTTTAAGGACTTTTACTTTTGAAAGGCTAAACCTCAGGCTATTTATCTAAAACCTCTTATTCGAAGCTCTCCACATTCTGAAAGCTGTGATAAAAAAAAAAAATACATGCTTTATTTTACTACAAAACTAAAGAGAGATTTGGGGGCATTTTTTAAGTCTTACATCAAAACCTTCCATAGTTTGGGCCACCAGTGCTTCAAAATAAACTCTTACTGAATCGCAGACTTGAAATCTTTGTGACACATATATCTAGTTAGAATGGAAGATAATGGGAAATAGCTTTCTCAACTCATTAGAAGGTTTCTGTTGTGGCAATAGCTCTTGCAGAGAGCAAAGCTAATCACTTCTGGATATGAAGAAAGTAGTCTCCATGCCTGAACTGAAAAATAGATGCAGCCCTTGGGAGTGAAGGACAAACGGAAGACAAACTTGAAGACAAGAGTTCATCTAAACAGTACAGTTTTAAATGGGTTTATAAGATTGCAGGAGACGTTTTGTTCTCTCCTGATCATCTCTGTATTGGTGCTCAATTTTAAATGGGATGTCTCCAGTTTCCTTTCTCTCTTTCCTTATCAGACCTTGTTATGATGCACTTCCTGTGCTGCTATTGCTAGCTGTTCATGAGTTGATTAAGGTGAGATACAGAATACTCCTTGGAGGTCAAAAACTTTCCTCAGGAAAAAGTTCTGGGAGACAGGCTGTCAAAATAAATGTAGTAAGAGCTATTAAAATAAGCAAATTATGGCCTCTTTCCACAGAAATGCAAGTTTGAATTGTATTCGAGTAAATACTTGCAATAGGAGGAAGAAGACAGAAACAAAACTGCACAGAATACCCTATAAGAAAATAATCCTTTCAATTTGTCCTGACTCTAGAAAGATAGCAAACTTACAAATATCTGTTAGTGCAAATTGAATGGGAAGTGTGAGGCATGCACAGTGAATTACTGCCTCTGAGATCTGCACAGCACAGGGGTGTGGTGGGTGGGATTCTGAAAAATGCCAAATAAATGATTGTGTAGGTGCCTGTGTTTATCTCCACTTCCATGGCATTGGTTTGTGCACTCGCTGGCTTAAACTGCTCTGTACTCACTGGATAGCACTAGGGTATTACTGCATTGAATTATGTAGATTTTACTGTAGCTTTTACTGAATTTGAATTTTTAGTATCTTTATTTCCCATTTTAATATTTAGTATCAGTGATTTATTTCACAGTTAAAATAAATATAAAAATTTAGTTCTCATGCATATATGATGATCTCTTAGATTAGAAAACTACAAAAACAACTATTCTCCTAATTCTTTTTTCCTTGTTGCATTTTTGTGTCGCTTGGATTAGACTGAAATGAGGCTTTCCTCTTTCATGTCAATAATCAGTTCCATTTTACATTTTGTATGAACTAACAGGGCTGCTGAGATTGATCTCACAGCATAGCTGGGACAAAAGATAAATATTTTGTGAATTTATAAAGGATAAAATGAAAGCATATTATTCTAGGGATGTATTGTTCATGTTCCATATGAAATTGTGACATCATGTCCATTCAGAATCTTATTCACACATCTGTCTCACCTCTGAGAGGGATCACCTTTCCATGTCAAAATTCTTGCACTTAATGTGAAATCTTTTTTACTTTCTGAAGTTAAAAGTAGCAAATTTTCACACAGACATCACCATGGAAATGTGTAAATGTTATGCTTTGTAGATATATTTCTATCGATATTAAAGCAAGGTGTGCAGTGAGGATTTTACAGAAAACAACTGTAAAATAATACCCACACAAACTCACACAATGCTTGTCACTGTTTAGAGGCCGAGCATGATCAAAGCTGTGTAGGAAAGAACCTCAGAACACCTCAGAACATTTAGTGCTTCAGTGCAATTGGTGCTGAAGAACTGAACTGGCCAAATTCTCAGCTATTTTACATTAGGAAGCCTGAAGCTTTAGAGAAATCAGTTGGGTGAGAATGATGTCCTATTTCCATTGCTCTACCAAGATTTTAAATACAGCAGAGTTGCTGACTTTTCCTTCCCAATGACAAGAGGGACAGGGCACCATCCCTTCCCAGCCAGAGGAAGCCGAGGACCAGGATCCTGCTGATCTTGAATCCCTGCTGTGGATGCTTTTCCTAATGGCAAAAAGATTCAGATTGCTTTCAAAAGTTGATTGTGTTGAAAGATTATCTAGTGATGGGTGCATATTTAGGTAAAACTACAATCATACTGAGATGAGTGGCAAAAATATTCTTGAATTACTAGGGCTTCATTTCACAGTCATATGTAAGTACTCCAAAAGTTTGAAGATGAGGGCAAACCTAGAGTCTGATAATCCCTTCTCCCTGCCCTACAGCCAGGTGTGTGCGTGCTCCAGATGATGTGACATAAATGCATTTGCCCCACAATGCATGTGCACAGTGTCTGTATAAAAACTCATCACTGACATTTTCGTCAATTTTAATTAAATAGATCTGAAGCTGGTTCACCAATGCTTAAAAACATCTGATGAGGTTTGGAATTGAGATAATAAACAAAAATGCAGTCAAAGAGGCTGAATCAGATTGTTGTATAGTTTTGGCATTATTCTAAGAACATGGCTTTATGGTCAGTCATGCTACTGGCTGTACATTATACTCCATAAGAATATTTCTGTACAGGTGCCTACATCAGTAGAAGCTCACAGAGTAGGACTGCACACTATTGCCAGTGCTGAATGACTTTTTCTTGTAATGACTTTTTCATAATAAAAGAAGCTTCATCTGTTATAATGACCTAAATCTAATTATATGAAAACAGAGACTCTGTCAAGATTTCAAGCCAAGATTTTCACTCCTATAAATTGTAGGTCAAGACCACAGTGTCCAGGAATACTTGAAGCTTAACCATAGTACTCCATCTTATCCCAGCAAAAGCATTTGTACTGAATTCAAAGAGAGAAATGTGTCTCAGTCTTATGAAGCAAGATGGGCACAATTTCATTTTTACTGTGCTCAGTTGAGAGATATGTCTTGAACACACAGATTTTAAAGTTTCAAAAGAAATATTTATGTGCTGACTATGTAGTTAGAAACTCACGTGGAAAAGAAACACTGCATGAGCAATGAGATTATTTTGGAAATTTTCTGCAGATTATCTAATTAACATGAGATACTTCATTCAAGGATGAGCATGTTGGTTTTCTTCTACCTGGTGTTTTTATTACAGAAAAACTCTCTGAAGAACATGTTTTCAGTCATTGCAAAAGAGTAAAAAGTCACCTTCTTTCTTGGACAACAAAATTATAAGAAATAGGTTAAAGTTGGGCCTTTTCAAAGTTCATTTGGTTTGACATGTTTAAGGAAAATTAATAGACTTTATGATTTAGAAATAGCAATCTATTTCAGCCAAAAAGAAGTAAAGTAATTTACACTCCTTGGTGTACATATGAAAGTATTTAACTCCATTTAACTGATTTGTGTAGCACGGGTGTCACACTTAATTACCAAAGCAATGTCTGTGTTAATATTGGCAGGTTACCTTTAATAGGGTAAAGAGGGAAAGAGAGCTAAAAATTAAACTTGACTTTCCATTCTTGATTTACTTTGAACCTCAGTTTTTTACTATATGTGCATACATCTCTCCATTCACCTTTAGCTTGACATTTCTGTGTTATCTCTGATTAGTTTGTCATTAGCAAAGTGGATGACTTTCTAGGCAACATATATTTTTTACTTTCACCTAACGAAGAATGCAACCACTTAATTTATTTTTTTTTTTAATTCTGGATTACATATTTTTTTCTTAAGATTTGAGAAACTGTGATTCAAGGAGTGATTTTAGCTGTTACGGGTGCTTGCTCTTTATGAGCTCACTCCTTTTTGCAAAACCATGGCACTTGGCAGTATTTGTTACTACTAACACTTAGCTTTCTGCAGTGATAGGAGGATGGCAGTAGGCAGGTGTTACACTGTGACTACTACTTACCAGGAAAAACTTGCTCCTTGCCCCAGCCCGTATTTTTCCATCTGCTTACTTCACTCACTGTTGTGTCTGTCTATAATCCAGATTTGTAAATTCTTTTGGGAAAGTAGATTTTTTTTTTTTTAAATTCCATGCTTCTAGATGACTTACCAGAGTGAGCACAATAATTTTGTCTTTGTAAGACTGAAGGGCAAATATTGTACTCTGCAGTCTTGTCCCCTGACTATCAAAACTTAACAAACTATAGGACTGCATAGAGGCTCCATCCCTGAGCATGCAACTTGCTTTTTATGTAATAGGAACATACTTCTTTAAAGGTGTTTGTTTGGATTAACAAATAAAGGTTCTAAAAAGGACTGGTGTATCTAATACACCACACTACATTAGTGAAGAAATTTAGCCATTTATCATCATAGTACCTTGGTGTTACTGACTTGAATTTAACTGATCATTTCTAGTTAAAGAGTTAAGAGTATTGCAAGTATTAACTGCTAACTTAAACTTCAAAATAAACAAATGAACTAGTTCTCAAGTAAAATCAAAGCATAGCTAATACTTTTTAAAATATTCTGTATTTTTTCAAGTTTATTTATTTGCTTCTCATTAGGCTTCTGGATGTTTTTTTCCCAGAAGTGTTACCAATTTCTGTAGCCTGTTGTAAAACTGTGATTTATGGCAATTTAAGACAGTACAAATGGAACTGGATTCTGAGTGCACACGTTTTTTAGTATGCACTGAACTTTAAACAGCTAGGTAGTTTCTTTACTTCAGGAGGATAACTCATTAAAGGAGTACAAATTCCTGCAGGTGTTTCTAAGATTGGTGCCCTAAATACTTACGTTGACATAGAAAATGACTTTGATATGTCCTTAAAGAAGTAATAGGGGGGGAGAATATGAAATTATGTGTGAGGTGTACAAAATGAATTTAAAGATATTTTATCAACAAGGCTTCACTATCTTTTCTCAGGTTCTTCTACATTTTCTTCAGCATGTTCTTCTACATTTTCTTCTTTCTGTATTTATGTTTCCTGGTGATATTCTTAGGTTCATCTTACCCTGCAGATTTTATGAGTACAGATGAAGTTTCAACTAGATTTATGAATACATTATTCCTTTTTATTAGCACAGTAATGAAAGTGTAGTGCTCAAATGTTTAAACTTAAACAAATGAAACAGACCTGGGAAAGAAGCAGTTGGATGCAGAACACCATCATCTACTTTGCTGTTGTTCATTTATTATCTTTTTAATGCAGTGCTGCACTCAAAAAAGTTGTACTTATATAACAGGACAAAAATAATTTATAGAGTAGTAGATGGAGGTTAAAACACTCTGCTTTCTATGTTAGACAATATTGATTTAGCAACATAAAAGTAGTGAAAATGTAATTTTCCCTATTTTTTTCCTTGTGCTAATCTTTTCTGTTTCTTCTCTGTACATGGCATATTTAATCAGATCCATCAGCCTGAAGATTCCTGCCTCTGTAGATATCCCTTGCTGGAAGAAATTAATGTAAATCTAGCCAGACCCTGATTTGAGCAGGGAATTATTTTAAAACTGGCTTTGAATGACAGTTGTGTTTGACTTTTTTTCTGACTTAGAAATATTAATATACCTGTCATACTAAAAAGCTTTTGATAGTGAATTAGAAATCATCCAGTTTCTCAAGAGGGGCACTTTAATTACCTATATACACAAAACTGAGAAAGCAATAATGTAACTATAATTTAGAAATTATGATAACTATTGTGTCAAAGTAAAAATTAGTATAATACTAAAAACATTTATAATTATTTCCCAGATCTGTTAACAAATGTGAACATGCAAACATGATCAAATCTGTACTATGACATATGGTGCAATGTTTTTACTGGAATGTGATAATTAGATGACAGAAAGAGAGGCAGATTGATACTTGATAATATTATTAGGTAATGGATCTGCTTGTCTTACTGTGTGCCTCATGTCTTCTCTGAAGGGTTGGATAATACAAGATTCCAGAGCATTTCTATAATTCCTCCTGCTCCTTCTGTAAGTGACAGAGGAGCCAATGAGGAGAGGTGCTTTGCTGGACGTGGTTCTCACCAACAAGGAGGGCCTGGTGGGGAATGTGAAGCTGAGGGGCAGCCTTCACTTCAGTGACCATGAGATTGTGGAGTTCAAGATTCTTAGGGCAGCAAGAAGGGTGCACAACAAGCTCACTGCCCTGCACCACACAAGAGCAGACTTTGGCCTCTTCAGAGACCTGGTTGGTAGAATACCATGGAATAAAGCCCTGGTGAAAAAAAGAGCCCAAGAAAGTTGATTAATACACAAGGATCACCTTCTCCAAGCTCAGGAGCAATGCATCCTAGCAAAGAGGAAATCACACAAAAATGCCAGGAGGCCTGCATGAGTGAACAAGGTGCTCCTGGACAAACTCAAATACTAAAAAGAATCTTAGAAAGGTTGGAAGTAAGGACAAGTATCCTGAGAAGAATACAGAGAAATTGTCATGGATCAGGTTAGGAAAGCTAAAGCCCTGATAGAATTAAATCTGGTCAGAGGCATCAAGGGCAACAAGAAAAGCTTCTATAGGTATGTTGGTGATAAAAGGTGGTTGGAACTCGATGATCTTTATTTAAATAGCACTTAGAATCATAGAATCATAGAATCGGCTGGGTTGGAAGGGACCTCAGAGATCATCGATTCCATTGCAGTTATTTCAGATATTAAATTACCTTTATATTAAATATATCCCAGAAGGACTTGAGTCTTGCAGCATTCTTGCAGGAATCAACTTGGAGCTGGCAAAGGAAGCTCAGAGCTATACGCTTGGCTATACATAAATTATAAGTTAATAATTAAATGCCTGTGTGGTGTAGAGGAAGATTTAGGTGCCCAAGATCCACTAATGTCTTCAATATGACCATGAAGACTGTTACAACATTCTTATGCCCCATGGTTCAGCTAAAATTGTAAGGACATTTCTCTGCCCAGGCCATGTTTTATATATAGTTTTTCTAACATGTCATGGTTGGTTTTCATTGAAGAAGTGAAAAATCTGAGATAAACTCCCTTTGCAGCCTGATAAGATGGTACATGAATTTCTCAACTTCTCATGATACAATGTTTTTATTTTAGAAAGGGTAACTATTCAAGGGAGAGGAAGAATGACGTTTTGCACTAGCCTTAAGTCTAGAGCACCCATTCTGTATGGTACTGTTGCATTAAATAGTACTCCCAGCAAGGGCTGAAGTTTCTGTAACTTCCCATCAGGAAGTGATCACCTCTATGTTTGTAAAGTATATATCATACGACACATTGTATCTCCCTTTGGTTTCCTCAAGTGGCTATTTCTGTATGTCAGGGAACATCTCAAAGGACTGAACTTACAATAGCCTTGTGTTTGTGTTTGAAAGCATTAGAATGGAAAATATGGAGCAGGCTTAAAGCTCTGGGGAAGAAAAAAGCTTTTTTCTTGCTTGCCACACAAGCACTACCTTAGCTAGGTAAGAGGCAGGTGGTTTTATCAGCATCTCTAATTCTAGGGACCAAATGTTAGGTGTGCTTTGCTATTAGAGTTGATTGTAGGAAAGAGGTGATAGAAAACCTAGTATTTAACTTTCAACAAGGGCTGGACATGAAGCTAGAAAGGGGACTGCCTGAACTTGCTCATAGTTTGATGAGTTGTTGAGATCTAATCAAGTTTGGAAGTAGCAGCAAATCTTTTCCAGACTGTTTTGTATGGCATGTACACAAGCAGACAGATCAGGGAACTGTTTGAAAGGAGACTTGAAGGAGCGCTAAAGGCATAGGAGTGAAAAAAAAAAATCCTCACTGAACAAAAACTATGGGGAAGGAGTGAGAGGGGAGGGGAAATCATGTTAATTTTTCAACCTTGATTTGCAACTAGACAGAAAATTCAATTTTACTTATTTATTTTTAGAACAGTCAGTCTAATTTACACTCATGATAGGAGGACATGCATGAAACCATTTTAATGAGCAGTTGCTTAAAGGAAACATAATCAGGCAGAGTAGGGTCTTCTGTACTGTTTCAGCTTTTTATGGCTATATCTACATGAACAAGAATTTTTAATAATTAATAATTTAGTTTCAAAAATGCTTTGGGCTTTTAAAATAATTCTGTTTTTTAAGCATTGATGTAGCCACAAATTTTTCTCTTCATGGTTCAGAAATAGGATTATCTTTCCTGTTTTTTATCTGTCAAAGTCAGTAGAAATCATAAAGTATTTATGACATAGTAACCAACTTACTGCACTGTGAAGCAGTGTATTGAAAATGCAGGTGTAAAATGTTCAGCTGTTTGATGACTTCCTAGAGCTCTTTGCATGGAACTCATCAGAGTAGTATTTTGAGATCTTTAGTTCTCTATTTACTTCAATGTAGAAATATTTAAGTGAAATTTATTGAAATCACTGGTGTCTCCAAGTCTCGTTATGTTTTAGCCTATTGCTATAGTGGTGACAGAGATGAAAGGAAAATACAGGACTGTTTTGAGGAATCTGGGCACCAACCTAGAATTTGTACAAAAATCCTAAACTGAAAGGAAATACTATGCAAAATCAGGTTTTGATTCTTAAAATGATGAAATTAATATCTGTAATACATGAATTTTTTCCCCATGTTTTTGGCATTTTCATTTGCTAGGTAGTTTCAACCTAGAAACTCAGCCTTTTTTTACTAAAGAGCAAAATAAATTCCTGACCATGAGCACAAACAGCTGCTACTCCATTACAAGTACAGTAGGCTGACATAGAAGGCAAATGCTAGAAAGGGGAAATAAGGATCCAGAACCTGCAGTTAGGAAAAAAGATAATTAAAATCCCATATGAAACTGTGGTGGACGAGAGGATATAGTGGAAACAAAGAGTAAAGCTTAGTGCAAAATACTTACTAATTTTTTCTTTTTTCTGTCATCCATGGGAACTGTCAAACAGTTATTTTAGCTATTTTACTTTTTCTGTTTTTATCCTCTTTCCTCTTTTCTTTTTTTTACCAGAAAAAAAAACCTCTTTAAAAAGGACTGATAAAAGCAGAGAAGTCAAAGTTCATACTTAGACATAAGGGCATGTAGAGGAGTGTCCACTTTTCACTGTGCAAAGGGTTTTCAGAGAATATCGCCCATGCTTATGTTTGTGTTTGCTGTGCAAATGGCACGGCATTTCTCAGAGGAATGCAGCAATCAGGGTTTCTGAAAGCAAACGGGAAATTCTTGCTGATGTGGGAGTTGCAAGCCCTCACCCAACCTAATGAAAAACCCAAGATCAGGATTAAATGTGGAAGAGTCTGCTTATTGATTTCTGTTATGTATGGAATGGGAAGAGGCAGAGGCAGAGGTGTGGATCCCTCCTGACAGGCTGGACACTGCTGCTGTCACTGCTTTATCATCATTTCCCAGCTACAGGGAGCCATCCTCAGTCTTCCTTGCAGTAATTGCTTTGCTGGTGTCTCCTGCACTCTCTATTTGCTGCTTATTCTCCTCACTCACTCTATTATTTTCTTCTCAGTTGTTCTGTTCGTGCAGCTTTATGTAGCTTTGCACACCCAGTCGTGGTTACTTCGGTGTTTAAAACCCCGGCAAGGGCAGTGTGGATGCCCTCAGCACGCTGGATGCTGCAGTGCCCTGAGTCAGGACTTCACGCTGCAGGCATAACCGGGAGAACTTTATGCTTGCAAAGGGGATGCCAATACCCACATCCTACACACATTTCTGCTTGGGAGTATTTCCAGTAATTTAGTTAGGAGCCCTGACCTCTGGTTCCCCGCGAGGGAGGTACCCTTGCTGCAAGAGCCAGAGCTTGGGAGGATGCGGAGGATTCTGGAGTGCCACCTGCTGGCACTCTGTCTTCTTGCTGTGTGCATGAGAAATTAAACCCCTATGACAAGAGATGTACTGCGTGAGGGTAAGCACCAGCAAGACTGAACTATCAGGACACTGTAAACCGCTCTTCCCAAGGGCAGGGACTTACACCAGAATCGATGATCCGTAAATGCCTTCCAGTCAATCTCCTTCCCACTACACTGAGAGGGAGCAAGGCAGATGAGACACCAGGGCCTGCATTTTACAGAGCTTTATATTATAAACATTAGTGACATTAGCATTATTACAAGTCTCTACTTTTACCAGACATTTCTCTTTGACATGACACTTATACAGTTTGGTTTCTCGTGCTTTGTTCAGAGCTCTGGTTTGAAGGGACTGAATCTATATTAACTTTCCATTTCTATGGAAACAGCTAACTCTCTTCTAATATAGCTGGTTTTTATCTGCTGGGCCTGATTCCCTTCTCATGTGGGCTGTTTTTAAGCCAGTGTTGCACTGTCGATCCCACTTCTATTACTTGAAGCTGGCAGTTATAATTGAGCATTCAGATCTGCTGCACTCCCAGCACATCTCAACGAAAGGAACTTACATGCAAAATTTAAGCACCTTTGGAACAAACAGTCATAGTTCTATCCCCAGAGCTAGAACAGCCACAGATTTCCATCATATGGCTTACATCAAGCTGTCAAATGTGAAGAATCAGCTTTTTTGTATTCATTAGGAGTATGGTGTTAGACTTGGCTTTCCTCCAGAAGTTTCAAAATACTGAATCAGAATTGCATTTGGGTTTGCTGTTGTTTGTTTTGGGGGGCTTTTGTTTTGGTTTGGGGTTTTCTGGGTTTTTTTGTTGGTTGTTTGGGTTTTTTTCCCCATTTGCCTTAAATACATAATGCTATGTGCTCTAGAATTAAAAGATGTTCATGATTGTTTGCCCTCTTATGACCTGGAACAGAAGCAGGAGAGGTCATTGGTATGCACGCCTGACTGGGAGAATTTGATTGTTCATTAGTTTAGTAATATGTACCTTCCTCAGAAAAATGCAGTAGTTTCTTTTGGAGCTTACTATCTTTATTACATGTGACACTCAGATGAGGCAGATGTCAAATGGGTTTGATCCTTATATTAGGCATTTGCTGCCCCTGGAGAGAAATCATGAATGATAGCTGAAGATGGTCATCTTAAGAAAACATATTTCTAATGAGTGAAATCATATGAAAAGTCAGGCAAAATGTGAGTACTTTCCTGAAATGGATTTTCTGTATTATTTAGTTATTCAGAGGCTGGGTAGAAAGATGCCCTACACATCTGTATAATAGAGCAGGAGTGACCTCTACCTCCCTAGCATTATTACAGCTCATGCTCATCATCTTCTCCACCTGTTTCACAGGACTTGTGCTTGCTTCCTCAGAGTTGGCAACAGCTCTCACAACTGCATGCATTTAGCTCTAAGGAATATTCCTCTTCCTCTTGCTGTGACTGTGAAAAGAGCTGAAATGTGTGCACATTAGGTAGGCTTTGTATTTCACTGTGACTGGCACCATGAGGAAAATTATTTTGAGTCATACTTGCACAGTTCCCTGATGGGTTAAATAGACACTTTGGTTCTTGTTGATTCTTGCTTTCCTGAATTGAATCAACCCATGGGCCAGTTCTTCTCTGTGCTACTTTCATTTTATGGTAGTAAATACATTTGCTAATTTACCAGTCACAGTAGCTTGAAAACAGGGTAGTATAATGGAAAAATCTGTTCTTGACCCATAGCTTATAGTATTTTGTCTGAAGAGCTACAATATACATAACACTAAAAAGAGACTGTTTCTATGCTAAATAAACCAAAGGGAATAATAGGAACAGAATATTTAAACTTCTACTGAAGCAAATTATATATATATGATTTCATATTTTCAGCTAAATCATACACTAGAAATACTGACAAATCCATTACTAGAGGGTAAAAGTTAGAGTTGTAGTAATATGACCAAAGACAAAAAAGTGGTAGTTGGCAATCTATGCATTATTCAGCCTGGAGAATAGAGGTGTTTGGGTTTTTTATTGTTTTGGGGATTGGTTGCTCTCTTTATTTATTATTTAACATTTATTTATCCTGTTGTCCCTAGAGTACTGTCATATTCACTTCCTCTTTGTGGCTATTTTTGCAGAGAGATGTGACAAGGTTGATATTTGCATGGGACAGCTTTGAAATTCTCAGCATAAAATCACTTATTAATGAAACCAATGTGCCTGGTATTATGCTCTCTGTCACTATCCACATGGAGGTTTTGGGGTCTGAGCAAGATTGTCTTTGCAGCTGGGAGTTACTCTCTGAAAAGGTATTTGCCTGGGAAAATATTCATAGGCTCTTTCAGACCATCTGCTTTTCTGGTTGAGCCAACACAAGAGTTCTGTGCCATGGGGCAGGTAGCAGGGCCACAGTTTGCATGTGGCAAAGTGACTACTCTGAGGCCACATGAGTCACTGTGCACGTACCCTGGTAGAAAATCACATTCAGCAGGACTTCTTTGAGTACAGGGTGTCTCAGTCCCTAGGCTATTCTTTAAATTAATCTCAACACTGTTTCAACATCCTAGGGGCAGGCTCTAGTACCACTGTAGTTTTGGACTCTGGAAAGAGAGCAACCTTTTCCTTCGTGAGGGAAAAAATATCCAGGTAATTGTGTGACACCAGTTTTCTCTTGCAAAGGCTGGTTCAAACGTACACATCAGGTTTGAATCCATGACTATATGTATTCCAAGTGCACTTGTGTTGGTGCTATGATGAAAAAATATAGAATCAGCACATGACATCTTCCAATAAAAGGTTATCACCGCAATTTTGAAAAATTGTAAGTGTTCAGAGATTTAGAAATCCATTTCTAATGTCTTTATGCCTTGAGCCTATCTTTCCCATGTTATCTCAGAAATGAGGGAGACCACTTTTTCTTTAGGGTAGCATAAATATAGCTCACATGAGTTTTAATGCCATTAGCTTTTTGGCCATTGCAAGGGCCCTCCCAATGGGTGGGAGTCTCAATGATCATTTTGTACGTTTTTGGTTCCTCGTAGTGGAAGGTGTTCAGTCATATACAGTGGGATGTTTTGTTCATAGTGGTACATAGGGGACATCCTTATGAACCCTTGTGACCTCAGTGACAAAGACATGCTTGCCTGAGATTATACAGGACTGGATCCAGTGACTTATGATGTCTCTCCCAACAATTCTTTCAACAACTCAGCGATGTCTCATGTTCAGTAGCCCTTCTTGTGGGGGACTTCAACTTATCAGATGTGTGCTGGAAGTACAACACAGCAGAAAGGGGGCAGTCCAGGTGGTTTCTGGAATATATGGATGACAACTTCCTCTAACAGCAGGTAAGGAAGCCTACCAGGAATAGTGCCCTGCTAGACCTGCTATTTATGAACAGGGAAGGGCTGGTGGAAGATAGGGTGGTCAGAAGTTTTCTTGGGCCCAGTGACCATGACATTATAGAATTTTCAATATATGGATTGAAAGGATGCTGGTTCAGAGAGTCCCTTGTGATGCAGCCCTCAAAAACAAAGGGATCCAGGACGGCTGGGCTTAAAGATTAAATTATGAAGGCACAGGAGTAGGATGTCTCTGTGTGCTGAAAAATGAGCCATTGGGAAAGAAGTCCAGCCTGGTTCAGCAGAGAGCTTTTGAATGAACTCAGAAATGAAAAAAAAAAGAGGGTATTAACTTTTGAAAAAGGGGCAGGTGAAACAGGAAGCATTTAAGCATATTGTAAGGTTATGTAGGAAGAGAATTAGAGATGTGAAAGCTCAGAACTTAATCAGGTCATCTCTGTTAAGGATAAAAGAAAATGTTTTTATAAATACATTAATAACAAGAGGAGGGCCAGGGGAAATGTCCATTCCCTACTGGATGAGTGGGGGACCACGGTAATGGAAGACAAGAAAATCACTGAGGTACTTAAAAAAACCTTCTTTGCCTCAGTCTTTAACAAAAGGAATGGCTACCCACAGGGCAAATGGGCTCCTGAGTTGGTAGACAGGGATGGGGAGCAGAATACCCCTCCTGTGATCCAGGAGGTGGCAGTGACCTCCTGTGCCACTTAGATCCCAACAAGTCTATGGGGCTGGATGGGATTCATCCTAGGGTTCTGAGGGATCTGGCAGAAGAGGTGGCTAAGTCACTCTCCATATTTATCACCAGTCCTGGCTAACTAGGGAGATCCCAGATGACTGAAGATTGACCAATGATGCCCTTCTACAAGAAGGGCTGGAAGGAGGATCCAGGGAGTTATAGGCCTGTCAGCCTGACCTCAGTGCCTGGCAAGGTCATGGAGCAAATCAACCTGAGTGCCATCAAGTGGCATGTAGAAGACAACCAGGGGATCAGGCCCAGCCAACATGGGTTTAGGAAAGGAAGGTCCTGCCTGACCAGTCTCATCTCTTCCTAAGGCTGGGTGGCCCACCTAGTGGATGAGGGGAAGGTTGTGGATGTCGTCTACCTCAGCTTCAGCAAAGCCTTTGACACAGTCTCCCACAGCTGGAAAAACTGGCAATCTGTGGCTTGGACAGGTGCACCCTTCGCTGGATTAAAAAATGGTTGGATGACCAGGCCTAGAGGGTGGTGGTGAATGGTGCTGCATCCTGTTGTCATCTGGTGACAGGTATCAGTACTGGGCCTTGTCCTATTCAACGTCTTTATTGACAACCTGGATGAAGGTATTGAGTCTACCCTTAGTAAATTTAGAGGTGACACCAATCGGGGTGGGGGGACCATCAATCTGTTGGAGGATAGGAAGACACTGGAAAGCAACCTGGACCTGCCATAAGCTGGGTTGGTGATCTGACACCAGTGGTAGGAAGTTCAACAAGACCAAGTGCAGGGTCCTACACTGTGGCCACAATAACTCTGTGCAGCACCACAGACTGGGGGCAAGAGTGGCTGGAGAGCAGCCTGGCAGAGAGGGACCTGGGATTACTGGTTGACACCCGGTTGAACATAAGCCAGCAGTGTGCCCAAGTGGCCTGGAAGGCCAATGGCATCCTGGCTTGTAGCAGGAATAGGGTGACCATCAGGTCTAGGGATATAATTCTCCTCTTGTACTCAACACTGGTGAGGCCTCACCTCAAGTACTGTGTCCATTTCTGGGCCCCTCATGTCAAGAAGGAGATTGAGGTGCTGGAGCAGGTGCAGAGGAGGGCAATGAGTCTGGTGAAGGGACTAGGGGGAAAGTCTTATAAGGAGAGGCTGAGGAAGCTGGGGTTGTTTAGCCTGGAGAAGAGAAGACTCAAGGGGGACCTTATCACTTTAACTCCCTGAATGGAAGCTGTAGTCAGGTGAGGGTTGGGCTCTTCTCTCAAACAACTAGTGACAGGATGACAGGGTATGGCCTGAAGGTGCAGCAGTGGAGGTTCAGGGTGAATATCAGAAAGCACTTCCTCATGGAGAGGGTGATCAGGCATTGGAATGGGCTGTCCAGGGAAGTGGTGGAGTCACCATTCCTGGAGGTGTTTGAGGAAAGGCTGAATGGGGCACTGAGTGCCATGATCTAGCTGAAGTGGGAGTGTTAAATCAAGTGGACTTGATCATCTCAGAGGTCTTCTCCAGCCTCAATAATTCTGTGGTTCTGTGATTCCAGTGTTCGCTAAGCTGTCGTATAATTTCAGGAACTGAAGAGGAATTCAGGGTGGTAATTCCCCTGCTGAGATGTGTGAACCATTTGCACCTGCAAGGTGAAGAAAATGATCAGCGATACGAAGAGCTATGACTGTGGGCGTGGTTCTTTGCTTTGAGTGATGCAGCAGGCTGTGATCTACTGACAGGGAACCTTGGATAAATATAAAAGCTATGTGTGATTCTTTAGACCAAATACTGATATAAATTGCCAGCATCCGCAGTATGTGACCCTTTTGTCATCTGTATAAGTAATAGGGAAATATATAGAATATATATATATAGTTGGCCTTAATCTGCTTACATCTTAAATAACCTAATAATTGCCTAGCGTTCATGCATCACACAGCTTCAGAAATCAAACAGTAAGCACTCAGGAGGCAGATTTAATCTTGAAAACACCATTTTATGTGTTCTTCTTATAGAGCCCTTCTGTGTAACATTATAAATATAATCATAGAATCATAGAATAGGCTGGGTTGGAAGGGAATAATTGCTTACTATCAGTTAGTATCTAATTTAATGCAAAGTAGAATTTATGCAACCTGGTACAGGACAATGTTCAATATGCCTCTGTGATTTCAGTGGTTTGTAGGAGCAAAGACCTGACTTCAGCTTGTTTAGGTAATGGAAGATGATGCACCTCAGTTATAATGATAAAGCACCATAGCACAGGGGAGGCTTTGCATTCTCAGCACCAGAGCCTGGGTCCACAGTAAGGAATTTGTTTGATGTAAGAAATTTCAAGGCGATCTAGAGCTCATCTGAATATATCTATGACTTTGGGAGAGATTGCTCTAAGTGACTTCCTTCTTTTCTTCCAAATATGTCCAGACTTTGGTAAATTCCCAGACTAGGGTCTTCATTGTGTCACTGTGGATCCATGTTAGGAATGTGTTTCTTATGTCTGCTTTCTTCCTTTCATATGTTGCCAATTTATTTTTTCTCATCATAATTTGAACAAGACAGATAGACCATTACGCAAAAGCTTACTTGGAAAAATAAAATGCTGTGAACTACTACATCTGCTCTGCTATAAATAAAATTAAAAATGCTGGGGTTTTAACCTAGCTGTTTCATTAGGTTAGATTTGGAATAGCTTCACTAGATACAAGCCTGATATTTAATACCCCTGAAGAACTTATGTTTTATGCTTATTTCAGTTCTTGTGAGCAGAAGAATGCAGGAACAGTTTGTTATGAAATGTTATTTATAAATTACAACTTTGAGCACACAGGCACTCTGTTGTATATAAGCAATGCAAACACTTCAGAAAAACAGAGATCTTCAGCAATGTGTTATATCTGAATATCTCAGAGATCTGAGAGATTGTGATATACTTAGACCTAAAATTTTGAAATCTTGACTGTGTGATATGAAACAATAAGTACTTCTTATTTTTTAGTTGCTCATCCTTCAATTTTCAGTAATACATGTTTTTAATACATTATTTTTTTCTTCTTTATCCAGAAAACATGAAACAATTTTGCATAAATAATAATCTGGCATGACTGAGTTTTCTGGCATTTGGAAGTGGACTCTGATTCCTGCCAAAGAAGAAAATCATGAATAAAAAAATTAAGTGCCATTCCTCACTTACTACGAATTAGTAGTAAAATGAATTAAGGAAGGAAAGCGAAGGAAACGAACTAAGACAAATTGTACAAGCTTTTAGATGTGTATATCTGTGTGGCAAAATGTAGTGTAAAAATTATATCTGTTCTGTCTGCTGTGTTAACAAAATGTGTTAGAGTCAACTTCTCTTTAGCACAAAAATAAAATGAAAATAGTAGTCTGGAAAGTTTCTCACTTTTTAAAAAATTGATTTAAAGATTGATGATAAGAGGTAATGAAAACTTGTTGGAGATTTTCACTCAAGCTGGGACACTGTGAGACTGAGTCACATTTTCAACCTTGTCCTGAACTTGTAGCTGATCTGCTTCTGTGTAATGTGCCAGGTGAGGTGTAAAGGTTTCAGCATATCGTGACTGAGGGACTTAGAGGGGTATGAGAAGGTTGAGATGTAGAGCAGATTTGTTGAGCTTTATTGTGTATGCAGTTAGAACTGTTCCTCAAAAATCAACAGAGCAGATGCTGCCCATGAGATTTTGACCTTTACCCTGATGTTCAGGTTTTCTCTGTTTACATCAGGGACAAGCTAAAAAAAAATATTTAATTCAGATTGCCTGGGGCCCAAATGGTCTAAAAATATTGAAGCTCACTGCAGCATCTCAGCAGTGAGTTTATTTGAACAGAATCAGCATTATTTTTATAGAACACAAAAATATTTTATTTACTTACGAGTAAGGGTGTTTTTTACTCAAAAGCTATCCTCTGCTCTCCTCCAAACCATGTCTCTCAATTCACATCAACTAAAAACTTGAAGCAGTTTCTTTCCAGCTTTTAAAACTCTCTTTCAAAAGCTCTGAGGAATGAAAAAAATAAAAAATTCAGTCAGCATCCAAGGACGGAACAAAAATTTTAGTTTGAGTACCAGTGACATACAGTGTCAGTAGTCCCTGAGCTCAGGTATCTGGTACAACAAAGTCATCCCCACTCAGTGCTGCATAATACTTCAAGTATTTTTCTTCTAGACCTGGCCAGGCCCGTAAGAAAATACAAGACCTTGAAGGCTCTCAGCACCTTAGTCTCTCAGACTCCAGGCACAAGACATCAGTTCCTGGAAAAGTCAGACTTTCCTTAGCAGGGTGCTGCTTGCTTGTCCAACTTTATTATTCATTCTCCAGAATATGTCCAATCTCTTTGTTATGTTTCTTTTGTTGCTTGTTCCTCCCGGAGCCTAAAGGTATGACATGCAGAAATTACTTTTTCTTATATCCCTGCTTACAGTCTCAGTGGGCACCTTCCTTACCTGCTGGTGAGTGCCCAGTGCTGCTTTTCAGAAAATAATGTTTCAGCAGTATGTTTTTCTCTGTTTTTCTTACTGGTATAGGTGTATGAAGAAAAAGTCCCGTAAGAAAAGAAAAAAACCTTGTGACAATGCAGAGGGAATCAGGTTAGTAGAAGGATCTTTCAGCAGATCCCTGTCTTCAAGTTCACATACTCATTTTGAGGGGTTTCTGATGTGACAAAACTTGGTCATGGTGTCCAAGGAAGCCAAATACTCACCTTTCGCTGAAAGTGATGGAAGATTCAAACACGTTTTTTTATGCAGGAAGAGGTAAAGCAAATTTATTACCCAGGTTTTATTACATTCAGATTAGAGGAACAATTTTAACTTGACATCTCTGTGCCTTAGTTTTCCAGTCAAAAAGGGAGAGAAAATCATCTTTACCTCACACAAATGGTCAAAGGCTGAATGTGCTCATTTGTGTGAAATGAGGTTCAGCTGCTCTGTGTTTGAAGCACATGGAAAGAGCTGTGCCTATGGACAGCAAATGTGTTTCTAAGTAGCTGCTGCTAGTCAGGGACTCTATTTTTACTTCCCATTGCCAACCTTCAATAGCTTGTAAATATGAAAGAAGGGTCTTGTGGTCTACTTGTGTGGTATTGTTACCCATTTTTTTCCTGTTGCATTTCAAGCAACATTGAACATAAACATTTTTTACATATTTTTGTCAGTATTTTTTCCTTGTGGTAAATTCTTAGACTCTGACATATTTTGTGCTTGCCTTTAGCAATCTCTACACATGTTTCTTATTAGGATCTCCCTTCTTACATCATTTATTATAACACTGTTTTGCCAAATGTTTGAATTAGGAAAAGCATGCCATTTTGACATTATTCAGGGATTTTTGCAGGGAAGTAAAGTTAGATATAGATGATACTCTGTTTTAAGCCCATAAGCACAGCTGTTTCTGATTAAGGTTTTCAGCAGCTTATAAAACCAAATGGGACTTGATAGAAGCTTGCTATAAAGGAAGTTTTGCAAAACTTCTTAGAAAGGTTTGGATCCTTAATTTGTATGTATTCCCAGATGAAGTTTCATTGTGTAGGGAAATGAATATGGGGAGCTGTTGCGTAACCAGCAAACTCCCATTCTGATTTCAGAGAAATATAATAAAGTGAAAATAAATTACATGGTAATAATTGTTTTGGACTGCAGGGGTAGCGGAACTTCCAGGGAGAAAAACAAAAACTATGAATCACCATAGTATTATTCCATTTTAAATTTATTTATCTGTGTTGCATTCAAGGAAAAACACTGGCAAAAACTTAGAATAAGGGCAAAGATGACTCAGGTCCCCACAGTGTTCGTTTATTTCTTACAAGCATATATAAGGAATCGATTAAAAAAAAAAAAAAAAGCACACCTCATTCACTTGACATTTTCCAGTAATTAAATCACCATCCATCCAAACATATTTTCTTTTTAATATATTGTAGATTATTCAATTGTACCCATCAACCCTGTATCTCAATAACAGGGTCCCACAGTAGGGCAGGAAAAATATTTTTACTACATTACAGACTGAGGCAGAAGAAGACTTAGACACTTGTTCAAATTCAGGCAGGATGAGTAAGGCAGAGGTGGGAATGGAAACCACATCTCTTGGTTCCCAATCTAGTGCCTTAAGACAGGATTTGCCTGGTTTCTTAAAGATTTTTTCCCCTGTACCTCTTGGGACCAATGGGCCACTTCTTTTACCTGTTTATCCCAGCACACCACGGTTATTAATTTATTTTAATGTATATTTCTTCCCTGAGCTGTGTGCTACTTCATTGCAGGGCCCACCATGAAAGACTGACTGCCTGTGTTAAGAAGTCTAACAATTTCTGCGTTGCTTGTTCTGTGTCTATGCTATAAGAAAGTCAGAGCAGATGAATAAATATGAAAGGGATTGAAAAAGCCTCTCATTTTGTCTACTTTGTGGTTGCCAGGGTTTTCTCTACTGTTATCTCCCCCGTTTTGCTAGTCAGACCCCGTGACAACTCAAGGACTGGGAGCAGAGTGGGATACCTCACTCTGTAAGCTGAAGTGCTTGAAGCTGCATTTTTTAAGGGTGTAAAACTATTATTTTGTTAATCATGCCTCTATTCATTGAACATTTAGCCCCGACAAGCTTTTATTACTGTTTCTATGTTCCATCTTCCACAGTCTTTATTTCCCTTCCCAAACAGGAGTCATTCAGCCCCATCTAGCTCTGCATGCCAACTGTGTCCTTTCCAATGCCAGCTGCTGACTGCCAGTCACAGACTGGGATTACCCACCCAGTGAAACAAACCCAGCTCTCCTAGCCTGAGGCAGACCTCTCAACTGGTTCTGCTTCCACCCATTTCTCTGCATCTTTCCTGAGCAGTACCCCAGTAGAGCAGCAGGGCCACCCAGCAATGTGCTTAATCAGCTCTGGGAAGCTGTACCCAGAATAGCTCCTGATGAGATCCTCAAAAGAATATTTTAGAGGAAAGGCAGTGTGAAATGTCAGATGAGGAAGGAAATACATACATTGATCACTGGGAAAAATCACTTAGGTGTCTTTCTTGTGGCTTGTCTTTCCAATTAGATGTTTCCTGTTGTGTCTTTGTGTCTTGCAGTGCTATTAAAGCAGCACTGGTTTTGGAAAGGCTTAGATTTTCAATCAGCTCACCCAACACCCAATATTTATTTACTCTACTGGGAGAGAATATTGAACAGATACCCCTGTTTTCCAACCTGGCACAGGTGATTTCCCCAAAACTTTGCTATATTATTGGGTTCCAGAATATAATTTGCTTTGCCTTTTGCTATCTTGTTTATTCTTAGAGGTTCCCAGAAATTTCTGTCTCATCTGGTTCAGCCCTTGCCAAAAACTTTATGTTATGTGATATTGAGTTATTTGTCAATAACTCTATTGACAAATAGTATAAATTATATTTTATATTGCTCTATTATAATAAATCTATAAAAAGATTTACAAGAGCAGGCTAGAGGACCATGAGCTCTGTCCCCAAGGGAATCCAGTGGAAGGGCTGCCCTTGCACTAGGGTCGCAGGGAGCCCCCAGCAACTTCTCAGCAGTAAAATCACTGTTAATTCTCTTCACAGCAACCTTAACAAGGGAGCTGGTTTCACTGAGCAGCTGCCATGTTGAGGGAGCTGCTGGTTTGGCATAAAGTTTGTGCTGATTTGCTGCTTCATTTGATTCTAAACAAAATCACATTCTGGAAAAATAAGTCTGCAAACTGGAAACTTACTTTGCATCTGGATTTACTCTGGTTTTTTTTTGAAAATTTAGGCTTTTTAGATCCTTAAATAGATTAAACAATAATATACACAATTGAATATGAAAACATAGCTAACTAAATAATAAATTGCTATAGTTTATAAGAAAACCCACTACCACAAATCTACAAATAGGATATACTTAAAATATCTGGGCATTAAAAATCATGATCATTTTAGACTATTTTTTCTGGGCCTGTACATTTCCAAACTTTCCAGTAATGTTGGAAGGAGTAGGAAATTTCCATGAAAGCAAGAAAGCAAGACAGCAAGAAAGCAAGAAAGAAAGGAAGAAAGGAAGAAAGGAAGAAAACAAGCAAGAAAGCAAGAAAGTAAGAAAGCAAGAATGAAAGAAAGCAAGAATGAAAGAAAGCAAGAATGAAAGAAAACAAGAATGAAAGAAAGCAAGAAAACAAGAAAGAACGAGCAGTTCCTGAATATTTAGGAAAAATGCCAAAGGTTGTGAGGTTGTCATAAAGGAATGAGTGTTAGCAACATCAAGAGCAAGAATAACTTTCTGCAAGCACTGCAAACACTGCTGTTCTGACAAAAGCAATGTGATATATCTTGAAGGAACAGACCTCTTTACTACACTCACATGCTGTGGTGGCATGTCTAAAATTTCCTAATTTGCATTGTGTCCACTGTTTTTACATACTACTTGCTTTGCATCTCATTGTTCTCAGTTGTGCAAATTAAAATTATCCATGTGCAAACTAAAATTTAATTATATGGTGTGAACAAATGCTATATAACATAGCTTGTAACTGTAAGTAGAAACTGCATCAGCACTTTGGAAACTTTTTATCATGCATAGCAGGCATGATAAAATATAATAATAAGCAAAAGAAATTTAATCACTACCACAGTCTGGTACCTGTGTGTGGATAAGCTATCTCATTTGGTGTGATGTCTGCATCTAGGCAAGCCCTTGTCCTAGAGCAACACATAGAGGAACACTATCCAGAAAGAAAATAATGTTCAGAAAAAGGTCCTGTAGCCATGTTCAGGAATTATATGGCTCTTCAAGGCTTTTCCATTGTTTTCCCCAGCCTTGTCACTAAAGAATAAAATGACAAGTATAATTATTCTGGAAGATCAATTTACTTTGTTTTGAAGTAATTTAGCAGTATGTTGTGTTAAAGCGAGTAGAGAAATTTGGCAGAAAATAAATCTCCTTGCAATCCAGCTGACTCTCATATATTAGAGGAGCTGGGGGTGGCTGGGCTTAGATTCTGAGTAATAGCCAAGTCACCTTTAGTAGGCCAGAAAACAAGGATCCAGATGCTCTACTAACACCACACTAGTAAAGGAATCATTGCAGACATGTGCTAGAATTCAGTCATGCTGATTAAGGTTCCTTATCACCAATTTAATGAATTGTGTCATTTATTAAAGCAACAGTATACAAGATCTTTCAGGTTGCCAGTGATAAATATACTGTCTGCAGAAGAAGCATGTGCAAAAATACCTAGAGTACTCCACAGAGATTTCCTGGGGGGCAAACTGGCCAAAACCCACGGGTGCAGAGCTTTATACTATTAAAAAGACTCTGCAAAATTAAGGGGAAGAGAAAGGGAGGGAGGCACTGAAGTGTTAGAATCTTACCCAAAGGCAGCCCAATGGGGAGGCAGAGAGGCTCAGCCTGTTGACTCGTCCCAGGGATCAGGGGTGTACCTGCAAAGGTATCTTCCCTGGTATATGCAATGGTATCCTTTCCCTCAATGGCAATTTTTATACTATTTTACTTTACAGGTGGAGCTTGAGGGACTCTAGTCAAGTATATCTTTATTGTGATTGGTGCAAAGTTCTCTCACTTTGCTTTAAGAGGTATAGGCTAAAGAAAATTCAGAGCACAGGCTCAGTGAGGGGTGGTTGCACATTGGAGATGGGCCACTTGAGGGTTGGAGGTGTGTTTTTTCTATTACAGTGAGATTATGATGTGCAAAGTTCACCTCAAGGACAGCATTTGTCAAAGGGTGGCAGGTTGTTGGCCCAGGGTATCAAAAGTGCAGACAGTTGGTATTGTTGCCATAGAACGTGGCCACGGTGTCTCCACTCTTCTCCATACTCCATGCAATTTCTCTTGGGGTTAACCCACTGAGTACCCCTGATAGTGCCACATCTATGGTAATCATGCTACACTGGCCAAATTCCACTTGCTCCAATTCTGTATCTTTACTTAAAAAGTACAAATGTATTCTGGGTCATTTTTAGCAATTATTGCAATTATTCCACACAGTACAAACATTATTTCTGAAGAGTTAGGTCTGGAAATGGATGCTTACATAGAGAAGCTACTCTTAAGTAGCTGTCACAGAGCAGCTTATACTATGCTAGTAGCTATGGCAGTTTGTGTCCCTGGTCAGAAAATACTCACCTTATGACCCTGTGAGCAGTCAGTACCTGAATTTTCTTAGTGAGTCATGCAGCAGCCAGACAGTCCTTGGCAGGATACCTCACTCTGCCAGTCTCTTATGAAATTGATTATTGGAACAGCCCACAACTTACTGCTTTTTTGCTTTCTTTTTTTTTTTTTTTTTTTTGGGGGGGGGGAGGAACCTAACTCTCATTTGGCTTTCTATGGAAGTCTCCAGACAGTGCTGCATTGTATTTACATGTCTGCAGTTGGAGCATGAATTTTCTCTTCAATAAAGCTCAGGAAGCTGTATATTGTATAACTAGCAATAAGTAATTTCCTGGACAAAATTATAAGTCAGGCTGTTGGTGGATCCCAGAATTCTATTGATTTTTATTTATCTAGAAAGCTAACCATGAATTTTATTGTTCTATGTTGCAGAACTTTTTATAAACCTATTAATGCAACAGTCTACATACATTTCTCATATTCCAAAAATAAGCTCCTTCAGTTTATGGTACATGAACTTGGCAGCCTAATCCTTTTACAGTCTAGTCTCATGAGAAAAGCTCAGCTGAAACCAGTGGGAAAGATTCATCCTATTGGCATCAGCTGGAGATACATGGATCCATCTCAGGAATATGAGATGAACTGTAATTTTAAGCAGGTACATAAGATAATCCAATTAAGCTGTCAGTGAAAGAAATGTGGGTGCTTTGAACTGTAGCACTAAAAGATGAAATTTAGTTTAATAAATACAATTTGTATTTTATATCTGGTTTGCTTCACAACTTGGATTTCTTAGTGTCGGACTTGATGCTAGAAACCAGGATAGTGTGGACCATGAAGGGAACAAAATCCTTAAATTTTTGAAAATGTATCATACTTTCAAGTGGTTTTGGTATCCTTTAAAAAAATTACTTTGAAATTCATCCCTTGAAAATGACAATACAGTTGAACATTCCTTTGCTGAAATGTTAATATTCTTTAACAGCTAGGCAAATGATACTTGTATCTCTCCAAGCAGGGAATTTGTTTACTTCTTTAGCAAGTAATGTAGTCATTAGCAACAATCCTGGAAATGCAATCAGCAGGAATGTATATCTGCTGCTACCTTATTAATGCACATTATTACTATTCACAGCCTCCTGTGGATCTAAAATACTACTGGACTTTGAAAAATTAAGAATATGTGGGAAATTATAATGCACACTGAGGTTTGAGGAACTAAGATGTCCTGTATTTTGCATCACTGTCATCTTACACAGTGGATGTGCAACACTAATGTTGAGATTAAACAAAATTGTACAAGTTTACTGGACTTAATTTTTAAACAACTCCATGGTAAATCCAAGGGCAAGTGGAAATCAGACACTTGAAAACTCTATTGTAGAAGCAAGGGAGAAGTTATGCACCCAACTTGTGTACCCAAGTTTCACATTCAGTGAGAAAATAAAATTCATTGGGACTGTACGAACGCAACTAAGATTGTTAACATGAAATTAGCTTCACAGCTGCTTTAAAACAATAGATACTTAGTAATATATAGTTTGAATTCTCTTGATAAAAATCCATATCTACACAGATTACTCGCAAAGCATGCTTTGTGGTTTGAAACTTACCTCAGCTGGAAAGAGAAAATGAATTTTAATTTGCTGCCTTCAGAGGTGAATGGTTTGTCTATGAGACTAATAAGTAAGTGAGGATGAGGAGAAAAAGTAAAAAGATATGGGCCACTTTGTTGCATTTTGCATTTTCTTTTGAAGAGGATAACCTGCTATAGTGTGTTAATGTGATCTGATGTGGTCTGCTTGTGTTCAGGTTTCCCTGGGAATAAACTGGGAACTCAACCTGGTTAATAGTCATATAATCAAGTTCCAAAACTTAAAAACGATCTGTTTGTTCTGAACTATGGAAAGAAGTAATTCATTCCTCTCAGGAAAATAATGGAGGATGACATGAGTGCTGACCTCTCTCCACCTGCAAAGTGACTGTGGATGACCATCTTAAGCTGCTTACCTAACTCTAGATGGCTAAACATAACATAAATATCACCTCTATTTGGGAATCTTATCCCATAAAGACAATATTTCTAATGGATCAAGAGACACTTCAAATTCAAGAGAAAAAGATTCTTCTTGAGTAGTGTCCATTTTTCTCAAAAGCTTTTTTTTCTGAAGGTATCTGTTTTAAGGTTTTAGTTGCATACTGACATGAAGCTCAAAGCCTGCAAATTATAATATTAGTTGTATTTTTATAAGCTTTAGCCAAAGCAGTGGATTTACATGACTTATTATTCTAGTTTTCAGGTACTTCCCAGAATTCCTGTGAAAAAAAAAAGTCTTACCAGATTTTGGATGATTCTTTTATCATCCAGATATATGCAAGTTATAATGTTCCTGAATCTTACATTTCAATTGGAAGTATCAATAAATGAAAAACCTTACTCATCATTATCCCAGATGTCTATAGTATTTGATTTTTAGAAAACATAGCAGACAATGGAAAGTGAAATAATTTGTCATTTTATAGTTTCAGAAATCTTTGGATATATCACTGTGAGCCATTTTCAATTTCCTAAGAGGCTGCAGGTACGTTTCCACATGAAATTTGTTGTGTTGTTATCACTGTGCAACACTGATAGTGGATTTTCTGCCTTTTTCTTCGTCTGTCTTCTTCTGCCTCCATAATGAACCAACCGGTCATCAAAATTTGCAGCCAAGTAGAGGAGTAAATTACTGCCCTCTGTTATGGGAAAGGCAAATACACCCACAAGCTGGCTGATCAAAATGTGTGGCTGTCAGTCATCGTGTACCAAACTCAGAAGCAGACAGTGCATGTGTTACCACCTTCCCTGAAAGTCAACAGGGATTCTGAGAGGGAACTCGGAATACATTGTACTTTCTCAGAGAAAAAGAGGCATGTGAGATATGTATCTATAAGGACTAGCTCTGTACAGCTCTCATTGATTCTCTCATGCTAGTGAAAATGAGGGATGAGAAATAGATCAGCCAGAAATAACAGAACTGTTGGTTCTTACCTACTTGAAGCTGTGGTAGAGAGTGTACATGAGCACATAATGTCATACATCCAAGAACCAGGAATCAGAGGTGAAAATATGTATTGCATCCTAAAAGCAATGCATCATATTAAGTAGATAAGGGAAGTGAGAAATTTTATTTAAGAAGTCTCAATTCTGTTTATCTTTAGAATTTTGAAAGAACTGGAATGTAGAATTAAATTGGTATGGCAGCAGAATTTACATACAAGCAGATAAGATGATGCTACAGGCATGATCAAGAGTTCAGCTGCAGAAAGCAGTCAAAACTGGTTCACCTCTGCCATGTGTTTTTGTTTTGTAGCAAGACTGAGAGCCATTTGGCACAGCTTCATATATGGCCCAGATTTTGTACTCCTGGAGAGGATAAAATTATACATCTTTATTGAACAATAAGATAAAATATTGAGCACAATCATATGTACACTTCGTCTTCTGGTTTGTAGTCAGGTTAGCTAAAATGTTTCATCTGGTTCTATTCTGGAGCCATATTCATTGATGGGAAATTCTGAGGAGTCATTCTGGCCTTCAGGGAATCACAGGCTCTCTGTCATGGAGCATTTCCTGAGGATACCTTTATACTCTGCTCTGGTGTCTATTGTTTAGAACAAAAGCTTTCAAATTTCTCAAGGTCAGATGCTTATTGTTTAAGTCCCTTTCTACTGAAGTGGCTGCAGACTTGGAAGGTTGAGGTTCCTCCCTGAGAAGTTTCTCTTATAACTAGATTTCTTATAACTAGATTAAAAATTTGGGAAAGAATCTAAAAGAGATCTAGAGACAGGAGATGGTTTGAACTAAACACCTTCTAGCATCCGTGACCTTAGCATTTCTAGACATTAAATTTATGGCTGCTGGCCTCAGACTGGTGAACCGCTGATTTTTTTCATTGTCCTAGATATCAATGTCCTCTTCTATGCATGGAAAGCACTGTATTATTCCTTCACTTCCACAGTCTCAACCTAGCAGAAGACTACAGGAAAGCTATGATGTAGTTGCTATCACGGAAACGTGGTGGGATGACTCCCATGACTGGAGTGGTGCCTTGGGTGGATACAGGCTCTTCAGAAGGGACAGGCAGGGTAGGAGAGGTGGAGGAGTAGCCCTATATGTTAGAGAATCTCTCAACACTGTAGAAGTTGAGACCACCAATAATAGGGCAGAATGCCTGTGGGTTAGAATCAGTGGGAAGGTCATCAAGGCCGATATCGTGATGGAAGTCTGTTACAGACCGCCCAATCAGGATGATGAGGTCGACGAAATATTCTACAAGCAACTGGAGGATGTTTCAAAATCATCATCCCTTATTCTCGTAGGTGACTTCAACTTGCCAGACATCTGCTGGGAACTCCACACCACAGAGAGGAGGCAGTCTAGGAGATTCCTAGAGTGTATTGAAGATAATTTCCTGTTCCAACTAGTAAATGAGCCCACTAGGGACGGAGCCCCATTTGACCTTCTTTTCACAAACAGAGAGGGGCTGGTGGGAGATGTGGTGGTTGATGGACGACTGGGGCTTAGTGACCATGAAATAATAGAGTTTTCAATACTCAGGGATACAAGGAGGGTTGTCAGTAAAACCTCTGTGTTGGACTTCCGGAGAGCAGATTTTGGACTATTCAAAAGACTAGTTCAGAGTATACCCTGGGAAACAGCCCTTGAAAACAGAGGGGTCCAGGAGGGATGGACATACTTCAAAGAGCATATTCTGAAGGCACAGGAACAGGCTGTCCCAGAGTCCTGGAAGGCGAGCCGGCGGGGAAGGCAACCAGTCTGGCTGAACTGGGAGACTCTGAAAGAAATTAGGGTTAAGAAGAGGGCCTATCAATTATGGAAAAAAGGACTAACTTCTCAAGAGGAATTTAGGAATTTAGTCAGGTCATGTAGAAAGAAAATCAGAGAGACAAAAGCACAACATGAACTGAATCTAGCTACCTCTGTGAAGGACAATAAGAAATCCTTCTACAGATACATCAATAGCAAAAGAAGAGGCAAGGAAAACATTCATTCTGTACTGGACATGGGTGGGAATATAGTTATCAAAGATGAGGAAAAGGCTGAGGTATTTAACACCTTCTTTACCTCAGTTTTCAACAGAAAGACAGGTTATCCTGTTGACAGCAGGCTTCTGGAGCCTATAGAAGGTGATAAAAATCTAAACAGCCCCCCTGTAATATTGAAGGACACAGTCAGTGACCTCTTGAGCTGCTTGGACCCCCACAAGTCTATGGGACCGGATGGGATCCACCCAAGAGTGATGAGGGAGCTGGCAGAAGAGCTCGCCAAGCCTCTATCATCTACCAACAGTCCTGGCTCACGGGGGACATCCCAGATGATTGGAAGTTGGCGAATGTCACGCCAATCCACAAAAAGGGCCGGAAGGAGGACCCGGGAAACTACAGGCCCGTCAGCCTGACCTCAGTGCCTGGCAGGGTTATGGAGCAGATCATCCTCAGTGCAATCACACAGCACCTGCAGGATGGACAGGGGATCAGACCCAGCCATCACGGGTTTAGGAAGGGCAGGTCCTGCCTGACCAACCTGATCTCCTTTTATGATCAGGTGACCCTCCTGGTGGATGAGGGGAAGGCGGTGGATGTGGTCTACCTGGATTTCAGCAAAGCCTTTGACACCGTCCCCCATAGCATTCTCCTGAAAAAGCTGTCAGCCCACAGCTTGGACAGGAGCACCCTGTGCTGGGTTAGGAACTGGCTGGAGGGCCGGGCCCAGAGAGTGGTGCTGAACGGGGCTGCATCCAGTTGGCGGCTGGTCACTAGTGGTGTCCCCCAGGGATCAGTGTTGGGCCCAGTTCTGTTTAATATCTTTATCGACGACTTAGACGAAGGGATTGAGTCCATCATCAGCAAATTCGCAGATGACACCAAGCTGGGAGGAAGTGTGGACCAACTCGAAGGCAGGAGGGCTCTGCAGAGGGACCTGGACAGACTAGAGAGCTGGGCCGATTCCAATGGGATGAGGTTCAACAAGGCCAAGTGCCGGGTCCTGCACTTTGGCCACAACAACCCCATGCAGCGCTACAGGCTGGGGACAGAGTGGCTGGAGAGCAGCCAGGCAGAAAGGGACCTGGGAGTCTGCATTGACAAGAAACTGAACATGAGCCAGCAGTGTGCCCAGGTGGCCAAGAAGGCCAATGGCATCCTGGCCTGTATCAGAAACAGCGTCACCAGCAGGTCCAGGGAGGTGATTCTTCCCCTGTACTCAGCACTGGTTAGGCCACACCTCGAGTACTGTGTCCAGTTCTGGGCCCCTCAGTTTAAGAAGGATGTAGAGGTCCTGGAACAGGTCCAAAGGAGGGCAACCAGTCTGGTGAAGGGACTCGAGCACAGGCCCTATGAGGAGAGGCTGAGAGAGCTGGGGCTGTTCAGCCTGAAGAAGAGGAGGCTCAGGGGAGACCTCATTGCTGCCTACAACTACCTGAAAGGAGGCTGTAGCGAGGTGGGAACTGGACTCTTTTCACAGACGACCTTCAACAAGACAAGAGGACACAGTCTTAAGTTGTGCCAGGGGAGGTTTAGGTTAGATATTAGAAAGAATTTCTTCACGGAGAGGGTGATTAGGCTATGGAATGGACTGCCCGGTGAGGTGGTAGATTCTCCGTCCCTGGAGATATTTAAAAAAAGACTGGATGTGGCACTCCACTCAGTGCCATGGTCTAGCAACTGCTCCGGTGGGTCAAGGGTTGGACTAGATGATCTCTGAGGTCCCTTCCAACCCGGCTAATTCTATGATTCTATGATTCTACAATTTCAGTACATTTTTCCACATGTCATAGTATCACAAAGCATTTTCTTCTATCAGTTATGTGTATTAGTGCTTATAAGGATGAAAGTATCCTTTTCAATAAAGATGCAAGGGAGACTGGACTTAATTGAAAATATACTTTCCATGATGATCATGCCCTGACAAGATCTATCATCAGATTTCATAGCTTTGTTTACTGTTTGCGGTTTTCGTTGTTGTTGTTTTTAAATGGAGCCCAAATAAGTAGTTTTTACATATAGATGTATTCTGAATAATAAATGATTTCACATAGTGACCCATAGGTCTGCAAAATGGTCTTCCAAATGTTAGCCTGTCAAAGTGATTTTGTTACTTCAAGTCTGGAGCACTTGTGTGCTGTGCTTTCTTTTTGTCTACTGTGAATCACAGGTGTAGTGAAATGAGGCAACCAGGTGCCACTACTTGCCAGGGAATGAGCATGAGCTTATGTCAAGCCCACCTGTGCCTAATTAGGGTGGGCCCCCACTGCGCATGAGCGGGACCAGGGGGCCAATAAAAGGTGAGTCCTGAAGCACAGGTTCAGCTCAGTCCTGAGCACACGTGCAGAGAGGTCAGTTGCTTCTCTCAGCACTGCACTACCTTCATTGCGCCACTAGTGCTCATCGCCCTTAGGGTGAGGCTTGAGTGGCGCAGCCGGCTAAGCCGCAGTACTGCGATGCCAGCCCCAGGTTCAAGACTCCTCAGAGCCTCACCCTGAGGGCGATGAGCGCTAGTGGCGCAATGAAGGTAATACAGTGCTCCAAGAACGATTGACCTCTCTGCAGACATGCTCAGGACTGAGCTGAGCCTGTGCTTCAGGACTCACCTTTTATTGGCCCCCTAATCCTGCTCATGTGCAGTGGGGGCCCACCCTAATTAGGCACAGGTGGGCTTGACACAAACTCATGCTCACTCCCTGGCAATTAGGGGCATCTGGTTGCCTCATTTCACTACACACAGGTGTTAGAGATGAACAAAAACATTAATTTAATTCATCTCAAGTCACATCAGGATTTTCAATGTTTTATTACTTTTTTTTTTTCGGTGTGCTCATAAGTATTCCTGGCTGTAGGTTTTCTATTATTTCCCTTTAAAAACTATCCCACAGTCCAATAGACCTTATCATCATCAAGGCATGTTTTTGTCATCCAGCATGAACTATTCCATGTGTCACTTTATTACCTTGTGGTATGTCTCCCTCCTTGATATTTATGCACCTCAGCTGTTTAGAGGTAGAAGGCATGTTTTCATGCCTTCTCTTGGTTTTCATTGAATGATTACATGAATGTTATACATATTAACTGCAAAAAGAATATTATAAAAGAAAAAATCTGAGGAGAAATAGTCATAGCTCAGTAAGAGCTGTGGTACTTACAGTGGGAGATAATTTAGCTCTTTAAATTAATTAATGTGCTGTTATTAGTGCTGTTATTATTTAGCCAATGAAGATACATTTCCATGGTGTGGTATATGCAGAAATAATATTTAATTTTTTTTTCTTTTTTTTTTTTTTTTTTTTTAACCACTTTCTCAAGAAAGGAACAGCTTTGCTCAAAGGATTTCCTCTGAAGAGTTATACACTTATTAACATTTTAGACTTAATACTCAAAGTGTGTTTTCTTTAATTGTTCTTCATGATAAATCTTTCAGCATTTATGCAGTTCTTTTTCAGACATCTTTGTACAATTTTCTTATCTTAATATAGTAAGCCTTAAAACATTTTTCTGTGTGATGATTTAAAAATTATTGCAGTAGAAGTTTCCACTGTTAGAATAGGGAAGCTGAGGCACAGGAGATACAATTATTTCCACATCAGCACACTTAGAGTGTGTGCTATTCAGCAAATTGACTGAGACAAATTTGGGACTGGATCATAAAATGCTCAGAGTAATGTTCACACAGATGAGAGAGAAGTTAACAATAGAATTTCTGTCTTTAATTTTCAAAACTACTTCTGAAATCATTATTCTTCATTCTTCTTGACACAAACCATGGAAGCTTTATATATATATATATATATATATATATATTTATCAGAGAACTTAATAGTGAAAAATGGTGTTCCCGGCACACTTCCAGAGTCCCAAACTTGTGAATTGTGATTCTACATTTAGTTATGATGTTCACTTGTGTAATTTTTCTCTTTGGGCTGATATGAAATCACTGGATGTCTGGTGTCCCAGGTGACAGCTGTGCTGTCTGCCTAGGAAAAGGATGAGTGGGTATCCAATTCAGAACCTGCCCATCACCCAACCTTCCTCTGGGTGGCTGGTGCCAGCTCAGTGACAAGGGACATTCCAGCAATGCAGGGGGACAAGTGAGAGTTAGCTCTTTGCCCTTGCAAGCAGTGTGGACACAACTGGTTTCAGTCACATGGCAAAGAATTATTTGGAACACATCTGGGTTTGGCTGGCAGACTGTTGTCTAGATACAGGCTGCTGGGATTTTGTGCTTCTGTTAATGCCGATGAGTAGGTCCCATCCCTTTGTGCATCTCTTCCAGTAGGGTTCTGTAAAAACACAGCTTATTGTCAGTGGGTGCTGTCTGAAGATGGCCTATGGGAAAGATAAAAATCATCTGGGCACAAGATTACATTATAGCATCAAAATGTTGCTGATTCAAAACCAGATAAGCAGTTCTCACTGTGAAAAACCTCCACAGATATATGAGGATTTCCAAACCGTATTCTGACCACAACTTGATATGTACAGTGGAGAACTAATTAACTTGCTAATATTAACAATAATTATTATTATGGAAGTGAAGTATTAAGCATGAATCTCTTTGCTTTGTTGTCAGAAAGGCTATACCCCTGGAACTTCTAATGCAGTGCCTTTTCATCTTATTATTTTCCTTTCATTTCCTGCTCACAGTATGAGATGCTAAGCTCAGTGTTTCTAATGTTCTTGGAGCACTCTGAGAATATTCGAAGTCCTCTGGCCTCTTGTTTTGCCCCTCAGTACTAACCCCAAGGTTATATATGATCCTATGAAGTATTGCCAGGAGTGTGTTATCACACAGTTTTAGTATAAAACAGAATGCAAATCATGTTCTAAATAATTCTGAATAATAGCTGTTATTGACAGGCTCAGGTTAAGTAGTTTGTGTGTTATGTTCATGCCAGATGGGGTACAAAAACCTGTTGGGTGACAGCATGTTACTAGTAGAAATAAAAATATGAAGTGTATGTAAACATGGTTGGTGTCTGAAGGCATTGGGAGGCTTCACAGAATGTATGTAGGTGGGATTGCTGATTGGGGATACAATGATATCAAGTGAAAGATAATTTAAAAAAATCTTTTCTAATGATAATGACAGAAAGAACAGAAAATTTAGCTAAGTGTACTTGAACACCAGAAAATTAAAAATGTGACAATTAAAGGGGAATCAAGTTTCACCTGGAGTTGAGGCTGTGGTTCTTGTGATGGACTTTCAGAGTCTGAATGAATGGATTTCACACAGGTTCCAGGAGTTTGGTCTCCATTTGATCTGATAACAATAATATTAATTTCTGGTATGAATTCACACCCTGCATTCTCCATCGCAGCTCATTGAGGGGATGGAGGAGCAGGTATTTCTGGGGTATATGGAGCAAGTTTTTCTTTTCCTTCAGGCTTCAGAACTGCACCAGCACTGCTCTATGGTGTGGACATTTCCTCCTATAGTCTCTCATCCTTGTTTCTCAGACTAGTGAGGTAATAGCACAGTTCTTTATGAATATCTTGTTTGGCTACCAACAACACACAGTCAGTCCTTGTCAATTCTAGTGTCTCTGGAACGGATGGGAGAATACGTTTTTTGCTGACACTGTGTAAGGCATGATTCCTTAACTTGAAGCTATTTCAAATCTCACAGAGAGTTCAAGTTAGAAATGTTAATATGGCCATTTTGCTTCCTCTACAAGTTGAATGGGAAAGAGCTATATCTATTAGAGTACAATTCTTTTTCCACTAAAAAACCATCAGAAAACAGATCTTAGAGCCTTGTAAGAATACTGATTTGAAAATTGAAGTAAAAAGGCTTGTGAAGGAAAACAAAATAAGGAATTCCATCTGCTTTCTTGGGACTAGTCACTGCTTTATTTATATAAAACTGAACACTGGACACTTCTCTTTTAATCCACAAACTGAAGGTAATGGAAAAATAGCCTACAGAAAAGTATACCGAAAGAAGCATGAGTAGTGTTAAAATAGTTCCAAACACCTCTCAAGAACCAGGGTCTTATTTTATTGTCCTCATGCAAACTGAAATCAGCTAAGGGTATGAGACTGCATGTCTGGAGCAGTTGCAGCTATCTTTACACACCTTGCTCAGAAGCCTCCACAGGAAGGTGCAGTTTTAGCATCTTGCTTCAGCTGAAGGAGAAAGCTGAGCACTACTGGGGAGAATCAACCTACCCAAACCCTGAAGGGCTCTTTGGACTTGCTTGTCTTTCTCCATTGATTTTACAGGAGCCAAGGACACGAACTCTCACTTATTTTAGGTGTCTGAAAATAGGTGAGATTAATCTGAGCTGAAGAGTAAAATGGGCAACTCAGACAAATAATCTTGAAGGGTAAGGTAGCAAAATTATTAGAACCAGGAGAAATAAGTGTCAGTGCCTGTTTTCAGCCTGAGATGATCTGTAGGCTTTTTGGAAAGTTTGGTGAAGAGTGCTGGACAGTATCTTGGAGATTGGGTGTACCTGATCAGGGAGTCTGTGGAGTCCATTGAATAGAAACAAGCTGCTGTGAGTTCAAGGACAAAATGCATATTCTGTATTTAGAATGTGATTTTTCTGTAGCAAAAATTTGACCCAAACGAGCACAAAAGAATTACAATAGCATGAAATAATGATTTTTTTTTTCTGCCAATTAATTAGCATTTATTCCATTATTTATTAGCAAAGTATAGTTTTGAATCAATAACTCTGAGATGTGATAAAGACTTAATGATATGACTTTCAACTGTTTAATTTTGGATTGTTTTAAAGTGAAAAAGAGCTACTGTTCTCAGGTCAACTGGCAAGCAAGGGGTGAGTACCAAATGTGGTTAGAATAAAGATGACTGTCTGCTAAAGTAATAATGTTTGAAATTCCATTTAAAAGCATTTCAAGACATAGCTGCCCAAAGGGGTGAAAGCATTCCTTTCACAGTTAAACAATTCTTATTCTTACTTCCCTGGAGTATCATAGGAGTGATGGAGAACATAATATAGCAATTAGATTCTGCAGCTAGATTCCTCAACAGAGATGTATATTGCAGCAGACAAAAAATGTTTTCCTATAGTTGTAAAAAAATATAGAAAACTGCTCACAAAACCTTGCATAGACTGTGCATGATTCCTGTGATGTTTTGTTGAGAGTGGGAGAAATGCATATAAAGCCAACCAGAATCACCTGCTGAATTCTGCTCACCTGGACCATCCCTCATTTTACCCCAGCTCAGTGGCTCTTGACCTCTGATAGTCACCACTCACGGAGTCACCACTTCAGGGTAAGACATTTTCAAAGCTTTTTAAAAGTTATTGTCAGTTGTTTGCCATGTTATGCAGGTGGCAAGAAGTATTGTGTTTAATTATGTAAATCAAATGTTGCAATTTTTTGATAAGGGACATATCTGATACATCAACAACCCTGAGAGTCTTGCCTAATTGTTGTGTCAATCTGATTTGTTTGTTGAGGCAGCCAACCTCATCCCACTAAGACAGTCTGTATCTGCTTTCAATTGCCAATTTCTTAGCTGTATCTCAGGGGGGGGAAAAGCCCTTTTTAAAACATGAACCATATTCTGTATGTGACTTTATTAATTCAGATGAATGTCATTATGAAAAGGTAAGAAAAAAAGAGCTCTTACTGACAAAACTTAATAAGATTAGTGTTCCACATACTAGCATTCTTCATTTTTGACTGATTTATATTTCCTTTTGGAAGAAGACTAGGAGGAAAAAATGAAAAATACCAAAGGCAAGTAAACCCAGATTTGTCACAAAGGATTATTTTGCTTTTATTTGGGACTTCAAAAATTATAGTTCTAATATTATAAAAATTTGGCTTTCTTTTCACCTGACCATTTCATTTCAAGGTTGCGGTTTAATATTTTCTGAATATCATGAAATAATAGCCAAGATTTTGTGAAGCACTTAACCCAAAATTAAGTGAGAGAGGCACTGAAACTATGAAGCTGTCATTTTGAAATAGCTGCTTTGCGAATATTCTTGACAGGAATTAGTTAAGATAGAGTAAAAATGTCTCTGTGTGTCTGTGCTTTTAGTTAAAGTTGAAAGCATAACAAAGTATGAATTTGATCCTTCTTTCTTGTGTTCATTAAATCCTGCGTTTCCTATGTAGGCCATGGTTTTCTCACCGACCTTCCTCTTAGAAATGAGCTGCTGTTATGCTCTCTATTCTTAAACTGTTGACAGGTTCCTGTAAATGCAGTGGCCACAAAATGTGTGCTCTGCTGCTATGGGAATACAGCATTGCTCTGACCTAATGAAAAGAGTACTGCTAACTTTACCTAGTATTGATCCCCATGAAGACACCTGATCCCAATAAAGTGTCCACTAGTATTTCTTTAGACTGTCACTGCAGTTCATGTTTTCATGCATAGAAAGAATAGAGCTTGAGAAATATGCATTTAATTGGAGGTCCAAAAAGTATTATTTCCATTAAAAAATTACATGATAGGTTAATGTCTTTAAGCTTGTCATGTATTAAAATTCTTTAAAAACACTTGTCTTTAGAGCAATATACTGTATATTTTCTATCTGCATGAAGTTATGTTCTAAAGGCAGTTTTCAGAAGGGAGGCACTGATCTTGCTTTTTGAACAAATTGACTCATATCTTTGTGTTCTTAGAAATGGCTCATTTGTAATAGACAATTACAACCCTAATATTCTTTAGACTACCAGCTAAATTGATGGTTTGCAACCATTAAAGGGTGCTGCAGAGAAATAGAAAAATGAGAAGACATCTGAAAGTTTCATATTTCAGTTCAATAGTTCACTTTTATTAACATTGTATTTTAATACATACTTGACTAGCCAGGAATTTATTTTCTCATGGAAAGCTCACATAAGGACAGAAATGGATGAAAGATTAGAGCTGATCTTCAAAGAAACTGGAACAACATTAACATATGAATGGAAATCTAATCCATATTTTAGATCACTGAGGAAAACAAGTAAATGTGAAGTGCTTGAAAGATATTGGTGTCCAAAAGTACATTTGTGGGGCCCAAGAAGAAACTGAAAATGGACAACAAAAACTTAGGATTTAAAGATGGCTGAAATGCAAAATGTGCTATTTTAGTTCCAAGAAGTATGAAATCTATGTATTCAAGTTCTTATCTATTCCCAAGGAGTCACACTTTGGACCAGTACAAGCTAAAATTCAGAGTCTTCTGATTCTACTTTAGATGTAGGAAGAACATCATGAGAACAAAATTTTAGCAATTTGGGATGTCAGAGATCTTACAACATAAGCCTGCAGAATTTGGCCATCGTCAAAACAAAACCTGTACAAGGTTGGTCTAAACTTCGAAGCCTCATCTGAAAATTAAGTCTAATCTGACCACAGTCACTGCCCATCTGTCTATAATAAATATAATGAGAAAGGACAGGAAAGCTTTCCCCCACACAAGCTGCCTGTACAGTTCAGCAGTGACCTATTACCAATGCAGCACAACAGAACTATCTAATAGGATTAAAGTCAACATCACTGGTACAGAGTAAAGGTCATCTAGAACCTGAACATGGCTGATAAGCATCCTGAGCTGTCCATTTACATGTTCTGTGCTGTTGCCAGTTGCTACAACATCTGAACAAATTCCTGGGAAAATAGGTTGGCACTAAAACAAAAGGGACAGGGGAGGTGTTAGGTTTCTGGCTTTTTGCCTGCTCCACATTATTACATCTTTTTCATGCAGTTGGATTTGGGGCAATTTATGAAACAAAAGTTTATAAATTCCTTGTGAGTATTTCTGAAGGAAAAATATTTTAGAAATTTTATTAAACATTGTTTTTTGATTGTCAGATTCCTATTTTATCCAAGTCCAGTTGAGGACCTCTTTTAAAGCTGAAGAATACTCAGTGTGCTTCATAACACATTTTTCCTCAGAGAAACATGGAAATAATAGCTTGTCTTCTATCTGGCTCTTCATGACATAAAGAATGAATTAGCAATTGGGCAGTGACTGGAAAATATTCTATTTTGGGTTGTTTAGTATTTATTTTTTCAAAGCATACTTGTTTAACTGAGAGCAAAACTAAGGTCTAGAGCACAACTTTCTTCTGTGAAATAGGAATTAGCAGATAATTCTTCCACTGTGACTGAAAGTAAGAACTATTTTTTCTGAGCATTTGCAAATCAGATACAGTGTTATGGGTGTCAGGGAAAATACTTTGGTTTTAAAACAAACAAACACAAAATAGAGAAAAAAAACCTGGTTCCACAGGGTAAGGTTTACCTCAAAATTTCCAGGCTACAAAGCAACTTCTATGTCATACTACTGACACAGGAGGCAGAAGTCAGGTCTAAGGATAAGTCTGTTCCTGGACCTCTCTTTCCCTGCCTGAACCAAGCCAAGGTGTGTGAGGGGGTGTGGAAGCCATCCCTGTGCCACAGGGAAATCCTCAGCAAGGACAGGCTGCTCCTGCTGGGAGAAGGTGACATCCTCCTTAGCTTTCTAGTTCATCTTACTAATGAGTTATTAATCCCTACACAAAGATAAGGTGGTAGTACAGTCTTAAGTTGGTTTTGGTTTTGATTTTTTTTCACATTTAAATGAAATGGAATATTTGTAAGAAAAAATGGGCTGAAATGCTTTTCTGTGAACCTATGGGGGAATGAAGCTGATAGAAGGATTTTAAATGAAATCTGATGGTTTATCCTGGCCATAGGCAGAAGTGTTTACCTTTAAAAGGCTAACCCCATACAAGCTGGTGATACAAAAAACCCAATTCAGAGTCCAGGGGTCACTACTCTGCTTAGCTGCAAGGATTTCAATGGCTTTACATGGTGTGAGACAGGAGAAACAGTGAATGAAGCTCTCCAGAACACACTTGCAGCATTATAATGAAGGGAATACCTGCTTAGAAAGATGTTGCTGTTTAAGGATGATAAACATCACTCTAAAAATATAACTGCAATAAGTGAGGGGCACTCAACACGGGTACTTAACTGCCTTGTGAACGGCCAGTTCCTGTGCAGTTCCTCCAGCATCTTCTGCTTGGTCAGCATGGAGTAAATTCTGGACAAGGCTGAGGCAAAACACAAATGCACATACATCATTTTAAGGATATAGATAGCCCTGTTAAAGAAATAAGTAAAGCCCTTGTAGGCCTGCTTCAATGGCACTGCCTATATATTAAATTCATGTGCTTAAATGACTTCTCTGTTCTGAGGCCTGAGCCTGACAGGTCACAAGAGACTGAAATTCATCACTGTCTCTTGACAGTTTTGTGATCCTTAAGAACAAGGCCTAATAGGCTCAGAGAAGTTTACAGTAGACAGGTACCCTTCTTATAAAGTGAGCAGCACAGTTACCCACCTTCACAGAACCACAGAATGGTTGAGATTAGAAGGGACTTCTGAAGATCATGTGGTCCAACCATCCTGCTAGAGAAGGGAAACCTTATGGAAAGCCATGTAAACCTGCAAAATCTGAGCAGGAAGGTCTGGTGGGGTAGTTCTGTTAGGTCATAGCAGAAAGGCATTTATGGGGTTGTTCATGAACAGCTGCTCTCTGCCTGTTTCGGTTTTCTGGCTGCAGAAAATATTTGCAGATTTAGCATTTCTCCCAGACACTACATTCAAATAAAAGAATAAAATCAGCAACAACTAATTAAAGGCCACTATTTATTCCCTAAATTTGTGTTGTCTGTAATAAGAAGAGTCATCCTTTTAGTTTTCCCTACTGTTTTTTTAAACTTTATAAAAGCAGTCTGGGTGTACTCATAAGAAACTATAATCAGATTCATTCCCTTGTGGATGTTATTGCTAGTTTATTTTCCATCTTGCAAATGTTGAGAAATGTCAGTTTTTAATAAAATCTTATCTGGAAATTGGAATTCAGTTATGGCAATACACTCTTAAGTCAAAAAGTGAACGAAACAATTTTTACTGTACTACCTCTCTGCTCAAAGTCTTACAATTTGGGATTTTAGCACAAAAAAAAGAAAAAAAAAAAGAAAAAAAGCTATGAATAAGAGTCCTTTTGCCTGCTGTTCATGTTCTAAATTATCTGAAATATTTAACTACAAAATTGCTTTTGTCTCCCCCTCCTAGCACAAAATAGTTTGAGATTCCGTCACCTGAATACTGGGTATGTCCATATTTTCCGTTTAACATTTTTCTCTATGAACACTGCCTAGGATTTTCCTATTATGGTTTGAATTTTAAAGAAAAAGTGATATATAAACACATTTGCTGATTATTTTTCACAATTGCCAGCAGCATAAGAATTGAAATGTAAATCAGTGTCTCTCCTAGCTGAAAAAAAAGAACATTTACCTCTGTGCCTCTTAGAACAGACCTGTGGGAACTTTCCTGTAGGAATAAAAAAGGCAGTTCACATATATTAAAGCAGAACAAATGAGAGACAAGAAATACAAGGTTCAGGGAGATAAGAATAACAATCCTGCTAACGGTAGCTGATTTACATTTAAATATCAGAAGCCAGAATAAGCGAATAAGAAAAAAAAAAAAATTCACTTTTTTCCCCCTATTGTTAGTGCCAAACAATATAAAAAATGAATTATGATGTGGATTCTTTACATGAGATATATGCAGGAGAAAATACTGCAGTACAAATAAAGATTTTAAAACGCCTTTAACTGATATTGGATCATGCACTTTGACATATAGGTTGTAAACAAAGTTTTTTATGAAATGCTGAATCCTACAATGTATTGTACAATCTATGTGTGTATGAAAAGTTGGAAGAATTTGCATTGTGTCATATTGGGCTTATAAAAAGCTCATAAAATTTACTAGATAAGGTATTCAGACAGAGCTTTTTGAATTTACATTTCCAGTTCTTGGACATGGACATAGTCCATTGTACAATTTATCTTTCCATCCTTACAATATTCATCCTTGTATCCACACAAAACACAGAGCTTTGGGTGTATTCACTGGAGTCAGTCGAGTAGGGATTTTTGGTTATTTGCCCTTCAGACTCTGTTGTGTCAGATCATTTTGCCACTCTTTGCAAGCCTGACACTTAACATGGTACAATCAGTTTATCTGTGGAAGTATCTATTCATCATGATTAATCAATCAAGTAAGGGTATGTTAATGACTTTGCTTCTTGCAGTGGAATTGTGTTGATCACTTTCATCTCTAACAGTAACTAAGCAAGCAGCTGCTTTTGACTTAACAAAATGAAATGTAGCCTTTTAATTCTGACCTTGAATAAGAGTAAAACTCGGTGTTTAGTTAAATCTTTTACTGGACACCTTATAATTTCACAGATTGTTTTTTAACCTTTATCTTAAACAGTTTAGGAAGTAAATATTCTATGCCTGAGTCTGGAAATCATTATGATCTGGTTCTTGCCCTGTCTTCTCATCAGCCGAGCGAGTCACTCAGGCCCTAAATTGCATCCTGTGCTCCTGATTAGAATGTTGTTACACCACAAAGTATATTCTATTGAGTCCCAAAGAGCTGCACTTGGGGAATAATAAAACCCTACTGAGATTACACATGCAGATAATTCATACAATTGAAATACAAATGCTAGTACCTAACTTAGGTCAACTTCAAAGTTTCCTGACACCTGAAAAGCAAATGCAATAACAGATCAGGTATGAAAATTGAATTTTCTTGATTAGTGAATTCTTTGAAACCAATAGCTGCTTTGTGTGGTTTTTTCTTTTTTGTCTTATTTCTTTTTAACTGAAAAAATGTGGGAGATCTCTTATCTAATTCAATTTTCAGTTATTCTCATATGCGTTCATATAATCTTGCAAATGTTCACACTAGGAAATTTCCAATATTTCAGATAATCCTCAAACAATGCTGAGATGGGTTTCCCAGAGTAAACACCCAGGTGTAAAACAGAAATCTGATTCTCTCTGTGGCTTCACTTAAATTTGGATGAAGAGTCATAGTCAGACCATGTGAATCTGGAAGAGTAACCTTTGCAGCTAAGGAAAGCACCCAACTGTTCTTTCCATGTTGTGCTGCTCACAGATTAAAACCTTTCCTGATATATTTTAGAGCAACAGACAGTTTAACAACCCTTATGGAAAAAGGGCTGTGGGCTGGCTGACTGTAACTTTCCTTCTTTGTTCTCACCTATAACAAAGATTTCCCTCTGTCACAAACATCTTTTATTTGCCTTGCAGAATGATCAGGGATCTGGGCAACAGGTTCAGTACACATGGGATTAATACATCGTTTTTGTTGTGAAGAACATCAAGATTTATTGTTGCTCAAGGAGAATACTGACCTTGGCATATCCTTACTTAATATTTAACTCTTACGTCAATTGATCTGGATATTCACTTATTCAGAAGTCAATATCAACTTAGTTGTTATGGGCAGAGCATACCGTAAATATCTTTGGAGGCTGATAATTGAGTATTTTTTACCCAATACTCTGAAGAATATATATATTATATATTTTATACATATGTACTAGCATATATATATATTATACCTATGTATTAGCATATACGTATTAGCAAATACTTGATGCAGTGATGACAAAAATTATCTCAGTCATACATTTTTTGTATATAGAGCCACTAGTTGTGTTTCAGTAGAAAGAAATGGACAGCAATTGGCAGTGCCATTTTTGGGATTTGGATCTTTTATTTTCTCTGTTTGTTTAGATCATTAGCAGCAGAAATTATATTGGTGAATTAGGAACAAACCCAAATTTCTAATTCCCACTAAAAATGGCTGCATGAATAATGCATTGTTAAGTGTGCACATAACCCAGATTTCAAGGGAGACTTCTTTTGTCTGCCTGCCTGGAAATCTGTTAAGCATAAGCATATTCTGAAAATGTTTTGGTTTCCCTTTGAATCTTTGTGTACAAATCATGTACCAAGCACACTGAAGGCACCAACACAGTAAGGCATCTGCTAATAGCAATATCATCTTCTCCTTATGGTGCAGCATGATGCCATGGTCCTGGACACAGGGAAGGAAGTGGGATCTCAACAGCCAGCTCTCACTTTTTCCATACTCATAACCAGAAACTCATCTCCTGGCTGTTGAAGTGTACTTCAGCTATGCTGAACTGATGTGAGATATTGACAGCACATCATTTGCCCAGCTACCTGCAGAAGTGGAGGAGCACTGTACAGCAGTACAGAAATAATTCTTCACACCCAGCATTTCATTTGCATTTCCTTCTTCTTTGATGCTGAGGCCGCTCCATGGGAATGATGTAGACATATTCATGACTCATGACTTGAATAAAAGGTTGTATTATAGACTTTCCAATTTATGCTCATCCATAGATATTAATTTAAAGTTCTGCTTCCTGGAAACATTTCAGGTAGGCTGCTTATAACACTCTGTAAACATAGCCATGCCTACCATGGCAATGGTGGAGGTTAGGGTACATCAATGGAATCAGCAAAGCCTCAGTCAGATCTGCTTGGTTTTTCTGGAGGGCTGTTCTGTGTGGCAGTGACAGACTCATCCCTAATGAACAACATAAGCCAACAATCCCATTTGGAGTAACAGGATCATCATTTGCCCTCTGCAGAAACAGAGAAGGTTGGCAATGATTGCATCTGTTTTCATTTGGGCACTCATATGTGTTCCAGTGTGGGGCACTCTTAACTTCTTGTGTAGTCCTATGATGGATGGGAAACTAAAATGGAGAAGGAAGAACCTTTCTGGGAATAGAATCAGTGCTTGGGTGTTGGTCAGAAGTGTGGTATATTCCCATATATTAGTAACTTCTACACAGTAGCAAAACATTGTTCCTTTTATGGCTTTTGCACTACCTTCATGAGTTAGCAGGACTCAGGATGAAGATACAAACAGTTAAAAGGAGGCAACAGGCTGGTTCAAGAAGAAACAAAGATTTTGATATATATAGATAAGCTTATATATTAAGGCACAAATATCACTTTATAAATAGAAAGCAATTAGTCTTCCAAGATGCTGAGCTTTATTAATTAGAATGTTGGACATATGAGTATGCATGCATGATAATTTACTTGGAGAGTATAAGACATTTCTGAATTCAGGCTGTAGGTGCTAAACATCTAATGATACTGGCCGACTAAGGCACTGACAGCACTGTGATACTAATGAAGTGTTTTATGCTGAAACGATGTAACTGTAAGGTATAAAAAATAAAATAGGGCATTTCAAGGATCATGCAAAAATACACAGATAGATAGAGTTTACAGGTGAAAATGTACATAATATTGCTGCGGAGATAAAGGACCATGACTGAGAGACAGTTTTTTCTGCAGTACTTTTTGGTTTTTGTTTGTTTGTTTGTTTGTTTGTTTGTTTTTGTTTTTTTTTTCTTTAATAAATACTCTGGTATCTATTGTTCTTTATCCAAACAATTGGGCTTTGAATATAAAGGAAATAATCTTTATAGTAGTTTTTTCTCCTTTAAGCTTTAATTTTAATGAAATTTAGTCTATTTTAATCTTGCCTAAATTTAGATTAAGGACATGCAAAATCCCTCATTCAATAGCAGCCTAGTCTATCTATCCTTCACGATTATTGCCCCCTGTAGGTGCTTTTAATCATAACATTTCCTTTTGTTGTAACTGAAATCTTCCCTGGATGTCTATGTATAGTAGTTCAGACTGAGTTCCCATATCCTGCCTGAGGGGCTCTGTAGCCAGATGGGCACCCAGCTCTGGCAGAATCCTCAAAGAAAGTGCAAATGTTAAAATGGACAGCACTGCAACTAGTAATGGTGCTCCCCTATTAGCAGAACAGTGTAAAAATTAAGAGTTGCTTGGGTCCTGTGCCCTTCCTTCATGAAACCTTGAACTTACATTGCAGAATAGTTACAGTTTCATTTCTGCTGTGCAAAAATACAGTATACTTACAATAACTGACAGCTTTCTGTGACTGTTTTTGGGGATGAACTCAATTGAACAATAGGAATTTACCTGGATTATCATTAATAGTCAGCAGAAAGAAAGGATTTATGCCACATAAAAAGAAAGCAAGGTGGCTGCTTTGAATAAGCAGGACAAATTTACTTTATCAGCCTTTAAATAGTTCAACAAATGTAGCATCTTAGGACCCAGCAGACATTTTAAAACAAGGTAGAACAATATGTGATAGCTAAAATGGCATCAGTGTGATGATGGGGTTAAAAAAAAAAGGCACTAAAGGTGTTATAGTTACCAGATGTAGTGGCACTTACTGGAATTGCTGTTGCACATCAGAAGCAATGTTTTCAGTGCCTGATGCATAACACCTGGGATCACAATGCTCCTGCCCTTCTCCCTCTCATTATACTCACTTGGTCAGTAATGATAGTGAGCAGAAACCTTCACGTACCTGGCTGGCATAGTGTTTCTGCAGATGGATGTAATTACATCTGCTCATTTTGGACAGGATTCCTAACAATGCTGAAGGTATATTTATTTAAATCTGACATTTTAATTTTATAAGAGGAAAGTGTTCTTGCATTCCAACTGGCAGCTCTGGGTGTCCAGGGCATTTCTTCAGGTAGCTGGCATGGGAATGGCATGTTGTGCTCATGCTGATATTGGAGCAAGTCTGTCGGTGGCACAGGGTCACAGCAGCTTGTGAGCTGAGTAACACTGCATGAGATCTGCTGTACAGTTGTCAGTTATGATACAACTCTTTCATTATGCTTAACTCTTAACTCTTTTCATTATGCTTAAGTGGCTGAACTCAGGTCAAATCTATTCAAAGAGAAATACCAGGTACCCAGTTTCCTGGTCTCACTCTGGACGTTCTGGCCTTGCTTTCTTGACTGGCAGTGGTTTGGCTTTAGCAGGAGGTGGACAAAGCAAGCTGATGCAGGAGATTACCTGTGCTGCTGGAATAATGTGCAGCACTGTGGGTTCAGGATTTTCACTTCTTGGGTCACTGCTTTAATTACTGGACTAAAATGCAGATAATGCAGAGCAGCCATCCTGGTCCGTTAGGTTCTCATTCTTAGACAAGGTCTGACTACTCTGGATGCCATGTGGATGAACAACCTTGACATTACTTACTGATTTCTTATGCTGTGTATGGGTACTTCACTTAGGCCATGTGACTTTCCCTCTGCAAGTTTTCAGCAGCACAAGTGAGAGTGCATGAATCTGAGGCAGATATTTTAGGCATCATGGGTTGCCCCCAGAGCCAAGCATTTACCATTTTGGTGAAATAATACTTATGTTAGGAACTTCTGTGGGCAAGTGGTATTCTGCTTGGAAGGGTTGTGACCAGCATTCTCATTCAGATGTGTTTATGCCAGGAAGCAAAGCCTTAACCAGATTTTAAGGAGGACAATCTGTCACAAGACCCTGATGATGTAGTTATGTAGCCACCATACCGTTAAATAGCCATGTTGAATGCATTTCCCTCCTGACATCACAGATGAAAAACAGACCTGGAATGTGGTGTCTCCTAATTCTCAAAATCACCTTCTGCTCAACCCTGTTGGAAACACTTGTGCAGGAGTGGTTGGGAAGTTTCTCGTGTCAAAATTCCACTCTGGTTTGTGTATGGAAAACCAACTGTACAACCGTAGTAGTAAAACCTTTTAAAAAGTGCTGTAAGCAACATGATTATCTGCTATCGTGCAGTTCTTTTCTTTCCCCAGTGATAAAATTTGCACATCTTTGAAGATTATTTAATAAATAATACGCATACTGTGCCATCTGTGCTTGGAAACAATGCTGAATGTCTTTAGAAGAGAAAACAAAAGAAGTGGGTTTTCTGATAGTGACATTAAATGGGTGTTGTGTGGGCTGAGCTTGCCTCTGGAGGTCCTGCCTTCCCAAGCAGTTGAGCATGTCCTAGGCAGATCCAGACAGTGTCCCCAGCAGCAGGGCTATATCATAGGAGCATTAAGGTTGGAAAAGACCACTAAGATCATCTAGTCCAACTGTCAACCCAACACCACCAGCCAACTAAACCATGTCCACACATTTTTTTAACACCTTCAGGGGTAGTGACTCCACCACCTCCCTGGGCAGCCTGTTCTAATGCCTGACCACTCTTTCTTTCAGGCATGGTGTAGGCTCTCCCAAAGCTTGGGATGTCCTGGGACTAGGGAGCTCTTGAATGCAAGGCTAGTTTTGCTGTGTTGAGTACATTAGGAATAGCTTCAGCTGGACCAAAAGTCTTTGAAGCTATTCTTAAACAAGATTCTCATTTTAAGTAAGGAAAATGCCTGCATTCCAGAAACAGCCTTTTGCAGGGATTTCTGTCAGGAATAATAATGCCTTGTGGAAGCTAAACTGTCTAAGGAGCAAAATGTTGACATGACAGGTTTAACAACAGTGGAAGTGTTGAAATAGCACAGTGTTTCAACACCTTTTCTGTCACCATCCTGACTACCTGGCATGCAAAGATAACAGCTGCTTCCAGGACATTTGTGAAGAACTTTGCTTGTAGTGTTCTCTTATGGAGGAGTGAAAAGGGGTTGATAGTGTCAGCTTTTAAATGTGTGGTGAAATCTGTTGTTGTGAAAAGCACCTGATCAGCAAAATATGAGATGCAAGTGTATTTTGTAAGACAGTAGGGTTTTGTTTCTGAGGAAACAGTGGTACATGGGAAACATAGAGTCAACTTTTTACTCCAGTGCAGATTTTCTGTGCATCCTTGGGATCAATTAGTCACTGAGACAGTAAAGCAATCTGATTTTCTGATGGTGTGGCTGGTAGTATATGTTTAGAGAAGTAGTTAAATGAGGACCTTTTTTCCTTGCATGTACTTTGTCTATTTTATTTGTAAGCTGTGTAAAGTCCTCAGGACCAGATCTGTCTCTCCCTGTGTATTTGTGCAAATCCCTAAGCTGAAATAGGACAGTGGTTGGGTTCCAGGGTGCTATCATTACACACAAATTTACAGTAGTGGTAAAAATACATACGGCTCATTGAAGTTAATGAAAAGAAAAAAAGCTTTTTCCTTTTAGTGTGTTTTGGTTTTTTTTTTTTTACTTTGAAAAGGAAAATACTGTCATGAAAACTCCCCTGAATTTAACTTTGAACAAAATTTAATGCCTAGATTGTCAGCAGATCCATCAGATCAGGCCCTCCTGCTGCTAGAGTTTCTTCTGTCATGGCTTGGATCAGCCATGTGCTTGAGGGGGTTGGTAGTTGTGTTTCCATGGTTATCAATCTCCCAACTCTCTGTTAATAACCCAGACAAGAGATTTGTTAATGTTCACTACTGATAATGGGAAGTCAGAAAAAAATAAGTCCCGAGGGATTGTGATTTTTTATTCTGCACTGTGCAAAGAAAAAACATCGTGTGAAAAAATAGCAACACTTTATCCACACAAGGTAGGAGCTACTCAAACCCAACAAAATATGACTTCTATGCCATTGCATGTGAACAGCTCAAAACTATAAGAGCAACACATCTGAAAGTGTTAAAAATTAACTTTTTCCAGCCTCAAGTATTTACCTTTGTTGCCAAATTTGTGAAGAGCATCATGATATTGGAAGTGTTAAAACTGCAGCCAGTGTCCCATTCTTAGTCTGTGATTGCAGCACATTCAAGGGATCCTAATAAAAATAGACACTACACCTGTGAATAATATATTGAGAGAGGCTTTTATTCATCTTCTGCATGAGAGTGTGTCAAGATCCTTATTTTCTGTGGTTGATTGAACAGTAATTGATGTTAATGACCAGGAAAATAGTTATCATTGTGACTCTGAGGACTTCTAAAAGTAGTACTATAGGTGAGTGATTCAGTGTTAATATCAATTGTCTTTTCTATGCTAAAAGGGTGGTTACAAAGGAAATAAACTGGCTTTGTGCAAACACTGATGCTTTTGCAATTGCAAAATTACAGTTTATTGAGGAGAGGTGTATTCTGAGGATCTGAAAATCTGTTTTAAAATAAGGGATAAAAACAAATTAAAAAAAAGAGCTTAGCAGCTATTATTATTCCCTATCAGAAATGTTATTGGATGAGAAGCCTGAAAGAGCTTGCAAATGCATTCTGAAAAAGTAACGTTGACAGATAATGCATTAATTTATTCAAAGTTATGTTAGCTGGTGGCAAAATTGGAATTGGGAAGATTTGTTTTGTACTATCAATATCATTACATTCCCTGGTGATCTTCAGGATGTCACTGAGGTGAATATGTTCACACTTTTCACCTTGGCTTTTCAGAGGAATTGAAAAAAGTATAAGTTAAACTGCAGTTGTTCAGCAGCCTCAAGAATCTAGTCTCACCTTTAGAAATCATGTGGTTTCAGACACATTTGATTTTATTACCTATATGACTGAAGTTTCTCCAATAATGATGATGAATAATGATGGGCAATAATGAGTCATTTTCAAGTGTTGCAAATTTTTTTTTTTTAGGTGGGCTGCAGTGTTTGTGTACATGGGTTACAGAATAGTATTTGATATCATAATAGTTTCAAATTAGTTTGCCAATAAGTGAAAAGAATTCAGGAAATGCAGATCCAGTGACTCTTTTAGGATTCTATTTGATTAGACACCTGAGGAAGAACATAATTTATAGCCTATAAGTTTTATCATTAAAATTAGCTACTTTAATGATAGCTTTAAGTTTTAGTGATCATCCACAGAACTTACAGGACTGATGCAAATACTAGAATGTAGGTTTTGGCTTGTGTGGAATGTACCATATTAAAACCATATTTTAGTAGTGATAACAAATTACTACTATCAGAGCCTGGCTTAAAAGTTGCTGAAGCTCTCAGTAGAGATCAAAATGTTTTCTTTAAATTGAGCAAATTAAAGAAGGGAGATCTTCAAATGCTAATTCATACATGGCTGTGCTAGTTTTGGCTGGGCTGAAGTTAATTTTATTCATATTATCTAGTGGCTTGTGGCCTGTGGCTTGGTGTTTTGCTGAAAACAGTGTTGATAACACAGGAATGTTATCGTTGCTGCTGAGCAGTGCTCACAGAGTCAAGGCTTTTCCTAATCCTAACCTCACCAGTGAATGAGCTGGTGAATGGTTTGTAGTGGTGGACACCCCAGTGCCAGCTTGTGTCCCATCTCTTGTCATCTGCAACTCGAACTCATCTATGCCTCATCCTGCCTCTCTCCTTCTCAAGGTAGCTCTTGTAGCAGGCTTGTATTTGTCTACACAACATCAACAGAGTTGTAAATATCTCTTTCTACACAGAATAACTGCTTGTTACAGCCATCTATTTAAACCTGTGGTTGTACCACACAAACATAAACACAATTAGAACAAATTAGCCATAGGCACACTAGAGATGTGGGCAGGTGAAAAAAAAATTCAGGCAGAGCAGACCTGGGTAGCTCCAGTCTTATGGGCTCTGATTTAGGAAGGACAACGCTGAATCAGAGCTATGGGCTTACAGTGGGGAGAAGCTGCTGGCTTAGGAGCTGTTGAAGCAGGAGAAAATGTCCAGAGCAGTTTGGATTTAAATCTAAGTCTACCTGTTATAAAACATCTTGTTTTAAAATCTATCTGTTATAAAACCTAGTGGGTTTTCTGTGCTAGTGATTCTGTGGCCTATGCCCTGATTTCTTAGTAGAAAAACATGTAATACACATGGAAAAGGTGTGAATTCCATGATAAGGAGGCTTGAACAATTTATTTCAGAGTTCTCTCACTCTGAGATGCTCATTCCTGCTCTCTCTTGTGACAGTACCAGAAGCTGCCTAGACAACAAAAACAGGGATCTAATCCAGCTGATTCCACCAAGGTGACAGACACAGCTGAATTTTGTCCTCACCTTGCTCACTTGGTTACAAACCCTTGGGTGATCACGGATGAGGTAGTTGGAGTAATTCACCAGGATCAGGGAGGGACTGCTTGTTAAGTGGGGGTTCTTAAACTGCTGTGGAGCTCCACCTAAAGATGAATAAGAAGCTATTGAAGATGGCTTTTTGGCTAACACACTGTCTAGCTGGAACCTTATGAATATTTTTAGATGAGTTTCTTTACTCTGTATGTATTGTGCAGATATAAGTACACAGTTATGTCTCCTTTCCACTGTTTCTCAACTCTTTTTTTTTGAGGATATGACTTGTTAAAGCTGGCTTGAGTAGTCTTAGCAGCAGATCAAAATATATTATCCATATGAGGAAATAACTAATCTTATCTAAAAATAGCATGTCCATTCAAAAATGCTGAAGAAAAAAGTTGGAAGAACCTTGCATTAACAAGGGCTTCTCCATAGCACAAATACAATATGAAATGTGGGCAATAAAAATGCTTTGGACTGCATGCTAAAAATAAATTATCTTTTTAAGATATGACTGTATATGGGTGCTATTTTAAACTACAGTGCAAGTGGTACAGGAATATTACTCAAAACAAAGATGCCATGTAGAGAATCAGATATTCTTCAAATGGCTCTAGTGGTCTAAGCAAAGGACTAATGTGTGAAGAAGGCACATCTCTAAGCAAGGTGATTCTGAGTCAGCAGCTCTTCTGGGTGTAATGTTCAGTGTATGGGAGAGGCTGAACTTCAAAGACATGAATGTCTTTAAGTCTGTCTGTTATTTCTTTTAGAGACTGGATATGTGAAGTATAGGTATTAGCAAATGTAATGCAGGGTTGCAGTTTGCATCAAAACGCTTCTGTGGTCAGAACACTTCAGCTGTCACTCATTGATTGACAAATGGAAGCAGCTCATTTCAAACATACTGCATTAAAAAAGCCACTGTCTTAACAACCTTGGCAATGAAGTAGCAATGTAGCAGTACAGTCCTCTTCATTTCAATATCCTCCTTTAGGAGATAGTTACATGAGACTCTTGGTGGTGAAGCTGCCTTTGAAAGTTTCTTTTCCCTCCTGTCAAAGCCACCTTTGGTTATTTATCATTCTGTCCACACAAACAGCTGTGATTTTCAGTTATACCAGCTTAACTATTTGTAGTGCTAGACAATTGCACAGAAATTTGTCTTAAAAAAAAAAACCAACAGCAATCCTTAATTTTGGGGAGTGCTGCATTTGATCAGATTCTTTTCATGAACTTGAGCCATGAGCAATTGTCCTAGCACACTTATGCTACTAAGTTCTAGAAATGGAGTAATCAATGGCAGGATTTCAATCAGTTTTAGCAAATGTTTCCTCCTTTCCTTTTAATTATTCCATAAACAAAATATTTCTCTTCAGCTCTGGTTTGAGTATGCTTATTTTACCAGTAAATTTGGTCTGGTGAAAGAATTTTTAATATGATCAAAAGCAACAATGAAATCAAGCCAGCGGCATAATATTTGTGAATTAAATGAGATTGAGCTTCCACTTAGAAGAGATGTTAGCTTTGTGATGTTATTATTATCACCATCACCATCAACTAGTGAATAATACGTGCCATAAGGCTTTACTGAACTAAGAAAGTAAATTTTCTTGAATTAAGTCTTCCTTTTATGAAAGAAAGGAGAAGTAAAAAAACAAACCCCAACAACCTAACAATATACCTAACAACAATCTTGTTATGTTGTCTCAGTGGTTAATTATCCCTCTTAAAAATCTCACCTTTTTTATTTCTGAATCTGAACTTCCTTTGCTTCAATTTGCAGTTAAAGGATCTTCTTTCATCTTTATCTACAAGGCTGATGAGCCAGCTACAATCAAACTCTTACTCAAATTAGAATTTACAGCCCGTAATCAAATTACCATTTAAAAAAAAGAAAAAACCACTAAATTTATTCAGACCTTTGAAGGATTCATTGCAGGCAATGTTTTCAAATCCTTCAATCATCCTGAACCCTCTCCATTCTTTAATTCTTCAATCCTTTGTGGCAAGAATAAGCATAATATTCTAGCAAGAGCAGTACTGCTGTGAAACCACTGATATAATCTATCTATGCAAAACCAATATTTTCTCCTTATATATCAGAGAATCACATTAATCTTTTCACTGACTGCATCCTTGAAGGTGATCAGATAGTTGGTTAACAATGATTCGTATCTAACTTGCTGTTCCTTGTATGGCCAGGAAGATGCAAAATTTTCTGCCTCTGTAACTTGTTCCCTGCCTTCTCTGAGAGCACAAGACCTTCCCTTTGATTCATTTATACAGTACAAACTGCAGGTTGCCTAATATATTCCACTCACTAGCTGTGAGTGTCAGAGTAGTAACTTATGGAAGCCCTTAAGATAGAGAAGGATCGGTTCTGTCAGAAACTAGATATGGGAAACTGGACTGAAACAGATAGCAATGAGATGCTTCTTTAATCAAGAAAATCAGAGGGTTAAAAATCTGAGCATGGTCACAGATGCTTGGTTGTAACTGGACCTGGAGGCCACAGCCTCCAGCTGAATTTACAGGGTCTGGATAGCTGCAAGTCAGTGCTTGTTCAGCCTGCAGGAAAGCATTGACTTGGTTCTTGACAAACTTTTTGAATAAAAGGAAACCTGGTTACTTCTCCCTGTGAGTTGAATCCATGTTTGGAAAAGTTATAGAAAAGGCTGGTAGGAGAAGCATGACCTGGAAGTGAAGGTTGGCACCAGCATCTCTCATCTATTCTGTAGTTTTTAGAAAATGAGTGATGAATGTGCCCGACTGTTTTGGGTGGAAACAAAGTTACCATGCTTAGTTTGGAGTGAAGGAATAATATGCATTGCATGGTACTGGAAAGAAGTAGCACATAAGGTTTTAAAGTTGGCAGCAAGAAATTGTATTGAATCTGTGAAACTGTTGGTGATACAGGAGCCAGAACAGCACTGTAATGATATCTGAGAGAGGGAAAAATATTATCTTTGAAACTTGGAGATCTGACAGTTTGACCTAAGTGTAATGAAGAGCTTTTGATAAAAATTAAAAAAGAATAATTAAGCCATGGAGATAAATTGAAAATGTGATTAAATGCAATATTGCTTTAGGAAGTCAGGTCAGTCCAAACTCATTTGCCATATTTCATCTAAGAGGTGCCTAATTTTCTAGAAATACTGAATCTCATCTGCTGGGATTTCAGTAGAACATCTAGGCCAGCTGAGAAGCAAATTATATGCCCAGTCTCCTATTTAAACACATGTTTCTAAGTAGAATGAAAACCAGATCAAGCTTGTTTAGGACTATGCATTATATTTTAAGAACTGCCTGTAGGAAAAAGCCAACGTGAAATAGTTTTTCAACAATTATTCACTTATCTAGGAGTTATTGCTTCTTATTCTTATTTCATTACGCTAAGGAACAGCATGCTAGGTAATGTCAGAAACCTTATTAAAATCAAGCTATATTACATATTTTTCTTTTGTTCTTATCTAACAAGCTATTTAATGAAACCAGAGTGGTTTCATATTAATTTTCCTTGACAAAATCATGTTGGTTGTTGTTTATCATCTAATTATCTTTTGGATGCTCACAAATTGAACCTCTAATAAGTTTTCCAGTATATTTCAAGATCTGCAATGAGGCTGATTATATCTGTATTTAAATAAGTCATCTCTTCTACCCATTAGTTTGGACACTGAGAATTTGGTAGATCTTTTTCAGTCCTCAAGATGTTATCTGTCTGTCACAACTTCTTCAAGATAGTAATCAGAGCTTATTTTGTCTATTTCCTTTATCATCCAAGGACAAATCACATCTGGTCATGCTTACTTGAATACATCTATGTCAGCTAAATACTCTGTAAGCTGGTTTTCTTAGGCTGACTCTATTCTGGTTTCCTTGAAAAACATTTTAGTTATGCCTGTTAAAAAATATTTCCTTAGTAAAGGCCAGAACAGAGAAACATAGACATTTTAATCTTTTTTTTTTTAATCATCTGCATTCTTCCACTTCAATGTGTAATTCCAATGTAATGTTCAATTTCATCCATAATTTGACATATTCATGATCTAGCTTTAAAAGCAACTATTACTCTCTCCTGTGGCACTAAAAAGTTTCAATAGTTACAACAAAACATGTCCTCTGAAAAGCTAACCTTCTGTTTGACTTATGTATCTTATATCCTCAAATAAATCTGTTTGTTCTACAGTTATGTTACCTGCCAAGCCTGTGAGTATTCACAGATTAAGCATTCGTAATACATTAAGAAGTATTTCAGGAAAAAATACTTCCCCTGTGGCAAATTTGAACAGGCAGGAGGAAATTATTTAGCTGGTGTTTATTGCTTTGTTAGTGGCATATCTTCTTTCGATTTGCTTGGCAGGTAGTGCAGCATACTTGATTGCTACATTAGTCTCTCTCAAACACCCTCTGATGAAGAGTGAACTGGCTGCTCACTCCATAAAAATTTTCATTTCGCTATTGTAGCCAACTCCACGAGTACTGATTACTGAGGCTAAGGTAAATGAGATCAAATGAGGCTTTCTAAATGCAGTTCTTTTAATAAATCAATGCTAGCTCTATTTTTCCTGGGATTTGTACTGTGAAATTTCCTGCTTTATTCTGTGAATTTTCAAGTGTATTATTTCTATGCATAATGCCTTTTAGAAATTAACCTTGGCTTTCTCCCATGTGTTTAAAATTCAGCATCATAGTTCTTGACTTATCTGAGGTGACAGTCATGGAGAGTTTGGAGGCACTGCACAATCATGTGGAGTGTTCAGACTCTGCAGCTGAGTGTTGTAGTTCAGTAGTTTATAATTTTCCACCATTTTCCATCCTGTAGCTGTACTACGAAACTTCTATTTTCACATTATTTGCAAATCACACTGTCACTTGCAAATGTTCAGGAATGCAGATGTACTGACTCCTGTGTCTCTCCCCTGTCTAGATGCTTTAGCCACATCTAGGACAACTGTAGAAAATATTGTTTGTATTCAAATTTCTTAACAAAGATCTTCCACCAGCAGACTAAACAGGCAATGATTCTAGGTCACATTAGTTTACAACTGATATCTCCAAAGTAGAGATAATAGAATAATATTAGACTTGCAACAATCAACAGCTAACAATGGAACAGAAGATTTCAATCTTTTCCCATTTCAATGTAATTTCCTGTATATTAAACCAGAGTGTATATGCAATACATGCACCAAGATGGTTGGTTTAAATTATAGTGATTTTAAGTACCATTAAACCCAGCAATTTAAGTAATGTTTATCCTTTTTTGCTAAGATATTCTGGAAAATCTGATGTAATTTGTTAAATGTAATAAAGCTACTTGCTCTGTGAAACATGCATGTCTACTACATATTTGTCTAAGCTGTTAAAACCTGCATGCATTTATTGTGCTTATTAATACAATTTTGTTATACTGGAAATTAATGAATAGTGAATTCATTATTTAGTGGATAATTTATATTTTTAAATTATTTTTGTGTGAAGTTACACTTGCATTGGGATTCAGTTTAATTTATACTTCAAAAGTAACTAAAAGTATCTAATACTTTAAAAATATCAAAAGGATTTTGATATTGTTTAGTGGGGAATGAAAAAAGAGAATTTGCAAAAGAAAAGGTTCCTCAAAGTGAGCTTAAATGCAAAATTAATTAGTGAAGTAGATGAAGAAAGTATAGCCCATCACTAATCTATTGATCATTCTTGCTTACCCTATTCAAGTTTTTAAAATGGATAAGTCTCATAATTTCACATCTTATAATTGCTTACAAACTGAAACTGGAAAATGAGCTTTCCTCCTTTTCCACATGCTCTGGATTTCACAGCTTTGCTCGAGCTCAGCATTAGACTAAATTAGTCTAACAAATGTTTGTTTTTTTTTTTTTTTACTCTCATGCATCTTCATGAAACAAAGCTTGTCAAAAATTATCTTAGCAACTTGTCTGTGCTTGTAGTTTTTTAACCAATAAATCCTAACTCTTCATGCTCTGTGATGGAAAGCTTGCAGTGCTTAATTGAAGTTAAATGAAGGTAAGGAGCCACTAAGGAGTAAATTATATTATATTTATAAATTTAAATTATGTTTTCTTTTAAAGGAAAAAATATTTCATTAACAGTGATGTTCTTATTTGTTATGTAGTCTATCTTATCCTACAGAAACCATTGGAAAGAGAATGTGGAGCCTTGCTATAAGGAATGTCTAAGGTGACTGACAAGACATGAGGGTAGAGGAATAGCACCTGATCTGAGCATGGAAAGCAAGGAAAGAGATCAGTTATAGTAAAAGCGAGAGGAAGACATTCTTCCACTCTTGTGGAACATTTTTCTGTTGACTGTATGAAAAATCCAGACAATTAACTGAGGTATAGGCACACTTTAAACATCTAAAATGGCACAAAATATATTTCTTATCCTGTTAATAAGACTCTCAGATGATAAGGGATTGATTCTGATACCTATTTGGCAAATTATCTAATTGGTTGTATTATCATTTAAACATCTTTGGCATATGTGGAGTATTTTGTACTGAAGGCAACCTTCAATGTCTATTGAATCATCAGGTTGTTAGTTTCAGGTACACAAGTAGAGAAACATTCTGCCTCTGGTTGTAATGAACCTGGTGAAGGGTCTGGAGAATGAGACTTACAAGGAGAGGCTGAAGCAATTGGGCTTTTTAGTCTGGAAAAAAAGAGACAGAGGGGAGACCTTCTCACTCTCTAAGACTACTTGAACAAAGGTTGTAGAGAGGTGGGAGTTGGTATCTTCTCTCAAGTAACAGGTGATAGGATGAGAGGAATGGCCTCAAGTTTTGCCAGGGGAAATTTAGAATGAGTATTAGAGGAAACTTCTTCACTGAAAAGGTGAATACTGAACAGGCTGCTCAGGACTGTGGTTGAGTCAGCATCCCTGGAGATGTTGAAAAGATGCATAGATGTCAAGATGAGGTTGGATGGGGCCTTGAGCAACCCAATCTAGTGGGAGGTGTCCCTGCCCAAGACAGGGAGGTTGGAATTATATGATCTTTAAAGTCCCTTGACATTCTATGGTTCCATAATTCTGTGTTGTTTAGGGACATGGTTTAGTACTGGACAAGGAAGAGCTAGGTTAATGGTTGGACTCAATGATCTTAAAGATCTTTTCCAACCAGCACAATTCTGTGAGTCTGAAATCAATTGTTGTTCACATAATTGTTTATCCCCTCAGAATCCTTAACTTGTAAAGCAGGATTTCCTCTTAAAGAAGCAGTGTGGACTTTTTAATCATAGAGTATTTTTCCATAGATCCACCAATACATCTCTTATGTGTAGTTACAGCCCTTTCTGCAATTATTTTGCTTTCAAACAGATCTCTGTGGACATCCCTGACCCTTTTCTCCTTGCCCTCAAGAACAAGCTTTCACATAGGAATGCCTACAGTTTCTTCTTCAGTGAATTCATCTGTTTTCTTTAATGGACTGGCCTTTCCTGAGATCTCATTTATACTTTGGCCTCCAGCAGATTTCTTCTTTGAAGTACCATCCCAAACACTGGAGCTCCCCCACTACTGTATTTTAAAAGCTCTGTCACAACCTTCTTCATTTTAAATGCCAGCTGGCTTGCTCCCTTGTGGTTCATCTCTCCTGGTCAGACCACCTCTATTCACAATGAAACTGGGGCAAATTCCTCTTTTCATCATCTTTTCACAAAGCATTTCCCTTGTCCTTTTGGGGCTGTAGATGACATGTTCCTTATGATGTCTAGCACATTTGTGATGAACGAAAAGGAAGTCATATAATCTTTTTTGAGGCAGCAAACACATTGATCTTTATTCCTAAGGATTACATCTTTTACTCCTGCCAACCTTTTCTCCTCTTTCCAGTTTGGGTTCCTGATTTCAGAGGAGAATCCTTAGTGCTGTATGATCTGTTTGTATTATCTATATAGAGAAAACTTGTAACTGAGATCTTGTCTTACCCTTTCCAGCTTCTACCGTATTTCTGAATATCTCCTTAATGAAGAGCTCCCCTCTCAGTTTGGTTTTTAGGTAGGACTTATGCCTGCTTGAAAATTAGATGGATCCAACATGTCCTTGGAAGTTCAGTTTAATTTTCCTGTCTCTCTGAGTTCCTGTAATTTGACATTGCAGGTCTCATGGTCTCAAATTCTCTTTGAAGCTTTCATGCTGCAGACACTATTGTTGTGGGCTGCTTTCCCACAGGGAAGATAGTCATCATTAGACATGTCATAAACTGGGAAACTGTTTCCCCTTTGGGTGAGCTTCCCCTTCATTTCTTCTTCACATGAATGCAAAGGTGACTTCCAAAGCTGTTCTATGTGTCTGTGTGATATAACTCCCTTCACGTCCTATCACATTTCCTCAAGTCAAAAGCTACAAAGCATGAACAAGTATTTTACAGTAAGTTCTGTAGTAAATATATATGGGGTTTATGTTTATAAAGTAATAACTGGGAAAATAGTTTCTTTGGTTTTGCTGACTTCTTTAATGACCAGAATGACCCTTAAGTCCTTTTTAGGATCGTTAAAAAAAATTTACAATCCTACATCATCTAAATTTTAAAAAATGTCCTTAATGTCATTTTGTGGATAAACAAAATGTTTTAAAAGGGCAAATTCCCATCTCATATGAATTCCTAATGTTGAAAAAAGATTTCAGTGTCACATAAGAATTTTCCAAATTTGTTCCCCCTGAAAGAAAGATTTAAAAATTCTTCTAGGCAATCCACAGGCAGAAAATAGAAAGAGGCTGTTTTGTACATCATTCTCTGGTATAGACATTAAACCAAAATTTCTTAAGTGTTTCAGCTTATGTGGTAGCATGTCATATTTGAAACTGTACAGCAGAAATTGACACCTTGCTGTGAAATAGCTACTGAAGAGAGACATGAATTGAGAGGGACATATGACATTCCAGTTACTTCAGATGGCAGGGATTAAATCCACAACATCTTTTCACCTGGACATTTGAACCAGAATCTCTAATAGCAGCAGCAGCAGTGATATCTTTCCTCACCATTCATTTACAGTTTTTTTCACAAGTTACTTTTGCAGGCACATATACAAATCCATCAACTGTTTCCTGTTGACCACCCTTCCTAACAACTGGTTTGTGGGTGTTTTCACAAGATCACACCAGCTGAGGCTGGTAGGGTCCTCTGGGAGTGATCTGGTCCAAACACCTGCTCAAGCAGGGCCACCTAGACCCAGCTACCCAAGAAGTTGTCCAGACAGTTTTTTAGTAATCTAGAAGGAGGGAAACACCACAACCCCTCTAGGTGACCTGTTCCACTTGGAGTTTCTACCTGAATTTTTCTACCTAGAGTTGTCTTTTGATCGTATGGGATACAAGTTGATTTTATTTCTGTTTGTAAGCAAAGCACATTGCTTGCGATGTCAAAATGCTGCTGTTATGATGGGAATGAAAATGGAAGACAGAAGTGGTCCTAGCCAGTGCCCTTCATACTCTACACTGATTGGAGAGCTTGCAGACCAGAACTGCCACATACGAGTTGTATGAAGGGCGAATGCAACTCTGGGCATCTGCACTGCTGTGCCTTAGCTCATCATGTCTGGTCTGGGACCTGCAGTGGCAACTGGAAGAAAAGAGCAGAAGGTGAATGATAACACATCTTAACTGCATGGTTATAACCATGTGTGTATAAGCAATGTGTGGCAACATATCCCACAGAGCACGCCAGCTTTCTGGAATAACCTGACATCTGCAAGAAGTGTCTGATTTTCAAATTGATGAAGATTTTTAAACTTTTCATCTCTTCATTAAAGTACTTTACTATAGGTCAAGCCATAGAGGACAAATATGCAATTAGGAGGTAGCTATGCAATTTGACTGCTGTCCTTTGATAAGCAGCTAAGTGCTTGTCTAAGTAAGAAATAGTCTGCCACAGGCACAGACTTACCCACAAGTGTGTTGGCAGAGAAGGTTTATACAGAAAAACCTATTTTCTGGAGTGCGTATTAGTTGCCAAAAGCTCTGATGAAAGATGCTTCACTGAACAAATTTGGTTTCAAACACGTGTGTGACTGGTCAAAATTACAAACTGTGGGGGTGATACTCAGCTGACTCTGTGTGGCTGTCTATTGTAGATGGCTACATTTGATCTAGATGCTCCTGGCTCCCTTTGCAACCAATAAAGAGAAATAGGCACTTGCAGATCATGACTCATCTACACTTAAGGTAGATGACATTTATGCCCTAATACAGAAACACCTGTAATTGGCTGTAAGAGTTGAGTTGAACAGCTTGAGATGTGTAAAGTGAGGGGATGTGATTCCCACCCTGAGGCACTGTTGTTCCAGCACGACTGCTTCCACAGTGCAGTCACAAACGGGAGCTGTGTAATTCAACAGAGAGGACTTGTGATTGATACTTCCTCTATTTGTGCTGCAAAGCTAGAGATGCTAGGAAGCAGTGTCATTTGTTAAAGCAGGTCGGTTAATGACTAACCAGCAAGAAACAAAAAAGGGAAGCTCTGTAGGAGTGTAGTGAATATCAATTTTTTCAGAAACCATGCTGTGTAATGTGCATTATTTTTATACTAAAATCCACTGCAGCACAGCAGTAGTAATACAGCTGGATTTCCCTTACTTTGAGGTTTATGCTGCTCTAACAGCACTCCTACACATGTATGACTGCATGGGTCTCAATGAAATTACTCCTGGTTTAGGCGTTGTACATGACAGAGGTATTAGTCCTCTATTGCAATATGCTTCTGTTCAATCTATTTGTTCTTAGTACAAAAGATTTTCTGTCTGATCCTGCAATGCAGTTTTGTACTGTATTTTGCAAAGTGATTTCTGCTTTAGTATTTCAAATTAAACATTGTCAGAAATGCTTCTTTGGTTTACTACTGAAAATCTACATTCTCCTTTTTGATTCCCTAAATATCAGCTTCTGAAATTGAAAAATTGTACATTTCTGCTCTTGAATCTTTATCTTAACCTGCTTCCCTTCTATGCTGATCTCCAGGCTGTGCTCTGCAGATTGACATGACTGACTCAGATGGCTTGATACTGTGGAGACTCAAATATTATGGTAATGAGCATGACAGGTACATTACCTTCCTAGAAGGACTTCAGGGTCATCACAGAATAATTACCTTAACATGAGCTGTCTGCAGTGCTATGACTAAAAGGGATAATGTGAACTTCAGAATTGCATTAAGGGGAAGATATATCAAGCAGAGTTAGGAAAATAATCTGAGATGTCTGTGTGTGTGTTCAGCTTCACCTGAAGTATTGCTTATGGGGCATGGCTGGAGGCAGAGCATCAGCATGGAGCTATCAGTGCCCTAGTGAGTTGCAGAGTATCCACATCCTTCAATGTGCTGTGAGTGTAAAGAAATCCAAATTCATAATCCAGGTGATATCAGAGATATCATTTTCTCTTGGATTGGAACTGGTAGTTAGTTTGTGCTGTGGCTTGAAAATGTTTGCAGTTTGTTTTTTTGTTTAGTTTTTTTTTTTCCTGTTTTTTGTTTGGATGCATCTTTTTTTGTTTGGGTTGGTTTTTTTTTTTTGTGGTGGTTGATTTGTTTCCTTTTTTGTCTTTTTTTTTCTTTTTTTTTTTTTTTTTTTTTTTTTTTTTTTTTTTTTTTTGGCTTTTGTAGTGTGAGATAAGGGACATTAAGTAGTATTTGATCTACTCACTGACCTTACCCAGCTGTCAGGCTCTTATGGCACATGACTCCCTCTTGCCTTGTTCTTATTTGCAGGACTGAGGGTCTGGGACTTTGCAGTCCGTACAAGGTTCTGGTTAAAGCTGAGTTTCAAGTGATAATAATGGGTCAATGTAAATGGTCTCGTTGTTTCTTCTCTCCTTCATGGATGTGTCCATGCTAGAGGCTCTGTATTGTGTTCCATAGCCTTAGTCCCCCTGTGGCAGTGGTACCAATGTACACATTTTCCTCCTTTCTGTGGAAGCAGACCTGTTGGGTAGTCAGAAAGGCACCCTGAACATTTTGACAGATTGTCTATATAATCATCCTGGGAAGAAGGGCCGTGCAGCAGGTATTCAGCTAATTTACATTTAGCCCACTAACTCTTGTCTGTAAACTACAAGAGAACCTAAAAGAGCTGATCTTTGTGTAAGAGTGTGATAAATAAAATTATTTCCCCAAGCAATCTGACAGAAAGTTTTTTACATTCTGCCACTAATATATGTGCTCACAAAAAGGCCTAATATCATGCCTGTAATTATGAGTGCAGGTAGCACCAGTAGAAGCCTAGGAGTTCAGGAAACTGCCATAATTTATGCTGCAATGTTGGATAATGCACATTCACTCAACTATACTATAATTAAACTCTCACTGGAAAAATTTTTTTTCCACTCTTGTCTTTAATTAAATGCTCAGGATTTGCCCCTAAATACAGAGAGGGAATGTGGCATTCATTTTGCAGAACAGAGCACCAATTTAATGAGACCCATGAAATCAACCAAAAACTTTTCCCAATTTCCCAAGATTTTTGAACAGGGGCTGAGATAAAAGGTATGATTTTTTTTTTTTTTAAACTTATGTATGAACTGCCTGAAAAGTAGTTTAACACGAGAGGAGAGTACTTACATTAAGCTTGCAAATACAGGGTAGAGGGGGAATCTTCCTTGTATGTGACCTCAAAGATTAACTCAATAGCCTTTTCATGAGATCACAGGGTAGAAAAAAAAATCAGATAAATGTTTTAAATGGCAAGTCATGTCAGACTAACACCAAGGACTTTAAAAAATGAAACATTCTTGTTAACAAACTGACATTATTGTATTTAAAGGTCAGCTGACAAAAGGGTATGACTCCCAGGCAATCTCTCACAGGCTCTGAGCTGTACCTCCCTGGGGAGACAATGACCTTTTCTAGGGGAGGAGCTATCAAGACTGATAAAAGTCATTTCCAAAAGATATATAACAATAATTATGCACTGAACTAGGAATGGACATCCATTAGCTGCATGGTTATTCTAGGGCAGGAGAGACACAAGGGAAACCATCAGCTCTGCTCTGCATGTTTTTCATGGTGGCTGCATGTTATGGGTGCACTGAAAATATGGAACTATCTTGCTGGAGCTCAGATAAGAAGTGCTCTTGCCACGTATATTCTTCCTGGGTAGCATGGCCATTTCAGGAGTTTGGGAGGATAACTTTATCCCCACCTGGTTACAATAGATTTTCTTGCCCCTTCTTCTTGCCCCTTTTCTTGCCCCCTTGACTTCAGTAACTTGAACCAACTTGAGACTTATTGCTTTGAAATAACAGATTAAATTCTCATTTGCAGCCTTTGTTTGGGCAGATCAGTTAAAAAGAGTGTCAGCTGAATTGCAAGTTCCTTGCACCAAACAGTTTCTTGAATGCCACACTAATACTCCCACATCTGGAGCAGGTATACAGAACACTGTCTTGCATGTTAAGCACCCCAATATTGAGATGCACAGTGGTAACAAATGCAGAGCAGCTACATCTGACAAAAGATGTAGAGGAGAAGGCAAAGAGGAGATCAGGTCATGCACACTCTTCATTACAAATATATGCTCACTTCAGAAGTGCATCTGTAGAGTGCCAGCTGTGTGTTTCCTATTTGCCAGAGGTGATACCTGCTCTAATTGTCATGTAGCAGAGCTCAGTGAACACTGTAACAATCTATTAGCTTTTGAAAACTAAGTTCAATCTAACTATATTAAAAATAAGTTATGACAGAATGCTGAAAACTATTTTAAAACAAAATTTTTAAAAGTCTGAGGTTATTTGTACTTTCTCATTGCTTTTCCAGCCAGGGAACTGCTGGATAGTGTTACAGAGCACACTGGGCTGTACTGCATCATCATTATGGAAAAACTCTCATCATTCTCAGGGTACATACTCTAGCTCAGCTGTAAATTATTGGATTTGACACTGGAATCACTTGTGGGAAATTCTGTAACCTGAACTATGCAGGAAGGCATAAATGATCATAATAATATTTTTTTGGCCTTCAAATTTATGGATCTATATTCATTGCAGACTACATTTTCCTTGCCAGGGATACATCTTTTACTCTGAGTCTGTAATTCTACAGGGGAAAGCAGCATTGCAGTGAGTTTTTTTCCTGCTTTCTACCTCCTGAAGTCTAATTCTTCCTGCACTTAAATGAAAACAGAGTTGAAATTCACGGAGCTACCTGTGAGACAAAGCAATCCCAGTGGTAGCTAAATAAGGTTCTCTGTGTTTAGAAGACCCTGTAATTTGACCATTTAAATTATCAAATTAGGATGTACATGAGACACAGAAGCTCAAGAGGAGTTCTCCATGTACTGCTACCAGAAACTCATCACCTATATTTGTTATACTGCAGAGACTCAAGAGAGACTCTCAATTTCCTGCATGAGCAACTGGTGAGGTTCTGTTCTGTCTGATAAATGATACTGCCTGTGGATAGGGACTCTGGTTGAGACTGTTTTGGCACTTAGACTCATGGAGAAACTTTGGTGACAAATGTGTGGCTGGAGGCCCTTGTGTTACTCTGGAGTGCTGAGCAACTGTACAGCATTAATGGTCACTGAGATGGTAGCTGAACTCTGAAGTCCTTGCCTAAGCCACACGTAACTCTCTGATTTGTCAGGATTACTGGAAATTTTATTCTAGTGTTGCCAGGCATATGTTGAAACCTATTGCCTCTCTAAGTCTGCTGATCATCCTATTATGAGCAGCATGGCATTACCCATGGGTGAAGGTTCCTGATGCCTCCTCTGCTGAAGCCTTCATTTCAGCTCATCCATCACAGCACTCATCTGTGATTCTCCTTGTTGACCCAAGCATATCTAAACCACCTCATGCTACTCTCACAGTATGCTAGGAATAGAGGCTACATCATCCACCTCATTAGTCTTTGCCAGTGACTTCACATGCAATTCAGGAACACAGTGCAAATTACTCAAAGACCTAGCCATGAATAAAACCTGAAAACCTTACCAATTCAAAAGGAGTGAAAGTGTCCATCAGGTACTATAAAGTGCAGCTCTTGGTTTTAAAGACAGTCTCACTTCCTAGTTCTATTCCTATCATTAGTCATCTTTTCTGTCCAACTCCATTTCCCTAATCCTTGACCCTTCCTCTGAGGCATGCATAACACATGAGAGAGACCTCCTTGCTCTTTAACTTCATGATTTTGTTACAAATATTCTCTTTCCGCATTCTTCTTTCCATTTGAGTTTAACTGCATTGTGCATTCTCTAAAACATTTTGGATATCCTGTTCACGTCGATGACAATATTAAGCTGAAAATTATTTTAAATAGGGGCCCTACTAGACACGAAAAAAGATCTACTTATAAAAATTGTCACAAGACATTTGCATATTGCACAGGCTACAGGCATACATTGGTGCACTTGAACAGCTCATTCCTATGCTATGCTGTGTTAAATGGTCTGTCATCCCCTCTGCTGCTAAAGAACCAAGTGCTGCCTGTAAGTGAGGCTGCATTTATTCTCATCATTGGCAAACACAGGGGATTTTATATAGCACTATCAGCAGCATCATTATTCAGTGTTGCTTGCTGTGTACATAACATCAGTTGTGTGACTTCTCAATATCTGACTGGTGTTCTGACATCCACAGCAATCGCCACCTTTTGGGTTAGCAAAGCAAGATCAATTTACTGTCATTCTTCTTCCTCTTGTACTCACCTGTGTAGAAAAAATCCCCCCCAGAGGTGTTACTGCAGAAAGTGTAACACTTTACTTTTTGCAGAATATTAGAGAATCACAATTCTCTTCCAAGCCTGCATGACTTTAGATTGAGGAGAGAAATGCAGACATAGATAAGTGCAGGAGCCTCTGCCACTGAAGTCAATACAAGTTTTATCATTGATTTCAGTAGACACAGAAATTCACTCCTAGATTCTTTTTGCATCTTTCACCAGAACTGAATTCTCTCTCTTTTTATGCACTGCAGCTGTATCAGTGGTGCTTCAAATGTCACAATTAGTTTTAAATAGTATAGAAATGTAGCTCCAAAAATCTGCATGCCTCATATATCATACCATAAATGGTACTACTAATGTTGATGCCTTCCCAATCCATGGCAAACCCCTACTGTGTGTGTGTATAATTTTAGATATACAACAACAAAGTAAGTCTATCATCCATATTCAGCAATTTAGAAAGCCTGCATGAAGTTGCATGTTTAAAAATTTGTAACTTCTCAAGCTGTTGCTAAACCTTTTTCATATATTTTTCATTTCATTTTTCATTTTCATTTTCTTTACCGTAAAAGAGAAAGAAAAGGCAAGACTTAAACTTTATATATAAGGGTTTTTTCTTGGTGTGGAGACCATTCTACCAAATTACATTAGCAAGCTGTGCCTACATACTCAAAATGTATACAATAAGATAAACCAATTTTGCTTAAGGGTCTAAAAACACTTCTCTTTGTGTTGAGAGAAAATTGGGGCACAATTTCACAAAGTGAGATTTTTCAACGTATAATTGTGAGCACTTAAAGATATGGATGATTTGCAAAACAAGAGACCTTTTATACTTGGCTACAGACATTGCTATTACTTTCTCAAGAAATGTATATTCATTTTCTATAGCTGTTGAAAACATTAATCTATATTTTCAGAAAGAATTCTCCCTGCTTGGGAAGGAAGATCTTTTCAGTTGAGTTCTTAGTTGGCTTCAGTTGTGCAACCTGAGTATTTTGACTCTGCTATACTCTATCCTCACCATCATCATTCACGAATGACTTAATCTGGAAATGATTAAATGCTAAAATAAGTAGTAAAATTATTCCATGATAGACTGTAGAGTTTGGTTTTATCTTGAACTGATGTCTCCAGAATAACTGGAAATTAAGTGGCTACAATTCAGGCATTTAAAATACAACTGCTATTGCTGATCATTTGGGAATGCTAGGTTCTGCTATGCTGAAAAAATATTCATTATTCAGTTCTATTGATATAAGAATATGAGAACTTAATTTCTTAATTTCATGTCTCTTTTGACTGTTAGAGTTGAGTGAATCAGTTAGGTGAAGAATGGATCAATTTAGTTTAGGTTCCTGTCCCAATACGAGTTCTTTTCTTCTTAGATTCTTTGAAAAAACAAGATGTGTCTTGTTAACACTTTTTCCTCTTTCTGATTAACAACCGTAAATCACCACTCTTGCAGACAGAGAGCTCTTCTCATGCTCAGCAAAAGCATTTTAGCTATTTCTAAGTCTTAGAGATGAGTTGTCTATAATGTGTATAAAGATGAGGCTCATTGAGATCATGCTTTTCTCTCAAATTTGGCATATAACTTTATTTAATACATGTCTTTAATTAGTTCAGTTGTTGGGCTGCAGTTGAATGGTCTTGCTTACTCTAGCATGCAAGGTTGTATTGGTTTTACAATCCAAGCAAGGTCAGGTGCAGGAATGCTTTAGATTACATGAGGTTAGGAAGACACTGATTTGCATAGCTTCAGGGCTGTTGGAATCCTATAGGAAGTGAAAGCAAGTTTCTCTTATTTACTCTCACTTCTGCAGTACCTTCTGTGACTTATTCTCAGCATCAAAATTTTGCAGATTCGAAATTTTGCTTCCTCTTCTCTCAGAAAGCAGTCAATAAATCTCCTTTTACTGCTTCTTCAGAAGAAAAATGAAAATTTGGGTTTTTTCCAACCGTATTTTCTATTTTTGTCTCTTTTCTCCCTACTGTTGTTCCCATATACCACATTATCCTATCCAGTATAAACAATTTGTCTCTACTTTTTCTGTGTTGCTCCCACTTTTGCTGTGTCTGTACCCACATTTAGTATTTCTCCTGGTTACCCATGTGAGGAGATCATAACCTTTCATAGGATCACTATGTCTTCTAGGCACTGACAGTCTTGCAAGCCTCTTGCAAGGTCCCTCTTATTCCCCCACCAGTTATCTGTGAATTCTGTTTCACCCATACCTTGTCCTTAGAAAATTTTAATATCCAGCTATTCCTCACAGTGCTGTTACTTTTGTCAGCTTCTCACACTGTTAATAGTTAAACCAAATAGTTCTCATGTCTTGTCCAGCAGTTTTTCACATCCTTCTCAGTTAACTTAACCTCAAGCCAACACCTACTTAGCAGCTCAGTCATCCACCTGCAACCCTAACACTCTCCTGCTTGCAGGTCATGTCCCGTGGTGATGCTCTCAGTATGGGCTGTACAGATCAGGGAAGGCACCTGGCTCCGAGGGCTTTGACCTGTGCAGGCTGTGCTGGGCTGCAGTGTGACTTCTCAACATTGCCAGCACCAACATGACCTTTCAGGGGCAAAACAGTGTGGATGTAGTGGGGCACTTCCACTCCATAACACTCCTACCAGTGCATGTTAGATCTGTCTGCTCCTCTGGCGTCTCTTCATGCAGCCTCTGCTCTGTTCCCATGGACTGAGCATCCATTAGTTGGATACTACTTACTTTTATTTGAAAATATTCTTGTTTGTGTGCTCTGAGAGCCTCCAGGGAGCTAACCTAAGCATAATAAAGGAGATAAGATTAGCTAAAGAAGTGCACTCCTGATCTGAACTAAATGCTAACAGATATGGTGGTGTTATAATAACAAATAAGCTTAATAACCTACCTCTGCACCTGGTCTTTTGTTGAATATAGGCATTGAGAGCTCCATATAGAATTTCCCTTGATGTCTTACTTACTTAAAATGGTATTTGGGATTTAGTAGTTTTCCTCAAGAGACAGCATGTCTGTCCTAGAATTGAGACCACTCCTGAGGTCCCATACACAGTGTTCTCAAGACAGGCTGGGCTGGCCAGATCCCTCTCTGCACTGTAGAGATGGGGCTGATGAGACACAACTGAGTACCCACATCAGATGTGAAGGGATGGAGGCAGAGAGGTGAGACCATGCAGATGATTATGTCAATCTACAAAAGGAAGCTGTACAGACAGTAGTAAAATTAATGCACCTGAGGAATCAGAATGGATCTCTCAGAAACCTTAGGACGTAAGAAAGCTGCATAACCATGTCTCTGGTGTGTAATACTGGGCAACATCTTGCACTCACCAGGAGCCAGCAGTCCCAGGGCTTCTGCAGCCCCTTATGTGAGAGTTTCTCCAGCTACTTGGCCAGAGATGTGCCAGTGTGAGGCTTTTTACTAGATTTCCTAAAAAAAAAGCAAAACAGGTCTGAGCATAACTTATGAACTAAGATGAGAGAATCCTTATCTGATGTGAAGAAAAAAGAGGGTAGAGAAAGGAGAACAATTTTTATCACTTACAAGGCTGATTTTATTTATCTCATTCTCTATTTACATTGCACATATGCAACATAAGTGTCCCTAAATGAGTTGTGCTGCATGTTGTACTCTTGAATCTAACCATGTTTTGAATATTCATGAGCGATGGTTATCTTGCTCTTTCTCTATGATATCCAAGTTCTCTGTGCTGACTGTGTCTCATTCCAGCATCATACCACTATCTTTAGTGCTTAGATTGTTGAAAACATTTTAAAAGATCAGTGTTAGCAAATGGAAACCTCTATCCAAAGTGGTATTTTGTCCTCAAGCATGGCTTGCTGTCATTTTCCTTAAGTCATTTCCTTTTCCTATTTGAAGTCAGTTACTAATTCCCACTCAGTCAGGCTTCACTGACTGTTTTCCATAAAGCACCATATTTGAACACCAGGTAGAAAAAAATCCTACTGTATTTAAAGTTTCCTATAAAAGAGTTTCCTACTAAGATATCTGGCAAGTCTCGGACAATCTGGGTTTTTTTTTTGGTTAATGCAGATTATGTTTTAACCTATTTTTTATTTATCTGCGCATTTTAATTTAGCTTTTCTTTCACAAAAGCTTTTTCTTTCACAAAAATTTCACAAAATTTTTTCTAAAATCTGGCATTATAATAAGGTCAGAAAGGTATTTGGTAGCTATTGATATCCCTTTTTCATGTGGCATATGATTGCTGTTTTTATTATTCATAAAGATGTACTTCTGGCATTTACATTTCCTCAAAAATATTTTATACTCTCACATTAAATTTGCCTAGATTTTTTATTTATTTATTATGCAGTGGAGATTGCCCTCCTGAAACATTAACCTTCTTACTTCCACCTCAGATGAAAAATTTGCCATCTTGCTCTTAGATTTTCAATCACTTTTGCAGTATTTATTTGGAAAACCTGTTCTAGTTTAATATTATTTTTGAAATCTATTTTGAAATCTATTTCTTTTTCCTAATTAAAATAATTTTTTTCCTTTATATTTATTTAAATGGATAATACGTATTCTGGGTTTTTTTATTAGTTCTTATTTCCTACAATCCTTTCAAGATTTCCCTGAGTACTCGCATAGAGAAACCTTGCTGTATTGCAGTACCACTATTTCTGACACATTAAATATAGAATCACAGTGCTGATATGGACCTTGAGAGGTCATTTACTTCTCCCTGTTCCAAACTAAAACCACTGTGATGTGTTCATCTAACGATAGTCTTATAGCTCTGTAGTTACAAAGGTTATCCTACTGCCTAAAATCCAATATTTCACTATTTCTATCAAAATGCTTTCTAATATTTTATTTTAATGTTTCTTATTTGGATTTAAGGTGATTACTATTTGTATTTTTCACCAATGGCATACATAATATATTGTTCTCTTTGTCTTTGCAGCAACATTTCCCAATTCTGAGCAACTCTTGAGGTGTCCCTCAGCTGTCTCTGCCTCTGGACAGCTGGTCCCATTGCTTTTCCCAGGGTGTCCCTGGGTGCATGACTACAGATTTTTGTCATTACTCTTCTCCAGACTCTGTGCAACTGATTCAATCATTCCTGAGCCCAGAAATATGTGTCAGCTGAGACTTCTGGGTTATTGCTTCAAGTATTTTGGAAACTGTATTCCTGATTGAAGTTGCTTGTCTTTTTTGCAGCTGGTATGCTTGGTTGATACAGGATCCATTTATAATGCTCTGTAAGCCGTATACCTGTGCAGAACTGCTCCCTAATCTGCTGTTCCCTATCTATATTTTTGTAGCTAATTTCTCCTGCCAAGTATCTTGGTCTTGTTCCTGCTTTATAGGACAAACTTAAGATGTACTCATGCTGTCCTCTTCAGGTAATCTGAATTATAATTACTGTTTGAATTCTAGGTGAATATACTTGAAGTTCCATGCAGAATGGTTGCATTAAGAAAACTGAGAAATATGCTTAATTCTACCTTTCAATTAATTCTTGAAAAATATCAATTAGTTTCAATCCACAATAGACTTTTTCAGAACTCCATGCAATACACCCTTTCATTTTCAAAATGAACCTTTGATAACTACTCTGTCAATCATTTGTTTCAATATTTTTCTATTTTTGTAATCTCTGTTACATGAACAATCCTTTTCTACAGAATTATTCTCCTGGATAATGTTAGCATTTCTGACTTCGTGCAGCTCAGGGCTGGATGATCTGAATTCTTTCTTTCTAACTATTTTTTAAATTTGCTTTTTCTTTTCTTTTATTTATTTTTCTTTGACACATATATATATTTGATGGAACTACAGCTGCTAATATGTCTACTTTTTGTTCCACTACAGAATTAGCCAAAAGTCTTTCTTCATGGCATCACAGAATCCATTAATTCTAATAAAACAAAGAGAAGTCATACCTGGGAAAACTCCAGAAAAAAGGTAAATACAAGCTTAAACATAAAAGCACTCATTAGAAGCAAAGCATATAGGATATTCAGGGTGTTACACACTTCTTAAAATAATTTGATTATTCTTATGTGTGCAAATCTGTATGTGTAAAAATTACCAGATGTCATCTGCATCCTGTGAAGATTATTTCTTGCATTTTATTTGATGTTACTAACATCATTGATGATTACTAGAAAATGTAATGATGAATGTAAAATATAATTTCTCTATCAATTTTTTTAAGGACCTTGGTTGGCTGTGCATAATTTCTAGTCTCCTTTGCTTTGCCTGACGTTTCCAACAGATTGCCTTTCAGCTATAGGTTTGTGTAGCAATTTTCTTACAGGGATATTTAGTGTGGCTTTAAAGTGCAGGATGGTAGCACAAATTTCAAGGTCTGACCTATTAATGCTGAAGTCAAATTTATGCATTATACTTACGTGCCTGGTTGATGGCCTGCATTCTTCATTTTATCCACCCTTTTTAGAAGAATTTTTTTCCTGAAGCATCATCCTGAATTGAATCCTTTCATACATTACAGGAAATTTCTCTTTGCAGCCACCCAACCAAATGCAATAATCTTTATAGCTATGCTTCAGTAAACAACTGGACTCCACAGAGGGTTATTTTGATTAGCAAGTCCAATGTACTTTTTTTTCAAATTTGTCTCTTTATTTTTACATATTTCCAGTTAATTCAGATAATGTAATAATTTTGTATTGACTGTTCTGAATCCCTCCAGCTGGGTTTACACAGTTCAGTCCAGGCTGGTGATATGATTAGCACTGAATTAGTTTATAATATCTGTGTAGTATTTTTACATGATGCTTACTTGGAAATATTTTTGTATTTAAATTTATAATAGGTTCCACAACATCTCTCTTATGACCCAAAGTTATGGCTTCTTGATTTAATGGTTCTTCTCAGCTCCATCATTAATTCAGTCTCTTTCAGCTCAAATGTATCCACAGGCTGATACTTGAAGACTTCATGTTTTCAAATTTACAAGATTTGCCTACTATATTCTATTTAATAGATTTTCATATTGTTTTATTCAAATGTATCTACTATTTAATACACTTCCAGACTGTTTTTTTCAAATTTCTCTCAAGTAAAATTTTGATTAATTTTGTTGTTAGTTTTCAGATTAAAATGAAAAACCACATCAGTCCTCCTTGTCTCATTTATCTTTATAGCATAGTAATTTTATTTTTTTAATTTAATTTTTGAGAGTGTCTCACTGCCAATTAATTTCAAGGGACCTTTTGACCTCAGCTCCATCATATATTTTAATTTTTTTTTCTACTTTCATTTTGGAAAATACTTAAAATGCTTATGTTTAACCAATAAAGAATAGGGAGGGGTTAATTATTTTACGAAACCATAAGTAACCGTTTCTAGAGAATGAAGGCAGTAGCATTTTCCAGAAAAAAAGTCCCAAACCTGAAACACCTTGTGAAATTTTACCTTGTTTTAGTCCATATGTTTATTTTAATTTCCCTGAAGCACTCATTTGGGGTCCACTCACAAGGTCCATAAATCCTACGTACAGGTTATGCCATAGTGATCACATAGTCTGATTCCTTCCATAACACATGAGGCATAAAATTTATCTTAGGAATTCTTACCAGAGGCCCATTTCTTGTGCTTCAGAGGCACTATACATATATCTGCCAACCAATTCATTTGATCAGTACAATAGACTCTGGAGAAAGTGTTTCAAGACAATTTGACCCTAATACACAGCTACGCCTTTGAAAAGATCATCCTTCCACCCTCCCAGTGTATGAGATGACAGGCAAAATATCTTCAGGCTAAGTAATAGTAAAGAAATTGTTATATAAAAGCATATATTAATGTCATATAAAGCAAACATATTTTCCCTGGAGGCTGTATATTGTTTCCTCCTTAAAGTTTGTTGGAGTTTTGAATGCCAGTATAGAGACAGGAAAGACTGATTTACATTGCCTGATTGAAGTCAGAGAAAACATTAGCTCAAAATAGTATACATATATATAGCTTGTGATGGTACAGACCCTGAAGGAAAGAAGTATTTTTTTTCTTTATAATATAATGGAAAATATTTTTATATCTATTAAATACAAAAATCAATCAGATGTTCACAAATCTAATTTAAGATGGCAAATTTGAAACATTTTAAAACACCTTTTTACATGATCATAAGGTTTCTTCTGCTGTTGACAGATATGAATGAACTAATAGGAAATACCTTTTTCTCCATTTAAAATTCAGAATCCTATAAAAAAACCCTTAAAATTCTTTAATAGAATAATGTTATTTTTCATGCATATGCAATTTTATTGCTAACTTTTCTGTATTAACAGGATAAATCTAACCTTGCTGGGCTATGGATTTGACTTTATTTGTCCTGGGTGGGTGAGTTAGTGGGTTTCACCATTATCATACTTGAACACAAGCCCCAGCATTGCTTGATAGACTTGTCACAATATCTTTTCTATTCCCCTGCCTCTGGCTGCCTTATAAATGTTGCTTTTGTAGAAGAAAGTGTCTCTGACTGGAGAGTGCTTTGTGTTCAATTTAAGACTACCTCTGAGAATCTCCTAAATGCTGAACTGACTATAACAATTTATTCCATTGGTGACATGGCAGTGTTTCTACTCCACTTTGAACTTGAATCTCTCATTATTTTTTTAAGAAGATGAGAATCCCGGGGTGAATAGTAGAAATAAAGAATTGCACAAGATCTCTCCCTGGGCCTCTCTAACCAATGGTAAGTGAAGAAAAACCTTCCTTCAGCACAAAGGATGACAGTAAGACAGAACTATTAAGAGGTCCTTTCCTTTTCAGGAGATCATTTCTCACTGGAGGTTATCCTGGACAGAACTAATTTAGTCTAAGAATGCAAGTATTCTCATCCTTTTTCTCTTAGTTTTCCAGCTATTGCATCTTATTCTTTTAAGGGTCAGGCACTATATGTTCAGATTCAAAGAGCCACTGTCCTCAGAGTGATTTGAAAACTTTTCACTCCCTGTGAAAAAATCCAAGGGAGCAGTGATCTACAAATCAACTGTTGCCAGAACTCTCAACACATGACTGACATTGTCAATAGAAACTGATTTGATCTGCTTCTCTCCTCCATTTTTTTTTTTTTAAAGCTCAGTAGATATGAGCAGTTTATAATGGTGACCATCAGGCAGTTTTTTCTAACCTGGTCTAAATTTAAATCCCCCATATTTCTTTCAAGACATTAATGAGACCAGAAGCAGCAGCAATAGACAGTTGTGGACTAGCTCACGCTGGCAGGATTTAAGCAGTTAGGTGAGGTGGTGCTTTATGGTCAACTGGTGAGTGATGCCACATGTTGATGAAAGATAAAGTAGTTAAAGCTGTTTGTCTCCTGGAAAGGCTTCACCTGCATTAGGACAAACAATTTCTTGATGTTGGACGTGACTATTTTACGGACTTTTATTAAATATTTCTTTTGCAGCAGTTACAAAAGCAAAATCTGTATTATTTGTGAGAAGGGTAATGATAGACAGATACTATATTTCTTAGTCCATAAGAGAAGCAAAATGTTTTCCTAACCATGACACTCCAAAATGTGACCTTTGCTGCAGGTTATCCGTAAACCAAAACATTTTCAGATGTTAAGACCAGCAATGGAGATGGCAAGGAACTTCTTACAAATCGATTACAAGAACCAGCAGTGCACTAAAATTATAACATAAAATTTTTGATAGTTGAACAGTTTTATTCTGGCCATCTGGAAACTCCATGCTTCTTCCAGTATTTAGACATCAAATAAACTTTTATCTTCCAAACATTGTAGAAGGGAATGTGAGACAAAAATAATAACCTCACCATTACTAATGATAACATTTGATAAAGAGACTAATTTTTATCCAGAGCAGTAATTAAAATACTATTAGAACTATCAAAACCAAATTTATAAAGGGATTAGTTTTGTTTGGTCTAAGAAAGAGAGATATAAAAGGGAAATCATAATAATGGCATTGTGATTTGTCCAGTGTTGTAACAGAGGTGACCAAGCTATTTCTCTATAGTCCTAAAGGAAGCAGGAAAGTGAATTAATTTTGTCATAGAAAAAAATAAATTAAATGTAAGGAAACACTTTCTAATAATTGTGAAAGTGATCTTTTTAAGGTCATAGAAGAAGGCTGAAAAATGTCTTTACAGACTCTTAAAAACATATCAAACAAGGACTTGTTCATGAAAAACAAAGTATGGATGACATTATGTCTACTATCTACTTTTATATTTTCTGTCTAAACATTAATTTCAATATTATTCCTTAGAAGAGTCATTACTTCAGAATGATGTAGCAGTTGTGATTGGTGAATACACTGTACACAAATGGAGTCTTTAAGAAATGTACCATTTTTCTGTGTTGGCTGTTAAAATATGTTTGTATTTAGTAGGCTCCGAACTGCCCAACATGAAGGCTGGCTATATTATGTCTGAGATATTTTCAGTTTCAACAGCTTGAAGGACAAAAGCCTTCAGGCTGCTGCTGACAGCAGTTTCCTAATGAGGACTGAGTATTAGAGTGTCTTGTGAAAAACAATATTTAAGGGCAGAGAGAAACGTGTCCTCTCTGCAACTGCTTGGTAAAATCTCCTGGTTTTCTTTTTCCTGTCATCCATCCTGTCCCATTTCTGCTTTTAAAACTATGAATTCCACACCATTTTCTTCTCAAGTTTTGAGCTTAGAAACTCAGGAGAATTTGAATTTTTTTCTCCAATGAAAACACACATAGGGGGCGAAGTCTGTCTGTCAAAGTCTGGGGCAAGATTCCCAGTAAAAGACAAACTAAAACTGTCTTCTCTCCCAGTCATTTTTTCATAGTCAGGAGGTAATTATATTGATAGATGAAATCTCTAAAAATAGTTTTATTTTTTGAATTACCATATGTTAATAAGACATGATGAGAGCATGAGAATCTCAAGTATTCTTCAAAAATCAATATGATAGGTAACATTTGCCAGGAGATATTTTGCAAAAAGATCCAAATGATCTGTAGTATAACCTCATAAAAGTGGTTCATATCTTAGTGTACCAATGTACTGCAACATTACTCCTGGAAAATGTCCCCTTCTAAATAGCAAAACATTAGACCATGGAAACAAGTAGTACTTTATGGTTCTTATAGAGTTTACTGCATATGCAAGCTACAATGAGAATAGCAGGAGGTTTTGTTGACATTTATGTTTTAAAGCATCCATTGATATAGAATTACGTTATATGGAAAACAGCATATTTTTTTCTTTTTTTTTCTTCTTTTCAAGAATTCTACATTGTCTTTTTAAGATCTTGTGCTCAATTCTGGAAATGTATACAAGACAAATATAGGTAATTCCAATCTATAAGAGAAATGTACACCTGCATATCATCCTCAAATAAGTTCTAATACTTAGCCAATAATGGTTTATTATTATTTTGTGTTTACAGCAGCAATCTCAGTTCTCTTGATATGCCCATATTATTTTTCCCAAAGCACCAGTAATATCTCTTGCTTTGTGAAGTTTTCTATATGAAAGTTAGTGACACAGAGGGGTATTCACACTGTTGAGGTGATGACACCCATCTAAGCAAATGCACAAACCTATTAAACAGTAAGCCCTTGGGTCTACTCTACAATAGATGCAGAATCCCTGCACACTAAAGTCAGACCTGTTGTACATTGTGACTTTCAGTAGAGGATTAGTGGAGCCAGATGTTTCCCAGAGTCACATTTTGCTAGTAACAATATATGTGAGCCCTGGACATATGTGGATTTCCAGATACATGGTAGTCCTTGATGAAATATCTGGCCCCTTAGCACACCAACCCCTGGTGACATTTTTTAGTAATGTTAGGCAGTTTACCAAGGGTAATAGAGGCCTGTGGCTGGAAACATGAGATCCTCTAAATCCACTTGGACCCAGGGAAAGCCTGTTTAGGTAATTGTATCATTTCTGTAATTTCTGTTTTCCCATGAGTCTGTACTAGTTGCTGTGCTGCAGAGTTATGTTCCCTGTGCCTTCACTGTAGACAAATGTTTTGAATTATTTACTGAACAGCATCATCAGGAAAAGTGGGGAACACTCCCTCACTGCAGAGCCTGGTGCCCCACTTCCAAAACAAAGATCTAGAGGGAAATGCAGCAGTAGATACAATCTAGGAGAAACAAACTCTTTGCAGAGTCCTCTGCAGAACTTGGGTAATGCTCTACTGAGCCTCTGGTCCTGCTCCCAGCAGGAGACTGGCTCCTAGAATCTGGCTCTGATGTGGCCCTGGAACCTTCAGAGGAGGATGGACATATACATGTTGATATAAGTGCTCCTATAGTGGTTGCTCAACATGGAAGATTTCCTTCAGTCACAGTTTTTCGATTTAGACATCAGCTTTCCCTTAAGCAATTTCTCTGGTCCAGTACTCAAACACTTGTACATTTTTTACCTACTCAGTTAGCCCTGAATGAAAATGAACATTCTGTATCTTCAGAATGACATGTATGAGCAAAATGTATAATCTCCGTTGCTCTTTCTGTGAGAGAAGTGTCCCTCACTAAGGGAATGAGTGTCTTAAAGCAATACTTTTACTGCTTGTTTTATCAGCTTACTAACTACTGAATCTCAGGGCAACATAACATCAGTTAGAATGTTTAGGATTATCTCAAAAAATACTGTACAACAGACATATAAAAGAATCTTACTTCCACCTAAGTAAAAGGTTCCTGTCATCTCTCCCATACAACATGATGTGCACTCAGCTTTTTATTTATTTCATGTTCTGAATGGTTCATTGAATATTGTCTTTTCTTCCTCTGCTTTTGTTTCTCTGATAAGTATTTTCAGCTGTTTCTTGTTTACATTATGACAAATGTCCTGGTAGAGATTCAAAGCTATCAGCTGCCAGATCAATAGTTGTGATGTTTGCCATGGTACTATTTATTTTCCCTCTCCAGATAACTTGCCTGGTCTCCAGATAACTAAGCTGGTCTGTGCATCTTACATCTATGTCAATGGGAAAAGGGTGTCTGAAAGCTGAGTTGCTGAATACTGAACTAATTAGCAGAACTTGTGCTGTTAAAATTAGATATCAGCCAAGCTGATTTGCAAATGTGTTCAACAAATTTCAGCTGAACGCAAAGTTCTAACACTTAGCTTTAGTAGTTTAGATTTAGAGGTCTAGCCTCAGATGATTATCTCTGGTTGGTGGTATATCCAGCAAGGTCACCAAAACCACTTTTGCAGTTGCTCCAGATAGAAGCCTCCCTGAAGCTAGTGAACTTTTAGAGGAAAAGATTGACCTGTGCCATTTGTGCCTGTCCATTCACTTCTTCTGAAATGCACTACTGCAATCTCTTTGGGTGTGAGGGGATACAGCATGTAGCAGATGGTATCTAAATGGTTTGGGTTTTTTCTGCTATTTGGAAAGTAACAGTCTTGAACAATATTCACTAGTGGCCACTTTCTGAAAGTCTAGTTATACTAACTCTACTGACCTCTCAAGTTTGGAGCTTGATTAATTTTGCCAATTTAAAATTCCCCTTGCAATTCCACCTGGTATGTTTAATTTCCTCTAATAAAATGTTGCTTAGAATTGATTCATGCTGTGAAAAAGTCATATTTCACTCCAAAATAATTTCTTTATGGGGAGAGTGAATCTTTTAGTGTTTTTGGCTGGTGAAGTGCCTTGAAATAATTTTGAAGCTTAAAGACTAGGAGCTCAGGACCAGATCCAGAAATTAAGGTATAAAAGGAGCACTTGAGCTAGATAGTGTGAAAGCTGTCAGGAAGTTACCATCAGCTCCCAGACACATTAACTGTGCATTCTCCTAGTTCAACATAAGTATCCACTGACTGCTTGTTAAACCTGAGAAAGAGTTGGACTTCATTGCTTATTTACATGGATGTATTTTCCCATAGAAACAGACTATTCTAGAGCTGATAAAACCTAGTTTTCCATGGCTGTATAGCCTATGTAATATATCTACCAAAGGACTCTAGATCCTCTCTGCCTCAAGTTTTTGCTTCTCGCAAAGCTTCCCAGTAGCCCAAATCACCTCCTTGCCCGTGGCTTTCCTGAGAACCAGTTGAGATAAGATTATGAAATTATCATTTGCATCTGCAGTACTGGAAAAAGAAAACAGCTTTTTGTGTATCTGAAAATTTAGGAGGTAGGACTGGCTTCCAGGCTAATAGTAAGAGTTGTAAAATGCAAACTATTACATTTAAAATTAAAATTAGCATGACTAAAGGATTTCATTTGCAGAACAGGATTTTAGCTGTAATTTGGCATTTGACTCACAGTGTGAAGACTACAAATTACAGACTCAAGAATAATAAAAACTGTCTCTGGAATTAATTTTCTTCTACATCGAGCTGCAACACATTAGTCATATACATTATTTATCATTAGAGGGATCTCATTTTAACAAACTCCAAAGCCTTGACCTAGTCACATTCTCTACTCAGATTAGACTGCAGCAGGAGATAATTATTCCAGGAATATCACTGTAATGGGATTTCACAGCTGTTGCAATCTGCTAAAACAACTGAGTTAACATAAACATTGACAATAAATAAAACCAAGGGATCTCCATATCTTAACATTTATTGCCAGCAGATATTCTGGAGAACTGAGAAAAGACAAGCTCTGCCTTCTTTCTCCAAGACTGCCTTGCTGTCTGCACACACATACAACCAAGCTGACCCTAGCATAGATGAGAGGCAAGGAGATTTCTGAGATCCCTTTCTGAAGAAATGAATCTTGCTTCCAGGACTTGTCTATTCCAGGAACAAAACTGAGTTCTGTTTAAACTCAATTTATACTACTTGACCACAGCCTAATGTGAGCAGAACTATTACAGGTGCTGAGAAGAAGAGGTCTGAATTGCCAAAATAGGACACCACACAGTTTGCAAAAATGGCTCTGAACTATTTCCACTTATGTTGTGATTATGGGACCCCTTCCCAGGCAGGGATCAAAGATGAAAAGTAGATCTGACTTCTATGTTCGAAACGTAACAATTCAGTACTCCATTTCATTTTAACTTGGGTTAGGACTAAAATATGCAGGAGAAAGAACAATAATGCAGTCATATTATAAACACTGCAAATACAAATTTCTTACAGGAATACAGAAGAAACATATCCTTTTTCATGTGAACAATAAGAAGGGCTTTCCTCTTCATTCTATTACATCATTTTTTAATCTGGAGTAGCTCCATGGACTGAATGGCATCAAGCTGACAAAACAGAGAATCAGGCTTTGCACTAATGAACTCTCATGGACTTGCCTCATGAGAAAATAATATTTGGAACATGAAAATGGAGTATCTGAATGCACACAGTATTCTCTCCATTCTCCTGTTCCACTTGGAGCTGGTTCTAAAGCATAGAGGGTGAGAGACAGCAAGACTATGTAAAGAGGCTTCAGAACATGACTACCAGTAATGCCAAGTGACTTAACTGGCTAATAACTAATCATAAAATTAGAGAATTACTTATTTTCATCTCCTGAACTAATGTTATTCCTATTCTTGACAGGGCTAAAGAATAAACCATAATCTGAAAAATTTAGTATGAACATGAAATTTTCATTTTATTTTAAAAATTGAATTTGCTGCATTCTTGACTGAATACAAGATGACACTTTTACCACCTTTCCCAGATTTTAAGAGTAGGGATTTGGGTTGTTACAACATTATCTCTTTCTTCAAATGCTAAGGAATCACAGTTTAAATAGGAATGGATGATGCACTAAGGACTAAATGAAAGTTGATATTTTGTGGATACAGAGTCTGGTGAAGAAGAATATCCTCCCTTCCTTTCTCCCTAGTAACATCTGGATTAATAATCATGCTGTGAGGAACAAAAGCTCTGGAATATAAAAAAGTCTATGATGAGGAGAAGAGAAGAGATGTATTTCATTTGGAAAGGACATACAGTGATTAGTTCCTACTGCATGGTCATTTCGGGGCTGACCAAAAGTTAATGCATATTATTAAGAGCACTGTCCAAACACCTCTTAAGCACTGACAGGCTTGGGGTATTTACTGCCTCTCTAAGAAGCCTGTTTCAGTGTTTGACCACCCCTTAGTAAAGAAATACTTCCTAATGTCCAGTCAAAACTTCCCCTGACTCACCTCTGAACCATTCCCAGGTGTACTCTCACTGGATGCCAGGGAGAAGAGCACCTTAATCTCCACTTCCCCTCCTAAGGGGGGTTTACAGAGCCATAACATGCATCTCTTCCCTAGCACTGGCCTTCTTGGTGTGGACCAGGCTGCCCATGCAGTTCTTTTCTCTGTTTCCATCACTGTCAATGCACCAGCAGTGGGGGCCTGATACCATCTCACTCTCACTTCATCAAAGCCCAGCCTTGCTCCTTTTAAAGCCAATGACAGAAGGTGCAGATCTCATTTGCTTTCAAGGACACTTCAGATAGTTCTGTACTTACAAGGGACCTGAGTGCCCCTGACATTCAGGTATAAATGTCTTTTGCCATCACCAGATTTATGCTGTGTTGCAATAAAGTTTCTAAGTGCCCCCCATAAAGCAGTGTATGGGTGGACAATATTTTGACATATATATTAAATAATGATAAGTTGTTTCCTAACTTGACTGCACAAAAGTAATAGAAAGGAGGCAGAAAATCTCCTCAAGTCCTGCTTTGTCAATAGAAGCACTGTTATGGATGCAAGGCAGTTGGAGATCAGACCCCAGAGGGGAATCATCAGTGTCTCTACCTCAGGAAATCTTTAAATGATTGATACAATTTTTTGCATTCCAGAAAATTTACAGATATTTTGAAAGTAATACACATGCCCCTTCCAGTCCAAGTCAGGTTTCTAAATCAAAGTTACTTGCTACTGACAGGCTGTGTCCTGTTGGAAAAGGTCTGTGAACCTTTGCTGCTCTGAACGTCTTGCATTCCCTGCCAAACACATGGGAATGTTGACACAAAAACATGAAACACATCCAAATTCTGTACTGCCCAGCACAAAGGTTTTAATTCCCAAACTCTGTTTTTGTTCTTTTCCTGCCTGCTCTTAGACTCAACAAGGCCATGTAGGTAAGATTTGTGCTTGTAGTAGCACATAAATTACCAGGAACAAAAAATAACAAGGACAGTTTTGCTCACCATCTGACTGTGTTTTACCTTCATTTTTTTGTTTGTTGGTTTGTTTGGGTTTTTTTTAGTAATAGTGTATTGCTGGTCTAGGTGGTGATCTGTCTACCTCAGTTCTCTTAATATATATATGTATGAAACTATCATGTTTCTTCCAGGTTATCTCTACATTACAAATAGCAGTAAGGTGGAAAATGTTCTGGGAAACCCATTATGTGTTGTTATTTCATCCCAGCTATCCAAGCTCCAAAGGACTTATTTTTTTTTATTTTGTGTAAAAGTTTTCTAATTAAGTCTTTGGGCCTTATACCCTCTCTCTTTTCATAATCTCAAAATTACAAATTCTGAGTTTGGAGTGCATTCTGAACATGATCAAATGAATAGCCTTGTTGAATCATACAGGGTAACTAAAAGTAGGGCTTAGGCAAACAAGTGTCAGCTCTGAATCTGCATTAATGAGATAACATCAGAATATTTTCATGCAATCTTTCATTCCAAGAATGAAGTGTTAATACAAATTAAGAGAGAGAGAAGGAAATGGTTTTGGTTTGGCTTTTTGATTTGGTTTGGTTTTGTAACTTTTTTTTTTTAATAGCAAGAACAATATCAAGCACTGACCTTGGCTTATCAGATTTGAATGAAGTAAAACAAATACACCTGGAACAGGAAACAAAAACACATTGTTAACAAATAAATACAATTTGGTAATGAATCAGATGTGTCCATCCTGTGTGAATAAATACAATGTCCTTCTTCTTGGTATGAAGTTACATACAGTAAACAGAAATACCAAAGAAAAATCAATTTTATGCTGGTGCTATAGTGAACTAATTTGCTAATTTGAATCCCAGCTGGAGACTTCTATTTAGAGCCCGGAAGAATACACAGTTTATTTAAATGCCTTAGATAGATACATACCAGTGAAAGCAAGAGACCCCTAGGACTTTGTTACTTCTGCATCTAATGGAAGTTAGGAATTTAGTACACTGTCATCATCGCTTGCCAACAGAGAATTAAAAAAACTAGGTGACTGTCTGAAAGTCCAGCCACCTTGAAATTAAGTATTTTATTGATTGTTGCAAGAGCTCTCCAGGTGGGACTTTCAGACAGCCCTAGAGATGCCACTGGGCAGCTCCTCCTCTGTCAAGTCCAATTTATTTGCTTGAATTTATTGATTAATGTCGTGGGTGGAGTGTCACAGAGATTCTTGCTCCAGGATTGATCAAATTGTACTTTGACGAAATGTGCAAATAGTCAATTGAAAATGTTCCTACATGAGCAGAAATGGTCACATAGGATCACTCTTTGGTAAGGTATTTTGAAGCTGTTTTGTATATAGTTGAGACAATCAATAACAATTTATTAGATGTATACTGAAGTGGTCACGTAGAACCACAAGCCATCTAGAGTAAATGAAATGAGCAGAAGAGATGTCAGGGAATCTCACTCTATCCAGCTGAAGGTGCTGCTGTGAGAACCCATGCAACGGAGACTTTTCTTGCCACCAGGCAGCTACAATCCCCTATACCCTGTGCATTTCCCTATGCCACAATCCAAATTAATTTCTACACGAAGAATTCTGTCCCTGAGTGTCTGTGCAACACCAGAACCCAGCTGATGTAACAATGAAAGAAAAGAATATAGATTTTTCATAGTAAGTGAGTTGTAAGGAAAAGTAGCACTCTATCTCAGGACTGTTCAGGATGTTGAGACAGGTTTGCAAGAACAGGCCAGCACTAGATCAGACTTCCCAAAGAGGTTGTACAGTCTCCTCCTATGAAGGTGTCTAAGATGCATCTGAGCAGCCTAATCTGACTTTAGAATTGACTCTGCTTTAAGCGGGAGGTTGGCCTAGAGACCTCCTGATGTCCTCCCATCTGAATTTTCATGTGGTCCTGTGATAAGAATATGATAGAAATACAAGATGGGGTTTACATCTGTATCAGAGGTGAAAACTCCACACAGAAGTAAAATGGAGACTCCTCAAAAGAAAGGTGCTCTGAATGCTGTTGCTCAGTGACAGTAAAGAGCAGGGGACACTGACTGAACCCTCTGGGACACCTATTGACACCTGGATAGCCAACAAAAGGACAAACTCTGAAAGCTGAAGGAAAGTAATGGTTCAAAAATGAAAGACATGGCAGTCCTCAGAATGGTGGAGATGAAGTACTTGCTTTTTAGGAAGCACTTGTCAGACCATTTGCTGTGAGCTTGTTTAATAGGGAGCCATGGGCAGATGTCTTTGAAAATGGTTTCTGACTGCAGAAGGAGACACAGTGGCTTTAAATGGTTATACTTAGTATTTAGAAATGGAAAGGAGTAAAAGGAGTAAGTTTTCACAGCAGCAAGAATGTGAGAGAGTATCAGGTCACTTGGAAAGGCATATTCTGTGTAAAGAGGGAAAAAGGGACAAAATGGGGGGGCGGGAGGGGGTGGAAAGGAAGAAGACAGGAAACATTTTACTATGCCCCTCACGAGTGTCTAGGCATCTAGTCAAGGTTATTTCACAGGAATAGGAGCCTAATATCTTTATAGAACATCATAAAAGTCTTTTGACTTTATACGGACTTCATTCACATTAAGAAAGTTGATTGTATTTAGGTATTGACTTAAAATACAAAAGAGTTTCCAACAGTGCCTGGGATAAATTTCAAGTCTGCTTTATAGCCTTAGCTGTACTAAAGCCAAAAGAGGATATTAGAAAAGAGCTAATTATAATTATTACTCTGAGAGACAATGATAATATCAAAGGCATTTCAAGATTCATCCATTACAGAGGACCTCATAAAGTTCAGGAAAAACTCTGAGTCAGTTCATAATAAGAGACCTTTTCTAAAGTACTAAAGTGGTTTTGGACCCTGAGTGAGTTAGGTCCCTGCATTCTCAGAAGAAGAACTGGCTGAAAGGACACATGAGTCATCCTTATAGAGCATGGACATGTGCATTAGGAACTTGGGAATAAACATTTGGTTTTATTTTGAAGATTATTAATATTTGTTCTACCCATCATTTTCTTTGAACAATATTTTAGATAGACACAGAACTGATTTGTCAGGAATACTGTGCAACACTCAGTGAAACAGAGGCTGTGACAAAATTCAGTGGGCTGCAAGAAGGAAGCACATGAGACCTATGATTCAGGAGGTCTAGCATACCAAGTTTGGTCCCTGAGCAGTGAGACACAGATACACTGATTTTCAAAGTCTTCCTGTGATTCCCTTGCCCCTTCCATACTTTTTGATAGTTTTTTTCAAAGTCTACATCTCCTTCACTGGGGGAAAGAGAAGAAAAGGAGGAATAGTGGTGGCAGATGTGCTGGAAGCAAGCAAAGCAAGCTTGCTCCTTCTGCCAAATCTGCTCTTTTCCTAGCCCAGTTTTCCCCCCATGATATTTTTCATCTTCTGAGAAAAGGGAAAGAGGGAGGATGGGAACCCTGTGCTTTTGAGAACTTGATGAACTGGAGACCTACCATCTCCAAGCACACATCCATGAGTCCCCAAGATGTTCATTCCACTTCAGGACATCCAGATGGACATGGGAAATAAGATGTTTTCTGTTCAGGACCACTTGTGCAGTGAAATTCTATGTGTCAGAATTGTAGAACTGCACTGTTCTGTCTTAGGTAGGTGAAGCAAGAAGCAAGAAGAATTTAAGAGCCAACATAAGGATTTGGCCTATGTGTTCTTTAATGTGAACTGCTTGAATTCAGTGGAGATAGGAACAGTGTTGAGTCATCAGAATCCCAGGTCAGACAAACAGGGTATGCACAAGGAGCCCCAAGACAAATCTTATGTACATAATTTTTTATCAGTGAATTGTTTTCTGGCTCGATGAATTTTGTTCTGACACAGAATGAAATTTTTTAAAAGTGGACGTGAGCCATTTCTTCTACACTGTTAATTCTGAATTAATTTCCTTGTCTCAATCAAATACAGCTGTAAATTTTATGGAGCAAAAGTCACAGATTCTCTAAGTATTTGTTTCTCTGGATAAAGCAATTTAAACTGTTCACCACAAGCTATTTTCCACTTTGAAGGAGCACTGATCAAAGTAACATAATTGACACCAAAGCAAGCATTACTGTGACTAGTTTCATTAACTTGTTTACCTATATTGCCTGTGTTGAATTTATATTTGTTTTAAACACGGAACTGAAAAGTATCTCTGTAAATAGCATTTACTAAGATTTTTTCTGTAACAGCCACATACTAACTAGCAATATAGAGTGTGGGATATAGGATAGCTTCAGAACATATTACAGATACTCTGACAAAAGACAGACATGGTCATGGTTCTGTCAGTCTAATTTTGGGCAACTTTTAATTAAGACAATGATTATGGGTAGCCTTCTATAGACATCATCAGACAAATAAAGATACTAAAAATGTATATTAAGTTCTCATGAAAGATTTTGACCAGTTTTATTGGCAGTGTGTGTTCCAGCAACCCAAGCCTGTTACAGTAGCAAATCAAACATTCATCTTTCTGCCTTTCATTTGAATTTTCCGAGTGGGTTATAGCCAAAGTAGACGTGGGATTTTAGAAAGTTCCCATGCAAATTGTGTGTCAAAAGCACTGCAAGGGATTGGTTGGCATTCATGAGTGCATGTGTACTCACACATGCTTGTTCATGTGGCTGTGTGCCCATACCACTGCTGTCTGCTGGGTGGCATCACAGCTGCCCACATTTATATCAAAGATCAAGCAGTCACTTTCCTTTAGTATAAAAAGAAAGAGGTTGAAATTCTAAATTCTCCTAGTACGAAGTATCTACCCAACACATTTAAGTTGCTTCTGCGCAGCAAGTTTAAAGGCTCTGGAAGATATTTGAGCTGGAATAGCTCTCCTGCAATGTGTTGAGAAGATTTGGTCAAATCTGTTCAGCAAGAACTTATTTGTTGGCTTTGAGTAAGTGAACCAATTCCAGGTTTTGTGTGCAAAAATTGTTACAAACCAAACTCTGCAAGGCTAGCACAATCTTTTATAAAATACTTTCCTTTTCTAGTTAAAATAAACTGTTCATTTCTCCAAATACAACAGCATTGCTTGCTTGATGTAGAAGATACTCAGCTCCTCTGAATCCGCATGTCTCTGTGGAGTTTGACAAGATGCAACCATGTATAAAAGCTGAGAATCTGTTCTGTGAACTGCAGTCTGGCAGAAATCTGTATTTGTATCTTCTTATCTTCTTAGCACAGCCTGGGTGAGGGAAAATTAAAAAACTCATGAAATGAGTCTTACACTTTGTGGTGAGCAGATTGGTTGGGAACACTGAATTTTATACATTTTTATAATTTTATAAATCGTTTAAGACATCTATTCTGCTGGATGGAGTTATCACTCAGCCCCCAGCATAAAGCAGAAGTTACTTCCCAAATTCCCTATCTTCATTTCAATTGCTTTTACATTTATTTGCTTCAAAAACACCCTAACAAGGGACTTCAGACTTAGCCTGCACTGTCTTGAGACGTGATGCCAGTATCTCTACAATGTCAAGAGTGAATCAAGAGTTCCTCTATTTCTCTCGGCCGGGCTGTTCTTGGTTAAAAGCATACTTTGATTTACAACTTGAGGTGAAGAACACTGTTCTTTTTATGTTTATCTGTTCAGTTCTGTGATAAATGGCACTTAAGATTGTATTGTTTATCAGTTAGTGACCTGATGTGTGCTTATCTTAAGTCCTTTATACTTCATGATCATTATTTTTTATTTAGACACATTTTCCCTTGTCCTTTTGTTTCACCTGCCTGTAATAGACTGCTATCATTGTCTTTAAATGGATGTCAGATGTGCTCCTCTCCGCAGGAAAAGTGCTTTTAATCTTCATTGTACATTGCAACCTCTAGCTTTTCCTTATCCATCCTTCAAAGACAACAATGCTGAATGACTATGAGACTCATGTCTCTTTTAAGGGCACTGATGGTCTCTGTAACCTGTTAGGATGTTTTTTCATGCTTGTATAATCCCTTCTAGCTGAAAAATTGACAAATTGACAAGATAAGAATTTATAAGAATGATGGTGATTTAGCAGGCCCTTTATCTCTTGTGTTCTGTAATCCCTGTGGAGTTTCAGAAATGGCTGGGCTATGGTGAAGCATGTCTAGGCAGAAACTGAATAACCAAAAGTTCTAGTTCTGTTATAAAATCCACTGAGTAAAGCTGCCCATCTTTTTATCCGTATAAAATGAAAAAAATTTTGACTGAAAGCTCGTTGATCTTCATCTAGAGAGCTCCACAAATATCCCAGAGTTTGAAGATTTCTGACCTCTGAGTTCACTTCACAAGCATTTACTCAACTAGGAGGTGCAAATGTACCCAGAAATCCAGTAAGCATTGAAGAATGTGACCCATCAGAAACTTTTTGTTGCCTTTCAGTGCAACAATGTGTTCAATGCTTTCTCCATTCAGGCCAAGCAATGGGATTAAATATAGGATTCTTAGAGGATTAATCCCTTGTCATGGCTTAGCCCCAGGAGGCAGCTCAGTGGCACACAGCCATTTGCTCACTCTCCCCATGGTGGGATGGGGGAGAGAATCGAAAGGAAAAACCTGTGGGTTGAAACAGTTTAACAGGCAAATATGAGTTACTTGTGTGAGCAAGGTAAAATAAGGGATCATCAGCAGTGCTTAGTCATCTTCAGGTAATCAGGCTTAGCTGTTAGTTGGGAAGACAGACACCTAACTCTGAATGCCTCCCAGCTTTTATTTCTGAACACAACACTGTGTGGTATGGGGCACCCCTCTGGCTGGCTGGGGTCAGCTGTCCCAGCTGTGTCTCCTCCAAACCTATTGTGCTCTCCAGTCTGGAGTGGGGTGGTGTGAGAAGCAGAAAAGTCCTTGACCCTGTGTGAGAAAAAGCCAAATAATTAGTGTATTATCAACACTGTTTTAATTACAGATCTATAAACATAGGGCCACTCAAGCTACAATGGAAAAAATTACCTGTATCCCAGCCAAAACTATTGCATCCCCAAATCCCTCAGGGATCCTCTGTATGTATATTTAGACCAACAAGGACTTCTGAATGCACTGATGGTGTCTGCTAGATCTTTGCTGGCTTGTTAGCAGTGCCAGACAGATCATGCAGGTATGAGTGTGGGCATGGCAGGGTGTGGTGTCTTGCTGCTGGAAAGCAAAGAGACAAGGGGTGTTTAGGAGTGTGCCACATCACCTCTCTAAATCTGCTTTCAGAAGTGAGTTGAGGTCTTTGGAAGAGCCTGTGTCTGCAATCCTCCTATGGTCTTTGGTTCTTTCTAATAGTCACTTGTATGCCTGACATGATTGTGCATATTAATAAAATGAGAAGGCTAAATGTTCTACTTGTTCTGACTTCCATGGTACACTATTGCACCTTCACTTTTGCTCCATGTCTTGGTATCAACTATTCTGTCACATGGGAAGACTGAAGCAGGAAACACGCACAGTCATTGCTCTAAAATTTTGATTTCATCAAACCACCAAAAGAGTCCAAAATAACCCTTCACATGTGGCTGGTGAGTTGAAGTATCAGAATATGGCAAATGGCAAACTGAACAACAGTGCTCTTTCTCTGCTGGAGGTGATAGAGGAACAACTGCAGATTTGCAGTCACATTGATCAGACGCAGCACCTTTAACCAAGTAAGACAGGGCTGGAGTACCTTATGTTGCTGCTCTTACCTTGCTCTAATTCTGGCAGGAGGCATGACTGGTTTATGTCATCTCATCACTGCCTTTATTTTCTTCACCCAATATAGGATGCATTTCCTGATGGAAATATGTTCTCCATTTTTTTTTCTATGCTATAAAACTGCTTCTATCCAACTCCACAAGAAACATTTCAGTAGGGTCCAAAGAGCAACTGCCTGCCTTTTGTGTTTGTATCCTGGGTGTCTCTGTTATCATCCAATGCCTATGTTTATTCTCAAGGATCCCTTCAGTCACTTGCACTCCCATGGGTCCTTGCTGTGGTCTGAGGGACTACAGCAGCACTGCGAAAATGTAGCTGTGAGATGTTCAGTGTTGGACTTCAGGTCTTCACACAGGTGTAGGACCTCATGCTAGATCATCCAGAACATCTCATGTGGCAGCCTACAGGGTGGCTGCCCAATAGTTTTCCCTACAGCACAAGTGCCATGAAATATTCTTGTGCCTAGCAAGATTTCTTCAAAACCATGTCATAATTAGATGATCAAGAAATTTCCTCTGAAAACTGCAGCACAAATTGTTCTTTAGCATGGTGTCAAGAAGTCAGTAATAGCATGGCAACACTAGTATAGGAAATAAACACAACAGAGCAGCAAATAGCATAAGGAAAGATTGATCCAGCCTCATGCAGCTGGGAGTCCCACCTAGCCCAGTGTTCATGATCATGACTACATAGAAATCAAACTACAGAGAGAATAATTCTTTCCTCTGATTTCACCATGTTCCTGGACACATTTCCACATTCCCTGTTATTTCTACATTTCACCAGTGCTTCTAACTTTGACCTTTCCTTTGCAGATACATTTTAAAAATTCAATAACTGCTCTTACAATCAGTGTAAATTAACCTTTCTTCTTGTTTTTATTTTAAGAGTACAATCTGCATTGGCAAAATATTACTAAATTGTTTTAACACAAAGCATAAATTAATATGGAAAAATATAAATTCTTTCATTCTTTCAGTCCTGAAATCTACTCAGCCTCGATTTTTCTGGCTGGTTTGCCCAGGCTATTAAATTGAAAAGATTATCTTATGAATTTTATAAATAATATGTGTTAAGAAAGGGATGTAAATGATGTGGAAAATGGAAATTCATGGAATCACAGAGATGCAGGAGCTTCTTAGAGAACAGTTGCATTGTAACTGTGGGAGGGGAGACCTGCCTTCAGAAAGAGGTTTGGCTGTTCAAAAAGGAGTAGATTAGGTTTAGCATCCCTGGAGATTTAAAGGAGCTCAAGACTACTGAGATCTGCACTCCCATCTTTATCTCACTCTGTCTGTGGCTTAGTTTGCAAGAATACATCATACTCACAGATATGACTCTTGCTTCTCTCTCCGTACACATTTTGAGTACTTTTTCCAGGTATTGTTTCTGTGTCCCTAATGGTAAAAGTGAGGTTTCTTTTGAACCTGAGAGTAAGCTTCAATATCAGGTGTTTTCTCTGCTGCATAATAGGCAGTGAGACAGCACACAACTTTTAATGCTCTGCTGAGTGTCCTCTGAAATGGCAGTATGATTACTTCTTGTATTTTCTGGTAGGTGCTGGAGGAGATACCATTATCGTCCCATAGTGGTGCTTTGTTACTGCACCTGTTCTTGTGGTTCCTCTTTTTCCTATAACAAGCTATATTTTAAAGTAGTGAAGAAAAGGAAGAAAGCAAGCCAAAATAGAGGAAGAAGCCAAAAGAAGCTCAGCAGGTTATAACATTATCATCTGTCAGTTGTGAAGACAGACCATTTTATCTTGAAGTTGGCTTGGATGCAAAATATGACTGGAAAAATAATTATTTCACTTCAGAATTGAAGCACTGTCTCCAAATAAACACATGAGAATTATTCCATGGGATCAGTCTTCATCCCAGTTTCTAGTGGAAGGAACAAACTACACCAAGCCTCTGAATCCTGGGTCTGGATACTGTGATGTAAAAGTACCTCAGTATTTCTGATTTCTAAGGGATCTACTACAAAAGTACTGTCTCCATGCATTGCAGCTGATTTCAGCACCTATTTGGAGGAGCTGAGGACTTTTCTTCACTATCCTTGTGGCTTGGAAGTTTTTTCATAATATTGCACCTTGGGGGCTTTTTGTTGGTCAAGTTGTCAAAAAGACCATTTGTTGCCAGTTAAGCTGATATGTTCTTTGCATCTTTCCAGTGGTCAAAGAGAACAGATGATGGATCATCTTGCAATTTCTAACACACTACTATACAATGTAAAACTCTTACCCTGTCTCCTCTGTCTTCACTTTTCCAAGTGCTTTTCAGCATTTTCCATCTGCAGCTTTTAAGGTTTTTCCAGTGAATGTAGTAGCCCTTACAGGGTGCCTTAAGTGCCCCTTTGGGGAGGTTCTATTTTTCTTAGATACTTTTTGATCTCTCGGAATGTGTCCACAAACCTTTGCATATCTGAGGACCACAGAAGTGAAGTAAACTTTCTTGGACCCTAAATCATCACCTCCTTTATGCTTAATATTTTCCCTACCATTTTATCTGTGTACAATGTTTTTTATATTCTGTAAAAATTTTAACTTGTTTCCTTGCTCCAAGTTATTAACATCTTTCTTTAAAAGTAGGTAACCAGATAGATGCCTGATTTAAGCTACTCAGCACTGCAAAGTGCAACTTCATAATTATTTCTCATAAATTATTATCAAGTGTGAGATGTGTTTTTGCAAGTGGATCAAACTGCTTCTTTGTATTTTGCTGTTTCCAGTAAAACCCTTGGGTACTTCTATGAGAAAATGCTGTTTAGACAAGGACTTATAATTTCCTATTTTCATGTTTTCTTTCAGAAGGGATACTCTTTGGGGGTGGGGATAAATCCTACGAGATTTGTTTTGGTTTTATGTTTGGTTGGTTGGTTGGTTGAGTTTTTTGGTTTTTTCATGACTGAAGATATTGAGCTTTGCTGAAGTTTCTCATTTAATGTCATCAGCAACACCAGTTAGCAGCCCTTGAAAGCAGCTCATTCAAACAGGGTAGTAAACGGAAGGAAAAGCTTAAGCATTTCAAAACATCTCTGTTTTGAAATTCTAACCAGTAACAAAAATGTTTGAGGCTTAATTTTATGATTTAAAAAGCCACAAAATCTTTCATGTGAGTACAGACAGGTATTACACAGTTGTTAATTTTATTTCTTTTACTTAAAAAAAGGATGACCTTGTTGGTTTACAAGAAAAACAGATGTGAACATACAAAAAACACTTGGGATATATGGCTGCAAAATTTTTACCATTTGATTATTTACTTGCTTGAAATGCCTGGCTTTGGGAGCTTTTCCATCTGCATCCAAGAACCCTAAAAAGGTGAGAAATACTTAATTGACAAGTTATTCCTCAAATTGGATTTATCTTTCTTATTGTGGCTGAAAACGAAGGGAAGAAATCTAACTTAGGGATTCACTCTTTTTTCAAAGAAAATTTTGCTTCTTAGCACTAATGATTTAGGATCAATAGAAAATTACATTCTTCTTTGTCTAAAAGCAGGGAGGGTAAGTGACTACAATATAAAGCAAAAACTAAGCTGTGTGTAAGTACATAAAATGAGCCCCAAACCAGCAGAATAAAATTAGATACTGCACATTTGATACTTCTGTAAAGATACACACTATCAGATTTACAGTGCAATACAGAATCATAGAATGGCAGGGTTGGAAGGGACCTTAAATCATCTGGTTCCAACCCCCCCTGCATGGGCTGGGACATCTTCCACTAGATGAGGTTTCTCAAGGCCCCATCCAACCTGTCCTGGAACACATCCAGGGAGGGGGAATCCACAGCTTCCTTTGGCAGCCTACTCCAGTGACTCACCACCCTCGAATTAAAGAATTTCTTCCTAATGTCCAACCTAAATCTCCACTCTGCAATTTTTAAACCATTTCCCCTTGTCCTCTCACTACACACCCATGTAAAAAGCCCTACCCCAGCTTTCTTACAGGCCCTCTTTCAGATACTGGAAAGTTGCTATAAGGTCTCCTTGGAGCCTCCTCTTCTCCAGGATGAACAACCTCAACTTCTTTAGCATGCCTTCATAGGGGAGGTGCTCCAGCCCTGTGATCATTTGGCTCTCCTCTGGACATGTTCCAGGAGCTCTCTGTCCTTCTTATGCTGGGGACTCCAGAACTGGACTCAGCACTCCAGGTGGGGTCTCACAAGAGCAGAGTAGAGAGGGAGAATCACCTCCAGTTTTGAAATCCAGAAATAAAAATTAAAATGGAATAAATATAAAAATGCACATTGATTGCAGTATTGTTTCTACCTCACATAAGTTGCCCTTGTAAAACTAGGATTCTTAAGACAGGACTGTTATTTCAGGGGGCAAAGTTACCTCTTCTGTGCTACTATTAAGCTGTACTTTTAAGTCATACTTCTGGAGAGCAAAGTGTGTGTGGGGTCTTTTAGTGCTAAGCCCTGTGCAGGACACCAAAGTCTTGTTTTCACACTTTATAGTACTGGATGTACTGGTGTAAGGAATGTATGATGAATTAGGTCCCATTATATTGTCTTCTCATGGTGCCTTCATGTTCTAACAGTAAATTTGCTCTGCAGTTCAAAGGTATCAGAGAACACCATGTAGATCTGCAGGAATTATCTTTAATCAGCTGTGGTCTTAATCATAGTGTTCTTCAGAAGCATAGAGATAAGGCTGGGCTAAGCTAGGCAGTAATGACCTCTCAGGTGCCCGGGACCTGTTCCACAGCTACAGTTTTTACCTGAACTTACTGAAACAAATTTTGGGTGTCTGCAATACAAATATCCTGAAAATTAAGGGTGTTTATGTGTACAGAAAAGGAAAGGGTTTGATCCATATTTCATATATGCTAGATCAGTGTATCATCTATGACTTATTTTCTTAAAAAAAAAAACCAAACAAAACCAAAACAAAACTACATGCTAACCTCCTCATTGTCAGGTACCAATGTTCAGGCAAATGAATTTGTCCCCAGAGAGCAATGCTTCCTCTTAAATCTTCATTTTATAATAAAGAAGTAAATCTTTTTGTTTCTTAAGAATAACTTTTTTGCCGTTAAAGTCTACCAAATATTCTAAAGTGAACTCAAGGAAAGAGGCTGAATCTGTGGCAAATAAATCCAAGCAGAGGATTTTAATGTTTGTGCCAAAAAGCCGAGAGAAGCTGAGGATCCTTGGGTATCACTTCCTATTGCAATGGAAGAGGTAACTGTCAAATGAAGAGAGAGCAAAAAGCTATTATTTATAAACATGATTCTGTATGTTTCAGGCAAGCGTTTGGAAGTGGGAAGAGAGTGCTGAATTACATCGCCATAACATGGCAACAAGAATGGCAGCCACACCTTTGGTGGCAGTTCCGATGTTCTTTTTGAGATATGCCACATAGTCATATGGTTAAAATACAAATGTGTAGGGCACAGTTGTCTTGAACTTTTATTTTATCAATAGCTTGAATGGAAAGCACTACTACTGTGCTTTAAGACTATCTTAGATCCCCTTTGTATGTCCTGAAATCACAAAAAAAATTGGGGTAACGCAGCATCTGATTCAGGGATTTGATTTTATTTTTCCCTGTACCACTTTTGTGATAATTATGTGGATGAATTAAAATAGAGCTTTCCCAAAGACAATTAAATGCCCAGCATGGCTGCCTGACAAGGTCATGCACAGAGTAATAATTTGCATGAAGCTGGAAGAAGTAAATGCCTTTCTAGGCCATAAACAAGCTTTAAGAATGCCAGAAATTATACAAGCAAAATAATTATAACTTGAATCAAACCAGCTTGCTTCTTTTAACCTTCCCACAGATTCAGCTAATTTATTAAACTCCAGCATTGCAGTCAGAGCTCCAGAGAGCTTTTCTGTTCCATTTTGCTGCACTCTACTGCATGAATGATCAGGGAATGCAGCAGTGCCCTTGATTCAGATATTTACAAATCACAGACCTGTTGTATTTGACTCTCTTATCAGCACACATGATGTGGATAGGAACCTGAACACAGCTTTGGTACCACACAGAGATACTGCCTGAGTGATATTACTTGGAGAATTGCAGGGCTCTCTATCAAATGCCACAAGGCATTTCTTTTCTTAGAGTCTATCTACCTAATCAAGCCTGTTAACATGAAGGTAGTAATGCTCCTGATCATATTATTCTTAATATGAAAAAGTAAATATAAACCAAATTCTTAACAGTTAAAGACACTGAAAATACTTCATCTGACTCGAGCATGCTAATGAAGCTAATACTATCTATGGATGGCAAAATAAATACAAAATTCTATTTTCTGGTAGAATATGATAATGAATTCAGTATTAGAGTGATATTTTAATGGCATGGGATCTGTGGCTAACCTTGTCCTATGACTTATTCAATGAGTTTTTATATTTTATAATTTACTTTGGCATCTCTGAATTAAAAAAATCAAATTATATGTTTGCAACATTCATGCTCTGATTACAGCTGGTAATGTTATTTAAAAATCCTTTATAGATAGTGCTGCCCAATTTAATTTGTACATCAGCCTGTTGAAATGTTGGCCACCTGTAATGAATGTGTTGCCTCTGAGCTAGCATGCTGGATGAGACTTTCTGGAATATGGCTCTGTGCTAATGAAATCACTTATGTCTTGGATAATTTGTTTCATATGCAATCTGTTTGGGCTGGGGTGGTAATGAGCTACTGACCCTACCCTGACATCTGAGAGTCCATGATAACTGTGTGAAGGATTAACTTCAGGTTCCTATGAGGTTCTTAATTCCTGATGTTATATACATATGATTCTAGATAATTCTGACAGCCTTGATCAGATAGTTGTCATAACAGTGCCTCTAATCCTCTGTCATGTAGACAACACTTGGGGAATCTCTAACAAGATCTTTTGCCAAGAAAACACACCTTAGGTTAGGTGTAGCATACGGGTAAGATATTGCAAGTTTGTCCTAACACCACAAAAAGTCTGGCACTGAATGAAACGCAGAATTCCAGACTTGAGCATTGGCTTCAGAGAGCTTTGGTTTTACTACTAATAAATGCATTTACTTAAAAAAACCTGTAAAGTTGTTCCACTAAACCTAAAGAGAAAATGCTCTGGGTACACTTGCAGCTGCAGGAAAGAAATTATGGAAGAGAAAGCATGACTGCCTCTACTACCCAGCAGAGACAAAGGCTGAGGCATTCATCCATTAAAATAGTTCTGTAGTATAAGGGAGATTAGCTTGAAATCTCTTGTCAATAGACATACACATGCAGGAAAGCAATTTAATGTGCCCTCATTTGCCAGACTATTGAATCAGACAGGGAATTCTGGCATTCACTGAGAGAAAGTAAATACTTTTCATGGCTTGATGAGACTAGATTATTGATCAGTTAGACACATTTGTCCATAAAACAATGGTCTCAATCCTTTTGCTGAGACAGATGAACTTAATGTGAATATGCAAAAACAAGTCATAAATGTGACAATCGGTCAACTCGATGGTGAGTTCTTTTGGGTTCAGGTTTTGACTGGTAAAACAAGATATTTATGGTGGTCAGAGAAAGGAAAATACACAGATCTCTTGCATATCCCTGCACACAGCAGGGAGGTTTGATCTAAATGGTTGTAAAGGCCCCTTCTAATCCAAACCATCCCGTGATTCTATGAAAGGTCATCAAGGTTATTTTTGCAGCATGTCCACAGATTGATCTGTGAAACACAGTGGTAGTGCTTTGCTGCAGAGCTGGCTGGTGTACAGTGATTGAAATCCTCTATATAAATAAAATCATATTGTTTGATTTTAGACTTAGAAATCTTTAATTCATTGATTGCAAACAAATATGCAAATGGCCAACGTTTTTTCCAGAAGTGTGTATAGATCTAAAAATATTAAAAAATTTACCTAAATAAATAAACTGAAAATTCACATCAGAATGTGATTAAGTTGATATTATCTTAATCTAATTATTTTGAGTATTCCTTTTCATATCAAGATAGATTGGCAGTAAGTAAAAGTGACTTTTCACTTTTCTCTTCTTTGCCTAAACATTTTTTTGTCCTTTCTAATAAATTAAATCTTTGAGAAGAAAAATTTCCCTCTGAATGTTACAAATACACTGTATGTGTATATTGAATTTTCTGGACAGACACAGGTTTGCTGGAACTCTTACTGCATTCCAGGCATCAGCTGTGTAAGCAATTACCAAGCCTGAACCGTGTGCTCAAAAGACAATCTGACTTCACATGCAAATATGTCATGGAGATTTCTATCCTATCTAAATATATCTATGCTTATATACTTTCAAGAATCCATATATATGTATATATACACCTGAAAGTCAGCATGGGTATGTAGGCTTGTGTGCATGCATCACTTTGATAAGCTGAATATATTGTATGGAGAACATAACTCTCCTGGTAGAGACACAGTAATTGTAATAGAGGGAGGGTATGGTAGGTCAGCATAAGATTTAACATTTTGTATGAGTCAGCTTCAGCTGCTGTTCTCCAAATAAAGAAGAGCTTGTAACTGCTCTCTCCTATTAACAGTCAGGGAGAATCCCTGTTACCCTTTTGCTGGACAAGTTATTGAATCTCCTGAAAGAGTGTGATTTACTCCTCTCTTGTTGATAGCTTATTATTCATGGCTGCCTGCATCCCACCCATCCTCTCTGCACAAACTCGTGCAGGGGCTGAGAGGCAGAAACTCCCTGACAGGGCAGCCCCAGCCCTGGGCATCTGGCACCCCTCTAGGGACAGGGATGGGATGTCAGCCATGGCAGGGCCAATGGTTGAGCAGGGCAGGGATGTGGTGGGGCTGGAGATGCATCCAAAGGTCTCTCTGGGATGGAGACTGGTGGCTCTGGGGGATGCAATGGGGTCCTTGGCCATGGGCAGGGTGGGGGGAGCCCCAGGGGTGGGAAGGATTATGAGGGTGCATGAATGTCCTCAGGCACTGATAAAAGATGTGGCAGCCACTTTGGGGCAGTATCTGTTGCCCATTTTCTGTGGTAATCCTAGATGGCATGACAACACAAAAAAATGTTTCTCAGGTTCTTATGTGGTCTGAAATAAGAAGTTTTTTCCTGAGAAATAGCATCACTAGAATAGGAGCTAAACCAGTGGGAAATAAAGGCATTGCTATTTCTCCTATAGGGCTGATTGGAAAGAACATCATACTCCCAAAATATATTGGTCCCCTGTTACCTGATCTCCTTGAGTTACCAGACCCTCAAGTTTGCCTTTGTTGCCCACATGAAGGTGACTCTCCTTACATACATGTTAAAATTTATTGACTTGATCCTATGATTGTTCAGCAAACAAAGCTCCCACTAAACTCAGTTACTGTTACTTTACTATTATCTACCAAAACAAGCTTCATCTGTTACTCTAGCTGCATGTTCAATATATGCATATAAAAAGTACTCAAGAAGCTTTTAATATCATAATTTAAAAACACTTCTGGCCACTTACTGCAGCTTCCCACTTTGGAAAAACCTCAATTTTTATGGAAATTTCAGTAAAACAGACTAGGAATTTCTCGAGAGGACTCTTACTGTCATTAATCCAAATTAAAAATAGAAATTTAGGGCAGACAAATGTTACTGAATCCTTAATTGAACTGCCTTATTCAGAATTTGAGAGGTCACACTTTTCTTTCACTTATTCTAGTCTGAAAGGGAATTACTCACACAGGTTTAAGGCCATTTAACTAACAAATGTTCAGCCCAAGTTCATATTAAGTTTTAGAGTGTCTGTGTCAGCAAACTGTGGCTTACAGGTAATATTTTTCATAAATAAAATTATTTTACTAATATATAGTATAATACTTTTACTATACTATAATACTATAATAATTTTACTATAGTGGAAAAAGTTATTCTTTGTCAAATTGTTGGTGCTTCAGTTATAAAAGAAATGTGCAGTTTGGTCTTCTTGGAAACAGAATAGATTTCCCCCGAGACTGTTTTATTACATGAATTCCTGAGTGAAAGAACATGTATGGGATTTTCCAAATAAAAGAAAGGAAATTCCAAATGATCTATATATATTTAGAAACTCCTGTTCCAACTCATGTCCTTCCATTCTTTCTGTGTTGGTCTGATTTTGAATATCTTAAGGTATTTATTTTGTTTCACTCCTTATAGCATTATTCAAGACACTAGGACAGGAAGAAAGGGTACTGTCCCTTCCCTGGAAGTGTTTGAAGCCAGGCTGGATGGGGCTTTGAGAAATCTGATCTAGTGGAAGGTATCCCTGATCATGCAGGGAGCTTGGAACTAGGTGATCTTCAAGGTCAGTTTCAACCCATTCTATGATTTATATATATATAATATGTAAAATATAAATATATATATATATATATATAAAAATATATATTTCACTCTTTTTCCTCAGCATGATGCATTTCTCTGTATGGCAAATCACATAATGTTGCTCTTAGAAATTTTGTGAAATTCAGCACAGACAAATTCAATATAATTTTAGTGGACCAAATGTGTACATGAGGGTTTTTTTTTCTGCTGAAGCAGACAAGAAAGCTTCCATAAACTTGAAAGTGCTTTGGGCTCATGGCTTCATGGAAGAAAATGAAACTAGATGTGTAGATTGTTCCCTTCTGAACTGCTGGGTGTCACGCTTGGGTCAATGAAGCTCACAGCCTGAGTTTCTTCAGCAATCATCAATTCATGATTAGGTAGATTAGGATTAGGCAGAGAGAAACATTTTGCAGGTCTGAACAAAATGGTGTTTGGTTTCAGACCTTTCTAGCCATCAACCCCTCTAGGCCTTGGAAGGAGACAGAGCACCACTTGAATTGCACTTTGTGACCTGATACTTTAATGAGAGGAGCGCTTCCCCTGATTTTATTTTGGTCATTTCTTGGTTTGATATGGGTAGTACATAGTTCAGTTCCTCTGAGGAGAGAAAAGAGCAAAGAATGTTATGGAAGTTCCCTTCTCTGTATTTTAGCTGTCTTTCTCAAAGAAAGTAGTTATTATCTCTGTTAGGTATGAACAAAATATTTATAACACACTTATCAATAATCAGTTTCTTGTGGCTTCTCATGGATGGGGCTGCCTCTACCTTACCTGCCCACAGAGCATCATTTCAAGCACAGGACTCAGAGAGTGATGATGGTGCTTGGGATGAGCTCAGATTCATGTTCATGTAGGCGCTTTGTGGCCTGGGCTCAGTACTGTAACTTGCATGCCTGTGACTGAGCTCCTTTTCCATGGTTGGAGTTCACGAGGGAAAGCACACAGGAAAAAAGATGAGGTTTGGCATGATCTTGGTCTCAAACTTTGTAGTCTCGTAATTTCTTGACAACAATGTAGTCATGTGGATTATCTGAAATACAGCTCAAAAAATGTAATAGATTAACAGCCATGATTAGGGCTAAGATTTTCACAGGTCTCATCAGCAAATAGGTGATCCTATCTGAACATCAAAGGAATCCACGTGCTTAAGCTGTTCAGCCACCTCAGGCAGCACCTAAGAAAAGGTAGGATAAGGCTCAGCTCATTTCAATTTGTTAAAAAAGTACACAGTTCAGATGCACCTCCTGTACTTGTGTGATAGCACCTGGTAAGGTAAGAATTATTACATCATGGGATTTGATAACTAAAAGCTTGAGACCAAGTGGTGAAGTGATTGGCCTGCATTAATATACTAATAAAAAAAAAGGTAGGAACCAACCAGGCTGCTTAGCCCCATCAGTAGTCTGCATCTGCTATTCCACAGCTGAAGGAGGGCATGGCACATTTTTTTCCTATTCCTTTCTGCAAATCTTGGGGATGAGAGCAAAGCTGCTATGTACAGCAAAGAAACAGTCACTTCTATGCTAAAGATCTGTTTGTCTCTGCCATACGAATGCACCAAGTGCTTCCATATCTCCCTTCTCTTTGTAGTGGGGCAGAATAGTCAGCTTGGGGAGAGACCCAGAAGTAGAAGCCCAGTTTTTGGCTTTTTTTTTTTTTTTTCTGTACTGCTTCCCTCTGATAATCCATGTGGGGATCTTTAATTGAGTTTATAATTCATATGATGGGGACATTTTGTCCCTTAGATATTGTAACTAGTATTTCTTACAATAAGGAGAGAAAATATCAAAACATCAGTGAAGGGGGTGTTGCTGTAATCACAATTCAAAGCACAAATTACTAGTTTTTAATTATGGCACAGAAGAATGTTTGCCTTAAACAAACTGATTCCTAGAGCTTTACCTCACTTGAAGGCTGATATTTATGACAGAAAACAATTTGCCAAAGATCAGTGTGGTTCTGAATTGTATGTTCTATCTTGCTGTAATTACAACATCTGTGCACACATATTATAGTGCTCAAAATTACATCATTTACATTTCAAGAAGCGAAGCAAAATTCTTGAAATCTGGAATCACAGAATGGTTTGAGTTGGAAAGGATCTTTAAAGATCATCTGGTTCCAGCCTTGCTGACATGGGCAAGGACATCTTTCACTAGATCAGGTTGCTCAAGCCCCATCACAACTGACCTTGGTACTTCTCTGGGTAAAGTGTTCCATTATGTCAGCACTCTCACTGTAAAAAAGTCTTATATCCTGTGTAAATCAAGGTTCTTGCAGTTTAAAACCATTGCCCTTTGTCCTGTTACTACAGGGCTTGGTGAAAGTTTCTTTCCATTGTTCTTAGAGGCCCCCTTTATATATTGAAAAGCCAAACAAGTTTTCATTTATTGGAGAAATTTTTCTTCTCCAGTCTGAACAGCTCCATCTCTCCCAGAGAGGTCCTCCAGCCTTCTGATCTATTTTGTGGCCCTCCACTGGACCTGCTCTGACAAGTTTGTGTCTCTCCTGTGCTGAGAACTCCAGAGCTGGACTCAGTACTCCAGGTGGGATCTCAGAAGAGCAGAGTAGGGGGACAGAATCATCTCACTTGACCAGCTGGTCGCACTTCTTTTTATGCAACCCAGAATACAATTGGTTTTCTGGGTTGTGAGCTCACATTGATGGCTTGTACACAATTTTCCACCCACTACTTTTCCCAAGTTCTTCACTGCAGGACTGATCTCAATCCATTCACCACCAGTCTATATTGGGATTGGGGATTGCTCTGACCTAGGTTCAGGACCTTACACCTTTTTGAACTTCATGAGGGTTTCATGGCCCCAATCCTCAAGCCTGACAAAGTCCCTCTGGATGGCATTTCTTCTCTGAAGTAAATCAATTGCACTATTCAGCTCTTTGTAATTTACAGACTTGCTGAAGGTGCACTCGATCCCACTTTCCATGTCATTGATGAAGCTATGACACAGTTTTGGTCTGAGTATAAACTCTTGAGGGACACAGATCATTATTGGTTTCTACTTAGATATTGAGCCCTTGACTGTAACTCTTTGAGGTTATCTAACCCATTTCTTATGCATCTACCAATACATACAGGCATGAAACTCATACCTCTCCATTTTAGTAGCAAGAATATAGTGGGGGACCTAATCAAAGGCCTTAGAGATATCCATGCAGAAGATATCCATAGCTCCTCCCTTGGCCACTGATGCAGTCACTCCATTGTAAAAGACCACTAAAATGCTGATATCTATTTACTTCTTCAGTCGTTCTACTCCAAGATAGCACTAAAGGAAAGTGGAGAAGAGTATCTCCTTCAGGCAATCCTCTTTTACAACACAGAGAAACAAGAGAGATGGTGACATGTCAGAGGATTATGCTATGATTTTCCTAACCCAGTTTCTCTCTACAGTCAATGGCAGTTGAGTGCCTTAGTATGTCTTTGAAATTACCAGTGTTAAAGAAAAGCTGTCACTGGAAATTACTTCTGTCTGATGGAAGTTCACTGATCTGTAGGAGAACAGTTCCAGTTCTTTTGGCTGTCAGATCACTTTCATTGGAAATTAGTGTGAGAGGGAGCAGTTTCCTGTACCTGCACATGCACAATTACCTTTAAGATCACAAAGAAGATATGATTCTTAAAGCATTGGTATTCCAGTGAAAGAGTTAGTGTAAAGAATCTTACACCACCATGAGGGCTTTTTTAGCAGTAGCATTTCATCCATCAAGAATCAAAGCAGCTTTACCATATAAAATATATCAGAATAGTTCAACCCCCCCAAGTATTATTAATCAGACTTGAAATGGAAGTGAAAGCAGAAATATCTCTGACCATGTCTTCTTAGGTGTGTAACTTTCTGCGTGATTGGCAGGTTGGACAGTTATAAACTTCATTAATTATATTTTGAGTTGTCTGGACAGTCCCCAGTCTTGAAGCCAGAGAGGTATATTAATGTGTCAGTATCTCAAGCACCTTCCCCTTCCACCATGGCTAAATACCTCTTCAATCAGAGCTGCTTTGATTCTAGCCATGAGCAATCCTTTCCCTGCATGAACCTCATACAAATATCCCACCATCACTCGTTAAAATGTATCCACATCCAGTGCTGAAATATATCACACTTCCTCATCTCTGCTTGACAGACTGGTTTGGATCATGGTCACACAAGGAGTATACAGCAAAAGAATGCCCCAAGCCCATCCTTCCTCCTGCAGGTTCTCACACTACAATGAAACACAGCTGTGCTGTTTTACAAGGCTGCATGGGGAAACCTATCTTTGACCTTCCTGGCCTGAGTAGGAGTGGACTGTCTCGTGCCAGACTGCCATTCTGCATAAGTTCAAGAAATATTACAGAGATTTAGCTTAAAAACATTACAAGAAATCCATGTGCTTTGCATAACTGCTAATGACAGCCGTTTCAGTTCTGGTGACAGAGCTCTTTGCATGTGACAAGGAAAAATTGGCTAAAGATGTGTGACAGCTGCTTGCTAACTCATTCAAACTGACAAAGCTCTTGAAGTAGCTGCCTGTGTACACAGTGGTGAAGAGATTCATTGTGAAAGCAATCGTTTTTAATTGCAAGAAATTCAGTGGCTCGTAATTTCTTTTTGCACTGAGTCATATTTCCTTAAATCAAGGGCATGTTACACTTCAGGCTGCAAAGGTATTTAGGGTCTATCCCAGTTTTACAGCCAAAACATTTTCTGACAGAATTCTTCTCCCAGTTGCAATATTCTTCTAAAATGTAAGTAATAAATATATATGAAAATTGTAAATTATTTTTCCTTTCTGAGCTATCCTGTATACTCAGTCCATCTGCCTAGACTTTGATACTGGAATTTTTACATATGTCTGAGGTGGCCAGATGCACATGTCACAGAATCTTAATGGCACTTTGGTGTCTAAGAGTATTTCTACATTGTTTTCCTTCTACACAATTTTAAATTTGCTTTTTCCAAGACAGGAATGAATGATTTTACCTCAATATGTCACTCAGCAATGTCTGCCTGCTTTGGCCAAGATACCAGGTGGCTTTTGCAGTTTGAACTCCATATTTCCACAGTATGTGACCTACCTGATCTTGCTGGATTCAACCTAGAAATTTATAGTACTATCTTTAACAGCAGTACTGATAAAAATAAAGTCTTTAAGACTTGTTTCAAAAACTGGAATGTGAGCTTAATTATTTCTAACAGACTGTGAAGTCTTGGTGAAGTTTGGAAACTTTGATCTTGCTATCTCTGGAACAAAACCATGGAATAATATTACTTTGGGCTCTTATTTTTCAGATTACCATAAAGCTGAATCATCTACAAATTAGGTGCAGAAAGAGATGTTCTGCAGTAAAACAGGTTCTCTGCATTTATTTTTGTAATTGTAGCAAAAGTGATTGTGATTTTAAGAAATACACAGGTATAAACACACAGACTAGAAGGTGAAAAAAATGGGAACATTAGAGACTGATATGTGCCGATAAATACATAAAACATTAGAACTAGCAATAAGAAAAGATTGTGTCAAATGCAATGGTGATATGTAACAGATGGATCACAAAAGTGTTAGCAATTGTTCAAGATGCCAGAGAAAACCCATCTAAAATATTACATATTTTTCTTGTTATTTTTTAAAAAGCTGAATCAAAAAACTGAATCAAATCATAAAGCTACTGGCATGATAAAAAGAATGGAGACCCTTTTTGTAAAAAATCACTAAAAAGCTTTACTTGTGTAGCTTGTCAGATGAAATCTCCGAGGGGACACAACTGCTTTATAAAGATCCTTGATGGATAAGTATCAGGAAGGGAAAAACTATTTATGGGAAAGGACAGTGCTGACACAAGAGTAAATGCATACAAACTAGCTATGAATGTAATTAGGCTGGATATGAGGAGATTTTTTAACCATAAGAGAAATAAAATTCTGGAAGAGACTGTCATACAGCGGAGAGAGAGTAGGAAACCTAATTGACTTTAAGATAGAGCCATATTGCTCTATGAAAAGAGTAATACAATATGTGCTATTAAAAACTAGATTTCAGGACTCAGTTACAGTCATGGAATTACAGAATGATTTGGGTTGGAATTGACCTTAAAGATCATCTAGTTACAATCCCCCTGCCGTGGGCAGGTCCACCTCCCACTAGACCAGGTTGCTCAAAATCTCATGCAGCCTGGCCATGAGCACTTCCAGGGATCCACAACTTCCCTGGGCAAACTGTGCCAGTGTCTCACCACCCTCACATGAAAGAATTTCCTCCTAATATCTCGTCAAAATTCAGTTTGAAACCATTACCTCTTATCCTATCATTACACACCCTTGTAAACAGTCTCTTGCCAGCTTTCCTGTAGCCTCTTCAGATGCTGGAAGGCTCCTAGAAGCTGTCTCCAGAGCCTTCTTTTTTCCAGGCTCAATGACCCCAACTCACTTATCATGTCTGGATGTGTTCCAGCCCTCTGATTATTTTCATCACTCTCTGGACAACCAGTCTTGTATTATTGCTATGCATGGCATATATATGGTTTACAAACTATATAGAGGACTAATGTTTCTTCCTGCATTAAAAAAAAATAAATCATTATCCACTTGTAATTTTAAGCCATTAGTACTCTTTCTGTACAGTACCTTTCAAACTGAGTAGGATTCATTTTGACAGAGTAAAAATGATTAGTCATCAAAATAGTTTTATGAAATAATGAACCAAATGAAATGATGTGACTACTGCATTATCACCTTCCATTTGAAAGTCACAGCTCACCTGTCATAACAGAGGAAACTGAAAAACACAGAGATTGGAAAATCTGAGCAATAGAAAGCATCATCTGACAAGAGTGAAAGATACTAATTTTAAATGAACATGTAACAACCCTTCCCCACCAAATAAGGATATTTTGGATGCTAAAAAAACAGAACACAGCAATGCCTTCTAGAATTAACAGTAACTTTATAAGTACACATCAGGACAAGTAAATCAACACTACAATTTTTTTCCTGAAATCTGTGATAATTAGTTGGATAGTTGAGAAGGCAGGAAGGTTGAGACTACATTTAATAAACAACAGCATGTACTTTTCTCTCAATAACAGCATCAATTATGATGTGTTTCTTTGACCTTGTAGAAATTGGTTTTCATGTTCCTGTTTATTAGGTATCTATTTAAATCTAAGATTAATCAGGTATAACATCTTTAAAGCTTACAATTAATCTCTACATTTTTCTAAAAGGAAAAAACCCCACACCTTCAGTATCATTATCAACATTATTCTTCCTCTGATTCTCCCCTCAATAATCCTACTTCATTACAGAATCATTTATTGAAAGGTACCTGGGCTTCACACCTGACTGTGTAGTTGAGAAAATTACAGAAATCTGCATCTTTTTTTGATTAAAATTGCAATAAAAAATATCAATACAAAACCTCTATTGACTTTAAGTTAATAGACCTGTAATTACAGTCATTTTTTAAACAGACTCAAACAAACAAAAAACCCAGGTAGAAGTAAAGATTTCAGCCAACAAGGAAAAAAACAACAAAAGAAACTCTGCTTGAGCTGTCAGATCAACAGCTTCTACATGCGTGAGAGGATCTTGTAGCAGCGCTGTGAGATCAGTTCCACACTTCATGGGAAATGCCCTATGCATGATTTTCCTTAAAATAAAAGGCAGTGATCAGTCAATCAGTTAATCTAGAAGTCCATCCAAAGGAAAGAAAATATTCTTCAAACAGGTGTGTTATGTGCTACCAAGAAATGTGTGGCTCACAGCTCCATACCTTGAAAATAGCTGAAAGACCATGAGGCAGCTAGCATGGGTTTGCGGGCAAAGAATCTCCTTGTAAGCCCCAGTGCAGTTTTTCCAGCATCATTGTGTTGTACTTGAGCCTCATGTAATGCTTGGTTTTGGCAGTCTAATTTGAAGGGGTTCATGGCTGAGATCACCTGTAAAAGAAATGACTACTTGTCTGTTACCTGTGTCAAAAGAACAAAATAGATTCTGTACGAAGATGAATGAACATGTGACAACGGGCAGCGTTTGAAACCATCCTTGATATGCATCCTCCTGTGTCTGAGAAGGGCCAGAAGATTAAGGTCAGAGAGTCTGAGACTGCTTCACCGTTTTCTCTGCATCTCCCAATATCCTCTGGCAGGTATCAGACAGTTCTCTGATTCTTGCTCTTTTTATGCAGAGACATTGGCTGAGGCCTGATTCACAACAACAGAACAGGATGGAACAGTCTCCTTGAATGTAGACTTTATCTCAAATGCTTCACTCTAGGCCTGCTGCATGGCCACCACAGCCATGATGAGTAAAGGAGCAGCTGATTTGCCCCACCTTCACTTTCCTTGGTTGGTGAGATTATTGTTTGAAACCTTAGTGTACTCACAAGCCTGTTTAGAGTGAGTGATGCTGTGATTAAGAGCTCTTACAGAAACTGTGATTTCAAAAAGCTTTGTTGCTTTTAATTTATTATCTCACTTCCTATATTAATGTTTCTAAATTTCCCCTCTAAATTTTCAAATAAAACTGAAGAAGTGCTAGTAACAACCTCCATTTTGGGAAAGCCTGAAAGAACAACACATCATGCTTTAGTTGTCCTCTCTGAGGATTCAGCAGCCCTGGTTTCCATTAGCAGACTCTGTACATGGGGTCATCTCACACGGCCTTGGTTTTGGAATATGTTTTTGTTTTCAGTCAGAAGAGAATTGTGATCAGTGCTAATTTATTGATGAAATTAAGACTCAAAAAACACTCTAGCAATAGATACAATAAATCACAAGTGATTTTAAAGATTATTAAATCAAGATGGGTCCAATTTTGATACTATATTAGCTTTATACAGTTGAAAACTTCACTGATTGCATTAGAATGGGTATAGATAAATGATGTCAAATTAAACAGAGTCACAAATAAAACAGTTTCCTCCATCAGAAAACACATTTCATTAAATGTTCAGGACATCACTCATTATAAATCTTCTTTTGGTGCCTTCTTGAAATGCTCCACTTCAGACACTGAAAACACAATCAAGGTCTCAGGAAGATTTTCTTCTAAAATGCACAGCCCCTGATTGTGGACCAAATAATGAGCATATTCATTTTCTTTATTGATGTGGTCATAAGCTGTGTAAGTAAGGTTATAAATAGCCTGAAAACCAGTGACATAAGGTAAATTAGAAATCCTTTCCCATTCTACAAACCCTAAATCCTAAACATTTAAACTGTCCTGCTGTGCCCCAGATTGAATACTTTTTAATAATTTCAGCTTTGAGGAATTCAGTGGGCTCAAGCAGAGTAGCTGCTTTTCTAAAACATTGGAGGCAGTGATTTATATCAAGAGAAGAGTCCTCTTTCTCTTGTGTGTAAATGTCATATGTTTCTCCTTCCCTGAAGAAGACATTGCTCATGCATCAAAACGGCCAGCATTTTATTTTATGGAATTTCTTATAACACTTTGTGGGGGTAAATCAAAAGCAGATTAAATTCTAAGCACTTTTAGCTGCCTTTGATTAAACATGATTTCATGTGCTTTGTAGGAAAAATAACATAGAGTATCAAAGCTGACTCTGGCATGAAGATTTCAAATGGCCATAATGTAAGACACCATGGAAAGTTTTTCTGCCTCAAGATGTATCTGGAATCAGCAGTCTATTGCATCTTCTATAGGAGAGGAGATTGAATTATGAGCTGGTTTTCCTGCATGTCAAGGACTTTCTGGTCTAGTTGTTATTAAGGTCTGTGGCTAGCTGACCTCCAGTATGTAAAAGATAAAATGCATCCCTCTCCTCTTGAAAAATAACATCAGTTACACTATTGATTTTCATCAGCACTGTTGTATTGATAAAACACAATGTTTCCTAACAAGCTCTGCTATGCTCTAATTGGTGCATGGAACCAAAATATTTGAATTAGAGTTCATTAAAGACAGCTAGTTCTTTTTGAACTGCAATAATGAAAGTATATTTTTTAAAGACTATTAATGCTTTTGTCTCAAACTCAGGAGGTCAATAATCCCTATTAGTAGTTTCAGCCTCCACATACTGAGAACAAGATTAATAGTAATGACTGCATTATAACACCAGATTATCTCTCCTAATACTTAGAAATCTTCTGAATTATAGTTCATGTTGTGCCAGGAGAGAAAGGTCTCATTGCCATTCTGGATAAGGACCCCCCTCTTCATAGACCAGCATAGCAGACAAAAGGTAGCAGCTGACTCCCACACCTTGCCTGGGGTGATTTGGTTGGTGAATCTGTAAACTGACTATAGACTCTCTATTTTTACACAGCTGAATACCACTGACAAGGGCTGATCTGCTCTCATAACTGGAAAGCAGTGCACTGGAATTGTCCACATCAAACTGTCCAGAGCTGAAGTCTAGAAATCTCAGGGATAATAAGTATGAAAAGCCTTTATTGAACTATATTAGAACATGCCATATTATTCAGCAGATTTTTTTTTTATAAAACAAAAAATACTGTTGTATCCTCTTAAGTGCAGAAGGATATTTATTGTCTTACGTAAGGATTAAGTCTGGGGAATGGGGAGAGAGAGAGAAAGAGAGTATTGTGGAAATAGTAGGAAGGGAAAATAAGGGAAACAGAATGGAAGAAAAGTGACCGAAATTACTCAACTCTACAGGAAAATCAAGCTGCTTTTCGTCTAAGTTTACTTTGTACACAGATTGCAATTGTTGTTCTCTAACCACTTTAAGGAGATGGATAATGCTAGAACTTGGTTCTGTTCTTCCAGCTTTAACTTGGCATTACAAAAATAATACTGGGGGCCATAAGAAAGTTTGCATTGGGACCAATTTTTTTCCAAGGACAACCAATTTCTGATGGCATTTTCTGTAAATATGACCATGATTTTGTTGCAATACACAAAAAGTAAGCTCTGAGGAGAGAACCTATCCTTAAATTCAGTATCCTGATGCCACTGCAGTCAGTTATGAATCTCCTCTGGATTTCATTTGGAACAGGATTTGACCTTGAGAAAACAACTCTGTGTGAAAAAAAATCCATCACTTAACACATCGTTCTGGGGTATTTTATTTGAAAAATGTGTGCTGTATTCATACCCCCCAAAAGAAAAGCAAATATTTTTTGCTTAGCATAGTGTTTCAAATGCTTATACGAGTGGGAAGAAAGCACTATGGACCTATGAATGGCATTTTGAATCAAAGCTTTTAGAAGGTGGGGGAGAGCTGAGCCTCCCTGAACCTGCTGCTAACAGTTCTCATATTTCTGTAAAGTGCAATCAGCTGTGGCACCAGCAGCACCAGAACCCGATGTTGGTGCTTGGCAAAGGAGTCCCCATTGTGGCTCATGACTGGGGAAATACCTGAAAGGCAAAAGAAATCCTTTTGCTTTAAATATAAAATAATTATTTTTAACTTTAAACATGGAAGCTATTCTTCTGAGAAAGGTATTAAAACTGGTAGAAGAATGGTTTATGATCTGTCACAGGGGAACAATGTTACTTTCCTCTAGTACAGTACATTCAGGATAAATAAGAAGGCCTTGCTATTTCAGTTCTTTGTGAAGCAATTTTTTTAGGACCATAAATTACCATGGTGATATTTTGTTTGTGCTGTCCATAGGAAAAAATGGTTCTTTTGCATGAAATACTGGGCTGCTAAAGGGAAAAGTAAAAGAAAAAAATGAAGGGGTTAGGTGGAAGTTGAAGAAGGATTTACAAGGGGAAATATGTGTGTTTAAGTTAGGAGGTGATGAAACATTAATCTAATGTATAAATCTTTTATGAGTGGACTTTTGATGTAGGAAAGGAGTGTTCAGGACAGTGCTCAGCAAAACAGCTGAGATCAGTTAGAGCTGTGCAAAGAAGAAAAGTGGTATGATAAAACATGAAAAAGGAAGCTTCCTTTAGTGACGTGCACTGGGTTTTAGAATAGTCCACATTGATAGTGAAAGAGATATTTCTATTCTGAACTCTTCATTAACAGTACTTTATATTGCAGTAGTGACCAGACTCTAAATGAGACCAAGGTCTTTTACACTGAGCTATAGCTGAGAGCAAAATACATCTTGAGATAATCTCTGCCTTGGAAATCCATTAAGATTTATGCAGTAGATAAAAATGAGAAGAAAAGTAAAAGCAGAAGCAATTTACCTAACATTACAACCCAAATCAGTGATGGATGCATTTATTTATTGCTAATTTATCTAATGAGATAAAACCATGACACATGGACTTCAGAATTATAGCCATGAAGTAAGAGGAGATGAGCTGAGCAACGGTTTCACCTGAAAAACTCTCCCATTTGCTATAATTATCTCATATGAACAAGCAGAGTAGGCCAGTGGCATTTTGCATGTATTGTAAATTATTAGCATTTACCTCACAATCAAAACTGTGTTAGACATTAACTTTGAATATTTTAAGCTTCTTTTACAACTTGCAGCTGGTAAATAAGTTTCCCTTGTTGTTTCCTGTTGCTGAAAAATTTATGAAATTTGAGTTAAGAGGGAAGTCCCTCCAGTGAGGATTGCATCACTCTAGTCGAGGCACTACAATAAACTCCAGCCTTATGTAGATTATCACGCCTTTAATAAGCATACACTTGTTTGTGAAGGTCTTATGATGTTTTAAAATTCCTAGGAAGCCTGCAAAGCCTTAAGAGTTTTCTGTGGTTCCAGGGAAAGAGGCTTTGTCTGGCAGGGATGCCATGTTAGACAATCAGAATTATGAGAAAACAGCAGATTTAAATGCTGAGTCTGGGCTCTTAGAAACACACTATTTATGTCAACAAATATATTTTACGCACAAATCAGCAAATGCTACAGACATTCCTAGTTTTCTTTTAATGACTAAATGCTGAATCACAGTACCCAATAAATTGTATAAAGAGTTTACAAATGCTGAAAGAAGATGCTTTAAATAATGCATCTCAAATTTTGCTGATTTTTTGCACTCATTGGTGAGATGAGATGAGATAAAATAAAATAATATTTAATGAAAAATTTGCCAGGGGAAAAATAGTGTTAGCAGGCTTATACAGCCCTCTGGCAGAGTGGTGCAGTAGCAGGATATATTTTTATGCACAAAAATATTGATCAAATTATTTTTTAAATTATTTTTTACTCAGGAAAAAATTATTACACTTATGTTTAACTATACATAAGTAAGTAGTTCTTGCTGGACATAGACTTAATTTCCTTTTCTTTATATTTTACCTTCTTTTCCTCTCTTTCTTGTGTCTTAGTTTCCATTTTGCTTTTCTGTCCTTTCTAAGAGTATTTTTTCCTTGCACCTTCCTTCTGTCTTTAATTGCTTATCTCTGTTTTGTTCTCCCGAGTAACCAGTAAAAAAAATGTGGACAACAGAGAATCAATGACTCTTAAATGAAACAGGTGCTGGTATGGCATTCATCACCCTTCTACATACCTATAATATGCTCCTATAAAAAACCAAACCTAAAAATCTGTGTTCCATAAAATCACCTTTCAGGTTTTAAAACAAGATGAATATACCTAAGATGAAGATGCCTAGCAAACATACTGGAAGAATGAAATCCTCAAATACAGGTACATTAGCATTCAATAGGATTGCTTTGAGTTTCTTTGGTACAAAAAAAAAAAAAAAAAGTTTTCTGCTTTTGTTTTCTCACTGTGTCCCTTCTTTCATTTGACTGCAGCTCTTAAAATGTGCAAAGCCTTGTGCAGATACAGAGGCACAGATTCAGTTTCAATGCATGTGCAGTTTACAAAAATGAGAGAGACAAGCAACGCTACAGGTAAACTCTTGTCAATATTTCCTTCCTTCTTCCCAGGGGCTTACCCTTCCTGCTCTTTCTACCCAAGTGCAAAATGTCCCTGGACAGGTGTTTAATGGTATTTTGCTTTCCTTCACTGCAGATCACCATCTGGCAGATTCCTGCTCTCTCTGTGAGAGAAGATGAACATTTACACAGGAACTGGTACACTGATGGTTCTGGCTAAAAGATAAGGACTTACCCACCTTTGTCTTCTACCCTTCTCCCTCACTGTTCACTCATTGCTTACATTCTTCCATTTGTCAGAGCACCTGCTAATGTACCAGCTTTGGTTTTCCTCCTTTTCTTTAGTTTTGGCATCTGACATGAAACCATTTTGTTTTCTCTTATGACTATATTTTGTTTCCTTTCTACTACCTGCATGCTTCTGTGATGCTGGTGAATCCTGAAGCACCTTTTCTCAGAAACCAGGATTTGTTATGAGAAAATGCTGACGTGGGGTGGCTAGTAGGTCAAGCGAGGTTCTCCTCCCCCTCTTCTCTGCCCTGGTGAGGCCACATCTGGAACTGTGTCCAGTTCTGGGCCCCTCAGTTCAAGAAGGACAGGGGACTGCTTGAAAGAGTCCAGTGCAGAGCCTCCAATATGATTAAGGCAATGGAACATCTCCCTTTTGAGGAAGGGCTGAGGGAACTGAGTCTCTTCATTTGGAGCAGGATGAGGGGTCACCTCATTAATGTTTATAAATATGCAAAGGGAGAGAGCCAAGAGGATGGTGCCAGGCTCTTCTCAGTTATGCCCAGTGATAGGAAAAGAGGCAACAGAAATAAGCTTGAGCATAGGAGGTTCCATATAAAGACAAGGAGAAATTTTTATACTGAGGGTGACAGAGAGCTGGAACAGGCTGCCCAGAGACACTCTGGAGTCTCCTTCTCTGGAAACATTCAAACCCCACCTGGATCCATTGCTGTGTGACCTCCTGTAGGTGGCCCTGCTTTGGCAGGGGGGGGTTGGACTTGGTGATCTTTCAGCGTCCCTTCCAACCCCTAACTTTCTGTAATTCTGGGATATATGCAGTCTGGCAGCTGACAGCAGCCATGGCATGTGCTGTCTGTCTAAGTTGTTTCCAGTTCTGATTTGAGGCTACATTTAGCAGTGATCAGTTTTTGGTAATTGCAATTCAGGCTTTCTAAAATCACATGGCATTAGTAATCATAAATGCTAGTCTTTTCTTTCCCTTCCATTGCCCGTGACAATAACTGGGTAGTGAAAACTGCCCTGTCCAACTGCTGGTTGGATTTTCTCCTTCCTATCCCACAGTAATGGGTGGGAGGTGAATAAGCACCTGGTTGTTACTGGCTGGACCTAAATTGTGAATTATGAAAAATTTGAAGTCACAGGAGATCTAGAACTTTCAGAAAAATCTCCAGAGCCTATAAAACTACATTATAGGATCCAAGAAAGCAGTGTAGGGTGCAGAAGAATTATCAGCCAATACTGCAGCTCCAGCTGCATGCACTTGAGGGCTGGAGTTAGGGAGATTAATCCCTGGTGGGAAACACATGCCCTTTATAATGTTGAGAAACATCATGGTTAAAGAGATACTGACAGCAAATGTACAGAAAGCAAGTTGAAGAGCACTCACACGCCTCTGCAGAATGCAGCTGATATTCCTGCAGTATCCAGAGGGCTTAGATAACAATAGCAGAATACTCACAGCAGCATCTTTGGCAAACATTATAAAGCTGCAGTGAAGTCTCAGGCATCATTGCTCTTGGTACCTAAGACAGCTAACTTAGAGCTAATTATGTCTCTGTGCTGTAGACACACTCTGGCTGAAAGAAGTCATCCATCAGAAGCTGCTTGGTTTGTCGCATGAATCTTCACTGGACTATTCAAAATGCCACCTGCTGTTCTGCCAGACACCTGCTCCTCCTCACTGAGCAGAACTATGAACCCATGGGCATCAGGGGGGCTGAGCAGAGGGAACCTTCTGCAACACCCTTGCCTGTGTTTAGGGTGGGAATTCCACTTTGCTGTTGTATGCTTCATGGGGCAGTGGTGTGTAACCCTGTGAGAGGGAACAGTGATGGAGGGGGGGGTGTCCTGGTCTGGGCCAAGATAGAGCTAATTTCCTGTCTTGTAGTTTTGCTTTCAGCTAAGTCTCACATAAGTAACTGTTCTTGCTGAAATTAGCAGCAAGTTTCTCAGTCAGTGTCTGCTTCTAGGACTGATAATGTACAATATTTATAGTTACAGCTAGAGAATGGTGTGCAGAACCGAGGCTACTGCTTTGTTCTAATGAACATCTTATGCTCCAGGAAGAGAAAGGGAGTAAAAGGGTCACACCTGCAACCCTCCTGTAGGGAGGAACAGACAACACAAATGACCAAAATTGACCAAATAGAGTATTACATCCCGTATGTGTCATACTCTGTATAAATATGAGGAATCATGAGGGTCAAACCCTTTCACCTTCCCCTTCACCCTTTGCTCTTCCCTTCACCCTTCTTCCCCTGTTCCTCTTTGCTTCAGCATCCTGAGAGGATTCTGTCAGTTCATCTCCTGATCCATGCCAGCCTGAATCTGTGTGCTCCTGCCTCCAGGTCCTGACTGCTGCTGACTCCAAGAGTCCAGCCTGGACTTTCCCAGGGCTGCCCTGCACCCTCAGTGGTGATGTGAGAGTTACTGGGGAAGGGGAGAAGGAACGTGGTATTGTTTTTCTGTACATTTTTACATATGTAATAATTTTTCCTTTTTTATCATTACTTTTTAGTTAAAGCTGTGTAGGTTTGTTTCCAGCCCCTAAGTCTCCCTTATTCTCTCTTCTTTCTTTGTCAGGGAGGGGGATCAATAGAGAGCATCTGTTGTTTGGCTAATTCCCAGACCAGCATTAAGCTGTGGCAGAATGGCAATTCCAGTACTGCATCATTTGCACTGTAGCTGTACAAAACTTCTCTGGTTTATATGAATCACCAAAATGCATAAAACTTGCAAAATATGCTGCTGTCCCAAGATTATTTATGTGCAAACTCAAAAGGAATGTGACAAGCTCTACTGGGAAAGAGCAAAACCAGATAAACAGACACCACCACTAGAGGTGAAATTGAACTTTGACAAGTGCAGTATAATGCACATTGAAACGAATGATTTAAGTTATAAGTACACACAGATGGTCCCTGAATTAGCTGCAATCTCATGTAATAAAGAATTGGATTTTGTGGTAAACAGCTCCCAGACTGCTCAGAGAATGGGAAAGTAAAAACATTTAGGTACATTAAGGAAGAAAGAAAATGTGTTAAAAATCAGTGATTGAGTGATTGTGCATACATGTAGACATATGGCAATGATTTCCAACGTGTTTAAACAACAGATCCATAATCAGACTTTTTTTTTCCCACTAAAATGAGATTAGAAAGTCTATAGGTGGTTAATTTCATGGGAATAAGGGAGAACTGTTACTTGCCAACAACTATAAGCACCAGCATGCTTACTCCCAGCTCTCATTGGCTCTAAATCCATTGAAGACCAAATTGCATTTTATAGGTAACCATTGCTATCCCCTGCCTACCACGTTGCATGAAAACCATTTTAAATTAATTGTATGGTATTACAAGTCTGAACTTTTGGATGTCCAATGCAGAGCTGCCCCTGGGTATCCCCTTCTTAGACTCCCTTTTGTGCTGGTTCTACATAGGTTCTTGCTGGGTTTGTGGGAAGGTGAGTTGCCCTGAAAGGCAAAAGATGTGCTTTCTATAGGCTAGAGAGAAAAGTTCCCTCTTAAAGCTTTTGGGAACGTTCCTCTGAGAGTTATCTCCCCATGTTTGGATAAGGGATCCTGAGTATTTTATAGTAGATGCTATGAATCAGTCTTTTGGACCACATATTTTTCAAAATATCTGTAGGCCATAATCTGAACTCTACTGATTTCATGTCCTAGTGAATGAGTGAGGGGCATGGGATTCAGGACCCCTGAAGATCTGAACCTGGTAGAAAACCTGAGTCATGCATTTTAATTAAGTTTTTTTTAAGGCTGAAATTCTCAAGGAAACACATTTCAAATGATCAGTGCTATTGTGAAAGCAGAAGAGTTGTGGCCTGTAAATGACTGCAGATACTTAAGTCCTAGATACAGCTGGAGTATTAATGAAGACCATCATATCTCAGGAACAAATGACAAATATTTCTCATTACAACTGAGAGATCAGCTTTAACCAAAAATCCATTCAAATAATTTAAATCAATAATTAGAAATAAAACCACAGCAGAAAATATATGAAAATTATTTCTACTGTGCAGCACAGGCATATTTAAAGATGTATTCTCCCCTCCTGAAATCATAGGTTTATTTTTATAAGTACTTCAAATCTGTAAGAGTAATCTGTAGCAAAGTGTGACTAACAGTGTTCAGGCAGGAATAATTAGACAAAATAATAGTAAGTTGCACCATGGGTCATTATTTGAAAAATAAATTAAAACCCCATCACACCTAAATTCCTTCCCTACAGCATTTACTACCCAGTAAATCTCAAGTAAGCTGAGTTAATGTTCCAAAAAAGCATTCAGGGACAGTGAAGCTGAAAAGCATACACAGCACAAAGCTTTTTTTAAGTAGTCTAAAATGGCATTGCATACAATAAAAAACGTGGAGATGTAATTTAACTTCACACACAGATACGGTATCTGGTAGCAGAAACCTGGATCTGTACAAGTAAAGTCCAGAAAGGCCAAAAATCCATCAGTAACACCATCTGGCATGGCAGCTGCATGTTCTTGTTTGTGGAAATGAGCTTCATTGCTGAAGTGATATTTTTGCTTTTTCAGTAATCACACATTTTGATGGCCTCACAATATTACATCTCAGGAGCCTCAATGGTCTTGGTTGATATTTTAATGAGACTACATATTAAGATATGTATCTATAAGATAATGATACATGCTGCTTTCTGCTCATCACAGTAGTGTCCTTCACCACTGCAGTAAAGCTTCTTTCCAATGTAATCTCAAGGAACAGTGATTTTATATTAACTCAAATGGGGCCTGCTAAACACACATGAATACTGTTCTACCTCCCCAGAACTGTGCTAATTGCATCATGGCTGCAAATATATTTCAAGAAATAGGAATATAAAGTTGTATGTTTCAAAATGGATGGGAATAAATGTGTTGCTATCCTTTACTCACGTGCTTCGTGCTATTTATCATATGGCAAAACTTGCATAAATCAGATAGCTGAAAATGAAAATGAGTCTGAAAATTTCATTTTATTCACTAATTCACATGCACATAAAAAACCTTGTATGTCCAAAATAAACACTCTAAAACCCCCAAGTTATTGCTAAAACCAAATACCAAACCATAGCAGAAGTTCAACCCAATATACTCTCCTGCCTGCAAGCTCAGCAATTTAGGAGCTCAACTGAACTTCTGCTTCCAACATTTCCCACCCTTCTAATTTCCTACACTTGCCTCCAATATTTAAGGAAGTCTTGAGATAGAAAATGAGGTTTTCAGCCTGCAGGTCACCAGGGCCAGGATGAGTCAGAGAGGGAGATATTAGGGCTCCTACATGGAATGTCTGAGCAGCCACTTCCCACCCACACCTTGAAAAAGATAAATATAGACTAGATTTCTGTTACTGATGAACAAGTACAGTCTTGCTCCAAAAAGTAATCCTTAATGTGAACACTTGCAAGTTGATTTTGAAAAGAGGATTTTTTTGAGTGAATGAGTTCCCATGGGCTGCAGAGAAAACTAAGTGAGGGAAACTTTTTTTGCAAGGGTTTTGCCTCTAGAGCAGGTCAGCACATAGTCACTATGTTGGGGGGTATACAGGGCAACCATCCTAGTGAAACACTGTCAGTATGAAACTATAACTAATGAAGCAGCAGAGAAACACAACCCATGCATTCTGTTTGTCTCACATTCCTGAAATGTCCTGGCCAATGCAGTGAGGCAGCCATTTGCTTTCCCTGTGCTCCCAGCCAGGCAGCCACAGGGCTGCTCTTATCAGGTGGCCATGGGCTACATTGGTGTCCAGCTCTGAGTATAAATGGTTTCTAGGTTAGAGCTGGTTTGTGCTGCCCCAGCAGTGAATGCAACCACGACCATCAATGTCTGACTCAGTCTCCCCTCTTGTACCAATGCATCTGGGGAACAGCCTCTGCGTTTTCCCTCAACCTTGGTTGGCAAATACTCTCTCATCCAAAGGTAGGTTTTACTGGTCTGCAGCCTTGCCTTACTGCTTTTGCTTAGCTTCCTCCCTTCCAGAGAGAGAAAGAGGAGTCAGCAACAATCCCACTTTTTACCTTTGAAACCACAACACTAGGGCAGAAACACACCCCAAGTGCTCCAGCATTCTCCAGCTAGGGCCACGTGCAGCTTGGTTCCAGAGATTAATTCTGTTTAATAAATGAAGTGTTATGAAAGATGAAAATATATTCTCTGACATAGCAAAAAATAAAGTGGCTCTTCCAAAGTGATATGTATAAACTGGGGACACGATACATTAAAAACCCAGATGGGTCTAGGAGGAGGAGCAGGACAGAAAGCTTTGACAATCTGTATAAATGCTTCCATCTAGAAATGAGAATCTCTGACTGATTGTAGTTTGCTGAACATAAAACCTCAGCACCTGCACTACTTTCAGTGACACTTAAAAGCAAAACATCATATCTGAATGAGAAAACTGCCTCAAATACTTACCTATATAAGCTAGAACATGACACTCTGAGGGAAAAAATTAAAACCCAAACCAACTCAACACAATGCTAATATAAATTCAATTCAGTCCATGTTTTAGATGAATAAATGCATCTATAAATGGGTCCTCTGATATGATGTGGCACTTTAAAAAAAAATTCAAATAATGCTACAGGTAAATAAGTCTCTAATCTTTAAAACAGCATAGCAATGAAAAACACAACTTATAACATGAAAAAGCCATATTTATCCCTTATCAAGTTTAAGCAAACTATATCAAGATTGATGTGAGAGATTGGGAGTCCTGTTTGGTCTGGTTGGTTTCTATTATTATAGGTTGCTTTTTCCTGGGTTATCTCTGAGGTTGGAAAGGTTTGCCTGAATTCTGTGATGTAAAAACAGAGCTGCCCACTGGTAGGTAGCTGAGATGCCTTAACTTACTTCTTTAAATGCACCCTTAGAACTATGCACTGCCAATTTTGTTCTGAACACTGCCTTTCAACAAGGCTGTGCAAGTCCTCAAAAAAACGTGTTCATAATAATAAAGAAGTCATATCCAGCTATGTGTTGTGGAAAGAAAAAATCTTATCTTCTGCTTCTGTTGTTAACCCTGGAATTTGTGCTGTGAATTCTCATGGACTCTTGCCTTTAACTTTGATGTCATTTAATATTCTCAGGCTACCAGCAGATCTTGGTTCTTTACATGCCAAGTCAAATAAATTCAACTGCTATGCCCAAAAGCTAAAACTACTTGTACATTTGTCATCAAATAGCACTTTGGGATCCATTAATATGGAATATGATTCTCCTCTCCATTAATGGTGAAAGGCTTATTAGAAATTGAACTCATACAATATCAGACACTGAACTCCTGCTGACACAGAACATCTTATCCAGAAATGGAGCTTAGCAAATCAAGAAATAAAAGCATTCACTTTCTGTTTTATAAAGCTAAGTTTTAATTGCTGATCACTTTTGGATTTTGTTTTTCATCAGGTATTATTTATGTTTTGAATTCTGCTACATTTTAATAAAGTAGTTAAGTGGTTTTTTTTCCCTGCTTTAGTTCTACTAATTGGGACCTGGAATGGGAACTACTTAAAGACAAACATTTACTTTGTTTCTTGAAAAGTTTCTCAGGGACAAAAAATGTTGTATGGATGATACTATATCAAATATGTGTATTGTGATAAGGAGAAAGCAGATAATTACAGGATTTCTTTGTCATGTTACTGCTCATTTTAATCTTTATGTTACTCTTGAAATGTAACCAAGAAACTTCTGTACAGAAAAAATAGGAAGAAAACCTCAGAGTTTTACAGGTGGTTCATCAAAATGCTGATGAGACAAAAACTCCTGAAGCTCTTTTGTGTGACATATGACAGTGAACCAGAAGAGTTGATAAGCACCAAAAAAAATGAGAGGATTTTTAACATCAGTTATAGAAGTCTCACAAAGAGTAGAGAGTGAACTTGAATAATAGCAATGATGACACATCCCCAACAAAGCCAGGACAGTAATTGAATAAAGTAGTGGCTTTTAGAGGTAATAGCATTTATGAGTTTAGCTGAACGTCCTTCAGCTCAATATATGTCATTTCTGATATTAGTTGAATTCAGCCTCTTGCAGGATCATCCAAAATCTGGCTGGTAGATATAAGAAAACCAATATTTATCGTGTGAAATAAAATTAATGAGGTGATTAAATTGAACAGCTGAGTTCTGCTCTGAGGTTCCAGAAAATGATGCATGTAGAAATGTGGTAACTCTGAAACCTCAGTTGAGTAGACACTGAGATGCTGCAGTCCCTTCCATGGTGTGGATTTAAAAGGGACCAACATAGCTTGTATGTTGTAACAAATGTGAACAGTTTTTAGTAGCTTTGTGAAGTTCTGATATCTTAGAGAAACAAATGAGAAGTCCCCTCTACACTGCCTCACACACACAAACAATATTTTCATTTTATTAAACAATAATTTCATTTTCTAACTCTGGGAGTTAGAGTCCTTGTGTGTAGTACTGCAGCTTTATTTCCCTTATTCTTTCTTGAATTGTTCTTCTTTTTTTTGTTGTTGTTTTATTTTTTATTTTTTACAAAATGCTGCTTCAGGGGAGACAGCTAGTGTTGTAAATATTCCATACATACATCCACCAGCCATATTTGCTTTTTTATGAAGTCTATATTTTATTCACAGTATTTACTCTTTTATGTCTTGCAAAAAGATTATTTACATGACTATTAGTATGAAAACATGCATCTTTTACAGGAAAAAAGAAGTGTTGCCATTTATATGAAAGATTTATCTGTAAGCTTGGAGGTTCTGAATACCCAGATAGATGTAATTATAGGAATTCTTTAAACAGTAATAAAGGCAGTTGCCACAGCACAGATCCTCTGTAGATACACTGGCTGTGAAGATGAAGTATATGCAGGTTTTTGTGAGTGGGCAGTGAAATCAGACACAATACAAGCTTCGATGGCATTGGGGTCCTTCAACAAAGCAGAGGTCTCTTGAGGAAGGAGGTACTCAAGACTGAGGCTGTTGGTTCAGTATTCACATTATACTCAGAGCATTCCCATTGAAAGCAATTCTACACAAAAAGGAATATGAGTTGTAGGTACCACTCATAAGAAAATAATAGCATAGGCACAACCATTAACTTTACTAGCACAGAGGATGAAAGGAAGTAAGAGACTGTTGCGGCTGGATCAAGAGCTGGCAATACAGGAAGGAAGTCTAGAGATGGACAGATTAAGCCAGGTTCCTAGGGACATATAAGTACAACTAAGCATCTGTGGACAGCAGCAGAAAGCATACACACAAAAAAACCAAGATGAGGTACCACTTACAAGAGATGTTAAGGTGATAAGAAAACTTAAGAGAGAAAGAACCCAGGGAAAATCTAATTGGCTAATGAGTGGGGAAGATAAACACAACAATACATCAAGATGGCTCCAGTGGTTTTTAAAGAGCAATCTTCACAAAACAGTTAGCTGCGGTCAGACAGCAACCACAATTACGACAGAAAAAAATGCAAAGTCGAGATGGATAGAAAAAAATGAATTAGAATGTATTTACATTTAGGAGGCTTTTGAAACTGTCAAGTATTTGAACTGTGAGATATTAAATAGGAGACATCACAAACAGTAAGGTTTCACACACTAAGTCTCCTTTCTTCTTTTTCAAAGACAGAAAAAAAAATACAACTTTTTAATTCCAGCACTTGCAAAAATACAGGATCACATAAAAACCCCAATATTTTCTTCAGAATATAGCAAGGCAAGTAGCAGCCAAATATTCCTACCTGAAGAAAAATCATGTCCAGTCATGAATATTTTGTGGACTTGGGGTTACTCCATCTCAGAGAGGATTTAGTAGAACAAATCTGATCAAAAGTTCAAACAACTTCTATACCAGAAAGTGATTAATAGAGCGGAACAATTAGATTGGAAAAGAGGTGATTTAGGCAGTTTGGCTAAAAGTCTATAAATTCCTGAAGAAAGTGAATAGGAATCGATTATTCACTGTTTCTCACGATCCAACAACAGCAGTGAAGCCAAGAAAATAATGTGTAATAGGTTTAAAACAATAAAAGGAAAGGTTTTTTTCAGAGAGTACATCACTGAACTGTGGAACATATTGACATAATGCACTTTGGAGACCAAATGGGATTGATTAAATTCATGGAAGGTTTACCTAGCAGTGACTACTAAGCACAATGAATAGTAAGGAGAGTTGTAGACAGTCTAGAGGGAATAAAGAAACATGACCAGGGATCCTTAAAAATTGACCTGAGAAATCTTTTATAAGAAGAAAAATTCAAGTAATAAGTGTTATTCCAGCTACTAATCTTCTCCTTATGGTCTACAGAAGAAATGCCTGGTGGGAGAAACTATTATCTCAGATAACTTTATTTTTCAAATAGTTTGTGTCCTTCTTGTAGTTCACTGCTAAGTACAATACTGGATGCAGTAAGAGTCACAATGAACTTTGTTACGAGATTTTTAAAATTTTACTGTTTATTTTCTGTTTTTCATCCAGTTCTTCATCCATAAAAAAATTCCTTGCCTTTTATTCTGAAGACATTTTTCTCATTATTTAAATATGTTATCTTGTTGACTCCACTTTATCCGATACATTACCTACTTGTTATTAATTTACTTCTCATTTAAAATTATTGGTAATTTCTTTTTCTAATATTGATGTAGTTTAACAAGTTCTTTTAACATGTAAAAACTCAGCCATCTAGGATACTTAGCTCTTCATCTTTGCTACACAAAGTAGCAAAATTGTGAGGAGAATAGACAGAAATGTAAGCCATCATAGATCCAGGACACATAAAGTGCAAGGAGACACTGAATAAAGTAGAACTGTTCAGCCTAATGGAGACAAAATGGAGATGTAGTATAAAAATTGAAGGATTCTGGTATCACTTTAAATATATGAAAAGGCTGCTGAAGAATGTGTAAAGGCCCTGAAGAATACAAATTAAATGTAGGCTGGGCGTTAGGGGAAAGGTTTTAATGGTAATATAGCAAAAGAGTGGAATATACTGCTTGCAGAGGTTGAGACCTCTGCTGTTAGAGATGTGTCTGAGAGCAGGTTGGACTCATTGCTGCTGGAGGGGGCACAGAGTCACTCTGAGGATCTCTCTGGGGTTCTGTATGCAAAAGTCATTAACACCTCCCAGCAGCTTTCCTTCATTAAGCCCTGAGGGGAGTTCTGTGAATTCTTTTACTCTTCCTTTAGGAAAATGAAAAACAAACTTACTTCTTTGCTAGCTTTCTGGTGAATCTCTTTTTTTAAACGGAAGAAAAAACACTGCTAAATGATCACAAGGGTCACAACCCTCTTTCTCTAAAACTTAATAAGATTTTTGTTTCTTCAGAGGGAGTTGGACCAAAAGCTGATGTAGCAAGTTTTGAACACAAGCAGTGAACACTGTCTAAAAGAAAAGCTGGAACAAATGTGAAGGTCAAGTGGACAGATTAAAATCAAATGCATTCCTCTTGATCTTTATGTTTCTGGTCCTAAGACATTTTCTACTGTTCCTTTTGTTGTGCTGCTTCAGCTTTCTTGTTCATGCAAGGTACAGCGGTACCTTGGGAGTGGGAGAGGTATTCTCCACTCAGACCAACCTGGTAGCCTGGGTAGCAAGCCCTGGATGAAGAGAATGGTAGATGCTGTTGGCCAGCATGCTCTGCTTTGCACTGGACATGGGAAGTTTAAAGTGTTATCTATTGATTTTGGAAACAGTTCAAAAGAAGAACTCACTAATCATAAACATTCCTTTTTTTCTGACTCTAATTCATAAAATGCTTTTAATAATGTGTCATGCAATAATCAGTGTCAAATCCTATTTATTAATAATCAAGAGGATTATATTTATAACAACAAGCTCGTTATCATGTTACTTCGTACAAATTTCCAATGTAGTTTTGTCAGGAGCAACAAACAGTCCTGAAGACCTCATCCCATTTCATGGTTGTGAAGACATATTTTAGTTAGAATTTTACTGTTTTAACAAGTACCATTTTTCTAATGATTAAAGTAGGCAGTGGCTGCACCAGGTATTCTGAAAAGATTTTGGAAAAAAATGACCAAATTAGCTGGAAAAACATATTTTCAGTCTTATTTCCAGATTTTAAATTCAAATTTTGTAGTCTGAAAAGTACAGAAAAGCTGGGATGTTTTTTAAAGTTCTTAAATTTTGCTTTTGAACAAGTTGATGTTGGAGGTTTGAAGCATCCCAAGATACTGCAGGGAAGATTGTTGAAAAATTTTCAAGTGAGACCTGCTTCTGTTGATGCTGCAGCAGTCAGACAGTTAAGAACTGAGATTTGTGAAGCTGCCATTCTATAAGGTAAGTCATACAGTATTATATTTCACACTGACTTAGAGCATTTGTTAAGGAACAGCAGAAATTCTTTTCTGCAGCAAATAGATATGAGAACTACTGTGTAAAGTTCATGCAGATATATATTTTAGGTTGCAGTCACAATTTAACTCTAAACATGTCAGTTTGGCAGTTGAGTGAATGCCCTCAGTGGTTTGGAAATCCATAGTCTTGTAACATAGGAGATGTATGCAAATGCATTTCCACTTTGACAACAGCTATTAAATTGGTCACTCTTCAAAAGATCCATCTTTCCTATATACACATGCAATATCAGTGTTCACAGATAGCTTCTCATCTAGGATTCCTTTTTCAGTTGGTGGAGACAGGACAATTTATCACTTGGATCTTGGTCTTAAGGAGCACCATCTAGTTCATGTAGTCTCTCCTCATGAATAGTGAACAATGGCACTTCTACAGCTTCCTCAACCAAAGAGTGCTTCACTTCTTTTAGCATTAAATATTGTCATTGTATCTTCATTTAATCTCTCATACTTCAGTTGAAGCACATAATTTCTTGTCAGATTCTACTTCTTTGGAGTCTAGAGAACAACAGTTCAAAATACCAACCTACGGGCATGAAGAACAAGTGCAGTGAGTGCAAGTTGTACCTAAAGTTCTGTTTTGCAATATAAACATTTCCAGCCTGCTTCTAGTATGTTTTTATATACAACTGAGTGCTGTGACCTTCATTCTGCAAGTTTTGGCATAGAATACCAAAAAACCACAAGTTTTTTTCTTCAAGATTGATTCACAGGCAGATTGCACACAATATAATTGTCTGCAGAATGAGATCTGTGCCCATGGCTTGCATATGCAAGCTCGCCTCACCTTGAGGTAGAGATGACCAAAGAGGTTTCTAAATATGGGGATTTATGATACAAACCTCACTATAGTGATGAGGTATTAAGTGATGTATAACTGTCCCACTTGTGCTGCTTGGTTCTTAGTAATGCAAGATAAATACCTCTCTTCCACATGTCTTGTGCTCCTCAACTTTTATCTTGCATTTGCATGCAATGTTTTGACATCTGCAGTCTTTGGAAAAAAAAAAAGCTTTTATGAGTATAGTGGATCACAATCAGATGAGCAGGCATATGGGAACATTGTTAAAAGAAAACAACACTATTATGAAACCATGGGGATGATAATAACATGAAATACTAATTATCTGATATTTATTAGGTGTTAATCAGAATTTTTTTATGAATAAATCATGCATGCAATAAGATGTGGTGCATTTCTCAACAGTGACATTTTTCATTACATTTGTATCTTAAACCATGGAATGTATAAATAAAGCAGCCAAAATATTATTCTCCTTGGAAATTATACAGAAAGCCCGTCAGGTAAGCCATGTCTAATGGCTCTTATTGGTTCAAAAAGCTCAAACTCAAGGCCTCCGACAATACTGCAAGGCTATGCCTTATCTTTACAAGAGACCAGAAGACACAGATGCAAATAAATGCTTCCCTACCCTTTGAATCAGTTTCAAAGTAGATGCACTGATGCTGGAGAGCTGACTTCCAAAGTAATGATTGCAACTGCAGACAGTTAATCAACTCTGAAATCATGTATTGAAACCTAAACTAATAATAAAAAAAAAGTCTGAAAAGGAACAACTAGCAAGTTTTGGAGACTCCACTTGTTTGGGATTTTGTAATATAATACATTACATAATTTGCTCAAATCCAGAAAGTGTGTAAGAAAGTGATAATTCTCAGTAGTGAATGGAGCTGGGCAAATGATCCAAGAGAGTGATAAAGAAATAGCAAAGAGATTAAATGAAAAGTTGCCCTGCATTGGTCTCATTTTTCCAAGCTCTGCAGGTTTTCTAATCTATTAAATAAATGTGAAGTTGAGAAAAACACATTGCTGCCAGTACCTCTGTTACCTCTATTCTTCCTCTGGCTGAGGGGCAGCAAAACCACCCAAAATGCTGCACAGTGCCCTCAGTACTCCCAAGGCAAGGCAGTAGTTGTGCCACTAAACAGCTCTGGAGAGCTTGTGTAACACCTATTCTTTGTCAAGCCCTTTGCCAAGCCCTGCTGAAGGTCTAAGAGGAGAATATGTTGCAGACTGCACAATGTACCTGTCTTCCTGGCTGATCAACACAAATTGTTTCCCAAAAGTGTACCTACATAAGTTTACCTCAGAAAGGACATGCATACCGTAGAATACTTTTAATTTCTAAGAGAATAAATATACAGTAGAAGCAAGTCTGCAGTGAAGCCAGCAAGCATGAAGTTGTATTCTTGAGCCAAAAGGCAAAGTGGATCTGTGAAGACACTTGTGGTTGTAAGTCCAAGAGAGGGCACAGTCTGAACCTGAGGCTCTACAGTGTGCAGTGACACGGAGCCAGCTCTGCAGCCCAGTTGACTTCTGTGCCAGCAGTTGACTTCAGTGGAGCTAGGCCAGCTTATATCAGCTAAAGATCTAGCTAAGAGATTGTATTTATTTCAGCAACTGGTATCAAACATGGGTTTTTTTCTGATCTGTCACTGAACTTTCTCATTTTACACATAGCACCAATGACCACTTTGCTATCACCTCTAGGTGAAGCTGATGTATGACTGATGACTGGTGGCACCTTTTATTGTTGCTCCTACTATATCAGCCAGGAGCAGTAGCTGACTGTAACCCACTGCTGAACACTGTAACTCATCATCTCTGAGGCAGAGTTTACACTGACAAGCAGCCATCACCTAAATTTGGGAACATGGTCAAGACTGAAGATAAGATTTTATATTTTCTTTGGGGAATATATTTTATTCCTCACCTCTTTCAGCTATTTGGTGGAAATAAGAAAAGATGTCAAGTCAGTAATAAAAGACAAATAGTATTACTGAACACATACTTATTCATGGTAATATTATGCCATTTATTTTAAAAACCAGGGAACTCATTTATAGTTGATTCAGATAGGAACTAAGGACTGAGTCAGCCTTCATTAAAATGAGTAGGAGTATTTCTACGAACTTCACTGGACGCTGCAGCTGGTTATTAGGTGGTATAAATGGTCCTTCTGAAAGATTTGAGAGAAAATGGTTCAAAATCCTCTCACTGCATGTTCTTAACAACTTACCTACTACTTTAATGCAATGGGTCAATGCATCAAAGGAAGGCATTTTTGTGAAAGAATGAACAGTCTGAATTTAAGGATTGCAGGGTATTACATGAATTAAGTGGAAAATTACTGTAGTAATCACAGTGGTCTGAAATGAAACCTGGTGAGAAGCCTCACACTATTTCTCATTCTTAATATAGACTCGTTATTCAGTGCTGGTGAAACCATTCCTCATCTCCATTACATTAACTGGGAAACAGTGACACTGGTAGATAATAATTTACTTCAGGATACAAAGTTTGCAGAAAGTTATGAAGATTTGCAAGACAATATTTTATTCTGTGACAAAGACATTGTATTTAGCTGCACCGATTTACTCCATTACTCTTTACTGCATTAGTTTCTGGACCAAGGTCAGCAGTGCTCCACAAGGCTGTCTTTCTACCTTTGTGCCACTTGCATTGCTCACTCATTTCGAGGCTTCTGGTGGTGCTCAGAAATGCTCAGAAATTGCCTTTTACCTCTCCATTGTACTTGTTCATAGGCTACTCCTAGGGAATGAAACATATATCAATGTCGTGTGTCATGTGGAGTTAAAAACTCATATAGAAGACCCTTATATCAAGAGATTTACAGCTGAGAAGGCTCAAGAAAAATAAATGTTTCTAGGGCATGATTCATCCCTTCCTAATATACTTGTTGAAGATAGGCATTCAAAGTTCCTATTTCTTTCCACTGACCAGGGAAGCGGAGGCGACTAATTCACATTGAACTATTGCAGAAGTCTAAAGTTAAGTAAGATGAAGTTACACCTTTCTGCATCTATCACTTTCAAGACATGCTCACTGAAGCCAGAAGATGAATGGTGAGTTCCTTCTTTAAATTAAAAGTTAATTGTTCAAGCAAGACAAAGTTTCATTACCACTGAGTGAACTGAAAGAGACATTTGCTTCTGAACTGTGTGTTTATGCCTCAAGAGGTTTTCTCATGCTTTGTACCTAACAGATAATGTCTCAACTGAACTTAGCACTGTGCTCATTGTGCATCTTTCCTGTGTGTTTTTAACAGCTGAGATCCTTCTGATGATCCTCAGAGAAAGGTCCAGTTGCTAATACCAGAAATACAGCAGTTTTCCTCTCCTTTCCTATTTTTAGGATACACTTAGGCTAGTATATTTGTCTTATTGTCAAAAAAACTTCACCCTATGAGCTAATAAACCCAAAGAAACTGGAAGAAGATAATACTGAAGTGGTTTTGGAACTGTATCAGAATCTGACACAACTAAGCTCAGACTAATAGGTTGTTCCTTATGCTCATTGCACTTGTAAAAAAAAGCATTCATTCATTGTTCAGGTGTATCTTCCTGCACTGAACTTTGGCAGCCTTTCTGACATTCTTACATATGTACATGTACACATGCTCATGCTCATACCATGTGTATGAGAAACTGCTGGCACCACCATCAGCTGCCCTGGTGCTGTAGTTGCTGTAGTCAGAGTTGTGGCTTTCTTTTCCCCTCTGCCTTATTGATGTTCTCAATTACAACACTGTAAGACCTCAAATCTTTTTGTCCCAGCCTTCTGCTGTGGAAAGCTGGGACAAAGCAACTTATTTGCTATTAAGGCTCTAATAATGTGTTACTGCTTTGTTTCCTGATCTCTGTGTTGCACCTGCAAATAATAATAAAACCCACATAAAAAAGCCTAAAAATAAATTTTAAAGAAATAATCAATAAGAAATAATAAGGTTTGGTAAGTGTAATTCTCACAATTTAACAGATTGTTTTAGGTAGTGCAGATGTGTGATATAGTTTGATCTAATCTGGCCATTGGGACAGTAAAGGTTAAAAAAAAAAAAAAAAAAAAAGAGCAGTCAGAGAATGCAAGTACCTGGCCAGACACATCTGTAAAGAAAATTTGTATCAGACTATTATATTCCTCTCTATATGTCTTTGGTCCTCACATTGTCCTCTATCAAATCAGCCATTTTATCTTGCTATAAAGGAGTAAGGTCCAGTAAGTCTAAATTAGTTAATATATATATATCTATCTTTCATTTTCTGAGGTTTTTTGTTTTGTTTTGTTTTGTTTTTTTTTTTTTTTTTTTTTTCTTCTCCAGCAAAATATGCTGGAGCAGCAGATAAGAATTTCAGGCTGCTCATCAAAATTATTTTTAATTTCTGAGTCCTTCTTAATTTGTTTTAGTAGAGAAAGAAACATAATAGTCTTTTAAAGACTTTCCATGCCCTCTGTGATTACTGTACCCCCATTTCTTCTTGGCATAGTTTGAGACAGTCTCTAGGTACTTAAATTAGAAGAGATTTCAGCTCTTTATTTGGGTATTGCTTATGCTGCTGGTGGCTGCTGGTGTGGATTGACCCAGGTGTTCCTTGTCAAGGCTCTTACCACACTGTTTCCTCACCAAGACCATGCTCTTTCCATATGGCTCCTCAGGATTTTGGGGTATTAGAAATCTGTGTGGAATGATGCTATGAAAATATACTTGAATGTACAAATGGATAAGAAAAAGCTCAATTCAGATTTTATGAGAGTTATCAAAAATCTTTTCATTTGGTTTTGTGGGCTTTTGGGAAGGGGCATTCAGTGAGAAATCAGAAATGTGATAAGTTCCTTACATAAGGCAATCAGCTAAGTTCTGTAGAAATGCTGGGAGTATGTCTAATAATGAAGCTTGATTTTTCTTCTTTGATACAGCTTTTCACTTCCACTATTAATTTGAGGAAAATTGTTAGTTTCACATTGCAATCATCTACATTGATCTGAAACTTAATGAACTATTTCTCCATAGTAAAAATCTCAGGGCAATTGTTTTAAGCATTCATTTACTGAGGGTATCATAAAGAAACAGAACAAGAAATGAAAATTCTCAGAAATAAACAGATGATCAATTACTGTTTATTGATGGCAAATGGGAAAGAATCTGTAAATTGTGTGCAAGTCTTATTTTCAGTGCATCAGAGAGAAAGATGTTTTCGTTATTTTCATGTGCCTTTCCCAAAAGTACTGATTATATGTTCCAAAGGTCACAGAATTAAAAAAATGAATGAGATAGCCTGTGAGATAGGAAGAATTTTAAACCACAAAAATGAGTATTGTTTACAAATGCTTAAGAACACCTACTTCTTTATTTATCTTTCTTTTCTTTGACCTCTGGAATAAAACATGAAAAATAATTTACTTACTTAATTTTCTCCCCCGTGAGATCTGAACTGAAATAATCTCTATGTTTTTAGAAATTCTACCCTGTATTATCCCTTATTTTTATTTTTTAAAATACTTTTTGTGTCGCAAGATAATAAAGCTCAAACAGAATTAGTGGTTTGTTTAACTGCATTATTATTATTGCTATTTGAAAGTCTTGAAAATCATGTTCATGATTTCACATTGCATCTTGAAAATCATGTTCATGTGTTAAATATCTTCTTAAAAGATGTTACTGACTGCTGCTTATGACGTATTTAATAGTAACTACCCAAGATATAATTTCACCCTCTAAAATTATTAGTTTTGAGTAGGATGAACTGTAAGGGAAGACGCTGAAAAAACAAATCCCTTCATTTCTGATCTATCTGGATGAAACTAAGGTCTTTGAAGATGCTTCACAGACAAAATAAAACAAAACAGCCTAAAAACCCAGAAAGAGCCCCCTACCCTTTCTGGAGCAGCTGGAAGGAGGATTGCCTCTCACAGCTTGTCACAGACACTTTGCACATCTCAGGTTTCAGATTCTTGCCTTCCCCTAGGGTCTGAACTGCAAAAGTATTGTAGGTTAAAGTGCTTTTTATCCAGTGCCTAATAAAGAGCGGGGTGAAATCCAAAAATTGTTCCCTGTGAAAGCTGTGTAAAAGCTACAGTGTTGTTTGCAGAGCTTTTTGGAAAATCAAGACCAGCTCAGTACTAGAGACACATTCCACAGTTCACATCTGTGGACTGGCAATTCCTGTTAAAACATACTGAGTAAAAAGAACATGTTTTCCCTATTCTACCAGGTTCTGCTCATGCAACAGACAGCACAATTTAGTCCAACTCTTATCAATTTTCATATCAGTAGATTAGTTCACAGTGAAGAACCTATTTAAGAATTACACTAATACTATGGCAACCTCAAATAATAGATGGAAGATCTGATCAGTCACACAATGCATGGGAATCCTCTTTAAATCAGACACTAATATTTTATTAAAAACTGCAGAAGACCATAAGTGCTCATCCAGATGAAAGAGAAAAAGGAACAAGTATTAAATAATTGATATTTTAATAATCACCTGGGAGCAACTAATTGTTCTTTATCACATACATATAGTACACATCATGTAGAATTCTCTTTAGGGTTGATCTCTGAGTTAAGAGGGTATATAACTGCTAACTACATTGCCTGCTCTTAATATATCCAATTTCTTGAAATAATTGCAGTTTTGGAGACTTCAGTGGAGCTGATCTGCTTTCAAATGCTTTATAGGCATAACAGAGCACATTTTTTCTCCTCTGGTGTTACTTGGTTTGCCCTGCTTGGATATGTAATTATTACTGTTGATAAATTGCAACATTACCAATGCTGAATATTAAGTGAAATCCACAATTCCATTGCCTTCAACAGCTGTGGAGATTAATTTATCAACATGGTGGGTTATGGTAGGTTTTTTTTAATAAAATATTTATATGAAAAGTAGAGATATTATGTACAAAACATATGGACAAAGAACAAATACAGTTCTTAAGTGAAGTTTGAAATGTACTTAGAGCTGTTGTGAAAATATTCTTATGTCATAGCTGATATAGAAACCTACAATGTTCATTTCATAAGTAAAATTCTATGTGCTTAATTATTGAAAAATTATTATTAGCATCAATCTCACACATTAGTATATGTTATGAGTCAAAGGACATGGGACTTGTTACTGATTTTTAAAATAAAATATTTCAGAATATATCATTCTTTGCTCTCTTGCTGTTTTAAAAAAAAAACATTTAAATAAAACCATCACAGAGGACTAATGCTTCTAATTTCTGATTAGCCGTAGTTTTTGAACCACTGTTAACTTTTCTCATTTTTAAAGGGTCTTGTGAAAATCTGGGTCATCGTATCCTCCTCCACCATTAAATTACAAATTTATTTCTCATCAATTGTATGTGTCAATTGTATTGTAGAACTGCTGCTTGACTACTGTAGGCCACAATAATTTGCAAATGTAATTACTGATGAATCCTCTAACTTCAGTGTTTTACCGATTTCCCTTAAACCTGGCTTTCAAAAGTGCCACAGGAAAACATCAGAGAAAAAAGAAAAATTAAAAAAAGGTAATGAAAATTTTCCCAATTTTCAGTCATAGAAAACATCGTTCTGTGAAACTGTTACTAATAAGGCCTCCTTTCCAGTACATTTTTATCTTGTTATGTAAACTTCTGTAAGTTCAATTTTGTATCTCAGTCCCTCTGTGCTTGGCATGTTAACAAAATGTAGATCCTGGGATATCTCAAGTAGCAGTGAGCTCATGCTGTACTTCATATGCTTTAGATGCTTTGCATACAGCCTGAACCTTCTATTTTCATAAGGCTTTTAAGAACTTAGTGTCTTTGAAGGTTTTTCTTTTTTGTTATCATTAGCTGAAGTTCCCAATAGACTTTACATGGCTCAGAGAGCAGGAGGCAACCAAGTGTTCAGAGGATTATGATTGTTCCGTAGGAAGCCAGGCTAAGAGCCAAATGGACCTCTGTGATGGTGATTCTGCATTCCTTCTTTTCTTCCCTTCTTCAGTAACCTGTACATCAAAATTATTATGTAAGCCCTAAACCAAGGGCAGCACCCTCTCTGACTGCCCTGGGGACAGGGCAGAAGTGAGATCTATGTCAGCAGACAATACTCACCCTCTTCTCTTCCTTTGCTAGTCCTGTGATCACAACAGGTTAATTTTGTGAGATTTCATGTCAGCTTCCCTGCCTGGGGTACAGAGAGACAATTTATCATTCATGTGTATGGGAGAAGGTCAAAGCCATTAAATCTATTATTGTCTTCACCACTGCTGCTTCAGAAAAAGACCCAGTTCTGGTTTTGTAGCTGTCTCCTATTAATGACAGCACAGTCACAGGGTGCTGAGTACTTAGCAAGACTCTAAGTGCATCACCGAATAATCTGTCTTGGAAGACAATTATTTATCCTTTAGCTGTCTCTTTCATTACTTAGTATTAGCAGAGAGAAAAAATAGTTTATAATTAACCAGGTCTTCCAAAATATCCACTACATAAACCAGTCTTGTTAAGGAGTTTGTATTTTCATTGCTTGCTATTAACATTTTTTCCCTCTTCCTTCATACTTGACAACTCTATTTCATATATTTTCTTATTAAGGAGTACACCAAAGCTGCACATAAATAATTAACATATAATTTTAATAATTCAATATAAACTTTTAGAATTTATGCAGCTATTTCCCAGTGCAACACACACTTGTGTATTGCACAAAATTAGGAAAATTTAATATTCTGGTGTTTACTTGAGGAAGGACTTCTGGTATTTTTTATCTGTTAGAGCTGAAAAACTACGAAAGCTTGGAGATGTTATAATTGTAGTAAGCTAATCTTACTGTTATCATGTTCCATCACAGGAGTTTCAGAAGCACTGCATTAATTATAATTAGCAAATAGAAGATACACTTAAATCAGAAGAGCTTAAAAAAATTGGTGAACTGGTGTCAGTGAGATGTGGTTACGAAGAGAATGCTGACACTGGGTTTTCAGCTGTAAGTTTGGTTAGACTCAGATGGAGAAATGAGAATGAAACAGTGCCCAGGTGAGTCTCTGGGATACTTTGCACCTTTGGGGTAGGATTTGATATTGCAGCTACTGTGTTGTCAGGAATGATCTATATTTAGTTTATATGAGCCTGGGTTCTTGGACATTCTTAAGTAGCCAGGAAAGCTGATGTGCTCCCCTTTGACTTATTTCACCATAAGTAACAGATTACATGAGCCCAGTCTGTGCTGATCAACAGCAGTGGGGTTGGGAAGGAATTCCAACAAGTTCAGGCTGGTGGTGGCTGAGCAGTTTTTCTGCCTTTGCCTTTAAGAAGTGAACCTTGAGGGCTGTGCTGCATGACTTAGGTGAGTGCCAGTCAAGCTGGGTGAACCCTGTACAGAAAGTGCTCAGGTTGACAACATCAAGGTTAAGGCTGTTGGGCAAGGGCCAGGCTTTCAGCAGTGTGTCCAGGGATATAGGCAGGAACAACTTCTTAGGAAAGTGCAAGGGACTCTGATTCTACCCAGACCAGATTTCCCCTCCTTTTGCCCCTAAGAATCCAAAACTAGGCCAATAGCTGTGGACTGACTACAAATTAGAATTGCCTGAATGTGACACACAGTATTTCTCAACACCCATCCACTGGACACAGGAATAAGACTTCAGGGAAAGTACATGATTAGGGGCGTAAGGTGTGTGATTACAGGTAGTCTGAAGAGATGCTGAACTTCAGTGTCAGTGTCAGCCTTTGCTAGTGTGCCCAAAGTAAAAGCTTCCAGTTTGTCTATAGTATTTTATATGCAGTTGGAGAGCATAGGAATATGGTCATTTACAATAATGATAATAATAAAGCCTCACTTCATCTATTACAAAAAATTGGATTAATGAAACCTGAATGTTAATTGGTTGAGAGACACTCCAAATCTGTAATGACTACAGCAATCAAATGAGACTTAATTGTCCACTTTTATTGTATCATCTCTCAGGCAGCAAGCCTGAAGGCACCAGGAATAGCAAATGGAACCATAAAAATAATAAATATTTTACTCTGAATTTTCCACATCTAGCTTGCTTCAAAATTGAAAATCTAACATTTCATGTATTATGTAAAACAATTTTATTTGTTTCATTTTAACACTGAAGAACAATATATGTAGCTGTGATCTTTCAGCACTTCCTATTCACTATGTATCTACTCTGCCTGCACACAGGGCATGTCAGTGCAATGTAATTGGTAATGAGGAGAAAAGCATTTCCCCTTTCAGCTGGAACTGAAAACAAACAATTACATAGTGGATGGTGGTAGTACAAGTATCAAATTTTAGATTTTTTGTAACCTGTGAATTTTGTCTTTGTGTTTACTAAGGAGAGAAAACTCTCATGGGTTGCAAAAGTGCTTGAGCTCAACTTCTGGATTTGTGATTCAGCCTAGGTCCCCCTGCTAGGCTTCTCTATTTTGTCTTCATTTATTTCAACAAATAATATGGGATTATTTTTTGTTTCTTAGATCATTTCTTGTTTCCTCTTTCTCAACAATTTTTCAATTGCCTTCACTTGAGTTATTTCCTACCTACTGTCCAATTCCCACTTGTCTTTCTATATATACAGTTGTTGGAACTCTGCAGTTCAACACAGATAAGAAGTAAGATCCTGGGAGATTTTAGGGGTGACCTAACCTAAGGCAGGAAACAGGTTCTTCAGAAGTCTGAGACTTGCAGAATATATGATTTTTGTTATCTTATTGCTTGAGGAATATATGTATTAGGATATGTATATATAAAAAAAAAAAAAAACCCAAAAACAAACAAACAAACAAAAAAAACCAAAACCAAAACAAAAAAACATATCAGAGGAAAAGCTCATCAGTTAGTCTCTCTCAGATAAGAACAATGGCCAAACAAGTTACAGAAAACTTCAATGATTCTGGAGGAGTAGGAAGAATCTGAATATGAGACAAAGAACATCTTGTTTGTCAGATCAGGATTAATGAATCAAGGTGTTTCATATGAGCAGATTGTTTGAAGAAGATAAGATATCCCAAAAGGATCTGGAAAAGTAGATAAATCAACTTACAATCAGAACTTTGGAGCAAATTGTGTAGACACCAACTATATTTTTCTGTGAGAGTTTCACTAAGGATTAGTCTAAAAATTAAGAATGCTTAATTTTGGAACAATGCAAATCATTTGAACTCCATGGACAGAAGGAAAAACCAATGACTAGAGAAATTAGGTGTGCCAGCACTAAAGCAATTGGAATGAGGAAGTCAGCATGTTTTGTACATGTAGTCAGATACAAAGCAAACTGAATAGGTCAATTATTAAAACATATGTGGGGAAAAGAGAGGATGCTTCTTAGTTCTGCTTGTTGAAAGGGCACAAAAGACTGAGTGGAGATTTAGGATTCAGTTTAAAAGGCTGGTAATGAGCAGCTGTGGAGATGAATCTACTGGAGTCAAGAGTTAACGATTTGCATATTACTTGCTAAGGATGTGTTTAGAAGTTTGGAATTTCCTATCATTTTTTTATTTAACCTACTGCAGTTTTTTTCCTGTATGTCAAAAAACTGTCAGAAATAGATAAATAAATAGATAAAAAGCAAGCACCATAATATATGCCCTTGTTTTATGTCTTTTATAATGACAAAGCATTCCAGTGTTGTGCCTTCAGCTTTGAGAAATATTTTTGTTGCAACAAAGCTTACAAATAAATTCAGCTAGATTTTATGGCAGCTTCATCTTCAGTTTCATCCCATCATATCAAATATCTAAGCAAAGTCTATGACAGCAAAGAGATTTCTCTGCAGAAAGATTTTCAAAGTCCTTGCGGACTTCTGTAATATATATTAAACACTTTTTTAAATGACCAATTTTTAGTTTTCTGTCCTTCAAATTTCATTCCAGGCCCAACAATATGTGAATCTCAACTAGAGTTATTTGATAGTCATGACCTTACCATGTGTTCAGAGTAAATCATGGGAACACTACTTGGAATGTAAATGTTGTCCAGCTGGCCAGGCATCTCACCCAGCTTTCCTTTATGGTTTAATTCTTTTCTAAGCTTTGCTTTCAAGTTAATTTATTTCACTACATTTTGTGCAAACAGACATCTTCCTGCTGCTCTTTCCTGGATAGAAAACCAAAAATCTCACTTAGTAATGCTGCTGTTATTAACAACACTGTAATTGTTATTTAATGGCACCAGTAATTAATTCACACATAATCAAGATGTAAAGGACACTGTGAAAACATTTGGGCAAAATAACATTTTATTTTTCAGAAAACATTGCAAAATTTTCAGCTCAGAGTTTTGGAGGCATTCTTCAGATGAGGAGAAAAACAGAAAAAGTTGCCATAAAAATATTTTTTTCCCTCCTTCTGGACCTTCAAAGAATGATTTGATACCTGTTTATTTTGTATCGAAGGGTTCACCAACAACTTATTGCTTCCCTGTACAGTACATGTGGAGGTTTATTTATCCTTTTCTTAGGCAATACACAGTTTTACAGTGAGATTGTGAGCTCCATTTCTCCCCCACAACACTGTTACAATGCCAGTTGCCATTACCTACTAAAAAGAGAAAAACAATTTTTCCTTTGCTGTCAAACCTGGGAGTGAGAGATTTTCTTATGCCACCCATGGATTCCACCAAGTATTTGTATATAATAATGTGCTGGTGCTCTTGTACTTTCCCTATAAAGGTTTTCAGACTGTAAAAGAATTCTTCAGCTCACAATAAAACAGAACTAGTATCAGGATGAGAAGGCAGTACCTGAAAGAAGTAGGTAATAAAGTGTATGCAGCTGTATAGCTAACGGAACTGCTAGGTAGATATTTTTCTTGACGTCTTCAGTGTGATGAGAAGCACAGAAGAGGTTTGAATAATTATACTTACTGCAAGGAGATAGAAAGCTAAGTTTGGTTTAATTTTGTCTCTCTAAGTACATCCCTGCTTATTAAAAAAAAAACAAACACCACCACAGAGGATGAATGCACCCTACATTATCCAGCTTGTTAGCTTAATCCCTACTCATTTATTCTCAGTCCATGAGACTATCTTTGGAGAACCTGGTATTTTGACTGTTTCATGCTAAGTCTGAAACACAATTGTGTTCATTTCCATTCCGTCTCCAGGAAAACCATGCAGGCCAGCTGATGCATTGCACAGAAATTTCAGCAACATTCTCCTGTGTGGCAGCATTGTCACATCACAAACCAAACTGTGAATTCTCTTTCCTTCTGTTCAGGTCACTCTATTACCTAAGCTAAAACAGATGGAGACCTTTGCATCACTGATCTCTTGTTCTTTATACTGAGAAAATGTTAAGGGATAAGGGAATATTAATTCTTTTCTGATTGAATTAAACAAGTACTTTTTATGAAGAACTAATGCAAGTGAGACTGGCATATCTGGAAAAGGATATTTACAGCATTATTATTTTTTTATTAAATTCAAGCATAGAAGATTCCATGTAACAAGCATTAAGAAGCCCTAGTGATTCATTAGAAAAACAATTTTTGGAATTCATTTAAGTTTCTCATCTCTTGTGCACTAGCCTAGAGTGTACAAAATGTAAAACAACATTGCCCCCCTCAGATAATCCTGACAGTATTAAAACTCTTGCAGAAACAGAGAATTGTTCAAGTAATTTTTTAATACAGTCACTACTAAATTCTAGCAGCCATGCACTGAGAAGATGGAATAAGCAGAAATGGCAGAATATGTATAAAATTTTATCTGTATAAATGCTGCAGTGTTGCTGGATAAAAAGGGGTAGTAATTTCTTAAAAATTCATATCGAGGGTTGATAACAGTATTAATTTATTTTTTGTCCAGCTTCCAGTGGATATGATGTTTGTACTTTGCTTTGTCTCCTAAATTCCTTTGATCAGCCTTGTTTACTCCTTTATTGGAGTTCTGAGACTGAGAAAACTGGGTCTGTTCAGCCTTGAGAAGAGAAGACTTAGGAGAGGCCTTGTTGAAAAGTTTCAGTACTTAAAGGGAACCTACAAAGAAGATTGATACTCCCTACTTACAAGGAGTCACATGAACAAGACAAGGGTTAATGGGCAGAAGTTGCTCCTGGGGAGATTCTGGTTGAACACAAGTGGAAAAATTTTCACCATGAGGACAGTCAGATGTTGGAATTGTCTCCCAGGGGAAGTGGCAGGTTACCTCACTTTAGAAAGTTCTAGGGTGCTGCGGCACATCATATAAACAATATTATTAGCAGGGGTGGACCAGACGATCCTTGAGGTCCCTTCCAACCTTTCTATGATTCTATGATTCTGAGGAATGAGTCCAACCAGCAGTCTTACATTTCTGCCATCATATAGAGAGGGCTTTCACTTAAGTCACTTCCCAGTGCTTAAGCCAACCTTTTTTCTCTATTTCACATTTACTCTCACTGGTCATCTTCTCAACATGAGATAAACTGTTAATCTAGATAAACTAAGTATCTCCATTCATTTCCACTCACCTACATTAATTTACATCCTACACAAAGCTGTGCTCTGGCCAGCATTCACCAGCCTGGTGAGAAACATCTTCCTTGTGTAAGGAGACTGTCACCTCCTTTCTCTGTTTCTGGTGTTCTCTTGTTCAGTACTGAAAGCTACTGATCTATTATAGTTTATTCTTTTCCAAGCCTGTCTGTTACAGTAAATATGATGCATGATTACTCTGCTTTGTTTTTTCCAGGCACTGATCTCATTATGAAAATGACAAGCTGTGGCTTCATGATGACATTATTAAATGAGAAGATAATGGCAAGAGCAGTTAGTCATGTCACACTGTAAAGAGAGGAGAGGAAAAGTTGTGCTTAGCAGTGACTATGAACGATTAAATATTTACCGTATCATGAGCAAGAGAACAATATTTATGGTGCTGGGATTTATTGCTTAAAGTAGAAAAAAAAAATTGCTATAACCAAAGTATTGTCCTGCCAAAGGACTTGTATTGCTTTACTCATTAAATAAATGTAGCATTTTAAATTATCTCATATTGGAATGTAAAAATAAAATAATCTTGCTTCAATCACAAGAATAATTACAATCCCAGGAAAAAAATTCTCTTTTCAAGCACTATATTTGTTCTATGATACATTATCCTGTCACTGGAGGCAGCACTTTTTCAGTTCTAATCTGGTCAGAAATGTGTTGATTTGAAAAGAACCATCCTTACTATAAAGAAGGAGAATGGCAGGAATTCAAATAATGGTGAAATGATATGACTTTAGCCAAAAAGTCAAAGCAATGCTGGTGTCAGAGTACATTCAAAATAATAAAAATGGGTTTAATTTTAAGTGGACAAATAAGAAAAATCTCATGTATGAAATCCATGAAAAAATAAATACACGTGTATTATACCCTTTTTGTTTGCAACTTTTCAGAAACAAACATCTTAGTTGTTAAAAGGGATTATATAATATTTAAAATGACCACCCATCAAAGCAAACCAAGGCACGTTTCTTAGCTGTATCCTTCAAGTTCCCTTGTATCTATACACTAGGAAGAAAAGAAACAGCATTGCTACAGAGAACTTTGAAAACAGAAACCATGAACAGTTATTGTTGAACAAATTTCAGCTCTCCCAAATAGAGGTAACTTCTCTTGATATATCCAATCCAAATGACCTTTTCACCTGCAAGATTTGTAGTTTTGAGCCAGGATCTGCTTCACAGAAAGAAAATGTGCTCATCAGAGTAGCTTTGCTGTGCTCCAGATAGGAGTTAACACATTGCTGACATGCATGATCCGTGTCGATAAATATTTAGGGGTAGTTTCAGCACCTGCAACACCTTCTTCCTTTTCTTTCTTTTTTTTTTCTTTCCTCTTCTTTTTACTTTTTTCTTTTTTTTCCTTTTTCTTTTTTTTTCTCTTTTTTCTTTTCTTTCTTCTTTTTTTCTTTTTTTTTTTTTTTTTTTTTTTGGATGGTATGTTAATGATGATTAGATGCCAGGAGTTTTCCAGCTCTATGCTGCAATGAGGCCCTTCCCAACATGAACAGCAGAAGTGATGGGCACATAGCAGCTCTAATGCCACACAGTGAACAGACAGGATTTCTTGCTGTAGTGATCACCCCTGTTCCTGAGGTCAGAGCCCCACAGACCCCATGTAATCTGTGCTGGAAGACTCTGCAGAATGTGCAGCAGGCAAGGCAGAGCTGGAATCATCAGCGATTCAAAGCTGGAAGAAAGCTCAGCAGCCCAGCCAGGCTCTTCTCTGTGCACAAGACAGGACCAGTTAACCTGCCCGTTCCCATCCCCCCTTCACTGGCTAGCTGAAATATTTTTTCAAACAGCTCAAACTTCAAATGAAAATGATCTAACAATACGCATAACAACCCTGTCTGTGCTTAACTGTTTACAGTGTTCAAAACCTTTTTCTGTATTCTTAAGTTAATTCTCCTTTGTCCTCATTTAAACCTGTTAATTCTTGCCCTGCTGGCAGCAGATATTTAGGATAGTTTGCTATCTTCACCTGTAATATCACTTCTACATATTTCAATAATCATTTTGTATAGATATACAATACAAAATTACTTTTTTTTCTTTTTTTTCCTCTACATTAAATAATACTGCTTCAACCACAATTTATGAGGAATCTTATGAGAAGCAGCTGAGGGATGTGTAGGTAGTTTAGCCTGTAGAAAAGGAGACTGAGGGGAGAAGTTACTGCTCCCTGAAACTGCCTGAAAGGAGGTTGTAGTGAGGTGGATGTTGGTCTCTTCTCCCAATAAGTAAAAGGACAAGAGGAAATGGCCTCCAATTGGTTTTAGATTGAATACTAAGTAAAATTTCTTCATCAGAAGGGTTGTCAGCAACGGGAACAGGATGCCAAGGGAAGCTGTGGACTCAGGATCCTTGGAGGTATTGAAAAGATGTCTAGATGTCACACTTGGGGACACTGTTTAGTTCTGGACTTGGCAGTGTTAGGTTAACAGTTGGACTTGATTCCCATAAGCATCTTTGACAGCCCAGATGATTCTACCATTCTATGACTTGTTCATGGGTCATATATCCCAGACCTTGAAACATTGACTTTGTTCTCCTCAATAGAATAGAATAGTAAAGAATACTTTATCTGAGTAGTATACTCCTGAATTATATGCCCCAAATTAAGCACAGCACTCTGGCTAAACAAAGCAGGAATTTCATTTTATGTGACAGTGCTGTTTCTTTTGCAATGGCAAACCTATTAAATTTCTCTCCAGTTTGGGTTAAACTCTTATATGCCAACCTGATATTACAGAACTTCTAACTCAATAATGATTTCACATCCTGCATTTCTGCTGTTGTTCATTCTTCTCAAAGTATAGAACTTTGTTTTGAATTGTATCTTGGTTTTCCAAGCTATTTCTTCATTTTTCAGTCATCTTAATTGTCTATCAACATACTTGCAGTCCCCCTACACTAGAAAATGTTTGAAATTTGATATACTCACTCTCTGTTCTATTATCCAAGTCATTAATGAAAATATTTAATAGTATACAATCCATAACAGTACAGTGGGGAACATCATTCCATATGTTTTCCATTTTGTCTGCACACTGATTATTCTTCACCCTCTACTGTTATCTGACCCATTTCACCTTGGATTAGTTCAGTCAGTGACTTCCTATCTTGCTCATGTTATATGTGACATGATCTCTGACACCTTCTGCTTCAGCGGACTCAAAAATATATTTATGACTGTAACAGGAAGTCTTCTTCAGATAGGAGTGTTCTTGCTTTGCTGAGGAAAATACAGAAGACTCACAAACTATGACTTTATATGAAAAATGAACTACAAGGCTTCTGCATATCTTAGTCTGTGACACAGACATAAGATACTGTTGTTACTGAAGCATTAAAGAGAGCAGAGGCATGTCACACAGGAATTCAACATCAGCATTACAGTCATCTGCGTCATCATGTAGAATGAGATTTCAAGCACACCCAAAGTTTTGTGCACTGAGAAGTGTTCATCAGATATTGACAGCTTGCACTTCTTTGCATTTTGCACACTGGAGATACCTGTTCCTTGACATGGAGGCCTAAAAATGGCTACTACCATTAGATCACTGTCTTAGTTAAGACCTTGTTATTCCTCTCATCCACAATTTATCTATTAGTCAGTAAAAGAATGAAAAATCAGTGCAATATGGATTAGCAAATAAGTTCAAGGGGAAAAAAAAAGCCTGCATATTTACATGCACATCATTTTAAATGCTACTGATATAGGCAACATTATTTTCTAGGATTTTAATTTTTGCATTGGTGTGTTTGCAATAGTGAGGTATTGTTAAGATCTTCTTCCCCAATGTTAGATATTTTTAAGAAGAGAAATAAGCTTTAAAATGTAAAGAAAAAAAGGAAAGCCATAAAGAAAATGAAACAAAGAAAATCACATAATTAACAGCATAAGTGCTTGTAGTTCTGTGTAAAGAAACTTTAACAAAACATTTTTTTTATGATGCTTGTGCCATGTTTAGATCAGGTGGACTATTTTACAAATGAATTTTGTTAAAGTTACAAAACCAAAGGCAGAAATTCAGGTCATCCATTGTCTAGTGCACATATATGGCTACCCAAATAAAAGCATAAGTGAGAGTTGTTGTAGGATGTCAAAGCAACAGTCTGAACCTTTCTAGCAGTAAAAACACCACTACACAGAAATGCATAGTTCTGACAGTATAGATGAAAGACAATAGTAAAGGATACTTTAGTTTTCCTCAATAGGGCTTTAGAAGTGTGGTTACCCAACAGTGGGCATTACCTCCTTGTAAAGAAGGCTACAGAAAGCAAGATGGTTAATCCTTAAAGACTTAACATTTTTTCAAGGCTCTGAAGTCCTCCCAGTTAAGGTAAGAATGGAGCTGAACACAAATTTAGCACATTATCTGCCAGAATACCTCAATACTTGAACAGGACTTAGAAAAGAGAAAAATGTGAATACTGCAACAAAGAATAGATTAAATTGGGATTTTTCTCTTAGATATAAAATTTGCACTCACTACTGTAATGAGCAGTGCTGACATTGTAATTGTGATTTGTAATAGAAAGAATGTTTACCAGAAAGTTCCATTCTGAAACACTAAAACAATTCAACATAAACTCAGGATGATTTTAAGTACCAGATACAGAATTCTGTTTTACATTTACTGGCTTTAGATAACTTGCATCAAATAACTTTGAGGTGACTCTGACCTCTTCACATTCTTCTTCATCAAGTCTTGGAACAGGAGGGGTCTGGAGTGCTGAAAAGAGGAAAAAGCTCCAGTACTGTAAACAGGGAGGTAGAAGCATCATGGTCTCGACCATCAATACTGAGCAGAATGTCATTACTGCTAAAATCCAGTTCAGTTAACGAACTAATTAAAAAAGAGTGGTGCACAAATATTTTAAAAATTAATGTGATACATCTTAAGTTAGCTTTAAAAAAAGGAATATTTTGAATGCTTACATTCTGTATTTAAACTGAGGTTGATAACTATTTTCACTGAGAACACAGAATCTACCTAAAGCAGTACAAAAGGAAAGGCAACTGCTATGTCTTAACATGCTACTACTCTAAGCTGGGTCTTTATCAGTGTCTTTTAGAGACTTGGCCTTGGCTTCATGTATTCTACACTGTATTGCAGACCTGGAATAAAATCTAAAATTGCTGCTGACAAAGTTTGTAGAAGACAAGAGTAATGAGAATGGTAAATAGTAAGCAGGGTATCTTACAGAAAGAAATCAATTACAGTTATTACTTGATAAATCAGGCTTCAAGGAATTAATTTGGGCTTTAATAAAATCAGCTGTAGAATTACCCATTTAGGAAGGAAGAGTACAGAACCTGATTACAACATGAGGAGCTCTATTTAAAAATGCCTTTGAAAAAGGAGTACTGAAAATATAGTGATAATCAGCAGAACATCGGCTCCAGTAAAATTATTTGGCCAACAGGCTAATGAAACCTTGGTTTGGTATATAGCAGTTTATAAAAAAAATGGTACAAGAAGTAATCCAATCACCTTTTTAAATATCTACACGTGGAACAGAAACCTGAATACAATGGAAATAATGCTGTTTCACAGACATGTGTAAGAAGATACCAATGCTTGATACAAAAGCTAAAGGAGCCTACTCAGTAAGTAAAGCACACATTGTTAACAACAAAGGTCATTAATCATTAGCACAGTTTAATGAGACCTGTCGTAGACAGCTTCTCCATCACCAGAATTTTTAAAATCACTGGCTGCTGCTCTTGTTTCTGCTGTGAGCAGAAGTTAATCAGGAAAATTAAACTCCTTATTGAATGGGAGCATTCAGTTTCCAGTGGTCTTTTCTGTCATTGGCACATAAAATATATAAGGCAAATTCATAAGTGCAAAACAGTCTGTCATTATGCCTTAGACCTTCATTTTCATACCAACTTTGAGAACTCTGTACTCCGCTGTGCAAAAAGGCAACAATTATGTATTAAGCTCATAGAGCTGAACAGTAAAAAATTATTTTACTTTGGTTTTGTTTTCTTCTCATATTCTGTTGGTTTAACACAAACATGACTAACTAAAATGTCTCTGTTCTTAATGGGAAATTCTATCTTCCTGTGGAAATGCTAGACATTTCAATTATAGCCTTTGCTCTTAAATTTATAAATAATTATACAGGCTTGAGACAAATAGTCACAATGAGCCTTTGGAAGCATACTTACTGATGTTGTAGTCAGGGCTGTGAAAAAGAGCATAGTTCCTTCAAGGTTTTTTACATAAAGGATGAGCAGCTCATAAAAATTTCCATGTATTGTCTTTCCTTTGCAAATATCTGGGATCTTTCTTGCTAATAATATTAATATTGTATTAAACTAGATTATAATCCTGTTGTCTGATAGCTAGTTATCTATGGTTGTAGTCTATAGTAAGAGATACTAGAGCTATATTTCATCTGAGGCAACAATAAGAATTAGGATAAAGTACTGAGGAGAATTGCACTATCAGCAGCACCACCCACTCATGAGCATATTTTTTAGAAACTTTAAAAAAAAATCTTTGCTCTCTCAGAAAGTTATTTTGTAGGGTAGACAGATTCCAAACCTGTGCTGCTGATTATTGTTGTTATGTCTAGGAGATATTTTCATTCTATCTATGGAATTTATATGTCTCTTCTAATTAAAACAAGTTGCTAATGTGATGCCATGAGAAGAAGAGAATTCATATGGTTAGTCTTCCAGAAAAGAAAGGAATGAACCAGTCCTTGGAAGCTTTCTTTCTTGGTCTATGATGCCAGTAATGGAAAAATCCTGTGCAAGAACAACTTGCATCATTTAGTAATTGCCCTGTGCTAGTTCTAGCTCAAGTCTCAAAGTAAGCAAAATAGGTTGTAGAACTTGATTGCTGGGTCTCTGAATGCATTACAAATACAGGCTGTTATCATCCAGAGTATGTATCACACAGGTATCACCAGAGTGTACTAGCTGGTTCTATTGGGTTACCTTTGTTATCATTTAAAGCATGCAACTTGTTCTAGACAGTAGAGGATATTTTAGAGTGTATTAGAAAGTTAATGCTAGATGTTTTTTAGTAAATTGTCAATTTATAAAACCTTTTATGAAAGAAAAAGACAGCTACCATGCTAACAGATAAATACTTGTGCAGTCTGTCAGGAGCTTTCTGAATATATGTAAATATATGATAATTATCCAGTGTTCATGGTACAATATTTTCAAGAGGCAGTAAAGAATTTTTTCATCTGATTAAGTAGTGAATATGCAATAGTAAAAGGTCAATTCAATGTGAGTCTGTCAGATGATATTCTAATAGCACCACACTGATTTAAGTGGGTAGGCATCATTTTAAGTAGAAACTCATTTTCTCGGTCATCATCTTCTGTAATGTCTCACAACACAACAGACATATTTAGGGAGTAGAAAGAAATGTAAGACATGATTTCAAAGCAGTTTTCATTTCAGACATAGTGAAATACTGAGAAAAGTCTCATCAGACAATTTCAATCTTTGTACTGAAAGCCTGAGTGACCTTGGAATAGCACAGGGTGAAGTGTACATAACAAAGGGCTATATGGCGAAATGAACCTTTTCTGAGTTTGGATTTTGCAGTTAAATAGTATTATTTCCATTTTGTCAGGAAGGAAGCTTAGGCAAGTAAATAACATAACAGCATTCACCAAGTGACTCAGCAAGACTAAAAAAACAATGGTAAATCTTGACTTCCAAACACCTGCTTAGGATGGCATTTTCTGGTTTTTCAGTGTCTCTTGTCCTTTATCAGCAGCATGCACAGGAAGTGCCTTGTGTCTGCCTGCCTGAAAGGAATATTTTCTGTAGTGTAGCTTTTGCATAGTTAATAGCTGTAGATTTAAACCAAGGACTACATGAATAAAAGTTATACTTACATTAACCTCCTCTATCATCCTTTAAAAGGCTGGTGGTGATCCCAGTGTCCAAGGTTTATATTTTCTTCCTTTATTTTTAACTCATGTTACACCAAGTTTCAGCTCTTGCTCTACTCTGTTTCTTTCTCCATCCTATTTCCCCATTACCACTACTCAACCCCTTCTGATTCCTATTGTCAAATTATGAAAATGGCTCTGAGACTGCATCCAAGAGCTTCAGGAAGTCCTTCCAGTCTCCTCTATCAGTGGATACATTTGCAAGAGTTGTCCTCCAGGAACTGCTTGGCCTAACTTTGCAGCTGTACCCCTATCTCTATGTATCCAGCTCCTTTGGAGTCTGTTCTTGCCTCTAAAATTCTAGCCAGATAGTTCCTACAGTGAGATATATACTGGAAAGTCATTGTTGATATCAGCAGTTCTCACAGGGAAGGGCTTAAACATGTTACTGCTGTCTTCTGGAATCAGAGTGCTAATAAAAAAGCACATTTTACACATGATGCTCAAAGTGCATATAAGAGAGTTACAGCAAAGTGCTGTGCAGCTGAGCTCCCTGTATATGTGCAGTGCAGTAGTGCAGTTTTAATGAGAAACTTCCTGAGAGTTATTACTGAGAAGCAAAGTATTGCTATGCAGCTTTATTGCCAGATCATTGAATTCATCTTCTCTCCCTTGGCCTGACTTAAGCACACAGTAGAAAAATAAAATAAAAAAAAAACTTCTTATTACAAAAATGTCTTTGAAATGGCTTTCTCATCTTGAAGGTTTGCTCATTTAACTCTTTTGATCTATTTCGTACACCTGCCTGATTTTGGGAGTCCACATGCATGCATTTATCCCACCTGCATAGGATTTTTTCCTCCTATATTCTGCCAGCACAGCACACGCTGGCTGGTTGACAGCTCTGTTTTGGTTACTGCAGTATGTGATTTGCTCTGGCCATTCTGCAGTATGAAGGAAAATTTAAGAGCAGAACAGCATCACAAGGATAACTGCTGGGGTAGTTTCTCCAACAATTTACAGTTAAGCACTCAGGCTTTGTTTCTTAAGATGCTGTCACACAGTAGAAATTGGCATCTTTGTCTGCAGTGGCAACTGGCAAGGGATGAAGGGGAGGCTGGCTGGAGATGCAGCTGATGAAGAGCCCAGAATGAAAAAAATAAAATACAGTAAAATTGATAGGAAAAGAAGCGTGCAGGTGCTGCCATTTTGATTAATGAAGTAAAAGCTGTTAGAGATGCTCTAGTTAAAAATTGCTGAACAGTCCCCAGCAAATAACACACTCAGCAACCTAGCAGGTCCAGTGTGAGTGTAACAGCATCGCGTCTTTTATGTTGGCCTGCAGAAAAGGAATTGCAGGGTAAAAGGGCAATAAACAGACAATGTTTCTCTCCTCAGGTTATTGGTCACTGACCTCACTCTCTAATTCATTCCTTCACCTTGGGATAGGGCTTGGGCAACTATCAGTGTCTATATTTAGCAGTGCTGGTGTTGTCTCCTCCTAAAGATTCCACATAGATACTCTGAATTCCTGTCCTCCTGACTAATTGGTTGTTCTGGAGCAAGATATGCAACTGCAGTGTTTCAATCTCCCCCACACTATTATCATTACCACAGTTTATTGGAATGTACATAACTTTCATAGAGATACTGTGGCAAATCATTAATTAATATTTGGACAAAACTCTAGTGGTGTCCAGTGTTATCTATTTGACCTTCCAACTGAAATAAGACAGACAAGCAGCTTAAGGAATTCTCTGTGATAAGAATCCTCATCCTGAGCTAAGTTACCCTTTTCATAAGAGCTGCAGCTGTGGTCAGATAATCAACTACCATAATGAAGTACATGGTGATTTATATCAGGAAAGAATCTGGCCTAGGTCATTTGCTTTTGCATATAACTTGCTAAGAAAAAATTGATCCCTTGGGCAACATTTAGTTTGTTTCATATTCCCTAAACACTTACAATAACTCTGCTTTGACAGCAGTCCCCTAAAGTATCCTCAGCTTCTACCCATGATCTCTGTTTACTAGTTCTTAGATTTGAAGCTACAGATGCTTTGACTGTTGAGCTAATAGATGTCTGTAACATTTCCATATGATCGAGGATTTTCATTGATCTGAAATTTTTTCCTCACTAGAGGAGCTCTATAGAGCTACCATTTTCAATGAAATTTATGGGAACCTACTAATTTTGGGCTGTAGACCTCAAAAATTTGTTTGAAATTGGTTCAAAAATCCTTGGGAACTGACAGATGCATTGGCAAGACACAGAAAGACAAGTGCTTGGGAACATCAGTCTCGTAATATTTCCTGGCATATCATGGGAAAGGAAAGAAAATTCTCATTTTTCTGAAAACTAGTGTTTATCAACAGCACTGATAAAGTTTCCTTTATGTAAGTCTTAATAAAACAGTCTGACTTAGCCCCTTTCCTGACCTAGACATTGCAATCTGAATTACAGGTTTCTTGTACATCCAGTAGGTCTCTGATTAATACCAAAGCATTACTGCAAAACAGGAAAATGTACTTAACACATTCAATAGGGAAAATAATTTCTAACAGAAACTTTCTGTTCTTTATTCATCACATAAAAGCAAAGAAGATTCTAACATTTTTTATTTTTCTCTTCCCAGGTCACCTTTGTATTTACATCCATAAATTATTAAAAATGCTATGATACAGCTAATAATCCTTAGAGAATTCATGCACCATTGGAGAAGATACTCCCCCACAGAAATCAAGTCCTTGGAATGGCAGATACATTTGCTAATGAGATATAAGGAAAACTAAAGTATTTCTCCAGTATCTGAACAATTAGGTTGGCTGAACTGCCTAGATTAGATCCATATGGGAGTTAGCACAACACCCAAAAGACAACAAAAAAGGGAAACTGTCCATAAACACAAACCACAAACTAGAGCAGCTTATACTTCTTCCAAAACAAGATGCTCAGCTCAGAGTATGATAGCAGATAAACTAAGGGGTCGATCCTGTGATGTACTGAATATTTCAAAGTGCTAATATTCCGAGGACTCTGGAGAAAATACAGTTGACCTCTATGGGTGACTATGAAAAATGGCAGTACTGGGAATTCTCTGCTTCCAAATGAATTACTCTGACACTCTGATTTGACTGATCAGAAAATCCTCTGCCATTACAGAAATACAGGCTAATTCGGCTTATTCCTCTGCTGGGGAAAAGGACCCTCACAACTTCTATTCAACTTAGAAATGTACTTCCAGAAGGTAAATGAAAGATGTTTTGAAACAAGCTTTGTTTCAGCAACTAATAGCACATCACCTTTAATTTATATGACATGGGCCTGTGTTACATGTGGTCGTTTTGCTTTCACTACCACAAGTTTCATACACACAACTTAGCAAACTAAAATGCATCAATTCAACAGGTTTTGCCTTGTACCTCCTACCTTATGTCATTTTCTTCCATTGATGCCACTGATGTTTCACTCCTGGTGTTATTCCAGCAGTCCCCATCCATTGAAACAGTTATCTACATCATGTTCTCTGGAACATAGAGCTCCAGTTTATGCTACAGAACAATTACTTTGTCACTTGGCAACCTTGGCAGCACCAAGGCTATGCTGAGATCTTCGAAATGAAACCCAAAAAAGGCCAGGACCTGAGTGCCGGACGGAGCCCTGGCCAAGCGGGGTGACACAGCTCTGGTGTCTAGGAGGGAGCAGCCCAGGGCAGCAGAGATGTGAGCAGCTCTGAGTTACTTGATCAAGGACAACTTCTAGTAGGAAATACCTTTGGCATCAGACAAAGCACAGTTTACCTTATCTGAAGTGCAACTTCACTGCATTTCAAGAAAAGTCTGAACATGTTAAAGAACAAGTTGTTGGATCACCAGAGTGTGAAAAGTCACATGAAGCCTAAGATCAGAATAATCACCACCATGTCCATACAGGTAAATGTAGTTTCAGAGGTGGACTTTCTCTTAACATAGTCAAGAGATTGTGCAAAGCTTATGTAAGGCCAAGAAGAATGAGTTCTCAGCATCCTGTTACCCCCTAGTACCAAGGACAGTCAGGAAGCAGAAGGGAGGCTGGGGCCTTTTGTGTGGCAGGAGACATGAGCATTGCCCCAATGCTCCTCCTCCTTTGCTCTGTCAAGCCAAAACTCATTCAGGCAGAGAGCTTCATCTTGTAGCCATTATATACTTCTGGCTGTGAAATTTGCTGCTTCTTTGAAACTTGTACTGCAGCCAAAGGAAGTTTTAGTACGTGGAGAAGCTGCAGAATAAGGGCCCAAGGCTATATATATGTATTCATTATCCATCCAAGATTTATAATTGAAGTGGACATTCTGGCAATGCGATAATGATCTAATTACAATTTTTATCACTGTTTCTCAGAGTATCCAAAGTCCCAGAAAAGTAAAATTTAATCTTCCTCCACATTCTAGTGTAAAGCCTGCCAAGGCATGTAAGCCTCTACATGCCACTTCTGAGGGCTCGTTGTGGGAAGCTTGTTATCTCTGCCTTATGCCTGGGCTAGGGCATCTCCTGGCTATTGGCCTAGAACAGACTCAGTGAATGGAAGATTTCTCTAATCTTGCAAGGTACCTATTTAATGTCTGGTCTGGCCTTGTAACCTATCAAGACTTGGCCAAGACATCTGCTACAAATGGGGCTTTTTGTCTGTGAAAAAGGAAAGGACCACATTTTAACCATATGTTGTAGTTTGTCAATGAAGTTCTAGGCTATGAGCCCAAGAGTGAAGGGGAATTAAAAAGGTAAAACTTGTGAAAATAATCCATATTAGTGCAAAAGAACTATGAATCTAAGTGTGCTCTACATTGACTATATTACTATTTGATCGTTTGGCAAGCTTAGAGAAAAGCTACGATTTTGGATCCATTACTTTCAATCACAAGCTCATCATTTTATGAATTTCAAATTATATTTTTCATGTTTATCTGACAAAACAAACTTGAATATACGGGGGAAATACCACACAGTTATTTGAGATGGAATTGGAATTCTATTTCTTTTTTTTTTATCAGCGCATGTCCAGAGGGAACACAAAATACCTTATAATCCCTTTCCTCTTACTGTGAATTTTTGATAACAGTGACATTTTCATCTTTCTGCATATAAGTGATCAGATTTTTCTGTTATCTTCTCTATTTTTAATGGGAGGTTAAATCACTCCTTGGGACAGGGATGCAAAGGTTCCAACTTGGGCTTTCTCACTCCCTCTGCTGCTGGCTCCCTCAAACAGGGACAGGAACATCAACCCTGGGTTCAGAAGTGTTGAGTGGTGAAGAGAGGGCTTAAATCTGTGCAGCAAACCTTGCTCAGTACTGCATCCCAGTTTGCTTCTCAGCCAAACCCTGCCAATGGCTACACATAAAGGAACTCTATTAATTCCTGATCCAAGTTGGCATATTTGCAAGGGTTTGCACACTCTGCTGGTTACTAACTCGGACCTGTGCTACCTTAAATCTCTGTACAGTGTTCTGCTGCATGAAATAGATTTGGCCTTAGTGACTGTGATTGATAAATTTCTTTTGATGTGTCGTTTGCCTCTGGAACTGGGATTAGACAGATGTGAGTCAAAGTATATATGTCCATAAAATCAGAATTTTAAAGGGGGGGGCTGCAGCAACACTGTGTTCACTGTATCATAGCCTGCATTCACACACCTGCAAATTCTTTACCTACTCACATGCTGAAATTTTCTGTCCCTGGGATCACTCCTTGAAAATCAGGATTCATTTTCCAAAAAGTGATTTTAGAAATGAGATAGCCCTTTGGAAAATGGTGGTAGCACTCTGCCTCAGCAATGGGTAGGCTGGAACATCCAGTTTGTTTGATTGTCCTGTGCCTGTGCCTGTTTGATTGTCAGAAATGAGGCTCCAGATTTAGACAGCAAATGTTGATGTTACAGAGGTGGTGCCTATGTGTATGGTAGCTTTTGACAATTACAGACAATTGAAATCTAATAAGCATAGTGGAGCCAGAGAATGTCCAGTTTGCCAATGTAGGTGACTGTTATCACAGAGGGAAAATAACTCTCTAGTGGAAATATTCAGTTGCCAAAATGTTAGTGTCCAGCATGAGTTAGATCCTAGGAGCTGACTGTGACTTCTGCTGATGCTGCATCAAGGCACTGATCCCCCTCTGGGGTGAGGCCATGTAGTCCAACCCCATGAAGATCTATCACAACTTTTGGGACATCTCAGGTGGCATTATATGCTCACATTTATGCCACTGAGTCCTGTCTTATTAACTAAATCAATTAAAAATTAAAATCAATTAAAAATGTGAGTGGAAGCTGCTTACCACACAGATTTCATAAGTACTTTTCATGAGTGCATCAGCTGTAGTCACACCAGCACAGCAATCTGACTGTGTCCAACATCTGCCCAGCAATGGTGACTGATGCTGGCTGGGAGTTAGTGCTGTTACATTCTGACTGAACAATCCATCTTCATCTTCATTAAGTGGAACAGAGCCCACAGAATGTGTATCGTATTTCACCAGGTTTCTCTAATATTGTGTAGAAGTGCATGGAAGGGCTTTGGCTGTGGGTTTTTTGGTTTTTTTTTTTCAAACACTTGTTGTTTTCCTGTGAGTTTAAATCAACACAGCTGAGGGCAGTGTCACTTCTCAGCAAGAATGATCAGTGTGTGGAGAGACAGTGTGTCCCAGCTCTGAGTGATAACTTGTGCATGCCTTACTGGGTACACAGTCCTGCATGTCTGTGCATCCAAAGACCACATTAGTCACTACATCACACTGACAACATATGCCTTGCTGATAATCAAAATGTTTTTCTGATTCACTGCCTTCCAAAATTCAATCCTTTCTCCTGCAGGTGTGATTGAAATGTGAATTTGCAGGTGACCGTGTCTTGTGAATGAACTTATTTTGCTCTACAAAACTGTCCTGACATTATTTATCAAGTTCCTGTATGGTGGCATTAAGGGATTGATGTACTAAAGTCTAAAATGTTAACATCATTTCCAGAAGCAGAAGGATTTTCATTGGAGCTCTAAGTCCATTTCTTTAGTGGATATGGCTCTGCTTAACTTACAAAGCTGACAGCAGCTCAGAGTTGAGAAGATTGATTCTTGCTTTTTTATTCTTTAATTAACCTATCCTCTGCTGTACTGTCTAGTTAATATTAATGTGTTCTCCTTGAGCTCCTCTACTTATCCATCTCACTATGTGATCTTCTGTTGCCAAACAATTAAAATATCTCTTTCCCTCTTTTTTTGCTTTTAATTAACTTGCTGACTACAAATTCTAAGTATTCAAATCTATTAATGTGGTGAAACTGAGCAAATATTTGGAATACAAAAAGCGTCTCCATGGTTGTTCACATAGAAAACTCAAATATTTGCTTAGCTCTGAAATGAATTAATAGAAATTGGATAACTTGCCTTCTGCTGCCTATGCCAAACATTTCTGACAGATGAGTGAAAATTGCAGGGAAACCATATGCTTTATTTTAGAATTATTTTTTATGGAAAATCAGCCAACTTCATCAAAATTTCAGTCTTAGTAAATTTTTTTCTAATTGCATTTTTTTTAAAAACCTGAGAAAGGTATCCTCAAAATTTTCTGTTTATGTAAAGGCTATTTTTTTTTCAAAATGTGCTGGAGAAATTTCAGAAAGAATAAAAAATTGATTTCTCATAGAATGAAAAGAACTTTCATCACAGAATGAAAGGAACTTTCATATTTAAATTTTTCTATAACCAAATAGGCTGGGGATTTTTTAAATTATGCTTAATTATCTTTTATTGGTTGTACATTACCTTTGCAGTGCACTAACTTAAAGTGTCTCGTCATTGTAAATAAATTTAAAAATCAAATATTTCTTGTAAATTAACACATTTGGCAATATACTTAGAGAGAACAAGAAAATAATTAAAACTTTATGGGAATTAAATAATTTTTTAATTCACAGATGCATAAAAATGCAAAAAAGAATAAACCAAATAATAAAAAAACTTCTCTGTATATAACATATTAGTAAAAATATTTTTATTTTTAGCCACAAGCTCAAACCACCCAGAATAAATACATAATCTGATCATGAAAGTGAAGCTGAATCTATTAGGATTTTGGTAGAATAATGTCTTTGTTTAATGGGTATCAAGCTTGACAATTTTATACCTGCTAAATAAATAAATCAACGTCAAATTTTTAGTTCTGTGAAACTAGGTATTAAAACAAAATTCAAACAACATGCAAATCGAAGTATATTGCCAGCTTTAGACAGCAGAGCATAACGCAGCATAAGACAAAAGCTGGTAGGGTCCGACAAGTTTATTAACTGGCTCAGAGCTGCAGTTCCATGGCTGTTACCTAAAAAAATCACTGCCAGGCTGCACAGTGCAGGCTCTGAAATGCTGGCAGCCTGGAAGGGCATGTGTAGAACAGTACCTCCGAGCACCAGGTCACTGAATGAATGACACATAAAGCCTATATTCCACTTATTTGCATCCTGATTAATCAGAAACTGAACTCTCCATTTCAGAGTGGTTCATTTTCAGTTTGGCCATCTCAGCATTTTGATCGATTTCATGCTTTGTTTTCAGAAACCAGTGGTGTTACTCCAGGGATTCATGAGATAATTTCTGTTCATGAAACTGAGGAGGAAAAATGAAATACAAAAATAAAATATGAAATGTAAGTTGTGAGATATTACTTTTCTCACTGATTTTTCTAATATTAATATAAAGTGTCTGCTTTATGGTATACCTCAATAATTACCAAGTGTGGGGATTTCTACCTGTGATGCTCAGTAATTATTGGTAATCCTGCAATGAAAAGTGCTTGTTACGGTATTCTTTCCTTGGAATCTTGTGGACATTTGAATTCAGTTTGGCTATACTTTTCCCTTGGCTCATAATTAATTATCAGCACTTTGCAGTTCATTAAAGATGTGTGAGACTTCAATACACATCTTGGGCTTCTTACTATATTAACACTGGACAGGTTGTACCTTGCAGGGCAAAGATACCAAGTGCTTGGTTTACAGATAATTGAACTGCTTATCATCATCATGACAGATTTATATAAGTTACTGAAGAAAACAATTAAATACATGGTCCATTAATATGAAGGGTATGATTTTGCATGAACTTTTAATTCTAATTGGATATCCTAAGTCTGAATGAAGTTTTAAGGCTAATTATACCTTCCCACTTTCATTCTCAAGCCACTCTTTCCAAGTGACAGACTCACTCATAGGTGTCCTCTGTGGTGGAAGTCTGCCAGCTAATTCATTCCAACAGCCAAATCACAGGACTTTCCTCTGCTATTTGGTATTTCATGGCAGGCACTAGGTCACTTGGCTCCTTGGCATTCATGTAATGGTCAGGATAAAGGGCAATCCTTTGGATCAAGATGTAACTCATGTATTTATATCACAGAAAAGAAAAAAAATAAGACATAAACCAATATCTACACAGCTAAATTTCATCCTTCCCTTGGCTAAACCTTGAAAATCTTCCCTTTGACATGCTTGTTCCTCTGGGACTTGGAGCAGAGCATTGTAGGCATTCTTCACACTCTCAGTCTGATTGTCAGATGTTGACCATGCTGGGCACATTGTTTTGAAGCCACTGTAAAGCCCCTGGCTTCTTGCAAGTTGAATCTGGAATATGTAATAACATACAATATTTTGGTACTAGCTCAATGGTAATGCCCTGGCACTGCCTTTGAGAGGGAACTTGCTTGTGCCAGGGTTATAAATGCACTTGCATGTTCAAATGGAGACTTCAGCACTAACAGAGCTGTCTAATTATACCAGAAAAAGCCACCCAAAGACAGGAAAAGGCAGAGACATGTAGAACCTAGAGCAAACTTCACAGTTTCAACCAAACCAGCAGACTTGTACACCAGATGTTACCATCAATCCAGTCAAGCAGGCTGATTGGATTGCTCCATTTTAATAGGTGAAGAACTGTAGTAGATGTATTTGCCTGAAGCATATATAGTCTCAGGAATGGTATTTTTCTTTCCTGTGAAAGTCACTAAATGGCTACATTAAATTTAATTTGCTCTAATCAGTAACTATGTTTTAAAGGTTGCTATTGTGAGATCAGTTTTCTCTTGACAATTTGCTGATAAGGAACAAGACAGCAAACTGGTTGCAGACTCAGATACATGTAAAATATTTTATACAATAGTTCTTCTATTCCTTCCAACTATATATGGGCATTTTAATGGTATGTAAGCTTTTTACTGTCCTGACTGAAGACTTTAGGAAGACCCTTGAAAGAAATAACAAATGACATTTCAAACAAACCATGTTATCAAAACATTTGTTTGTTTGGGAGGTGGCCAGCAGCAAAAAGACAAAGAAGAAAAAGCCATTTTTCAGTGTATCCTGTATCTCCATGGACTTCATACCTGCCATTTAGGATATTTGATGTGTCTATGAAGTCTGTCCACATACATTTTCCAGTATTGCCTTGACCCTAGTGAAATGTGGTGCTGAATGGGGCTGCATCCAGTTGGCAGCCGGTCACTAGTGGTGTCCCCCAGTGTTGGGCCCGGTTCTGTTCAATATCTTCACTGATGATTTAGATGAGGGGATTGAGTCCATCATCAGCAAATTCGCAGACAACACTAAGCTGGGGGGGAGTGTCGAGCAACTGGAAGGCAGGAGGGCTCTGCAGAGGGACCTGGACAGACTGGAGAGTTGGGCTGATTCCAATGGGATGAGGTTTAACACGGCCAAGTGCCGGGTCCTGCACTTTGGCCACAACAACCCCATGCAGCGCTACAGGCTGGGGACAGAGTGGCTGGAGAGCAGCCAGGAAGAAAGGGACCTGGGAGTCTGGATTGACAGGAAGCTGAACATGAGCCAGCAGTGTGCCCAGGTGGCCAAGAAAGCCAATGGCATCCTGGCCTGTATCCGGAACAGCGTCGCCAGCAGGTCCAAGGAAGTGATTCTGCCCCTGTACTCAGCCCTGGTGAGGCCACACCTCAAGTCCTGTGTCCAGTTCTGGGCCTCCCAGTTCAGGAAGGATATCGAGGTCCTGGAGCGGGTCCAAAGGAGGGCAACCAGGCTGGTGAAGGGACTCAAGCACAGACCCTATGAGGAGAGGCTGAGAGAGCTGGGGCTGTTCAGCCTGGAGAAGAGGAGGCTCAGGGGAGACCTCATCGCTCTCTACAACTACCTGAAAGGAGGGTGTAGCCAGGTGGGGGTTGGGCTCTTTTGCCAGATAACTTTCAACAAGACAAGAGGGCATGGTCTTAAGTTGTGCCAGGGGAAATTTAGGTTAGATATTAGAAAGAATTTCTTTACAGAGAGAGTGATCCGGCATTGGAATGGGCTGCCCAGGGAAGTAGTGGATTCTCCATCCCTGGAGATATTTAAAAAGAGACTGGATGTGGCAGTCAGTGCCATGGTCTAGCAACCGCAACGGTGGTAAAAGGGTTGGACTTGATGATCTCTGAGGTCCCTTCCAACCCAGCCAATTCTATGATTCTATGATTCTATGAAATCTGTTCTTTCTTGTGATTTTTTTTTTTAAATTTTTGGAAATGCTTGCAATGGCTGTGCAATTGTATAGTCCAAATTTGTGGAAAACTGGCTTAAAAGTTATCATCTGATTGTGCAAAAACTGTTGCCAAATCACAGAGTCTGGATCCTAAAACAGTGTCTGCTAGTTTTTACAGCATTTACTGTTAGACACAAAGTATTACCTCAGATCACCATAAATTTACTGACTGCAAACTGAAACTATAAACATTGATAGTCATGAGGAGTACCACAAGATAAAGTTCTATTTTTCTTGTAAACTCTTGAGACAGCTGGTAAATGTTCACCAGTATTCATTTGTATCTGCAAGTCAGCATTTGCCTAGAATTGGGTAGATACCACAAAAAGCTATCTACCAGCTATTTACTATATTCATGTGTGTAATCCCTTGAATAGGATGTCACAGGTAATACTAGCACTAAACACTGTTCTTTGCAATTCAAGTTCCCATACAAAACCAGTGCTGAAGTTATCACTTCATATATATCTCCACTATCACTTGGAGACATCTTCAAATATTTCTGTTGATTTCTGTCTGGTAGTTTTTGTTTTAAAAAAAGAAATGTTGCACCAATTTGCTTATTTTAGATATAATCTGACAAAATCTGGGAACTTAATCTCTTTTAGCTCTTTCTGAAGAGACATTTTGCAAGCAGCTTTACCAGAAAAATATGAGGAGGTTGCAGAGAGTGGTGGCTATGCTAAAATTCTCTTTCTTAAGGCACTGGAAATGATTCTAACCAACAATATTGAACAGTTTGTTTATGAACAATACTCACACTACCCATCTCTGCATGTTCTCCAAATGGTCCTATTTAGGTATGGTAAGGGGAAAATAAAACATACAGTGTGCTGCCCTTGCCTTGCAGCCAAGGGAGACTTCAAAGTGTATGTTATGAAAAAAGTGAGAATTTTGGGTCAAAAGATATGCATTGAGACACTCTATTCTGAATCCCAGCACACTAATTTGTAATTGCTGAGCTTAGTGGCTGGTCCTCCAAGAATTTCAGTAAAATTCTGACAGAACAGATACAGAGATAAAAAAGAGGTTTTCTGTGATCACATGAAACATAAATTTCTTAATGACACTTTTTGAGACTTGCTAATGGTGGAAATAAATAGGGCCAATTGCAAGCTTATCTAAACTTGACTCAAGCCAATGTTCCATCTCTGTATGTGATTGTAGGAGATTTCAGAGCAAGTAAAAAAGCTCCCCACATCTCATTTTGAAATAACATATATAACTAGAAAACAACTTCCTACATTTCTGAACACATTTGTCTGCAACTTTCTCCATAATGTCTGTAAATTGATGCAAGAAGCCAGGAACTGGTCCTCACATTTCTGCCTGGGATTTGCTGGCCTGAAGGACATGCACACGTGTTGCACAGATGCCTTCTGTTAGAGTGAACCAGATGTTCTCCAGACCTGTTGAACTCACAGTGCAAAAGTAGATCAGTTGTAAATCCTGTACAACTGGCCAAAATCTTGTTCTCCTACATAAAGAACATTTCTAGGGACGAGAGGCTGTTGTGCTGCTAGTCCCATACAGGAGTCAGGACTTCGCTCAGTCCTCACTTCCCTCCAGATCTTCTCTGGCAAAATAATTGCTCTGTGTCTGTTCTGAGGCAGACTGACTGAGAGCTCTCTACCTGTGAGCGTGGGGAGAGTGGAATACAGATTTCCCAGTCTCTGTCTAAGCCATGCTGGCAGTGGGCCAGGTCTTTGAGGACCCCTCCTACATAAAGAAGAGGCACCCACAGTTCAGCAGGTTGCACATTTTGATTCTGTGAAAGTGCCTCATCTGGAATTCAGTGATTAGACACTATTTTAAAACCATTTCTACAATTTTGCTTTCTGAAGCAAATGTCACCAGAGATCATGTTCTTATTTTTCATTTCAGGGCCAAAATCACTCAAAATCCTTTTACAGACTTTTCCAAAGCAAAGTCCAAAAAAATGTCATAAAAAAAGCTTTGAAGAGATCTTAATAAGAAACTAAATAGAAAGGATGGAATATAGTTTCATTGTTCACAGAAGATAAGATCAAGTATTCATTTACACAAGGCAACCAGGAAATTATTACCTAGATTCTGACACCTTTACTGCAATAGTGACACTTAGCCTGGTAAGTAACTACTTCAAAATAAATGAAACTAAGTTTAGAAGTATCATTGTAAAAAGAAGTGACAGCATTTGAATTTCATTCAGTTTGAGGTTGGTTTGTTTTTTTAAATATGAATCAATAAATTATAATAGTAATTTTCTTATGAATCATTGCTTATTCAGTATTTTGGATCTTCAAAATAGGACAATCCCAAGATCAACATATGAAAGAAAAAAAATTAGTATTTAAGCAAGTAAGGGAATATATTCCTCATTTAAAATCTATACTGATGATATGAGTGAATTATAATGAACCATAAATATTCTTGTTTGGAATATTAACTAAAGAAATACAGCTTTAATTTGTATATCAATCAGGAACCTACTTTAAGAAAAAGTAAGCCAGTGGTATGTCAAATGTCATAACAATGGCTTCACCAATACTTCACCAGCTTGTACATGGGAGTCAGTGTAAACTTTGGACTTTATTATCCTTACCCATACCCAAATCTGAAACCTTCAAATACCCCTCATGAGCCTCTTTGAAAGCTGAAAGATTATACACAGCTATTGAAACATCTTGGATATAATGACTTTTTTTTTTTAACATTGACTCTACTGAAAATTTGGCTTCCTACTTTATCTGCTCTGGATTTCATCTGAGGTAGGTTCCTGAAATGACTGAAATCAACTCCCCTCCCTAAGTGGCATAACCCTTCATAAGATATTTGTGGCACCTTTTTATCTGTAGGTATGACTAAAATGCCATATGTGGTCTTAACTACTTTGCCTGGTTTTTGCATGTCAGATTTCATTATATTCTGGGTCTGTTGGCTAGGTCATGACATATGTTTATGACAAAAATCTTTCTTGGCAGCCTATCCTGTACGAACCAGGTGCTGTCACATTAATTGCAGAATGTAACACTGGAGATGTTCAAGAGAGGTGAAAAGGATTGAAGACAACTGGAAGTTTTGTATATAATTTTCAGACTTGACTGTTCTATTTTAAGTTCTTCAGTCCCTGTATAGAAACAGGAATATAAATGGCTTTGTTTTCAAAGGAAGTGCTACAACTACTTTATAATCTCCTGTGAGAAAGAGTCTACCTATGCTTATTTGTGAGATTTAGGAGTGTGTCACTGACAACTGATGAAAGAGGTGCCTTCCTTAAGTCAGGTGACATCAGATCTGCTGAGCTTCATGTCAAAACTACAAAACTGATCTATCTGCCTTCCTCTTCCCACAGTGACATGAAAAATAAATAGCACATCACCACTCTTCCCAAGTCTCAACAGGAACTGTGAATTTAGGCCTCTGCTTCTCACTGATCAGTGAAAAGGGAAGAATCCTCTTGAACAATTCACCTTCCTGTGTTTCCTGGCACTGCCCAACCATATAGCAGGGACCTGAAAATGAAAGTGACTGGTGTAGCATAGTTATGGCCTACCTAGTGATTATATTGCAGCTAGGATGGCTCTATTTCTCCTTAGAACCCAAAGGAATTGCTGTGACAAAAATTGCTATGTACAACACTGAGGAACTTTCCCATACCGATCATTCTAAGTGCAATTTATGTGCAAGAACCATGAAATGAAGCTAAGTTATTCTGGCACTTAATAAGAGAATGAGATGACATTTTTCTCTGATTGAAAGCCCACAACTCATTAATTATAGAGCATTGGGCCAAACCCATCTTCATTTCATGCATTTTTAGGTTGACCATAATGGGTTTTTTTGCTCTTATTTGGATTAAATTTTCAGCTTGCTTCTTCATTCTCAGCCCCTTGCAAAGACTTTTAACAACTGCTCTGCCAGCACAAATATCACTCTCAGTTACCTCTCTAAAAGAATGTTGGGAAATAACCTAACATCCCTCTGATCAGGGGGAACAGCTGATGCTGCTAACCAAAAGGGAGAGCAAATGGTTTAAATAATTTGTTATATCAACTCAATTTGTAAGTCTTGGAGGCTAGCAGTAGCTCATCTGCTAAAATGCATTGATGTCAGTATTTGTATTGCTGCTTCTCTTCTCAAAAATCTTTTCAGAAGCAAAGAATGATCTGGTTCTTCAGAGACAGGCAATTTGTTGTTCTGCCGGTTACCTTAATATTTTCAGAAGTCCTTGCATAATTCAGTAGGTAAAAAAAAACCCAAAATAAGTTTTTCCACTGCCCATGACACCATCATTCCATGAATTTCCTTGCTTATTGCACCAGCAGAATGTCTCTCCCTGACAAGCCATCATTACCACACCAGTCATTCCATGCTTCCAATTTACAAAGAGGGACACAAACCAATTAAAAAAAATGGGGAGGTGTGACAATGACACCACTCTGTCAACAAGTCTGAGTTTAGAGAGCATCACTCGTGTTGCATTTTAGTCATCAGGGTAGCAACATGTTTGTTGACAAGATCAGCTTATTTTAGCCACAAAAAATACTCTTTACTATATGTCAGATTATACTGAAATGCAAAACAGTGCAAATTAAAGATGGACCACTTGTCTTTAATAACTGACATCCTAGTGTAAAAACAAAAGTTTGATATAGTTTCAACAGCACTTTTCTTTCTATTTTCTTCTTTTTCCTTTTTGCATTGAAGTGTGCTTTTATAGTTCTTGTTACTGGAAAGTACTTGGCTTCTCCTGAGCAATATTAATTCATTTCTTATTCCCTTTGGAAGGTCCTAACATTTCATCCAGAAATAGTTTAGAAAGGAAGTAGATCTTCCATTGGATTTTTGGATGGCTTTACTTACACAATTAAAACCAAATGAAAACATTCAAAGTCCAACTTGAAGTCTGCTCTCTCAATAAAATGAGCAAAGATCCATGTTGGCAACTTCTACTAATACTAATGGAAGTTATTATGTTTGTCTTCCCAAGGTGTCGATGGGAGAATTTCCTGCTCATTTGTAAAGTAGGTGAAAATGAACAATCCTCCTGTGATAAACCTTCTGGAAAAGTTAATTAGGTATGACTATGAACATTATGAACAAAATGAAAAAGGCTGTTTCCAGAGGTTGCTGTGGAAAGGTGGTAGAAGTTGGAATATCAATGGATGTGGCCGTATACTAAACCAAAAATTGACCATGGCTGAAACCTATGTCTTTGGTAAGTGGCTCTTGTAAATCAAAAGGAATGTAGTATCATCCTACCCAGGGTAAAACAGTGTAACTGTTCCTGATGAAGTTCATAAATGCCAGCTAGCAGATGCACTTGAGGGCTATTAACACTCACACACTTTATTACACAAATGAAACATAGGAATAAAATTGGCAGAACTTTTGATACCCAGAGAAGAGCACCAGGCTCCATTGCCTGCTGCAGGAAGACATTTCTCTGCTCAGTAATAAGAGCAAACTTAAATCTATTGCATATAAACTGGCAGAGGAATTCTGAAATTATTTTCGTTTCTTTTCTCTAGTGATGGATGAAGGATTTGTGCGCAGCTATTCATTGTCGTGTTCCCCATTTCCTTACAGATTTCCAGGCACTGGATTTGCTTTTTAGTAATTTATTTATGCACAGGTTTATTCATTTTACCAAAATGAGTGTATACATGCTATGCTGTATTGCCATTTTGACCTGATTTCCCAGATGATTCAGGTTGTGTCATGACTCTGTCCTGGCTAGCTCAAATATTGTGGGAAAGAATATCTGGTAATCTGGGCATTTGCTTCTTCACAGATCAGTTCATGTTTTCAGAATCTGATAAACTAGATTGCTATTTGAAATCTTTCTCTGTTACTTAGATTTTTGGCTATGGCTAAAATATCACTGATGGAAAAGATGGATAAATTTATTTTCATTTTATGCATTATTGTATGATAATTAAACCCTCTGTTGTTTACTGGGGAGGTTTACACTAGTTCTGTAGTCACACTATATCTGCACCTTTAAGACTGATTGCCTGCATTGCATTATAAAAGATAAAAAAATTCGGATTGTACTTACCCATGCTACAATTTAATTGACAAATTCAGAGCTGCTTTTAGTTATTCTCACCCAGAAAGAATCATCTTACCAGGAAAGCAAAGGACAATTTGGTATGATTTTAATGGATATAACAGGAAACTTCTATCCTTGGGAGGAACTATTCATAATATGAGCTCATCATTTGAATGAAAAAAACCTTGACAAATTAGGATTTCAAAGCACCTGAGATACTGTGGGTTTACAAGGCTAAGGTAATTGTTTAGCCATACCAACAATGCAAACTGTTCTGAAACTTTAAGGTATGGAATAAACAAACACATAGTTTTCCAAAATCACTAATCATCCCAGCTAGAGACACATGTATGATCCTGATCTTCCTGACAGAGGTATCACAGAAGCAACTTGCCTTGATACTTTTAATAATGGCTACTTGCCATTTTGTTGGAAATATTGCATCTCTTGAATATTGAAGATTAAGAATATCTCTTGAATATTTTTACAATGTGTAAATTATACTTGATAAATATGGAGACCAGTGTCTTTTCCAGAAGATTCAACTGGTTTTTGTTCATGCTTTACATATTTCCCTATTTTCTTCCAAATAGAAGCATTAAAAGTCCATTCCTATTTCAACCCTTGTATTCAGACTTTCTCTGTGCAAAAGTTCTAAAAACAAGATTTTGATTTGGAAAGATCTCAGGATTTTCCATTTCATAGTTATAAAGAACTTTCACTTCCCACCTAGGCAGCAATGAAAAAAAGAAAGGATTTAGAAAAATAGGGAAATATTTGAACACACTGAGATGTTTGGTGTAATAGTGATGTTATCTGACAACAAGTGGAAATGTAGATTCAGGTTCAAATGCCTCATTTATAGTTGAAAGCATCAACTGACTCTCTACTGAGATTAATAGCTTAATATTCAATGCCAGATAGTATGAAATTCAGTTCCACATGTCTGTTGCTATGAAGAAATTGGGGTGTTCAGAGGAAAAGTGAGCTGTGCAAGAATCAGACAGACATGTTTAGTGGGTTCCTATAAGTAAGAAGAAACTTAATTTTCTGTACGTGATTCCATCCCAGTGCTGGTATCATACAATGCTTACATTGAAGCAGGATATTAAAAGCTACTCAAGATTTCTATCTTCAGCCTCACATTCTGTTAGTAACAGCTGGAGAAATAATATTTCACATATTGAGATATATCACACCATAATGTATGAAATAATATTTCCTATATTTATTATTATATCTGGAAAAAGAAACTGTTCAAATAATTTATCACCAGATTAATTAAGTAATTTGAAAAAGCTGCTTCAGAGTCATTAGAATGATGATGGAAATCTGCTAATAAAAATGTGTTCAAAGACAGATTCTTTCAGTTAAAGAGCAGTCAGTCTCTGTAGGTCCTTGCATTTTTTAGAGTTGTTGTCCTTCAAACAGCCCTAGCATGGGCTCCAGATAGTAGAGTTTGGGCAAAAGTCTAATAAATAAATAAAATGTGTTCCCTATGCATGCTGCACGTCCCTACTACATTTCTTGCACCATGACAGAGTGGAAGAAAGCTGAGAAGAGAGATATGCCCAGATCAATAAGAAGGTTGCATTTTGCAGGACTGTGGCTTCTCAGTACAATTTTACAAATCAGCTACACAGGTAAAGGAAAATACTGACCTGAGGCACTAATGTGACAAGACTAATTTAAAGTTTTTCAGTTCCTTTCTGCCCTCACACATGTACTTCTATAGACATTTTGTCCTGGATTTCTGCTTTGACAGGTCCATGCTGACCCTTCAGGGCAGCCCCAAACAGAGCCCCAAGGCTGTCCCAGCAGCACCAAAGGGTCCTGTTTGTGCCCCATCTGTATATATATGCTATAATATATGTACCTAAGAATATATATATAAGGTATATCTATGTCTAAATTTATAAATTTATGTATTTATTTATAAATATTTGTAGACATTTCTCTACATACAAAGTTAAATTAATATGATTGGCTAAAGAAACATACCTTTAGACAGGAAAAATTCTGAATGCAAATGAAAGGGGCAGCCAATCAAAGGCTGTGCTTGCATCATGTAGATGTATAGGTTCTAAAAAGTAGCAAGCAGCCAATCACAGAGCAATATGAGAACACATGGGTTATGATGTCATAAGTAGCTATGAAATCATGTGCTTATGGTGGGTGGGGATTCCTGCCCTGAGGTGCTTCTGGGTACAGTATGTGAGGGATCTGGTCCTGCCAATCAGACAAAAGCCAGGCTGGGAGCGCCTGGTCATCATTTTTTTTAAAAAATGGTGCCCTGAGGTGGAAAGATGTGGGGGAACCAGGCCATGTGATGGGTAGAGGGGGTGGGACTTCTGCCAGAAGTCAGGGAAAGGCAACCACGTGCAGGTCCCTTTGTGTTCCAGGTGCCACCGGGGAGGAGGCCAGTCAGCACCCAGCACTTGGGGAAGAGAAGGGGTGATAGGAGCTGCTGCTCTGTGGAACCATCTCTGAGTTCAGGCAGCCCTAGCCCAGCTCCTCACCCACTTCCCTGATGGCGCCTCTGCAGCCTGGTCCCTGCTTAGTCCATGTACCTCTCCTCTTTTCTGCCCAACAGCCCCTATCTGGAAGCTCATACCCCTCCAGCCATGGCAAGCAGTGCTAAGAGGCAGCCCAGCTCCCTGCAGCAGCCCCCATTTCCCTCCTTCAGGCAGCAGCAGCTCTGCTTCCCAGAGCCCTTGAGCAGCCAGACCTTCCCTGAGGAGCTGGGAGGAGGAAACCATCCTCCAGTCTGCACTGCCAACCACTCTGACTGACTCACTGTGCATAAATATAAGCACTTTTTCAATGCCTTTTTAATCATGATGGAAAGTAGCAGAGATAAAACTGTTCAAAAGCATATTCTCTGTGAGTTTTCTTCTTTAACAACTTCTGTTTAAAAGAATTTCTAATTATGGGCTTAAGTACAGACTTTGTTCCTTTTGGAAAACAAAAATACTAAGGCTGGACAAGACAATTCATTGCCAAGTGCAGTGTCTGCCCTGCTGCCTTCAGGAATCCAGCACTGTCCTTGCACTGAGAGGAATATGGGACCCCTGTCCCATAGCTGCAAGGACACAGCTTTCTCTTTTTCCATCAGAGCACAGGGGGTGCTGCCAGCTGGTACTGGGACACCCAGGTGTGCTCACTCCTGAGGCTGCACCTGAGCATTTTGGCGACATGTTCTGTGGGTCTCTCCATTCACTCCGCTGTTGCCATAATTTTTCTTCCCATATCACAGCTCCTGAAATTTTTTGAAGTCTTCTCAGCTTCTTACTTTTCTTGTACTGCACAAATGGCTTTATGCCAGGTAGAGACAACATCATGCACCTCTGTACACATGAACTGCATATTGTGCCCCTGGAAGGGAACGAATCTCATTTTAACCAGATTCAGAGCCATCAGTTGTAAATTCTCTCAATACAGACTCCTCGAGTTGCCAGACCACAGAAGATGACTTTTCTTAAAAAGTTAAAGATGTTTCTTGATTAAGAAAGCAATTTTCGAGCTTTCTGCCTATCATGGTCCTCCAGGGTCATATTAGGAAGTCACTTAGGTACCCTGTAACTTAACTCTTTTATAAACTGGGGATATGGCTTTCCCTTTACATTAAGATTTTCAGCTTTAGAGGACTGGGATCTCTTACTAGGGGGATATAAAACACCATAGGACATGAATATTCATAATCATTTGGGATTTCTAGGTGCTGCAATAGATGTAAAAAGAGTTGCAGTACATTGCACTCCATTGTAAGACATTGCATAGAGAAGAACTATAGCACAGTGCCTCTACTCTAGCAGTTCACGTGTTTGCTTTGTTCAAAAATAAAAATTAACACATTTGAGGACACACAGATAGTTACTTTTTTTGGCTTCTGTAGAAATTATCAACTCCCATTGTTAGAAAAACTCAATTTATGTGCAAAACAGAAAGGTGGTAACATTTGTATTGCAACAATGCTTTAAAGAAATGTTTCTGTGTTGTGCAGTGTTGTGTTCCAGGATACCTAAAGATGAAGATGGGACATAGAAATAAGGATTTTCAAGGAAAAAACAAGAAGGTCTGAAAAACAGGAAAAGAGAATAAATCCATGCCAGGCTTCACACTGGGTGGCATCAGGTGGCACCAGATGAGTGGTGTCTGGGAATTCCAACAAGGCAGCACAGAAGATGGGGATAGTTAAGCCATGCAGTGGTGAAGTTTGAGCTGTTCCTTCTATGAAACATCTTGTAATATTTTCAATTTCAAAGCCTCATTTTGAAGATTTAAAGGAAGATGGGGTTGTGTTTTCCCTAAATAGTCGACGATTTCATGGGGAATAAACAGCTCAATTTATGACCTCTGCTTCCTTTCAGCCTTGTAGCAAACACAGGTATAGGTGGCCAAAGTTTTGGACACTGCTCCAAATGATTTTACCATTTCAAGGGAATTGGGTGAAACAGGAAAAGAGTCTTGTACTATTACAGTATGTTTCAAAATCAGGTATGTAAAATGCTTTTAGTTCTGAAGACAGAACTCTCCATAAAATTTGGGTGACTGCTGAACTATATTTATTGAGCTTTATCACAATTTTTCCTCAGCATTCCCCTAGATACTGCATATGAAGCTTTTGGCAGTGTAATTGTAGGAGATGTCTTTAAAAATCATTCATCTTTCCCTATTACCGTATCAGATCAAAGAAGGGCAATAACTAACCAGAGGCTGCTGCATATATTTGTGTCTGTGAATCTGTTTACACTATATTAAAGAAACACTAAGTAAAATAGCATCATTGTGGAAACAGGGAAATGGGAATAATGCAGCACTGTATTTTTATTAGATTCAAATAAATAACTGTGAGCAAATCTAGTTTAAAATATGAAGTTTATGCCTAAAATACATTGTTTCATATTCGCTCTTAAATAAAATCTCACATCAAAATTTATTTTCTGTACTGTTGCTACTTGTGTACTCAGCTATAATATTAGGTTAGTTTTAATAGCATGCATAGCTATGAAATTGTTTTCAATTCCCATTTGAATGTGCTAAAGAAATCTAAAGGTTATAGTACAGTGTCTGGGCCTTAGTGTGTTTTAGAGAGTAACAGTAAAAGGTTTTTAAATTTTACAGAGGAAATTAATCTGTCATCCCATTTTTGTTGTATTTCTCAAATTACAGATGAAAATATATTACAGTTAAAATGTGGGAGTTTCAATAAACTATAAAGTATATGAAAGTCTGAGTAATACACATATGAATAGGAAGACATTTTGCCTCCTCTTACTCCGCAGTTCAAACAGAATTCACACTCTTGGGGGTTATTTCCATGAGGATGAAAAAATGATGATCAAAAGTAGCTCTCTTAGACTGAAACCTTGTCTACAAAAATTCCAGACAAGAACCTTTTTCTGCCAACACATCAGGTACAAAAGCAAGAAGCTGCCCCTGTCCATCTCCTGTCCATGCAGCTCTTAGGCTCTTTCCAGGCAGTGCCGAGGATGCTTTCTTCATTCCTTCCATGCCAGAAATGCCTACACACTTGTGTCGTAGCTTTTCAGATTTGTTGTGTTTTGGTTTTATAATTTCCCACAGGCTTTATGCCTCTGCCTCCAGCAGGAACATCCATAATCTAATCCGTCCTCTCTTTTCATCAGCACAAAACATGAGGACATTTAGTTACCCCCTCCTTCAGATTGAATTAAAAAAATGTTTTAGCAAAAGAATAGATTAGGATTCCTATGTGAATTCTGACACATTTTCTTTTTCCACACATTTCTGATGGATTTAAATGAATCAGTCCCTAACATTTTGCTCTGTCTGGCTACAGCAGCCTCATCTTCAGTGCCAGAGGAAAAGTCTTTCTTGTTGTCACCAGCCTACCTGTGAACCTCCACACTCAATGTTACCATAAAATTCAGTTTCCTTCTATCTGACTTTAACAGGGACCATACTTGTCACACTGTCATGTCTGCTCTTCAGAGTCCCCGTAAAGACTCTGGTAACAAGACAAATTCAAGATGATATCTGCAATTGGGAATCTAATTTCTTACTTAAGTCTTATTTGGGGGATTCTGGGGGCCCATTTGTTTTCTTGCCTGTTTTGGTTGGTTGTTTTTTGGTTTCGTGTTCTTTTCTTTTGTTGTTGATCAGTTGGGGTTTGTTGTTTGTTTGTTAGTTTGTTACGTTTTGTTTTTTCTTTAATTTCAAAGAAATCAATAGAATGTGTTATTATAGGCAAATCTAGGTGATGTGTTTATATTTCCTTTCCTTCTGGTGCAGCTCATCAGAGTTGGGCAGGGGATGGATTTGGGAAAGCCTGGAGTTTCAGGTTAATCTTCAATGTTTATCTGGGACCACCCAAAGCCACTTCGTGGGAATGAAATTGCCTATTTGAAATGCATAGGATCCATACTTAAAAGTCAATTGTATGAAATGATTGTATAGAAGGTATGTCATGTCTACAGATAAAATGGGATCTACAGGATGGTCTTTGTAATATTTACAGTTGACTGTAGCAACGAAGAATTTTTCAGTTATGCCCTCAAAAGTCAGAAAAACTTCCTAAGAAATTCTTTTCCCCATTACATCAAAGAATGGCTTTACTTAGAAAGATTCTGCTGTGCAGAAGAATGTGGGAGGAATCTGAACATGAAAAATATTCTCTGCAAGAACGGAATGGATTTACAGAGTGGATCAATTGTGTTAGAAGGGTTTTGTTTGTTCATTTATTTCTTTGATGGCATTTATTTGTCAAAATTGAAACTTTTACAAATTTACAAATAAATGGCAATTTTAAGCCACCATGGATTTTTCTCCATAAATTTTACACAATTATTTTATACCAGCAGTATTTCAGAGATGACAAAATTTTCAAGTTTAAGATTTGAAAGGTTGATTTATTTTCTCATTGGTGGAGTGACAAAAATTTTCCAAATGTCTGTCTTTAGAAACCAATGAAGTTTGAAATGCTCTGTAGTCAAAACTCCCTGAGAGTTTGGCTAATAAAAATGTATGCAATTTTTATTTTGCACCCCTTTTTGCAGTAATTATTGTCTAAAATCTTAATCGATGGGAAAGCTTTTTCACACTCAAATCTGTTAATCAACTCTGTCATTCCCACTCGTATGAAATGAGTGATTGTCTCATGTATCTCAGCAATACTGTGTATGCCAGAGACAGCTAATCCAATGAAACTAAAAAAAAAAAAAAATAGGTTAAATGAGTAGGATATCTTTTGTAATAATATATTATAACTTATTCTATATTCTATTTTCCATAATTATTGCAGTCTGCTTCTCTGCTGTTTTGCACGTGTACTAATTTATGAAATCAGACAAAATACTCTGCTGTACTAAAGCCAGTCTCCTGTTTCCAAGAGGGATGTTGGAGTTTCTGGAGTTTTGTATTTGATAAACCACAAAAATACTGCTAAACCCAAAATATTTATAGGTACAAGGGATATTTAAATTACTGTTTTATCTTATTGTTGTTAGTCAGTGATCCAGTGTTAATCTATGTTCCAGTCTATATTGGAATGTATGGAATCCTGTTGCAAAAGTGAGTTCTGCTAACAAGAAACGTTCCCCAGTTTGAAATATCAAGTATCTCAAAAATTACAATGCCAGATTTGTGCTAAATACACATGTTCTACCCCTTCTTAACTGTTGTGAGTCACTTTTGAGTGGTTCATTGCAGATATATGTGTCATTTTCAGTAGATGGAAATACCACTGCCATGTTACATAAATTAAAAATACTTCAGAATTCACATCTGAATAGGACATGATGGTTTCCCATATATTTACTGGTTGAATTTATGTTTTCCTGAAAAGAATATTGGAGTAATCAAGGTTAAACTCTCAACTATAATGTATCCTTCACCCAAAATTATGTAAAGGAAGTACTAGTGTAGCACAATAAAAAAATCCTAAATCACAGGTCAGCAATATAAAGGCTGCTTATATTAACAGTGTATCCTTATGTATATGTTTTCCAGATAGCTTACAATTATGCTGTGTTATTAATAAGATATTTCTGTATCAAGCTTATAGTAAATTAGATAAGGAAATTCTAAAGTTTTATTCTGTTTAAATTTTTATATTTTTCTGAAATATTTTTCATGGGATGTTTTTCTATCAACAACATTTTTTTTTTGGAAGAGAACATAATGAGTGGAACTTCCACTGCACAATTTTCCACAATCATTTATTCTAGGAATGTGAAGAAACTTTCTTTAATTTTCTGATTATTACTTGTTAATAATAAAAATTGGAAGTAACTAAGTAACCATAAATATTCATTTGATTGAGCCAAGTTATAGTCTTAAAAAATAGTTCTTACAAAATTTAGCATCTCTTAAAAAATCTCCATACTTTAAAAATTTTATTTTATTTTCCTAATTATTTTACTTTTGCAAAGTAAATGGGGAAAAATAGGAATAAGAAGCTTAAACAACTATTTCTTTATTTTCTACAAAAGTTTACCTGCACCTACCTGCATAGTTTCTTCAACAAAAATAACTGACATATTCTAGATTGTAATATGTTAATGGGTCAAATGTTCAATTATTCATTGTCTTAAGTATTTTCAGTATTGGGCAATGATCTGTTAAATGACATGAGTGTCTAGATATTTGGGTCTTTTTTGTTCTTCAAATATGATATATAATGTCCATAAATAAAAGCTCCTATGTTTCTTCAGCACATTTCAACAGAGTTTTACCAGAATGCCTCTTTACATTTTTCATCTTGTAATTCATATTAAATTGCACTAAATAATGCAAACATATAGACTTCTGTTGCACACTAACTAGACTATATCAAAATCTGAACTGTCTGATGTAATCAAAATTTTCTTGTTAAATCTGATTGCTTTCCAAAGCTATTTATACATTTGTTAATGCCTCACTTTGTGTTACACCAGATAAGTCACTGTGCATTATGGTTGTGGAGTGTCATAAGTGGCAAGAGCTGGTGTGACATAGTGGAAAACAGTGACTGGAACACAGTATTCTAAAAAGTGGTTCTAAAATGCACCATGCAAAAAAATGCCTACTTTTTTTTCTTTGGTATACATATATATATGTATATATATTTAATGTACAGAACTTATTGGACCTGTTGAAAACTAATGAAGGAGCCCTGCTTTTGGCTTAGTGGTATGAGGTTTCTTAGACACATGCAATGTCTCAGGCTTGGCTTACATGGAGAAAGCAATAAAACTGTCAGTTCATGTGTAACCTATTATTCCATGTGTGTTGTTCTTACTGCCATTTGTCTGCTAATAAATGTGTTGGATCTTACACTGATTGAGCTTATGTCACATCACAGACTGGAAGACACATATTTGTATAAACCCTTGCATAGTGTTGTAAATATACTGCTATAATTTTCTATTACAGACAAGTTTTATTCAGATATGATCTTTAATGCACATGTCCTGTTTATATGGCAGCCCACACAGGTTTTCTTCCATGCTCATTTGTATTGTCACGGAGTTATTGATGGATTTAATTTACTCTAATTGCAATTAATTTAGTTAAAATGAGCTCATCTGAAAAAAGCTGTGAAACTCATCATATGGCCTGAAGCAATGTATTTTGCCCACATGGAGGATACTAGGGCACATCCAACCCATCAGGAAGATGCCTGCATGCAATACACATCCCTGTAGCCCTTTCACAGCTTGCCCAGGGTAGGATACCACACTGCTGCAATTGGGTCCTTGATGAACAGGGCAGGTGTCACAAGCAAAACAGATTGAGGTTATTAGGTAAGGAGCATTCTGGGTTGAGTAATAGTTACTTCCAGATACTAATAATTTAGATGACATCTTCCACTTTTACAAGATATTTCTAAATGAAAGGGTTTGCATAGCTGTTGAAAATGCATTAGTATTGCTTTAAAGATATTTCCTTATGGAATGGGACCAGAACAGAAATTTTAAATAGGAGTTTTGTACTGTTTTGTGAAATGCATTGCAGTTGATCTTTAAGCTGACTATCTAGGATTTAGCTATGTCAGAATGGAAAAGCAAATTAACTATTTCATGTAGAGTGTTTTAATTAGTAGTAGACGTATAATTGGATCAACCATCAGCTATGCCAAAAATAATTTACTAACTCTGTCTCAGTCTGTGATTGGTAATTAAAATACTCTACATGAAATATTTTTACAATGTGATTGAAAAGTGAGAGAAATGAAAGTGTATATCATGTTATCAATAAAATAAACTTTACATTATGAAAAATTATAAATTATATGCCTAAATACTGCTGTCTGATTACACTGATTATAGCAACCAATTCAGACCATGACTAATACCTTTCTTTTGCTTAGATGTTAAATGTTTTACATTGATTTTTAAAAGATCAAATGGGGAATGTTTTAGCATAAATCATTTTACCTGCATAACACCAGTTTTAATATGCAATTGCAAAGGAATCTGATTTTTTTTCTTTCAGAAGTGTTAGAGCAGCAGGAAATATTAATTAGCCACAGGATTAAGGGCTGCTTAAAATAAGATGATGTCATGTGACAATGCAGTACTTCTCTTTGTACTACATGTTCCCGCAATAAACATTTTAGCTCCTGGAGTGAAAGAAGGGAAGAGAAAGGGAGAGAGAAAAAACAATAGGTTTCTGTATGGAAGATACTGTTAATATAGATAAAACATCACTAAAAAGGCTGTAGAAATATGCAATGCTATTCTGCAGATAAACTAGTTGCTATATTTATCAGCATTCTCTAGTGCTTTAAGATTTCTTAGTCAACTATGTGCATATAAAATGTGCAAGACTGACAGTTCAAGAATATGAAGTCCTTTGTCTGTCTCCTGAAAAAGTACTGAGTAGGCAGCAAAGTCCTGATTTTTTCCTTTAAAATTATTTGTCATGTGTGTCACTGCTGAATTTACTCTGTGATTTGCCTTTGATTGACAACAATAATTCAAGGAGTCTATGCCTCTCTCCACATCAGTACTATTACATATCAAATTAGCATGAAAGATAACATTAAAAGAGAAAATGGATCTGCTTTCTGTAGCTATTCTGCATCTTCCAGAACTGGACATGCTATTCTGGGAATGCAATGAGCAAGTACAAATAAGTTCCACACCCCACAGACAGTGGGGGATGCTGGCACTGCAGTAAAATACAGGGCCATGCACAGGAGCCCTGGCCCTGGGATCTCTGGACTGGTAGCATGGCAGGAAGGATGCTGGAGGTCTGGAAATCCAGCAGAATGCTTACCAGAATGGCGTAGAAGAGCTGGTGGTAGTGCAGTAGATAGAGATGCCGTTCAGTCCTTGGAGTCTATCCAGACACTTCCTATGAATGCTACTGCACCCACAGTTTTGTCATGTGGATGTTTTTGTCCAAGGCAATGAACTGAAACTGCAAAGGGAACATGTAGAGCAGCAGTCAGTACCCATTGCCTATGCCAAAATCTTAGGAGGCATCTTAAATGTTTCTACGACAGATGCTGATCTCCTGCCAGCTGGTGCATGGAGTGCAGTGAGTGCCAGCTGGGCTGGGTGCAACAGACACCCCAGTATATATATTACCCCAGTATATATATTTCATACCCACTTCACAGTATTTTGTCTCAACTGCCAACATTTCTGGCTCAGAGGATTCATCTGCCAGTATCCCTGCTCCTCCGTGTGGTGTGAAGGAAAGATTCACACTCTTGTTAATATTCTGATTTCACATTCCAGAAGCACATTCTTGTCACTACTGATGCCCAGAATGTTAAAAGCAGTTGAAAGGAGGTGAGGAGGTTTTGCTTCAGACCTAAAGAGAACAATGGCAAATTCAGGAAAAGGAAAGTCAAAAGTATGGGACTGTGGATCAGCTGGTGCCAAAAGTGATGGGCTCCAGATGTCTACCAGAGCCTATGGATACTTAGATTGTAGCAGATGGGAAATTTCAATGCATTCTGCATCATGAGAAATGTGGTTTTCTTAATCTGTTGTTAAAATCTGCAGTCAAAAATTGGAATAAGCAAATAAATCATCTGCCTGGATTGTCTGTCACCAAAGCAGTAGGAAAGATTTGGCTGCACACTGAAGCAGCACAGTAATTGTTGCAAACTTGTTGATATCTTTCAAGAGTTTAGAGTGGATCATGTCTTAAAAGTTCAATTAAGCTTGAATGAAATCCCAGGACAGGAACTACACTTAGAATTTTCTTGCCTAAGGGAGTCTTCAACTTCGACTTTCCAGTTGCTCTTGCAGCCTCTGACACTGTTCCATCTGCTCAATCTGTTGCTGTCCATTTAACACTGGTGGAGGTGAAAGCTGTGTTCTAGTATACTAAAAGTGCTTTTTGAACCTGATTATAAGACCATTCATAGAGCTACATGTGGCAACATTGTCCCTCTGCACCCTCTGCATTATAAAAAACAGAAAGGCAATTCTTGTGGTTTTGGTTTTGGTTTTGGTTTTGGTTTGGTTTGGTTTTTTAAATAGTTTCTCCCTGAGTCTTTCTGCTTTCTCTTACTGCCTGGAGTAATATCAGCTATAGTGGTGTCCATTCTTTGTTGTCAGTTAGGAGCTTAAACTTCTTGATTCTTCAACACATACACATCACTCTCTAGCACTCCTGTGAAAGGGACATGGAGAGAAAGAATCTTGCTTTGGTTTGTGTTTCATAATATTTCAGTCATATTTGAATTCAAGACACTTGATTCCGTTTCAGGGATGAGTTTATTTGAAGATGGAGTTATGGCAGTGTCACTGTGGCCTTTCTGTATTGCCTGGGGCATGATCTTAAAAATTTTATTCAAAAATTTAACTCCAGAAAGGAAATCAGCTGCTAGTTACTCCAGACCAGCACAGGTGTGATTATGGTGAAGTGGGAAATATGTGAGAAAGGAATTCTTTTCCTTTCTGCAAAAATCTTACCTGAAGAAGAACCTTACAGCTGAAGGTTCGTGCAAAAATACACTCCAGATCTTTGCATGAGTCTGCATACTCATGGGTGCAGACAGTTGAGAGGCAGTAATCACAGATATGAGTACATATTAAGATCATCTCCATGACACCAAAAGTTTAAGTGGGATTAGAATGGAGTCCCTTCAGTTACGAAATAGAGACCAGCATTTCTCTGAGGAGTTTTGGATCAGGCTATGTAGACTTATACCCTAATAAAAGTCTACATATGTTATCTAAATCTTCAGAAGGAAGCATAGATATGTGATAAAACCCCAGCTACAGTATCACAGACTGCTAAATGCATTCCCTAAATGTGGAGGAGTTTAGTTCACAAGAAAAAGGCTTTGCATTCCAAGTAAATGAGATCCTTCAGTTCTGTAGGGAATGGGTTTAATTGAAAAGTCACATTCCTTGCCTCTCATGTAAATAAATCATGGTACTTGCATTTGGTCATGGCCTTTGTCTAGCTTGAGGCCAAAATCCGACCAAGGTAATGCTACAAAAGTTAGAAATAACACAGTGGAGGCAACTTTCACATGATTAAATTCTGTAACACTGTAGGCAAGACAAGGGTAGCTCAGGTTTGGATATGGATTTTACTTCATTTCCAGCTGATCTGGATTAAAATGTGTATGTGCTTATGGAGGCTTGAAACCTGAGCTAGTGCCCTCTATCAAATGAAGCCCTTTAAAAACATGATAGAAGCCATGGCTTGGTATGATGTACCCAAATGTTTTAAGTACAGATAAAGTGACCCAAAAGAACTGCACAGTATCTTAAGTACACATTAATACAGTAAAAAATAAATGCAGTGGTAATAATACTGTACTTGACTGGGAGTAAATTTGCAGTAGAATTTAGAAAGCTAAAAGAAGAAAAATCAAACTGAAAATGTGTTAGAGCAAAGATGATTTTTTATTATTGAACTGCATTTTAAAAAGCAGTTACAAAAACATGACCTGTCGCCAATGAAGGTAGCAGTGATGCCTCTTTTGTCCACAGTATTTTCTCACTCCATTAAAAATGTAATGCTCCCATTGTTTAACAAAACAAGGATTAACATCTTAAAGTTATCATTGCACCAAGAAAAATATTTTTAGCATTTATTGCCTGCATTACATTCAACAATGCATTTGGTGCTGTACAAAGGCAGAAGAATATATTCCCAGTGTGAAAACAAAAGCCCTTACAGTTTAAGATAAGAAGCAAAGTAGAGAGAATAGAAATTCCTTAATCATTGTCTGAAAACACAGGAAGGTATCTAAACTAACGATAAAAGAGATCCTTTTATCCTTACAGCTCTTTTGCTATTTCCTATGTAGATGTGTCCTTGGTGATACTATGGGAAAAAATATGATTTTGCCATATCTCCAATCCCTAAATATCAATACATTAGGGGAAATTATTAATAAAGTCACATTTTGGAGCTTCTGTCTTTGACATATTTATAAAAGATATTTAATTAATCTACTGTATCAAGCTAGTTCATAGACTGGAAAATGTCATGCTTTGCTTAGTCAGTTACATAGTCTTTAAATCACAGAATCACAGCATCACAAAATGGCTATATATATATAAACTCTCATGGCTATATATTTACTCAAGCTTTTTTATTTAAAGAATTGCTTACAGAAGTTTATGTTACTTTTCCCATTAACAAGAAATATTTTATCAAATCTTGATTCATTTCACTTTGCTTTATAAAATTTAGGCATACAGCCTAAATCAGTGTTCTGATCTTCCTTTACAGCCAGCAGAGGCAGTCTGACTTGAATAAGTTTCTCCAGTAGTTATAGAGAGTACTTGAGATTAACAGCTCATGCTGGCACCCAACTTTCACATATCTAAATATAAACGAGTATCATCCCAGTTACTGGTGCAATGGAGAAATCCTGCATTTGGCTGAAGTGTGGGGAGCCTTCTGTTGTAAGATGACAGCAGCCACAGAGAACTAGTTCAAATACCAAAGATTATCCTTGAACAAAGGAAACACAATTGTCTGAGTTTCTGGACTCAGAAATGGTTTCCCTGAAGACCTTTCAATAAATATAATTTCTGCATTCATAACCACTGACTCGATGTGTGAAAATACAAGAATGTTATAATGGGAATCAGAAAAACTACATGGATGATAACTAAAATGCACTCAATTTTAACTTTGTCAGCAGCCCATGATTGCAGTTCTTTTATATTCTGGTGATCATGTGACCTGGTGATCACAAACAAATAATCTTAGTTGTGTGATTTATTTTATTTTGGAATTTGTCTATGCTACCACAAAATTTAGACCCCAGATTCATTGGAGACACTGTATGCTGTGCCCTTACTGTCTGCTTTGCATGGATGTTAGCTTGTTTTGGGAATTTTCTTCAGAAGCCAGAGATAAAACTTGTATGCAGACCATGTCAGGGACCACCTCACGCTTTAGTGCTGCACCTCTACCTTCACTGGTTTTTGGTGATAGAAAGTCCTACTTAAGCCAGGATTTGCAATGCCTGCCCTCACCTCCAGATTATTCAAAATTCAGTGATGTAGTCTTCAACAAAACTCAATCCATATTTGAGCTGAATAACTGAATTTCACTAAAAAAAAAATAACACACACCCCCCCAAAAAAAACCCCACAAACCAACACAAACAAACAAATAAAACCAAAAGAAAAAAAACCCACACAAGAAAATTAAATCATTAGGTCTTGTTATGGATTAGTGTTGGGGGGTTTTGGTAGAGGAGCTGCCAGAGGGCTGGCTCTTATGAGAAGCTGCTGCAAGCTCCTGTGGCTCCCATTCCTGTCCCACCTCTGGCCAAGGCTGAGCTGATTAGGGAAGCTGGATGCACCTCTGCAAGTAACATTTAAAAACGAGATAATGAAACTGCAAATAAAACCTGCAGAGCAGAGGAGAGAGGGAGGTGAGAGCAATGCCAGAGCAGAGTCCCTGAGATGGCTTAGGCAGGAGAAGAAGGTGCCTGAGCAGAGATTTCCCCTCAGCCCACGGTGAGATGGCAGCTGCCGCCCTGCAGCCCATGGAGGAGCATGGTGCAGCAGTCTCTGAAGGACCGTAGTGGGGCAGATGTGGATCTGCAGGTGTGGATCTGCAGGTGTGGAGGACCCTGTGCCAGGGAAGGTGACTGTTCCCAAAGAAGGCTGTGAGTCTGGTTCTGAGCAGTCTGTGTCTGAGAGACTGTGCCTGGTGGGAGGGACTCACGTCAGAGGGGTTCCTAAAGGACTCTCCCATGAGAGGGACACTGTGTTGGACCAAGGGAAGGATGTGAGAAGTCCTCCCCCTAGAGAGGAAAGAGTGGCAGAAAAGACATGTGGTGAACTGACCCTGACCCCCCCAGTCCTAGCTCCCTGCGCCTCTGAGGGGGAGGCAAGAGTGCAGTGATCCTTGCCCAGGAAGAAGGGAGGGGTGAGGGGACACTATTAAGATCTGGACATGTGTTCTCTTTCTTCAGATAGTTTAATTATTTTATTTTCCTCCCCAAGCTGAGCCTGTTTTTTGCCTATGAATACAACTGGGGAGAGGAAATGTCCCTATTCTTGTCTTGATTAAGGAGCCTTTAGGTGGATTTTCTCCTCCCTGTCCCACAGTGGTGGGGGTTGGGTCAATGGCACCAGTCTCAAGGCACCAGTTTCCTACCTCAATGAAGCCAGCTACCCCTACCTCTGAGCAGACTTAAAAAGGGCTGGCCTGGTCAAGAAAAGTATTTTTGATTCTTCACCACTTTGCTTAGGGCAACCAACTCCTTGGTTGGATGTGTTTAACAATAAGGATGGAAACTACCCTGCACAAAGCTTTGCACCGTGTATACCCAGCATCATTAGATGCAGGGAGAGAGATTTGTCTTCAGTTCTTTTTACACTGTGCTGCTCAGTGGTATTACTTTTACTCTTTGACTACCTAAAAAGGCTGCAGAATTCAACGTGATGCTTCTCGTTTTCCATCAAAGGCTCATTTGCACAGTCAGAATCCTCTACAGATGTAAATCAATAGCATATAGGACTTTTAGGAGGAGACAATAAGGAAGTACTCCTCCTCAAAACCAGAAGTAATTAACTTTTAGTCATGTTTCAATTATGCTGCCTAATCAGTTCAGAATTTCTCACTGTTTGTGATAAATCTCAGAGTGTTTTGGAGATGATCTGAAAGAGGACTCCTCAAAATAAGCTGCTATTCAAAGCCTGAAAATCATAATGAGATGGGGCATAAAGCACATGCTATCTGGACTTCTAACAAACAGGAGTTATGGTAAGGAAAAAACTGATAAACAATGGAATTTTTACTGAAAAATGTTGTTTTAAAAACAATGGAATATTTGGATAAGATATGTAACTTCAATGAGATTTTCAAGTTTTAAAGAGTTGTCAATATTTTTGTTTATTTGTTTCAATTTCATTTTTAATTTGCTTTCTTTTCATCATTATGTTTTCATTTCACAGACACTTCAACTGATTTAATACAAAATTTACTTTAAACTGTATCATTCCATATTACATTTACAGTGACAACACAAACCATCTTGACGACAAAAAAACAAAGGCTTCTGATGAATTGGAGGGATTTCTAAAATGAAGTGTTTTTTGAAGTTTTCTTCCTCATAAATTTAGAATTGGATGTACTTAACTGTTTTTAAGGAGAAATAAGGAAATGTCAGAATCTTTCACTGGAAGGAAAATAGATCTTAGTAGTCAAAGAAAGCAGTTCAGGATCTGTCCTCCCACTTCTGGGAGCCCATTTCCTTGCAGAAGGCTCTGCATCCCAGCCTTGGGCAGAGAAGAATATATTTGCCTTGTTGAAATAAACATTGTCCAATCCATCAGTGTCCCAGAGCATATTCTTGTCACTCGCTGCTTACCTGTAACCAAAAGGAGGTTTAATACAGTATAACTAAAGCATACAGCATCTTCTTTGGCTAACAGCCATGTCAGGAAAACTGAAGGGAGGTGAGGTTCACATGTAAGCTACAAGTGAAAACTCCCTTCAGCCATAGGAATAGGAAGCATTTTAGAAACATAATCAGAACAGTTACATGCTAGAGAGTTTTAGGAGGATATTCAGATCTGTTATGAGGAACATAACAAATGCTGGAAATTGCCCCCTAGGTTTTACAAACCATGTTAGACAGAACACAAACAGGGCTAGCCACCAGGAAGTACCTTTGGGATGGGAGTTTGAGACACAGGAAGATGAAGATTATATAGAAATAATTCTTGAAGTAATAGGAATTGTCTCATTGGACACAGAAGTTGAGGGTAACAGAGCGCTCCAGCTCAGTGTGACCTCAGGTCATTATATCCACTGGATAGATTGCTGAGGCATCAGGAATGCTGAAATACAGCTTCTTTTAACTGGTTTTAATAAGGTATTACTCAGTTTCTGTGATAATGCACTGTATACATTATATATGCATATATATGTATTATATATGTTGTTATTACATGCTGGGAAATGCCTGCTCAGCTCCATCTCAGAGAGGGCATTTCAGACAAGTAGTCCCTGAAGCATACTAACTCTGATGGCTTGTAAAGTGTTTCTAGGAAGAAAGTGGATATCCCATTTTTCCTGTTCTCTCTTATGCAATCCTTTTGAAGCAAAAATAATTTCATAAGTCTTGATTAAAATAAAGTCTAAGCTTCTAAAATGTTTCCTCTGCTAGTTGGGCACTTTAAATGTGAAAAATAAAAAGTTACATTCTCTCAAAATAAAGTGCAATCTCTTCACAGTTCTTATTGTCCCTGCCTGAATGAGTCCTACTAATCTTAAAATAAAGCACATTTGGGATCCATAAAACTTCAAGGTATGTAATATATTTCAGAAATACAGTTCATAAGCTCTGGGGTTTTTTGAAAAGCAATATTTGTAAGCACAAGATCATTCTGTCCATGCACATCACTTATAACTCCCTCTGGCACTCACAACAAAATTCAAGGAAAGAATCAAAAAATCTGGGCAAATGACAAGCATCAGCTTTGGAATGAACTCTGCCATGAGTTCAGCAGCTCAGAACTATTGCAGTTCCTTTTCCTTCTTTTCCTGCAGCTCAGAGGCCTGATTTATTGCATTTTAAGACTATCTGCTGAAGGAAGTTACCCTTTTGGTTTTGATGAAAATTCTTAACAAAATACAGCAACAAATGTGTAAAAACAAGCCACTTTTATGCTGTAAAAGTGTTCTGACTGTACAGAAGACAGAATTTTATCTACTGGTCATATATGGGAAAAGTCTGGTAAATTGAAAACATTTCATTGCAAGGTTGGTCCATAGAAATATTCTTTTACTAAGCAGTGAGGCTCCTCAATTGCTTTGAGGTCCACAGTAGATAAAGACCCTTTTTAAGTATAAAACCACTTCTCTTGTGTTCATTTTTAAATAAAACCCTGAAAAAGGTATCTGTCCCATCTGACGTACTACTGGAGAATGTGCTAAAGAGGTTCAGGAAGAGGCCAGACCTCTCTTGGCTTCAGTGATAAGGTTTTATCCTCTTCTAGTTTGGTCCTTTGAAACACAACATGTTGTGGCATGGCCTGAGGAAGGTACAACCTGGTCTCTTGCTGATCCTCTTTGTGAACTAGTACAGGTGGAAATTGATGCTGAGAAAATTTTGCTTTCATGGGGAAGTGTCATAGAAGCAAAGAGAGAACACTTTTCAATTCTTCAGCAAGAACACTCTGGTGAGCAGAAAACTACCATTAGCCGTGAAAGGGCACAGCCTCTCTGAAGCATTGGAACAGAACCTAATTCCACAGATTCTGTCACAGTCAGTGCCACAGACTGCCTTCAGAGCATGACATCACCTCTGGTCTCTAGATCCTGATCATCAAGCAGCAATTAGTATGTTTCTGCTCAAGGATGCAATCCTTTTTCTATTAAACTGCACGACTCCTACTGAATCTATCACTGAGTTTTGAATGGTGATGGAAATCATCTTTAAAGAAGGAGCAGTCATTTCTTCCTGGAAGTTTAATCAGCTCAGTCAAATGGCAGTGCATCTCTTGTTACTGCATTATTTGCTCACACACACACACACACACACACACACACATCCAGGCAACCTGATCAAATAAGCACATGCTGGCATTTCTCTGAGCCGTTGACAGAAAGGCAATACATGAAGGCTGAAGTATACCCAAGTATATTGTTGTTTTAACTCCCTGTATTACTATCAAGGACTGAGAACACAGTAAGTCAAAACAGAGGTCATTTAGCCATATGGCTGTTGTTGTTTAGAATGTGTTTCTTTTAATGCCTCATTGCAGAAACAAAAGAAAACTCCTGCAATAGTGATGACCAGGCCACTGTGTATTATTTCGTCCATTCAAAATCCTGATTTAATTGAAGCCCTTGTATGTCGAGTGCTATTTGTTGAATTTTATTCCTACATACATCATTTTACAGTTACTGCTCTGCATTTCATTTGCAGTGAGTAGGCAGATTACTTTTTATTTTTCACTCTAAGTCAGAGATTTTTATTAGCAGATGCCAAAGTGCAGCTGGTTTGAGTTGTGCTTTGCACAAATACTGAAACAATTCAACATGGACATTCAATCAAAACACAATTTCACCATGAAAACATCTCTAATTGAGCTTATATTCTTCAATGATTGTATTATGTACTATAAATAGACAACCATCTACAGGGCAGTAATAGTATTTGTGGGAATCCTTAGATATTCTGTATCTAATTCTGAATGCCTGTGAGAGGGTACCTAGCATTGTATGTTAGGCTTCCTAAAGGCAATACTACTGAATCTGAGAAAAAAAAATGAAACAAAATATGTAATTACCACAGATATGTTGTAACTGCTCCCTGTAACTCATTTCTGAATAACACTTCCATTCAGGAGCCTAAGGATGCCAGCTTAGACTCAACAGAATGCTAATGGAGTGACTAAAAAATTGTAAACCTCTCTTCAATCTGCTGTGCTTAGTTTCCCTCTTAAAACATATTCAGATTCTGCATATGCTCGTAACTCAAAATAGACCTGGAAATGGTAAAATAACTACAAGCCCAGGAATGTATCCCCAGGTGTGTCCAGATCATCTCAACATTTCTGCTTACAAAGCAGTCAGCAGCATTGTTTAACAAAAATATAAATCAGTGTTGTCTTTCCCCTTGACAACTGTAACAAGACAAAGAATGTTCTGTAGCATCACCATAATCACAAGTTTATTACTTATGGAAAATAAATGCTTGGCCTATTCTTGGCACTGATCCCTTTTCAAAGTGGTAAAGGGTAAAGCTACTTAAGGGATTGATGTCCTAGACAGAAAATCAGTTCTTGCTGGCACACCAGAAGTTCTGTTAGGGAAATTCTGCACATCTGAATTGAAGGCAATTACTCAGAACTAAAGCAGCATAAATAATAGAGGTTTCATTGTGTGCTAAATCCAAATGTTTTTCTTTACTTCAGAATAAGGGAAGAAATGCTTCATTTATGGGTTATTTAACCTTCTTCATAAATGTTTTTCTGTAACTGTTAATTTAAAATTGAAAAATGATGTTTCAGAAAAGAATTTAACCAATTCATAAATGTAAAAAGAAAACCTGAATGAAAATTAATTTAATAATTTCTTATTTCCCATCACTTAAATAGAACTTTCTCTAGTGACATTATCAAAATAGCATTTCTGTTGAATGTACTACTTGGTGGAGAAAAATATTTTCATATTTTCTTTTTGACTCATTGCTGGCAAAAATCTTACATTGGCAGAGAAGCTAAAAATGTCACAGTGGATTTTGTTTTGTTTTGTTTTCTTCTACTTAGCTTTTCTAGATCTATAGTTGCTTAAACTGACTCAGTTCTCCCAGGTTATGACAGGGTGGCATGGTGTGGGTGCCTAAGTAAGTGGCTGATAACTTGGGTCAGCAAATGGATCTTTTAAACCCAAATATATAAGTGCTTCTTATTAAATCTAAGAGAACAAGAACTGTCCCCAGCATTAATTTTTAAGGTCTTTTCTGGTGAAGAGTATGCTGGTGATAACGCTCTTGTTTGTACAGGTGTAATTCCATTGCTTTGCTGAAAGATAGTTTATACAGAGGCAGCAGAAAACAAAAAAAATGGTGTCAGGGTTGCCCAATTTTTTCTGATAGTGTTTTTGTGCTTTGCCCAGTGTATCTTTAATTTGCAAAATGTTACTAGTCCACTATGTTCAACTTTAGTATTTTTCACAGTCTGATCAACTAAGCATCTTTCTCTCTTATATCCCATTACTCCTAATTACTCTTCTGTGCATCTCACTAAATAAACATTCAAAATCACTGTGATTTTATAAGCTGAGCAGTTTTACACATTTCTACCAACACATTCCTTTACTCCAACTATATCTGGTTTTAACTTTTTAACCTTTCTGCTGCTAGCACAGTTTTGCTGCTTTACTCTGAATACTTTCCAATTTTGCCACAGATTTCTGGTAATGATGTGTGTGATCATAGCACTTTGGATGTAAAGATACTAGAATTGCCTAGGGAAGGTAGGTGAATTCACTGCTTTACTGTGTGAAGCCTTGATCTAGAATTTACAATCATTTTTCTTTTTTTTTGTCCTGGTAGAAGTGCAAGCTCTCTGATTTCCTGCTGACTTTGGGCTTTTCAAATCCATTTTATGCTGGTGGCCATAGGAGTGAGCAGCCTGATAAAGATGTCAAGGAATGTGGGTTTTATTTCTGTATATATGATCTGAATGCATTTCTGTTATTTGCATATGAAGCCACTGCATGGTCGTGTGCACTATTAAAGACCAACAGAAAGGGTAAGATAATGGAGACATCATTCAGTGCAACATACCATGTTCTCTGCTAGCCTACTGTAAGACTTCAGACTTCCCTAAAAACAAGTAGTCAATAAAACATTTTATACCTGCATTTAAAGCCAAGCATGAATAAGCTGAGAGTGTAAAATGTGATAGAGAAACCGTATTTTTTCAAGTTCACTAAAACCAGATTAATTCTGTAATATATAAGAGCTGAACATTTCTTTATGTCCTGTGTCATAGAGGAAAAGAATTAATTTTTATCAAGGTGAATTAAATTCCTGAGAAACTCTTAAAATTGCTCTATAGTAACTAACACGAACAAATCATTTATGGAATATTCATAACAATGAAATTCTTATATTAATAATATTTAACAGTTATTAAATAAGTACCAATTATTTTAAAGCCTAGTGGCTAGAGACAGTTTCTTTAATAATAGCCTGGCACTTGTCTGAAGGAGCAAGCCATGGAGCTTAGTGCATTATTGCTCCCACAGAAGAGGTAAGCTGTACAAAGTACAGTTTATTGCTGCAAGAAATCTTGTTGACCAAATGTAGAATGGAGGTTTCATTAAAACCAGAAATGAAACTCCTAACAGCAGGTCCTGGGTAGCATCCTCTGTGAATTGGTATTGATCCTGGATACCCCACAGCCATCTACATCTCTGTAAAGCACAAGTTGTTTTCAGTTACTGGGATCAGAATCTGTTCTGCAAGTAAATTAGTTGAGAGCTAGTGGTCAGATGTATCGATTATTTTTCATTTAAGAAGTACAGGCATAATTTCTAAAGACAATTCTGGGTAAGGCATAGAGCAGGTTGAGTGTGTTTCCTCATGTCCTGTGGACAGGGAGACCTCAGCAGCCCTGAGAACTGGCGTTTCTCTGGACTGCAAAGCCTTGTCATTTTTCCATTGGAGCTGTCAACCCTAAAGGATGGACCCTACATACAGTCGTTCTTCTTTTCATAACTGCTTTTTGTAAACCCCTTAGTAATAATTCATAAATATTCTGAGGATTAGAGATTTTTGTTAAAAAACAAAAAAACAAATGAAACCCCTCAAGGCTGATACAGCCAACTATTGAAAGGAAGATGGCTTGGAGTAGGACTGAAGGTGCAGCTGTAAAGCACACAGGCCTGCACAGGAGACTGGTATCATCCCAGCTGCTGAGATTCTGAAATTCCTTAGGAGGGTGCTGTCTTGGCTTATACCTCTCCATCCTCCCTGTTTCACACTCTCAGAATGTGCTAGGGACAAGAACCTCTCACAAATGTGCTTTGTGTGTCTAGAGAACACTGCTGTCAGCAGTGGAAGACCAAACTAAAGATGTGATAAATGGGAAAAGTCAAGCCCTTGTTGCCCAAAGAAACTTGACTGCACCTCTTTCCTTGCCAAAGCAGCTTAGGTATTTGAACAGGATGGAGAAGAAAATTGTACACTCTCCAGAAAACTGTTTTTATTTCCATTTGCAGAATCTGAGGCTCCAGAGTCCTGTTCAGTGGGTGCAGCAGTTCAATGCTGATACAAGAATTATGAAGAAATGGGGACTGCCTTGGATAAGGACAGTCATTTGGGGGGATGGGAGCATATTCAGCTTCATACAGTAACAGAATGCTTTGGGTTGGAAGGGGCCTAGAAGACCATCCAGCTCCAACCTGCCTAGTTTGGGCAACTTCTATTTGCAAAAAGGTTCTGACAAACTACTGGGATGAAATACTCATCAGCATATTTGTTTCAACACTATTTGCAAAAGCATCCCACAGATTTCTGCTTTATCGACCTGCCATCTCCAGCATCCAATGTAAATCAAGATTAATGGTTGTATTAATAGAAACTGAGTTCAGGATATTGTGATATATTCACTGAATTCCTACGCAGTAATTAATTATGTCTGTTAGTAATAGACATATATTTTAACATCCTCAGCTGTTATTCATTATAGGCCTCTATATTTTTGTAATATGAGACTATCTGAATGTTCCAGTTAGAAAATTTTCTGTATTTGTACAGGCTACGAAATACTTAAAATAATATGGCCACTGTTCCTCATGCGTGACGTTGTCTGTAGCTTTGAAAAAAAATTAGAAATACGTTTGCACTTATACATTTAAGCAGACTCATATATTCCAGAATATTTTTCTATTTGGAACAAAACCAAAACTCGCAATGGTAATTTGAGTAACACTGACTGGGTGGTTGATTGATATATTAATTAATTATGTGAGCCTGGCTGTGGCATGTCTAATTAATAGCTCATCATTTAAACTCTTGAAATCTAATTCTTTGTACTTTCTCTAATCAGTTAGCTAAAGAACTTTAGAAATTCTGCATGAATGGTCAAGAATAATAGCAAGAACTATCTTCCAGTTACAAAATCTGTAACTAACTAAATTTGACAAGCACTGATTAAGCAGTGGTAGTTATTTTCTAGCTTTTTTTTTTTCTTAGTGGTCTTTGGACATGTTAAATTTACATTAAATCTATGCCAGTCATAAAATATCAGGTGGAATAAACTGCAGAAAACCAAGAAAGAGTTAATCAGATATTGTGCTCTTAAGAAGGCTTAACAAAAATACAGGTATGCACCTGTGTGCCTCTAAGGATGTGGCTACAAGGTGATGCTATTGTAAAACACAGTAAGAATTATAAACCAGTTTATAACTATTATTCTGTGCTGTCTTCCCAGCTTCCACTCAAACTCAGAGCTATAGGCAGAAACACAGAAGACAGAAATGCATCTGAGCCCTGCTCATGATTTTGGTTGCTGCTGCTAATGCTCATCTGGATGCAGGGTGGAGTGGTGACACTGATGGACAGATGGCAGGGAAAGCAGCAGTTGGGAAAACCACAAAAAGAATGGTATCTCCTGGCATCCTCTGTCTACAATACTGATGTGCTACATACTGAGCTATTGTCCTGCACAGATACACTTGGCTACATTGACACAGACTTATCAAGCCCAAGACTAACTCAAAATAATGCTGAGAAAATGTTTAAGTTTAGAACATTTCTTTATTATCAAAATAGATAAAGGATATTTTTAAGGATAAAACCATTACAGGTTTATAACCTTGAAATGATACAAAAAATTAGGAAAAAAAATTGTATCAACTTAAACTATTTATTTTCTCCCCAGGTTGAGTCACTGAACTAAAAAATCCATTATTTTCAGAGACCAAGTACTATAATGGGGCAGAGGGAAAAGCAAAGAGAATATTTTTTAATTTCCTTGTGTCTGAAATGTCTTGAAAGTCAGGTACTGGCAAGGAAATGAAGCACACTTCTCACAGCATCACTGCAGCTTCCTTCCAGAGTGCTTGATAAAGCACCAATAAACATAATTGCCTTTCATATTACTGATTCAAAGAACAAAAAAATGTGTGCACCAGTATGGCTCCCATTTTCCAATGACTTACTTAAGCATTCTTCATCATTCTTTGTGCTATGTAATCAGAAGCTGCATCTTGGAATTCACAGCACCTCTCATCTATGCACTGAACATTTATGGGATTTATTGCTATTTTCATAGATATCATAAGTAAACATAAACTCACAAAGTGTCATAAAATATAAAACTCATCAGAAGATGCTGATTAAGGAAAATTATTATATGAGCTTTAGGTACTTTTCCATTTAAAGTTTAGCTTTTCTGCTGTATTAGGAAAAGCTTCATATGGTGAAGCTATGACACAGCAAACATAAAACAGAAAGGCAGTGAGTGGGAAGGTAATAAGCAGATATTATAGACAAAAGAAATTAAGTCAGTGGGCTGGTCCTACCTCACCTAGCTACCACCATACAGGTAGTATCTGCAATATGCTACAGGCTTCCCACCAAAGGGTGGTAAGAGTAGCTCATATTGCCCCTGTCTGTTGTCAGGTCTAAATGAAGCAGATGGCAGAAGGGATACCCAAGATCCCAGGATTTGGGGACATCAATGTAAATATAAATTTTGAAAAAACTTTACAACAGACCATTTTTTCACTAGAAAAGAAGAATCAGTGAGGAATATTGCAAGAGATGTACTTCTCCTCCTGGAGAAGCTGGATGTTCATGGCTTGGATGTGCACACCATTCAATGGATAAAACCTGGTTGGATTGCCAGGTCCAAAGATTTGTGGTTAATGGAATTAAATCCAGCTGTCAGCCAGTCACAAGTGGTGTTCCCCAGGGCTCAGTGCTGGGGCTGCTCCTGTTTAACATCCTTATTGATGATTTGAGGGGATAGAGTGCACCCTCAGGAAGTTTGCAGACAACACTAACCTGGGTGGAAATGTTGATCTGCCTGACAGCAGGGAGGATCTGCAGAAGGATCTAGACAGGCATGATTGATGGCCCAAGGCAGAATTGCCATCCCTGGAGGTATTCCAATGATGGGTAGATGTGGCACTCTGGGAAATGATATAGTGATTAAGGTGGTGTAGGACTGATGGTTGAACACTTGGAAGTCATTTCCAAACATGATGATTCTGTGAATAGCACATTGGCTACAGTAACAGTCTGTGGCCAGGCTTATTGGCAATGATTACTTTCAGAAGTCAAGAAATTTAACTTTGTTTAATTTTACTTCAATTTCATACAACTGTTTCGCTCGGTCATCTGACAACAAACCAAGAACTGAAGGGTATAGCCAGGGCTGGAGGCGATGGGGACATGCACTGAGAAGTCAGAATGGAAGATGCTTTTGAGAGTATCAGGCTTTGTGGACAGGACTGAAGGGATTTACTGCAACGAATCCTACTGGCTCATAGATACACTTTGCAGTTGCATTTATCCACAATGTTTTCTTATTGCAAGTATCAGTCTTCAAAGATGAACAGTTCAAGGAAGGGATGTTGCTGCCTAGGTTGTTCCATTTTCAGTGCTGAATGCCTGTTTCAAGCCTTCACCTGCTAAACACTGGGACTGAGGAAGGCTGACTATGAATAAAAATGAGAAACGGGGTTTCGGGATAGAATATTAATGCAACAAATTCTTCTTCCCTGAGCTTTGTTGTGGTGAGCTGAGCTACCACAGAATGTGGGCTGCCTTTGCAGTCAACTGCACAAGAGCTAATGACTGTGTCTCTAGAAGGAGCCTGTATTTCTGCAGCTGAACTTGGATATGGCTGTGACAGGCACGGGTTTTCCTGGACTAGGAACTACACAGTCAACTGGAAAAGTAACCTAATTGCTGTCGAACAGAAGTGTTAAACACAGAGTGAGTTTGTTTCCTGCAGAATCAAGTATTTGCCATGCACAGTTTTACACTTACAGAATCTAATTTTACTGTGTTAAAATGATACAGTTCCAAAGTGATCAGCTCTCTTGTAACACAGAGCAATTTGGCTCCAGCAGAGGATAACATAACCTGCAGCACTCCACTGCAGCACTGACTCAACTGCAGTATTTCTCAGTTACTGGTCAGTATAAATCTACAGCTGAGGGCTTGATCCAAAGCCATGTTTCTGCCACTGGTTCCAAATGGCACTAACTCAGGACCTAAAAAAGAAATCTGTGGTGAAAAAGCTAAGAGCCGAGCATATGTCCTACACAATACAGCTGACTATTTCTATGCTCAGCAGCTGAGAGTGTAGGACTGCAATATTGATTTGTGTTACTGTATTTTATAGCTAGTATGTTACAAGATTAATTTTGTACTACTCAGCATCTTCTTTCTCCTTGGGAAGTTTTGTAAAGAATTCTGCTGACTACAAAGAATAAAGAATCAACTTTTTTTTTCTTTTTTTTTGCAAACCAGCAAAACATATCCTTTGTACCCTGCTCTTCCAAAGTATAGCATGACAGATACTGTTAAAATGATTATACTATATTCTTATACGTGCTTCTGTGCTCACAGGCTAATGTCATATTAGTACAGGTCAGCATCCTTGTTCAGTCCTTTTCTCACTGACTTCCAGACAACTTTACTGTGATAGATTATTATTCTGCTAGGGTAGGCTTTGGCTTCTGTCTGAAAAATGATATAAATCTATACCCTTTTACAGGTGGCTATTACTTTCTTCTTGCATTTACTCATACTTTTCAATGGGAAATAACAAGGACTGGTTATGGGTAAATGTGGTAACAATGAAATACGTGTGGTATTACAATGAATAACGTTTGCCCAGAGGGAATCTTTTGATTTAGATGTCTCTAGATATCAGTGAAGTGACATCTAATACTGGTATCTAATATCTTATCACTGAATCAATATGGGCAAGATTTTGAGTACCTCTGATTTGGCTGTGCTTCCCTGCGGGGGTTATTTAGGAGCAGTTGGTCTGTGATGGATGGCAGGCAATGTAATGGGTCCTTACATAGCTTAACACCAGCCACTGCAATGGGCAGGGATAATTTCAGAGAAGAGAAGTTACATCATCTCAAGGCCTGTCATAAATTATTTTCCTTTCCATCTAAGGGAAGGAGCTGTGACCCCATTTATTTCTGGACAGAGCAGTTTTGTGCAGGCTTTGAGTGAGATTGTGCTCCATTGCTCTGTGTGGCTCTGGATGCTTCTGTGCCTGAACTGTTCAGTAGGATGTAAAACTCATCATCTTTAGCTTAGCTGATGAATTAAAAACAATAGAGAAGTTAATAGTACCTGCTCAGTCAAAATACATAGAGGAAATTAAAGCAGATGTGCTCCTTGAAGTTTAACTCAGTCTCTGTCTCAGAGTTTGAAGCAACAACCAGTGCTTTTTAAGCAACCCTGAATATATTTGACATTAAGGTTGTTATATAGTTACTTCTCTACCTTGCTTCAAAGTTGTTTTTGCTGTTTTTTCAGGGCAGTAAAGGCCTTTTTCTTTTTTCTTTAGGGAGTACCACACTGTGGTATGGTTGAGAGGAGGGCAGAAAAATGGTGCCAAAGATTACAAAGACTAAATCAGATCATCTCTGCACATGAACTATCACTCTTGAGGTTCTTGCAGTAGAAGCATGCTAGCTTAAGAGCCCTGAAGGTCTATGTTTTTCAGCTGTAAAATTTCCCATGGCATAGGACTGGATATCAAATTTTAAGGTGAGTTTTCTTTAGGAATCTGAAAAGATTCAGGCTTTAATCCAAAGAAAACAATAACTAATCTGCTCCATCAAAAATCCATGTCCTTCTCATATCATACACTGTACACCATGGCACAGAGGACAATTCAATGAAGTTAGCAGTGTGTGAGCAAAATTGTCATGGCCCTTATCCAAAATGACCAAAATGTACATATAAGTAATCCTTCAACCCTACACACTAAATAAAAAAAGGTCAAGAAACCTTGGCAGAGGATCCGTGCTATAATCTGAATAAAGGCTGCTGTAAATTACTTAGTCTGACAATTGCTCACAAGCAGAAATGTTTTAGAGTCATTAAGACAAGAGTAACCTTGGGCAAACAGACTGCAAGAAACCAACAGATGGTAGTAAGTCTTGGGAGAGAAGTACAATATGCTTATTACCACACCAGAACTGAGCACTGTCTTGCAGAGATAAATAGTGTAAATCTGATTCTAGCCTCAGCTAGGCCCTTAGTGCTGACCAGAGCTCGATCCACTATGTCTGGGGATTTTTCCCTCAAATATAGTCTCTGTCCACCCTCAACAACTCTACAGCAGAAGGCAAGTTTTACTAGAGTATTTTTCCAAGGTTTTTCCAGTGTTATCTTCTTGTAGCCACTTTCCAAATCATGAAGGTAAATAGATTCATGCTATCTGACCTTAGATGTCTAAAAGTTAGTGTCTGAGTCTGAATCAGCCTCTGTGGGCTCCAGGATATGCCTTTCTAGAGGGTACTTCACCTGAAAAATGTAGGTGAACTCACCATTTTCTATTGAACATTTTGAATATAGATCAGACTTTAATCTTACTCTAAACGAAGGTGTTTGCAATGCAGGTGTCTAAATGTGAACTATCTATGTGAGGTCCAAGGCCAGTCTTTAGATGTGAGGTCAATACATCCCTTGGAGACACAGGAGAGGTTAAATTCACCAAAAATAGATATTTCTTTTTCAGTGACTTTCTAAGCCCCATTGATTGCATTGACCAATGCTTCATTGACTGCAATGGAAATTTGGACCCTTAGCTCAGCTAAAGTGAAATGCAATTGGGCACCAGCTGTTTTCTGAGTTGTCCTGGATTGCATTGCCCAAAATATCCATGTATGTATGACAAGAATACACGTGGATTACAGAAGACCTGTGTCCTTCTGGAAGGGCATTAGGAAAACTTGTAGAATAACATCAGGCATCTCAGACAGAAGCAGATCCTAATGTTCAGGCAGCAAAATTCCCACTTTATGTAGACACTAGACTTGATACAAATATGAACTGCACCCAATCTTGGGTTAAGACAAATCAATCCTATCTTTATTAAATTTGTTTTCTTCTGTCTGTGGTATCTACAGGCCTTATAGCTTGAAAAATCTAAGTCATTTTTGTGGTTTTAAGCCCTGCTCCTGTCTATTTTCATTTTTTAAAATTATTGAAGCTTTTCAGCTGTCATGGAGAGGATCCTATTGAATTTTATCAAATGGGAAGCCAGGGCTACTGCATCCTTCTCCCTCGTTTGTCATTAACAGAGTGACATGGATTGCTCTTGCATTCAAATTCTTATATACCTATGTACAAGGCTTACAGTTACTGCAGGATCTGTTAGAACTCATCTAAAGTGAAAATTATCTTCCCTAATCCATGCTGTGTATTTCCTTTTTGTTGCCTTTATCACTGTCTCCATGTATAAATCTCCTGCAGACATGAAGGGAACAAATATGCAGTGTGTAACAGAAGATAGGTTCTAATACATGATTTCAAAAAGTTAAAGCAGCAGGACCCTTGAATTAACATGAAAGAAGATTCACTACCAGAAGAAAAGAAAACCGAAACACATGGTGGTAGAGCAAACTTTTTATTGTATAGGGTTTTTTTAAAACATATTTGTTTGATAGTACCCAAATCTATTCCAGGTCAGGCCTCTCATAATGCCAAGAATTAGAGAAACAGTTTGACCAGGAAGAGTGCACTATAAAGCATTGTGAATTACCTTCTTCCACTCAACTTAGCAGCATTAGGATGCAGCAGTAAACCTTAGAGAGATTGTGTAGGGGGTGAAGAAACCCAGAGCAGGAACCATGTAGATAGATCAAACTCCACAGGCTTCAGCACTTTTGGAGAATAAATTCAAAACATCAGATAGCTACAATCAATGTGACTTGCAATCTCAGATAAAATTGGACAATAAGTTGCTAAGACCAAACCTCCAAGTACTAATGTTTCTTTCTGAAAGATATTTCTTAATTACACCACTAATTGCCTGTAATTATGAAGATAATAGTAATAAGGTCAAATAATGGGATGCTTGTTCTGTATTCTGGCAAAGTCATGCTTCAGGAAGTCCTTTAGGCTGTGGTCCCCGGACTTGAAAAACAAATGTTAATAAAACTATTATGGAATATATTTTCTTCCTACTTCTGGGTTTGTCTCCTTTTGTATCAATGTTAACAGTTAATAATGAGACAGATATTCATTACATTTTGAAATACTGGGTTTGATATACATAGGTGGGACAAACTGGTACTTATGCTGAACACTGTTGGTAATTATACATAACCTTGTTTTAACCCTAATTTCAGCCATTATGAAATGTAGCATCAGTGTGGAGACAATAAATCATTTATACATAGTAGAAAGGTTCATTTATCTTTGTAGAGTTGCAGTACAGGAGCCTCATTTGAGCAAAATGTTAATTTATTGCAGTGACAGTGGGTTTTGGACACTTGTGAAGATAGGTTTGTGCAAAATGTTTCCTTTACAAAATACTATTTTTATGTGCCTTAATTTACACCTACTCATGATTTTTGAAGAAAATACTGAAAATACTATGGTTTGGTTATTTGTTTAAGAAAACAAAAAAAAGCCAGTTTCTTTAACTGAGGAACATGATACCAGATACAGAAGGGAATCCTCAACAAGTGCAAGCATTGTGGTGTTGACAGGGTGTTCATAGAATCACAGAAATTCAGGGGCTGGAAGGAACCTTGAAAGATCATCGAGTCCAACCCCTCAGCCAGAGCAGGGTCACAGAACCACACACAGAATCACAGAATCATCTGATTTGGAAAGGACCTCTGAGATCATCAAGTCCAACCCTTGATCCATTACCGCTGTAGCTACCAGACCATGGCACTGAGTGCCACATTCAGGCTCTTCTTAAAGACCTCCAGGGGTGGAGAATCCACCACCTCCCTGGGCAGCACATTCCAATGCCTGATTATGCTCTCTGTAAAGAATTTCTTCCTAATATCTGACCTAAACCTACCCTGGATTCCTCCAAGATTTAGAGCAATCCAAGGTGCTGTGCTTGCCCCATACACTAGATATTTTTTGAATGAATGAATGGGAGACTGATTGAACAGCACTGACAGCAAACAGAAATTCATTTTCCGTGACTCCGGTGCTGTGGCCAGTTACAGTCCCAGAAAAGGTGTAGCCTCACTTCATAAAAACTGTGGACCAGCATTTAGATACTCTTCTCACCCCACTTACCTTTGGTCTTGCCATTTTCACTCCTCCATCCCTTCTGATGCCATCTCCTCATCGCTGGCCTCACCAAGCCTTTCCCCAGAAATTCTGCCCATGGAGCCCCTGTGCCAGAATCATCCATACATGCTACTTACACCAGGGCCTCCAATTTTATTCTTTCCCTTGGCATCTGAAGATCACTGAGGTCACTGTGTATGTGTGTTATATCCTCTGAAGTTCGCAGTTCTTTCAGGCAATTAAGGGTAAGGTAATCGCGTAGGCTGAAGGCCACAGCAAAGTTACTTTGGTTCTTTCAATTTCAGTCAGTATTAATACAGTACAGTATTAATACTGTAGTGATCAAGGCTGGTTTGCACCAAAGATCAGGCTAAATGATTGGTTCATTATCAGTGCCTTCATACTGTGCCCCTGACCTGATCTTCAGGCAAGAGGAATAATTAAAGAGTGCTTGAGATTGTTGCAGATTGCATTTGGGTCTGTGTCTATAGCTACAGACACCAAGATGCATGTGGCTATCACTCACTACCCAGCCAAATTACTCAGCCTGCATAAGAGTTTCACATGCAGGCAGATGAGTTAACTGGCTGGGCTGGGACACAGAACAGAGTAGTGGCTGCTGCAGAAATATGTCAGAAAAAGCTGGGGTCTGTCAGAGAATCAATATTTTGAACATGGGAACTTTACTGCTCTGAGCCAGAGTCTGGCATGTGCTGAGTGAGAAGGTTTAGTTGCTTCTGTGCAGTGGTTTGTGGTCCAGGCTTGCATGCCTTCGCCTGGCTAATTTGTGTGTTTTCATCTGTTGGTTCCTTGTTATTCAGATTTGTTTGTTAATTGTAAGGATTTTTGTTTCAATCATGTTGCAATAAAAAAGAAGCCCTCAAGTGGAAGGCAGCAGCTGTTTAACTGTTTGTATCAGAATTACCAAACAGGGATGATGCACAGCAAATATAACAGTTTTCTCAAAAAATTGTATAAACAAAAAAAAACCCCCACACTACCTGGTGCTGTAGACATCCCAAAATTCTGAAAAACGTTGTAGGACCTCTAAAGGTCCCTCAGTGAGCCATGGCTTTACAGAGAAAAGAGGCAATGCCTCTTGGGAATCTGTGACAGAACTGAACTTGTGCCAGAGTGTAGAACATGAAGTCCAAAGTCAGAGATCACAAAAATAAAATCATCATGGTTTTTTTTTGTCTTGATGGCTATCATTTGAGTTTGCAATGGTTTTATTTAACTTTCTCTGCACATGGAATAATTGCTGAAATAACAATTATTGGCCATGCAATTTCATGCATCTGTGAAAATTTATTAATGTACAAGTCCTTGTACTTGCTCTAATTTGTGCTAATGAAAGAGTTTGGAATATTTGCTAGCAGTCTGAAGAAGAAGGAAATTCAGAGGGAATTCAGAGAGAATCACTGTAATGATTTCAAATTATAGTAATAAATTTGACCTTATTGCATTAAAATTAGTAAAACTGTTGTTAGTTATTTAATTTTCCACTACTCTACACCTAGTGCGGAATATAAAGATGGGTTTTTTATTAAAGTTTCTGGCAACCCACAGTTGGGACTCCTGATCAAAGCAATGCTATAGATTTACATATATCTTATTAAGAAATTTGACTGAATGAGTAATAAACTGTAAGGAAGTGTGAGTAACAGAAACACAAAGGCTATCCAGCTGCAGAATGATAACAAAGTTCAATTAACACTTGGTTTGCAATTTAAGTTAGGATGTGATTAATGGTTCAGAGTTATATTTTTCCTCCATATTATAGTATAATCAGAAAAGTGATAGAGGTGTCACTGTATTAGTTGTATGGATATGATATCTTTATTTTTCGTACTTAAATATGATGTTTTCTTGAAGAGCAACCAGATTGTTCCTCAGTTGTCTGAAGCTGGTCTATGAGGAACATACATATTATGCTCAACCATGGAAATCCCTCTTTCTTTGTGTTGTATGTCACTGTAGTGAGACACACTTGAAAGAAAAATCACAGAATCATAGAATGGCTTTGGCTGGGAGAAACCTTAAAGATCAACCAGTTCCAAGCCCCTTGCCATAGGCATGAACACCTCCCACTAGACCAGGTTGCTCAAAGCCCCACCCAGTTTGGTCCTGAGAGCTTCCAGAAATGAGGCATCCACAAGCTCCCTGGTCATCCTGTTCCAGTGCCTCGCCACCCCCACACTAAAGCTTTCAAACATAATAAATTTCTACATGACCGAAGACAGAAGGAACTAGGAGGTTTAAAAAACTTTACCTGTCTGCTGAAATTCATCTGTGTTGTATCCTCCTGCAGGAGAATGGCCCAGCAGGTCCAGCAGAAGTGGAAATCACAAGATTGTAGCGAGGGCCACTGAGGGAACTGGACTCAGGTACATCTCAGTGGGGCCGCCCACTCTGGATTGATGTGGTACTCAGTCATAAAAGAGTGCAAAGACAGCACTGCAAAAGTTACACTGATTGCAATCACGGGAGGAATTAAATAGTCTTGCTTTGGTACAAGGTGGGGAGGTACAGGAGGACAGCTGGCTGTGGGTGGCCTTATGGAACAAGCTGAAGAAGATGGAAAGCAGAGAAAAACTGTTGTTGCTACTGCACCTTTTTCTCTTCTCTCTCATTCCTATTAACCTCCAAATTTTCTATTCCTCTAATTTTTTCCCATCTCACCTTAGACACCCCTTTACCTTGCCACCTCCTCCTAAGCGTCTCTTCTCTGTCTCATCAGAATAGTTATTCAGGATACACCTTGCTGTACTTGTTCAATATGAATGCTATCTGAAAATATGTGGTCAGAAAAATCCATCTTTACACCAGTAAATTACTACTGAAAGAGCAAGGCCCACTCTCTGGTCCTGAGGGCATTTCTACAGCCTGGACTCTGTGCCTGTTTAGCTGCTAGCACAGCTGGTGCCAATATACATAGGATGTATATTAGAAATAGCTGTAAATATATGTGCTGTGCTTTTATGCTGAAGAGATTCTATGAGAATTTTGCTGAAATAATATTAAAAGTGAAGGTGTTAAATTTTGAATTTGTATAAATTTTGGGTCCAGGTTGACAGATTAATCATAAGTGCCTGTATAACATAAAACTCCAATTAAAATAAACAAAAATTAACTTGTCAGAGTTGCCACGTATGTGAAGAATTCATTTGAGTAATAAAAGACTTCAAGCAAACTTTTATTATTATTCTATTCCAGTTTTTTCTACTTTCTTTTAATAAATGCTTCCTGCCCTAAGTTAATGGAATTACAGGACTATAGTTTACCATAGGTAGTTCCATGTTTCAGAAGAGATTGATGTCAATAAGAAATAAAAATGGCTGCTAGCTTTGTATGAAATATCCATTAGAATGATTTTCTCTTCTCTCTCATTCCTATTAACCTCCAAATTTTCTATTCCTCTAATTTTTTCCCATCTCACCTTAGACACCCCTTTACCTTGCCACCTCCTCCTAAGCGTCTCTTCTCTGTCTCATCAGAATTCAGGATACACCTTGCTGTACTTGTTCAATATGAATGCTATCTGAAAATATGTGGTCAGAAAAATCCATCTTTACACCAGTAAATTACTACTGAAAGAGCAAGGCCCACTCTCTGGTCCTGAGGGCATTTCTACAGCCTGGACTCTGTGCCTGTTTAGCTGCTAGCACAGCTGGTGCCAACAGCACCTTAGGGAATGACATTTTTGGTAGAGGAACAATGTATGTAAGAAAAAACCCACAATCCTAGCCTGCTGCCTGGGAAACTTGGCAACAGGAAAGATTCTTTCATCATCATCATCCTCTTCCATCTAGTTCTTGGTGTGGAAAATTATTTTTTCATGTTGGATAGCCAGGTTCACATCAGCATCCCTGGAAAAAATTATTGCCTGAGTGTCTCTAGTAATTATTTACGTTCAGATGGAGTATGTAACACCAAGAAGTTATTTATAGTGAATTATCATACAATTTATTTCTCCTCCTGTAAGAAAATTGTTTGCAACGCTGAAATGTTACCTGCTTTGTGGGAGGCAGCATGGTAACACGCATGTATTTCAGTGACAAATGTATCACACATGTAGGATGATAAATCTCAGAGCCATGCTTTTAGTGGGTCTGCCTACAGCTACGAAGCTTCTCAAGCAGCTGCCTAAGCTGCTGTTCTCTCTTCAGCTAATTTTCTTCTCACTGGAGAACTGCTGTTCTCACATTATCACCAAAGTTATCACATGAAAAGACTCAACTTTGGCATGACTTCACTCATCAGCAAGGCACTGAGATGGGATCTTTTATTTTTTTTTTAAGATTTTGATCTGCTTGATGCTATTCTTAACCAAACAGTAGGCATGTATTTCATAAAATGATCATGAGTAGGTAATAGTTTAGTGCTGGAGCTGGAGAAAGGAGAGACACACAGAGATCTGCTGCGAATCTTTGCTTTACATACAGCCTGAACCATGTCTAGTTCTTTCATCAATTATATATTAAAGAAATACATTTTGATGAGAGAAAAAGGAGGAGGGGAAAAAACTTTTTCAGGAAAACAGAATTCCTCCTGGGGGTTTTGTGAGATTTATGAGACAGTAGGCTCCCTTTGTCGAATTTTACAATTGGTTTTGCCTAGAAGTCACTCTAGCATTGTTCTCCAATATCTGCCACAAATTTGAACATTGTTCATTGTTAAGTCCCTGGCAATCTGGATTGAGCAGCTAAGTAGTGAGTAACTGTATTTATGGTTTGCTAATGCAAATAGAGATGGACTACAAGATGACTCCCTCTCCTCTGCTTAGATCTTGGATTTACTTGCAGCCATAACATAGATGGAAGAGACACTGACTTCTATTGAGAGACTGGGATGTGCAATGAGAACCCTATCTTCTGAATATGTTTTGAAATAATTTGCAAAACAATAGTATGGTATTGAAGGAGTTATTTCTAGTGTTTATTTTTTACAAATTTTCAATCCCTTTGAAGCTAAAAATCATACAAACCTTTTGGGATTCAACAGTTCAGCAGCTGAAAGTGTCAGGTGTGAAAGTGATAGAATGTGTCATGTATGCATGGGGTGCACCAGAATTCCAGAAAAAATATTCTGACATTTCATATTTTTGAAAGAGCTGCTAATTTCTAACTCTGATAGAATTATAGAATCTTTACAGTTAGAAAAGACCTCTAAGATTATCAAGTCCAACCACCAAACCAACACCACCATGCCCACTAAACCACGTCCTGAAGTGCCATGTCTATGTGTGTTTTTTAACACCACCCAGGATGGTGATTCCTGGGGCAGCCCACTGCAATGTTTGACCTCTCTTTCAGCAAAGAAATTTTTCCTAATACCCAATCTAAACATTCCTTCTAAACCCACCTCTACCCTTCAGGTAGCTGTAGAGAGCAGTAAAGTCTCTCCTGAGCTTCGTCTTCTCCAGATTGAAAAACCCCAGTTCCCTCAGCTGCTCCTCACAGGACTTGTGCTCTCGACCCTTCACCAGCTCCATTGCTCTTCTTTGGACACACTCCAGAATCTCAGTGCATTTCTTGACACAGTTGAGGCCCAAAACTGAACATAGGATTCAAGGTGTGTCCTCACCAGTGCCAAGTACAGGGGGACAATCACTTCCCTTGTCCTGTGGGTCACACTATTTCTGATACCAGCCAGGATGCTGTTGGCCTTGGCCACCTGAGCACGCTGCTTGCTCATGTCCAGCTGGCTTTCACCCAGCATCCCCAAGTCCCTCTCTGCTGGGCAGCTTTCCAACCACTCCTCCCCAGGCCTGTAGCATTGCATAGGGGTGTTGAATGTAGTGCTGCTATATTCCCCCCTCATCAGGAACTCAGCTGCATAAATCAGTGAAAGCCAACTAACAAGAATCTAAAGAAGCTATAATATGTCTAAGCTTTAATGGACAATTTATCAAGGTTTTCTGAGAAAATAAAAAAGCACATGTTCTGAAGGGGTTTAGGTCCTACTTGTAGTGTTGCAGGACAATAAAATCAGATCTTCAAGATTGGGAATTTTTTATTTTGAATGTAAGCATGGACTGATCCACATTTATGCTATGCCTTAGATTGGAATATATTTGGGCAGAAAAACCTACTATTGCAGAAGACAATGGTTCATTCTCATCTACCCTGCATACCACTTACATATCTGCCTGGACATTAAAAATTACAGTAACTCTTGAGGAGGGAGGATCAGTTACCAGAGAAAAAGGAAATGGATAACGTATATTATAAATAAATTTATCACCTAACTGCACTTTATGACTTACATATTCTCTGTTAGTGGCAGTGAGAGTGCTGCAAATTACTTCATTACAAAAGAAATAAATATCCATGCCTGTTCCATGCCAGCCTTTCTCCTGCTTCATATTCATCAAGGCAGTGGTACTGTTTAAAATAATAGATACACTCTGATTGCATTATAAGGCTGAAATGAATTTTAATTGTTTAACAGATATGTTTTGAAAAACTGGGCTGTGAAGTCTTCTTCTGATAACTGGATCTCAATGGCCTCTTCAAACGAAGTGGATGGGCTGTCCTTAGTTCACACAGAACTTCAGAAAAAAATTATATCATGTAGCACTGTTTAATGGAGGTCACAATAGCCATGTCAAAAGTATGTACTTCTTCTTCTTAAGGTTTACTCCCCCCAAAAAAAAAGAAAGGAGCATGGAAAGAATTGTTCCTACCTATTGCTCTCTTGGGATACTCCTGGTACAGTTTATATCATAAACTGAGTCTTGCCTTCCTGGCAGGAAGTGTGATGAGTTGATGGGAGGTGGCTGTCCCATTCTTCTGGGCCTGAGGACACACAGTAATTTTCATCCTTCACAGTTCAGCAACTCAAGTCTCCCAGATCAGACCCATATTGGCAGCCATTGGACAGAACAGATTGCACCCATTTTTCATTGTTGTGTAAGATGAACTCCACAGGAAGAGCAGACTTTCTCAGCTCCAGCTTTACACGAGTCTCAGTCCTAATGATGTTGTTGCCATAATTGTCTTACCCCATTTGATGTTTTCAAGAAGACTGAGCAATGATCACTTACAGAATCGACAAGCAAATGTGTTTATGAAAATCAAATCGATACAACTTCCAGACATCCAATTTCACATATTTCATTTTCAAATTGTTCCCTGAAGATATAATTTATTTTTTATAAAATCCCTCAGCTTTATAGAAAATCAATTCTCTGTCATCTAAAAGTTGTCTTATAGCTCAGAATGCCTTCAATTTACTTTTGTTGTGCTGCCTATTAATAGGATGTATATTAGAAATAGCTGTAAATATATGTGCTGTGCTTTTATGCTGAAGAGATTCTATGAGAATTTTGCTGAAATAATATTAAAAGTGAAGGTGTTAAATTTTGAATTTGTATAAATTTTGGGTCCAGGTTGACAGATTAATCATAAGTGCCCGTATAACATAAAACTCCAATTAAAATAAACAAAAATTAACTTGTCAGAGTTGCCACGTATGCGAAGAATTCATTTGAGTAATAAAAGACTTCAAGCAAACTTTTATTATTATTCTATTCCAGTTTTTTCTACTTTCTTTTAATAAATGCTTCCTGCCCTAAGTTAATGGAATTACAGGACTATAGTTTACCATAGGTAGTTCCATGTTTCAGAAGAGATTGATGTCAATAAGAAATAAAAATGGCTGCTAGCTTTGTATGAAATATCCATTAGAATGATTGGCAAAAGAGAACAGTTTTTTGAACATCAAATTAATGAGTTAAGCTACTGTGAACACTAAGCAGAGTGAAATTGCAAGGCTGGAACAGCCATATTAAACATTACTGGTGGAAAATGTGATTGGACAGTTGTGGGTTTGGTGGAAGTCATTGCTATTGAAATTCAGTTATCAAAATGAGCATTTGTTTTTGAGCATTGTAGTTTATCTGGCAAGTTATGGTCTTCAGTTGATATTGGTTTTCTTCTACATAGCCACAGCTACAAAACTCAGACAGTTGTCTCTGGACAACTCTGGTGTTCCTGCACTGTCCAATTGTAATTTCTGATCAGTTTTATAATCTCCAGATCCCCAGGACAGGGTAAGATAAGTGGAGAAGAAAGACATGATAGCTAGTCTGGAATTGTCTAGAATTATTTAAGAGGAGCATCATAGGAAAGAGGATGAAATAAACAGGCAAGAAATCATGGCCACTAAATGTGGAGGAGAGAGGTAGCCTTGGAAAACCATATCTGTCAACTTTCACCAGTTAAAACTCAATCTACCTAAACATAGTTATAAAGAATTCCTCCTTTATAAAAAATATTATCATGTATAATAGTCCTGTAAAAAATAAGATAGTGTTGGAAATTTAAAAACTTACCCCCAGTAAATCCTTAACTTATACAGTGTCTATGAAAAGAGGAGGAGAACCTGACTGTCCATCTCACTTTTAACAATTCAACAACAAAATTAGTATCTAAAGTATCTACCTAACCACAGGTAGGTGCAAGTACTGACAAACTGACTCTCCCTTCAACAATTTATCCACAAGTGAATGCACAAAAGTAACACAAAAGTATTAGACACAACACAAGGACAGTTCTGAATTAGAGCCCCACCTGCAAGCATCCAGCTAGGAAAGGAAATCTCTTGTAACCAGAAATTTTCACACCAGAAAATGGAAATTATAAAAGTTGAATGATGACAGCAATTGAAGAAATCAAGATCAGCTATGTTACCAGTGGTGATAAGGAAAGCTGTCTTGTGCTCTGGCAGACCTTGACCATCTTGACAATGGAGCAGAAGTACCTATGTCAAATCCTAGCAATGGTCCAATGGTATGTTCAATATAGGGAAATCATACTTGAAGACTGGACTTCAAACTCCAAAGGAGAAATGCAATATCAGTATATTGCCAGTCTGTCTAAAATGGCTGACTCATGATCAAATCTTAGAATGAGAACCAACGTTATGATAGATTAATCATGGCCATGAAGTATGAAGGAGCTAAAATGGGAATGCTTTGACAGATGAACATAAATCAGACAAGAACTATATGCAGAGCAAGTAAATAATCTCAGAACCAAATGTAGAGCATATGAGTCAGGCACAGAAACAGACCATCAATATCTATAAAAATGGAAACAGTAAGAAAAATGTATTAAATTGTCTCAAAAGCAAACACAGAAATAAAAAGGAGACAAATAAAATGATAAGTAAAATATGAGCACTATTGCTACTTTAAGAGATGAAAAAATATTTCGAAGTGCTTCATCTGGAAAAGGCTAAGGACAAGCATTATAGCTGGGTAGGTGGTTACATCCCTGCAGGGTGGGCAGAGCAGCCAGGTGAGGGTTTGTCAGAGTTTAGCTGCTGGGATTGTGCAGTCAGCAAGACAGGACTTGAATGGACCAGCAGAACAGCCAACAGTAATCCAGATGCAAGATGGGAGATAGCAGGGTAAGACTAGGATTACAGATCCTCTGAACAGCTAGAAAGCATATCATGAGTATATCTAGAACTGGATAAATATGAAATTTTGATTATTTGTGTAAATATTGGGATATGGGCCCTAGAAAAGCATAATCATTTGAAAACCTAAGTAAATATAATCAGTCAGCTCAGGAACAGTGTGACAAATCTCAGACCCTCAGAATATCTTCCATAAATTGCAGACATTTGCAAAATCTGAGGAACTGACTGACCAAAGAATAAAAAAACCTATAATTTCTTCAACATGACACATTTATCCCATATGCCAGAGAACGGGTGAGTTTTTCTTGCATACTTACCATGTCAATGAAAAGGTTAAGATATAAATGACAACAGGGGCAAGAGATGAAGCACCTTCTTATGAAAAGGACAGTCTTCATTTTTTTGCCTCAGTGACAGTAACACGGATAGAAAAAAGATAGACACAAATTGAAAGAAATGTCTTGCAGTGATGTTTGTGCATGAAAAGTTCAGCCAGCTCTTTCAGGAGCAGGAAGCCATTCAAATAGAACATGACTATAAATCACTGGAGGCCATTTCTTAAAAGCCACTACAAGCTGCTCCAAAGTGCTTTCAGCCCACGCTGTAAGAGAGTGGCACTATTATTTTAGATGTATGCAGAAAGAAAGGGACTGCAATTACTGACAACTTATCTGGGGAAGAATTGTAGCCAAGGGAAAGACAAGTGAATAGGAATACAAAATTGTAACCCTTGCAGAATTGTAGAAGGCGTGAGAACACTGAGACCGTTGGACACCAAATTTTCATCTTCCTTTTAAGAAAACGTCTGGACAGAATCATATAAAACACATATGGCAAATATTCATAATAGTGTTCCCTCAGGCTGTTTGATCCCATAAAAAGAAAGCCCAACTTCTTCTGAAGTGAGACAGAAAGATTGACATGAGATTGGTATCCAAGAATACATCAAATTGTATATTGCTGTGAAACTATGTCCAGAATATTGAAAAAAGTTCTTCATTCCAGAATACAGGCCTGGACCTGGAAAACTTAGGCACTCTGTGAATCAGCAAGTAATCCTGAAGACCTCTCAGATCTGGTGAGCAGATTAAAACACAAAGGATAAGACCAGGCAAGCCACAAAAGGGAAAAAAAAAAATACAGTTTTCCTCACAGTCCCTGGAGTGAAGCAAAAATAGATCTTGTGATCACAAAGTACTCATTATAGTAGACTGATTACTTGAGTACCTCAATAACAGATGGAGCAAAGAATCTTTTAAGTACATTTGTTATCACAAAGTATTATTTTAGACAATGGCAACAAATGAAAATAGGAGCCATTCAGGGTCACTTGAAATGCATTTGTAGGGTCAAAAATAAATACTTCGGGACTGGTAAAAAGCAGGTCAAGCACAGAGATAGTTCCCATAAATGTCCTTTCACCTTTGCCTAATACTTCATAAACCAGAAGTGGTGGTTCTGTTTATTAGTGTCCACCGCATTTTTCTTTCTATGCAGTTTTCTGTACAGCTGGAAGATTCAACCATTATCTTTCATTCTGCAGCATGCCTGTGTGTATTTGAAACATATTATCTTTTCATTTCTCCTTTATCTTCTTTTCTTTTAAAAGCTCTTTCAGTACTTCAATGTTTTCTCTGGTAACTGTTGTTGGTCTCAAGTGAACTTTCTCTCATGCACTCAAACCTTTCTTGCAGTACAGTGACCCATTCTGATGCTATATTTCATGTGAAGCTTTACTAATGTGGTGTAGACCAGAGGATTAACCCAACACATTTTTGCAGATCAAATGTGCATTTCTTAGAAACTCAGAATAGCACAGAGGCAAAACAGCTGGAGTTTTGTTGGCTGCAATGCTGTTTCTGTGAGAATGTAAGCATATTTATTTGTGCCAAAGTATTGTAAGGCTGCTATCCAGAGCAGGGCTGATTTCACTAGAGATTACACTTCTGTTTTATCTACTCACAGTGAAGAAAATAGTTCCTGCATAGTGCAAAGTACCAACAGCATTGTAAAGTCACTTCCTACTTACCTGCATGGCTGTTATAAGCTGTCTCTTACATAAGGCATGAACACAGAAAAGTCAGAGCTTAGATGTCAGCATAGCAGACAGCTCAGAAATATCTTGTATGAAGGGAAAGATCTTGTGTATCAATGAAGAACAATGAACCGAGTCATGGATGTCCTGCATAAAATGCTCTAAGGCTTATCCCATTCTGACCTCAAATTATGTCACCAGGTCTGACTGTGGGAATATGTTTGCATATTTATCTTGCATTTTCCATTTGTGTAATGTATGAGTGGGTTTTCCAGGAAAAGAAAAGGAAAAGGTCCCCATGGAAAACCAAGATACTTGATTGATCCTTTTGTTACTTGTTTCTCACAGTTTTGGAAGTCCTTTAAATTTAACAGGTAAAAATCTCATCCCTGCTTCTTCCTCTTTGTTCTACTCTGCAGGCAAAAAGAAATCCAGGTTGCTTCTGGGAAAATTCTCCCAGCAGAGCAGCACTGCAAGGCACAGCTTTCTGCTCCTCCTTACAGCCTGTAGACTTCTCCTGCTTTAGTCCAGGAGCTTAAACACAAGGACACTTGTAACAGAAACATCTCTGTGCTCAGTTAAGTTGGTCAGACAGTAAAATAAATAGCCCAGCCCAGGATATTAGAGTGCTTCAATGAGGTTTCCTGGTCTCTCTGAGGAATGAGAGGCACTTCCAGAGAGCAGTTCTCCACATCAGGCTCTGAGGAGCCCAGTGATACTTTGCTTCTGGTGGGGATGCCCCAACTAAATTGGGGAGGGCCTGTATACCTAATCAAAACAAATTACTATAATTAAAGATGTAAATATAACTGAAGACTTCCCATGACATTTAAGCATAACACACATAAATGATTAAAAAAAGGTTTTATAAAAATGTTGATGAATTTCTAATGCACTTCTGCAGGATCTTGGTCAAACAATCTACACTCAGAATAGTTGATGTAAATTTTCAGAATATTTTTACATTGATCACAGCAATACACCAAGGTCTGGACAGGAACACCTTCCTGAACTAGCACCCTAAGTGATTTCAGCCTGAGTTAAAGACCCAGCCTTCACAGCAAGTCAAAGAGTTAGATAATGTCTGGTGGTTAAACACAAAGGGGAACATAATAGATGCTAACTAATAGTTTACACAAGCAGTGTTCCAAAAACAGCAAGAGAAACTAAGCTATAATTACATATTTGTTATAAATTCTTTGCTCAGCTCTGTACTGCCAGTTGCCTGTGCTATTAATTTACATCTTTTCCCACTGTAACTGAAAAAAAAAAAAAACCAAAACCAAACATATATATATATTAAAATAACTTTTTATCTACTATACGTCACAGGTCTATTAATAAAAAATTGTGGACTGGGTAGGGTGGAAAAGTTAGGTCAGTGACTGTAATAAGTACCATGATGCTTCTAACTCTGCCTCGCTTGGTATCTCCAACAAACAACATTTAACATTATCATAGTTGTAACATTGCTTGTAACATTTCTTCCCAGAATGTAGTTATAAAGTAACAGGTTGTTCCTGATCACAGGCACGAACTCATTCCAGCATCCCTGTCACTCATGTTTCACAGAGCTGTATTGCCTTTCTTCTGATGGGTTTGACAAGTGAGTAAAGCTACAGCTGCCTGGCCTTGAACATCATCAACTAAAGCATGGACAGTGAAGCTCTTAGTTACCATGATGAATGAAACCTTGTCACTGTTTGTATCCTTTAGAAAATACAGCTGACCCTCTGTTATCTCCTTACTCATCAGGTGTAATTGCTTAATGACTAAAATTGGAAACAAAATCCAACCCTTCTTTGCATGCTGTCAACAGTTCTTCAGCTTTTGTCCAGTTTATTCCTCTATGAAAATTTCTTGTCTTTGTTTGATGGTATAGTGAGCCCTAAATGAACAACACTGTTTTTTCTTTTTACTTTTAGGGAAAGATCTCCAAAGAGCAGCAGTACCGCAGCAACACTTCCCTCCTATATTAAAGCTACAATACAGGCACCTAAAAAAGGAGATCTATTTTTTTAGCCACTCCTGAAAATACTGAAGTTCAAAAGATTGCACAGATGAGTAAGAATTAATGGTACAAGAATGGGAGAAGAGGCAAAATACAGCTGAAGAAAGGCCATTAAAAACAAAGTAGCTTACAGAAATCACAGAATCACAGACAGTTAGGGGTTGGATAAGACCTCGAAAGATCATCAACCCCCCTGCCAGAGCAGGGTCACCTCCAGGAGGTCACACAAGAACATGGCCATGCAGCCTTTGAATGTCTCCAGAGGAGATTCCACAACCTGCCTGGGCATCCTGTTCCAGTGCTAAAGCTTGTTCCAGTGCTATAATGCCTAAAAGGAAAATCCTCCCCACATAGCCCTCAAAAAGTCCCCTGCTGTCAAGGACACTGGATTCTCTATCTCATTCACCCTGCTTGCTTTCCTCCATGGCTATTGCAGTCAGGCAAAATTTCTGAAGCCAAATATATGATGAGGCTGGTGTGGACAAGAATAATATTTGAACTGTGTGAAGCTAAAGAATCAGGAAGAATTTGCACCCTAAGGAAAGTCTGTTATTGTGGCTTGCACACAGCTGGAAAATCCCATCCCTCTAGTAGCTAAAACAATTTAATTAGTCCTAACTTGACCTAGTCTGTTTTTACACTGGTCCTTGATGAAACTGTTTCACAGCATTTTGCCCTCAGTGTTTACTTTAGTGCATTAATATTAGAAGGAGTATTTTTAAAGCATTTGGGGTCAGCTGCTGGTTCCTCCTCTCCAGCCTTTGAGGAATGCTGATTAAGATGTCCTTATCTGTTAAACTCATATTTTTGCCTCTGGATTACAGCAGCTGCTGTGTAAACTAACAGATCCCACTTAGGCAGCTTCAGGCATGTATTTTACATGCAACCATCAAATCTAATGATGGAGCAAAACATCTCCCAAAAAGCAATTTTCATTAAAAAGATCTGTCTACTATCAGAAACCCATACTTAAAGAAATGGGTAGGTCTAGGGAAGAACTAACAGTCTTTTCTTCTGCAGGTCACTGATGTTGCTGATACAATCATCCAGCTGCTCCCAGGTAACATTGGTCCAATACTCCCTGGGAAAGGGGGTCAGGGGAAAATAACTGGGAAACTGCTAATGACAACCTCACCATGCAGGTGGGAGAGTTAGCCTCTAATTCAAAATAATCAGCCCACCATCTTAGGGTTCAATTTGACCAGGAAGGAATTGAGAAGAATCATGGATATTTTGGGGGGGAGGCACACAGGGGATTTTGGTTTCAAAAAAAAATTTTTAATTTAACTCCTTTCACTTAGCACTTGGCTCATTTCGTATGCTCAAACTCAAGAAATGTTTACTGATGCCAGTTTGTACTGAATTTAAGCAATACACACAATAATCAATCCTAAAGACTGCTTGGATTTTTTTTTAATCAGTTCAAGTTAGAATACTGACTAATGATCATTTTAATATATTTTTAGAAAAGCAGAATTTCTCAGAAGCACCTCCTTCTAATGTTGTGTTTGCTTTTCTGTTAATAGATAAAAACAAATGAAATTATGATTTTGGTGAGAGATATTTCATAGAATCATTTGGGCTGGAACTGACCTTAAAGATCACCTGCATGGGCAGAAACACATCCCACTACTCCAGGGTTCTCAAAGCCCCATTCTTGAACACTTCCAGGGATGGGGAGATCCACAATTTCCTTGAGAAATCTGTGCTAGTTTCTCACCATTTGAGCCCCTCTGAGGGTCACAAAATTCCACTGTAAATTGAGCCACTCTCAGCTCAGCCACAGGGCAGCAGAATGACTCTGCAGGTCCTTCCTGTAGTTTTATTAAAGCTTCTGTAAAGCTGGGAACCTAAGCAGATTCTAAGCTGTGTGACTGTGGAATGCAGCCTTTATCAAACCACTTGCCTTAATAATTTGAAAGATGCATATGGCTAATTTTAGACAACTAAAACCAGGGTTTAAGGTACTGTACCTGGGATTGTTCCTCTTCAAATCTAATTTAAATGATAAACAAGACCAAATAACCAGGAATTACAATAAAGGCAGCAGAAAAGGTAATGATCTTCTCAGATGAAAGGGGATGTCCCCAGAGATGCAGGAGCTGTGACACACTGATGTGTGCTGTGTTTCTACTTCTCTGGTAATATTTTTTGTACACAGAATCAGTGCAGAGACCTCTCTGAAAGCCTTTACCAGTACCTCAGCAAATCCTTCTCTTTCTGGATCTGTTGTTCAAACTCCTTCTTGCCGCACATAGTATCACAAATAGAGTAGAAGAGGGTCCCTTTCCTGATGTAGCTGTTTCAGTTTTCTGCCACGCTGCCCAGTGGGGGAAGGAGTACATGGCCACATCCATAGTCCAAATTCTCCCTTTCTCAGAGACACTAATACTAATCTATACTCAGTGATCAACTCCCACATCATGCAAGATGCTGTTTGTGCTGCTTTTGTTCTCTCTGTGTGGGGACAGAGAAATGGTAGGTAGACTACCAGGATGATTGCTGAAAACCACAGTTGAATGACGTTTGATCTCCTGGGAATTTTATAAGTTTATTGCAGTCTAGTACTTGAGACTATGTAGCTGAGATGTTTCTGAAACCGTCTGATAGTCAATTTAGCATCTCCTATGGAAAAATGGTCATAGTCACAGGCTAAAGACACTGCACCTGGTGGTATTCTTAAAGCCATAACAAGGCAGAGAATGGTCTTTGTCAAGCATCTATAAAGTACTTGTGTTCTGAGAGGAAAGGCAATGCATTGGCACTAAATAGTATGCGTGATATAACTTGGCAAAGCAGATAAATCACTTTTGGCAGTATAAATTCTCACCAGAGTAAGATTATAGATTTTTAAATTTTTTTTATTGTTAAAAGGAGAGATTAAAGATGAACAGAGCAATTTATTAAAGGTTATATCTCCAGATGGCCTGAGGATCAGCATCAAGCACTCAATATATAGCCACCCAGGCTAATTTATTCATGGGGCAGTTGGCTAAACTTGGGCTTTGGATACCAGCTTACTAGATGTTTAGGTTTTCATAGCATCCAGCTACTGACATTTTCAATTGCATCTTCTCAATAGAAGAATAGTAAAATAGGCATTTTCCTTTATGTTTACTAAAAAGGTCAGGGAAATAGGCACAGCATGAGGTTTTCAATCAAATTTTTGCAAAGATAAGAGAACATGACATAGGTCATCAGTCCTTCTTCCTTTCACCTGAACAAGAAAGGATTCAAGAGACAGATAACTCAAGCATTCCAAGTTCCCAGACAGAGCCTGGAAACTAGAATTAAGACTGCAAATAGTCCTGAACCATCAATCTTTGCGTGTATCCAACATCCGTGGACTTTCCAGGATATTTACATTCTTCATCCATCTAGGCTCCATCTTTTTATTAACCTGCTAGTTAAAATTTTTCTATTATTGATTAATGTTTTTGGTCACAACAATAAAAGAGCAGCATGTGGATTCGTGACAACTTTTTTTCCAATAGAGTATATATGTTACAAAACTGCAATGAACATTTGTTTTTCCGCAGAGCAAAAGAAGAGGAGTTAGAATTATTAAGACCATTTATTTCAAAAAATCTGCAATGGAAATTGAAACTGCTCAGTGTCATATTTCAGAAACCTTGATAGACCATATTCTTCAAAAATTGTGTGTTGAAATGTAATTGTTCACAAACATTATCATTTTACTGTGTTTCGTAAGACAGCTATTTCTGCCATATTGCCCAGTCTGCCAGCCTTTTACTGGATGGGACCTGCAACCTGTTGGTTTGGGAATTGAAATTATGATGATGCTGCTTCTTTGTTGTTAGGGCATATTGTCAATACTGAAGCTCAGAAGAGTGCTAGTGATAACCCTTTTTTTGACATCTTGTCAATAATCCTGGTGTTATGATTAAAAGAGTTGTAGTAGGACTTATAACCTGTGTCAGGCAAACAGAAACTGACCTTACTGAGAGTAAGATGGAAAAAAAAAAAAAAAAAAAAAAGACTTTTATTGCAAGGAATTGAGCCAAAGACAACAGATTGCTTGGCAAAAACACATTAGAAAGAGTAAGGTGAATAGACATCACTGAAGGGACATCAGCCCAAGTGGACAGGACTTTAGCAGTTAGAAATACCTCACAGAATCCAGGGCATTCATGGAAGGAAGGTATAGGAATAGCAGATAATCTTTTACATATTACATATTTTATTTGGATCTGCATCTGCCCTCATGCACTTCAGGCTGAAAAACTGTTCTTTGAATTCCGTGCAAGATGAACTTAGAACCAGTTGGGAGCCAGTGCTGCTTTAGTGTTGGGCACTGGGATGGGGATTTAAGTTGAGGCTCCTTGAGGAACCATCATTACTAAACCAGCCCCTCACAGGTGCTTATTTGTTTTTGTATCCTCCATAGTGAGCGGCCTTTTGAATCATGCTCTTGCAGTCTTTTGAATCAGAGCATAATTAAGAGGTTTAAGTAGCCTAAGACAGTAAAAATAATACATGATTCCCCATCATTCCTCAGAATATTACAGCAATTTGATTACAGTTCACCAAGCCCTTATTAAACTTGGTCTTTCTTTCATTAATATAGGGATCTACATGGCGTTTTCTGTGTCTGTCTGAGGGGTTTCATGTGGTGAACAGTGTGTGAAACTTAAGGTCTCATTCTATTCCAGTAAAGTGCTTGAAAGGCACAGTAATTAGTCAGAAATCACACAAAAGGAGCTTAAATAACAAAGAAACAGAACAGGTGTCTCATGGCAGTGTGATTAAGGAATGTCTTCTGATATGAGAAAAAGGCCATGGAAAAGGAAAATGTGAACCTAGGTTGGATTAAGGTGTTTTCATTGTAGACAAGGAAGCACTAATTACAATGTCCAAGACACTAAGAACATCCCTTCTATATTATTGCGTAACACTTAGATCCTGTTGATTTGAAGAAAAAATCATTAATATTGGGAAAAATGTAGTGAAATGCTGCCAAAGAGATCAGAATCTGTCTTGCAAGAGCAGGCTTAAAGACAATTCCTTGTTAATTTTACAGAGAAAAAGTCAGAGCCCAGCATGATTTGCTTTGTAAATATTCTAGGAACAAACAGAAACAGGGAAGAAGACTTTAAGCCATAAAACAAAAGCCAGCCCTCTTGGAAGATCAGCGCAGATGGGGTCTGATACTCCACATTGTGTCCTCTAGCTGAGAAAAATTAATCAGCTCATATATTTCTGACAGGACCGCTGTCTAACCATGCTGCATTCAGGAGAAATCCAGGTAGGCAAATTGCCAGGGCCACTTCAGGCTTCCTGGGCAAGGAACCAAAATGCATGCAGACAGCACACCCATCAGACTCTTCTTTGCATCCATTTTCTTCCAGAAAGTCTGCTTTCTGCAAAATGTTGCAAGCTATAACTTTTGACGCAGGCCTTTTATTCTAAAATACAATACATAAATTTAGTGTAACATTGTTTCAGAGGACCATTAAAGTTTTGTCAGCAATTCACTTGGAAGTGGTAGAAGAGAAAATGAGTCAGTTGCAAACTTTTCTGGATGAAAGACAGAAATCAGTAATCTCAATTTATACTGAAAACTTCCAGGGCTCAGACAGACTCAGTTGAAGCTGTCTCTAAAGCCAACAACTAGAATTATGCACAGTTCCATGCAACACACAGACTAGCTCTCATTGGCCTTGGAGTACCCCACTGTGTGCAGAAACCAGCTGCTAACATTGAACTAAAATTTATATGATCTATCAGATCCTCCTGCATAATTTTACTTCAGATGGTTGCACTGAAAGATTAGTCATAGAGAGGAAGCTAGCTAAACAATCAGAAGAGTATTTTTGTATGCAATTATAACTACTGCCACCCACTGCAAAACATATAGTGTCTATGAAAAAGGTAGGGCTAGACAAAGGGTACAAAAACACAATAAAGTTGCACAATTGAAAAAAAAAATTGCTAGGTTTCTGGCAGCAGAATAACCTATTCATTATTTGTCATACTAAAGTATCTCCAGGTGTGTCAGCAGAAATATTTGTAAATCCTGAAAGCTCCATGAAGCCAAGCATACACCATTATTTGCTCACATATCTGAGCTGCAACTTCTATACTGGTCATCAATTCTCATTGTTTTTAAAATGTTTTTTTTCCAAGAGTTCTAAGGAAACTGAAGAAAAAAATTCATTACTGTTATCCTTTCTTATCTCTTCATTCACAGACCAACAGCTCCAATGTAGCTGACTGCTGCAAGAAAAAACGTTTTGTTTGCTGCACAAGACATTTATTGTGATTTGTTCTTCCAAACAGAGCCAAGGGACTGTGTTAGTGCAAGGCTGTCCCTACCCCATCATCTGCACTGGAGTGAGAGCTGCAGGTTCCCTACTGCTTCCTCTCTACTTCTGATCAAAAACTGTGGTGCAAAAGGGCCAAATCTCTGTACATTGCACTGCAACAGAGCAACGTCTAATTTAACAGGTGTTGGTACTAGAAATAGCTCATTAAATGAAACGCAATTTTCTTGATTTCTTTGTGTGAGCCAGAGCACAAATGAATTGGATTAGGCACCCTCCATTAGCCTGACTGACACCTCTGATCTGTCATCTGACATGACCAAGGGGTCCCTTGAAGCAAAACTGTGCTAATCCCAGCCACCCAGCAGGCAGATTTAGACACCTCATGATGCTGGGCTGTTTAGTGACAGTGGGACATTGGCACACCACTGTCCAGCTGGTGGCATTGTGGACAAGTGGATGGAGATCAGGTTAGTACAGGGCATTCCACCTGATCCCCTGAAGAAAGAATAAACATTCTGTCTGGAAGGAAGCACCTGCCATCAGCCAAAAGATCATGCTGAGCTGCTCTCAGCTTCGATGAGAACAGCAGAAAGCAAGCCAAAGGGTGTCCTTGCTGGGCTCACTACAGGCAAGCTGATGGGGACTCCAGTACAGCCTTCACCCTGCTTGTGCCTACAGCAGTTTTGGGCTACCTGTAATCCTTGCCTTTTCTCACGTGCCTCCTGAGATGGTCATGCTGAAGATTTTCAGAACAGTGAGGTTTTTTTGCTGTGTTTTCTGTCTTTAGTCTTTATTTCAGCCTCTGTGATTTGCATCCACAGATTTCACCATCTTCTTGAGTTTTGTGTGTTTTTTAAAGGACTTCATTATGAACTTTTCATGTTATAAACTGACCTCTGAAAGCCACAAAAATATATTCAGAAGTAGGATCAGATTTCATGAGTTTAGGAGAGACAGTTTGCACATAAGTCTCTAAAAGGAAAACACCAACAACATAAGTAAAGTAATTTAAAGTATGGCTCTGAATGTCCCGGGAGAGGAATGTGTTAGCAAAAATCTTCTGTAAAGGAAACCATTTATGCGAAAGCACAATCAATGCAATTGAACAAATATTTAAGATTGATGGCACTTTTCAGATGAAAGGGGAATCAATAATTTAATCATTCTATCATCTTTGGCTGAATTTCCTCTCTACCTGTAATAACACTAATGCTGATGCACAATATGCAAGAGACAGCAAAAAACACTTTGTCAGGAGGAGGACTATGCATTCAAGTCCCAGGAGTGATACTTGTCTGAACTCTAGTTCTCTAACCTGGAAATACCACACAGGATTAAGACTAGATCATCCTTACTCCTGAGTCTTCATTATATGGTTTTTCTACAATTGCTGGAGCAAATGTAATCTTCTTAGCTGTATCCAGTGCAGCATCTCTCAGTGTCACCACATCTGTGAAAGGAAACTTTTGGAGATGTGGATCTTTAGTTCTATTGGAAATGTAAAAACAGAAACTGTTATAAAACTGATAAAACCATTATAAATTCCACTCCTATAAATTGTTTTTGAATGTGAAAAATTACTTAATAAAGATTTTACAACTTTCACTTGCCTTATCCTTTTATGTCTAGCAAAATTACCCATGGAATTCCCCCCACACACTACCTTAGCTGAGGAAACACATCACATCCAACAATTTAAAATTCGATCCCACAAGTATAAAAAAAAATCAAATTTTCATTAAAAAAATTAAATCACAACTTCAATTTAGCTCTTCCATCTATCTCTACTGAGCCACAATCACTGGGTGGCTACTCACTGGTACTCCTACTTCCCTCTTACTGAAATGTAAGTATTTTCATGTAAACTGGAAGCACATAACTAGAAGAGCTGATCAGCCCACCTGTGCCAGATACCTTCCTGTTGCTGTTTAGAATATTGGCTATGACAGAGGGACCTTCTCCTTAACCAAAAGCAAGCAGAGGAATCTGAGCTTGGATTTCTTCATCCTTTGGAAATAGATCAGAATCCAGACTGAAAGGAGATACCTCCTCACCCTGGTTCTTAAAAGTACCCTTTTTTTCCCCCCAAGAGTCCCAGTAACTTTGTCTAATGCTTGTAAATAAAATCATTTGCCTGTAATGGAATTAAGCTTTATCCATCAAAAAATAGGTATGTTCAGCCTCCAGAATATACTTTTAAAACTTCAATTGGTTGAAATGTGTTTGAATTTTACATTATGGCTCAATGCAGCAAACAAAGGATCTTATTTTACTGCATTCTTACTGATTCCTTACCTCTTACAAGAAGTAAGAGAGCAGTTATTTTGGATGAAGCTTACATCTGATGACACACAAAAGAGGCAGTGAAGAGAAGCTGAGGCCCTGAAGGACACAGTGGATTACACAGCTGAATTTGGAAGAGAGATGGAGAAAAAACCCAGTTTTCTTCATTCCTATTCTAGCATTTTTCTCAATATAAAATCTTGAAAACTTTGCCTCCTCTCCTGGAGGAGTGGACATCTCTGAAAGCAGCAGGTGGACCAGAATAACAAAATATCTGGACCATTTTTTTTAAAGGAATAGTGTGGTTTAGGTCTCTTGATGTTTAGGTCTAAAACACACCTATCAAATACATTTTTTTATCTTTCAGTCATTGTTACAATCTTTTGGAAAAATATGGATCTCCAACAGAATGTAAGTCTGTTAAAATCTCCAAAAGTTATCCTTGTTACAGCTACAGCTGTTGTTGGTTTTGACTATTAAGGGCTGGAAATAAGACCTTAAAATGTGTCTTTTTTAAAAAAAAAAATATTATTATGGGGAGACAGAGTAGTCTGTTTGTGTGATATATGAGGAGAAGATGAGGTATTATAAATCTGTGGAAACAGTAATCAAGAATGATGTCTAATATTTTTAGGCTTTTTCCCTTTAAAAAGTGTCTGAATCACCAAAAAACAGAGCTTCAAAGTTCCTCACTGGTCATCTCCATCATCACTTTCTCTATGTGAAAATCAGGCAGTTTACACAGATATTTTGGGAGATGAGTGATTAGTGCTAGTAATCTAAGTGGGTAATTTAATTAGCTGGTAAGAATTCTATCTTGAAATGTGTCATTAAGTTGTTGTGAGCAGCTATCTCCACTGCCTCTATTAACACTACAAAAGACTATATTCAAATGCAACACACACACAGAACCCAAGACTATTACAGCCAGAAAATCACTTTCAATAACTCAGTTAACTCTAATCGTTAGAGCTGGAAAATGCTTTTATTTAGTCCTTGACAGTTCAGCATGTTTAGCATCTTTTAGATATCAGCAGTTCATCTTAGAGCAAGAGAAGCAGTTCCTGATGGTCATGGCTGAGCAGGTGTGTAGGAAGGAGACTTTGGTGTGCTGAAGGAGACATACGAAGACCTTCTCCCTCCAAAATCATTCCTAAAAAGAAATTTATCACAGTGATGCCAAAAGACCCTACTGCAGAGAGCGAGTTTTGGCAGGCAGATAGAAGACTGCAAATTTTTCCTCATAGTATGAGATTCCCCAAACAAGGCCAACAAAGAGCCATTAGATCCCTTCCTCAGATCTGATCCACTCCCTGCACTACTTCATAATGCAGACAGATATTGAGATTATAGGGTCACACAGCTGAGAGCTCACTCTTGCTCTTTTCCTCCATCTTTCTAAGGCACTGCAACAGCCAGAAACTATTTCACTGCTCTATCCTTTGGAAGAATGATACACTGAGCACAAGGAAAAAATGAGAGAAAAGCTCTGTGGACTGCTTTAAGTGAGCTGAGCTTTTTCTAAAAGGAAAAGAAACACATTTCAGCCTGAAAGGAAAAACAGAACAAAGCAAAACAAAAACAAACAAACAAAAAAACCAAAAACAAACAAACAAAAACAAACAAACAAACAAAAAACCCCCAGCTTTAACAGACTAAGGGACTGTTAGGCAGATAGCTTCTGTGGTGTAAAGCAGTGGTCCCTCCAGCCAAGGTATCAACTCTCATCCCTGCTGGAAGAAGCAGGATGGAGCAAGGTGATGCCTGCACTGGGTGTTCCAGGCATGGCACATGTAGGTATCATGGGTAAGATGTAATTTCCAGAAGTAACTCAGACAGCTTCAAAGGGATGTTACAAGATAATTAATTAAGGAACTCCATCAGCAGCAATAGAGCTAGGTCTGGTCATCTCAACCTGAGATTTCTCAAATATGTGCTTTCTGCCACTCGATCACAGTTTTAGCCAATAACCAGGAGACAGATGCTCTCTGGTATCTCCCCACTATCCTCCCAGGGGAAGATAAATGAGGATTAAGAGAGACAAAATGCAAGGTAAAAAAAAAACCACAATAGGTTTAATGAAATATTTTATAATTATAATAAAGATGACATATTATATATAAATATATAAATATTGAACTACCACTCCTCAGTTGGTAATTACATGCTGACCAGAAAAGTCCCACACTGGACTCAGCAGTAGAGGGATGCCTGAGCCCAGGGTACCAGTGACAGTTCACTTCACAGACTTCCAACACCTGGGTGGCTCCTACTCAGGTAGCCAGGGGAAGGAAATCTGCCTTTATAAAAGATGTTTTACTCCAGGAAGAAAACAAAAAGCAAAACAAAGAAGAGAAGCTGGAGGATACCCACCTGGATATTGACAATATCCATCATCATGTGTCCATCCCTGTGCTGGAAGGCGATCAGTTAATCAAACATGCCTTGGCTGCTGGTGAGTGCTGAAGGCTGAAACCATCTCAAAGGAGGCTGCCCAGGAATTAACATCTCTGATACTACACCTGCCTTGCCAGGAAGAGCTAAGAAGCTGGATAAGGTCTTTGAGTAGTCTCACCTTCTCATTATTCACTCTTTCAGATGGAGAATGGAGAGAGCATTCCTTGACACAGAGTCTGTGGCATCCTTTAAATTCCCTTTTCTGGCATCATATTGCATATCTGGATCAAAATCCAATCAAATAGTGCTGGTGTGACACAGATTCATCTTGTGGCTGTTGGGATAAATATCTGCCTAACCCTCAGTATCTAAAGAAGTAGTAGGGAATTATTGGAAGTCACAATTGTGCTGGGCTTGGTGGACAGCCTGATCCATCTAGAGAGTAAGTAAACCACAGATCTGATAAGCTTTGTATTACCTTTGTAAAACTTGAACCAGGCCTGTGTATTTAAGATTAATAAACTTGGGTGTGGTGTACAGTTCAGGGACTGGGGGAAAATCCTGTGTTTTCCAGGAAAGATAAATGAAATAAATGTTTTATGAAATAAATGTTTTATAAAAGAAACAAAAATAAAATATAAATTCAGAATTTGTATCTCATAGGACCAATGTATCTTAATGTTTTGCAGAGGTCTCTGACATTTCATTTCCCTTGCTTTGAGCAATATGATTAGTTTAAATAGACAAATAAAGAACCAAATGGTAAATCACAATTCCTTTGAAGCTTAGAGCTAAGTCTGCTGAATCAGTATGAAGCTGTTCCTACATTTCAATTAACTCTTTGAGAAACTACTGCTTCGTGGGGACCTTCTGTAATTACCAATGTGAATGAGTGGAATTTCAGAGGTGACGGAAGACCTTTTTGTTAATTGATTTTGCAGCTCCAGCTTGACAGGCCAGGCAAAAAAAAAAATAAAACCAACAGATGCCTGGAAGTGTTGATAAGTAGCTTAATCTTCAAGGCCTTCTGGTTTTATTTTTAAAAGGAAAGCAATGAATAAGAATGTTTGTTCTTGGAGTTCTTTTGAGGAGCAGCTTCTGCAGTTGAAACAAATGTGTTAGTAGCTAGAAATAAAATCAGTGACCTCAGTAGCCTCCTCCAGATGTAATCCTAAAACAGTGCTGACCTAAGTCTTTTTATTTGCAGATTTTTAATTATATGAAGACTTTCTCTTCCTTATTCTGGCATCACTGTAATGAAGCAAAGTCACTACTATTCTCTTCTCTGTAGTGGATTAGATTCATCTTTTCTAAGTTTGGGAGACACCTTACAGCTGTCAAAGATCTTGCCAGTGGAGTACAGGAAGATATTTTATGGTGTAGCTCAAAGCCTTATCCTCTATGAAAGAGGCTTAAGGCAATCCCTATGGGATTGCACAGATACATTTGGGCAACTGAGCTTAGTCCCTGATGTCAAACTCAGGGCAAGATGAATCTCACTCCACCTTCCATAGCAAGGACCACACTGTGACTGCCTTGGTGACACGTAGGCACCAGCAAGTACCTGCTGGCAGATAAATGTCTGAATCCTGAGCTGGATGCTCCTTGTGTCTTCTGTTGCTTTCATGAGCGTCATCTGCCTGGCTAGCTTTGTTCCTGTTGCTTGCTCTTCTCTTCCTTCTGGCCTTCTGAACTGCACGTTGTTTTGGAGAAGAAAACATTTTATGTTGAGACTGGAATACAAGAAAATTAAAATTCCGTTTTACCAGAAATTATTTTATTAAAAAGTTTGTCAAACTTTTTCCAGCTGTTTTAGTAAAAAGCATAATACACTGTTATGATCTCTTGCCTTGTCAGCCAACTTGCTTCTTAAAGAGGGAAGCTGAAACTATTAATGATGAGAGAAAAGATAAAATTTGGGATAGTTTTTGAGAAAAATCTATGGTTTGATTTATTTTGTACTTCATTATAATGAACTGGTTATCTTAGTCTTCAGTGAATTAAAGTGACTAAAGGTTTTATCAGAACAGTTTATCAAGATCAGTGATAAATAATGTTATTAGACTTAATATTCTAGCCTCATTTGCTTTTAAACATAAATTTGTAACAAACAATAAGACATGGCTATTGAATAACACTGTGCAAAAGCTATAAACAATATTTATAAAGCTGACACACACGAAAAAAAAAGAAAAAAAAATTCATCTAACCAAAGAAGATTCCAAACAGATTCAATAAATGCTTAGTTTGAGTTCTATATATGAGAAAACTGGAAAAAAAATAACTTTATGTCCCTCCTACCTACTTCCCTCTCTAAGAGGACAGTGGAGAGGGTCAAGAGTGGAGAAGGGAAGTTGAAAAAGAAAGAATAACCTGAATATCTTCTAAAATACAGTGTTTCCAAACCTAAAATTTGTAAACTACTTTGAAAAAATAAAAATATGTTCTAAACTTGCAAATTAAAATTATCTCCTCTTTTTTGTGTGTGTTTTGATTTCAGTATTCTGAAGGGTTCTATATTCTACTTTCTTGGACTGAGCCATTAACTATCTCATATCATACTCAGATTTTTCCTTTTATTGAGTAATACTTTAAATGACTGGAAAAAGCTTAGATGATACAAATTAATTTTATTATCATAACACTACCAATTCAGTTCCTTTACCAGGAAGAAAAGAGCATGAGGAAATATGAGGCATAACTTCCAGTTCATTACCAATCTTCCTGCCCCATTTCATTCCTGGGTTCACAAAGCACAGCCTGACATACCCATCTGTTCCTAACTAACTGCTTCAGGATCTAACTTTTATAGCCTGGAAACATCCTAAAGCTCTCACACAAACCAGACTTTGTGTTTCTCTCCCACGAAAACACCCATTCCGGGAAGGAAAATTTCCTTTGCCATTTTTAGAGCTGCCTGTTGTTTTGAGATACCCAAAACACCACTGTCCCATTCCTGTCCCAAAACAAGCTGGGGCTGCAATGCCCACAAGCCCAGCACACTCCATTTTATCAGGGCTCAGGTTGAAGCCCACAGAAACATCAGTTTTCTGTAAGTCTGTTATAAGCAGGGCAAGGGTGGTTTCTAGGAAAATTTGTGCAAGGAAATGGATGCAAACAGTGCAATCCATCAACCATATAATGTTCCTCATGTCTTCCAAGTCTCGTCAAGATTTAAAATTTTTGTTTATATACAGTTTGATTTCTTATGATCAGTGTCAACATAAGCAATCCTTGAACTTCAGTGGCTAAGATTTGCCCTGAAATTCTAAATTTTCAGGTTTCCCTGAGAGTGTCCTTTCAGCAAGACCAGGTAGGTGCCTATAGTTATTTTTTACTGATTTCTTTAATCACGGATTGCCAGAATGCAGTTTCAGACTCAGTTTATTGGGCTGACTGAAAGCTGCATGGCTGTCAGTGGATATGGAGTATTCCCAGAGTTCATTTTACCATTTTTTTTACCCAAAGGCCATTTAGTTGCCTAGTATTATAAAATAATCCCACCAATACATTCAGGCTGGAATAAGAAGGCACAAATTGATTTTTTTCCCCAGTACCTCTGGGCTGTTGTTGTTATGTTAAAGATGTGGTGGTTGATAAAAAAAAAGCTTATTAAACTGAGGCTTTCTAAACAGAAACAAGACAGAGAGGGCAGTCAGTCCCATCTCCAGTTTCTCAGTAATAGTATCTTCTGTCCTGTCTTTTTGAAGTGACTTCAGTGTGTTCCTCTTAAGCCTCAGTTAAGTGGCAAGTGGAAGTCTCTGCTCAACAAACTTCAGGTGTGCAAAACCAAAACAGAGCTCACTCTTATTCCATAGATCCTCTGTTGATAGAAGTGATTGATTCTGCTGATACAAAAAAGTCTGAATTCTCAGAGATGATTGTAAAAGATGCGATATTTCTCTTTCTTAATTGTTTTGCCTTTGAAAATGGGTACAGCCTAAACTGTTCTCCTATACAAAAAACAGCTTATAAGAAAAAAATCAAAATCCTTGACAAATGAAAGCAATTGTCACTGATGTAATTTTATCTCATTTTAGCCAGCTCTGGTGACAATACAATATAGTACATGGCATTATGAGATGAAATAAATGACTCAACCAAAGTTCACATTTATCTGTTCATTTATTTCAATGCTATTTAAGTAGATTATCTGACCTAGATAAACCATGTAGGTTTGTTGTGTAATACAGGTATGATGAGGGAACAGTTTTATGAGAATATTTTTCATCACTATATCAAGAGATTAAAAGGGCTGGCGCTAGGAAGTATAATGTTCTGAAGAGCATAGAAAAAGAGAAAATAGGAAAAAAATAGCTATTTGAGTTAATGGCAACAGGTCACATATTAAAACTTCAAAGGAGCTGGCCACAAGGGAAATTAAGAGAAACATTTCAGAGAGCATATGATTAAGATGTGGACAGAAGCACTGCAGTCAGCAGTGGAAGCTGTGCTCCTGTTTCTCATTTGACTTATATCAGGCTCATTCCAACAGCACTAGGTCATCATCAGACAAAAATGAAAATTGGACTCCTCTTACTCTGAAATTATGAGAATTTAAGGGGGCCTGGACACAATGCATAAATTCCAATTTGTATTGTACTGTGCCTTAGCCAAATGTTCAACACCACTTTTAGAAACAGAAATTTCAACCCCAGTTTGTTGTTTCCCTGTGTTTCCCTGCTCCAGGGAGAAAGTTTCCATCCATAGTGGTGGCTGCAGGTTCTGCACCCAGGTACCTTCTCCATCTGAGTCCATCAAAGAGCTGAGGGTGACAGTGTCTGTCAGGGAGGAACAGAACATTTACATAGTCACTGGGAAAGAAGAACTGTAGAAAATCCCTGGAAAGGAATAAATGGCTTCCCTCAGAAGAATACTCAGCAAACTTGAGGCAGCAGAAGAAAGAGGTTACAGTTCTGCCCTTGCAAGATGCCATTTATCCCAGGAAGGACAAGGCCAGTGGCAACACTGATTCTATTGCTCAGTCTCTCTCAAACATTGCAAAGCTCTTCATCATGTATTTTTTTATTTTTATACACTTGAAACCATACCCTCACACTGGATGAAATCAATCTGGAGAGCCAATTGTGCCTTGGATTCAGGCTAACGCTTCCCTAAATAACATCACCTTGGACCATAAAAAAAACAACCAAACAAGTCCTCAACTCACCCAATAAACACAAAACAAAACAAGACAAACCAAAAGCAACAACAAAACAAACAAACAAAAAAACCCCCACTATATTTACCTCATATTCAAATATTTAAATTTATTCAAGTCCTAACAACGGGAGGCACCTAACAATAAACTCCATACTTTTTCTCTAAATACAGAAGGCAGTTTTATTTGCTGCTTTGGATTGGCAAAGATTCTGCTGGAGTATGGGCATCTGTTTATCTTCTTCTCCATTATCCTCCTTCCTCCCTCTCTCTCCCTCCCTGCAGCCAAGTCACTGATGTTGGTTTCAGAAGTCCTCCTTCCAGAAGCTTGCCCATCTGTTCAGCAGTGTCTCCTTGTAACAATGTTGGCATTAGTTTTTCCTGCAGTTGGTTTTTTTCACTCATGTTCATCAGAAATGTGCAATCTTTGAATCCCAGCCCACTTCACATCAGAGTGATAACTTGTTTGAGTAAAGCTGTGGAAGGCAGACTCTTTTTTTTTTTTTTTTTTTTTTTTTTGCATTAAGAAGCACTTAAGTTTTATTTCAGCAGAGATGGGCAGAGGGAGAGCAGACCTGAGTCATTTCTTAGCTGACTGAATTTTTAACTTCCCTATGCAATAAGTGGGAAAGGTTTACTTCAAAATACTTTGAAGAACAAGAGTGAACTACTGAAGTCAACTTAATCAGTTTATTCAACATGTTGTAATAGACTGACAGTGACTTGTTTTTAAATGCAAAGTTCTTACATCCACGGACTAGCACAGAGGTAACTGAAGCAGTGCATTTCCAAAGGAATAAATGCAGCAGGTGGGTATAGGTAACCTTGCTCTCCCTTCAGGATATGTTATGTACATTTTTTTTTTTCCGTCTACTTTCTTAGGAGGCTCAGAAATTCATAGACTGTGGGATGCATTTTCCTTTCACTCTACTAATACAAATCAGAGTACCTCCCATTTTAACCAGTCAATTTTCTGTGAGTCTTTGTAAGTGGAACATCACAAGGTCTACACCTTTTTTCATACTTTCTATTTTGCAGATCATAATTTTCAATAAAAATTAGCAAATAACAACTAATTTTATACAGTTAGCATGTGTTGTTCTATAGCTCTTTCCACAAACCCTGCATCACTTTTCAGGAGGAATGTAAGCAAATACATGAGAATTGATGTCTATAGACTAGATGAGTAATTCTAAACTCAGAAGACATACACTGCTATCTAGTGGCAAAACCAGGAAATCTTAACACAGGAGCCCATAACCACACAGTTTAATACATAAAACTTCTTTCATTTATTACTCCTTTTTTTAATAGAGAAGAGCAATAGGGCACAATCAGTGCCTTTTCAGTGTTTCTGATGTCATCTCACTAAGGTCAATGTTTGTAACTGGAAGTAAGCTCTGCATTTTAACTAGTTCTATGATTCGTTTGTGAAAAGTTATTGCAACATTTTAAAGGATAGTATGTTTTTAAAAAATAAGAAAAAAAGGCTAATATATTTTAATAAGTTTGATTAGAAATAAATGTTCTTGATAGAAGTTTAAAAAAAAAGATCTAAACCAATATTATACTGTATAGTTTTCAAAAATTGTGGAAATAAAACCTGTAAAATCCACTCAGTTCAATTTTGTAAGATAGGTCGACTGAGTATTTTCTCGTATTTCTCAATTATTTCTGATGATAAATTTTAAGAACACTTAGGAGGCTAACTTGTAAAAAGATATTTTATGTTGTTTTCAGGACCCAAAAGTGGCTAAAGGAATTTTTCATTTCGTAACTCAGCCATAAGTCTATGGAGCAGTGCTAATTTCCAGCTCTCTAGCAACTGGTATTTTGATTTGTCATTCTCTGCTTTATCGGAGGGGATACTTGCCAGCAGGAACAGCAGACAAAGGGCCCTGAGTTTGAGTATTCCAACCTATTCATCCTGCTGCCTGTAGTGAGAATTCATATTACTTATCTGATGTCCATGGCTGGAGACAGCAGTTGAGGCTATTGTGAAGTTAATCTCCCCAACGTTTCTAAAAGCTCTCAGGATCTGATAACTGCTGGTGTTTGATTAATAGCTTTGGCAGTTCACAAAATTAATTTTATGACTTATGCAAAATAAATCCTTCATGTTTCAACCTGTGGACAACAAGCTGAGAGCCAGTTTAAACTGATTTATATAGAACTTCTTACACATGTTTCTGAAATGAAGCTGTGTCTGGAGGGAGCTAATTAAGGGAGGGTCACCAGGCTGAAACTCCTATATTCCTTTATAGCTAATGGAGAGAAATTTATGCTCCCCAGAAAGAAGATAGAGGCAGAAATTTGTTGACCTGTTTCAAGTAACTGCTCTGGGCTAAGATGAACCAGAGCCAGGAGTGTCCATTTCTCAGCATTGGCTACAGAGGGACCAGGCAAGCTCAGCTGTAGCTAACTTTGAGATGGGGTTTACCCAAAGGAAACTTGCTGAGGATCTCAGGGCTGAGAAAAGTCATCAGTCAGGTTTCAGATTCAGCCCTACAGTTTGGTCATAAAAAAGCAGGGTGCAACTGGTGATGCAAGAGAGATGCTGTTGTCCTGGTTTGGGGCAGGATAAAGGTGATTTTCTGTCTGTTTAGGCGATGAGCCCGCACTGGTGATTCACTCTTGAGAATGTGGACATAAGAAGCACAAGTCATGCTTGAACTCTGTGGGTATCATTTATGTAATATAATATTTGCTTAATGGAATGACAACTATCTAAGGAATGAGGCAGTTAATCAAGTTTTCTAGGCAAGAAACGCCACAAATGAACTCCAGTGGCTTAAAAGAAGCACGAAGATCTGCTTTTAAGTTACTTTTTCTCTTTTTCATCCTTGTAGCAGCCATTTACACAATAAATCAGCAAGACTTCAAGGAACAAAGTGTATTAAATAACACAGGAAAATAAATACAAAGCAAATGAAATACATGTAGAAACGTTTTCTCAAATCTGAATCCTTGTTATACAAATCAACAGAGGATTAGAGATTGACTACTTATTGTGCCACAAATGGCAGGAAAAGAAACAGAACATGTTCTTACCCCTACACAAATGGTCACAGATTAGTGTTGTAAGTATATAGTAAAGAGAAATAAAAGCATCACTGTTGACATTAGAGTCCTGTAGGGAGGTTTATCTCACCTACTTTGGAAGTCTGTAGTTTAGCTATATATTCTAAATTAGTTACTCATGATCTGTTTTTAGTCAATGGAGAGGGATAGAGACCTTCAAAAATTACCAGCATTGATAGACACCTTTTCTTAATGAATCTTAAAACCACTTTCTGGAAGTGCCCATCTCTCTCCCTTGCCTGCCAAAAGCCAACACAAGTGGCTGTCCTCACATGAGCAAATACTGCTGCAGTTAGAGGTCATCTGGTCTTCCTTGTACTAATGGCCACTGTTTTTCCACTTCCTTTCCTCTCTCCCCTCTAGCTTATATTTTTGGGCCAGCTGAGAAACTAACAGGGTTGGAGCTGTCAAAAAAAGAGGGTAGTTTTAACCTGAATTCCTTACGCAAAGCAGATCACCATGGCCAATCTGTGCCAGCATCAAAGAAGGGAAAGCACAAAGGTAGGAAAGAGCAGTTTCAGGAGAACTGCACAGACTTTAATGCCCAACAGATACTGCAGAAAAGTGGAAATTCATTGTGACTGGAGGGAATTTAATTGCCTTTTTTAGTGATTTCTTACTGCAAATTTTTTATCACAAACATGCAGTTTTATTTATGTCCATGCATGATGATTGTCTTTCACAATGGGGATCCTGGCTGAGAAACTCTAGTTGTACTTGGAATATGTTAACCTGATTGCTTGGAGTGCTGTTGGGAGGGGTTTGGTTATCACACTGATGTGCACAGCAGTGCATAAAGAACAGAGTCTACAACAGCGGAAAAAAAATCAGCAATATTGGTTCTTTTGCAGATTGGTTTCAATGCACACACAGTGGATTTATTCAGTGTCAGCTTACATTCAGATCTTTATTAAAAAAAAAAAAAAGTTCCAACAGGTAATCCTAAACACACCTCTAAACCTCTGAGGAACATTTTTCAGAATCACACACACCTCATAGACCTCAAACATTTATTGATCTTAACAATTCAGAGTTGATGGATTTAATTCGGAACTACTAAGTACTATATTTAATCTGGAGTTTATTTTTACAGAAAATACTCCTTTGCACATCTGTTTTATTATCTCAATTGTAATTAAAAGGATTTAGAATCCGGATTGTCCAAATATCCAAATATGCAAACAGCTGATGGATAGTATTTTGTCTGTTTTACAACATGCCATTACAATCCTGCATTTCTGATTCAGCTATGACATTTTGTAATTGATCCTGAGGCAGAACTTCATAAGGACTGTAAATATTTGCACTGTTAAACAAGCATTCTAAGACACTTGAAATCCCAAAATCTCATCTGTACATTCCAGTGTAGTGTATACAGAGTAATTATGTCAACACTGGTTTATCCCACATGAATAGCAAAGAGACAGTTTTCATTTATCATGGTAAAAATAAAGGTCCACAAGAACCAAAATTATCCAGAGGTGCAGTGTTGTGTTAAGGGCAGTGCCAGGATGCCAGAAAGCCCAAGGACTCTTAATATTTGGAGGCATTTCAGTGCCAGAGTGGTGTGGAGAGCCCAACTGCTTGATCAATTTATCCATTTCCTTGACAGTTCAGCGATCGAGATCTGAGTTAATGGAAAAGAACAGAAAGAAACAAATGACAGAGCAAAGCTGGGCTCCAAATATTTCACATCAAATTTCAATTCAAATACTTGTACTACTCTCATGAAGCTGCTTTGGTGTTCTGGTGCAGCTACCTTGTATTTTGTTTGGAAGTAGTCTGACAAGTTGTGAGACAGATTATCAGCCATAGCTGGTGAGAGCTGTGTGCAGCTGAGGCCAGAAAGCAAAATTAAACCTTTTGCAGTTTTTTTAAGTGTACGAGAAGGAGCCAGAAGATGTGAAAGAGATAGATGCTGTCTACCCCAGTGATGAACTGAAAACTATAGAGTGCCAGAGAAGAGTGATTCACTGAACCCTTTCCTATCCTTTCCTCCCTTGCTTTGAATTGGGGGACCCCAGTTTCATTTTTTCTTTTATTCCACAGTTTCAGAAAGATACCCATATTTCTGTGCCTCTCCAATAACCATTTACAGATGTCACTAAAGCACAACAGAGAAGAAAAATATGCTTCCAAATATGACTGCTGCTAAACTAAACACTTGAAAGAGGCTCATAAAATACAAAGGGAGTTAAAAGCTTATTGGATATTTCCTGTCTTAGTGTGGTTCTCTTATAGAATCATAGAATTATAAACTGTCAGATTTGAAGGGACATCAAGGATCATCCACCCCTTCTAATATTATTTTGTATGATATGCCTCAGCACCCCATTTAGCTGAGACATAAAACTTCCCAACACAGGGGAATCCAACCACTTCCCCTGTGAGACAATTCCAATGTTTGACTGTCCTCACAGTGAAAAATTTTACTCTTGTATTCAAATGGAAGGAACAACTTGTGCCCATTGCCCTTTCTCTCGTCCATGTGACTCCTCATAAATAGGGAGTCTCCATCTGCTTTGTAGCCCCCCCCCCTTTAAGTACTAGAACATTGCAATGAGGCCTCCCCTAAGCCTTCTCTTCTCAAGGCTGAACAGACTCAGTTTTCTCAGCCTCTCTTCATGACAGTCTCTCCATTCCTCTGATTATCCTCATGGCTCTTCTCTGGACACTCTCCACCTCAACCACATCCTTTTTGTACAGTGGGGACCAAATCTCCAGGCGTGGTCTGACAAGCACCAAGTAGAGCAGGATGATGACTTCTTTGTGTCTGCTGTTGATGCCCTTGTTGATGCAACTCAAAATCCTGTTGGCTTTCTTTACTGATGCAGCACACTGGTCACTCATGTTGGGCCTGTTGTCCACCAAGACCCCCAGTTCCCTTTCCACAAGGCTCCTCTCTTGCCAAGTGGATCGCAGTCTGAACTGCAGTCCTGGGTTATGTGTTCCCAGGTGCAAGACTTTGCACTTCTCTACAATGAACTTCTTAAACTTCTCTTCGTGAACTTCTCTCTTGAGATAACTCTTCCAACAGCACCCATTTTTTGCATAAAAAAAATAGGAAAACATTTATGCCTGTTTCTTCACTTGTTTCTAAGCACTTTTTCTCTTCAATCAAAATAATGCCTCCACACCACTTCTAACTTCAGAATACCCAGTTAATCAATAAAACCAGTATTTTTACTGGGGAGGGGATTATGGAAATAAAAACCTTGAATTTTATTTATATATTGTACTAAAGGGAAAGCAGTATTTTAGGTGATGAAGGTCCTTCAGTGAGGGGCAGCATGTGAGGTGAGTGGCTTTTCATGACGCTTCTATAAGTATAATACAAAACTTCCTATATACACATTGTATCTATACATGGCAATAGAAATAGTTCATCATTTATAATAAGATCTATACTTTGTAATTAAGGAGAAATTCAGCTGAACTTTCAGACTATTTTTCTGTCTCCCCAAAATTATTTGATCCAACTGAACTTCTCATGCTGTTCCTCCTTTCTGTAATTAGAAAGTTTTAACATTTTTTTTCCAACAACCAAATAAAAACCACAAAAGAAGGATCATAAAATGTTTCCAAAATAAACAACTGGCCTGCTCTTGTTATTTCTACTCTTTTTTTTCTGTAAGTCAGCATATTTCCAGAAAGCTCTAAATCTTTTTTTTGTTTGCTTCAAAGCTCTGAGGACTGAATGGGTATGGAAAGTAATGCCACAGAAGCTGATAGTTCTACCTGTATACACAAACACTTAGGACAAACATTAATAAATACACGTTTCTTCTGAACTAACATTTCTATTAAATTTTCTATAAGGTTTTAAGGAGAAGGGTGGTAATCATGGAGTTTTACATAACATATGTAAAGTGATTCTGGTTTCCTTCATTATCTATGTGGTCATTATTGAGGTAGGACAGAACCGTGAGACATTTTAAGGATCCCAGCTGCAAGGGCTCAGCTTCTCTCTGATTTGCCCAAGCAAGAGGGTTTAAAGACAGGTACATGCTAGAGGTGCCTACTTGACAGCTGGTGGATGAGGAGATTTCAGGTTTCTTTCTCCCTTCTGGGAGATAGGATTTAGTGTACACTAACAAAAGAGAGCCAAGATTATAGCTACAGCTTGGATTTGATGTTTTCTCACTCGCAAGGAGCTATTAGATCCCAAATATTTTCTGCTTCGTCTATTTATAGCAATCCTGTGCTGACAAGTAATTGCAGAGTGAATCAGGAACTACAGATGTGATGTCTGGAAAAATGTGATACAGGGGATGGACAATCAGGCTAAATAAATGTCTAACTTTGTCGCAGTTTGAAACTTTCAATTCCAAAGTAAGTTCTTCGTCTTCTATTTTCCTTACACAGCATAACCCAGTCTTAGTACTTTCTGCTGTTCAGCATTTTAAATTGGCTTTTCATAAAGCTTGCATATTAAGAATTCATCGGCAATCTTATTAATTAAAAATTATTCATTTTAAAGCACAAATGGCAAAGGCAACTTTTCCCAAGATTGCTTGCTTTTATAAAAATGGTCATTAAAATAAACCAATCCTGCTGTAAAGCTCTTTTTAAAGCTCAAACCAATTCTTTAAAACTACTATTCTTACCAGAATTATATATTTGATGACTGAGGTCTAAAATAAGAAAAATTATAATCAGAGCTTAAGAAGGACTGGAGCCCAGAGTGAGAAAATATAACAGAGAGAGAGAGGGTGATTAATGAAACTAATAAGAAGGCCTAAGCATCTTTTTACCTTCCTATTTCACTACAAGTGAAGACATCCACATTAAGTAGATCACCATTCCATAAAACAGAGAAAGCTGGGACATATTAAATCAAAGCACAAGCTGTGTCCCAGTGAGCAGCCCAATGTTATGCAGGATTTGGGGGGTGCAGGCTCCAGGATATCTCCTGGGAGGCTGGGGATGGAGGGGTGGGGAGGGGCAGACCGCTGAGCCCCAGAACTTGATGCCTGAGTACAATGGGTCTGTGTGGGGAGCTGTAGCTTACCACCAACTACCTCGGGAGTCCCTCACCTAAAAAAAGAGGTCATTATTATTGCTGTACTTTGGGGATATAGTAACTCTTTCAAGTTAAATTTTATTCACATTGCTTAAAACGTAATTGCTGCTGGGATCCTTCTAGCAGAGGATGAGTAGCGCTCAGTGCCATGGTATAGCAACCGCAACGGTGGTTCAAGGGTTGGACTCAATGATCTCTGAGGTCCCTTCCAATCCAGCCAATTCTATGATTCTATGATTCTATGATTCTATGGAAGTTTCTCTTTAAGCAAGAATGGCCATCTCTGCCCTGAAGGGAAAGCAAATTTTCCTGCTTGCTTGCAGAGGCTTCTCCTAGTCTTCTCACATCCAGGCAAGTTGTTTCCCTCACTGATCCTTTCTCTCACTGTGCAAGAATTTCTCATCTCCTTCATGAAGGCAGCTTTGCCATAGGCCCAGTTGGTCACTGCTCTTCTGGAGATCACGGAGCATCTTTTTTTTTTTTTCATTTTAGATGAACTGATGGTCTATGTGTAAGAAAAAATGACTAAACTAGTCACTGGAGTAGCCAATAGAAGAGTAAATATTCAGTCTAAATACTGTACAAACAAAAAAACCTGCTCTGCAAATTTTGGAATAGAACACAAAAGAAAATTATAAGAGTCATGTGAAGTAAGAACTATGTTTCATTTAAGACTGTATAATCAGCTGGAAATTTACAGCTGAGCTTTTGTTCTGTTTGTGCAGACAATGAATGCTCATTAATTTTTTGCTAGACTTGACAATATGTAAATTTAACATCAGAGGTAATTAGGAAAAAGAGTTAAAATACTGAGAACAAATACTTCTGTAAAATAACTCACTACTGTGGTTAATGGGAAGCCAAGACACTACTGAATAGCACTGCAGAGGTTTTGAGAAATCATGGAATTAATTTGTAACAAATTACTCCCACTGGAAACTGTATTTTAAGACAGAAACTATGAAGTGTTCTGTCAGGAGGTGTTCAGGATTTCCTTGAGAATTACTTTGCATTTCATGCAACCCAAGATCCAATATGTGAACTACAATGGAAGAATTTAATTTCCCTTTTGAATAGTCTTAACAAAGGCAAACAATTTTTCCTAGAATCTTGAAGTAGCAGGTATTTCGGCAACAGAAAGGTTATTTCTTACAAACAGGACACTCAGATTTCTCTGCTTTGTGAGACTAAAATCAAGAGACAAGCATTCTATAATGTGAAGGGGAAAGGGAAATGCTTGTGAAGGAGCAGATTGTCCTGCAAATCAATACCCAGTTGTGCACATGGTGTCAACAACAGGGATTTGGTGTTAAAAAACATAGAATCCTTTTCCAGTGTTGAGGACTGAAATTGAAAATTGAGGATGTAGGATCCACCTGATAATAAAGGAGGGCAAAAGGATGTTTGCCAACAGGCTGGCCAATGTGTGGTGAGGTAAGCTGTACAATCATAGAGCCATAGAATGTCTAGGGGTGGAAGGGACCTTAAAGATCATCTAGTTCCAACCCTTCTGTCATGGGCAGGGACACCTCCCACTAGATCAGGTTGCTCAAGGCCCCATCCAATCTGACCTTGAACTCTTCCAGGGTTGGGGCATCCACAGTCTCCCTACGCAGCCTGTTCCTGTGTCTCACTGGAACACATTTCCTCATATTTAACTTAAATCTCTCCTCTTCAAGTTTTAAACCATTGCCCCTTGTCCTCTTGCTACATGTCCGTATAAAAAGTTTTATTTTAGCTTTATCCAGCTTTACTTTAGACCCCCTTCTGGTACTGGAAAGCTGCTAAAAGGTCACCTTCAAGCCTTCTCTTCTCTATTCTGAACAACACCAACTTTCTCAGCCTGTCTTTATAGGGGGAGGTGCTCCAGCCCTCTGATCATTTTAGTGGCTCTCCTCTGGACATGTTCCAGCTCTATGCCCTTCTTATGATGGGAACTTCAGAACTGGACACAGTACTCCAGGTGGGGACTCAGAAGAGCAGAGGGGGAAAATCACCTCCCCCAGCCAGCTGTCTGTGCTGTCTGTGCACAAGACAGAGACCCTTCTGCTACATTGGTAGTACAAGGTTGAACAAGTGACATGTGGGATCAGTGCTGAATGGGAAGGTGGCTTAGTGACAGCAGACATGGAACATGAAGAAGAATTTCTTTACTGTAAGGGTTACAGAACTCTGGAACAGGGTCCCCAGAGAAGTTGTGGAGTCTGCTTCTCTATAGACTTTCAAAACCCATCTGGATGCATTTTTGACTGACCTGCCAGAGTTCTGGTCCTGCTAAGGCAGAGGGCTTGACTTGATGATCTGCAGAGGTCCCTCCCAACCTCTGACATTCTGTGATTCTGTAATAAGGCCAAGATACTCCATATTTTCTCAGTCTTCAGTGACAAACTCACAGGTTCCTCTGCTCAATGTGTTCAGGGAGGACCACCAAGCAGCAGCAGAGGTTGCACAGAAGATTATTTCAATCTCCATTCTTGGAGGGTTTCAAGACCTGACCAGATAAAGTCCTGTGCAACTTGATCTGACCCCAGAGCTGACCTTGTTTGGAGTAGAAGATTAAATGAGACTTCCTGAAGTCATGTCCCATCTGAATTAGCCAATGATCCTACAATATGTTGAAAAAAACTTGTACAGATGGATCATTAAAGTTGGTTCAGAAATATCTCAGTTCACTCAGCCAAACCAAATACCATCTGATTACCAAAGAGGTGAAATGATGGAGATAAAAGTCACAGTTCCAGTTTCATGTATCATAATAACCTGATTCAAATCCACAGTAAAAGTCACTGGTCAATTAGAGCATGATTTGACATATGCACAGGGAAGAAACCATTGTTTAACAGCTTACAGGTGTCATGAAACAATTTGAAAAAGAAACATAGTGTGAACATCCTTACTGGGAACATCTACAAATCTACATTAATATTATAAAAGTTAAAACATGAATGAAATAAATAAGTATTCTGAATGAATTATTTAAAAAGTCAGGTCTAACTTCAACTTTATTTATAAATGCAATCCTTTAATTCTGGAGTGAGATGAGAGAGAGGAAAAGTTGAACAACAGGTCCTCTTTAGGATTTATATTTGCTGGCATGAGTTAAAATAATTTTCTGAGGATGTTTTTGATATCTTACTCTGAAATGTATTTGGGAAGTTGATAAAATTCAGCATAGCCTGTGCCAATTCACATCCAGTTCTGGAATATGTCTTCTGGCCCTGCGAATTGTATCTTAGCCTGCTGGAGAAAGCTTTGCCACTCCCTATGGAATTTTATGGGAGCTGATGATCAGTCATTTGTTTTCATTTGGAAACCTTAGAATCAGTCTGTCTTTAGAAGAATATGTACAACAATGCCATGCTGTGAATTAATAATCAGGCAAACAACAACAGGGACTGTATGTCTGTGTGTCCCCACAGACCAGACTGTCCTTGTTCAGCAGATGGCCCCAACACACCTGAGTTCATCTTTGCCAAGGCTGCCCTTAGCCCTTCCCCAAGTGAGTTAATGCAACAGTGCACAGGGTGACACTGTCACTGCTCATGCTCTTTGCACAATACTTTCTGACTTCTCACAGTGATGTCAGTGACTGAGAAAACCTAGAAATGGGCCATTTTCTTGGGAAGAAGAGTACACAATTTCTTAGCATCTTATGCCTTGAATGTTTTTCCTTCCTACAGGGTTCTTTTTTTAGCCAGCCTTTGTTCTTGGGAAGGTATAATTGCACCAGCAATATTTAGCCAGTCCTGCCCAGAAAGACAAGAACCATTATATAAAGAGGAAAGGTCACTGGAGTTTTGGCATATATTTCAGAGGTTTAAATGAAGAAAAATATTTGGCAAACCACTTGGGAAATTTGTTCCTTCCATTCAGTCCCACAAGCAGAAAACATCAAAATAAAACTACATAGACTAAAATACTACACCTTCATCTTTTTCTGTGTTTCATTTTCTGGTTTATGGACAAAACACAGCTGTTTCTGAGAAGCTAAACAAAAGACAGCTTTGTTATGACTGAATATACCCCAGACGGGAGTGTCTCTGTGCAAAAAAATCCCACACTTAGTGCACGGGTTTGTGAGGCCTTCTTTTAGAGATGCTGCTATTTCAGAAGGATTTATCATTGGGCTGTACAGCAGCTCTCCACCTCCCTCAAATATAGGTGCAATGCACCAATGCACCTATGGCCTTGTTCCTGCAGCCCAATGGGTCTCCAAAAGCTCTGTGTTGTACCAAATTCTGCTTGGCTAAGAGGTGAAATCATAACAGAGTAGAACTTTGGAAGATACTGTTTATCTGTAATCCTCAGCATAGCTAACAGATTAATTATTTTGAACTGTAACAAAATTATCTAAATCTTGAATATTAAGAAACTTTCCAAACCAGACAATACTTAAAATAAATGAGTCGTCTACTTCATCCCAACAAACTTTCAGTTTCCACTGAACACTTAACTATATTCTAGAAAATTACTACATGCCTTCTTGGAAGAATTGTCTGCCTTAACAGTTCACACATCATTAGAAGAAAACAAGTTTATCAAGTAAATACAGACAAAACATTAAACATCAAACCAGAGCCCACCACTAGGTGGCAAAATGGTGTTTTCAATGTAACACTGGGATCCCGCTGCACTCGTCAAAAGAAGGATGCTCAAAAATAAATAGTGCATTGTAATGTTGCAGTGTGTTTCCATTTGCTGGAAAACCTTGCTGGAAAACCACCATGGGTCTGTAGCCTTACTTCACACTGTTACTGACAGGATTCCTCTTACTGGGTAGCAAGTCTTGGGCAGAAGTCTGTAGCCAGTATCTGCTCATTTGCATGCCCAGCTTTCTAGTTTTATAATCCCTTTGATGAAACAGCTGGGACAAATCACTCACAGCCATAGGCTTGAAGACTTGAAACTTTTCTTACACTTTGTCTCATCTTGCACAGAGTCAAATAGGAATCACTGAGCTCAGTGGAATTACACAAGTACAAAACAGTCTGATGATGTTTACAGATAAAGCCTAGGCCACATTCTAAAGATGCTGTGAAACAAAAACAAAGTTCTGGTACTGCCAGGTAGATAATGGAGATTTATTCTGCAAACTGGGATGGAATACAGTGTTTTGAGAGTCTTAGTTGTCTCACCTCCTCAAGCTCATCCAGCACCTGGAAAGGCCTCTAGCTGGTAAACAATGCAAGCATGAGGCTGCAGGGATGTGATAAAAAACCTGAAGTTAATGTCTAATCTGAAACTCAAACGAAAAAAGACACTGTGAGACATCCTTTAATACTGTTAAGGCCACGGGACTTACTGCTGCTCATTATATTCTATTTTCTTTTTCTTAGCCTGTGCTGGTCTTGAATCTCTCATTTATCTGTTCCACAAACTAAATTTGCCCTTAAAACCTGCTTTAGTTGCACAGCACCTGGCTTTCTAAAGTCTCAGGATTTAAAAGAACTGAAGTGTAGAATAACTTTCAAAGGTAAAACTGTACTAAACTGTACTAAAACTATTGCAAATCAAACAGAGGCTGAGCACAGCTTAATTTGCCTATGGACCTGTTTTTATTCCCCAAGAAAGTAAAATTTAAAGAAAACATAAGAATTTTAATTTGCTCTGTTCTGTGGGATGTTTCCTGTCTGCCACTGAGGTGACAGGCATGAGGGAGCTGGCAAAGCCCAGCCCCAGTCCCAAAGGCAACTTCAGTCTCTAGACTGCAGCCTTCCTAGTGACTTCCCATTGGCCCTATGGACACACATCCAGGGTCACATCCCACATGTATTTTATGAAGTCATGAAATTAGCTTATTAAGGTATAGGTGAGTGTAAGTGCTCAAAATCAGAAATGTAAAATCAAGGTGAGCTGTTTGGAAAATGGAAAAAAAACCCCAAACAACCCTGTAAATACTACTTTTGTACCTATGGATTTAAATTCGTTTTTGAAAGGTTGTAAGCATGCAAATTCCCACCAAGGTATCATAATTACATTGTTGACTGACATCAGGGCTTTTGTTTTATACTATGAAACTCTCATAATAAATTTTTAATTAATATTTGCTTCTATAATTATAGTCTTCAAGGAAAAAATAATTTTTTCTTACAATAGAAAATAGTTGCTGTTTTGGAGAGGAGGCTATATATCAGACTGAGGTTGCATATTCTGTCACTGTTTCTATTATAATTTGAGGTGCAGACTTCTACACAGACCATTTTAAACAAAACATTAATGAATCCAAGAGTAACACTCAGCAATTTTTTTTTCTGGTTGTTTTGTTTTGTTTTACTTCAGGATTTAACTCCAAAGCTTAAGTATACATATATAGAGAGAAGCAAGACCTGTGTTTGGTCTTTTGTGAAGAAAAGTCAGAGAACAGGACAGAGATGAGTAACATTCAGTTTCTGGTTTGATAAATGCACACCTTTTCTTCAGAAATACAAGCAATGTTACAGAGTTCATGGTTCAAATTCAGTATACATCCAAAATCCTTTCTTTGTCTTAAGACAAAAACATTTTACATAATTGTGGCATTGTAGGTAATTTAATTTCAGTGTATCTGCCACACTTAACTGGTATATTTCTGCCAGTATGTTTCTGAAAAAAAAACTGGAAAACAACCCAAACATTGATAAAACTTAACTAGCCCCAGGCAGGCTGTGTCCCGGGAATAGAGGAACTGGAGTTATTTATGGAGTACTCACATTAAAGACTTCACTGACAGATGCAGAGCTAAATCAGTTAATATTGTTGTACATAATTAGGCTTAAAAGTAACATTTGCAACCTACTAGAAAATCCTCTTATGTAGGGCACGCTCATGGAGAGTGTGTTCTCCCTTGAGTGGGCATACTGAACAAAAGGCTATTAAAAAAGTGTCTAGACTATAAAAAAGCAAATTAAATAAAATACTGCCCTTCCTAAAAAATAATATATATTACCTTATGACTGACTGTGGTACTTTTCTTTTTCTTCTAATCCCAGTCAGGTCATGTCTTCATAAAGGCTGGAGACTGAAAATGCAGGTTTTGTTCTTATTTAGCATCTGACCTAACATCAGCTGACCTCTTGGCGCCAGTAGAAGATATGTGCATTACTCTGGAATTATGCTAATAACAGAAAGCAGAGGTTGCAATATACTCTTGGGACTTTGCAAAAGAATGCATCGTCGTTATCAGTAGGTGACTTTTTTAGAAGTTGCCTGAGTTTTATCCCTTTGCAGAGTGGGTCTACAGAACCATGGTATGACTCCTGCCAATACTGGAGCAGTCATTCATAAAGCAACCATGGGCAGGTCTGAGCAAAAGCAGTTAGTACAGAGCTGGTCAAAGAGACTAAGGAAGAAGTCACAAATCCAGTCAGCAGTAGAGCTGAAACCCAGAAATAATGAGTCTGCAGCATCCTAAAAGACTCTTAGGCTGTGTTGCATTTTGTGTGACATGATGCATCCCACTTCAGCCCAGTAGTGGACGACTTGATTGCCCTTCTGCCAGCACAGCAGCTGGCACAGCCTTCCCATGCTGTCTGCAAGTGATTCACAGTCTGAATTATCACAATGAATCATTTCAATATATACACTTGTGTTTATATCTAAATACATATAGCTAATGGAAGACTGCATCTGAAGACAAAATATGGTCCCTCCGTGTTTTATTAAACTGTAATATGCTTTCAAAAACGGAGATGTCAGAATATGTGATATTGCATCGTAGTGAGCATCCCAGCTGCAGCTGGAATTTATTTACATTTTTTATTTAAAAAATATATTTATTTACATTTATTATTTATTTTAAATTATTTAAAATTACTTAAATTTAAATTTATTGAAATGTATTAATTTAATTATAATTTTAAATAAATAAAATTAAACGTATTTAATTTAAAATAAGTCAAATTTATACTTTCACATGTCACACACATCATTTCTTACAAGCCTGATAGTGATCTTAATCTGTGGCAGTTGTTGGTTTGTCCCAGGCAGCAAAGTCACATGCAGAACCTTTTGCTGATCATGTTAGTTTACTGTAAACCCAACACACCTTCCAGGCCACACCCTGACCACGCATTTTCCAAGAAGGTGCTTGGGCTGCAGCCTGTTAGAATGCAATGTTTGGACTCTTCATCCCTGTGACTGAGGGGGACCATTATCAAAAGAATAAATGTTAATTCAGATACTTGGGATGAAAACTATCAGAAGAATTTGATCCCTTCATGTCTCTACTAATTAAATTGCTTTGAGTAAAATGGATTTTTTAAATAGAGTTTTTCAAACTTATTCTGTTTGACCAAACTATTTCACATTTATAGAGGAAGACAATGACCTTCCTCTGGAAGTCTCAGGATTTGATCGTGCCTCCTGCTCTAAGCTCTGCCAGCTCATGCCATTCATAGGCAATACAGGAAAACATGGGACTGAGGCAGCTACTCCAGCTGTGTTAAAAGATTTCATGGTATTTCACATGAGCTGTGAAGTACAATCAGCACTACATTCCTTTCTCTGAGAATTCCTCCTCCTCTGTGGGGTGGGGATAAAAGCTTGAACAATGCACCCACATCAAAATTAAGACTGCATTCTTGATTTAAAAAACTTGTCTATAAATTCTTCATTTAAGCACTTAGTTTACGGAGGAAACACAAAATTTTCTGGACCGTAGAGCTGAAACATTTCTCTGGGTCTGCTGTCAAGACTATCTCTCTGAACTAGTGTCAGCCAGTTGTTAAAAGCTACACAATACACTGGTTGTTTCCATTTGATAGTTTACTGTGCTCTATAAATAAGAATTCACAAAAGAAAAAAAGATGCAATTGTGTTTCATCTTGGATAGTTAAATGGAGAGAGTTACTTCTGTTTTCAGAATTCTCTTCACACTTTTTATATCATGGAATTATTTTTCTCAAAGCTTTCCATTAAAATTTATGGCTCCAAAATCCCAGTTGTCATAAATCAGTATTGCTGCACTTACACAAGTGGAATTCTGTTTATTTTTACTGTTGGAATTTGATCACAGAGTTAATATGCCCAGACATTGGCATTCATAGCTCAATGACATTAAAACTTTCTAGAACATTACCAGTGCACATAAATAAAACTAAAAAAACCACTGGACACTAGCAAACTTTGAGAGGTTTTTTCAGTAGAAATACAAAAATTTCAACACACAAGGCAATGTCCCCATTTCTGGGATCTACTCTAGTATTTTATAACAAAGCTTTATTACACTACAAACTCATTTATACTTCATTACAATGACATGTAGATCTATTTTTTTCCCACTTCTGTTGTTGGCTTGCTAGCTTCTACACAGTCCTGTATTTCAGCTTCCCTCACTGAAGTACTTTTTCAACCAATTTTCCTGCCTCTCAGGTTAGGTGGGTTCATGTCTCCAAACTCTTATTATATGAAAAGTGGGGTAATCTTGGTTAGTCATGTAGATTTCCTTAGTAATGTAGTGGGTGACTCATCTGATCCCAAAATGGTTGAATACAATAGGAGATGAACTGGTTTTCAGAAGTTTCTATCATTCCCACTGATTATGTAGAGGTAACACTGACAAGAAAAATTGCTTAGATTAGATACCTAATTCTAGATAGCTAAAATGAGAAGGAAAAAACCCCAAATAGTGATGGGAGCATAGTTTGGACATAGCTGACTTATCTTTAACCACTGTAGCAGCACAGATGTGAGCATGCACTGCACCCTAGGCAAACATGTGGTCAGTTTCATGGTGCTCTATCTGGACTTCTGTGGTACCAAGAACAGGTCAAATAACTCAGTATCAGCCATGTGCTGCAATATCTAGTGGGCTGCCCAGGAGTGGAGGTGAGAAAGATGGAAAGTGTAGGCTGAAATAGGCAGGAGATTGCCAGAGAGCAGTGCACACTGAGCTGTGCACATCCAGCTTTTATTGTCTTGGGAGAATTTGAGGATTTTTTATAATTCACTATATACAGAATTCTACAATGCATATTCACAGCTGCTACATGACAATATGTTGTTTAAGAAATTTTGAGTAATATAGCTCCTCTTGATGCTTTTTTGTATTAAAATGAAGATAAGTAAGTGCCCAGGCTTCCCAGTTATGATCCCTCCTATTTCTTTCTTCATAACCCAGGCACACTCACTTATTCTTCTCCATTAATTATGGCTGCAAATAAAGCAAATAACTCAGAAGTTTGGAAAAGAGTACTTGTTGGATCTAACCATGTCAGTGCACTACAGCCCTCAGCAGTCACTATGGTTTCTGTGCTGTAGGCTGCAGCACCTGAAAGAGTTAGAGCAAAAGTTAATATGCAACAGCTTCTCAACTGCTACATTTCACTGCCAGCCACATTTGATTAGAAGGATACTAACTAGTACTAGAAGGATATTTTGTTTTGGGTGACAAAAGTGGGGAAAAAGAACTGAGCATAATTTTCCAACCAGTGCCCATTGTATATGCAAATTATTTTTTAAAAGGCATTATTTTACAGAAGAGTAATGAGGATCTTTAATTTGGAGAACTCAGGCTATATGCTAATAAATTCTTCCAAATAACAACAAAATTAAGTAAGCTGTCATGCTGATTAGCATGTTTGGGTGACAGGAGAGATCTATAGAATTTGGGGATGCAGAAAAAAACCCTTCATCCTTTCCATTCTCCTCCTCACCCCCCAAAAAAAAATTTACTCCTTCTTTCCTGGGATGTGACATGTGGCGACAGAATCAGAACCAGGTTGGGAATCTGAAGCAAGCAGCATAGACCAGCACAAGTTAATGATTAAAAGCCATCTGTTTGAAAAGGAAAAATTAAATACAGGAGAAGCATTTATGATCTGGCTCTGCAACAAAAGATGTGAAGCCAGATGAGGTATACAGAAAGACTACTAAAAGGTAACAATTGCAGTCAGAGTTTCCTTTCCCACCACTGAAACATTTCTGTTGTTCCATGGTCTGTAATATGATGTGGGCAGGAGTGACACAGAGAGCAGAGATACAGTAACAACAAACAGATTATACTTTGTTATGTTTTATTCTAATTGACAGAAAAACAATGACAAGCATTTCTCCAGTATCTCATAACTTACTGAGATGCAGAACTAATGAAGTTTTCTGGAATCAATAGTGGTAGTCAAGAGTACTGGCCCCTTTTGGACAGGTTTTTCACACTAACCATGGTAACAGTGTCGCGTGTTGCCATTAACATAACACTGTGTGACTTGCCATACTATGCATTATTTAATGACCTTTCTCAGACATATAATTGCTATTTAAAATCATCAGGTGATTAGTAAGATTGTTTGATTGTATCCTTTGGAGCTGGCTTGTCATACTAGCCCAGCTTTTTGCTGTTTTTAGGAGCACAGGAAGAAATGAAATAGCTAAATACAGAGAACAAGTGTTCACACAATGCCCAGACTGGAAACCTAGAGGGATTTCTTAGTAATCTGATGCTCAGACAGTGCAATGATAATATAAATGACCAGTACAAAGCAATAAGAACAGCTGTACAGTTTAGTAAAATGTCTGTTGGCTTCTCATTTTGAATAGATCATTCCTTGATGTTTTCCCCAATTGATTCAATGCCTTTAGCATTTTGTAGTTAAAGTATTTGATTTCTACATCCTTTTCAAAGTTTCAATATAAAATCAGATGCTTTTTGTCAGACTTGGTTGTCATCTCTCATTCTGTTTTTTCAGCTGAGACTGTTTATTTATTGAATTTATTCCACCTACCCTCCAGCTATTAGCTATATATTGTCTCCATAGCAATCCCTCTCTTCACCTCAGCAGAGAAGCTAAAGAAGAGGCTTGGTAACTGTGGTTTGTGATGAAAGGAGTTGTTTGAATGTTTTCAGGAGTGCCAGCAGCAGGGGATATGGCATTTCTGATATTTTTGGATAGCATCACTCTGGGCATTATTTTTTCCATGTTCATGTTTCATCAGCCTTTTATAAATTTTCCTTTAACTTGACATACTTCAACATTAGATTTCCTCACATTTTGGCTTCATCCAAGTTTCTGATTCCATGTTCAGTCTTTGTGTACTAACAAAAAATGGTACCCTGGTGTTTATTACAAAGAACTGAGTAATGCACACATATACCACTGAACGCAGTGCTGTTTGAGAACAGCTAAGACATGGTAACAGTATCTATGCCACCATGAAGTCTTTTTAAATTCATGCTATTATTTATAGTGTGAATTAAGTGTGAATGGTTCTTTGGAACAAAGCAAGCTCCAGGCTATACCTTGGATAGTTTGCTTTCTAGAATGAGCCTTAGCTAAACATTATGTGAAAACATGACAGCAGGGGCAGACAGGTCTATATATAAAAATGGGGTGGAGTTACTAAGCCAAAGAGTGCTGACAGACAAGAGATTGGTAGAAAAAGTATTTACATTTCATATGGAAAAAGCAAACTATGGCCCCCAAAAGTCAGTAAAGTACAACATTTTCCAGCTAGGAAAAACCACAGGGGATATTTAAATGGTGACTAATGATCCAAAGTGAGGTTCAGCCAGCATCCTGGTACATACACTTTTGAAAAACACATCAAAGGGTACAGTGCTATTATACACTATACTTATTTATCAAAGTCTGTACAGGTTCATTCACCAAAATAAATGAAAAGGATTAAATTTAAAGCACTTTTGCTTTGCCTTGAGGTAAATAAAGCCCACTGTCAGATGTGAAGCAAGTGCATTATCTGAAGTACACTGCAGTTCCTTAAATATTCCTTTTAAGTTTGGTGGGATCAAGATAGGGGTGTAAATAACATCTTTATATCCTTTCTTTTATAAAGTCCTACAGTTTGGAGGAAACCAAACTGTATCTTTCAGTTTACTGTCACATGATGTCTATTACATTTTATGAGATCTTCGTATATTTGGAAATTTACTAATCAATCAATATATTAAACAAAATTAAAGAAGGAATTATTAATCTGTCAGAATCTTGACTTTTTGTCAGCTGTTCTGAAAGATACCACAAAAGGATAATTAATTTGAAATATATTACAACACCTGTATCCAAGTAATGAATGTTCTTGGTCTGATCCTGGAAGGAAGACCATAAATTATCCTCAATATCAATAGATTTCAGGCTACAGTGAAAAAATAATAGTACTGATAGCAAAGAAGTTTGTGCTATACACTGATATGCCACGATTCCATTTAGTTTAAGACCTTATAACTACCAAGAAAAGAGAAAATTCACAGTGCTGCCATGTGGTTATTACCAATACAAATATATTTTTTCAGAGATATCATTGATCTTTTTTCGTGAAATTACGGGCTTGGTCTAAGAAAGAGCAAATAATTTTAACACAGAGTGTTAAGCAACATTTTTGAAGTAAAAAAAAGAAGAAAAGTAGAGAAGGCAGCACATTAGCAGTGGGCTAAATTATTTGTATTTGTGATTTCTGGAGCTCAGTTCTACAACTATAGTACTCTATAGATATTTTAGAGGCATAGTAAAACATTTCCACTTGAAATACATGTATTTAATGAAGATCAACAGCATATATGATCACTAATCTGTAGTTTCATTTACATTATACTGCAGCTGTTTTTGTAAACAGGTATGTCCGAGTTTAACAGCCTCCCAAATTTCTTATTTCAGCCTCTTCCAGTCTTTCTAATAGTATTTAGCATCCAGGTTACAAATAAATATTTCTAAATGAGAATATTATTAGTCAGAAAATTAATCAGCATGCTGAAAATTAATGCTTTTTCTCCTGCCTTTTTCTGGGGGGAAGGTTTCAATGATTCTCATTTTGCACAAAGCTGAACATTTCTGTGTTGGCTGATCATGACCCATCTGCATTATGTAACTGTCAAGAGCCTATCTTGGCCTTGGATCATGTTGAAAGCAACTATTGTACAGAGGGTCACTTGCCGTTTTTATGTAATTGTCCAGAGAATGTCCTAGTTCACATTTAAATGACTCTATGATACAAAATTTCTCCCAGCATTCAATCAGGTTTTTGTTTTGTTCTGAATAGACCCCATTAAAAAGCTGAAATGTATGAATAAAGAGATTGCCCACTGCCTGCTTCAACCCACTAGAAGCTGTAATATGCATTTGAATAAACAATACATGCACATATATAAAGAGGAAGTCAAAATTAAAAACTTTTTTGCAAAAAATAACATTGATTTGGATAGACTAAGCCGGTGTGGTCAAGTCAGTACAGCAACACCTATTCCTGAGAGAACTGCCATGTTAGTATGATGCCTTTATTGTTCCTTGTCCCTGAAATCTGGGTTGTTTGCTCTCTTATTATGGCATTAAATAGGGCATAGCAAACTAGGAACGTTCATTACTGTTTTGTAGTGTGGACAGCAGCAGAGCGTGTCCGGGTCACACAGGCACTTTCACACTGTGCTGAGAAGCCAGAGGAGCTGGGGAGACCATTTTGCAGTTTCAGCAGGTACTGCAGTATTCCTGACCTTATAAGCCCTCCTCGAAGCACAGCAATGCAAAGAGCATTTCTTGCATGGCTCTGTTAGCTCAGAAATTGCTGTGCCCCTAACCACTGCCCAGTGTGGGCATTCCCTGTGTAAAACCAGCTCACTATCATTGCTGGCCATGGCATCCCTTGTCTCTGTAATCTCCACTGTCAAGTCGCATGTGCTCAACACATGCTCACCCATGATGCCGTAAACTGGGAAACCCTATCTGTTCTCTTTCCAGCTCTCATTATTGTATTTGTGCTAGCCTCTTTAGGTATCAGATGAAAGATTGAAGAATCAGACTACTCCGCACAAAGATATAACTACAAAGGTAATTTTTTAATGTCAACACCAGCATCTTTTTCTGTTAGTCACCAAAATCTAAAGAATCAAAATTCAGCAGAGCTGATAAAACTGTAGATAGACCTGTGCTACATACTTACATGCCCATACTCCTCTTTTTACATGGCTTTTAAGTGATTAATTACTAAGATAAATCAGGCTTTGAACTAAAGCTGTCAGGCCTAGAAGCCATCAGGATAGCAAAGAGCTAAAAAGGAGTTCAAAGGAACATACAAGTTGCCATCTACCTCCACCACGTTTCATAATGTGGTTCCTTTTATTCAAATCAGATAATGCTGTATCACAGCTATCTGTGGCAAGTCACACAGCTTTAGTTTAACTGAGGGACAATCATGTGGTCTTGAGAATTATCTTCACTTCTGGGATCTTTCACAGATTAGAAGAGATTTGCAACAGTTAATTCCTATCTTATTTTGTCATAGGCATGGTGACATTAAGGAAGTGTAAAAAATTATTATCTATTTGATTTTCCACCTCTCACTGACCATTAAATTATGTTCTTGTTATTTGATATGGAAAGTTTCAGCAGCCTCCTCAGCCCGTTGCCTGGCATGAGGTGACTGCCTGAAATCCACCCCTTCATCTTGCTGAAACACAGATGTGCAGTGACTTCTGAAGAGACTGTTCAAGCCACTGTGAGCCACGGTGCAGCCACCTCCTTCTGCTGCTTCTCACATTCCTCATCCTTTCTATCAGACAAGTCTCCCTGGGCATTTTTATGTTGATTTATACATTGACTGGATTTTCAATTTCCTGGTTTTTGTCTGTCCACGCTAGCTCTGTAAATAATATTTCAACATTGGTCTCAATAAAACTTTAAGAAGAAGTTAAACTGTCCTTTCTATACTCTTATTTTTTCTTGTTATCAAGCACAGTGTTGAATAGAAATCAATTCTGTTTTCTACAGAACCCTTCTAGAAACCCTGACCACTGGTGAAAATCTGGACATAATATTTATATAAATGTCACAAATAAAAGAAATACTTAATCTACATATAGATACAAAATTGTATATGCATTTAAAAAATCTGCTAGCTCACTTCTCTTCAGTATCCCTAGGGTATGAATCATGACTGAAGCATATTGTTGCATTTTCAATCTGAATGCAATGGAATATTTAGTCAAAAACCTTGCAGGATTAAAAAAAAAACCAACATATTTTTTAAAAATATATGCAGTAAATTGTTGATTGAAATGAATTTTATTTCTATCTTTTAATTCATAAGGAAGTTAATTATATATTTGTTTTCTGATATTTTAACTCAGGCTGACTGGACTACTGCAGCAGGAAATATCTCAAGTGGACTCTTCCAATACTGCTCTTTCAATATGGCATTTATTTTTATGGTATTTCTGTAGGTATCATCCAATTGCTACTTTTTAATAAACAGTGCAATAACATCAGAGCTGTTCTTGCAGGAATAGAAACCTACTGCTTATATATTAATTGAACACACTCCAGAATATCTCCTGAAACAAAAATTCACACTATAGCCCAAGCTCATGACAGCTTTGTCTGGCAAAAGCAAGGGCTGTGATAGGACTTAATCTTGCTTGGTTCTAATATGCAAAGGGAGTGCAGATCAGAGAGGGAGATGGCTTCTTTAAGATGAAAGAAACCTATCAAATGAATAAATTTTGAAATTATGAGGGTGTTTCAAGTTTTTTGGTGGGTTTTATGTGTAAAGTTCAAAATCTTTTGTGGGTTTTTGTTTGTCTGGTTGAGTTTTTTATTGGTTGGTTGTTTTGTTTTTTATAGATTGTGGATTCCAAACCGTTTTGCTTACCACCTATCTGGTTTCAAAGACAATTCTGGAGGAAAACCGCCCATTGCTGGCAGATATTCTCTGAAACCTGAGCCTCAGGCTCTAGCCCAGCCCATTCGTGTGAGATGGAGGGACTCCTGTGTGCCTCAGGATGTGGAAACCTGTGAACTGCAGCTATTCATTGACATAGCGTTTATCTGTCAGCAAAGGAGCTGCTAAGAATTGCAATGATTTCTCTACTAACTTTCTGTAAGACTTCTAATCATTAGGGCAATCGTGGTTCTGCACAGGATATTAGCATTTTGCTGTCACAAACTGTACTCAGCCTTTCCTGTTTAAATTCCTCATAGTTCTCTCTCATCTAAGAACATTTCCTGTTTTTGTTCCTTTAGATAGTTTTACCCATACATAGTTTTCTTAATCTGGGTTCCTCAAATTCTTGCAGCAAAGGCTCACAGCTCAGTTTTACAGTTCTGATTCATTTAGGGAAATAGCTGGAACTTCTCTCACCAGAGAAACTGAAAACAGCATATCCTGGTTTGGGGATAAAGCCCAGATACACTAACCCAAACTCACCACGGTGGAATGAACTTCATAGAATAGTTTATAATTTGATCAGATGATCTTGTGACAGATGAGAAAGCATTCTTTTTGCATATGGAAATGGAGAAGAAATCATTTTATTAAACAAGGTTTTTACTTCTGGATTCTTTCACCATTTTCTTCAACACTGTGGAATCCAAACTTACAACAATGAGATCATTCTTTCATAGAGTGGATCAAGAACTTGGAACTACTAATGATGACAGTATTTGTTAATGACAGTATTTGCTAATATATACTATTTGTATTGCTAAACATAACATTTTAAAGACAATATATTACTGAAAATATTTTCTTGTTATTTTACAAATAAATTTTATACCTTTTTCAATATCATTTATATAAAACACATTTATGTTACTTGATTTTATTCTGTTAACACAAGTGATTCTGCAAACTTTATTAATGAAGAAAAAATGTCAGCATCCTACTCTGGCACATGTGATTTCTTAGCTTTCAAAGGGAAGATTATTTTATTACAACAAGTACCATTAGACATAATGTATTATTTAGCTAAGAACCATCATAGTATGTAATTCACAAGGAAAATTGAAAATTAATAACTTTGCAACCATTGATTTTTTGTATTTTGCACAAGTAATGAGAAAAGTGAACTAGTCCACTTGAAAAAAAGTAGCAGCCCATTATTACAACAGGCTTTCAGAACACTGTACATGTAAACAAACAACAGAAGGAATAACTTTACCCAGGCAGTTTGGACTAATTCAATATTTATATGAAAGTTAAGTAAATGCCAAGGTGAACAAAGAAGCACTGACATATAACCAGCTGTGGGCTGGCTTTACTTGTTCCTGTTAAGAAGATAAAGGAAGAAGAATCAAAATCTGCTATTTCTTGCAAAAGGCTAATAGCTGCTTGGCTCTGAGAAATTACTAATTTCATATAAATCAACAAAATGCAACCTATCTTGCCACAGCATTAGAGAATATCCTACATATTATCTGCATCTCTGTGATGACAGGAAGAGTTCTGCTCTTTTTTAGCTAATTTAAGGAGAATGGTAAATGAGAAAATAAGTCCACAAACTCACAAAATTTTGAATGGAGGTGGATTCAACACACACACATTTCAGTTTTAAGGCCTAAGTTATGAGTACAGCTACCCTCCCAAAGAGTTTAGGATAGTATTCTAGACAAAAAGTTATAATAACTTTTTTGATTTACCCAGTAAAAACAGTGTTTTGCAACACAGGAAGTGTCAGTATAGCCTGACTAACCACATAAGACTTAATTTTGAAAGATGCTCAGCACTCTGGCTGTAGGTCAGGAATGCACTTGTCTAACTAAACACGTCTAACTTAAGCATTTGAGAAGCTCCAAAAGAGAAATCCTGGCTGTTCTGAAGTACAGTAACAGTGAAGTAATAGTAATGGTAACATTTCCATTGACTTCCGTGCAGCCAGGATTTGAACCATGAACTCTGATGTTACTCACGAACACCCTAAAACTAAGGTTTGTTGGTAGAGATGTTGCCTTCTATTTAGATCAACTGGTGTAGCTAAGGAAAAAAAGTCAAGCTTTAGGTCCCACAAATGCTTCTTCAGGGCAGCAGAGTTCAAAGCCAAATACAATGTAGGAATAAAAGCAAGCTCAGATGTATTTGTAACTCTGGACTGAATCTGGAGCCTTGTATGACAGAATTAATTCTGAAGATTCAACATACATGTAAACATAAAACCATAGCAAAGGCCTTCCTTCAGACCTGCTTGATGTTGCTGCTCAGTAATAATCACTAAAAGGAGACAGGCAGTTTTTAAGTTTTGTTTCTTCTCCACCTCTTGAAATTAAGAGAATAATTATAGAGTCATAATAATAATACCAAGGTCTAGTATTAGGCTCTATGCCATCATAGACAAACCCACTTTGGTATATATGTCAAAGTTATTTTACTTGGTGCTCACAGTTCTGCAGCATTCTAAAATGGAAGGACTGTTGCCACAATCCACATGTAAGCATCTGCAAATATAAAAAGGATCACTTATTTTAAAATTATTTTTCATTTACATGTCAATGTCATATATCTTTCATTTGCAAGAAAACAAATAGTATTTACTGCATAATATGGTCATAATCTACTTCATTCAATCAATAGAATTTACCTATAATTTATGTTAAATTAGCAATTACTGAAAAAGTCTTTTAATCTCTGGAAGTTCTCACTCCTGTTCTTGGTTTGTTGATATGACTTGTCACCAAAGTGACTGCTGGATTTATAGTATATTTATCACTTAGGAACTAACACTTTGTATTAAGACATTATAGAATCTATCACAAAAAGTAATAATATATAATTTTCAAATTCAGTAAAAAAGATTATTCAAGCTACCTACTTATAAGAGCTGTCTTTCAGAGTACATGTGAAGACAGTACCTGTGATAGAGCTCCTGGCTCTATCATACTCTACCAGAGGACTTATCTGCAGTCTTTTGAATGTTGAAATTGTCAACTTAGAGAGCTGCACAACTTGGAAACCTGATGTTTTAGAAAGGTTAACATAATATGAATTAAACATCCAATTCAATCTGCCCCATCGTTGAGTCTTCTCCCAGCAAAATCCATGCAGTCCACCTTCAAGTACCTCTGAATTACACTGTATGAATATACAAAGCTGATTCTCCTTCCTTATGGCATTGCTTCAATTAAAATTACAGAAGACTCACAGTGCAGCTCAGGGCAACAGTATTAGGTTATGCATGGCACTGTCTGGCCTAAATGGCATACATTTACTCTCTCTCCCAACAGCACCATCTTCACACAGTATAGACCTTGTAATTTCCTGGGAATCTCTCAAGGAACTGACAATAATAACTTGCACACATATTAACAAGTACTGCCGGTGTTAGTATCCAAGCGAGTTACAGTTTAATCAATTGTTCAGCTACAGTGTTGGGAAATTTTAAAACTGAAATTGTGTGTGGTTCTAAGAAAGATTTCATTTTTCATTAAAAATATACAATCTCTTAGTCAGAAAGGCCATTCACAGAGCATATCACATGAGACATTACACGAGACACTGCCATTAATGATATTGCTGAACAGGGACAGTATCATAGCTAATTAACATCTAGCATAACCTCTATCTATTAATCACTCTAATGTGAGAGGAGAATAAGCCCTGTGTATGCATACAGTATAATCCAGAGATCCTTGAAGGTAGACTGCATGTATTTTGTCAGAATTCCCAGGAATGGGGCAGAGGAGCATTTAACATTTAATTCATGGAGTGGGTTTGTATTTGCTAGCTATGTCTGTTTATGTCATGTCTGGTTTTTTTCATTTCTTTAAATTTCAAATAGTGTAATACAGCTTCTTGCTGTTGGTAATGGTTTACACATGGAGCTACATGGGACCATGACATCACATGGGAGGCCTCTAGATAATCTGAGGAAAAAAAAAAAAAAAAAAAAAAAGGAGGTAACTAGAACTGTAAAATGTCAAGAAGCTGGCTAAGGCAAAAATACAATATACACACTTTAAAAGTGAAGCAGTAGTATGGAAGAAGATACCTTTCATTGAATCTTGGTAACATTTTGTTGTCTTAGCACAAAAATAAATTAATGAAATTAGATAAAATTATATTTTAGCTTAGTCATTGAGTTATAATTATGCATGTAGCTACATGCTTTATTTGGAAACTATTTACCTTAGTCTGTTCACTTTTCCAAAGACAGAAACTGAAATTCTTCCCCACTATCCTCTAGCTATTTCATAACAATTGCATTCACTTTTGCATATGTGATTTTATGTGCTGTGTCTAAAGACAAGAGAGAGTAAGGCAGCTGAATAAGAGAATTTTTATTAGAATCTGAAAAGCAGCAACATAGAAAGGTGAAGGATGATCATTATCCCCACAAAACACTGGTGTAGATTCTACACCAAACACAAGAAATTTTATCTATTAAGAGAACGTAATAGCAGCTAATCATCCACAAAAATGAGCCCAAGAGCAGGTGATAAGGACTCAAAAGGAGGTCATACCACACAACTATTTGTTGTCAAGGCAAACAAAACAACAAAGTCTCTTGACGTGATCCTCTCATAGGAATGAGGCTGCAAAGTGCACACAGCTTCAGAGCAATCTCCCATCTTGTCAGATGAAGGGGAAAGCTGTGAAATTCTAACTACAGGGATGAAATACACTGTCTCATATAATTATACTGCTGTGAAGCAACTCTGATCAATGCGTTAGAGCAAACATACTCCTGACATTTTGGAATAAAACTGGTAGATGGTGTTCTGTCCAAATACAGACTATATTTAACTATGGTTTCTTTTACTACACAGTAGAATATTTTCGACTACAAGAAAATACTTTAAGACACCAGAAGTGAACTTGTGCAGATTTAGGCCTCCACTGCTCTACAATGTAACAACAGCACAATCACGTAAGGCATTATTTGTTGCAAGGCATTGTAATGAATATTGGGAGTTCTGAATATTGGCCACAGAAGTTAGCACAATCATTCTTCAGACTTCTTGTGCACTGTAAAAAGAGTATGCTTTATCCCATGATCCTGAGAGCTTTTATTGATGTGAAGTAAATCTAGACTAAAACCAGTTATTACCAGGACAAGTATTCCATAAAAAGAACTAAACAACGGCTATTGGTGAACACAACTGAAAAGATCTTTTATGATTTCAACGGAGACTGCATAAAGAAATAACATCTATGAATCACATGTAATCTGTAATGAGTATTTCTTCTGCTCCTGTAAAATAAAGACTCAATATAACTTGCCTACAAATTTCCACACAAGTTCATGTATGTCAGAGAGAACATAGGCAAGCAGATCTCCAGGAGTAGCCCTAGCTTAGGAAATGTTGTCTGTCTGCAAAAGGTACACCTTATGCACAGGATTGTAATGGGGAAAAGGTGGTAGAAAAGTCCCTAATTATGAAATAAAGTGGTTTTAAGATAAATAGGAATTAAATTAAGATAAAAAGGAATTACATCCTTACAAAGGAATAAAAAACTAAGTCTGTAAAAAAGATTCTATACCATTCTGTTTTCCTGCTACAGGATGATAAAAAGAAAATGAACTTGGCCCTGTTTCCCCCTTTACACCTATATGTGTAGTAACTATTCAAAGAGCAAGAAGGGCAAAGAAGGAACTGTAGCAGACACTCCTGGTGGAAACTATAAAACTCTGTGTTAGGCATGTGACTAAATGGAAAAAAATCTCTGCTTACTAGTTTCTTATCCCTTAATCTGCACACTTTCACTTGCCAATATCCAAACCACCGTCTTGTTTATCTCAGAAATCATCCTTTATCCTTTCTTTCCAAACTAGAAAACTAACCCTAATCTTGTTAATTTTCCTTCCCTTGCTCCATTTTATTTCCTGAGCAGCAATCTACCTCTGCCACTTTGTCACAGGAGACCTCAGGAACCCTAAAACAAGACTAAGTTACTGTATGTGAGGTAACTGTTTAGTAAAACTCTTATCCCATGGTACCAGCGTTGAAATCTGCACAAGAGAACACAAATTGGACTGCATGCCTGAACTCATGCCTGAACAACTGAGGAAGGCAAGAGGTTGGTGACAGAGAAGCAAATGACACCTCAGCTGCCCAGCCATTCTTCACAGTGGTAGCATAATAAAGATGGCAAAACATCTCATAGTTCTTATTAAGTCTTAAGATTTTATATTGTTCAGGGGTTCTTTAAGAAAGGATTTTATACCATACTTTTGCTAGGGTTGAGAGCATGCTCACCAACCAGAAAATGTTAACATTACTTCAGTCACAGTTTGAGTGATTATGTCATTAGTTATGATTTATTCAGTGCCAGCATCCAAAGACCCCTGTGAGAAGAAAATCCAAGATATCTACTAAAAATTGGACATTTGATACCCTTTTCTATAAAGAATTACAGGAAAAATCCTCGTAATTTACCAAGTATAGTAATAGCTGAGTCTGACTTAATATTTGCACTCCAAAGTTAAAACACCTCCTGTACTGTTTGCTCTTTTCAAGCTCATTCTGGTGCAAAAATTCTTGAGATCCTGTGGAACAAAAAATCCTAAGGAGCCACTGGGGAAGATGAACCTTAACAATTTTGCCATGCTGACTCACGTCTTATGTTTTGACCAACACTTTTCCTGAGATTCACAAAGTTTGATCTCATGTGCAGGCACTTTTATCTTAGGAAATTCTATTAAATGTACTTTTCAAGCGAACTGTGCTCGCAAGTCTGGGGGTGGTGGTTGATGAAAAGTCATGCAGAAGCTCAGCTGACCCTGCTTTGAGCAGGAGGCTAGACCGGGTGATCTCCTGATGACCCTTACAACCCCAATTTTTCTGGGATCCTATTACAAAGTATTAGGATCTCTCTTTTGTAATCCAAACAGTTCAACATGTGCACGGTGGCAAAACAGTCGGAAACACTACATGTAGCTTTCTTAGGGGGTTTGAATTAAAGAACAAAACAAGCAACCAACAAAGCAGCCCATCGATGCGATATGGGTATGCAGACAGTCCCACACCGGAGCTTTGACGAAGTACGCCAGGCACAAGAAGAGAAAGGTCACTGAGCGCTGTCGAGCCGTGAGGTGGGGTCGTTTCCCTCAGCTTTCTTTTCGTGAGGGAAAAACCTCGCGGTCTGGTGAGACTGGAGAGCAGAAAGCTCCGCTGCCGGCCCCGGCCCCCTCCCGCAGCCCACACGCACCCTGCCCCGAGTGGGACTGGACCCCGAGGTCCTGTGACGGATCTGGGGCGGCGGGAAGGGAGCACAAAGCAGAGAGGAACGCCGGTACCCGATAGTGACCAAGACGAGGCTCAGGCGGGGCCGTAGTTAAGGCAAGCGGGGCTCCTCCGCCGCTTCCCCCTGCACGTCACGCCTCAGGCGACCTCCACCTCTGCTGCGGTTGGCACAGCCCTGCCCGGCGAGCATCGCCCCGCCGGGAGATGGAACCGCCCGCCCAGAACCGTTTAAATCGGAGCCCTCAAGGGTTTCTCCCACCCCAGACAGGTGTCCGGGTCTCAGCCTCGGCGTGCCACGGCGTCACGCTGACGCCACAGGAGGCGCAGGGCGCCTCGCTCCTCTCACCCGCCCATTATTTCCCCTCGTTCACGTTTCGGTTCCCTCAAACCCGATGCTCGGAGACTCTCCCGCTCCACCCCCGCCATTGCCATCTGCCCCCCCCCCCGCCATCCCCCGCCAACGGCTCGCCGATCCGGTGCGCACGCGCAGCCGCGCCACCCTGCCCGCCGTGCACGCGCTCGCCCCTGCCCCCTCCGCGCCGCCGCGTGGGCGGTGCGCGCGACCGAGCGCCACCGGAGGGGCGGGGGCGGTGCGGCGGGAACGCGCGGGCCGCGGCGGCGGGAGCGGCAGCCCCTTGGCCAGCGGCGGCCCCCGGTGCGTGGCGTCCCTCAACCGCTTCTCCGCCTTCACCCCCTCCGCGTACCCCCGGGGACGACTCCGGGCAAGCTTCCTCACCACCGCCCCTCGTTTTGTTTCTCTCGCTTGCGTGTGCGGTGAACTCGGCGTGTGGTGCCTACGCCGCCGTTGCGTTTCAGGTGAAGGAGGGGGGGGAAAGGGAAAGAGAGCGGGGAGCCACTCACTCCCCCTCCCTCCTCAGCTCTTCGCCGGCGGCCCCGGGCGCGAAACCCCGCCGCTCCTTTGCATCTCCTCTCCCGGTGAAGTAAAAAGAGACCTCGTCCCAAAATGGGCTGCACGCTGAGCGCCGAGGACAAGGCGGCGGTGGAGAGGAGCAAGATGATCGACAGGAACCTGCGGGAGGATGGCGAGAAGGCGGCCAGAGAGGTCAAGTTGCTCCTCTTAGGTAAGGATTCCCGTGAGATAAGGGTCCACCTGAAGTAATCTCCCCCAAAGCCCTCAGGTAGGGTGCCCCCTCGCCTTACTGAGGTGAGGGCCCCTGTATAAGGCGAGGGCGGGGCGGGCGCCCGCCGAGCCAGCTCGCAGCTCCTGAGGCGCCCGAGGGAGGCTGAGGAGAGGGCCCCGCGCCTCGGGCTCGGCGGGATGCGCATCGCTCGGATAGGGCGGCGGAGGGAACGTAGAGGAATGGAGGGAACTCTGCCGTAGTGGGGTGTGTGCCCATAGCCCCCCAGGGATTTCGGGGGAAGGGGGAGGGCACAGCAGCCAGTTGCCCCAGGTGAGCGCCTCGGCTACTTTCGGGGTTAGAGGCAGGGCCGTTCTCTCGAACGGAATGGAGTCGTTTGTCCCGGGGCCCTTGCTTAGAGCGGGCCCTGACTTACACATGAAGCGAACAACATCTCCTACTTCTGACGTGCGTTTTACGTACCGCTGCTCAAGAGGAAGGAGGTTTTAGGTTGGGGGATGTTCGCTATTAATGTTTCTTGTAGACTCGAACATCTTCTGAGCTGTTGCTGTAAAAGTAGTGTGCAGAAAGCATCCAAGGAGCACAAGGCAAAGCACCGTCTGACTTTCTGCATTGTTTTATTGTCGTAGAAGTTGCTTATGTTGCTGGAATCTTACAACGGGAAGTACCACTTCGGTAGAGGTCCTAAATGTCTAATGAAGTGACTCACATAGGCGGATATGTGTTCTTGAGTTCTGCTCACGAGTACTTGGAGCTTTTTCGTATATTGTAATATGCTTGTGCAGAGATAAGTAGAATAAGATTATTTGTAAGAATTAACATACAAGAAAAAAGATGAGGATATTATTAGAAATCGCGGCACAACTTGCGGACAGCTAAATGCTGCAAGACTTGTGTTAGTGTTGTAGGGAGCTTTGCAGTATATGCTGTGTAGCTGTACCAGGCTGGATCCTAATCCGGGGTTCAGTAGCTGTTGGGTTGCAGCTTTCCTCCTTCTGCCCTCTCGCAGAGCTGCAGATCTACAGTTTCAGACAAACTTTAATTTGAATGGCTGCCCAATTTCTAACTCCTCGACACTGATTTTGCTACATTGGTAGTCTAATGCAATTAAATAACTCCCTTTCAGTGAGTGAATTCTAAAATAGCTCCAAAAATCTAGAAAAAACCAAAGTATTTTCATGTGTAGATGAAGAGATGAAACAGTATGGAAAAAATGCCCTAAAATGTGTTTATAGATTTAATTTTTCGCTTGTCTTTTTTTTTTTTTTCTAGAAGACTATACCTTTCTTTTAGAAGGTGGCAAAGTAATGCTTTATATGGCTTCTTGCAAAATACTTAAAATTATTTTTCAGTATTTTGCTGTTCTCTATGGTACTTCTAATACATGTAGTTTGGTATTCGTCTTCAAATCTTTCCTCATATTCTGTGGATATGGATAAAATCCACACCTATATAAAGATGCCTTTAACTAGAAAATATATTTTTTTCAGTTAATTCTTTTATGTATCAAGTCTTATGTTCTGAGTGTGTATTTTAAAATTTTACAAATTCTGTGTTTTCGAGGAATTTCTGCTGGAATCTCATCAAATCTTAAGAACAAATCCTCAAATACATGTGTTTTCTCGGTGTTCTGAGCTGTAGCTCAGTTAATTTAATATTTCTCCCTCCCTTATTAAAAAGAGGTGTGAAAACTAGCATGCTGACTTCTATTAGGACCACTGTTTGAATAATTTTTTAAACAATTACGTAAATGCTTAAAAAACTGCTTTACATAACCACTCAAAGATATATTTCACAAGTCTTGAGATGAAAGTTTGTGTTACTTTTACTCAAAACTGTGTCAGATGTCTTAAATGTTATGTGAATGCTTTGTCTGATGGTAAAACTATTTAAAGTTACTTCCACTAGAGTCACTTTCTTCCCTCAGCTCACTTTCCTGGTTGCTTGTTCAGCCCATATGTCATAGTTTATCATCTACTTGATTGTACTCCTGTATCTATTTTGGGCTTGGTCTTTTAAAAAGGTACTGAAACAAAAGGAAAAGTGTGGTTTGCTGCCAGGAATATACATTATGGGAGAGGCATTAGGTAGAAAAGGAGCAAGTAGCTGTGTACCTTTTGACTCAGTAAGATGGATTTATTCCAGCATCTGTAAAAACTGTACTTTTTGTGTGATTATTAGAGAATCCTACTCAAGCTTGAGCTATAATGCTCAACTGAGGGAAGGTGTGTTTATAAAATCAGTCCATTTCTAACCTTTAAATTTAATTTATTCCATTAGATGCTTTTCCAAAACTCTAAAAACATTGCAGTGATTTTTATTTAAAGAAATGTGACATTGCTGTATCTAAATTATGACTTTGTGAATAATATCACTGATCTAAGTTAGATTTCTGTTTTGCTACCCTGTCTTCAGGAACAAGTGGTCAAATTTACGTTGTGGAAAGTAATATTAGCCTGGAATACCTAGTATCTTTCACCATACCTCTAAACTGGTGCATTGTTTTGTAGAAATTTGACTGCAGGTCAAGCATCAAGTCTTGGAATTAATATATTGGGCCCTGAATGGTATGTGTGTATAACAATATTTTAACCTGGTAATTCTGTGCACTTCAATGTGCTTCCCAACAGTGGGAAAACCTTTCCTGAAAAATACCTGAGACGCATCCTTATTTTTAGAAGTAAGCTGAATTTGAACATATGATTTGTAAGACAAATGGAAAATGCTTGTTTATACGTGGGATTTGGTGATTTTCTTTTAAAAATTCATTAAATAAAAGCTGCTTTCATTTGAAATTATTTTCAGTCAGTGAATGAGAACAAAATACTTAAATCTCATGGGAACGCAACGAAAAATGCAAGTGCAGTCTAGTATATTATCTGATATACTAATATTAGTATATTAAGTACTAAAAACTTAACATGCAAAAGTGCTTTCCTTAAGCACTTCAATAATTGGGTAAAGTTGACAGTTCTTAAACTTTGTTTCATAGTTGTTTGAAGTAATATTTTGATTTATTGTATTTTTTGTTGTTTCTTGCAGATAAACTCATATACTTCATGTGAGCTATATTTTTGAAAAGCAGTGTATATTTTGGCTGGCTTCCAACTAGAGAAAGCAGTAGGCCCAAGTTGATTTTGTCTTTTTTGGTTCCTCGTCTTCCCTTCTAGTGTTCAACAAAAATTCCAGTGATGCTTGCAGAATGAATGTCATTCTACTTGTGTTGGGAGGTGGTGGTTCTGCGTGACCTATCTGTGTGCTGTGATCTGGATCTGTTGTGGGTTTGCAAGTATATTTCTACTGAATTAGCTAAAGCACATAAAACTGAATTTATGTCAACTGCAGGAGAACAGGCAGTCCCTCATTTAGTAGAAAGCCTTCTGGCATGAGGTTAACTCATCAGGCTTCAGGAATACATTCAGACTGGCAGCATGATTTTATAGGATTAGCGCTTTGTCTTGTGGATTATCACATTCTTCACCTAATATAGCAAATTCAGTCTTCAGTTTCTTAGGATCTTGAATGCAAAAGGCAATAGATATGACTTAAGCATTTTTTAGGAGTGGATCTGGGATTCTAGGAGGTAATATACCATGTTTGACAACTGTAATTGTGTGCTCTTTCTGGATAAGTGCATTTTCAGATTTAAGCTTAATGCGTATCTTCGTGCTCGTGACCAACAGAACCACTTTTCTGTTCCTGAAGAGATACTTCTCATTTGTACTGAAGCACAGGCATGTCACGTTCTTAAAGATTCTATTTTTTTTAACTTAAGACAAGGTACTGCTCTTAATCTTTTTATTGCAGTTCTTCCTGTTCCTTAAGAGAGTAAGTAGGACGGTTCTAATCACTTGTTCTAAATCTTCACATCTCGTGCATCTTTTTTTCTGACTGCCTTTCTTTTGTTATAGACCTGCATCTTTATCTGCTCAGTCAGCTGACTCCCACTGCACACTCATCTTTTCAACAGCATGATCCTCACAGTCCTTGGCAGTACCTGCCTTCCTCCAAACCTGAGCACGCATTTGACTACAAAACCACATATATGCTGTTCGTGCCATTACTTTCTTCCAGTGTATTATCTTTCTTCACACTGTCAAATAAAAAAAGACTTCAGAAGTCTGAACTTTGGGGACCTCTCAAAAAAGCCGTAGTCTTACAAACTGCGTGTTCCAGAGATGGGGACCTCATCTTTCTAAGTACCAGCCTGGTCTAAAACATTTCTGATTAAGAGAGACATTTTCCTGTTTCATGTTTGGAGACAGCTATGTATAGATACTTACAAAGTTCATCTCTTTGTTTAAAAGCTGTTTTGTCATGCCTAAAAGCATTAATTGATGTTTAGGTTTCGTTTATTTGTTTCTGTGGGTTTTTTTGTTTTGTTTTGTTGATCTTGTATGTCACAGGCCCCCCGCTACCTTCCAGCTCCTGACTACCTGTCTGCTTATGGTCTAGCAAGAATTCTGAACTAGGAGCTCTCTTGGTACATCTGAACTCTAGCAATTACAATGTTATTGCTGTGTACTTTTATATTTGGCTTGTAGTGAAGTCAATTAAAACCTCAAGCCTTTGTATTAAATATGAGTAATTTCAAGTCAAAATTACTAGATTGCTACAGTGTAATAATCCCCCTTCCTTTTGTGAACAGAGGCTCATGGATCTATAGAAAACAGCCTTTAAGTTATGGTTGTGTTTTTATAATTGCAGTTTGGGTCCTTTTATGCTTCCCTCTTTGAATGTTGGTGTAGTAATTGACAACATCATAATAAAGGTCTGTATTGTTTGTGTAGACTTCACTACAGTCAGTCCATCTTTAGGAATTTCAGGTCATCTGTTGCATTACTATTTTAAATCTTCATTTTGGAAGTTTATAATGACCATTTATTATTTTATAACTATTGTAATTCTTTAACATTCTTAGGAAAATGTTACTTCAGTCCATGTTGTTTTAGAAAAGGCTAAAGAGAGACTGTAAGCTTTTAAGTCATGCTCAGTAATGACATCTTTGGGTTTTTGTCTCTTGATTAAGAAGTGCAGTCCTGGATATTGAAAAATGAATTTATGTCAAGCATCAGACTTCAAGACTTTTAAAAAATATTGTATAGGTTAGAGAACATTTTAAGCTTAAAAAAAATTACATTCCTTCATGTTGTCTTTCAAGATGATGAATGGAATGATGCTTCTCCGCCTCCAAGGTTAGAGGCTCAAACTCTTGGTAGTGTACTTTTTGGTAAGATCTTTGCTCCCAGCATCAGTGGTTCCTCAAGACTACTAAGTTCTGTAATACACTGTGTTAATTACTTTATTCCTACTTTTCCTGGCAACACAGGGTATTTTATTTTAGTTGTACTGATATAAAAGAGGACTTCAGTCCCATAGATTAATATTACTGAAATGATTGTGATTTTAAGATAACCTTCTTTGTGAAATTTTTTTGGGCTCACCTTAGAACTAAATTTTACAGTATAGCTCCTTGTATGGTTGTGTTGGCACAACTTGAATTTGAGCTTTGTGCTATCGAGTTAGGCTGTGCTGATTTACATAATCCTGTCACCAAAGTGGATTGTTTGAATACTGCTGCATTTACCTGTTGTTTGTTTTGGTTGTCTGAGAAGCAAGGATTGTGAGTAGTTGGCACATCCTAAAGTCTGGATAAATATTTTGAAACCAAAGCATGAGTCTAGCCACAGGACTTGAAATTCTGAAGTCTTGCTGCTGAACTTTATTGGATGTGAGCAGCTTTTCCTGTAATATGCTGTCTAGCAAATGCCAACATTGAAAACTGGAAGTAGAAAAGAGATATTTAAGATGCTCAGTATGAAGTTTTTCTGCCGTGGAAACTCTGAAATAAAGATCTGAAGTGACTTGATAATTAGCTATTAAAAGTTTCGGTTTTTTAAAGATGAGTATAGGAGAATCTGTATTAATGAAATAATAATGATCTTCTGAGGTTGCCTCCTAGTTACATATATGATAGGCAAGTAAATTGCTTCCTTTCCTGGTTTTGTAGATTAAAGCTCTGAATAGCACAATTTGTTATCTGTTTAGGTATCAACTTACTAAATCAAGTAGCAATATTGACATGTATCTTTGTGTTTACATGGGTGCTATGTACCTATGTTAACTTGCGTGTGAACTGCAATATTATATATACCTATATAAATTGATACTGAAATTAGAAAATACTTTTTGTAAAGCTACTTAGTTACAGGAATCAACACCATTCAAATACCCAGTGCTTCAATTCATGGAATAAAGTACTGCATTACTCTTTCATATGTGTGTTTTAGAAATGTAGTATTGGATTCGAAGTAAAATGCTTAGCAAAAGTACCTGATTAGATCTTTAGTGAAATATAGCAGTATCTAGGCAACCAGAATGGACAGGAAGTCTTTACAATTGTTGCTCTAAACAGGTTGCTTTTAAAGAAGAAATCAATGTACTGTAATGAAAATTCATGTTGAAGTTGTGAAGCAGGCTTATAATTTTTAGTATCTTCTAGAATTTAATATGATCTGTTTATTGAAATGAAATTACTGTTTGAATCAAATGACTGCTTGTATCCCATCTTCCATTTGTGAAGTTGATAAAATAATTTCATGAATACAACTATAGGTTAATTTTTTACAAGGATTAAGTTGTTGCTGTTTAGCTCCTAATACAAGTTGTTATCATTATGAATTTTAAGGACATTCTGAAACTTTTTTTTAAAAGTTTCTAGTAAAGCTCAAGAGGTTCTTCCCTGCTTTCTAAATCTGGATTGGACTATGGGAAATAATTGGTGTATGTTCTCTGATAAGCTGATAACCATGCTAGTGTTGCTTAAGAGTACTTTTGCAGCATCTAGCTGAAAGATTTTGCCTTTTCTGTGGCACTTTTAAATGCTTAATTCATTATGCTGTTTTAATAATCAAATTCATGGTCCCATTTGGACTTAGCTTGCTGCTGGAGTAGTCAGTTTAACTGGTATTTAATAATGATCTGGTGAGGACCTGAAGAAAAGCATGATGAGGAACAGAGATACATGATTATGTGAATCGAGTAACAGAAATTCATAGAGGCCAGTAAAGGGGAAAATGGGTGCAGAATAGGATTCTTTAAGTTTCTGCATTTCTTTGTCACTGTTAAGTATAGAATAGGATTTAGAAATAATGTGAAATTGTGTTCCCCTCTAAGGTTCAGTTGGTAGATACGTTAAACTCTATTCAGACCCATTTATATTGAAACCTCATTGCTGGAATAGGAAATAGTGCCAGTCTTTCTCAAGGAGGGCACTGAGTAGAGCACATGAGAAGAAAATGCAGGTAGGAATTTGTCTTCGTGTCAAGTCCAGGGTGTCTTAGAACTATGTTTCTGTATGTTATTCTAACCTATAGGTCATAGGCTTGATTAGTAAGAGTTCTCTCCTACCTAGTCCTTTGTGAAGAATACAAGGTGAAAGTGGACAAGAAGTATAACTGCCAGTTCACTGTTCTAAGAGTAGAGAAGAAAATGGAGAGACTAGTTTCCAGTTAAAACAATAGAGTTATACTGATACTATAAACAGAATTCAGAGTGAATGTAGTACTGGAACGCAATTCTAAGACTTTCTATGACTGGAGATAAATGTCTTGCTGTAAGAAAACTGGGAGTAAATCTTACTTTAAATGCGTGTTGTTCAGAATCTGTCAGTGATGTACTGATCTACAGTGGTGGAGTGAACATAAGTTGCTAAGACTTCTTAAGTATTATCTGTATTCTTGATGCATTAAATATTTCTTGAAGTAGTTTGAAAGTGGATTTCTCATCCATATGGAGATTCAGTTACTGATCCTTAATAAATCCAGTAAAGTCTTAGCAAGACCATTATATGCTTCCTAAAGCTCTTAAAGACATTGACAGGGATTCCTTCTAATATGCTTTAGTGCCTCAATGTTTGCTAGCAAAGGATGTCATTTAATCCCTAGATTAGAGACTACTTAATTTATGTTTTCTGTTCCAGGAGGAACAGAGGGCCTTTAGGGATTAGTTAAATCAAGCTTTGACAAAACATTTGTTTGAGGCCTAACAAGCTGCTATTCGTATAGGTATCTATCTTATTTCTCCCTTCTGGGCTTGTTGTGTGCAACTGCCTTTTTGAATGGGTTGGAATCTTTATATACTTGAAAAACTTTGTTTAATTTCAGACCAGTTAAATAAAAAGTCTGTTTAAACAGGAAAAAAAATGCAGATTAAAAAAAAAAAAAAGCCACATAATATTTCGCTTGTAGGTAGCTTTTTGTGAAAAGTGTATGTAACAAAATAATAAGGTTGACATTATATGACATGAATTTTCTTTCCTTGTTCAAATATGAGTTGTGAAAATGTTTTCATTTGAATAAGATCAGTGTAGATAGCTATATCTTTTAACATTGCAATCTGTGTCACATTGAAGTTCAGTTGGTGGAGATGGGGGTCATTTTGAAGTGAATTAGGGCAGCTATCATATATGCTTATTCTTATTTTTGTGGCTCTGATAAATGCTGTTAAGTTAGACTGAGAATTTGTATTAAGTCAAGTTTTTGCATTACTTTTACAATAATGGGCTAACTTTTAATGTAAATATGTTTGACAGTATCCATTTATCTCACTTGCAGATAATGTCTTGGTGTTACATGACAAGTAGAGCTTTGAATAAAATCAGTAGAGATTACAAGAGGTCTTTTTCCTCTCTTGATAAGAATGCATGCACTTTGCTTTCTGATTTTCCCGGCTCTTTACACAGTTACATATGAGGTAGCAGAGACAGTCAGGTTGGTCACCGTTGTAGATAATATATTAATAATGTTGTTCTGAATTGCAAGTGAAGCCTGATACTCTGTGAATTTTAACTTTCTTTAATGTCTCTGTCTGCCAGAATAGCCTGTGTTGCAGTGGTAGATTTTTTGTAAAGTATCTTTGATTGTGATTTATGGTACTCTGTTTAGTAGTAGAAATTTTCTGTGGTAACTCAGTCACTGAACCTACCATGTTTGCAAACCATATTTGTAGCTCAGTGAACAGTAAAATGCCATGAATGCCAACCACACTGTCAAGAATAAAGTTGGTGCACTCTGGATTTCTAGAAGTTTATTATGCATGTATTTGGATGATATGGATGAGGCCTACTCTACTCTGTTGACCGGCAGTGGCAGTAACTATTTTGGTAAACGTCATAAGAGCAAAGGTGTTTCTTTCTTTTGGAGCATCAGCATTTATCTTGTGTAGTGTGGCCATGCAATATCCACTCAAGCTCAGGTTCTAGAAGGTATTTAATAGTGTTCTTTCATACCGTAATTTCAAATTGTGTCATGATTGTTTCTGAGTATGCTACTATGTGTGGAAGAAGATAACCACATTTACTTCAAACATTTTTAAGTTACAAATTTAGATCTTATTTTAATTGTGAAGGATTAGTTGTTTGCTATTGATGAAGTTCCATTAGAAACAATAACAAGTTTCTGGACTGTTCATTCTGAGGTTGAGATCTTTTGGAGGATAGTAGTGTGGAGGCTGGCCTTTAATCCAGTTAAGTGGTCAGCATTAACATGTTAAACCTAGAGCCATGAGTGGTTTCACTGCTGCTGCTGCTGCATGTAATTGTCAAGCAACAAGCATGATAGCTGTATGGTTTTTCTCTGAATGTGCATCCATTCCCTTACTTAAATTTTGGCATAAGTAAGAGGTGTATTTTGAAACATTTGAGTCTCAGCTTGTTACAGTTGTGCAGGTTGTGGCATATCACACAAAGGAAGCTACACCTATATCTTCATTGAAGAAAATGCTTTAGATTTTGTGGTACAATGGCACTGTCCCGCTCTAAGACAATGATCCTGTTTTTTAAGACATCTCTTGAACAGTCTCAATAGATATGTCTTTTTAAAGTAGATTAGATTCTTGAGGCAATGTTTTATATTAATGGTTTTGGCAATGTTTTATATTACAGGTTTTCTTAAATGATGTTGTGTATAAAATATACTGCCTATTTTGTTGTCTAGTACTGATTTCAAAATGTCTACTGAGATGCAATACTGAAGACTTAAAAAGAATTAACTAGTTGTAAATTCCCTAACAAAACAAGAATTAATTACAAAAGTGTCAGTGGCTTGAAAGTTTAAATGATGCTTTTTCTGTAGAACTAAACCAGCATGCAGCTACTGAAACCTTGAGAACTCTCTCAAATCTTTTATCTGAGTCAGTGTCATAATTTTAGAATCTGCCACCTCCCTGGGCAGCCTATTTCATTGTCTGACCACTGTTTCTGTGAAAAATTTTTTCCTGATGTCCAGTCTAAACCTACCCTGTTGCAGCTTGAATCCTTTCCCTCTTGTTTTATTGCTGTGAAAAGAGACCAGCACCAACCCTCTCTACAATGTCCTTTCAGGTAGTTATAGAGAGCAATGAAGTCTCCCCCTCAGCCTCCTCTTCCTCAAACTGAACAGTCCCAACCCCCTCAATCATTCTTTGTAATATTTATTCTCCAGGCCCCTTGCCAGCTTTGTTGTTCTCCCCTGCACTCCAGCACTTCTATATTTTGCTCATATTGATGTGCCCAAAACTGGACACAGTGCTCAAGCTGTGGCCTTACCAGTGCTGAGTATGGGGGGACAGTCATGTCTGTACTTCTTCTGGGCACACTATTTCTAATAAAATGTTTCTAATAGAATATCCAATAGAATGTTTCATGTAGTGGCCAACCTGTCTAGTAGATGTGTGGCAGCAAGTTTCCCATGTTGATTTCTTGTGCTAGCATTGATGTATTTTTAATATAGTAACAAAGATTAGCAGCTTGAATTCTAATTTAAGTATCATGTTTGATAATGTGTCATGAGGTGATAAATTTATGAGATTATACTTCCAAGTTGTCTGCATGCTGTGTGCTTTTGTAAGAAATTACTGGCCTTAAATAGAAACAGTAGAAATCACTGGGCTTTTAGCTTGTGCTGTGACCAGTTGCAGCTGAGGAACAGGGCATCATTGATCTCCTGCCTCCTGCTGTGCAAGACTAACATCTGACAGAATACTGGATAGGAGTTGCAGGGAGAGGACTTCACAGTAGATGAATCCAACAATTTAGAAGTCAGTGTGTTCTCTTTTCAATTTTGCCTGGGTCTGTGTTTAAATTAATCTGGTGCAAGTCTCCTGTTTTATGATCTTAAAAGCTGAAAAGCATACACTGAAAGTATTATATTGATTACTCTTGTCCATATTTGAATTATCTTCTGGCAACATCCAAGACCTATTCTATGTGATTGTGGGTTCTGTTCCTTTGGTTGACTTGATGATTTAAAGCAAGTTGTACTCTTCAGGTTTTATCTAATACTTTTTTTTTTTTTTTTAATATAAATTTAATTTATTCAGTACACAATTAGCAAATATGGTTCACAAGTTAGAAATGTTACTATTAAGATGTCAGCACTTACAAATAGCTTCTGTGATTGGGTGCATAAAACATTAGTTCCAGAAATTCGTAGTTCTGGAATGCTCGCTATGTAGGCTGTGTGGGGGATAATACATCATGAGACAGTGAGTAGTTTAAAGCAACACTTTTGCTGACCTGTAATTTTTAAATGACATTCTAGAATACTTAATTCTTTCTAAACACTGACCTGCTTTGTTTGGAAAGCAAAAGATTATTGAACCTGTCTAAAATTGTGTACTACAATTTCATTATAGTGAGTCAAAGGAATAATAGAATGATTTAGGTTGGAAAAGACTCTTAAGATCACAGAGTTCAACTGAGTCTTTTAGTAAGTTTTTATGTGACTGGAAAAGTAGCATCTCGGAGAATTGAATACTGCTTTAGCTGTTTATTGAATATATTTGAGCTCTGCTAGCTCTGCTCAGTTGCTTCAGTGACTGATCTGTTAAGTGGTTTTTTTGGTTAGTTTTTTTGGTTGTCTTTCAAAGATACTTAGAACATGAAGACACTTTGATACTTCTCTCATATTGCCAAAGTTGAAAGTTGGCTTTGAAAGAGAAGTTATAATACAAATTTAGTCACACTTATTACTGAGCTTCAAATTAACTGTGCCATGGATGGTGCTGTGCTGCTGGGTTAGTCATAGGCCTGTGGTAGGTACAAAATCACTGAGTGCTTTCATAACTCATGCTGGAATTAGGTAAAACTTTGCATAAGACAAATACTAACTGTGGAAGTATTGATGTGTGACAGCTAAACTTTGAGACAGGAGACCTGTAATATTATAGGAGAATCTGTGGAGGAAAACATGGCTATCCTGTTTCCTGTCAGATTGTGCTGATTAAGTTGGGCATGCAGTGCCTCCACACTGGAAGTCTGTGTAATGAAGCATGAGGATCTACCTGCTTCATGGTTAGCAGGTGTAGTAACAGTGTAACTTAATTGAAGTTGCATTCCCACTGAACTACATGAATAAAAGTTTAAAAATTCTGTGCTTTAAGTTGGATTTTCATGGGATATGTATTGTCCTGTATTCTTTTGTGTGTGTGAGGAAGGCACAAAGGACACAATGTGCAAGAGAAATGAAAAAACTTACGAGTTAAAATTTTCTTTTATTGGTGACCTAACAGGTATCTTAGACTTTCATTTGAAACCAAGCAAACAAAAAAATACTCAGCATTCTTTTAAATTCAGAAGTGATACACTGCTGTTTTTCTGATCTGAGCCAAACTATCAAGTCTTTTTATTGATATTTTTTATGTTAAACTAAAATAGTAACTGAGCCAGTAAGACTGTCTGTTCAAATTATTAGCAGAAGTGAAGCTGAAATCAAGTCCCACCCTTAAATAGTAGGCAATAAATAGCATCCTTTAGTAGATGATTGGGGAATATACAATTAAGTCTGTTTAAATTAAAATAGGATTTGGTTGTGATACTTTAGCTAGCTCTTACATTTTATATGCAACTGTCACATGAAATAATAATGTTTGCTCCTATCTAAAACTTTCTAAAACAGTTAGTTCTCATTTTGCTGTACAGACAACTTATTCACACTGCGATGTAAAGGAGGACATTTTACAAATGCTTCCATCAGAAACTACCTGCATTTGGTAGTGCAAAACCAATGGATCTCCTTTTGGTGTGGGACAGTAATATTCCTACATACTTTGCAAAGTTTATTAGGCAAGCTGCAGGCATTTTAGCATGCAGTTAGAAAAAATAAAGACAAAGAAAACACTACTGTCTACTTTCCATTAAATAAAATAGGGGAATGCATCTTCTAGTAATGAGATATTAGGTATTCTGTAATAAATGACTTAATTTTTTTTCATATGCATTGTGTTTGTGGCTATGTTACTGAGAAGGCTTTTACAAGTGACATGTGAATTCTAATACTACAGAGTGACACACAGATCTGACTCAGGAAAAATAGAGTAGAAAGTGTATTACAAAATAAATATTTTGGTGCTGTGTCTGACACTGACCAGCTTTGTTAATCAACTGTAGCAACTTTTAAACAGAGTACTTCACAGTGATGCAAATTAAATGCCATAGTTACCTTTCTTGCTGTCTCCAGAATTGCTGTTGAATGCAGGGGCATATACTTTTTTCCAATTTTTTAATTTCAAAAATACACAAAGCAAATTATAATCATTTCATTGCTAGAACTAATCTTTAAATTTTTGTCACTGCTTTATGCCTGAGTGCATAATTAGGTATTTACAGATAAAGTAGTATTTTGGTTTATAAATGTGTCAGGTGTCACAAGCATTGAACTTCTAGGCATCACAGTGTCTGAGAACTATTGCTAATTTTTAAAAAAACTTATTAAAAAAAAAAAGGGAAAAAAAAAAAAAGGATTTTACTTGGACATTAGCAAAAGATGGTATTAAGCAGTCGTAGATTGATGTTGACATGCCTACACATTCCTTAGCTACTTAATTCTGAAGAACACTTGCTCCTGTTGGTGCTAACACTCATTCTATTGTGTGTTGGCAGAAGGGAAGTGGCAGTGGCATCAGTGGCAGTGCTGGGGAGGAGGTGGGACAGTTTTTGGCAGTCAGTCTTAAGTTGGCTTCAATATGTCATGGAGCTACAGATTTGGTTTAATGGGAGGAATATCTCAAAAGGTATCAGTATGCGGTAGTCAAAGTATAGAAATATTCAGTTACAGTGACATCAAGTAATATTTGAAATTGGGAGAAACCTCCTGAGGTCATCTGGCTGAACCCTTGGCTCAAAGCCAGGCTAACATCAAAATAGACAGTGTTGGTTACAGCCGTGCTCAATTGAATCTTAAGTATCTCCAAGGCTGAGTTTTTATTTGCAGTCTGTGCAATTGGTTCTTTTAGCTTAAGCTTTTCCTCTGGGAAAGGTTCAGTACCCCTCCCCTTATGTCTCTGAAACTGTGTGTGCTGCTTCTTGATTGCCTCACATCTTCATGTTGCGCACCTCTGAGGAGCTTGATTTTGTCTTCAGCTGCCTTAAATGGGTTTTATGGAGAGGACAGCAAATAGACACACACATACACACACACACACCTTTCACACACTGCTGCTCACACACCTTCTCCTCTTCCCTCCCTGGTCCAGTTTCTTGTATTCCATGTGCACCAGTCTCCTGATCAACTAAGTGATCTTCTGCTGTGTGTCATCTAGTTCATCAGTATTTCGTTTACTGGATGCTGAGTTCGGGGATGATACGTGGTACTCGGGTACAGCATATATATGAGTGCTGACTGCTGGGGAATAACAGCTTCATTTTGACTCACTCATGCAGTTTTGCCAGTGCAGCAGTGGTAGCTGTTGGCCGGAGGCAGTCTGAACAGCCACATAGCTACTTGATCAGTCTCCCTTGGGATGGAGAGAAATAGAAGGAGAAAACAGAAGGAAGATGAAAAGATTGAGATAATGACATTTTAATATGGAAAGCAAAAGCTTGTATACACAAGCAAAGCAAAATGAGGAATTAATTCCCTGCATCCTACTGGGAGGCAGATGTTTGGCCACTCCTAGAAAGTGGGGTCTCAGCATGTATAATGGTTGTGTAGGAAGGATCATATAACCATTTAAGTTGGAAGAGCCTTTTAAGATCCTAGAGTCCAACCATTAATGTAATGCTGTTAAGTCTACTTAACTATGTCCCTAAGTGCATCTTCTGCACAAGTTGTAAAAAACTCCAGGGTTAATGACTCAGCCTGGGCAGCCTGTTCCAATACTTGACAATCCTTTCAGTGAAGAAATTTTTCCTAATATCCAATATAAACTTCCCCTGGCACAACTTGAAGCCAGTTCCTTTTCTATTGCTCTTTAATTGGGAGAAGAGACTGATGTCCACCTTGCTACAACCTCCTTTCAGGCAGTTGTAGGGACCAATGAGATCTCTCCTTGGCTTCCTTTTCTCCAAACTAACCAGTGCAGCTCTCTTAGCTGCTCCTCCTAAGACTTGTGCTCCAGACCATTCACCATAACCACCCATACAAAGGTTTGACAAAAGTTAGACAGATACCATAATGTCTACCTTTCCTCCTTTTTTTCCCCAAGCTTTTACTGCTGAGTTATCAACTTCTGTCAGTTGGTTTCTGTCCTGGCTGTCTCTTCCCAGCCTATTGTCCACCCATGACCTGCTTGCTAGGGGGGTGGCAACAGGGTGGAAAAGAGAAAATGCTTGATGCTGTACATGCATTTTTCAGTAACAGTAAAAACATTACTTTGTAATCAACACCGTTTTAGCCACAGATCCAAAGCACAGCACCATATGGGCTGCTGTGAGGAAAGTTAACTCTGTCCCAGCCAGACCAGTGCATCAGCTCAGTATTGTGGCTGACCTTCACTGCCACAAGGACCAGCTACTGACTCTTCAGCTTGTTGATCTCCACAGTTATTTTCTGGAAGGTTTAGTACCAAGTGTGCATCATTGCATGGGTTATTCTGTGCCATTTGCAGGACTTCACAATTGTCTCTGCTCACTGTCCTGAGATGCCTGTCAGCTCAGTCCTCTAGTTTGTTGAGGACTCTGAATAGCACCTGTATCCAACACTGTCATCACTTCCTGGCTTCCTAGGCTGATGTCACCTGCAGACTTGATGTGGGTGCATTCCATCCTCGTATCAGGTCATTAATGAAGATGTTAAACACTATTAGACAAGCATCGTCTCCTGAGTATTGCTGCTTCTAATTGGCTTAGATTATAAAGCGTTGACCGCAAGCCTTTGAATCTGGCTTTCTAGGCAGGTTTTCAGACACCTTGAAGTTGATATTTACCCAGTTTGGTAGAAGAATGCTATGGGAGGTGGCATCAGAAGCCTTACTAGAGTCAAAATAAATTATATCTGTCTCCTTCATTCCCAAACCCATCTGTTTCCTCACAAAAAGTTACCAAGTTCGCACAGTTTGTGCTTTGTAAATCCATGCTGGCGATTGCCAGTCCTCTTTTTTTCATTTATGTGTCTGGGAGTAACTTCCAGTGGTATTTGCTCTGAAGAATGGGGTGAAGCTGACTGCCTCATAATGCCTCAGATTCCTCTCCCTTTTTTTTTTTTTTCATTTGAAGATGAATAAATACAGCTTTTATCAGTGGCTTGCTGCTGTGATCACAGTGTCCTGTAAATAAGAGTGTTCTTTGGTTACATTAGAATTGGACAAGTGCTGATCTGTTTGCATTAGAAACACCTGCAGACTGTGTGAAGATTGTATTTGCTTCTGTGAAACTGCATTAAGTAAAAGTATAAGGGTGAGAATTCAGCATGTCACAGATAAACTGGGAGCATAGTGGTTGAAGGATCAGATCACAACTCTCAGTTCTGTAATTTTTTCAGAGAAAGAAGCATGCTAAAAAAGTGGAGATAAAGCTGTGGTTGTTGAGACAGCAATAATTGCATTTTTGTATTTTCTCCTCAGCTGACATGCTAATTGTTTTGTAAGATTTCTATTTTAACAGCATTATATTGTTTTGGGGGGGTTGGAATGAATTGTTTGGAGTGTTTTGTGGGGTTTTTTTGGTGTTTGTGGTAGGTCTTGGTTTTTTGCTGTTGTTGAGTGTGGAGAGAGGTATCAGCATGTCTGGCAAAGCTCATGCAATCTTTTCCAACAAAAAGTAGTCATACTCTGTTGGTTTATTCTTGCAAGGGCCGAAAGGTGTTTAAAAGGACTAGAACGTGGAAGAGTTTGAAGATGGTAATTTACAATTACAATTTACATTAAATATAGTGTCAAGAACTTACAAAGGAGACTTTTGGTTTGGTGTTGATTAGCAGGCAGAGGAATTGAGCTTCAGACCCATTTGAAGTTGAACAACTGATCACATGTTTGCATTAGGAAGACCAGCAGAGTCTGTAAAGACTATGCTCATTTCTGTAAAAAGAAGCAGAGACTTCATAGAGCTGGATGATTTGTTCTGAAAATGTGTCAGTTTTGAAACTTTTAACTCGGGACACATTTTGGTATTAAAAATTAATTTTTAACAAATGTAATTTTAACTCTTGAAGTTTTTTACATTGATTAGGTAGCTGAAGTGTAGAAACTAAATGTATTTTCAAAGATTAATAGAAGTCTAATGAATTTTCACATATTTGCTTTTTAGGAGCTGGTGAATCAGGAAAAAGCACAATTGTCAAACAAATGAAGTAAGTATCATGAAATAGTGTTATGTAAAGTTTATTATTACTATTTTATTTGAATAGAGAATTTATTCTTTTTTCCTTCCATAGGATTATCCATGAAGCTGGTTATTCAGAAGAAGAATGTAAACAGTACAAAGCTGTTGTCTACAGTAACACCATTCAGTCCATTATTGCTATCATTAGAGCAATGGGGAGGTTGAAGATAGACTTTGGTGATGCAACCAGGGCTGTGAGTATTGAAGTATCTGTATAGATACACAGCTAGAATACCAATTAATTTTCAATTTTTGCCTGTTATTGTGTCCTGAAAAAAAAATCTTGGGATACAAAAGTTTTCTTCATAGGATGCAAAATTTGATTGAAAACAAAATGCCAGTAGTCTTTACACAGCAGGTTGACTAATAGAGCAATCAGCACTGGGTTGTTTCATGACACTTTGGTTTAGAAAAAATTCTCCAGATTTCATCTACATGTGGAGAAATAAGCATCTGAGTCTTGGAGTTTTTGAAAAACATTAAACTATTCAGTCATGTCTATTTATTTGAATGGGCTTGTGAGGGGCTCTGTAAGTCACTGAAGTTAGACATCTTCATGTTCCTTGAAATCACAAATTAAATATGTAGACATCTAGCTGTCTACAGCTGTCTACAGGCAGTACATCTTAATTGGATCATAGGCACAGGAGTGCTTAAACCATTTCCAGCCTCTGAGGTTGTTCCTGTTTCATACTGATTTTCAATGTGGAAGTTTTCCATGTGCAAAGAGGGGGCAGGGGTATAGCCTTTCTGATAGTATCCCTTTTTTTGTGGTACAATATGGATTAAATATTTTTCCCAAGAAATAAGAAACCTTTTTCTAAGCTTTTGTTCACCTTTCCCATCTCATTTCATCTGATATCCTGTATACAAGCCTCTGCATTCCACCTATTAAAGATGGTCTGCAGAATTGATTTCTTTTTGTCTTACTGTTTCTTGCATCCTGTATTCCTTGCCTATGGTGACCCTAATTATGTCCATTTTTGAACAGGAGGTGAGAGTCTCTGAATCACTCTGGAAAATGCTTAGGTCAAGTGTTTTTGCCTGTCCTCTGATTATGAGAATCTTCTCTGTGCTGCAGTGCTGAAGTTGATCACTGAATTTGTTAGTCTGAGTAGCACTGAGATTTAGTTTAGGATGTGTTCCTTTATTTTCTTCTCAAAGAAATCAATGTCAGAATATGGAATGCTTACCAGCACGGTTTTTGAAGCAGGAGCTAGCCACGTTATGACTGTCTTGCTGGAAGTATGGAGGAAGTATTTTTTTCTATTTATGTATTGAAATAAGGATGTTAGGTAGTCAGAAGGATATTTTGTAATAATTAGGTTTTTTAGGTCATTTTAAAGTTGAATTACACTTTGAGAGGCTAGTAGGGTTTTGAAAAATAAGAAACAATATGTAGATTTTTCATTTATGACAAAGTCTTTTGTCCAAGATGTTATCAGTTGCTTTAAATGAAAAGTACAAATATTATGGAGTATACCTTCAGTGACCTTGTGAAATGTGTTATGTATGGTTATCATAAGGCAGGCAAACATAAGATTACATGAAGTTGTATCTGAAGCCTAAATCTGATTTAGATTAATTTTATTAATGTAATTATTAATTTAATTATAAATTTTTAATTTTTTGTTTTGCTCTTTTGTACTTTATGTACTTGTTAGTTCTACCTGAAACATCTTAGTTGTAGAGAGAACTATTAAAAGCTTTTTTTTTCATTGGTTATTCCTTTTGTTTTCGTTGGTTATCCCTTTCTGCCTTTGTTCTTATCTTTGCTGTTGCCTTGCCTTAGGATCAACGTTTTCCAGGGAGGCAACAGTGTCTTCTCATGTTAGTTCAGTATTTGTGTGATGTAGTTCTCTCTGGAGTCTGGCACTTTATGCTGGAAAGAGCCAGATGGCAGGACTCATGTTACTAAGTATGTAGTAAGAGAAAACGGAGGAGGAGTAAATTTAGGTGTTAGCAGATAAAATGACTAACAAGATTTTGTGGAGTATTTTATAGGTGGTATCAGTTTGAATTCATCTGCGTTGTTGGCCTTCAAAGAGAAATGATGAGGCAAACTTCTGTCAGTGGTAATCTTAAAATAGCTGTCCATCCCTTTGCACTTGGGCCTGTTTTGCTGGTCCAAATTATTTTTTCAGAGCCTTACTGCTATGGAAAGTCAGTATTAGGTTTTTGCCAGTTGTAAAGTCAGAAATGGAAGAAGTTCAGAGCTTGTGTTATGCATCAGTCTCACTTTAAAAAATTAATCAGTGGTTACTCCTCTACTATAGCATAGCTTTTAAAATTTTATTCTACTTTGTTGTAATTTTATCATTTTGGGGCAAAAAAAGCTCAAAATTTTAACTCATGATGAACACTTACATTCAGATACTTTAAGTTTTGAGGTGAATTTCTGAGGGTTTTACTCTGAATGGGATAAGATTGTTTGGAAAATTATATACTCATTATTTGTTTCATAAGAATAACAGTAAAGCAGTGAGCTGAACATTTTCCTTTTTCAAGCTCAGTCATGGGAGCATGAATTACACCAGCAGCTTCAGTACTGGTCAGTCTTGAGACTGGTGTATCTTCCTTTGTCCTGCAGGATGTTTCACTACTAAAGCAGAAGCTGCGTTTTGAGAGACAGTGATTGTGCTTTAAAGGACTGTGGACCATTTTCTGAATGTGAGATTTGTTGTAATTCGATGGTTAAATAAGTTCCTTTACATTATCATTTATGAAATCTGGTATAAAAATAGTGACACCTAGGAGAGGAAGCTACCTTCTTGAAAACAGGAGTATCATGATAGTTGCATACTCCCTCTCTTGTCTGTAGAACTTGTTATTCTCAGAAAAGGGAGTATGGGTGTAACAGACCACTTTTTATTATTAATGTTTGGACTTTTAAAAAGCTGAAATGGATTCTCTTGTTCCACCTTCCATTTCCCCTTCCTCCCATTTTAAAGCATGTAGAGATTAGAGCTACTTGAAACAAGAATAAATCTTGTATGCTTGAAAGTCAGACCATGTCAGGTATAAAGTGGTGTAGTTCATGACAAAACTGTCAGTTTCTAAGCTATTTCCATCCAGTGTCTTAATATAGTTGCTCTTCTTCAAGATCGACTGCTCTATGAGCTGTAGGTCCTTGACATTTGCTTACACAAAGAATATTCAAAATCAGAATTGTCATTCAGGTTTCTTTTATGTATGCATGTTGCTAAACTACAGTCTGAGTCTGAAACTGTCCAACCCTTTCATCTTTACTCTGCTTTATATAAATTCAGTGCAGTGTGAATTAACATCATTTATAATTTAGTGTAATTTTTATTAGTTGTCTACAATGAACAATCTTTTGCATGTACAGTAATCAGTATTCTGTTAATTTGTTTTACAAATCTTCATTTTTAGGTTTGTAACTTAGGTTTGAATTATATGTATATGTATCTACATATGTATACATATATATGTATATATATACATCTCCAAGTTTGCCGTGAGTTGACTGAACTGTAAACTTACTGGTTTCAGGCTGTAAATATCAGTACTACTGGAGCCATCTGCAAAAGATTTCCCTGTTAGCTGTCATAGTCTTTGATTATTAAAGTCTACAGAGGAGAGTATCCTTAGAACACTTACACTACTTTCTCTGGTTATCCAGGAAATGCTTACATTTTTCTCAGCTTATTGTTTGAACAGCAAAAGTGATATAACCTGATCTCTCTACAGATCTGCATCTTCATTTACTGTTTTGTGAGAATAACTGTATGCTGCTTTTTTAAATCATCCTTTTTTTTTAAACTACTTTCAGTTCCCAACTGATATGTTCCCAGCTCTCTCTCCTCCCTCCTTTTCAGATATTTCCTGTTCTCTTTCTTTTAATTATTTGACAGACATTACATGCTGTGGGTAGTAGTTGCAAGCCACAAGTACGCTGACTTTTTCTGGCTGACATACCTTGGCATTAGCTCACATTCATCTAATAACCAAGGTCAACCAGCTACCCACAGGAGAGTACTGCTGTGGATCTTGTTCCTTTGCCCAGCTGCTATCTCCTTTTTTCAATACCTTACAGATCTAACATTTTTAACTTTCTTCCCACTGTCAAAATCAGAAGAAGATAGCCAACTGGTCAAGTTCTGTTAAAGAAGACTGGTGGATTGACATTCTGTATGCCATTAGCCTCACTCTCAAAGGCAGTCTTTATGTAGTCTTAAAATCCAGCATTTGCTTTCTTAAAGATCTTGATGTTTACTTGATAGCACATTGCCAAAAAACCTTGATATCTGTAGAATAATAAAGGTAAGTGATTTATCTAGAAATGTTATAAGAAATATCTTTCCATTTCCTGATGCACAGTTTGGGAAGAAATTATAATTTGTCACATTCAGAGTTGTTTTTTGAAGCTTAGGTGATTAATGTGTTTTCTTCAATGAATCAATGTATGCCTGCATTTCTGAAGGTTCTAGTACACATTGTAACTATTCTATTAATTTTGTGGTATTTGCTAAGCATATAAGGTTAAGTATAAACTTCAGCATAGAGTATGTTACTTGTGTTTGTAGGATCTTAGTTCTAGTTATAAATACATAAACAGATCAGGAGAATCTTTATCAGCTAATGAGAAGTTCAGTTTACTAGTCTTTTTCTGCTGTTGAACAGTGTAGATATTGATATTCTATGCAGAGAACTAAATCAAGTTGTTTTCCCTCACATTTTTTGTTTGCTTACAATTCTCACTTACCACATTAAGAAACTCATTTTCTGAATATAGTCCTTAGGTGATAATACTTCTATTGTAATTCTCAATGTTTGTTTCTCCACTTTGTTTGCATCCTACAGGATGATGCTCGTCAGCTCTTTGTGTTAGCTGGGGCAGCAGAAGAAGGATTTATGACAACAGAGCTTGCTGGAGTTATCAAGAGACTGTGGAAAGACAGTGGAGTTCAAGCTTGTTTCAACAGATCCAGAGAATACCAGCTTAATGACTCTGCTGCATAGTAAGTGCTATGTGACAAATAAGATTTTCTTTGTCTTATAATAGTTGCTAAAGAGATGAAAGGGAAAGCTCATCTTTTGAGTCATTCTGTTCCATGTATGTGGAAAATTTAGAAGAATCTGAACAAAGATATTGTCTATTTAGGTCAAAATGTTCCAACTAGGCTTCTGGGCTGGAAAGGAAGAGCTGTGGTATAATTTGAAATTTTGCTTCAAGTTCTGACCAGTTGTCTCACTATCTTGAGGAAGACAAAAATTGCTTTAAGGTGCTTTAATAGCATTTTTATTACAAAAATGTGGCTCGAGTACCTGTTCAGTATCTGAACATGTTCAGGAAATGATTACATGATGTGTCTGTATTACTGAGGATACTACTTTTATGCTTGTAGTAGAATTTCTACTGTAGTTCAACATGGCTGCATTTTCTTCCTGAATTAACCATCACTTTTAGAAATGTGTTGAGCAGACGTAGCAATCAGAATGTGTCTTCTATGCTAGGGTGCTTAATTTAAAAAAAACAAAACAATAAGGTGTCAAGGGTATGAGAGCTGTGATGGCAGCAAGTAATGGTAGGTCAGTCAAGGAAGAGAGTCTGTCAAGGGAGAGTTCAGATGGTGAAGAATGGCATATCAGTGATAATGGCCATATGGGGCAATTTTTTAAAGCTTTATCATTCTGAATTAATTTATAGAGCTTGAAGTTTTTTACTTTCCATAAAATAAGGTGCTTCTGTTCTTTAGAATAACTGTACATAAACAAACATGGGTGAGGGAGCTGTGAGAAGACTGTAGCTGGAGTAATGTAATTACAGGCATGCTGAATTAATAGAAAAATGATCAAATTGCATTGAAATAACACTGATACTTCCAGCATGATTATTTGTTTTCTGAAGTTGTTCAAAGCACACAAAGATTAGGTGGTAACAAGCTGATATCACAATGGCAGATCTCGTGGCTTGAGAGCACTTGTATAGTCTTTCTTCAATGTCGAGCACTTAATTTGGAATATCACCTACCTGTTAACACCCCCTGTTCTCTTTTGTTGTTTTTATATACCTCTACCTCCAGTTTAATAAGAATGCTATGCTAGCTATACAATTTGACGCTTAAAATTTACAGATTCTGGTTAAACTGAAAGAGCAACATAAAGCCTTCCATATTTACTATGGGAAAAGCACAAATACGATTTGTATGTTTTAGAAACACTGGGCTTCTTGGCCTGAATCACTGCAATTTGGCAATAAAAGTATACTACTGTTAAAAATGTATGCAATTAGAAACTCTCAATAGAAAACTAATCTTTTTCTAGGCATTTTCTTAAACAAATTAATTTGGGCCAAAACACTGGGTTGTTCTTTTCATACCAATTACCAAATCCAGTGTTGGGCTTTTGTTACAGTTGTAGTTTAGGTGATTACAAATCCGATCTTATAGTTGGTGCAAATAACATTGTTGTACATGGAACCATGTTTGCATTTTGGGATTTCTGCAGACTTCTTTATAGTGGAGTCAATTGCATACACTGTCTTTCTTCTAGCATGGAATATTTTTGTTTCCCCAAAGTTTATTTCAAACTTGGAAAATTGAAGGAAATAATGTGTCTTGCCTTTTGTTTTATCTCAAAGAAAACTATTGTATAAAAGTCAAGCAAAATACAATGACTAGATCTAGAACTTCTTTAATTCGTGTAATTATCTTATTACTATTTTATGAATAACTGAAAACAGTATTTATTTTTACCTTCAGCTACCTGAATGACTTGGACAGGATAGCACAAACCAGCTACATTCCAACCCAACAGGACGTTCTCAGAACTAGAGTGAAAACTACAGGAATAGTGGAAACTCACTTTACTTTCAAAGACCTTCATTTTAAGTATGTAGATGGTTCTTCATTTTCATCTGTCAGCTACAGTTTCTTTAAAGTTCTAGAGGATGGACTTTCAACTGTTTAATTTAACAAATTTTTCTAACCACAACTTTGATTTATTCCGCCCCATTTTTTTTTTCTGGAAAAAAAAATCCTCATGCTTAACTCAGTGTTCTAAAGGGATGTCAGAGTCTTTGGAACTCCTGTCATCAGTATGCTGATATTAAATAATAAATGCTTTGGTTTTATTGGAAGATTTTGTAAAGTTATTTTACACGTAAATTAGATCTCAATAGATTCAGTTCTCTGCCATGTTAAATAACAGCTCTATCAGATTCTTTTAAATTTAGTGGTAGAGATGTAGGCTTAGTAATGTTTGCTGGTCTTGTATGAATGAGTAAATCCATTTTCCTGAAGAACTGGATTCAAATATACATTTGGTAGTACTTTATTTAGTGATGAAAGGATGTTACTTGCGTTTCCTGTGGTGCGGGATTTACAAAATAATGTTAATATTCTGAACATTTTATGTTTGTAGACACTTGTGATGAAAGCACAGTATAGTATAAATGTAATAAAATTCTACCTCCAACTGGTGTCAGGAAGAATGAGAAGCAAATAAAGCTCAGATTGTATCTGCATTTACATCATGCAGAGTTTGTTGTCTGCAAATACATTTCTTCAGTATCTTCATGGAAAATATTTTTTTTTATGTAAATGCATATAAGCACTGTAATATGGACGATTCAGGGCCATTAGTACAGTGGAAATATATTTCATTTCCTTGTTTTAGGCTATAAGTGTATAAAAATCATATTCATCTGTAAAATAAGAGCTGGTAAATGCGAAGGAATCTCCTGTAAACCTAAGGAGGATATGCTTAGCCAAGCCTTAAGAGAATTGTACAGTATATTCTGAGAAGATATCTAGTTCCTCACTCATTTTCTAATGTTTCTTGTTTGGTTTCCTATTGAATGTGAGTTTAAATTTTTCTACACTCCCAGTCTGTGCTGATTATTAGGACGATGTGATTACAGTCCTATAAAATCCTGCATACAGACTATATGAATGAACTCCTATAAAATGTGTAACTTTTAGAGAGGCCTTGGGAAGTATTTAGCTATAATGTGTTGCCTTAGGAGACAGACTTAATGAGGTATTGGAAGGACTTGAAAGTATATTCTTACATAGCATTGAAAAACTTTTAAGATGAACTGGAGGCATATGAGACCTGATTGTATGAAGATGAGGGTACCTAAATAGGACTATCTGTGCAATATTGTGTACTTCAGGATTTTTTATTATCTTTTCTGTTCCCTTTTGCTGTTTAGATTGAGGTTGAGCATTATTTCCTTCTTCTGTGAAGTACTTAGTATAGCTTTGATCTTTGCTTTTTGATCAGAAAGCAAAGTGTCTGTGTTCCAATTTGTTTCTTTCTCTGCTTATTTTTACTCTGGTTTGTTAAAATAAAAATCTAGCGACTCAGAACACCTCAAGATTTCTAAAAAAAACCCTGTAATTGTATCTCTTGAAGTGCAATTTACCTAGTCACGCGGTACATTAGCATAAAAACAGTAGGGTTTTTTTTATCTATCCATCTATCCTGTGCTCCTCCTTCCTCTGCAGTCTTATAGCCCAGGGAAGACAGGAAAGGGGTTGATAAAAAACACAGGCTGCTTTTAATAAGTATTTAAAATGTGAGACTTTCTGGATTTGTGTCATGTTTTTATTAACACCCTGCCTCAAAAAAAAAAAAAAAATTGTAGCACTGAGTCTTTTACAAGGTTGGTGACTGGAATGAGTATTTTGTATAACCTCAAAAAAGAATTTAAAGCAATCATGACCTTTTGACCCTTGTCATGTTTTATATGGGTACCGGAATCATGTTCTATGCTTAAATAGATGCAGAACATAGCAAATTTGGCAACACTGGATCTCAAAAATATTGTGCTACTGAAAGAATCTTCCATAAGTCCTTAAATTTGCACAATTGCAGATAACCAATTTATTTGCATTTAATACAGAAAGCTACTCATTTAATGAAGCCAAGTAAAGTATCTTGGTCGTGTGGTGACTGGAGAGAATTGTCTTTGTTGCTTTACATTTAGTTAATGAAGTAATTTGTCTGAATGTGGCATAGTCACCTTGTAATTTCATTACAGCAGTCTGTTTTAAGTAATGGAAAGTCATTAAAGCGTTTCTCAGATACCTTCATTCTTTTATATAAGGGGAGTAGATTCAGCTGTTACAAACTTAAGTTCCTTCAGCACTGCCTTGTAGTCTTTTAAGTTCATTGTAGACTGACTTATCTTGTATATATACCTTATGGTTCTTTTGAGTAGTCAAACCAGGGACAGTATAATGAATTTTAACACCTGAGGCAAATGCTTAAAAGATGGGTTTGCATACCACCCAGTGTGTGCAGTCTCATATTAGAAACTGGAATCTCTAAATAGTTCTTTCAAAACTAAAAAAAAAAAATTAAAAATATCTGCAGATTAGCAGCTTTGAGAGTTTCAGTCTTTTGGGACTATCACCTAACAGGCCTCTCAGTATGACTTCTAAAAGGGCAGACAGAACTTTAAGGCTTCTACTTTGTTCTGAGTGGTTAGTTTTTCTGAAAGATAGTTGTAGCCTTTTTTTTTTTTTTTTCTTTTTCTTTACTTTTTTTTTTTTTTTTTTTTTTTTTTTTTTTTTTTTTTAAGAATTTTGTGTGCCAAATAATTTTTCTGTGTTTCTTTGTACTCATCATATGAAAAAGAAACTTCTTTACATAAAATAATCCTTCGGGTTATTACTTGCTTTTTTCGATGTTCACTGTAAAACTGTGGTGCCAGGACTACATCCAGCACTAGATTTTAGTGAATAAATTCTTCAAAGCTGAGTGCAAGAAGATGGTTTGCATAAAGAACTGGGAGTTTGTTGCATGCACTGCTAGAAAGGCAACTCCTAAATGAGACAAGCATCAGTAGGGAAGTACCCCACTGGCAGAGACACTGTTCTGAAATGAAGCAGACATTTTTTGCTGAAATCAATATATGCAAATACAAACTGGAAATCACACTTATGTGTTCTAGAAGTTGTCTGTCTTTTTAAAAGCTTTTATGCCTTTTTAAAAGTTTTGTGATCAGACTTCCACAGCTTATTTCGTGTAAATTCAGATTAGCATTCAGAAAGCTAGAAATTCCAAAGTTCATTCCCTCTTTTTCACTTCTGTTTTGCAGAATGTTTGATGTCGGAGGCCAAAGATCAGAGCGGAAGAAGTGGATTCATTGTTTTGAGGGTGTTACAGCAATTATTTTTTGTGTGGCATTAAGTGATTATGACTTGGTCTTGGCTGAAGATGAGGAAATGGCAAGTACCTCATTTGAAAAAGAGGATAGTTGTTGGGAAGAAACTAAGTTTTAATGGCAAACTATATGTACTTCTTTTAGAGTATTACTACTTCAGATGATGTATAGGGATTTGTGTAAAAGGTTTTAGAGAAATTACGGTAGAATTCATATTTTCAGGTTTCATATATGAAATGTCTTGTTTTCCTTGTTTTTTTGTCTTGTTTTCCTTTCCTTCCTCAGGATTCAGTGTTTTTCTTTCCAAATGTTTCTCTGATCTTTCCTTAGTTACAGAAATTTATTTCACCCATCCAACCTCTCACTTCTTTCTCCTCTTTCAAGGTGTGACTCCTCCCATGTCAGTATGCACAAAGTGCATGCTTTTTACTATTTGAGGGATCTAAAGTCATGCCTACCTATTATGTGTGAATCATCAAATTTCTGTGCTTTTCCTCATGTTCTGCAGCTTCTTACAAATTACAGTTTGTGGAGGAAAGAAATGAACCTTCCAAGTGAATTGTAGTCAGGGAAGGTCATAGCTGCTACTTAAATGACTGGAGCTTGACCAGAGTCCTTACATATTGGAAAATTTTTTTACAGAGCTAAAAGTTAGGGTAAGAGGAAGAAATACATGCTTTCTTCATTCCCTAGTTCTATAGATAAATTTATATTTTTTTCTTATGCTGAAATCTCAGCTAGGTGCGGAATTTAATTCTCAATTTCCAGAAAATCTAGCAAGTATAAAATCAGGTAATTCAGCAACTCTTGTAGAGTATCTGTGCTTCAAAATGCTAAAACACAACAAATTTTTCTAAAATATTTAATATCTTAAATCTGGAAATAAAAAAAGAAATGAGTAGTTGCTTAAAGCCTACCTGTGAAAAGTGTTCTTAGTAGAAAAGTGTTCTTAGTGATAGAGTGGTCTTGGCCTCTGTATTTCACTCTGGTAAAATGTGACTCTATACTAGAAATTTAGTTTTGTAACTTATCTGGTTCATTTGCAACTAATCAAAAATATCCTGATTTTACTACTGAAACGACATACAGCAAGGTGTTGAGGTTTTTTTTCCAATTACAGAATCGGATGCATGAAAGCATGAAATTATTTGACAGTATCTGCAACAACAAATGGTTCACAGACACTTCTATTATTCTCTTCCTGAACAAGAAAGATCTTTTTGAAGAAAAAGTCAAAAGGAGTCCTTTAACTATTTGCTACCCTGAATATGCAGGTATTGGAGGGGGGCACGGGTGTCAAGTACTTTTTGATTAAATTTCCTCATTTTTTTGTATCTGCAAATAGGAATAGTTCAATAACTCTAGGTAGCTAAGATATTTAAATAAAGGTGGGGCTTCCTTTTACAGATCACAAATTAAATAGTGATAAATCAGATTAATCTTTTAACCAGCTCAAATAGTGGTGGTCCACTGATAGCAATTGTGATCAGCAGTTACTGTTGCAGCTCTTTTCAGCCTAATTTCCTTAGTGCCTTCTTTTTTCTTATGTCCTTCTTGTATTTAGGTGTAATAGTTTTCACTGCAAGGAGTCCCTGAGGATACATGAGAATTAATTGGAATAGGAAGTGAATATACATCTTACAAATAGGTGGCTTATTTAGGAAATACATAGCAAAAAAAAGGATTATTTCACTGAAGAAGTCTTAGCCTCTATAAATAGCACTTTCAGTAGAATTCTAGACTGTTTCATTTTACACAAAATAGCATGTTGGATGTAAAAAGCTTAGGAGAAATAAGTAAGACAACTTTCCCGAAACCATTTTAAAATATAAATACTTAAAATGGGTAACTTAAAAGAAACAAAATAGCCTAATCTTGGGGACAGTTACAGGTCATTTATGACTTGTTCTGCCTGCCATTTTAGGAAATAAAAAGACACTTCCTGCAAATGGAATTGAATTGAAGTTTTTTTCTTAAAAATGTGTGCAAAGGTTTCCTTCAAGGTTCATTTATGGTGTCTAAAAGCAGTGACTGATATTACTCCTCTTTCAGGTTTAGGTTAATTGTTTTCAAAGAACCAGTGCCTTCAAATAAACAGTTGTTCTTCTCAGATTGAAACATGCTTACTGAGCAATTTTCTCCTTCTAGGTTCAAACACTTACGAAGAAGCAGCTGCTTACATTCAGTGTCAGTTTGAAGATCTGAACAAGAGAAAAGACACAAAGGAAATCTACACTCACTTCACATGTGCCACAGACACAAAAAACGTGCAGTTTGTTTTTGATGCTGTAACTGATGTCATTATTAAAAATAACCTTAAAGACTGTGGCCTCTTCTGAGAACAGAGAAGAGGTTGTTAAATGGTAAATTACATGCCTGAAAACAGGACTGGGGATGTATTTGGAATATGCCTGTGCTGTGTAAAACTGCACAGATGTACTTAATTCTCTCTTGTTTTATTTCTAGGTTTGGAGAACGACTTCGCACAATTCTAATCGATTCCTTTCAAGATGAAAGAAGTAAAAAACACATTGTGCTGAATGATAGATCAGTACTGTACTTGCCTGTTTTAACAGCTTTATTTATGTTTGTCTTGTAAATTTAAGTAATTAGTTAACACTGAGATGTCAGCTGATTGTATGTAAACTTGTAGTAATGTATTTGTATAAACGTTGAACGAAATATTTTAGTAACTTGATGTCCTCTAATATTTCCATGTTTTATGAAGATACTCTTAGAGGAGACAAACACTTTTTGCCTTTGGATTATTTAAACATCTTGTAAAATTAAATTTTCTTTTCATCTTAAGGGTGCATGCTGCCTTATTATTTACTTTTTGTTGGTAATACTGTATATGGTGTTAGCTTTTTTGATATTTAAACAGCCTCATATACCTGCTCAGACTGAAAAAAACAAAACAAAACTTGTTTTTTGCCTTAAGTTTTGAAAAAAAATCTTTTTATAAATTTAAGATAAATGCAAACATTATTTTTTAAATTTAAATGAAATCCACAATTTATGAAATCTGGGCTTGCGATGCAAATGTGGCAACACTGATAAATTGAACTTTAAGGTTCAACTATTAATTAAGCTAATAGTAATTCAAAAGTAAATTTTTTAATCTGTTCATATAAAAAATAAAATAAGTTTGAGATTGTAGTATATGCAGTGGAGCAAATGGCAAAATTACCTTTGCAATTTTTTTTTATAGACCATTCACAGTGCTGGACTTCAGAGTAATATTTTTTCCTGCTTTCTTTAGATCTGAACTTCTCCTTAAACCTTTTGCTATTTTCTGATAAAAAACCTAGTTTGATAATTCGATAACTTTAGAAATATTGGATTCTTTCACAAGACATAGCACAGTGGCTTCACAGATTAAAGCAATTTCCTTTTGCATGTAAGAAGAATCTTCCATATTTTGGATAGGATGTTAGAGTGACTTGGAAATGCTAATTCGTTACTTCCTCTTTAATTATAATTACAGTCTTACAGCTTCTTTAAATAATAAATTAAAGGATATTATTTTTATCTGCTTATGCTTTCATTATGTGATTTGCTGTCTTAGGTACATATCATCCATTGCCTTATGGGTAGTGCCAAAACTGATTTTTTTATACAGACTTTAAAAGAATAAGCCTCTATTTGTGAATAAGTTTATGGATGGTTGTCTTAAATGTATGTCATCTAAGAAATACAAACATACCAAACTTGGAAATATGATTTTCTATAATTGTTAAAATATTTCGGGCAGCTAGAGTACACTGTAAGTTCTTTGAGAAGTAAGTCGTTGAACTGTTGCTATTTTTCTACATTATCTTAGCATTTATGTTCTTAGAAGTGTTAAACCAAAATATATGTCATTGTTCTGTTATTTAATTTTTGATTGTGTATGTGTTTCATTTAGGTCTCAGCTTGTATAGAGATCATCTGCACTTCTCATTCTTTAATTCTTCCTTTGTTAGGTACAGAATGGCTAAATGTGTTTCATTTGAAAGGTTAGAAAGGAAAATTTATTACTGGAGGCTGTTAAATATATATACATTGAGTTCTTTCAGCAGTTATGGTAAGCAATCTGTATATCCTGGGCTGCTTTTAATTGTGCTTTCTGGTTCTGGATACATAAATGATTTTGAAACTCACTGAACTACTTTGTGGAAACTGTATTTACACCTACGTTCAAGTTGGTTTTTGTATTTAATGTAAAACAAAAATTGGGATTAATCAAATTACATAAATAAATCTAAATTTTGTGCCTTGCTTGAAATCTGTTTTTCATTAACTGTGCTGATGGAAATCCTTTTTCATCCATCCATTGGAGATAACTAGGTAGTAAAAATGAGAAGATGTCAAGAGTAAACTCCAAAATTTTATGCAACAAATAGTAAAATGAAAATTAGTATAAATTGATGATTACTGATTAATTCTTAAATATTTTTCCTTTACCATTGTTCCTAATATCTTCAGTGGAAGAGTTTTTGAAATTTCCTAACTGGTGTTTTCTGAAGTAATTCCATCTGAACTCGGAACAAAATCATGAACTTCTTTTGCTTGTCAGGCCACGCCAGGGAGCATGTGTTTCTGAGATGATGGGTTGACAGCACGTCTGTTTCCTTGTAGATGCTCTACTGGTTGATCAATCTTTGTCCTGAGATGAAAGCTGTCAGCCTAGGACTCTTCTCTGGGAAAAGCTAGAAGAGGATTTACATGTGAAAGTGAGAGCCATGCACTAAGTTTTCACTGCAGTTGTTATATGGCTTCTTTCCATCTCTGTTCTGTCATCAGCTTCTTGGTATGAGAGCACTGCAGAAAACAGAAAATCCTGCAGATGTGAGAAGGACAATCTTACCCCTCAGCAGTCTGAGCTCCTGTGCTCTACTAGTTTTCCAATTGTCTCCTTTCTTCATGCAAAGTATGTTAGCAAACTGCTTTTTCTAGCCTTACATGAGGAACCTCCCTCTACGAGCTTAGTTGTTCCTTCAGCTTATTTTAGATATTCTAAATTTAGTATATGTAGGGAATTTTAATTTCAACCTTATGAAGACTTTTCCAGCCCCTGTGGTCTTGTAAGCTTATTGTCTGTCATTGAAGTCTTTCAGTAAACTGCAACCATCAGTGACCATGTAGTTTGGAAAATATAGTGTTTGGCTTCATGATGCTACCTTTTTGAATTTGGAGGAAGTTTGGTGTTAAATGTAGTAACTTCTTAGTAACTGAAAGAGGATCGTAGCGTGGGAACAGCATAGCATTGGTGGGATTGCAATTTCTGTTTCCATGTATGCAATTAGCAGCTTCATGATTTAAATTATGCACAAAATCTTAAGGTGCAGAAGAGATCTATCTGCAGCGTACTGAACAGCATGATGGCTGGAATGTGTTTAGAACTGGGAAAAATTAAAAGATAATTCGGTTTAAATCAAACAAAAAGGAAATCAGGCTATCCTGTTATATGGATATGTCTTGAAGTTGTTATACTTTGTATTAATATAACTGATAGCCTGAGAGTCTCAAAGGCAGTACTAGGGTTGTAAACTTCAAAGCCTTGACTATTTCATTTTGAAAAACATTTTGAAGGTACAAGAGGCTGAAAGCAGCTTATCCTCAAGTAATTCAAAGCCTGTGAAAGAATGTGGTCACAGCTTATGAATGAGGAAGATGAGACTGGTGAAAGAAGAACTGGGAATCTAACATTGTCCTGGTTTGGGCTAGGATAGAACTAATGATTTGTCTTGTAATTTTTCTTTTAGCTAAGTCTCTTCTAAGTAGCTGCACTTGCTGAAATTAACAGCAACTTTCTACATCAGTGTCTGCTTTTAAGACTGATTTGTTGAATAACTTAATTACCATTCATTATCTACATCATTATCTGTAGATCATGCCAAGAATTACAGGTTTTGGACTGTGAATCACAGAAGTATTAAAATTTCAGTTGTGTAGGTCCAAGAAAATTTTCAGGTGTGTCTGTGGAGTTCTTGTAAAGAAGCTGTCTTGACATAGAGGAAGCTAGGAACAGAATTTTAATCAGTTACATATCCAAGTCATGGAAACATGGTAAATGTAAAAATGGCTGAATTAAAAATGCATTTCTCAAGCTTTTTATCCATAGTATATTTATTTAGGAGTAGTGCTTTTCAAAGTTCCATTTTTCATGGTTCCGGACAAAGTGTTTCTGGTTGGTTTGCTCTGCATGTGGTTTCTTTTTTGTGGTAGTGAAAAGGCTTCATGATTGTTACCTGGCACAGCAGAGATCAGAGTTATGAGCAGCTTTATTTTAGTCATCATTTACATTTTTTACAGTGTAATTAATGGGCTGAGATCCATATGAGAAAGTGTAATACTGTACCATTTTTGCCCATATTCCCTTCTGAGTTTTAGGAAGGGAGAGTTGAGCCCACACTGCAGAAATACAGTTCTGTAGCAGAACTGTATTTCTGTAGTGCAGTTCCTCAGTTCTGAAAGGAATTTCACAGGAGCTTTTACATAAGGAAAATCTATGCATGCAAGGATGTACTGATCAGAATGCGTTATCTGCAGTTTTCTTGTTTTCAGTTGCAATAGAACAAAAGAGGTTTAAGACCAAATATGCTGTCAGCAGAAGTCACTGCAGCTTACCAGAGCTAGCTGTTCCCAATTAACTTCTTCATTCTTCCTCTTTTTCTGTCTTTCAAATGATAGAGAAGCTTGGGAGGAGATGGTGTCACTGTGCTGTCCCACTCACAGATTGTACAGACATCTAAGGAATGGGTACCCTGAATCCTGTGGAAATGCTGTTCTTTATTTTCTTTTGCAGATAAAGAACTTGGATGTAAGATTAATAATAAGTGTTATTACGGTAATGGAAGATTTGAGAATTACAAACACATTCGGTTTTAGGTACAGTTGCTAGTGAAAAGCATGAAGAAAAGTCTAGGCAAGCAGGAAATGGAGTAGGTGAAGCTTCTCAGTAACATAGCTTGTAGTTCCAGAGTGATGCACAGGCTGACCATACTGTAGTCCTTACAGTATGACACCAAGCATATCAGATACCTATTCAAAATAAGTTTCCTTGTTTCTACAAAGTCTGTATGTGCTTTTGAGACTATATTACAAATGGCAGAGTGGAAGGAAGACATATTTGAAATAGATACAAAGGTACTTCCAGAAGAGCTTGGCTAAAATAATTTTTATTTATTTATTTACAAAATAAAGTAGCAGTTATCTAACTAAAAGAAATGAATAATCCATCAGTTTTGCACTTAAGCTCAAAGGTGTAACAACTTACCTCAGGAGCCATAATGTTTGAAAAAATATCCTGACATATAGTGTTTTGACTCTTATAAGAGTTTTGACTCTTCTGCAGGACCCCACATAATCTGTTAAAAATACTGTGAAACTAATCCATCTGGAGAATGTTTCATAGTAGTTATTGAAAAAGGTTAATGCTTGTCCTGTTTGCCAGGATTTTTTTTGGTAAATAAACTGAAGATGCAGCTATTCCTGTTTTGATTACATAAATTAGAACTTAAAATACTTTTTTTTACTTTCCTTGAGAGCTTTATTATTAAAAGAAAGATAATACTCCAATGAGAATAGTTTTAACTTTTACTTGATGTAAGTTGACAAAGCTTATATTTCTTTTATATGAATTATTGGTGGATTTATTAAAATAAATAAAACCCAGAAATTATCAGCTGCGTAATTTAAAATATTAAACTTAACATGAAAAAGCAAATCATATTTAGTGGCTGAAGTGTAGCAAACATATTTGAACATGTTTTCAGAATGTGATTTTGTCCTGTGCATTATGTCTTAAGACAGCAAGGGTAACTTCATCTGTCTAATTTTTAATCTAAAAAAAGTATGTTTTAAATGCTTTATACTTCTAGAAATGTTATTGTTAAAAAAAAAAAAAAAAAAAAAAAAGGTTTGTTAGATACAGATGGCATATGGAGATCTGAGTATGTTTGATCAGATTCTGTTGCTTATAGATTCCACCAGTATCTTTCATAGCCAAGATATGTTGGTTTGGCTTAATTGGCAGTTTGCCATGTTTTTCTACTTAGAACATAATTCTTTGTAAAATTCTGAGTCTTTGACTTTCTGACTCTGCTTAAGGGTTGGAAAAAAGTCAAACTATGTCTCATCTATTGAGACGTAAAGAAAAGCCCTTTTTCAAAATGTTTGTAGCTAGGCACATGAAGCTGATTTGTTGGGAGAGCTTTAAAGAAAATAGTCTGTAATGAACTTCACAGCTGTGTCCAACATTTGAAGAAATCAGCAGTGGGAGAGTGATGTGGTACAAAGTTCAGGTTTGTATGTTTTTATTGTCAGCTCTCTAATTGTAAGAAGACTGTGAGATACCTGCAGTTGCTGAGCTGTTTATCCATTTCCCTGGTGAGGCCATTAGATGTCTGCATATCAAAAGCCCAGGCAACCTGATCTTACAAATACTGAGAAAGGGGATTGTGCCTCTTTCTGAATTGTAATATTCAGACTATTTTTGAGTCTGAAAAGTTCTGAGCCACCTGCTGCATCTGAGGGACTGTTGCTCTTCTATTAAGTTTTGTGTTTGAATTCTTTCAGAGCTTACTGCCATTTTGCAAGCAGAGATGATGTGTTTGGGTGCCTCTAGGAGAAAGTACATTGTACACTGAATCTTGAAACATCTTACCCTGTCTGGATTCTCAGCCCTTGAAGATCCTTCTCCAGTTATAAGCCGTGCTAGAAGAAATCAAATGTTTGTATAGCTGCAAAATAATAGTTTGCTGGTCTTAAATGTGTTTTTCCTTCAAAACCAGAATTTTTATTGTTTCAGAGTGAATCAAGGACGATCTAAGAGAGAAATCCCAAGACTAGTAAATTAATTTTATAGGGTTTTTTGTGCAGAGATACAGACAAGCTGTGCAATTTTATTTTTCCTCACTAAATCTGTAAAGGGAAGATTAATGGAGCACTCCAGATGCTCTGTGCAAGCCTTCCTGAGACCAGTGCAGAAATACAATGCTCCCGTAGGCTGAATGAAGTATTTTATATCTTCCATGGAATTGCAGCAAAGAAATTATAGTACTTCCTAATAGCTCTAATGTTTTCGTCCAGTACATTGACATTTGAGATTCTTGACAAAGGGGAAAGAACTTTTATAACACTGTCAGTGATGTTAAGATCCTAAACTGCCAGAACACAAGTGCTGAGGTCCTTTGAGACCAGCCTGTGATGACTACTGTGGAAGGGTTGTTTACATAAACTGACTTTGAGTGGAAGCTTTAAAAGGAGTTACCTGTTTCATCAGTCTCAAGACTTCACTAAGCACTGAGCAGTTCTGTTAGAAATGGGATAATTTGTTTCACTTTGATGTTCAGCATCTGAAGTGAGTTAAAGCAGTCTGTCAGGTAATTGCCTATCAGTTGTCATCTGGTACTGAATATGCTTTCTAAGCCTTCAGCAAATGCAAGATATTTCAGTTTATTTAAAACATGAAACTTTTAGAGCTAAGAGATAAAGAAGTCATGATCACTAAGGAAATAATTTGCAAAATTAAAATTATGCATATTAAATAACTAAGGCTTGCATTCTTCCAATAACACATACACATGATTGTGCTATATCGGCATTTCAGAAACTCGTTTATGAAGTAGATCTGTGCCAGGCTTTTGGAGACAGCACTTCTCATTGTTGTACTATTGACAGAACCGAGGGAATGGTGACACATAAGCTGGCAAATGGAATTTTAAAGTTCAAATTCAATGTAATTTTTCAAATTGCTTTGGCCTGTTCAGGTCTGAGAAAAGTGCCCTGATGAATGGGCTGGTAAATACTTTGAAGTTATTTTTACTTTGAGAATCAGATGCCAATCTTAATCATTCGTTCTTCTGCATGAAATGCGTGTGTGCAGTACAAAGTAAAATAAGTCCAACACAAGATCTGAGTCAAATCTTTACTTAGATCCATGCTCTGAACACATGCAGATGTTGAGCTCATTTGCCTATGTCCTGAAGGCTTGAGTTTTATGTTGTGTGAGACTACATCCATGTCCCTCCTTTTCACCTTCTAATAGTTACAAAATCATCCTGTCACATCTTTTTTCCAAATACCATCTTATAGTAAATTACAGTGTCTATTTTAATTTATTTATCAATTACTTTTTGAACTACCAGCAAACAGGAAAAACTTGGGGCTTACTTAAGACTGAGCTAATCAAGCTTTAGCTGTTAATTTGGTTTCCTGCTTGAGCTGGACGAGACATTCTGTACAACATGTTTTTTCAGTCCCTCATTCATTCTTACAATTCTTTCCTGCATCAATTGCCATTTCTCCTTGTGTATTTTGAATTGCAAAGCTATTTATGAGTGAAAAGGGTTTAAAAGTAGAAAACTTTTTTTTTTTTTTTAAATTTTCTTTTTGATAAGATGGATGAGGAATGAATACAAAATAAATGCTTTATCTAAAAACACCAGTTTACATCATCTCAGCAATCTTAAAAATTTTCCATTCCAGAAGCTTAAATATTCCTTGGGAGGTTTGTAGATTACTAAACAATTTAATACACTTTTTTTTAATTAAGTGCAGATTGAAAGACAGAAAACTATATTATCACAGGCTGAAACACCAAAACCCCTTCTGCCTCCATGCTGTTTCTAGTCAGATTGGAATAATTAATGTCTGACTTCCATCAAGTCATGATGTTACTAGACCAGGGAGAGGCAAAGAAAAATCAGAATACTGTGTTCATTCTGAAAGAATTAGGTAGCATATTGAGGAAAGTCTATTAATGAAGAAGGACTGCAGGAGTTTAACTGCAGAGCAGCACACTTTAAATTTCTAAATTAAAGCATGCATCTTCCTGCAAGGTCTTTGTTTCCTTGCCTCATTACCAAACAGAATTCTGCTCTAGAGCCGTTAGTCTTTGACTGCTGTGTTCAAGAGCTTCCTAAGAAGTCAAGTTTTGTCTTTACTTTAGCTCTCATAGCTCCTTAAAGGGAGTTTTTAAGTTCTTAGGTGAACAATGATCCGAGAACCATAAATTGGGCTTTTAAGGCAGAACTTTCTTACAAGCTGTATTCTGGAAAGCAAACAGTGGAGTTAACATATCTGTGCATGCTTCTGTGCTTAAAGCACAGTGAGTTGATGTTCTTAGCTTTTCATTAAACCAAAATAAAGTATTTTATTATTGGTTGTAGCAGCACAGCCCTTCACCTGTATTCTAAATAGATGGTCACTGGTGCTGCACTGAGCCTCACTGCACTGAACTGTATGAGAGGGGAATGGGCTTGGGGAAGAATGATTGGAAAGGTGTCCAGGGGACCTGGGCGTATTGGCCAACAAACAGCTGAATATGAGCCAGCAGATTGCCCAGGTGGCCAAGAAGGCCAAGGGCATTCTGGTTTTTATCAGGAATAGCATGGCCAGCAGGACTAGGGAAGTGATTGTCGCCCTGTACTCTGTGCTGGTGGGATTGCTCCTTGAGTGACCCATGTCCAGGTCTGTGTCTCTCACTACAAGGACACTGGGGTGCTGGAATGTGCAAAGGACAACAAAGCTAGGGAAGGGTCTTAATAATAAGGGCTGAGGGAACTGGAATTGTTTAGTCTGGAGAGGAGGAGGCTGAGAGACCTTACTGCTGTCTATAACTACCTGAAAGGAGGATGTAGTGAGGTGAATGTTGGTCTCTTTTTGCTAGTAACAAGTGATAGAACAAGAGGATTTACCCTCCCATTGTGTCAGAGGAGGTTAGGAGAAATTTCTTCACAAAAAGGCTTGTCAGGCTGCCCAGGGAAGTAGTTGAGTCACCATCCCTGGAGGTATTTAGGAGGTTTGTAGGTGTGGTCCTTAGGGATTGTGTGGTGGGCTTGGCACTGTGCTAGGTTAATGGTTGGACCTGATGATACTGAAAGTTTTTACCAACCTACATGATACAGTAATTCTAAGGTGCCATAATTTACCTTCCTGTATCTGTTAGATCTCATTTATTTTTTTACTGCTCTGAAACAAGATGGAAGGCATGCTGCAGAACACCATAATAATGAAACAGCATAATCAACATGTATTTTGAGTCACAAAGATGAAATTCCTTCTAGTGCTGAAAGCTGTAGATAATGGAGGAGCAAGAGTCAGATGACAGGACTCAGTACTTCTGTGGGTTATTTGAATAATTTGCTCAGTGGATCCTTGCTTTATTCTCAGCTGGTTGCTGCTCATTGGAGGCTCTTCAGCTCAAGAGGCAGGTGCTTATTTTTGTTGGCAGTTTGTAATGCTTAGAAAAAATTCTACACTGTCTTTGTTGCAAAGTATTTGATAGTATCTCTTTTTTCCAGAGCTGTGATCTTATGCAGTCTATATAAAATGCCCCAAATTACCATCCTTCTACAGCTTTATTCTCATTACCCTATTCTGGGTTTAAATATTTCATGGCTTGTATTTAGAGGAGGTTTGTTTTCTTTTTTTCCTTCTCTGACTTGTTTGTTTTTATACTTTTCTGTCGTTGCTCTTTCCCACATCCTGTATCACTGCAACCATGCTGAAGATACTAATGAAAAAGACCAAAACCCACAGGTGCCTGCAGTCTTGGTGATGCAATAAATATTGTGAACCACAGTGTAGAAATGTCATGCACGGTTACTTTTTCTGGCTTGGGACTCCACGTGAAGGTTTGAGTGCATTTTCCAATTACATTATAGTGTAGGCTGCCTGAAGTCTCTTCTGTAGCCTAACTTGGGCCATCAGCTTATGAAACAGACTGTGGTGAAAGATGTGTAGTTTAATGGAGCTGTGAGCCAGTGTACTTATTTACACTTATTTACTTGTTTACACATTGGGTTTTTTTCCCCTCTGGTTATTTCTTTTCACCTACAATATATATTACTTGCCAAGTAATGCATTGATTTAGGGGGAATTTATTAGCAGAGGGAGGTAATAGGAAAGGCAGTGAGCAGATCTTGGGAAAGAGGAAGCAGCTGGTCATACCAGTGGCTGTGGGATTGTTATAGCTGAAAAATAGGACTTTGACATGTCTGTTGCAAATGCTATTTTTAATGTTCTGGAGAGGAAGCAGATGGAAACAGAGTATCAGATCTGCTTAAGATGGAAAGATAAAGAACAAGCCCTTTTAAAGCAGTAAATAATCTTACTGGTTAGATCTCCCTTGTGTAACACTCTCCACATGATGATCCTATAGACATAACACACAGCCTCTGCCTGTCTTCCATGCACCTCCTGACCTCCATGTCACATACATGATCAAAGGAGGGTCTGCCGTGTGTTTCTGAGCATTAGCTGTGTCGTGATATTAAGTGCTTTGTGCACAACTATCAACTATCATGTGTGGCTTTACTGGGGTTGAACTTCTAAAAGTGAGGTTCAGTCCCTGTCACCCTGCTGATGGAATAAGAAAACTCCTGGCTGGCTGCTCTTTTACTAGTGGTAGTCACAGTTGGTCTGTCTCCTCCAAGGCAAGTAGAGTGCTAAGCATGAAATCATGCTGAACTGCAGATGAAGGAGTGATGGTACAAGAGGATTTAGAGGACTGCCAAAAACAGACTTTCTCAATCTTTCCTATTTAAAGTGAAGAAACTCATCCTGAATTAGAAGTTACCTCATTTCCTAGACAACTTACTCACTGCAACCAAGAATGCAGACTCCTTTTGGCTTTGTCTCCATAAACGATAATTTGAGGTGAACTGTCTGAAAATACCATTTCATGGAAATAAGACACAGGTAAGATTCAATTCTCTGTAGTTAACTGGAATACATAAGCAGTCAAGTGAATTGCAGCCAAAGGAGTCTGCAGCATGTGCAGATGACATCATGATTTACTGGTAAGATAGGAATCTACTGCAGTAAATGAGCTAGACAGATTAGCCTGTAATGAGATGGATATGATTCCTCTTTAGAAACAAAAACAAAAAAGGCATCAGAGCACTGACCACACCATCCCTCAAAAACCAGCATCAGAGGTAGTTGAATTCTCTCAAGACACTAGCAAAAGCTATTGGTACTAGAATTCAATGGTAAAATGGAGAGCAGTTCTGCTCATTGCTGCCAGCGTAGGTGGGAGTTTTGTGTTCAACCCAACACAACTGAATTCTGCTGAGCTTGGAGTATGACAGCCAAATAACATAACTCTGACTTGCCTGTGATGACCACAAATTCCCATGCAGGCTAGGAAGTCAGGTGAATTCCCTTCTAACAGGGCAGTACTTGTAATGGGTGTTGTCTGATCCATGATGGCTTTGTAGCAATACTTCTTAGCAAGACATTTGATATCCAGCCGTTTATGATGCTCTCTGTTTAGTTTGATGCAATTAGATCCAAACGCTATCATAAACAGTGGCATCATATAAAACTAGTGACAAGGCTTCCTGCATTAATACTATGTTTTCATAAATACAAATTGTTCTAAATCTCACTTATATTCAGAATTCAATATCTTTTTGTTTATTATATGTGAGTATATAAATAATACATTTTACAATACAGAGAAGGATGGTTCCTGTACGTGTAAAACAGTCACTTCAAACATTGCAGTGTGTGTCTTGTGTTTAAGATATTTTCTGTTAGAACAAACTGGAAGTTCTTTTCTGCTAATGAAAATTACATAGGGTATTATTCTATTATGGAAAACAAAGGCCAAAACAGACTTCATCAGAATCTGTCAGACTTTTTCTGGCATGCTAATTTATTGCAATAAGTTTCTTACTCTAAGTTGCATGTGAAGTCTACAGCAGGACAAGTGAATGTGAGATAATTGTATTCAGCCCTACTCTTTAGGATGTCTGTAAAAATTCTCTAATATTTCTTGGCTGTTTCCGAGATCTGGTTCTCTGGGCTGCAATGATGTAATACAGACAATTTATTTAGTACTTAATTATCTTTATAGCCTGGAAAGTTACCGAAACTTTATTTAAAAGCATAGGTTAGAAAATCAGTCTTAAACTTTTCAAAGAGAGTGAGGCACTACTTTAGAAGTCAGCTATATAACCTTTTTCTTGGAAAATGTATTTTTATGTCCTTTTAGAAAACATGTTTACCCAAACCTTATTTTAGATTAGTCTGTTGTATCATATTTTCTCTGCCATAAAAAAATAGTAGATTTCAGGGTGGGATTAACTTCTCTGAAATACATTCCATAGCTGCTTTTTACATTTGGTGGGCTTCTCAAATGTAATTGTGAGATAGCATATGTTATGTACTAACACTATTTACAGTAGGATCTGTCAGCCATCCTATTAAAGTAAAATTGAACCTCTTTCCAAGTATTCATAAAAACTGGTAGTCAACCCAGGTGGTAGTTGAAACTGAAATTGCCAGACCTGTTCCAGCTTGATGTGATTTTTCTGTCCATTAGAGAAAAGCAGAAAACTGTGAGCACACCTTGACTATGGAAGAAGGAAGCTGAGGAAGGCTGTGTCTCTATGCTAACTTGATATGAATTACAGAGAGCATTTAAGTCCTCTAAGGTACTGCAGGTGGACTTGTGACCGTGATGTTCTGACTGGCTGTGTTCTACAGTGGTTTGCCTGAGCTGGTTCAACTGCAGCTCAAACTTGCTGCTTCTGGAATGTGTTTCTAGTGGACACCAGGGATCCATCTTGCTCTTGCATCACTTGTGTCACCTTGACCAATGAGCAGTGCAGACCAAGAGAAGATTTATAGAAATAAAGTGCCTGTTGCTGAGGATGCAAGGCCCAAGCTCTGTGCATTTCAGTGGATTTTACTCTGAACCAACTGTTACTTCCTCTTTTGTATAAAGTGTCCCTAGCAGCTGGAATATGGTAGGTGCACTCCCAGTTCAGATGTTGCAGGACATGTCCCCAGTGGAAACCAGTGAGGATGACTATGAAATCTGCTTTGGAAGCACATTCCTGATCACAACTAGGTAGACACAGCTTATTCTACTCACTCCATATATAAACCTCTGCTTAGCCCCTCTGTAGTGCTGGTACAGAAGCAGGCAGCACCTATCTAGAGTTACTGTTCCCACTGTTCTTATTTCTTCTGAAAGGGCATACAGGTTTCTAGGAACTCATTTCTCTGGAAGAGAGCCTTGCCATTGCCCTCTGGATCCTACAAAACCTTTGGTTTCATGTAGTGGAACAAAGCAATCAGACGCCTCTGATTACCGAGAAGTGGGTGTGAGCCGGTATCAAATCCACCTGTGCCCAATTAGGGCAGGCCCCCTATTGAGCATGTGCAAGACCAGGGGGCCAATAAAAAAAGTGAAACTCACAGCCACAGACTAGCTCACTCCTGAACACTGTATTACCTTCATTGCGCCACTAGCGCTCATTGCCTCCAAGGTGAGGCTCTCGTGGCGCAGCTGGTTAAGACCCAGTACTGCAATGCCAAAAGCTCCGGGTTCGAGACTCCACAGAGAGTATTGTAACCCCCAAAAACAAATCAGCAAACCAACCAACCAAACAGAAACAAATAAGGACACAAGGCCATTCTTCAATAAAAATCTTTAAGGGCTGATATTAAGCCTTCTGTTATTCAAAAGTCTTGAATTCACTTTTATATGCTTTGGATATAACACTTTACAAACAGAGCAACTCAGAAGTGATGAACCCCTTTCTTTTAGGAAAAAAAACACAGAAGTCACTTATAACATTCACATATGTGAGCAGGAACTTAAATATTCCTCATTATTTGATTTCCTTCAGGAAACAGAGTAATAGACAATGAACAGACAAAGCTATTACAAGAATTATTCCCCTGGTGTTTGAGCTCAATCATCAACAGATTTGGAAATGAAATATAAGTAACCTTTGAAAAATATGAACTACTACCAAAATATGTGATTTTTAAGACATAGCTCAACATTACAGCAAACATATGGCAGAAGCAAAATGGCACAACTGCACCAATGAATAAAACAAAGCAAATTGAGCCTTTTTTTTTTTTTTAATCTGCTTTAATTCTTCACAACAGACTTCCTTTCTGCTTTGACGACTCCATGCACTTGTAGAAAAATCTCTGTTTTTCAAATCCTGCAAAGCAACAATGTGGAATATGGAGCTGCTTGCTTTGCTGGAGGTAAGAGTCATGGTGCTGAAAATGAGTGGGAAAGTTGCAGTCAGCAAAGGTTGTCCTGTAGAACTCACCATGCCACTCCTCTCCATGCTCCTGGAAAAATCTCTTGCAAAAAGCCAAGCCATCTCCATAATGTGGGTGATGTTAGAGAGGAAATATATTCTGCTATTGTTCTCCTTTCTGTGGAAGGAAGAGTCTGGTGGACTAGGGGGTGAAACCCAAGCCTCTCTGCCTTTCTGGGCTTTTTATTATGTAGAGAGTTTCCAACAAACAGAGCTGTTGTAAGAGGAGAACAGGCTGCCTGGGGCCCTTCTGGGTGGCCCTACTTGGGCATGTCAGAGCTTTGGAAAGCTGTAGGAGGATGTTGCACAGAGTGTGGAAGGGTTCTTTGAAAGCACCCCTGGGTCATGGATCTGTACTTCCCTCTTTTGGGCTCCTCCAAGCTGGATTTAGCATAATGGAGAGCTTTTCTTCCTGCCTCTGTCAGCACTTCTCACAGATGGTTATCCACAGAGGGTTCCATTATTGTTATGATTTATTATGAATTACAGAAGCTTAGTGTGGCTGAATAACAGCATGGGCAGCAATAGAGTTACTAGAAACAAACACTGAGAAGTCTCTTGGCACAGCACATTTGCTTGGCATTGTAATATCTGTTACAGCTGCCTGCAGAAAGTTTGTAGGGGGAAGTTTGGTGTTTCCTATCTAGGAACTCTGGAAGGAAAGAGTAATTCCGTGATGCTAATGCACTGGTGGCTGGTAGTGAAGGTCAGTGAGTTGTTGCTATTTTCTTTAGCTTAAACCAGTTTGGTCTTAGAAAAAGCTATTTAAATGTAGTTGTGATACTGACAGCTTGCTTCCCAGGGAAGTATAAACACCTGTGCAGAATTACTGGTGTATATTGCAGTAAGGGATAAAAATTATAAATTTAAACTTTATGCTCATCATTGTGGGCCTTTGAATACATGGAGAGCCAAGTTGCTCAGCCAGGGAAATTGGTCTGCTTACATTAAATAATTGCATATTTATTGTGTCCCATAAGCCAAGAATTTGGCTGAAAATCTGTTATCACATTGAGTCCTGCAGTACAATATTGTCTATGTGTTGTTATTGAAAATAACATGCCATGAAAGAAAAGCAATGGAGAGGGTATTGTCACTAAGCCATGGATAAATGGTTGAAAATAGCATCATCTATAGTGTGTTTAATGGCTCTTGTTTTCTTGCCTGCCAGAAATCTTTCTTGGCACATGGTTTTCTTGGGTTTGCAGTATCTATCAGAGCTGCCTCTGGAGCAGTTTAAACATCCCAGGCTGAAATGTATCTTCGGGGATCATTTGTAATATTGCCTTCCTGCCCAGCTTCAGGAGGGGGATGTTAGACCTCTTCCTAGCTTTGTCAAATGATGCTGCAAAATATGCCCAGCTGCTGATACCTAAAATCTACTTCTGCATTTCAATCTTCATTTCATGTGAAAAATGCAGCCTGCTCCAAAGGCACAGAGAATTTAACAAGTTAGAGCCCATAGGAAGATTGTGGCGTAGTGAATTAGTGAGAAACCAAAGTATTGAGCATTTTTGCAAAACAAGAATGAGTCAAGAATTTGGCTGAAGCAGAACAGAAACTGCCCTTTGACACATCCACGTAGTTGGGGGAGCAGCTCAGCCAACATTAGGTACCCCTGCCAAGGGAGCTGCTGCAAGGTGTTTTCAGTTCATTTGGTTTACCTTACAGTGGCATCAGAATAGCACAGAGTCATCTTACCTGGCTCTGCAGATGAGTGGTGACACACTAATGTCCCATTATTATGACATCTGCTCTGGTAATGTGTTATAAATTGCTTAAAACCTACCTAAAATTCCTCACTTTTATTTAAAATTTATCAATAAACCACAAAATCTGGATATGTGAACATCCACTCAGGGATCTCTGTGTATCAGTAAAGCAAATTTTAAATTGTCCTCAATTGGTTTTCCTCCTTTTTACCCAAATTTTTGAATGTTAATGCACAAAAACTTTCAGTTAGCTTTAAATGTCTTTGGGGAGTCCTCTCTCTCCTGGTGTATTTATGATTCAGCATGCAATTTCATACAGAAGTGTTCTTGAAGCATTTTGAAAGCTTCCCTGTGAATTATTTCTGGCCTTCTGGTATTTTATGAAGCATCATATTTTGCAATTGAAATATTTTTAGCATGATTTTAGCACGTCTAATTTTCCAAAATCATAGAGAGCCTCTCTTGAAACAGATGGAAGAAGTGATAAACAGCTGAGGGGGTGGCTGGAAATAAAATGGACAAATTATGAGTGATGCTTTCTGTTAGAGCCCCTCCATTAACTTCATCTCCTTTGCACTCAGGCTCCTTCTGTGACGAAAACTTGAGGCCTTTTCTGTTTTTGCTCTTTTGGGGGGGGGGAGGCAACATCCTTTTGGACTTACATTGCAGGAATTAATTTTCAGCAGCAGAAGGCAGAAAGAAAAATCTCTTCTGACTTTGTTATTTCATAATTTGGCATTATTACGAGTTTCTTCCACCCTCCTCTAAAATATTAATTCATCTTGCAATATTCTTGGCAGCATGGTTCTGTGTATGGCTATCTTTGGTTTTTCCCCTACTTACAGCTGCTTTCAGATGCACTTAATGACAGTATTTTGCTTGAAATAGACTCACTGAATTTATACAGGAGACAAAAATAGCATTCTGTAATTTTTTCCTGTGTCCCCAAAACACAAACCCAGGGGTGAATCTGAGTCCTCAAAGAAACTCTCCAGCCTCTTTCCCCAACCAACCGTGAGCTCTTGCTCCACGTAAACCAGGTTGTCATTATTTTATTTTTATTTTCCTGGAGGGAAGGATTTCTGCTTGCTGTACACGTTTGTGTCCTCAGCATCCATGTTGTGAGGACAGATGTGGAGGTCACAGCTCTGGGGAGGGGGCTGTGCTTGGCCCAGGCACATGGATGTATGGGATTTTGATCCATGACAGAGTCCTGGGCTGGGGTACCAGGTTCTGCCCATCCAGTGGATTAAAATTTCAGCCCAATAATTTGTTTCTCATGGTGTTTTTCCTCCCACTGAAGTAAATGAAAACAGGATCAGTCCTGGCAACAATAATTATTTCCCAATGATGGAAATGGGCACAGCGGGGAAGTCCTCTTGCAAAACAGATTGCAATGCATGAAGAAGCCAGGAGTTTTGGTTGCTGGGGGACTGCCTTAGTCCTCAGGACCCCAAAGGCCAGGGCTATCCATCATGCTCTGTCACTGCAGACAGCTGGTACACAGCAGGCGCCAGCTTTGTTGCTGTGGGCTTTTGTGTTGCTTTAAGATTTTTATAATTAAATATGAAGCAGCAGTTAAGGGTAACACCGACTCGACAGGATGTTTTCTCAGCAAATCAGCACAGTTCCATTGGGTTAATTTACAACAGTTAGCTCACTGGTGTGCTGAGATCCTTAAGAGTGATGCTGACCAATATTGCTTCAGTGCTCTTTTACACCAGTCTATGTGTAATCTCTTTATTCTTGCTTTATGCTGAGGCTGTAGAACTTCTTCAAGGTTATGGTGCAACCTGTATGTTGCAAAGTTCTATTTAAAATACTGTTTCAAAGCACTGTTGCTCCTGTTCTTCATGGTGTTTCTTGGTATTATGATAGTCATAATAATAATAATAATAAAAGGCTCAGGGTAAATGTTAAGTTGAACAGGCATGATGTAGTTATAAAAACCTGGGTTTTGGCCTCCAGGAAAAGGGCTTGAGTTCTGCTGGGAGGCTGGGATCTCACCCACTGTGCTCTCTCAGTCCTTCACAGGAGTCTGTAGCTTGATACCCTTCATACAGAGGTAAGGACTCAGCCACATTTGCCTTAGGTGCTTCTACCATTGTGAGCACGTTTGTCTGAAATTTGTCCTAGAAATATCTTCTGCTGTTCTCTTGTACTTTAGAAGTGTTTTCATTAGTGAAGATATGTAAATGCATACCCAAGGACCAGCTATGGAACTAAATAGAGTGATATTTATTACAGTGTGTGTGTCAATGGTTCATGCCAGTTTAATCACAGAAGTTAACATCAGAAATAAAACCATGGTGTCACTGGGCTTTGTCTGATGTTTGGCAGTATTTTCCAAAGGAAGCAGACACACAGCCTGTCCAGGTTCTTTTAATGTGTATTATACACTATATATGTGTACAGATGTGTAGTATTTTAACCAAATGTAGGATAAAATGTTTCTTGTTTTCTGATTTAGTTTACTTTGATTTTTGTTGGGGGTTTTTTGGGTTGTTTTGTTTTGTTCTGTTTTTAATAAACTTTAGCAAGTAGGGTTGTAGCAAGAAGCATTTGATTTGTTCTACATTTCTTGGTTAGTTATACTGGTTTTATGATCTTTTTTATCAGAAAGTGTAAGACTGTTGTCTATCTTGATACTTAGACCCTATGTGATCACCCAGGCTGTGGTGCTATTCTTACTGTGACAAAGCAGACAGAGGTCTGAGCAACACAGGGATTATCATCTCTCTCCAAGGCTTCTCCTCTCTCCTTAGCATCTCTTACCCTATATTTCACTAGTCAGCCACTGTCAGGAAAAGACCTGAGTTATGTTCAAGAATTTTTCACTGACACTATTTCACATCTGCTAGAAGCCTCATGTGGTAGGAATGAATCAAAATGCAGTGTTTTCTATATGATAGCTGGGGTCACATAGTTGCACAGAGCCTTTCTCATATGGCTTTAACTTCATTCACAAGACAGGCACAGGATGGAGCCAACTTTTCAGTTGTGTAAAACAGCAAGGATGCCAGTTAGTTGGTATTAGTAGCTGTGTCCATGGCTGAGGTCAGTGTCCTAGCTTTGTAATTGCTGAACACTTTGGTCAGAAACAGTCAGCCCTTTTCTTGCTGGCACCACAGCCCCCTTCTCCTCTTCTGCCTGGAAATGGCAGAGCATCCCCTGACCACCAGAGCTGTGATCCTGCAGTCTGCTTGGGCTGTAAGGAAGATAAATGAGGTACAGGATTATTCTGCTGATGTAGTAAAGTGGGTACCTTACAATACAACTGTCTTTCAGTGCAAGTTCTCAGTATTATGTCTTTAGCTGGAGCTGGTAGGCAGGTGGGCATAAAGTTGAAAATCCATGACTATGTCCAACCAGGACATGGTGAAGATAGTTACTGGAGACAAGTGACTCCCACCCAGGGAAAGGATTTGGATTTTTGTAATGGATCAAGGCATCTGTCCTATTTTCACTATTATCTGCAGCTTTTATGAAGATAATCAGGGACCTTAAAGCACGTAAATACTTTGGACTTATTTTTGTTGGACAAGAACTACCAGTTAGTTTGCTATCCCTTCATCACCATCCAGTGCATTCTCTCAGTGACAGGGCAATGTAACTAGGTAGCTGCTACTTTAAGCCTCCACTTAGGTTTCTGCTGGGAGCAAGAGGCTTGGCACATTGTTTTCACTATTTCTTGTTTCCTAAGTCTTTGTTTCCTTCCTAATGAAACTGAGGTAATGGCTGCTTTCACTTCACATTGACATGAATGGAGGAATGAGCATTTGAATCATAGCCTGGTTTCAATTTGAAAAGAACTGTAATGAGACTATAAAAAGGACTGCAGTGTATGTAATCCACAGGAGGCATTTTGCTTCCTTACTAAAGTCTGCATATGTCATTTTGATTTTTCTCAATATGGTATGAAAGGAATAACATTCTCATGACATGGTGTCTGGTGGCCTTTTTATTCTTCTACTGAGCAATTATTTTACAGATACTATTCAGGACCACATATTATATTGTTTCCCATATTCTCTATGTGATTCAGATTCTTTGTTCACTGAAAACATTGTACTAACACTACAGAAGTATAAATGATTCATCCTGCCTTAACTCCTGGTTAAGCAAGATGGCTTAGCAGGTAGCCCTGATTGTTTTTTGACATGTTGAACCTTTTAATTTTTATAAGACTTTGGTCAGTTGCTTCATGGAGACTTTTGGAGGTTTTCTGGTATAATGTGTTGCAAAGTATGTGTGTAAATTCAGAGCATATATTTGTTTTTCACTATGGAAAAAAAGAGGCAGCTATGTTTAAACTTTGGTCAGACACAAATTAGAAACTAATTTATCATTCTAGCTTTTAGAAGAACGAAATGTCTGAATGCTTATAAAAAGGAGAGATAGATTTTTAGATTACAGCAGCCTTTCTGCAAGCTGCAGATGTGTCTTTCCTTCAGAAGATGTTCTATAATTGTAAAGGTGTCTAATTTCAGAGGATGTCACAGTTGTCATGGTGATTGCATTAATATTTCATGGGCATAAAGCATACAATAACATCGTGTCAGTTCCTTCTGCCCTCAGGCTAGCACAAGTTACTAATTTTTTTTCCTTTAAAATTGTGTTAATTTTTCCCTATGAACAGTGCTATTACAAATATCAGGTAATCTGATCATTAATCAGATCAATCTACCATAATCTTTTTGACTGTTCATTCCTAATTTGTATTGATAAGCTGCCACTCTATTTACCATAGAAAGGGGCTTCTATAAACTTAAATGTGTGATTTAGTTGCATTGATCAACAAGAACTGAGAGGAAGGAAGACCAGCATGTCTGGTAAGAGCCACAATTTAAATTTAGGACACTATTATATTTTTTTATCTGCTACATTTGTGTTTTTTGCCCTCAAATTTTTGCTGGTTTTCTGTCTCAGGTTGCAATTTACCCTTTTTTGAGTCAATGGAAGTTTGGCTACTGGTAATTGAGCAAACCTGTATATTATCTTTAAGGAGGCATGATAACAGCCATGGGATAATAAAAATAGTAAGAACAAGAAACCCACAGAAATTCCCAGTGGTTCAGCCTATGTTGCTATTGCTCATGTTTCTCTAGCTCTGCCAGAGCTGAGGAAAGTTGAAGTTTGTGGGACAGGAAAGGTCATGGAGGTCCATTGCTCCCCCTTTCTCTACTGTTGACTTCAGTGGGCGTTACTAAAACTTGCAGGTATGCAAGAGGTGTTTTCAGTTCTGCTTTCTGCAGGTATTGGGTCTTATCAAAAGTGGAAAAGATTATGTTAACTCGAAGACCTAATCCCAAAAGCATCTACATCTCCTGTGTACACCTGCACTAGAATGACTCTGGTCTTGTAAAGGATTGATAAAATCCATTCTGAAGTGGCAGCTGCTGCAGCATTCAGCTTCCTGCTCGTCAAACACTGGTTGTCAAAGTCAATAACCCTTTCCTCTGCTTTCAGTAGCTGTCTTTGATTTGGATGTTCATTTTAGGACTTCAAAGCCCTAAATAAAGCCTATATGTCCAAGGATATGTTTGTTCACCAGCTCAGGCAGATTCTTTTCTGTCCTGTTTCCAGTGGGTTACTAGTATGACAGCTCCAGTGCACTGTATCAGTGTCAGTGGAGCAAAGGGGAAGGGGCTGTCTTTTAAGATAGAGTTACATTTTATATAGGGGCAGTGTGTCTGTACCCCTTCATGGAAAAAGGCCTTTGACCAAATTTCATGCTGGTGCTGTGGTGAAGCTGATATACCCAGCATCTCAGAGGGGTTTGTTAGATGTGTCTCCCAATATTCATAAATAAAAGGTTATTTTCCAGCAGGTAGCATGCCAAGCCCACCTAGCACATGTTGCGTAAACTTGTTTTCATCCTTTTCTTATGCCCTAGTTCTTTTCCTCATAGTTTTAACCCTGCTGGCTGGGATGAATGCAGCCTTTTAGAGTCTGCATCCTTGAACTGGCCTCCTTCCTCTCAACAAGCTGGACTTTGCTTTCCTTCAGGCTCTGTTTGTCCTCAGCTCATTGAGAAGGTAGCATCTGTCTGCTTGTGGTAGCCTCACAGTGCAGTACTGCTGTACATTTCAGCACAGGCAGACGTTGCTTAGAATTTGGCACAGGGAGCTCTCTGTTGGATAGAGCCATAAATACTTCACTTAGAGCTACAGGTGTAACGCCTCAGATAATGAATAACAGGAGACTGTAATAAATTAATTCCTGAGAGCCTTATAATTAACACTCTTAACGGGACGGCGTTTTTCTTCAGACTACTTGGAGCATTAAATCCAAAGCACAGCACTAGAGACCTAGGAGGGCCCATCAGCAAAGCTGTCACATGCATTCAAGCAGGAGCAGAAAGCCTTTGCACAGCAGGTGACCCAGTCTGTAGGAACATGCACTAGCTGTGCTCTACAGCACTTACTGGGATTAAAATTCAGCTCTGCAGCCTTCTTTTTCAGCACCTGAAATGTTTCAGCCACTTTTATTTTTCTGTTCTCTTTCTACTTAATCTGGTTTATTTTTCAGTGCTAGCTTGTGACTGGGCAGCTAATGGGAAGGTGGATCTGGGCCAATATTGCATTTGATTGAGAAGAGGTGTTCTGCTGTGGTTTCTGTGAGGAAGTGAAAGCCATGAACTGCAATAAATTTACTTATTAAAGAAGCATTCAATATTCTGTTGTAAAATAGGATTCTTCCTATTTTTTCCTGAGTCATTAAAGTCTTATATTTCTAGATTTGACAAAGAGATTCACTAAGTGTAGCCAAGGTTTTTTATTGGTAATAGTTATGAAACAAAAGGAACACATGGTCTACAAACACAAGTCAGCTTCCCTGATTTTGGTGGCATTACCACACAGATCTTCCCCGATTCTTTGTTAGGGCCATGTGATTTTTAATATCTCTGTAGGATTAGACACATTATAAAAACCTCCTTTCAATAAGTCTTCTAGGGGATTTATGGCATTATTAGAAGTGGGAATCATCAGAAATTAGAAAACATCTAGGTGGCCCTAGAAAAGACTCCATTCTGCTATGCAGAATTCTGTCTGTCTCACATCATTCATAGGGAATGACTGCCCCAGGATGACCTGAAAAGAGTCATTGCTGTCAGTCTGGCATGGACCAGTAGAGCTTTCATAAAGAGTGTTCAAAATATACTGAGAGTTCCAATGCAAATGCAGCTTCTGAGCACATTTCCTGGAAGGCCTAAGGGCAGCCACAGCCCTCTATTTCATGATTGGTTCCTCTCAGTATTTCTTACTGACACAAACTGCAGTATGGTCTGTAACCTTAAGGCTATTGAAAATCCACCCTTGCCATCCAACCAGTCCTTTCTTTCACAGCACAGACAGAGGTCACATAAATCTCTGTTTAAAAATACGATAGCGCCTCTGCTTTTAAAATGTAGTTTATTTCCATTCAAGGTAGTTTTGTTACTGCTCTGTTCAAGTTTAATATTAAAAAAAAGAAATATATATGTATATATATATATATATATACTTTAACATTGTCAGATATTTCTCCCTCTGAGAGGGCAATAGCTTTCCAGGTTAACTAGATGTGCTCTTAGTGGGTTTTATTCCTATACCAATCCTCTAAGTACTGAAAGTTTGTGTAAATAGTAATTATTTTATCAGTATCAAGCATATTAAGCAGAGACAACCCCACAGTTTGAAAACTGAAGCAGTTTTAATAGTGATGTGGCAAGTCTCTGTATTTCTCACAGAAATACCTGTCCCTTTTCACTCTTACCATCAGTGTGTTCAAGGTGCAATTTGATTTCCCCATCTTCAGCAGTAAATACTGTACTTGCTGTGATTTAAAACTGTGGCTGTAATTATCACCCTATCCTGCAGATAAAGTCAATCTGTCCTGATCCAAACACTTCCAGATCTTTCTTTCTATTCCTTACTTGGCCCTTTATCTATCTGCAGAGCTCTGCCTCAGAATACTCCTGTTGGCTATCTGGTCAGCAAAAGTCTGACACTGCTCTGGTTCCCCTCCATGGAACAAGTGTTTCCATCACAGTGATCTATCTGTGGGACATCAGTCTGGGGAGGGCTGAAGTAGCAAGGTCACACTAGGTGAAGTTTGAAATGTAAATAAATCCAGAGACATATTAAAATCTCTGCTTTCCTTTCTATGTTGTAGTACAGCTGCAAGATCTTTTCCTCTCTCTCTCTGTATAAGTATAAACAAATAAAAAAATATTAACAAATTACTGACCTCTGACAAAAAACCTGCTGTGTATTGATGAATAAATTGATTTAAGTTCCCCAAAGGGAGCTATTACCTTCTGGGCAGCACTTCAGTGGAAGGTGGTGCTGTACAATATTATTTGTGAGATGAGAATTTTTATTTTTTTTTTTTATAAACTGCTGCTTTATTGCTTACTTGAATAATGGTTCTGACACTATGATCCTGGACCAAGGCAATCTGCAGAGTTAAAAGAGGAATGCTTGTAGTCCACAGCCTCTTCTGCACTGGCAGAGTAGACCTGATGGATTTCTGCCTGGTACCCTGTGCTTCAGTGCCCAGGGAGATTGTCTCACCTTTTACAGATCCTCCTGACATGTAATGGGATTTTCATCTACCCTTGCCACTGGTGGGTGACCCAGCTGGACAGGAGGAATGTTGGAAAGCCACTGACAGGGAAGGACAGGCAGCACAGGCAGTTGGGACCAGATCCAGGGGCTGCCTTACTAAGTCCCTTCACTTGTCTCCTGTGAATTGCTATCATTCTTCCCATGGAGAAAAGACACATCATCAAACTTGGCAGAGCATGAAAACCTTAGTCATACACCCTTGCTTTGGCTCTGATATCCAGCATGTGGAAAGGGTCAAAGCCCTGAAGTTCTGGTTGAGTTGAGTGAGATGAACTGACAGAAAGCAAAGCTGTGCACCTTCCCCTGTCCTGCACAAGGAGCCTGTAATGGAGTTTGCAAGTAAAACTGCACAAAATCCCTCCCACAAAGTGTTTTCCAAGATAACCATTGGGATATCTGCTCTTTCAAGGGGTGCTTGTGATACAGTTTTCTTAAAGAGGTGGGATAGCTGAGTTCTGAGGAGAGATTCTGTGCTAGGAGCAAACAGAGGAAGCTATGTTCTGCTTTGCACTCTAGCCAGCAATAATCTCTTTCCCTGCTGAATACTGCATTTTTCCTTTCTAAAAACATAAATCTGGAGAGTATTGGGACATGGTCAGATCCTGCCAAGAACAAATTGTTAAGTAGTTGCTGTGCTCGTTGCCTCTTAAAGCCATAACTGTTGGTTTTCTTTTTTTTTTTGCTAAATAAGTATCATGGGGCAAAAATGTACTGGCTGTGAAATTGTAGTTATTTCCCAGAAAAATTAATTCTAAACTGAGAGAATTGAAAACAAATAGTTCTTAGAAGGCTCTACTTGTTTAACAGCTGTTGTTTATATATGAAACAAAGAAAATGTGGTTAAAAATGCATGATATTCCCTTACTTTTAAAAAAAGGACCTGCTTTAGGTCATGCTATGATGCATGAGTTTCAGACTGGCAAAGAACAGAAGCTGAGACCCTCCAAGGTGTCAGACTCAAACTACACCAACCAAGCTCCACAGCAGCAATTCCTCTGCTTGAACCATGCCCTCTGCTTTCTTTGGAACATACAACTACTTTCAGCACTTCAGATTCTCACCCCCGTGAGCCTGTGGCTATCCAACCTTCCTGAAGTCCATAAGAAAAAGTAAGTTTCAAATGGAGATGTGCAGAAGCTGATCATCCTACTTAAAGGCACTTTCTGGAAATGCAAATAACCACAAACACCACAGACATCTGTCCTGAGCACTTCCAGAAGGAGCCTCGATTTGTTTCATGGGGCAGACCTAAAAAACATCACAGGTAAAACCACACCTGCTCAACTACAAAACCCAGTCAGAGTTATGGTCTTCTATAACAAGATCACTTTGTCCTTGAACTTCCCTTGCATTATTATGCTTTGCTACAACCTAAAAATGGAAGTATTGTTGAATACTACATCAGATCATCAGACAGCAAATTTTTCCCCTTGCATAGTTAGTTATTAAAGCTGTTTCTAGTCACTGTAATGGCAGCTGTGTCAAACTGCTTGGATTCCCAAGTTACTCACAATTTGGCAATGCGTCTGTCTTCTTGTAATGACAAATACTGCTATTGTACTGGTGATAAATTCTGCAGTCATTTCAATATTACTTTTGCTGTCATATATAAGCATAGGTAAGGCTGAGAAAGCAGAAGAGATCACAGAGAATATAATTCTTAGGGCACCTGTGTACAAAAAGAGGAGAATTGTTGTAACCTCACTTACAAGACTGGAATACTTTGACCCTTTTCAAGTCTGGCTATATGAACTTTCCAGTAATTCCAGTGCATTAAAAAACTGAAGGGTTTAATGACAAATGAGTTAATAAATCCTTTCCTTAGGCTTTTAGTTGGCTTCCACAAGAGAGAGATCTTTAATTTAATGTCATTGACCACTCTCAGCTATGAGGTTACATCCACAAATCTTTTTGTACTGTCACCTCTTAGTTGGTTATTAAATTGGTACTGTCTACAAATTTATTTGGTCATAAATTATCTGGTGATTATTGAGGAGATTCTTTTGCCCTGTGTGTTGTCTTCTAGTGATTATTGGGAAGCAAAGTGGAAATAGATAATTTATTGTTAACAGTAATCTGAAAGTGCTTGTGAATAAGTGGAATATAAAAAATTTACTATCTTCAATATCTGAATTTTGCTTTCAGTATCAATGTAATATAAAGAAAGCTTTCTGGATGAGACATTATTGAACTTTTTTTGTGTGTGTAAATCAGACTTTTAGAACCAGTTATATTTATGTTAAAATAGCCTGATGAGAAATTTTAAATATAATCAACTTAAATCATCAGTTGCTGCACCAGTCTTATTTCTTTTATTCTGAGTTTGTAAATGAAGAAATAAATGCCCTCAAAATATGTTTGACTACAGAAAACATCTTCAGCTTCCAATATTGGCAGTCAACTAGCAGCACTGACCTCCTTGTTGTTAACAGAAGGAAATGGGGTATCTAAGCTGGAGGCAGTAGGAAGCATCATGTGTGGAGTTGACAGAAGCTACAATGACAAATGATGCTAAGATGGAGCTCACCTGCTGTACTTCAGGGCAGATGTCACACTACAGCTTCTGCTGCCTTTATAATCCCCTCCACTTCCCTCAGGTAGGTAACTCCTCCCATGAACCAACTGTCCACTAATAATAAACTGAAGAGTCACCCACATTTCATTATTTTTATGTTTTCTGCTCACATTTTTAGTGTTGCCAGGCAGGGATCACTTATGTGATGGCATTGAAGACCGAATCAAAAGCATTAAGCAAGTCAGCAGCAGCAAACAATTACCACAAGCACAGTGAAATATAAAGCAGATTGTTTTGTACTGATTTTAAAACAAGGTGCTTGACATGAGAAAAAGCTAAAGGGGGGAAACAGTGCACCACAGCTCAGCAATTATTTACTAACTGAAGTAATCTATATTCTCACTAATTTCTGGAACCTTTATAATCACCTGAGTATCAGCACATCTGTTATCGATCCTTTGTTAATGACCCTAAAATATCAGGGAATTACTTGTCATTTCCTCTCCCAACTGTTCTATTTTATTGTTCCAAAGTTCAATCCCACTGATCTCTGAGTGTCAAAACTTGAGTTTTGATGTAGGATTTCTGCCAGCATTACAGGCATTTTTCACACAGGGCAGTCAGGGATTCAGGGTCTGGCCTGGTATTCTGATGTTAGCTAGATGCATTTTCATATTTATCATAATTAACATCTAAAATTCTGCTTCAGTGCATGTCCAAACCCCTGATATTTGGCCAACATGTGGCATGGAGCCAAAGCCAACAAACAGAATTGAGAAGATGCTGGCAAATAAAACTGAAGGCACCATTTGCTGATTCTTGCCCTCTTTTCTTGCTCCCATGCTGCTAAAAAATACCAGCATGTTAATTAAAAGGAACAAATGATGCAGTAACTAGATCATCACACTGCTCATGCTACATATAGTGAGCCAATTGATTGGTCTATGTGGCTGAAATTGATTTCTGGGTTTAGTGCACTTCCAATTTAATTTTTTTTTTTCCAAAGTGCATGTCCTCATAAGCAGCTCCTTCCTCTGGGATGGGGAGTGACAGCAGTGGAAACTGCTGGCTGGAGTGAGCAGTCCCTGACCCTGCAGGAACCAGGTTGCTAAGTTATTCCCTCCTTAGTTGTTAACACTTCATGACAACCTCCAATCCCACAGTTGAAAGAGGATTAAATCTCAAAGCTTTGGGTTGATTCTAATTTGCTGCTGTGTAGGGATTCCTAGATGGGAAAAACTTGAATGTGATCTTCCTTACTCTCATGTAGCTGACTGGTTTTGAGGCCCCATGAGGCACATAGTCATTCTTCTGCTTGGTAAACAGAAATTCTCAATGCCAACAAATTTCCCAGTTTTCATCATGTGTCAACTATTTTTTCCTTTTTTTTTCTTTTCTTTAAATAGGCCAGGAAAAACAAACCAGTGTTTCAGTGTTTCATGTCTGCACCTGGAAGACGGAGCAGGACTCAATTTATTTTTTATTTATGTATTTCACTAAATACTGGAAAAAAATCAAATAAATGTCTCTATTCTCATCTACAAAAATCTCTAGCCTCTATACATTCTATACATGTGGTATAGAATGACAGTAATTTGTGTTTAGGAATAGAGTGTGAGAGTAATATGTAGATATTCACCTGGATGAGGTCTGAGACTCAAAAGCCAGTGTTTTAGCAGACCTAAACTGTTAGAGACCTGTAAGTTGCCTGGAGTATACTGTATTATTGCTGGTTAAAGATTCATGTCTGTTGCAATATGATACTGTTTTAAGTGAAAATAACACTCAAACTCATAATCAGATTATAAATTGGTACCTGAAGTTTTCCAGCTACCTACAGCAAGGAAAAACCTGCAGCATTGCAAAGGGGGATAGGTTTTTCTTGTGGAAGCCTAAATTCTCCTTTTTCATCCCCCCACTTCTCCTTCCCCAGACACACTGGTGATTCTCTAGTATCTATCTTAAGCAAACCTTCTACATGAAACCAAATGGTCGTTTGTGTGTTTCCACAGTTACAGGAGTTATTCTTAATGCAAACCTGCCAACATATTCTTTCAACCAAGACATTTATCACAGAAGACAACAAAGACATTGCTGTTAGTATCTATGGAACACATATTTCCTATCAACTTCTGCTTTGTTGATAAATTACCTTAATATTTCTATCCAGAATCTCTGAGTAGATCACTGTGTACTTGTTGCAACAACTGAGTGGACATTTCATTGCTGGACATATAGAAACTAGAGAGGTGGTGCTACACAAAAATTATTTTCGGTGTGCTCTTTTTGTTTGTTTGGCCCAGACATTAAATTTTCATTCTTGCTATACATACTATTCCTGATTGAAACATGTATATATTTCTGAGTCTGAAATATGCTTAAATCTGAGCTGACTTCCATCCATTTTTAGCTGTTCCAGGTCCGTGGCATTTGAAGATGAAAAGAGGGTTAAGTTGACCTTGGCTTAGAAGAGAATAATGAAGAGAATAATGTCAGTCACAGGGTGAGACCAATCCTTAAAGTAGGCACAGCTGCATCCCTGTCTTTGCTGATAGGATCTCTGAGACCATAAACTCCCTCTCTTCCTCTCTGTTAGACATAACAGATAAGGCTAAGATCTGGAGTTCACAAAAGAGAAAGCACAAGCTGCTTCTGTTAGGTAGTGTGCTTGGAGATGGAATCAGATAACCTGAAGGTTTGGCTGCATTGTCAGGTAGCCCATATGAAGTTCTATTTAGACATTGGCCACAACTTCCATACATTCTTCTTACTCAATCCTTTATCACAATATTAAGGATCCTGCAGTCAGCATATTGCAGTTTACTTTTGATGATCACCCTAACCCCCTTTCTTTTCTCCCAGATATTTTTTGATCTGCTGGTTTTATCCAAATTCAGTGGGCACATGGGTGTCGCAGCTCTTCCCACAAGTTTTATGAAAATATTTGGTTGGGTACAGGAAACATCGGAATTCAAACATTTTTTAAAGTGGGTAAATGTCCACTTTCTGCTGGGGATTTTTATCATTTACACAAACATAAGCTTTATGATTGATTATGTTAGTATTTCTGCTCTAATAAAATCATAAAAACAGTACCAGGTTTGACAGAATGAGCCCAAACTCTGTAACTATTTTCAGGACTGGGGAACTTCTCCAAAATTTTTCTAGTGAGCAAGAAGGTTAAATCTGCATGTGCTGTTTATATTTAGAGCCACAGCTCTTGTGTGTTTTCTCATGCCTCCAGAATCTACACACCACCTGCAGTAACTATTAGATCCTTGGACTTTGGTATATAAACAAATAGTTCTGCTGTTAGCATCCTTCGGCTTCCTGTAGTCACATATTTTCTCTGAGGTCTGTGTCCTCAGAGGATATTGCTGAATGTCTCTATCCTGCTACACAGCACTAAAAATGCATGTCTAACATCTGAACTCTCTGTTTTATTCTCATCCTTCCTCTTTAATCTGTAAAATGCTCATTATACTGTCATATTTATAAAAGAAAGTAATAATTCCTATTTGAGAGCAGTACTGTTAACTACTTAATAGGATTACTAAATCATCTAGGCTATGAGCCTGACAACTTCTGTCACTTTGTTTTTCACTTTTCTGCTCTACTCTTTCCCTGATGAGCTGCTCATAAAGTAAATTTGTCACAGGTTTCAGGTTTATGGGACTCTGTTAGGTTTTTTTCATGGGGAAAAAAAATATTCTCAGGTATGAAAACTACACTCCTCTCTGAAGGATTATCTTGACTAGGATTATCCGATTGAGAAAATTCAGCAAAATAAATTTAGCAGTGATGTTGCACACTGGTTTCAACAGATGTATTTGTAATGATTTTTACTTAAAATTACTGTTTTAAAGATCTTTCTTCCATACCTCTTCTTTGTTAGATCTTAGAAGGCTGTGGTTTGGACATGTAGCTTCTCTGGAGGAGAAGGTGGCAAGAATTATGAATGCACCTTCCTCTCTTCTGTAGGATATTGTTTTTTCTCAGCTTTCCTGTATGACATGCACAGCTTCTAACAGCTCCTGTTCAGCACAAGAACCCAGGTAAGAAAGAAAGGGGAGAATTGCAGACATCAAAGTTGATGCTTGCGATTTGCATCCTTTTCTTATATATCAGTTACTCTGGAGAAAGGTGGCCAAACCCTTTAATCCCAAGGCCCCTTGACTGAATTTCAGTGTTTCCAGGGAGTGAATTCTATGCCACACAGCAATGTGCAACCCAACAGCATCCCTGTGCTGCTTTCCCTGGTTCATTCAGGTTGTCCTGTTTTGGATGTGATTAGCAGAATGGATTCCAACTCCCTGTGTCACTCATTCATCTGTTATATTTCATCCCATCCCATTCACCTCTTAATACACTTGGCTGAACTGAACTTTACCTCCTGCTTACACTTCCCTCCTTTTAAGCCAGCTGTGAATTTCTGAGCTGATTGAACTCTCACAGGGTGACAACAGTGCATTGTTTTCTTCATCAGCAAGGTTTCTCACAGACCAGCTTATTTTACCAGAAGAAAATCTACAGCAGATTTACAGCAAATTCACAGCAGATCTAGTGCAAGTCACAGGCTAACTTGAACAAAAAAGGCATTATGGAAAGAGAGGCATTTTCTCCAGCTCCACTGGATAAAAGTGTGGCTTCAGAGCTTGTAGGAGCTCTGAGCTTTACAATTTGTACTGTGAAAGTCTTCACATACAAAGGCAAATGTGTCTGTCCTCTCACAACCTGAGGGGGTTTTGTCAGCAGGAATCCTCTTGAGCAGGCCCAAGGAAGCAAAGCCTTTCTGTGGATCTGAAGCGGTACTTTTATTTTTAGAGACCTGGAGGTGGAGTTTTTTGGTTTTTTTTTGGTCTTTCACAAACGAAGTTTAAGATTGCCTCACTGAGTTTTGACTGTTTGTTTTATTCCTTCTGTCTCTTCAGTTATCATTACTCCAGGATGATTCACCTTGCTATCTAAATGCACACACTTGAATGCCTCTTGCAGAGAGCTTAGCAACTGCATCACACTGAAAACCAGGGCTGGCTGAGGCACAGCTGATGCTGAGACTTCACTCCTCTCTCTCAGGAAAAAGGTCACTGCTATGAGTTCATGGCTGAGCAATCTTCTGCAACATTCAATTATCCTGCTTTCTATCTCTGCCTTTCTCCTCTCACCATACTTTCCTTGTCTCTGCAATATTTCTTTAAACTTCTCACCTGTTGCCCTTCAACCAGGATTTTGCAGTGTTGTCAGCCACACAGTGAAGCAGCAGAACCCTTACTTCCGGGCACTAGTTCTTTTGTATGCAGAATTATGTATTCAGAAGTCATGGGCCATTTCCATCCCTCATATATTTCACTGAATTTTCATGGATTAAACTGAAAGGACAGATTTCAAAAACTGGGGTTAAAATCTCAAGCCTGGACTACAAGTGACTTAGACAGTGACCTGACCTAAACTCACTTTGTCCTAATAGACTTTGGTCATATCCTTTATTCATGACAAATAGTTAATGTCTTTATTTCCTTCTGAAACAAGCAGATAAATACTTCAGATAGAATATGCTTCATTTCTAACAGCTTTGAATGACATATGATTTCAAGAAATTTCAAAAAATGAAACAGAAAAGAAAGATTTTAGCTTTTTACAATTAGGCCTGCCATCAATATATACTTGACAGTCTGCTTAAAATCAAAGATAAATAATAATGCAGAAAAGAAAGCTGCTTGTCAGGATTTAAGCACAAGCAAAATCATGGATTGACAAATTGCAAAAAGCTTCCAAGTCTTTTTTTAGAAAAAATGATCTTTTAGAAAACAAATTTTCTACCACGATTTATGCAGATAAATAATGAAAGCTGTGTAATAGACCAAATGGAAAAGGTAGGCATGATTAACTGGGTATCACTGCAAACAGAGGATCCATGTTTCACTTGTTTTGCGTGGGAATTATGAGTAATAATAAGCACTTCAAGGAACACATCACACACTTCTTTGCTTAGAAATGTATTTTATAGTAATTATTCTTTAAGCAATTAATTACAGACACTTTCTGCAGCAAAGCTTGGAGACTTTGCCAGCCTGCTCTTTAAGTCACTGAGGTTGTGGCCGTGGTTCTTATGAAACTCCCTGCTCCCCAGGTCCATTGCTCCATGGCCAACTGGCAGATCCAGAGCTCCTGTCTGCTCTCATTCACACCACAGGGAAGAACACTGTATTTTCTTTATCTACCTTCAGCATCTACTTTATATTAATTTACACATTTTTTAGATCAGGGTGCTCAGGTTTATCATCTTTGCTCATTTTTGTCTTAGCAGAGAACTAAAAACAATAGTAATAGCAAGCTTACTGTGATCTGAGTTCAAAGCAGGCTTGTTGCAGGTAAGCCTCTACCAGTTTACAAGGAATAGTCTCAGTGCTTCAACCACTCGTGGGAGTCCCCATCAAAAAAATAAAACCTTTCCTTTTCAAACTTTTTTCTTTCCTAATCTGATGATATACAAATTCAAGGCTCTACATGTGCAAGCCCAAAGGTCAGCACTGAGCCTGGGAGATTGGTTTCTCTAAACCAGTCCCTCAAAGAACCTACCTCAGCAGGCCTGAATCCCCTATCTGAAAGATCTTTTACCTTACTAAAATCAGAAATGGAAAACCCTGCAGCAACGTAAAGGAAGGTTATAAAATTTGGAAGATATGATTTGGATAAGAACCAGTATCAGTATCGAACTTAATGATTTATGTGCAAAACCATGATTTATAAATTTATAAAGAGAGGGAGGTCTTCTTAACTTACAGTAAACACAGTAAAGTAAATATAAAATTAGACAGTGGATTTAAAAAAAAGTTTGGGTTTATGAAGGAATTATACAATTTTCATGGATACCAAAAAGTGTAATCTTGGTTATTTTCTGAGCAAACAAAAATGAACTGAAATTTAAGCAGTAAGCCTATCAGTGCCACATTACGAACATTTTGTAGCCTTCTCTTCTTTTTCCAAAATGGAATTCCTGAAATTGTTTATAATGAAACTAGAAATCATAGACCTGTTGCTCCTGCTCTTAATTACAACCTAAAAATCAGGCAGTGTTCTGAGATAAATTTGTCAGAGGAAGGTGAATCCTTGCAATTAACAGAGCTAATTTAACTGAAAGAATGCAAAATGTCCTGGTTTGCATATGATAGTACATGCAGTTGTTCAATACGAATGTTGCCCTCACATTTAATATATAGTTAACTTACTGTAGTTATACAAATGCCAAAAAGATAAAATCGTCTGGACTTAAATAATGAGACTGGGGTTTTTTCCTCCTGTAAAGGTTATTGATACTGAGTTCACTTTGTAGTAAACAAGATCAAGCTTAAATGAAATATGAGGATGTCTTCTAATTAGTGCTTGGTAGGAAAGGTTTTTCTGTTTTGGTTTGGTTTTGGTTTTATTTTTCTTCTGAATGAGCGGGCAGGATGCAGACTTCACCTCCCAGCCCTGGTGTCCTGATGCCAGGTTACCCACTGGGCCTGAATCAACTTCTGTCTCTCTGCTCACCCGTCTCCCTCTTTCTTCCTTTCTGCTCTTCCTCATTTTTTTTTTATTCCTAATCACATGTTTCCACAACCTTGTCTTTCTACACGCATTAACTGTCACAAGATTATTTGCTTTAAGGTCATGAGACTTCAAGTTCTGCTTTTTCTCCTGTTTTTAATGGGCCTGTTAGAATCCTCCTTGTTAAGTTTAACTCCGCTGAGTAAAACAGAAGGGTTCAGTATTGATCAGACCTCAAGTCTCCAGTGAAGCTGGTGATGAAATACATCCCTAAAAACCAATTGCTCTACTGAGACCCTAGAAACAGAACTCCAGTGCTTGCAACCTAACACTCCATCCCTGTGGGGTTTGAGACACAGCTCCCTTTTTTGCTTTCTCCTAGCTTGAAACACTGATTTGAGTGGACCCTTTGTTTAGATGGAGCTGGATGCTTTCCATCTCATCTTAACAAGCTTTATTGGTACTTTTTCTCATTCAGATTGAAGATGCTGAATTGTGGCAGTGAAGACCCATGTGCTACATTTAATTATATCCTGAAATGAGAAAGTAGAACACCATCATGGCAAGAATCCTGGGATATTTTTGTTGGTTTGGGTAATGTTTGGCAAAATTATTAACATGTGTAAGGCCAAGTCAGTCAAGACAACAGAAAGTAGAAGTAATATTTGTATTTGGAATAGTCCCAGGCTCCTCAAACAGGACAAATATGCCCTTATTTAAAACCCTAGTGGAATTCAAAAGTGTGACTTGGTGGGTTTAGCCAAGATTTTTTCTTATTAGAAAAAGAACACCATCTCTCCTTTCTCTAAATCTGTCAGTGCAGCTCTGCTTCTCCTGCTGGGTCTAAGCTGCTGCATAACACCATGGGAAAGGTCATTAAGAGGGTCTGAAAGTGAATGTGATGGTTTCAAGACAGTGACTTCAAAGACAGTGGCTCCACCTGGGTTTAAAATTACTTATCTTTGAAATTTTCTTTACAAATCTTCTGATTCTACCTGTTGATTTTTATCACTAGTACTGCTGAAATGTGTGTGAATAAACTAAATGTGTGTGAATAAACTTTCAGTAGGCTATGCTAAGTGTCATTATTGAAACACAGTTTGCAGCGGGGCTGGAACTAAAGGATCTTTAAGGTCCTTCCCAACTGAAACCATTCTATGATTCTATTCTACTGTACTAAAAAATTGCTCAGGATTTTCACTGGCAAGCCTCATGACAAATTTAATTGTCAGTATAAATCGTGACACATCTCATGATGCAGTAGAGTAGATAATTATATTCACACCAAATCAGTTATAAGGGTTATTAAAAAAACCCCACCAAACACATCAACAGCCCTTGCCAAGCCATACAGTGCTACGTGAGACCCTACAAAGTATAGGTACTAGGTCATTTACCTGCATTTTTCAGAAGGCAGATATTGATTAGATTTCACTGATGACTGTTACTGAAGTACTCTGACATAAACTCGAGATTCCTATGATAAGTGTCTGTGTTTAGAGGTCAGGACCACACACAGTTGGTTTGTTTTGTTTTTTGTTTCTTTTTAAATTGAGATCACTGTTAAGAAAACCCAGTGTTATATCCTTGCTACAATCTATTACCTTGTGTTTCCTTCACTTTGTTCTCTTATCTTGTCTATTTGAGTTCCTCACATCTAATAGTTAAAAGAACAGCCTGCAGTGTGAACAGCTCTGTTTATCTTCATAACAGAATTAGTAACCAGATAAATCAGCTAGATAAACTGTCTAGCAGAAAAAATCCTCCTACTTTCTTAGCCACCCAGCCAAGTAGTCACTGGATACTCTGTAGATCCTGGATGAGATCTTATCCTGAGATGTTTGCATATTACCCTGATGCTCCAAGAGCTCATTCAGAGCAAACACAACATCCAGGAAGCGAAGAAAGAGCAGCATATTCTTGCCAAGCCTCAAATATTTGCTCTGAGACAGCCCTTGTCAGCTGCTAGCACAGGCAGCAAAGGGGCCAGGCACAGAAATTCAGGCTTGGCAACCAGATTATGGGACTGTCATGCATGTGGCCACAATTATTTATTTTCTTGCTAGGGCACTGTTTTGAGGGTAAATTTACTCAGGATTTCATAAAAACCCCTTTTCTTAACTTTTGCAGATGATTTTAAAAGAAATTTTGGAACAAACAAACAAACAAAAAGTGGCTTGAAGTGTCCTATGGCTGTGCAAGCACAATAAATCTGGTGGAATAAAGATGACCGGTTTGAGATTTGCAGCTGCTGTGCCAATCCTGCTTCATAAAAGAGCTGCTGAGCAGAAAGCATCTTGAAATGCAGGCTGAAGTCTCTTTTCTGCTAGAGTATCCCCTCCTCCAGAGCACCCCAGAAGAAACCATGAAAGGCTCTTCATATGTGGCACGTCTGCAAATGTTGAGGTCAGCTCTCAGTAAGAACATCACTGCTTTGAGCTATGAGATTTCTGTGTGCAGGTCACAAATCTCTTTTCTCTACCCACACATCTGCTTAGTGGGCTGTGTTTTTGTTACCATCAGCAGAGCGAGCATAAACACAAGTTTCACGGAAATTTGATGATCCTGATAAAATTACCCAGCACAGAAGATAAGCAGCAGCACATTCAGGCTAGTTCCATCTACCATTTCCTTTTCTGTGAACATGACTCTGAAAAAATGTCACTGGAAAGGAAAGAAAACTCCACAGAACACTGACCCTGCAGCCATAACAACATATTTTGATCAAAACGTGGAAAATTAGAGAATGGTCACACAGTACTCTGAGAGTTAGAAGCAGCCTGTGACAATGCTTTGTATAAAGTATGAAACCCTCCCCATCACATCTCTATCTCCTGGCATCCTGCTCTTCTGCACCAGGAGATAGAGGTCTGACCCTGCTGGCACTAGAAATGCAAGAGTTTCAGGCTGCTGTTCCCACAAAGCATCACACCAGCATTTCTGAATTTGACAAGTGCAGCCTATTATTTGATTTTAAATTTTATGGAAAGCAGTCACTTTTTAAAGCAAGAATTACCTTGGCTTATTTAAAAAGCAGATCTGCTATTGATTTTCACAGGTAATTTTTTGGTAGGCAACAGTCTTAGTTACCTGTAAATAGTAATCCTCTGAAATTTTGTTGGACTGAAGATGCTGATGTGCCAGTTTAGATCAAGTTCCAATGAGGGTAGTCACAAAGTACATATCAACACTCCTTTGCTATCTTATCTTTAAGGACTGATTTGCAGCTGTTTTAATGGGTGTGTGCTGCTGAACACTACAGTACCATGTCTCTTAGGAAATGGAGTTTGTTTCTTGGCAGAGGAGTTATTCAGTAAAATGTATTTTGAGTGTCAAACAAAATAATCAGTTTCCCTTTATTATTGTGGAATATTAGATATTTCTAGGACTGAGATAAAATTCTCGTGCTAGACCTATGAATTCAATTTAACTTGGTAGCTAAACACAGAGAAAATATCTGGTGCCAAATCCTGTTTGCACTTACACCTTTGTAAAGCCTCAGACATGATGCTGTATTTCAGAGCAGACTGTGGTGAGAGATGGTGGGATTTTCAGTAGGGAAAGAGGAATTTCTGGCTTTTTTTTTTTTTTTTTTTTAAAGGCTCTCAAGGTGGAATTCTACAGTGAAAAGTAGATTAATCAAAGCAAATAATTTTCTTCTGTTGTGTAGAGGATTTACTGATTGAGGATTTACTGATTGAAGATTTACTGATTGATTCAGTCCTCCTTTTATTCCCATGACATATGAAGTAAATTGGAGGAGACAATAACTGTATTAACAAATAAAAGATATAGGGGGATAGTTCCTTTTAAGTAGAGTATGATTTGCCACCTTAATAATGGCCATGCTGTGGTGCCTCTGCCCTTGAGCACTCTTTTCCTTCTTTGATGTCTCTCATCTATTTATAAAGTGCTCTGAAATTTCAAGGATGAAACCCCCTATATAAAGTACAAGGTCTTTGTCTGTCTGTATCAAAATAAACCAAGAAAATGTATGTTTTGCAAAGAGAGAGAAAGAATTCAGCAAAGAAATAAGCTTACCATGTTTCGTTGTAAGATCTGAGAAAAATTTACATAAAAGTTCACACATTTTTCCATTACAACCTAAATCACACATATGCCTCCAGCAACCTTCATCTGGATTTCTACTTAAAGTAAACGAACCTGAAAAATTAGACACTATAACGTAACAATAAAAATTCCAAGAAAGTTGAAACAGATGGAAAGTTCTGGGTTGTAGGCTGTAATTACAGTACAATTCAGGAAAACTGCAATTATACATAAATAACAAGTTAAAATAGCACTGCCCTGTGGAGACAAAGGAATGAAACCATTCCATTTCAAGGGAAGCCTGCTATGCCAAGGTGGAACATAACATGCTGAAACAGCCATAAAAATGTTTGCTCTGTGCACCAGGCTTTTTTTTATTAAGCATGGTGAAAGTGATCCACATACATATATCTAAAGTAATGGTTCTTTCAGTGGGTATTATGGATTTTTAATTTTAAGGAGCAAATCAAGAGCATGGAAGACATTCCAGAATCAGTCCTATACCAACTGACTTTTCAGTGACCTTTTTGAGGCTTTTTGAGGTTTTTTACTAGACTAGATCTGAATAGTGCTTGGATCTTTTTGGCTGAGGAAAGCTACAGATTTTATGAACCCTGTGAGAGCTGGCACGGGTCCTGATTTGGCTGAGGTGCTGATCCTGCTCTCAAGTCCCACAAGTGTCATTGAGTTTGGGAGCTCAGATACTCTCCACTGGGTGCAGTAATTCCTCAAATGGGGCCTCATGCTGGAGACCATCCCATGCTGGACTGGACAACATGGGACATCCAACTGCCCAAAACAAGCACTGCACCCCATTCTTTCCAGCTCATTGCATTCACTGACAACAGGCAGGATAATGTGGACAGTCCAGCTGCAAAAGACTTCAAATACCTGAGCTGTACATTCTCCAGTCAGCAAAGCTGCCAAGTGCATCCTTAATTGCTGTGCTGAATTACAAGCAAGTTCTGCTGTCCCATTTATTTTTACACCCAGGTCAATGAGACTGTCATGCTGCCTGTCATGTTGGATTAGAAAGAGAAGATTTAAAATCAAACTCTTTTTTTTCTTGTCTCATGTAGTTTAGAGCTTTTCCAGTTCTTTTCTACTTAGTAGTTTATGAGCTGTTTGACACTGGCTGCTTCTAACAAATCCAGTTTACTGATTGTCTGCAAGAGGGGAAAAAAACACCCCAATAAATGCTGAAGATTTGGAAAAAAAAATGTTGTCATTATTTGTGTCAGTTTTGAGCCTTGATTAGCCATTGGGCATCAACCATATAGCTGAACGATACATTATATCAAATAGCAGGACAAAGCTCATTATTGGCCATGGTGCTCATTTGTTCTTCCTAATCCTGGGCTCCCTGTGAGCAGGGCTCTTGTTGTTCCATATGTGGCAGATATTCAATACGGTGTGTGCCCTGCTCTTGTGACTCTGTAAAGCTTCTGAGGATTAACAAAGAAGGCCATAGAAATGTGCTGCCTGAAATGTCAAACACAAATGAAGAGAAAAGGTAAAACAGAGGAAAAATGGGCACATTTGTACCTAGAGCTTTCAGGGAATCAGATTAAGTAGGTTCAGTTTCCAATTTCACAGCTGTTTTTTTTTTTATGTGACCTTGGGCAAATCATTTAACTTCTCTTTCCATTTTCTCTTCTGTAAAACTGACACCATGCTGTGTTGAAAGGAAGGGGAAAGGGGCAGTTTTGAGCCTTATTTTGGCACAGAGATCACCTCATGTGAAAAATGGAAATATGAATTAACTTATTTTAAGAAAATAATTTATATTATATGTTTCTCCTGAACTTGTCATAAAAGAAGCAGTTCTTTCCTCCTTTATGTTATAAATCTCATATCTGAATAAGCCTGGATATACTCAAAACTAACTGCCTATACACCTCCAACCCATGCACACAAATGACAGCAACCATTTGTCCTCTTGGAGCACAAAAAGTAATCACTCTACTAATTATTTCCTCCATTCAACTGCTAGAAGTTTTTCTAGAAGAATTACCTTTGGCAAAAGATTCATTTGTCATAAATCTTGAGAGACTGTGACAGAAGCCTGCATTGTAGCTTCCCATTTATTGGATCTGAACAAAGTCTTACACATTCCACCAGTAACTATAAAGAAAATTGAGAAGATGAAGGTCTATCTCTTGTCACCAAGTAGACTTTTGCTAGCCCTCCTTTGGGATGACAGCACTTTTAAACATTTATATGGCGTTGGATTTATATCCTAGCTCTATGCAAGTAAAAAGTACCCTAGTTGGTATCAAAAAGCCTTAGTGGATTTGTTATTTTGAAAATCAGTTTAGTTTTATGCTAAACTGAAATCATGTGTTCTACCATAAAGAACTGCTTCTGTTCCACTGTTTACATATGGTGAATAAATGTTTAAAACACTTCTTCCTGTAAGCAAAACTCAGAAGAAAAAGCTTGGCCACCCTGTACAGAAAGCAGGCAAGATCTGGTCCCCCCTTGCTGGATCCTGAGGGCTCACAAGGAGCTGAACTTTGGCCTGACCCCATTCTGCTGGGGTCATGGAGAATGTTTTGTGCCTTTGTTCTTGAACACTGCAGGTGTGAAGATGGATCCTGCTTTGCAGACCCATGGGATACAGGGTGAGCTGGGAGACTGCAGGGATAAATGGGCATTTCCCATGAACTTATAAAGTAAGGACACAGATTCTTCAGCATATGATTCTGGATTGCTCAGTATGGTGAGAGCTGTAACCTCCTTTCTGCAAATGCATTTCAGAAAGAATCTGACCTGAAAAAGACACAAATGTCTCTAAGCATAAATTAATTTACAGCAAAACAAGAGCAAGCTGAACTCTTATAACATGGTTATCTGGAATGTCTGTAGAAAAAAATAGCATAGAATTACTTCACTGTGTAATATTGCAAATATAAAGAAACTGAATTAAGGTTCTTTGAGTTTTTACCTTATTTCTATCACTTTCTAACTTTTCTGTATTTAACTTGGCATCTTCAGTTGTGTCCTTAGTACTCCTTATGAGTCATACATCAAGTATCTGGACAGCATATGCTCCCTGAACGAACAGATTTTAAAAACATGATTATTCACAGTTGCATGAGCAAAGCCCCCTTCTCAAACATCAGTAGGTACAAAAATCACAGTCATCTGAGTACCTAAGTACCGAGTACCCAGCTGAAATGATATGAAATGGAGAAATTATACTTTATCTTACATTTTATAAAGTCATTTATTCTATCTGAAACTTACTTGTGTAGTTCAAGACTGTCTAAATACCTACCAGTTAAGAGAAGGGACAGTTGCCCTTTATCACAGCACTGGTATTTTTATATCTTCATCACAATAAAAATACACTCCAATTTTTTTTTGTGGTTTTTTTTTTGTTTGGTTGGGTTTTTTGTTTGGTTTTTTTTTTTTTTTTGTTCAAGTAATGATTTGTTATTCCCTTTCTTTCCAAGAGATCTGGCCTTTAAATGTATCCCTGTACTTTTAAGCATCATGAACTGATGGGACATGAGATAAGGCTGAACTGAAGGCCTTTATAGTGGGAAAACCAGCAGATATAGGTCCTTTCCCTTCCTGATAAAGTGGAAATGAAAAGTGGAATGAAAACTTCCTTATCCTTATCTCAATTAGTGACCCTTTGGGTGGATTTCCTTCTCCCTGTCCCATGGTGGGGATGGGAGGTGAGTGAGTGGAGTCCTGGTTGGGCCTGGCTAGGCCTAAACCATGACACAATTGCACACTGATTGCATGCTAATCTATTTTTAAAATACACTCCATTTTTTTAGAAGACAAATCCCCTGTTTTTTATTTTTTTGTGTAAAGTATGCATCCAGGCCAAGGATATGGCAGCACCCGGTGATTCAGTGAACGTGAGTTATTCTGCCAGTTCTGCCTTGTTAAATTCACACACACCACATCATCTTCTTGACCTCATTTACCTCTTAAGAAGCCAGTGCCTGAAGCAAAGGAGATTTAGTTTTAAAGCAGTTGTTTTGGATTTGCATGTTTAAGCTACTGAATAAATAGTTCCCTCTGTAAAAGGGCTTGTGTCCCTGCAGCTATTGTACAGAGTACCAGAAAGCATTACACCACACTGGAACAGCAACCTTTGACAACAGGATGACAAGAAAACAGATATTTATCTGCAAACATTCATGTGCTTAACCCTTTATTTGATTGCTCACAAACTAAAAAAAAAAAAATAATAATAAAAAAGGGTTTTAAAACAACAAATCTGCAGGGCTGATGTAGACAAGATGGTTTATTAAATGCTAGATAGACGTCAGCTGTGGCAGGGGTTTGTCAGCCCCTGAAGTGCAGAAGCTCCAACACAGAACTTGAACATTTATGAAGACATGCATGGAACACATTTAGCTGAAGAGAGTTTGCTTACAAGCTGCTCACCATTGTGGCTGGTTGAAATGGGATAGGGTAGAAATGGATAGGAAGGTGAGGAGCATTCAAATGAGGGTGCAAGTGCAAAGGAAACAGTGTACTTCAAAATAGCTCAGGTGACACACAGCTTGCTTCCCTCTCTCAAAATATTACTTGGGTCATTGTAGGAACTGGAGGGCTAGGAGCTTCTAGCTCCACCAGCAGGGTTTCATTAGTCCAGAGGGGTGTGTAAAAATCAGGTACAGAAAAGATGGTGTCCACAGACATAACTTATTTATATGAATTGATGACTCCATGTGATACCACTACTAATCCACAGCCTAAGGGAGATTGAGGTAGGTCTAACCCTAACTGCTTTTGCTTATTAGATGTTTGAATAGTCATGTAAGAGAATATCCAATATCCTGAGAGCCAGGACATTTTCATTATAAAAAAGGAAAAAAGGAGTCATGTGCCCTGCAATGTGAGTCACATGAACTGCAGCTAAAAAGCAAGTGACATGGTTTGTGCAATTTAAGGTACAAATGTCAATTTATGCACATGGTTGCCATTAGCAAATTGTGTGCCATTTTTCACAAGCTCTTTGAGGGCACAGTAAAAGTCCAGAATTTATTTTTAAAAATCACACACTGAAAAACAATAGTCTTCAGGTAGACGTGTAAAGTAGCTTACTGTTCAATACTATTTTACTCACATTTTTTACTCGCCTGAAGTACTGATAAATCTGAATTTTTACTCCATATTTGTGATTTCAGTTGATCTGTTGTTATTTCTAGTGCTCAGTGCCCAAAGCTTAGACACATTTTTGTGATTTAAATATTAGAGAATTCACTGCTTGCCTGTAACCAATAAATGTGAAAAAAATAGGCTAAAGAGTTTTGAATTCCTTCTTATTCTGCACATTGTTTGATTTTTACTTAAGAGTGTTTAATCTAACAGTGTGAGCTGATGTAACATTCCTGTAACAAGATAGCCCTTGGCCACCTCCATACCCATCATATGGCTATGGAATAATCTGAATGCAAAATTTCTATGACTAAGCAGACATTGTGGGAAACAGCAGGCTCCTTCACTGAAAGATAGATTTATAGGTTCAGTGTCCTGTCAAAACCACATGAATGGAGTACACCAAAGTGAACTTCATGTGAATTTTTTGGTATCATTTTTAGATACATGCCATGCCTGAAAGTGGCCTGGCTCTACACTCAGAGCAGAGAAAGAAATGGCTTTGGCCACAGCCAGCACTCACAATTCCTAGGCCTTTATGGTTTTACCATTACAGCTTAGGGAGAGTTGGGATTGTTCAGCCTGGAGAAGGCTCAGGTGTGACCTTCTTGCAGCCCTCCAGTACTTAAAGGAATTTTGTAAGAAAGATGATGACAGACTTTTTAACAGGGCCTGTAGTGATAGGACAAGGGGTAACGGTTTTAAACTTTTAGTTTAAATACATCCTCTCTTAAAGAGTATATTTAGACTGGGCTCAAGGAAGAATTCTTTACAATTAGGATGGCAAAATGGTGGGACAGGTTGCCCAGAGAAGTTGAAGATGTCCCATCCCTGAAAAAACTCAAGTTCAGGCTGGATGGGGCTCTGAGCAGCCTGATCTAGTGGAAAATGTCCTTGCTCACTGCTGGAGGGTTGGATTCTGCAGGGTAAAGGATGACCTTTAAAGGTGCCTTCCAACCCAAACTATTCTATGACTTTTCCCTTTGGGAGTGTTTCTGTTGCCATGCACACAAACACATTTGTCCAAGTCCTAGTGGCACCTGTCTTGCTGGCTGCCACCACCTACACATGGAGCAGCAGAGGCAGCCTCCCCTCCACCTTTACCTGCGACGTTGGGAGTATGTTTCACCCTCCTGCCCCCAGAAACATCCAAACTGCTCTCAGCTCATGTTGGGTCTTGTTTTTTATGGCTGTTGGTGACCACCACACTCTTCTGAGAAAGCTGATGGTAGAAGTCACTGACAGAGAGTCCCTCCTGTGGAGATGGGTGCTTCTTGTACATGCTGTAGTCCCTTGGGAGGACACATTTAAGCCACAGCCATGGTGGCCAATTCATCATGGTGGCTCTTCTGTGCTCCCTGTGTTCCCTCATGCCAGGACACACTTCCCTTAGAATTTACTGGGTCCAGGCAAAGTGAAGAGGTAGACTTTTTAGAAATCACACTAATCAGCTTTGTGTTTCTCTAGGTGTGCTGTGTCCTTAAACCCTACAAGTGTTCTAGCACAAAATGCTGGCTATTTATTCTGGCATTTCTCAACTCTACTGAGGCAATCCCTCAGACCACCCTAATCCAGCACAGGTTAATTCACAGATTCATGGAGAAGAATGAACCACATGCCCCCAAATTTAATTCAGCATTTTCATGCATTGTTTTCATAAAAACAGTCTGTCATTCATGGCATATTGCCTACGTGTTTCATTATGCAGCAACTCATTCTGCAGCTACTTATGGAAATGCTTTTCCACTTGATTCCATAGCAGTGACTTTTCTGTTTTCATTGTCTGACCCTTTATTTGTGATTTTCTAATGTCCATCCATTACATAAGCCAGTTTTACAGGCTGGAACACAAGCTCTCCACCAGCCAGCATCCACTTTTACACAATGGAGCAATGATGAAATGGGTGCATGTTTACTACTGTCTTCAAGATACTTCCACAATAAGCTCAGTACATCACAGGGTCTCCTTGAAGCTCCTGTGATTGGCTTTTGCATTTCTTATAACCATTACTTCTGTATGAAAAGAAGTGATGAAACCATCTGTATAAAAACACTTAGGAAAATATCTCCGGGGAAGTCATTATTGCTTTGAGATTAAAAAATAACCAGAAGGGAAACCAGAATGTTTATTATTTGTACAGTATATCATCATCATTTAAATCATCATTTATTTCTGTAGGTCTCATAGTTCTCAAAATCTCCACTTTCAGGGATCACCAACTGTGAACTTGTTAGTGATAAAATTCATTATATTGCATTTCAAGAATCCTTCCAGAAACCAACAAACTTCTTGCTTTTTTTGTATGTTTTATTTGTGCTCTTTCCCATGTTTGGTTTTTGGGTTTTTTTTCAGATTTTTGATCCATGATGATCATGATTACTTTAATAAACGAGTGTCTTTAGGATGACATGAAATAATTAATTATGTAGTAAATTATATTGAGACTAGATTAATGATAATAAGATAATGATAGTAGTAAGCTACTACTTATTTATTCCAAAGGCACAAAAGTATAATTTAAATCTTATTGGAAAGTATTAATTAATGATTCTGCTACTGTTGCTAATACTGAGTCTACAAAGAGATAGAATACTACGTCAATGCAGTGCACAGGAAGTGATTCAAAGTATAAAATATTTATGTCTGCAGGGTGTAAGCTGGCACTATAGTTTAGAAATAAACCAAGACGTTTTAAGGCTGATAATTTTAAGGCTGATAATTTTAACCCAGATAATCTTGCACAGATATCTTTGTTCTTTTCCACAGCATCCATTTTCCAGCATGTTTTCTGATGAGTCCATTAAGAGTGTAAACAGAAATGTGAAGGTGGAAATGAGTCAGGGTGAGAGGAGGCTCCTGCCTTTTACAGAAAGATAGCTCCAAAACAGGCAAACATAACAGCAGATCTTACAGCTTTTATTTTTCCTTTTTTTTAGGTAAATGGCAACTAGTCACCAATTCAATACCGAGATGATACAGCAGCAGTAGTTGAGGGAAGATGATGCAATGGGAGCAGATCTTCACTTGTGGAGTAGGTTACTACAATTACTTTGACCTCTGCTGTATAGCACCAGATGAAAACTGCTGTATCAGAACTCAAAGAGACATGATTGCTTTCACAGCATTGTAGGATGGTAGCCACAACACTCTGATCAGCTCTGTCCCAAGTTGTCTCCTAAACTGGCTGGTTTGGCCTGCGTGAAATGATGCAGGGGGAATAATGCTGGGGAAAAAAAGATACAGGAGAGGATTAATTTACTCACAGACCTGTAACAGCAGCTATTAAAATTACTAGGGCTTTTCAAATCCTTGACAAATTCAGTGGAAAAAAATCCCTTTTTTTGAGGGAAGAACTGCTGTGGGTGTTGGGTAGGTCTCTGGGTGCAAAGGAAATCACTGTCCCTCAAGACAAGATTCAAGGAACCAGTTTAATCAACACAGTGCTTCAATATTTCAAAGATAGCAGCCAGTTTCCAATTTAATCGAGTCCAGATTCTTAAAGATTAAGGTATTCTCAGGACTTTCCAGTCTACAGTTTAAAGATTAAGTCTTACAAAAGTGTGGGTAACACATACTTCACACCCACCTACCTGGCTTCTTTCAGCAATTTTATGAGCTTACGAGCAATACAGTTGTGATGTGTTTATAAACCAGATGTGGTACATGTGTCTGTGCTGAAGTCTTCAGTTATGCATTTACATGCATCAGTCAAGGGTGAAATTTTTGTCACCAACTTCAACAATGGCTTCCTTGGGATTCTGGCTTTTGTGTTCTCATGTCTGTGGGTAATGCTGAGCCTGATGCAATGTACCTGGACAAATACAGACAGATGTACACACAACATATCTGATTCTTCACACACCTTTTCAGTGTCACTTGCAAATTTTGTCCTATCACACCGGGGCTGAGAAAGTTCACAAAAATTCAGTTGTTACTGTTTGCACCTCATGGTTTTTTTACTGGGGCAACTGGGGGTCTTTGCTATGGAAATGTTGTTTTCAGACTCTGAAATATTGTCTGTGCTACACAGATTTATTTTGATTACTACATCATTTTTAGAGATAAAACTGGAATTAAGAGGCATACTTTGAGACAGGACTGGAAACTTTTTTTCAAGTAAACAGCTTGACCAACTATGGCAGCAGTTTAGCAGCAGATTCACAAAATCAAAGTAAAACAAACTTCCAAGCCTTTGGCATAACTAAGATTAACTGTCAGAAGTTAATCAGGGACAAAATCTGATCAGTAATGTGCTGGACCATGGTTTCACAGTCAAATCTATGTCTTGAAATTTATTGCTGCTGAAAGACAATGCAAACACCAGAAGAACCTGCAGAGTACCACCTACATAAAGACCTGCCCAAACCTTTCATGTTCTTCTCTGTTTTATAACATTTCCTTCCTCATTTTGTTCAGTCTTATATGGATTTCTAATACACTATGATGGGTTAAGAACCAATTTTCAAATCTCAGCTTCTCTCTGATGTGCTATGACTATGTGGTGGAACAGAAGCAGCAGCCTCAGAGCATCAAAACCAGAATGCTAACCTGTTGATATCACAGAAGTCCAGACAGACCTCCTGCTGTTCTTACTTCAGCCATTGTTCGAGCTCTGCAAAGAGTCATATGTCAGCAGTCAAACATAGCTGAATGATATGTGGTCCCACCAGATTCTCATTTTACTCCCAAAAGCTTTTCCAGGGAGCAGCCTGACTTGGGACCTCCAGTGCAATACCCTGTTGATAACTGCTGCTATTCCAGATGTTGTCCACAGTGGCTTTTTCTCCCCTATTTGAGGACTAAAATAGTCACCACAGAGAGATGAAAGAGGAATGAACAGAGGTGAGGCGTTCCACATTTTTTTCTGATGTCTTTTCCTCAAAATGTTCCAACAGCAAAGGTGGCTTATACTTGAATGTTGATCCTTTCCTAAGCCACTGTCCAAACTGAGTTCGGGTAAATCAGAGACATTTGATGAGAGAGGAGAACGTAATGAGTTATCTCATCTCAAATTATTATTAAGGGAAATGTAATTAGTATCCCTGTATTCCAGTTGTCTTCAGCATGGCTGTTTCCATGTGTGTTGTGCACCCTTGGAGCTCCTGTTAGAACCAAAGGAGAAAAATAGGCACCTTTATAGCAACTCACTTGTCTTTTTTTATCTTTGTCAGGCTGCTCCAAAAGTGCCTGTTTCTCTCCATGAGCTGAATTGCCTACGTGACTGGTGCTGGGCTGGGGATGACTACATTTAATGAGAATTCTACTGCTTCTGATGCTTTTTCTATTTTTCTTGGCACATAAGTGAAGAGCCTCCTGATGTAGCAGAGACACTGGTACCTGTTTGTCACCCACACTGCTGTGAAGCATCATGAGAAGGCAGGGGATGGAAGTGATCACTCTCAATGATATTTCTGTCTGGAAAATGTGGAACTTGTTTGGAAAATGGCAGGAGAGTTTTCATGTGAGTAAGAATGGGTGAGGTGAGAGAAGACTCAGCCAGTTATGGATAAACAAAGAATTTGCATCCCCTTCAGCATCTGTCTGGCATTTCTCCCTTTCTCCTATGTTCACCAGCAAACCACAGATATAGGAAACACAGAAAACACTGAAAATTTTAAACACCATATGAAAAGAAACTAAACAGTAGTGAGAATTTGTCAGAAACATGGTTTCCAGAGCCAAGATACCTGTTCCATATTCTTACCTATAGCTGATGCTGTTCTCTGAAGTACCAAAGTATGCTGTTTCTCACTAGGTTTTCTCTCATATTTGCTAATTATTCATCAACAAATTCCAGCCTCTGGCTGTAGTATACATAGGAAAACTCCCACTTTTCCTTTTTTTGTTATGCTGCTGACAAGCTGGGTTCCAATGGCATGTGAATCATTACCTCCAGGCTGGGCACAGCCTATCCTTGGCTTTTTGTTGGAAGGCTTTGCAATTTGTTTTGGTATCCAGATATGAGAGACTCTGTCATCTCCTTGTAGGCAGGGATTTTCCTAGGGTTTAGGTGACCTGCTAAAAGGTTTTGTTTTGCTCAGTGTAAAAAGCACCCTAGACACTGTATAGTACTGCTCTATTATCTAATTAATATAAATAATTAATATCAAGTGGAGTACTTCACGGGAAAGATTAGGAGAGAATCACTCCCACAGTTATCTTGTGGGACAAACCCCCTAACTCCGAGTGCTCTTAATTCTCAGCTGTCTCTGACTCGAAGTTGCCACCACCAAAGGGAATATTCTGAGTATGAGTCCAGTTTATAGTGAAAACCTTTTTCCAAAAACTTTTCAGGGAGCCCCAAATTCCGGTTCAACTAATGGGCCACTGTACTTTTTCCATCAGTGGAGAATACCCCTTGGGTTTTATATGAGAGATTAAAAAATTAGGTGAAATAGCAGCTGGGAAAATATGATGTTTTACAGTGAAAGTTCTCTTTAGTGTCCTGAAAATTGCAGGCAAAATCTAACTCGATGGAGCAATACATGACTGGCTGATTGATCAATAGTCTGAAGATAGCTTGTCCTCCAAGGCAATTCATCCAAACACATTCTTCAGGGAATTCTTAACCACTGTGAAAGTTCCCAGGGAGAAAATTGGATGGTTGAATCTTCAAATGTTAGTCATATTAAAAAAATCTAGTTTAAATTTGTCCTCTGTTTTGTACTTTCTATAATTGCCCGCAGACGGTAAATTGGATGCTGTATTTGAACATTGTTGCAGTGAGTCCTTTTCCCTGCAGATAACAGTGGTTATGTGGAGCAGAGAGCATGAAGTACTCAGTCTGTGGACTGAACACCCACGTGCCAAGACTAGAAGCATGGAGTTTGATTTAATACGAGTTGTGACAGTAAATTAGTGACAGGAGGGTTATTGGTTATTGTCCTGTTTCACATGTAGGAATTCTGAGCTCACTACCAAAGGAAGAATAAATTTTCAGGGATAAGCAGCTAAAAAAGGAAGTGGTTGTGTCTAGTTATTCCTGATTCCTTCAACATTCAAATGCTGAAGGGGAGAATCCTCCAGCTGTCTCTCAGAAATGCTGAATTCTGCTCTGATGGCACCTCTGCCTCTGGGATGGGGCAGCAAACTGGTACAGGCAAGACCACTCAAAGCCATGATGTGCTCAGTGGTGGAGACAGGCAGGATGAGCTAGCTGTTCCTCAGATCCTCAGATCAAGTGAGCCAAAGCACTAAAAGTGAAATCTAGCTGGGAAGGTGTCAGCTTCTCTTGATCAGGAAAACACAAACTGATGCGAGATAACTATTTTTTATTAACTCCATATGTAAATCAACCAGAAGCAGACAGTCCTGATGAAACAGACAGAACCTCTGAATCTCAGAGGTAACCCTCCACTGAGAGAACTTGATTGGATGTGCACCAGAGGGGAATAAAACCTCACCACACTCAGCTGAAATCTTGTGCAGTCCACCAGGAACTGGCAAGATTAGCTTCCCCAGAGCAGAAGAGGGAAGTGAGGTGATGTGGGACTTGGCAGGGCACAGGTAGCTGAAAATAAAGCCCTTAAAAGTGATGTTAATGCTTTGATCCACTCCTGTGGTATTTGGGTTAGGCTTTTACTGGAAGAGAGTAGCTGTCTGTGTTGTGTTTTAGGACACAGAACTGCTAATCCTAGTGCTTTGTGCAGGGAATTCAAGTGACTAATAAGGGACTTAAAATACTGGATTAAAAGATCTGTAGAGATTATTTTCATAGTTGTACATGTAAGTTTAAAAAGGATGCTGTAATTTCATGTAAATCTCCACTTGTATTTTACTTAGCTCTCAGCATGTGGAGAACAGAGCTGGAAAGCCTAATCAGAAGGAATCTCAAGCAAACCAGCATCCTCTCCCCACTCGGGGCAACTCCCCCTCTTTTTGACAGTGAGCCCACTGGATGGATTTTTACAGTGTCCCTTTAAACCATGCAAGGTTTTCCTCATCGTGCATTGACTTGGCAGTCTGGACACCAGAGAAACTGAAGGATGGAAAAGGATACAGAGAACCTAAAAAAGTAAGAAAATTTAAGCATTAAATCTTAATTTTGATTCTTCACAGCCATGGCCACAGCAGAAAATGGACAGAAGTGACTTCAGTCCTTGTGTAAGCATCTAATTTCTAGGTGCTCTCCCAGGAAGGAGTTTGTTCCTCAGCAGATGTCCGGAGTTCACCTAAATTATGCACCCCTTTCACTGATGATGTAGCAAACCAATGTGAAATTGTAGATCAAAGGATCACAGGAATTACAGGATGGTTTGGGTTGGAAAGGACCTAATTGATCTGTAAGTCCCATGGCCCTTGCCATGGGCAGGGACACCTCCCACTAGACCAGGTTGCTCAAAGCCCCATTCAACCTGGCCTTAAACACTTCCAGGGAGGGGGCATTCACAACTTCCCTGGGCAACCTGTGCCAGTGTCTCACCACCCTCATAATGAAGAATTTCTTCCCAATAACTAACATAAATCTCCAGCCTTTCAGTTTAAAGCCATCAACCCTTGTTCTATGCCCACTCCCCAGCTTTCATGTAGGCCCCTTCAGGTACTGGAAAGTGCTCTAAGGTCTTCCCAGAGCCTTCTCATCTCCATGCTGGACAACCCCCACTTTCTCATCCCATTCTCAAAAAAAAAAAATCCATTCCCATAAATTGCTGCATACTATTTGGCTCAACAAGGTGCAAACAAATTTGGAGGAGAAGGGACATCCATTCAGCATACTTCCAGAAGCAAGTGTGTGCACTACTGTCCCTTCTGTAGCTGCCTGGGAGACATTGCTATTTGAGGGGGGCTTGGACTAACACTTGTCCCCTTTTAGAGCAGTGATTTCATAGGAACCTGAGGTGCAAAACCTATTCACAGCTGTGCCTATCTGCTACAAAAAGCTAAGAGTGGTGAAAACAATAGTTAGTTTATTGGAAGGAAATGTAAGTGCAGGTTAGGTAGCTATCATGTACCAGACTTTTGTATACCTAGCTTGGATGAAATCTCTTAAACCATCAATTCCAATGTGGGGTAAGCAGGGGAACATCTAATAAGGTTAGCTTACAGAATCTGCTATTTTGCCAATCTTTCCAATATCCCTTTTTGAACATATCCAACAAGCCTTGCTTTAAGTTTTTTCACAACTTGCTTTAAGTTTTTTTGTCTAGATTTTCTCACCAAAAGAATTTAAACTTGGTGATGGTAATGATAATTCTTTTTGAGAATCTGGTATTTTTGGAAACTAAGTTTAAAAATAGATAGGACAATAGATATTGCTGGCCTATATGAAGTGATGTACAAGACAAATAAAACCAATTATAGCATGAATTTCAATTGAGACTTATCACAATTTTTACTCTTTGCAGTTCATGAGTGCCACCCTTCTGATATGAAGGACCTATTAATTTCCTCTCTGTTTTTACCCAGCAGTAACATTCAAGCTGTGATCAAGTAACATTCATTATCCTTGTTCAAATGTCCATTAACTTGGACAATGCTACTCAAGGGATTTGATTTCATTCCCAAAATTACCTGTAGATTTGAAAATGCTTCAGATTACAATACAGTAACAAAATCCAAACGAACAGTTCCTACAGCAACTACAGCTTACCTGTGAAAATCATCTGTCATAAACAATCCATTTGGTAATGCCTGAATTAGATACTGCTAAGAATTATAGAATTTTCTATTACACTAATTTTAAATCCTCATTCTTACTCACTAAAGCTAAGATCACACTAGGTGTACCATGACTAGAGTGTTGCCTTGATGAGGTGCATTTGATAGGCCATATCTCTGTAACAAGGATGCTGACAATCAGATTCTAATGGGGTTTGGCAATTCCTAATTACCATGTTGTGTCTAAAGACCTCCTGTCAAATTTATATAATCTCTATCAGATTTTCCAAACAAAATGAATAATCAAGAGTGATAATTAACTGGAAGAAAGCCAGATATCTAAAACAAACACTACCATTAGCAACTCCAGCAAGCCCAAAATAGCCTCTAGAGATACCACTGTCACAATAGAAAAACCTTTCAAAACAGTATGAAGATTTATTCTGCATGTTAATGGAATGATTCTGCACAGTCCAGGACCTTGAGAGCTATATTTAGAATACCATTTTGTGAAACTAAGGTGACCACATCACTGCTGTTATCTGTGTAACAGTTGCCTCTAATTTAAGGACCAGGTCATGGAACATTTTGTTTGCACAAAGTGCAAATGGAACCCAAAATGCCACCTAAACCAAGCTGAAAGCTCCAGCCTTAGCAAGGCAGCATGAGGGAAGGACATTTCACTTCATTACCATTTGCTGCCACCTCTACATATGTGGGAAAGGTTGCAGCCTGCAGAAATTCAGTACTCAGTATAGCAGCTACTTTGGGTATGCATACTTAAGGGTGCATTGTAAACCTTACCATATTAACCTAACCATATTTTTCCCTTGTCTAACTGAGTTGTTACCATAAGAATGTTGCTTGTATTAATTCAGGAAAAAAAACCCAAACAAAAAACTTCATAATAATAAAGAGAATATTTCATAGAAAAAAGTAACAACATTGAAAACCAGTGCAGGTGAATGACATGGCGGGTGCCAGTCAAGACATCTTCAATAGACTTAAACATGCTTCATTAGTGACTTCTCCAGTCAATGATAACAAAAATGAACCCAAAATATTAATCTTTTAATATAACTCCTAATTTCTACTTCATCAGCAAGAACTTGAAGCAGCAAGAGATGGCTTCCTGGTTCTTTGCCCAGCATTGGTTGTGAGGACACCCTAGGCACTGCTCCTAAGTGCATCTGCTGACCAGAGTCCTCAGTGGAATATTTAGACCTGTGGATGCACAGTTTTCTCACCACATTTCCTCTCTGCCCCCTCCTCCTGCCTGGCTGACCCTGCCATTATAGCAGATGGGAGGGAAGGGTGAAAACTTGCTTTACCTGTTATATATATAAAGTGAAACTGTACATTATTGGCTTACTTGTAAGCTCTTTAGAGTAAGAGACCATTAGTCCTTTTTATGGTGTATTTTATTGATTCAGACAAATTAATGATTTTGTAATACAAATAATATATGCATAATTAAGAGTCTGATTCTGATGGTAAAAGGGAAATAAAGCTTTATATGCATTCCCCTGTATTGCTCAGTAGGTACCAACCAGACTGTTCGGTACCAGCAATCAGTAAACTAGAGCATTCAAGAGCATTGGAGGCACAAAATGTACCTGAGTGAAGGTTTGCATTGATGCAAACTTCTATACCTTCCATACTTCTATACCTTGTCAGTCCTTCAGTTCTGAGTTTTGAAAGGCTGAGCATCTTCTGTGAGAATGTGCTCTACTCAACATCATATTCAACCCTGCTTTTGTCAACATTTTACTTACTATAAGTGGCCTTCAAAAGAGGTGCCTTCATGTCATGGTTTTACTTTTCTGAAAACTTTAACAATATTTGCTATTTGGAATAAAAGGGAGTGAGAAGAGAAAGAGCTTTATTTGGAGCACACATACTTTTTGATAGAAATCTGAATTAAATTGATACTTCTTACTCAGTAAGGCTGAATCTTAAATTCCTCCCAATCTCAGTATGTGCTTAGAGGAATTTAAGATATTTTTAAGCTACTGATGGAAAATAGCTTACTTCTCTCCAGTTTTCTGATATACAAAAAAAAGTTCTGTAGCAGATCTGCCTGTAGAGATGTAATTTCATATGGCATGCAGCAGAAATAATTGCATAGAAGTGACCAGCTAAAGAGGAAAGACAGGCAAGTACAGGAAAGCTGTGAAGTAAAGCATCCTGTTTCTGATGAATTAAAGGTTTAAAAGACTACATTAACTTTTAGGTTAACATTTCTCTGTAGGTTCTCTGTAGGTGAACATTCCTCCTTGAATGCAAATCAGAATCAGCAGCAATCAAGAGCAATCCTAGAGGAAATTGAGGAGAAATTCTTCCTATTGTCAGGAAATATAATGACACACCATCCCTCCCCAGTAAAGTGAGATGGTAATCTGAAATGTAAGCATTCTGACCATCAAGGAGTAAGATTAGTGATGTATTTGCAGTTGAGTCATGCTGTTCAGCATGAAACCAAGGCTCTTTTAAAGGTCTGTTTTGCTTCTGTGCTGCTGTAAATTCTCATGCAGAAATAAAAGGAATGGAGTGAAATATCAAAGGGGATTTTAAAATGTCCAGAATCAGTATTTAATCTGTTTCTGTAAAGCCTTCATAATACATTGGTTTGATAATGCACCTAATAAAAACATAGTAAAAACAATGCAACCTTACTTCAATCAGTTGCTCCAAGGGAAGAGTTACTCACTATGTGTGCACTTTCTCTGTACACAGTAATTTGTCTCCTCATCAGGCTCAGCCTCCTTGTTTTCCTAGTCACCTCTTCCTAACTGTTTCTTTGCTTGCACCCTGCATGCAGTATCACTAATCCTCCCTCAGGAAAGCTGTTCCTTCCCTTTCAGGCACAATTAGAATGTGTATGAATAATCTATATGCTGTAACCTAATCCTTTTCAATTAAAAAAAAAAAAAAAAAAAAGATTTCAGGGTAGGTTGGCATACAAGATTCCTTCAGCAGCTTCGAGAGTGTTTGACTAACTAACCTGGATGAACTTGAAGGGTTCTGTCAAAAAAATTGAAACTTCTCTGATGTACATTACAATGCTGACTTCCATCTTCTATAACTTATCTTGCTTAGGGATCTTTAGGATGATTGCCTTGCACCTGTGGCTACATCTCCTGACAGACTGAAAAACTCCCCTGTTTCTGAAAATATTTTCCTTTTCCAATGAGGAATTGTGCAGAAATGGGTTATCTATCAAACCCAGGAAATGTTACAGGATATTTGCTGATTTCATCTTGCTTTGCTCCATATGGTTTTGGTTAGGCAATGAAAACATTTAGGCTGTGACCCTTCCTCTGTCTAGTATTTGCTGGTATTGCTTTTTTTTTAATTTTAGTTCTTCTGATAGGAATAAAATGTCCCTACACCTCTGCAGGGAGATGGAAGTAAGAAACAGTTTAAGCACTGCTCTTGCCAACAGAAATGGAAGAGAGTAAGGGTCATGTTCTCCTTATCTCTTTTGGGCCACTTTGCATCTGGAATAGAGCAAAATGAATAATCAACATCACGTGTCATCATATATCCTAGATGAAAAAGATAAAGAACTATAAAGCAGCTGTGTTCCTGCACTGAAAGAGGAATTCAGCTCTTCAACTAGCCCTTTGTATTCTGTTTTGGTGTACCTTGCTCCTAATAGTGACTAAACCACAGCCTGAAATTCTGGAGAAGAGTGAAGACTATGTATTAATGATCCTGTAATAAAAAGTCTCACACAGATCCTGCTACTGATCTATCAAAGAGTCAAAATAACATGCCAAGAACTATTTAATGGCAGTAGCTCTTCAATGATTAGGAGAAAAAATGGGTAAAACCATACCTGGTAAGAAGACATCAGAAAGTCACACTCATTGAAGTCTTCTTTTCAATAAAAGAACATAATAGAGATGTAGGCCCTAAGTTAAATGTCACTAGAACTATGATCTTTGTCTCCTGTGGCATTATTCATGCCATTGTAGATATTTGAGCAGAGCATGTGCTTTGCTTCATTTTTGCTTTCTTTTTATCTACAAAGGGGGAAAAAATCTCTAAACTGAAAAACTCAGATCTGTCAATGAGAAATGAAGTGTGCAAGCCCTTGTACTCTGGGACTCAAATGTATCAGGTTGCAAAGTGAATTCACCTTTGAAAATCCAATTTAAATTTAAATTCAAGTCCCATGTTATCACTTTAATATTCAATACTAGTATTGTTTTTAATGGGAGTCTGCTATTTACTCTATGAATACTTACAACAGGACTTTCCAATTGAAACATCATAAAAGAGAGAAAAATTTGCTGTGTTTTTGCCAGTATGAATCAGTTTGGAACTTAGCTAAATACTCACACTAGCTATCATTATTATTATTATTAGTATTATTATTATTATTGCTGTTTCAATTTTTGTTTTTTGGAGGTAATGAAAAATATTAATATGAAAAGATTTTCATTATGACATACTCTACAACTGAGTCACATAAGAACACTGGACACAATAGAAAACAAACACCATAAGGCTGTTGCTTATCTTATAAAACTATGCAACAAGCAGATACCTGCATAAGAAAACATATTTTCTGTGTTCCTTAATAAGTAATTGATGCTTAATTTACACATATTTATACATACAAAAATTTAATGTGTATGTATATATTAACACAAAAGTTGGTGAAAAACATAGTAGTCATAAACAACTGGACAAATATGTCAGGTATCACTTTGCATTAGACTTTGCTCCTAATGTTTTTTTGACTTGCCACTAGATAAATTCCTTGTCCAGACACATCATGCCTCATACTTGGAAGCAGGGGAATAGTGGGACTGGACCAGCACCAACATCAAGCAGAAGAGGGGTCACCAGCACCGCAGAAGAGCCTTTGGCATGGAACTTTTTAGACCCCAGAATTAGGAGCCCAAATCTCATTCACTGATTTGTTTCTGTGGAAAGGACATCAGAGCCACTGATTCCTGTGGGGTATCTGCTCTGAGGAGACCTGAAGTTAACAAGGTTGCTTCCATTGATTGCACCACGCTTCATGCTGGGAAACAGAATGGCTGTTCTGGGTCACACCATCCTCTATCTATACTAGAAGCTTGTCTCCAATACTGTGATAAGCTCAAAGACCTACAGAGGACAACAGCAGGACTAATGTAGCCTACAGCATGATTACTTTCAGTCTTTCATGCCTGGATGTGAGGTGCTCCCCTAATGAACCAGTTCACATAACTGACTGGATCCTCTCTCAGAGTTGGATTGTTTTGGGCTATTTTGCAAAATTGTACATAAGGATATATTTTTTCCACAAAACTATATAGTTATTTTACTTGTAAGGTATATTTTTATATGCAGTTGCAGTTGATTGCATGCCCTACATCCATATAACAAGCAAAAGTCAATTTGAGATCTGGAAACTACGTGAATACAGCTCATTTGCTGTTATGTGTGACCTGATTAGCCATGCTAAAGGGGAATTTTACTGCTTGAGGAATGTGTTTATTGTGACAGTCCAGAATACAGATGACCCACTTCTCCTTTGCACCTGTCCCTGCCCAACCACAGGGATGTCTGTTATGTGACTTATGATATCTGAAACACCATGTAGGTCTTGCCTCATCTGTCATCACTTGAATGGCCTCTATTTTCAATTAATGTCTTGCTAGTTTGAGGGTACTTCTGAGGACAGATTGTCTTCATATTCTTATAAAAGAGGCAAAGCAGAAGTTCTTACTTTGATTTCTGTAACCTCTACTTTTCTATGTGAAAGTGCATGTGTGTACAGTTTGGAGGTCATGGAAAATACAAATGTGAAAAAATTCTATTTTGATATACTTTCTCTTATTTATCACATCTCTTCAGTAGCCAACATTCCACTCTTTATACACAAGTTATTTTGGAAAGAATACTTTCCCAGAATTCAGATACAGAATGGTGACACTTTTATATGTTAAGGATTATTATCAGTAACCTAAGAGAGAACTTATGTTTTTAAGTGCAGTGAACAGAAGTAAAGCTGTATCACTTTTTCTGTTTCCATTGTTCTCATTTTGAACAGATTTAAACAAAACAGACAAACACACAAAAATTACTTTACTCACAAAAAGCTTTCAATTTTTTGAGGCAAGCAGGAAATAATTTATATAAATTCCTCAGTTGCTCCAAAAACAACAGAGGCTTTTGGGACTTCAGATGACTGAAATTCTGATAACAGACATGAAAAGACAGAGGTTAGACTCAGATCCGGAGAAACTTAGATTGCTAGCAACTTGGTTGCTAGAAGTCATAGGTTTAAAGATTTGTTTTATAAAATGATTTTGAAAGGAATGTAAAGAATTTAATATAAAATATTCTCTTAATTTACAGTTATTTTTACTATATGCCCCACTTTTATTGATTTGGAATGATGTTATCAGCTGCTTTCTATCTTAAAAATGTATAATCATGCTGGTTAACCTCTATGCTACTATGATACTAACACATCAGAGATTATACTTACAAATGCCTATTCATCCATGTTCCTACATGTGGGCCATTCCATGAAAATCAATGGAAAGGTTCCCAAATCATGAAGTTTGTCACCTGTCTGAACTTTCTTTAGAAACCTATTTGCTTTACCACTTTTTTTATACTAGATGGTCAGGAGAGCACCCTGATATCTGCAAATTCACTGTAAATCCACGATAGTTCTAAACCCACTGGAATTACCTGGGATTTACACCAGAGCAATTCAGTAAGGCAGGAATAGCCCATGTACAGAGCTGCAAAGAGCACAGGGAAATTCCTGGAACAAACATGGGGAGTCAGCTGGGTTGCAGGTCCCTGGGATTTGGTCGGTGCCTCCAGCACAAGCTCAGGAGCTGCTGCTGACGAGAAAAGGCAGCAGCTTTGTGCACATACTTTGTGCACAAAGTATCTTCTGGTTAAGGAAAATGCTGCAACAGCAAAACCCCGTGGTAAACTGCATTAAAAATAAAACTATGAATAGACTTGAAATATTTTGATACAAGGTCAGTTTCACATTCCCCTTCGTACAGTCTGGCTGTAAAATGACAGCATCAATCAGATCAGAATTTATAGCTATGCATTTGTCTCTATTCCCAAAATACTTCCATAAAGCAGTGCAATTTGAGTACTTTGTGCAACACAAAGATCGCCAGGGTAGGAGGAGAACCTGTCTGCTCAGACCACCTTCCCAATGACTTAAATTATGTTCCACAATTGAGGATGGGGGAAAATAGGATCACATCCTACAAACTTCTGCCTTAAGAAAGAGTCAGCAGAGAGTAAAACAGAAAAAAATCTGCAGTGATCTAATATTTGTATTATGTTATGATTAACTGGAGAGCTTGGTCTCTGCAGTCTTTCTGTCTTTCCCTCTCTCTAATCTATGTAGGCATTTCTATTACTCTTTTCAGCTCTGTGCCTACATGACTTCCAAGAAAAAAGAAATACTACCTCTCTACCCACCAGCAAAATATGGACTTTACTTCAGCTAACATGGAGTCTTCTTCAAATGTCAGTCAAGAAGGACAGCATGGAGATGTACCATAGATTCAACACCTTGCTGTCCTGTCTATTTTCTCTTTTGTTTATGTATTGTGTTGGATCTCCCTGTGACAATGAGAACAAGCTGATGGCTGTATTATTTATAGGGTATTTATATAAGGAATGGTTCTTTAAGTACAGAGACAAGGTTAAGTGGGATGTAACAACTCAAGAAGAGCTTTTGATAGACTAACTGCTCCCGGAAGAGCATTATCTGCTTTATTTATATTGCAAAATGTACTTAAATGTAAGATCCTTAGCAATACTACTTACAGTACTAGGTCTGTCTTCTACATGGTTTTGCTATGCATCAAGAGAAGTGTGGCCAGCAGGTCTAGGGAAGTGATTTTCCCTCTCTGATCTGTTCTTGTGAGACACCACCTGGAGTACTGCACCCAGTTCTGGAGCCCCTTTTACAGGAGGGACATGGATGTGCTCGAGTGTCCAGAGAAGGGCCACAAGGATGATCAGAGGGCTGGAGCACCTTTCCTATGAAGACATACTGAGAGAGTTGGGATTATTCAGTCTGGAGAGGAGAAGCCTCCAAGGTGACCTTATTGTAGCCTTCCAGTATCTGAAGGGAGCCTAAAAGAAAGCTGGTGAGGGACTTTTTAGGATGTCAGGCAGTGATAGGACCAGGGGGAATGGGTTCAAACTAGAGGAGGGTAGATTTAGATTATAATTTAGGAAGTTCTTCACCTTGAAGGTGGTGAGACACTGGAACAGGTTGCCCAGAGAGGTGGTGGAAGCCCCATCTGTGGAAGTTTTTAAGGCCAGGCTTGACAGGGCTCTGATCAACTTGATCTAGTGGGAGGTGTCCCTGCCCATGGGAGGGGGGTGGAACTAGATGATCTTAAAGGTCCCTTACAACCCTGAAAATTCTATGTCTCTGTAGAAAGACACACAGCTACCATAAGCCACAAAGTCATAAGTCACCACATAATAGGTGCTTTTGTTGTGGTTTACATGATGCAAAACTCGTAAGAAGTAAGTTATGCTGTCTTGACAGGGCTTTAATTAAAGTTTCAACTCAGTCAGCTGCTGAGCAAGGAAGAGAAGTAAAGCCCTCTCACCTCCCTTCACATTTCTAAATGAATGAGCACAATGACAATGCTTTGTTTGCATCTTCACTGAATAGAGGGAGAGGAAGAGAGGTAACCTGTAGAAGTCCTTATATTTTCAAAAACATTTACTTTCAGACTTAATATTAGTAATTCAAACTGTCATACTAGAAGAGAATGAGACAGGAGGCAGCTTGGTTACTTTTGTTGTGTGCAATTTTAAAAAAAAAATTATTTCTCAGAACAGTCCATTGAAACCTTACGTGCATTGAAAATACTTATTGAAAAGTTGAGTCTCATGTCAGGGTTCCTATTCTATTCTATTGCTTCAGAGGAAGCAATTTTGCTTTGTAGGTCTCATCTTGAGTTAACAAATAAGCATCCTGGTGGATGACAATTAGATATTTTTTTTTCTGTTGAGTTCCTGAGGCTTTTATTTTTTTTTAACTACCCAAATAAAAAGTCACGGTGAAAATATTTCAGCTTTTCCAAAAGAAAACATTGAGAATGGCTCCAGCTTTTTCGTGTGTGTGTGTGCTTTTGAGACTTACCTTCAAGGAAATATCTGGAAATCCTGAAATTCTTTTGAAATTCAACTTCCCTTCTTATAGCTCATCTGCAGAAGGATGCTGAAAATATTTCCAGCTGCAGTAGTCTAAATCAGGAATTTAAAAACATTTTTGATAGACACAGCCTTTGGTAATGGCAGCACTGGGTATAATCACGGACAGGAATAGCACTGATTACTGGTATCAGTCAAAAGCACTTCCAGCTCAGACTGTCTGTCTATAATTTAGAGCCAGCTTCCAAAGCTTTTATGTTATATGTAGTGTTACCAGGACTACTGGGATTTGTACCAGTATTTCTGTTTCCTAGTGATGTAACACCTAGATTATATACTAACCCGGACTTTCTCTGCTTCCATGTATCAGAGGCTGAGGGGAATTAGGAAGGGGGCCTATAAGAAAGGTGGGGAAGAATTTTTGAATGGGTGTGTAGGGAGAGGACAAGAGGCAATGGTTTAAAACTTGAATAGGGGAGATTTAGGTTAAACATTCCAAAAAAATCCTTTCCTGTGTGGGTGATGAGATGCTGGCACAGGTTGCCCAGGGATGTTGGGGCTACCCCCTCCCTGAAATGTTCAAGGCCTGGTTGGATGGGGTCTTGAGCAACCTGATCTAGTGGGAGGTGTCCCTGCATATGCAGGGGGTTGGACCTAGATATCTTTAAGGTCCTTTCCAACACAACCCATTCCACTATTCTATGAATTCTGAGTCGGTTCAGGGAAAATATTTTTCAGGAGGAGGTGTTGATCACCATCCTTCTATGAGTAGGAAGGATTGGGGTTCACTTTTAAAACTACTCCATTGCAGGTTATAGGGAGGTGGGTGCTACCTTCTCTCAAGTGAATAATGATAGGACTACACAAAATGGCCTGAAGTTGCACCAGGGGAGGTTTAGACTAGATCTGAGGAAGAATTTCTTTAATGAGAGAGTAGTTAGGCATTGAAATGGGCTGCCCAGGGAGGTGGTAGAGTCACCATCCCTGCAAGTATTTAAAAACCATGTAGATGAGGCACTTCAGGAGATGCTCTAGTGGGCAGGATGATACAGATGCTGATAAATATATTTCTTATTTATATTTATTATTTTATTTTACTGGGGGGGATGTTGACAGTTGGACACGCTGATCTTAGAGATCTTTTCCAACTGTGACAATTCTGTGATTTGTGATCAGATTCTCCTTCAAAGAGGTTCATGGGTTTCAGCTTATGTCTAGAAAAGTCAACCTTTCCACAGCAAAAGTCTGCTCAAAATTCTCTGCAGCATTTTCTAATGACTGCCCTGAGGTCCTTCCATGGCATGCTAGTTCCTACTCCAACTTGCTGAACTTTGTAAAGAACTGCACTGCTGTATTCAGGAGAGTGAATTTTGCATCAAGAGCTGTTTGGCTGTAAACCACAATGCAGAAACATTAACCAGCACCCAGGTCTGGATGTCTGTCTGAGGTACCCAACTATACTGTGAGGAGAGCCACCACCCTGTTTTACATACTTAGGAACTGAGAAATCTAAAAGTAAAGGCATTCTTTCAATATGATGTTCTTTAAAATCAGTGAATCTGTTTGCATTTTGCTTTCTGCCTCCCACTCCTTCACGATCCATCTGTTGGATCTGTACCAGCAGTCACAACCACACGACTTGCACTACAGGATGAAATGACTTTAAATGGCAACGTGGCACTAGTAGAGCATTAACATCTCAGCAGCAGACAGTGTGAGATTCACGTCACAACTAGCAAGTGGATGTTTGATATCTTGAACTAAAGGATTCATTGAACTTGTAAATCCGTAGGGGCTCAGCTGGGTGCTCAGTTACAGATCAGAGAGAGAATGTAAACAGGCATTTACTGGGACTGGGTTGAACCAGAAGGTCTCTGTTTGTATGAACAGCCTTTTTAAAAGGTAGAGAGGTTGTTATATAAACACCAAGATATATGTATATAAACATTATTTAATGGAAGAAATCTAATAAAGCTAATTTCAGTAAAAAGAAGTTAAAAGGAACTCCATATTAAATCTTGAAAAGGAAAGCAGCCCCCTTGCTGCTTGGAGATGATAGGTTTAAGAAAAGATTTTGAGCAGAATTCCTCACTGTTTCTGTCAGTCCAAAGAAAAATATAAATGAGAACAGCAAGATACTGAGCACTGTCACCTGTGCAGACTCTGAGCAGGGAGTACTTAAGGCTCAGGAAGTAGACTTCACTTTGAGAAAGCTTCCTGGATGCCACCTGTAAGTTAGTGCACACAGATGGTTCAGAAAAGGAGAAAGTGGTGTTATTTAGTCTTGAAATGTACCTATCCTTTATTTAATTATCTTTTCTTTGAACCTGACCACTTTCACCTCATTTCTCTAGTTTGTGTCCTCTGAACTCCCTAAACTTTTATATAAGTATTTTCTCTGCCTCATATGGCTTTTCAGACAGGGATTTACCTAGCAGTTCAGATTAATTAAATTTAATATGAAAAATATTGTCTGTAAATGAGCTCTGAAGTAAATGAAAGCTTGTTTATTCCAAAGAATACATGTAATATGTTTTATTAAGATCTTAGCTGTAATTTTACTTTAATATAAGTTCTACTTACAGTCTCTATTTAGCTAAAGCTGGTTTCTTTGTTTTCCAATGCATGAAATCCTGTGTTTCCTAACTGTTCTCTATTCTAAGGACATTCAATTAAACAACAAGACACATTATTGATCTCATGTAAAATCGAAACAAGGAAAGACAAAAGAGAACTTGGACATTGACACACAGACATGCATAAAAATTCTCTGAAAATTCTCAAGGAGCAAACAGAAATTAATTGCTGATTGCTGTTCTATTACTATTATAGTTTATAGAGAACATCAACTTTAGAGTGTAACTCTTAAACAAGGTTTGTAATTGCTTTCCACTAACAGCAGAACAGAGGAGAAAAAAGTCATCCGATCAAGCTAATCATGAGGAAAAAATACCCCCTACATTATGTCATGTTAGTGCAGTTAAGCAGAACAATCAGCTAACTTAATTCATGGTAAGCTCTGATCAAAATGCAGTAGCACGATGTGATCCACCTACAACTACAGTGAGTGTAGCTCACAAACCACCTGTCTGTTATACAGGAAAAAACACAAACTAAAGAGAGACATCAAGGTTTCCCTTTTCCAATTGTCTATTTCTAATAGGAATGAATATGATGTCTGCTTAAGCTGCATCTCTAGCAAGCTTCAATATACACATACAACCTGTAACAATATCCTCAGCTCTAGTATGTCATTTCCCCTTATAAACTGAATAGAGAATGAGTTCATCTTAATCCTCTTTACACATCCCACTATCACAAAAGCAGACACTGAACAGACCTGCTGGGTAGTAAATTGTTGTTTTGTATCTTTTGAGCAAGATCCCATATGAATGCATCTCCTGGCCGTATAATTTCATTTTACAGCTTCTTGCTCCTTTGTGGATTGGATTTGCACTCATGGGTAAACACAGTCAGCGATTTTCATCAATGCATGTTCAGCATGTAAGTGCCCTTGGACCCTAGGTCTCCTATGTGCTTCTTCAGAATTTATGATTTGTTTTTAATGGACTGTATGAAGGATAAGAAGCTTTCATGATGATGATCATCAGTCTCACTGTCCTATGATTTATATACCATTCCTATGCTTTTAAAATGTTACAGAACAGGGCTGTATTTATGGCATGTTTTCTACAATGTTATAGAAAGTGGTTTTAGGGCATGCAATGTATTTTATAGATCCAAATCATAAGGAGGATATATTATCTTTTCTGAGTGTCTTGCAATCTTCATTGACACTAATAAGATTTACATGTCCCTGTGGATGAAAAAATGGACTGTAGAGTCTGTAATTAAATTTATTAGAATGAGTGTATGACTCAGAGTTGAGAAGGAGTATGACCTTTCCACATCAGTCTGCTCTTAGGGCCAATGTAGAAAAAATCCTTATAAAAAGGAGAAAAAAGGGAGAAAAATATTCTTTGGGTGTTTCTTGAATGGTCCCTCTGGCTATTTTAGCCCCTATACAGTGGATCTACAGTACAGCAGTTTCACTTGCTTAAAAGATTCTTCTCATGCTCTCCATAAGTGATGTTTTGCTCAGTCAGGGCCTTGGGAAGTGCTTCATCTCATACATAAAGCAAAAGTAAGTGCATCACAGGATGACTTCTTTCCTTCTCTAAGACTTTGCTTATTGCCAGTTAAGATTTTGTTTTTCCTCTTATGTTAAAAGGATTCAAATGCTGGAGCATGTTGCCCAGAGAAGCTGTGGATGCCCCATTTCTGGAAGTGTTCAAGTTCAGTTTGGATAGGTCTTTCAGCAACCTGATGAAGTGAAAGATGTCCCTGCCCATGGCAAAGTGGGTTGAACGACCTGATCTTTAAAAGCCCCTTCCAACCCAAACCATAGTTATTCTATGGTTCTATGGTCCTTAATGCCTCTTGGGATTAGATGAAGGAAAACAGAAGAATGAATGGGGATGAAATAAAAGCAGACATTCAGTTAAAAGAGAAAAGAGGAAGAAGCCTGACAGAAACCCAGGAAAGGAAATCTAAAATGCACGTAGAGATTTCTAGTCACTGACATGGTCCATATCCCAGGTAAGACCTCATGGATGTTTCACTTGTAATTTATCAGTTCCAGAAAAGGTGAAAGTAATCAAGGTCTAGTCTATTTCTTGAAATAGTAGAGATAATTAGTACTCAGTCAGACATAAAAAATAAAATTCTAGTGTCCTTGCCTATCTAGAAGACCTCTTAGCAACATTTAAGTTTGATGAACAGTGCTTCATTCCCTTCACATATAGAGGGTCATACCATCAGTACAAGTTCAGTGCATGAACAAAATGATCTCACATGGGCAATTGAGCTGGATTTGCAGTGCTATCAAAAGCAAAGGTTTTGGATGCCAGTTTCAAATTAAAGATGGGTCATTCAAGGACTGTCAGAGCCACATTTATGATATTATAACAGTGGTACAAAATAAAACACTTTAATGACAATGCACTGCAAGTTGGCAGCTTTTGAGCTTTCCTTCTGTAGCTTATTGCTGCCTGTTGAAGAGTTTGCAAAGTAAGCAAAAGCAATAATGTTCTTTGTAAGAAATCTATTATTTTTGCTTCCTGGAAGAATCCATATTCACAATCAATGTTGAAAAAAAACTTAGGAAATGCAATATAGTGAATCAGAACCATTGAAATAAGAAGCTTAAAGGCAATATAGGAGAGGGATGATGTCAAAGGCAGCCATGCTTTTGTCATGTTATTCCACTGAAGTGCAGGCATTCCTGGAGGTCATCTAAAGTACAAAGGCAGGGATGAGATTCACATCTTAGAATGGATTGAGTCAAATACCATCTAGTTCCAATCCCTCTGTGTAAGCAGCAGCACCTTCCACTAGACCAGGTTGCTCAAAGCCCCATCCAGTCTGGCCTTGAATATTTCCAGGGATATTACTGGTTTGATGTCACTGCTATCCCAGAGTATTTGTCTGTGACACATATGCTGTGCTTTCAGGAACTTGCTATGGGCAAGAGAAGAATCCCGTCTTGGATGGAAGCCAAAATTGTGTTAATCTAATTTAAAGACTTAACTACATATCCAAAATGAAGAAAAGTTAATGTTAGTTAAATAGTTTAAATTTTCCAGATACAAAAATATATCTAATCAACAATAACATACTTAAAAGTTGTACTAAAAGCCACTTCCTAGTATCCAATGATTTTTTTTTCTGGTGCTATATTTACTTCTCCACTGCTCTTTTAGGTGCTACTGCTGATAGGTTTTGTTTGAGGGAAGAGCAAGCTGTCCTCTTGGGTATTTTCTAGGAGTATAATGTAGGAGGTTTTTTTCTCCTCTTTACTTGGAGGAGCATGGTGTTGAACTTAAGGGCTGCTTTCTCCTTGCTCTAGCAACTACTTGGGACCACTTTGTATGTCTGTTAACACGCTCCACATTGTTTTTTCTCCCTTGGTTCACAATTCTTATATTGCACCTATCTGTACTATTTTATTTATTTATTTATTTATTTTACTACAGTTGTTTTGGTTGAAAAAGACCTTTAAGATCATGAAGTCCAACAGTTAACCTAACACTGACAAGCCAGTCACTGAATCGTATTCCTAAATACACAAGACATTTTTTTTATGCTTAAAAATGTTTTTACCCAGATTCTAGGTTTTCAGTACCCTCACTAGTGGGTTATTTATCCTCCTAAGGCCTCTGGTATTATTACTCAAACCTGCACAGCCATCACTGTTCAATGATAGTTCAATCTACACAGCTCAATTACTTGTTATTCCTATTTACAAAAAAACCTTTCTACAACAGACGTTACACTGATTACACAAAGTTCAGCAAAACTAAAACAAAAAAGGTAACAGCCACCTGCTCATTAGACAATTGCTGATAAACAAGCAGAGACAAAGCTTCAAACTAGTTGATACTGAACAAGACCATCTCTCAGTCCGATGTTAATTTACACAAAGCCTGTGGCTTGTTACCAGCAACAGTAATACTGTATTTACTAGAGCATGGGGCTACAGTGGGCATTCTTAACTGAGAAAAAGAGATTCCAAGTGATCTGTAAAATTAATTTTACAGGTCCGAGATGTACAGTACTTGGAGTGAATGTTAGGATGACAGCTGACAATAAAATTAGGGTTTGGACAAGAACAGTTTTGAAAAACCCAAATATTCAATGCATTATTGGGAACCCTGAGAAGAAAGGAAAGGGCTTGTTTTGATTTAAAGAGCTACTTTCCCTTCTGCCATTCACATCTAAAGGACCAGACCTTATTTCTAGCCTAAGGTAAATTTAAACCTAGGAGCAGGGCTACATTTTGGTAAAGTTCAGGTTGAGAACCCCAGCTTCCTGCTGCATCTTGGAGGTCCCCTGGAGCTGAGGAGAGGACTCACACCATTTTCCTCAACATTATTTTTATTAACCCCTTGTTGGCACCTCTCTCATGCCTACTTTTACATTTTGAAAGAAGGTAGGGCTAAGATCAGGGTTACAACTAAGGTTTTGAAAGTAGAATCATGAATCTAGGCAATAGTATTTAGAATAGATTTTGAACTGTTGAAGACACATTTTCTTCATCACTCTCTACTCATGTTCAATTTATTTCTAGTGACAGCAACAATCAAGGTTAGTGCTACAAATTGGGAAAGCTGTTTTCTATTATTTAGTGTCTTTTCTATGGAAAGTGAAGACACATCCCTGGGAAGACCTTTGGAAATGGCCAAGCTATCTTTTCTGGAAATCATGTTTCATGCTTCCATCTGGTCTCAAAGATTAATTTCCCTTGTAAATAATCAGTTGTTTTCAACAAAAATTGGAACTACATGGAAGGTGAGGCACAAAAAGGCCACCATGTAACAAAACCACATGGCAGATATTACAGGCTTCGTGCATCCTCTGCCCCTCTCAACAGTCTGTCTGTGGAGCCCTCCTCATGCCTCAGACTTTGGCCCTGTCTGGGAATTCTGGCAGAATTTGGGTCGCTGCAAGGCAGTGTCAGGCTTCAGTGCCAGGTGCCTGCCAGCACAGGCTTAACCTCAGGTCACTGCCTCAATTCAGCAGCTCAGTGACTCCTCATGGTAAATCCAGAGATCCTCCATGAACTCAAAGGATTTGCCCGTCTTGAGAGCGATCCAGCTCCACATCTGCGCCGAGCCAGCCCACAGGAGATGTACCCCATGAGTAAGCACTGTCTCACCCGCCCATGCCAGGTTTCCTATAAGGAGTGCAACTGCACACCCTGTGGGCAGGACAGCGGCTCTCTCCTCTCGGCCATCCTCCCGTCTTTCTCGCCCTGCCCCTGTTCCCCCGTCCCCCTCTCCCTGTTCCCCTTCCCTCTCCGGCCCTGGCCCAGCCGTGGGCCCCATGGCGGCTGAGGCGCTGGCGGCCGTTGGAAGCAGCGCTGCCACTGCGCCCCCTGGCGGACGGAGCTCTCGCTGCTCTCAGGCGGCTGCGGGGCTGAGGGCGGTGGGGGAAGCGCTTCCCGCCCTCCCGCTTTCCCTCCTTCCCCTCTGGGGTTTTTTTTTGTGGTGCAGCCGCCGGTCTTGCTCGGTCTGTCCTCAGCAGATCACCGCAGCGCCCCTGCGTGGGGCTCTGGGTACCCGTGTCCAGACCTCCCGCGCTGCCCGTGCCCTCGGAGTGCTGTTTTGCCTGGAAGCCGGAGCTGCCGCCCGTGCTCTGGGAGCTCCTGCCCACCCCGTCCCCTCCTCACGGGGAGCCCAGGGAGAGCCTCGCAGCCCCTTCCCTTGGAGAATCACCAAGCCTGGAACTCACTCCTGCCCCTGGTTTACCAGAAACTCGGGAAAACAGCCTGGCCGGACTTCCTCCATCAGGAGAAGCAAACCCATCCTGTACTGTCTGGGCCGTGTTAACTTCGAGGCTACTGTGCAAAGCCCATCCCGTGTTTTAAAACCTTTGCTTGAAGACTGCGTTTGAGAGGTGTGTGTTTTCATGGATTTGTTTCTTAGAAACCTTGGCTTTTCTTATGGCATCCAGTAATTAATGATGATGTCACCACTGGTCAAAGCAATAATTTAAATTTAGATTTATTTATTACTGGAAATGGATCAAGAAACTTCATCACTGCAGATCTATTATTTTCAATACAAACTGGAAACCCAATAGTTTCAGTACAAACAAGGACTCAAGCAAGTGAAGCATTACAGGTCAGGCAGCAATAGAAATCCAGGCAGTGCAAAATGTGTTTTATCTCTCTCCGGTAGAATTTATCAGCAGCTGATACTTCTGTGGTGCAGGAACATTTTTTTCAATCTTCACATAACATACAGAAAGGCAGTGCTGCTCTTCAGGGCTCAGGCTGTACTCAAGGCTTCAACTGACAGCTAACAGCAGCCTAATAGATATTATTTCTTCCCTAGTGTTTTTTATTTCAGTCAGCACACAGGTTGAAAAGGAGAAAGTGTACTGGGATGAAGTCAGGCTGTGAGCAAGGGAATGAAATGGCTAGAAAAGCCCACAGTCTTTCAGATTTTCTTTGATTATTATGTCTGTGACTGCATCAAATACGAATTTGACATTCTGGGTGTCTGTTGCACACGTCAAGTGACAATATATCTCCTTATCTTCTTTCCTAATGTTTAAGTCTAGGAATTGTTTCTTGATGTAATTTCCAGCATCTTCAAATGTATTTAGGCCTAGTGGAGAGAGTGGGGAGAACAGTAAAAGAAAGAGAAGACATTTCATCAAGTACTTCCTCACAGCTGCTAATATTTCTTTCTTTTTTTCCTTTTTTTTTTCTTTGAAAGGAATCAACTTCATCCACTAGATATGGAAGCTTTGTATCTAAACTGCTCACTAAATTTAAGTTTCCACATCTAACCAGAAGGTCTTATTTCTGATTTGAAATGCTCCTAATTAAGTCAGTGTGAAATACCTTAGAGCAGAAAGTGAGAGAAACAGAAGAAAAAATAGGAGCATAAATTAAAGGGGAATCACATAAGCATGTGGCAAAATTGGTGGGAAGTACAAAAACGAAGAGATATAGAAATGAAGAAGGAAAAAGAGAAAAATTCAGATGCTTGTATATTCAATTATAATTCCATCACACGTTTTTTTTTTTTCCTTTCAACAACAGCAGGTGTGAACACTGGTACAGCAGCCTGGCTGTAGGTCTGGAGCAGGATGAGACTTCTGGAGGCAGGCTGCTGCTGAGAGCCCTTGCTGTCTCCCATCCTGTGTGAAGCCTCAGGCAGTGCACAGTGATGTAGTTCCACTGAGGCTAGCACATAATATTTGATTATCGCAGTGAAGCACTTAGCAATTTTGGGTTGCTCTGTTACTGTGTCCTGAGAAAGGGAGTGAAGGAGCTGGTTTTCAGGAAGTGCACAGAACCCATCTTCTAATAACAATATTGCTTTAAGTATGCTTTATTCTGGACACTCCCTATCCCAAACACATTAGGTGAATACTAAAATAAAAGTGTTTATTCTCTGACACTTTTTGACATAGCCTTATTTATTCACTTGCATCAGATGAAAACAGCTGCTGTTTTTTATTTCCAGAAGACACTGCTGTGACATACAATAAGAGACAAACTTTCTTTATGGATGGGTATTTGAAGTAAGGAGAAAAAACTTGGATTCAGTAATGATGTGTGGGAGTGATAAGCCACTGACTTGTACTGAAATACTGACTGGGTTCATCACACCACAGTTCAGACATCTGCAACTTCTTCTTCTCTCAGCTTCATCTACCACCAATGGAGAGAAATAAGCAACTCCAGAAAGAGGTGACCTCACCCTAGGGTGAGTATCTTTAGGTGGGGTAAATTGGATTCTGGCCATGTCTGTCCCTTGCCATTCTTTTGAGAGAAAAACTAGATGCTTAGATAAGATGCTTAGTATTTAAATAATTGTGTATAGGTGATGTGAGTCAAAGGCTCAGTCTTTCATGGATAGCCTACACTGGATGTATTTTGTTCTGAAAACTCCAAACTTACCATTGTACTCAGGAAAGCAGATATTCAGATGAACTTTTGCTATTTTCTCTTTGAAGAGGTCTTTTTTGTTTAGAAATAGCACAATGGAAGTAGCTGCAAAACACTTGTGGTTGCAGATGCTGTTGAACAGCTGAAGGCTTTCATGCATTCTATTCTGTTTAGGTGCAAAAGGTAGATGTGAGAGACTGACAAATCTTATCCCCATATGTCAGTTTTACTGTAATGTTCTTTACTGACAAGAGCCAATACAACAGAATAGCCTTTAAATGGTTATTAGGGAACAGGAATAGTTCTGATATGCCATCAGAGAGTACATTAGAACTTAGTAGGAAAAGGGGTTGTTCATCTCTTCTGACTCACCACTTCTTTATCTTCCACCAGAACCATGTCATAGGCACTGAGTGCAGCACAGAATATGATGCAAGTAACTCCCTCAAAGCAGTGAATCCACTTCTTTCTCTCTGATCGTTGTCCACCCACATCAAACATCCTGTCCAGAAAAAAGATGTGTAAAATGTAAAGCACTAACTAACAAGGATGTAGTCATGCTGTTAGTGTGTAGAGTGCAATCAAATATCTACCTTTTCCAAACATTGGCCTCTTTCTATTCCAACAAGTCAAGGATTTCTTTGTCTTATTTATGGCTCTGTAGTAGGCATAAAATGAATTGTAAAGACCTAAATGCCTGCATATAGGAAGTACATTCAGTATGTGTGATGCTTTGTGCAAAGGAAGTGGGTTCTGCATAAGAACTCAGTGCAGGACTAAGCCCTGAGGAAGAATTTATTCAGGACAGATTTCATATATGGAACATCAACTAAAGACCCTCAAATCCACAGTCATCTGTTACTTCATAGTTTTGCTTGTATTGAACAGACACACTGATCAATAAAGCATATAGCTGGGACCTAGTCATGGGTCAACCTGCTTGGTGTGTTCAATTAGCTGGTGTAGAGCTGTATTTAAGCATCTTCTCATGCTCTGGCACAGCCACTTAGGTAACTGCATAACCTGCAGCATCTGCTTGAGTGTGAGGGGTCTCTGCCCTATCAGTCTCATTAGCTGCTGTTTATGCAGCAATTCATGGGGAGCAGGAAACCCCTCTTTTGTAGAGAGGAAAATGTAGGATTGTCTTTCTCTGTACTAATTTCCTTCAGTCTTTGCCAGAAATAACATTTAGGTAGAGTCTTTTAATGAACTCCTCTTATGGGGTTCAAGGCCAACTGAGGGTACCCAGCTGGAACCTAGTTAGGATCCAACTGAAATGGAGCTGTTGTCACAATTGTTCTGCTTAGCACTGTCTTTCAAAAATTCCACTTATATTTGCAGTTCTTCAATAAGAGACAGGGCTTTCTTTTTACTGTTTTCCTGATATTAGGTATGCCAACACTGAATATTTCTGAAGTTCATTGGAAAGGATAAAAACATGTAAAAAGTCTGATATATCTTACTGTTACTTTTTCTGTTTCCTTATGTGTATGATGACTTTACCCTGTGCTGTCTGTCATTAAACTTAAAACTGTAAAACTTAATCCCCTGTTGGAATATCCCTTCCTGCAAGAAACTGCAAAAGAAACTGTTTCTCCTGCAGTATCTGAAAATTAATAACGACTCAATTTTTACAGTGATACTGGGATTCAGTATGAAAAAATCATGTCAGTCATAAACAGACAAGGAATAATTTGTCACCAAGACACCATTTTTTACTGTATTGATCCTCTGTTTTCCTCACTATGCAGCTGATGGAAACAAAGGTTATTATTTATTGTTTTTCATCCTGCTTGGAAGAAATGAAACCCTTCCCAATGCTCATGATGAGCTGTTTCTGCAGCTGAGGAATAATCAGAGAAAATTAATCTTTTTCTAGTACATTTAATCTCTTTGTCTGATCATTGGGTGTCTATAAATGTGAATTATTAGGAAATCAGGAAGCTATTGTGGAGTGAGATTTTGATAACAGTAGTGGCATTCTTCCAAGCATGTCTTCCCTGAGTTCAGTGTGCCTGCTGAAGAGGGAGATTAGAATGAAGACAGCATATTGACATTTGGCTATGATTAGTGCCTAAAAGTCACCTGCCATTATGTGTATTTCTTGCTTTGTGGTATGTAAGTCTAAAAGGAGGATGATGGGAGCCTTCTGTAGTTTCACAAGCATACAAATTAATCTGTATTCACTTCCTTCAAGAATTTAGCATATGGCACTGTGAATACTCACGAGAAGTCACAAAACAGGACAAGATCAAGGCCAGGGCCAATGCTTACAGGCAGTTTTTGTTGTACTAACCTTAGTTTGCTTAGCTCTTGTAGTGTCAGCCAAGAACTAAACATATGCACATGTAAAACTGACTCGGTGAGTGGCAGGAAATGCATTCAGGTATGAGATAATCTTTCTCTTTTATTGAGACAGTCAAAGTTAATCTTGAAAGCTCTATATTTTCCCAGCACTGCTCTTGGAAAACTACCTACAGATACGGGACTAGTTGTATACTCAATTGTCCTAATGATACATGTAGTGGGACCTGAAGACTAAAATAAAGCTTGTTTGATTTCAGTCAAACTCCTCCTAGCACATCAATGGAAATGACAGCAGGAGAGGAACTGTGAAGATCAGACCCTTAAAAAAAATATTTGGTTTTGTTCTGAGCTCTGGAAATCAAAGTCAACATTGGTGAAGTAAATTGAAGAGCACAAGAAAGCTAAATTACACTAAACCAGTGAAGTAACCACTAAGTAGGTAGCAAATACCAAGAGGTGTTGTCTTTGGAACTGTAATTCTGCTCCCTGGAGCAGTACTGGGGTACAGACTTTGCTCAAATACAAAACATTTTCTGCGTCATTCAGTTCAGAAGAGGCTCAAGTGCTTGGAAGTACCTGTTCAAGTTTTTTTTTTATCTACGTATAGCTTGTGACCCCAAACCTCATTTAAGTACATCAACCAAAATTCCCTCTGAATGTGGAAGTGTCTCCTCTTTTTCTCAGTTGTTCCTCTGTTACTGATCAAACTAAGTGAAGAGACATCTGGATCCCTCAGATGTTTTGCATTGGTCTGGCAATGCAAAGAGGAGTAACTTGCTGGCTAAGGTGCATTTACAGCAGCTCTGCATCCCTATAGTAACTCAGAAACCTCAGACTATTTTTTAGTGAGTTCCCTCATATTACTCAGGTGCTTAAAACCATCAATGAATTGGCTCATGTAACAGTGATGCATAGCAGAGAAGCGAAATCCAGTGGGTCTTGTGTTTGTGGTATCATCATGAGCCTCCCTCTTATTTGCAGACATTCAGGTAACTTAATTCTCAATTGTGCTGCATTTTGGTTTAATTTAGACACTAATTCTGATATTCCTCTATCGGGACTGGTAGCATTTATGTCAGAGGGATTGCACTCTAATGATTTCTTACTCCATTCTGATTTTATTTCTTACATAAACTATGATTGTAATTAAAATATCTCAGATTTCCAGTGTACAAAGCTATCTGCAAATATGTTAATCAGAGAAAAAGAAACTGATGTCTATGACACTGCACTGTTGCATTTCTGGGTTTTTATTCTGGGATTAATTTTCATGATTAATCCATGTATTAATAGGTGATAATTTATTTGCAAGACATCTACTTCAGAATCTTGTTTTCTACATGTGATCTCCATTGTGTCAAGGCATCTGTGTAGTGGAATAAATGTTTTGGGGGATACTCAATTGCCACATGAAGAGAAGGTTATAATCCTGGTGCTTTACACATCTCAATCCTTACAGATGGTTTCTTGTCTAGACTGCATTCCTCAATATGCACCCCAGCCTTTATAGTATTCAGTCTACAGAGAAAAGCTTTACAGAACACTGAAAGATTCATAATTCATTCAAATGCATTTTCATGTGGAATTAGATGTTTTAATTTGTTCACCAAGCATAAAAAAATTCTTGAGTATCTGAAGAGTGACAATTATTTTCACTCAAATTTCTCAGAGTCATTATTTTCCAGATTTTTTTCTGAACATTTTGTTTTTCATCTTAAATGAGCATGAAGGCATACATGCTAATATTGAAATTTCCCACAGGACAGAAATGTATTATTTTTTTGCCAACTCTAATGTATTCCAATATTAAGAGCAGTTATTTCTGTTCTCAAAAGAAGAGAGTGAAAGGTTGAGAGTGCATGCAAATTAGCAGTCATCAAATGTTTTGCATGCTGTTAAGGACATTTGGGTAGGCAAATTTCATGAATGTCACAAATTATTCAAATGGCAGGATACAAATAATGGGGTTTAGACACTTATGCATGTAAATATGTCCTTTTAGAACCTGATTTTCTGAGATCTCTTAATAATGGTCCATTTATGCTTAAAGTTGGAGTACTGATACTAAAATATCATGATTTTTTGGCAATTTCAAAATATTGAGTGGATTCAAGATTATTATAATAGACCAATAACTTTGGAAGAAAATACTTAAAAATATGAAATCACAGAAAACTGTCAAATATTGCTTTCATACCTGAAGTTCAAATCCTTGAAAGAAAACTGAGTCTCTATAATCCCAGTTGTTTTCACTCGGGAGTGCAAAACATCTTGCTCACTAGGCACGTAGTCTGCCATTGCTAACCTATCCAAATCATTGAGGTAACTAAGGAGAATTAAAGAAAAGGTGATTAGTGAATTAACATTACATAATCACTTCATATTACAACACTTTTTATATATTTTATCTAGATCTGCAAACCAGAAACCATTTCTTTTTTCTTCTTTTTTCTTTTTACTACTGGGTTTTTTTGTTTGGGTTTTTTTTTTCATTTTTCATTTTTATTTCCCCTTTGATATAGAAGCGTAATTTAGTTGCATATAATAAAAATCTTTCTCAGAGTTCTATTTCGGGTAAATCCTTATTTTCTTCAGGGATACTAAAATACACCTTGTCAGGAAAGGAATCTTGTTCACTTGTTTTCAGAAAATGGGAACTGCCACCACAGTCTTGCTTCTGCAAGCATCTTTCAAAAGCATATTGACTACAAGTTACTGCAGCCTATTGGACCTGTTGTAACAGTATCTTCCTTCTTCAGTAAGAGGGTGTAATCTTTTGAACACTTGGCAGGTGTTTTTCCTGCAGAACTCTCAATTTATAAGAGGACAGTTCATGATCATTTAAAAAAAAAAAAGTATTTCATAATCCAGACCAGATGCTTCAATGAAGCTGAGGACCACCTAGGTTAGTATTCTTACAAATCCCTGGAAAAGAGTGGATTATCTGGATTTATGTCTGGTATACAGAGATAAAATCTTCATGAAAAAGGAAAACAAACCAGATCTTTGAAGCTTGCTCTTGTCCTACCACCAATCCTTCTCTTGTCTCTCCCACTGGTGTGCAACTTTCTATTGTACAGCTGTACAGAGCCTGTGAACCCCACTGTCAGGTCTAGGAATCTTGGTAAAGAGGTTATGAACTGACAAAAAGAAAAGGTGATGTTTGGGTAGCTTCCTACCTTTTAACTACTAATACTGGAGAAAAGAGCTAAGCCAAAAGCAAGAAACCACACATAATAGTTGAAGCATTTTCAAGCTTTTGGTGTCCCAGTTGGCATATTTCCACTCATAGCCTCTCATCTCTGACAAACAAAACAAAGTCTCTCTAATGTTTATGAGGCTTCATGCCTTTTTCCCTCCTTCTCAGCACAAACTGACCAGCATGAAATCCTGCTGTTCAGTTTATCCAGTTACCAAAATAAACCTCATCATTCATCATCCTTGTCTGCAAAATTTCATATATCTGTAATTTAAAAAAAAAAATTTTTTTAAAAGCTAGACTCTTTCATGTGGAGATTTTAGGAAATAGGATTTTTCTTATTTTAAGTTGAATAGATAAAATCCACTCTCAAAGGAGCTGATCTGAGTAACTCAGTGTTTGCACATTGAGTTCAAGGAACAATGTGTTTGAAAAACTAAAATGCAATATAGCTCTGGTTCTCTGAGTAGGGCCTGAGGTAAACTCAGCTCAGCTCACCTTTGGGGAAGGCATAAACAAAAATCATTTTGCAATTTAGAAACCATGTAAGCACTAAAGTAAACCCTTGTTTATAAAATCTGTTTAAAAGCTCTGATAATTCTTAGTAACAAACACCTAGAACTCAGTTCAACACAGCCAAATGTCTTTGCATAAAATACTCAACCAAGTTAATTATCTTGTTAATTGAGAATGAAAGGCATCTTCAGATTCTCCCTAGATCTCTAGGCAGCTGCAAGGGGATACTGCAGGCTGGCTCTCTACTGGCAAAGGAAGGAGTCTAAATGCTTGACCTTTCCTTTGCTTGAATTAGGTGGCACAAAAGCACTTTTTTTTTTCCCAAGTAAAACACACTGAAGAAAGACAGTGATTAAACTTTGTTAGCATGAATTAGTAATTGAAAGACTCAGAGACCTCAGAAGGTCAGAGTTTACACCGTATAAATCAGTCCTCTGTGTAGGAGCTGCTTTACAGAAGCTGAAAAACACAGGTTTAGTTTTTAAAGAAATTGAAACACAGCATTAGATGGTTGATTGTCTCTAGCTAGTTTTGAACTGGTGATTAGAAGCCCAGCAGCAAGGGCAATAATTAAGTTGATTTTAATTCTTCAGAGCCAAAGACTTGGTTTTCAGAAGCGTCAGGTACAGAAGATTGGAAGGATTTTGGGAAGTGTTAAACAGAGAAAAACACCTCAATGTTGTTTTTAATCTAACTCAAGCAACAAATAATGATTATTGGCTCCTTTTCAGTCTTTGCTAGCTCCCTCAAATACTGGAACCTGCAGTTTAAAATGATACAGCTCATAACACTGAGAGGGAATTACTTTAGACTCCTATCTTAAGTTTAGGCAGCTAAACTTAAGCTGCGAGGCACAGTGTACACACTAGAATATTAAGATGCTAAACAAGTAGTATGTTTTTTGGTGATTTTTTAATTTGATGTTTTTGTGAGTTTTTATTTTTTTTTAATTATTATTTATTTCAAGAAGCGTTTTGATGACTGACTTGTCATGGGGTTTTAGTGCTGGGAACTGCAGCGTGATCTGTCAGAAGAGATATGTTAGGAAACAAAAGATCTCTGTCTACTATTTCTGCAGAGGCTGCCATAAAATCTTGCCGGATCAGTCACAAATCAACACAGGCAATATTTTCTGTTTTGATACCTTGCAGAAAGGTCTTAATTCTTGTTTTGAAGATAAAAAGAGTTGAAGAATTTTTAATATTTTCATGGTGTATCCCTTCTACTTTCTACAATTAGTGCTAGTACAATTACTGCCCTCAGTTTGGCTCCTGACCCAACCTCCCCTTCTGCCTTTCCCTGTGAACACCTGGTGGGAATTCACCCTGCAGGCTTCTGTAGGAGGAGCTGCAGGAGCAGAGAAACCTCAACTGCAAATCCTGGAGGATGGACCTCAGCTGGAACAACCTCTGTCCCAGGTCTAAAGTCAGATTTCGGCACTCTAAAGACACTCAGACCCAGGTGACACCTCCCTTCTCAGGCTTATATGAACTCAAGGAGAAACCAGCAGAACAGGAGCACTTTAGCCTGCAAGAACACCTGGAGAAGCAACCAAACCAGGGACTCCTGAAAAGTCAAAGCTCGGGGATGTAACCCATCTGAACCCTGACACTTCATGGAGACAGAGGGTAACAAAATCACTTGCTCTTTGTCACACTAATGAACAGTAATTTTGTAGGTTATTCTCCATGTGAGGAAGATTTCATATCACAAGCCTTCCTTTGCTGTCCCTTGCAGTGGAGCCTGCACCTCCAGCTGGTGTCACCTACTAGGCTGCCGAGTCATTCAGCTGGTACTCTGCTGCCCTGGCAAAGCAGGCCTGGGTCCCACCGTCTCTCCACAGATGTTTGATGATTTCAGCCAATTCAGAAGACATGTCAACATCCTCGAGAGCTGTTGCCATGGCACACAGTTTCTTTTCGTCTTCCTAAAGAGAAATGTAAGTGAGTATTGTGCAAGTACAGAGTGCCACTCCACCTCCTTGAAGACGTGCTTGGTTTACAAGGAGTTGCAGAGGCAAAAATTTCTCATTTTCAGCCACTTTTCCAGGTGGCTATACTTACCAGTGCACATAGGCATCCACTTGCAAGCTCACTTTAGTTAGTGCCAAAGCTAGACTCAAATTGTGATTCACAGAGATTTCATCTTTTTATTGCTTTGTTTTGTTCACAGAAGGGCTCACTCTCATTTTACAAAAATTCCACAGAAGTCCACAAAAAGTCCAGCTTGGAAGGAGGACTTTTATTGTAAGGGAAAGCAGTGGGGTATCAAAACTTAAATGACAAAGGATATTTAAAGCTTAAACATATTGTACTAAAAAAGAAATATTTAGCTAAATATAAATTTAATAATATACTTGGAAAAAAAAATGTCTTCCTTTAAGTCACAGTAAGAAATTTAATATAATTAGTAGTACATTTTTTTTTTAATTTGAGGAAGAAGAACTCTATAACTGAATAGAATCCTGAATGTTGTTCTGTAATTTTTTCCATTTACAATCAACCAAAAAGATTTAGAATAATTTATTACATTAAAATATTTCATTTCAGTGGTTAACAGCTTAGGAATGTACTGTAAATAAAGAACATGATTAAAATAGGGTCATTTGATACACTGTCACAGCAGTGGATAATTATAGAATATAATTCCTTCCTAGCAATATAAGTAGATAACTGAAGTGACTTGCAGTAAATAGTTGCAAAAGTAGAAATGGATTCACACAGACATTGTTTTGGCAGGGACTATGTTTTATTCAAAAATAGAAAACATCTGCACAATAATTTGTAAGAAATTTCTTTTAGTAATCTACTAGATCTTTATGTTTCAATAGAAATTGCACTTTATGGAAGCTTCATAGAAGTCAGAAACTGATCAAAAGTAAAAAATTGCAGTTTTTAAAAAATATTAGAATTAGCATGAAGACTAAGAAAAAAATGGGGGAAGTAACAACAAGAGAGTTGCCTTCATTTAAGAGAGAAAGGAGGACAGCTGTACTGTTGCCCTTCTACCTTAAAAAAAACCAACTCCATGCTACAGTCCCATCTTCTCACTCAGAGCTGGGATCAGCAGAGGGGACTGATGCTTCCTCCATGTGTCCCTCAGTTGTCTTCAGGGTGTGCACTTGTTCAGCTTAAGATAAGAGTCGTAATGGTCTCTCCTTTGAGATACCACATATAATTTCATAACTATAGCTATCCTCCAAGTAGGTTAGATTAGATGGCTGAGTAGCCTACAATGGGAATCCTTAAACTCATAGCCTCCAGTCTATGGTAAATGTTCATTGAGTATTATGCAACAGGTGGGAACTCTGGATTTTGATTCTTATGTCAAAAAGAAAGCTAGTGGCAGACTGAGTTTATCATAACCCTGGTTTATATAATATTTTGTTTCTCTCTGGCACTTAAACAGACTTCAGATGATTTTGTGTTAAAAAAAGATTGCAATGGCACTTCAGGAAGGAAAAAAGTACCTCTCTCACCTGAACAGATATTAAAAATTACATGCTGAGGCACTTACAAGAGCACTTTAGAGGTATTTAGAGTCAGTTCTGGAATATGGTGAACCCATTGCTTTCGTGCTCAAACCTAGTCTTCAGGCTAAATTACTTTAAACAGCTAAATCTGGACCACAACAAAGCAAGAAAAAGTCCAGGTGAAAGCAAATCTTATATGGTGGACTTGCCAGTGCCAGGTTAACAGTTGGGCTTGATGATCTTAAGGGTCTTTTCCAGCCAAACTGATTCTATGATTATACAGTTCTATGGTTCTGTCAAAACAACTCAAGCTTATAGATGACTTAAATTTTTACAGAAAATTGAAGCCAAGTTTGTGTCTGCAAGAAAGGACAACTTAGTGGCAGAGAAAGAGGCTGAAGTACTGGGGCAGAGGCAGAATCTATCTGCATTACAGATGGAAAATGGAGTCTGGACCTAACGTAGAGGATATTCGAAGCTGAGCCAGGACCTGTGGCTAGGAACTACAAGGCTCAACTGTCTTAAGCCATGCAGCCTGGGAAATGGATCTTTAAGCAGTACATGTGTCTATCACAACTGAGAAGGAAGAACCAAATGGCAGCACTTTCACATGGGCCTACTTTCTGTGTGCTGCTTTTGGGCACTGTTACATTTGTTTGGAAGGCTCACAGTCATGGACCCTTAAAAGAATACAAGTAGAAAACATTTAGTTTCTTTTGTCAAATAACTGTATGAACTTTAGTAGCCTCTGAAGCATTTGTTTATCATTTTTTAGGTCAAAGTACCACATGTCCTTGAAATTTAATGGAGACTTATGGAACCAGAATAGCTTTCAGATAATGGATGTAATTCCTTCAGAGATAAACCTCTAGGGAATAGGCAGAATTTGCCAAAACTAGAACCAGATGATATTCTGAGAGGCCAGTTCTCAGCAAGGTCTGAATTAAAGGCAGTAGACTAAGTCATTACACTGAGAAGGAATGGATGTGTTTTTTCTTTACATTAGTCCCTGAAAATTTAGCACCATTGCCAGAAGATAGCAGATCTCCTTACTGTGGCTCTTCCTTTATGCTCTTGCACATAGGATTGTGAACCACGTCGGGAAGATCAGACCCCATTGCTTTGCAGTGCCAGTGCATCAGTGCTGCTTCTGCACAGCAAGGAGGTCCCTGCTCTGGGAGCAATGCCAAACTCATGTATTCCCAACATGTCCAGATGACCTTTCCTTACATGGCTTAGCTCCAAGGATGGTTCATAAAAGTGAAATTTCTTTTATTTCCCAATAGAAATAAATAAGTGACTAAGCAACTAAGAAAAGATTTTTTTTCTTTCTTTACTTTCTTATGTTTTTGCAAGTTGAACGTTTCTTTTGGAACAAACTCAAAGGCAATTTATGCAAAGGTTAGACATCAGGCACTAGTCTTGAGAAAATGGCAATAAGGAAGGACACATATAACTCAAGCAATACTTAATTTCCACTATCATAAAACAAATACTGAACTCTCTTTGTTCTACTAGTCTCTATTATTATATTATTTAAAAATGTATCCTAATGTCTATTTCAAGGGAAAGGGTGTTATACTCACAATTCTAGCTGGGTTTTCATAACTGATTCCTAGCTTTGTCATTGCTTTCACAATAGACAGGATAGATTGCACTGTGTTACTGTAAATGACAGGTCTGAGCTCCATGCGTTCCTGGTATGTGAAACCATCTTTATGGATAATCCTGGTGCACAAATAGAAAACACAAAGTTTACAGGATGCATTAAAACAAAGTCATAAAAATTCAGATCAGATGCTTCTGTGGTCACCATGAGAAACAACTGAATCCATCTGGCCTTTGGAAAAGAATTTATGAATGGTCAATCTGCCTGTTCAGCTGGAAAAGGCTGACAGCAGTTTCTGCGTCTATATGGAGGTAAATTTATGGGGCTAGGTTTTGACTCCTCAGCCTGAGTGGATAGATATTAGTTTATTGCCTTTTGAGTTGACGTAAGATAATGCATGAATCCAGAATAAGGCACAGGCCCATTCCTCTTGACACAGGGCAATCCTCTGAAATATCTGTGTATTCCTGTGTCAACACAGTGATTTGTCTCAAATAGTAATGGTTCAGAGTGGAGGCTTATTCACTTGGAGGAGTCCAGTGTGGTTCCATGACAGTGCACTGGATTGTTTGGATTACTGCTCATGAAAACAACACATGAAGCCATGTCCTATACATGAAGCACCACAGAAGTCTATAGCTCCCCACTGGTGTATGTATCCTCCTTTACTGAGTCAGATCACCTTGAACAAGAAATAATTTCTGTTGTTGACCCTTGCACTGGTACTTTATGCATGTTCTCCTCATTCTTACCCTTACCACCTGTGAAAGCAGCATCTTTTCTGTAATTAATGGAATGAAATATACAGAAACTGAAACCTCATGAAGTACATTGAACTTAGCTGAACTACTTTGTCTCCTCTCACAGCAGTGGCCATTACAGAATTTCTGGTGATGATGGGTGTTTTGCCTGTAGCTGCAAAAATCTGGGATGTGAGAGAAGAAAGGAAGGAAGAAAATGCAGGATTCTGAAATAAAACTGGATTCTGTAATTACAGAAAGAAAACTTGGGTTGGCTTGAGGCTTTTCATGTAATTGATTTGGTGGGTTTTTTTCTTTTTTTTTTTTTTAATAATATTTTTATGTCCTCTAGCAGAAGCCAGTATTGAAATTTGCACCTTTTTAATAAAGATCCATTATTCTTAAAGCATGATTGTAAAACAGGCTGAGATCTTGTATAGCCAGAAGGAGCATTTTAGCAGATGGAAAATTTTGTTCCCTGATCCTCCTTGAAAAAAATAAATGACTTCAAAAAAATCAATGCAGGTTGCTGAAGGCACAGTTTGTTAGGCTATCAGTCATAGCATCTAAATTGCTTCTACTGGGGTAAAAAAATTTGTCTCCTGGCTTTTTTTTCATGTAAAAAGGGCTTCTCCACCAGGTAGGTGGTGTTGATTCAGTATCAACAAGCATGAAGTGTTACCAAATATTTTTTGTCCTGCTTTTCATTCACTAAGTTGTTTATAGTAGGTTTGCACTGTTAACTTAGAGCATAGAACAGAAATACTCAACTTGGTTTTAAGAAAAGTTAAATGACACATTGGAAATGGTCTGATCAGAAGTGCAATGCTCCAGAGAAGCTTCTTGGTTTTTTTGCTTTTTATTTATCCCTTATAACCATACTAGCTTTTTTAGGGTCTTGGAGCACATTTACATTTAAAACATAGTACAAAGCTTAGAGAAAGGTCTTAAGCTTGGTTGAAATCTTCAGCCTGGAAAGAATGAGAGTTATGAATTAGAAAATTATATTAATAGGACTGGAATTACCCTGATTTTGGTGGGAAATGGTATTTTAAGCAAAATTACTTCTGTAATCAGCTGTCAGTTTTCTCTAGAAAATGTTATACTTCACTGAAAAAATTAATAAATGAGATAGATTTTTTTTTTTTTAAAAAAATGTGTTTTTTAAAAAAAGTCCCTGGTTGTGACAGCAAAAGTACATTTTATATGAAAAATTATAATTTTCATGAACAGTTTTCTTATAATAATAATTTGGTTTTGTGATCAGGCTGACAGCACATAAATGCAGAGGGCTTTGAAGATAACTCTCAGCTTTGCAGTTTTCTGCCCTATCCTTGATGCTGTTAAGGGCTGTCAACTTCCTTAAGATGCTCAGTTCAGAGGAACATCTTTAATGTGCTTCTACTTGGGGAAGCTTTCAGTACAGTGCATTTCAATGGTTCACTGAATAGGGACGGTCTCCTGATCAGAACTCACACCAGAAATAAAATTATCCACCCTTTAACTAGAGGAAAATAGTTGATGGTGGTTCTGCATTTATCTTATTCCAAAACCATCTGCTTGAATGGTAGAAAATTACTCCTATGACTTAACATTTTTACTTCACTCTTTAAAATGAAGATATGAAATAGTTAGAAGAATTTAATTTAGAATAATTTTGTTGGTTGTGTAAAAAAAACTTATCATCTCTGGAAGAGATTGGTGCTTACAAAGTGGGGTCATGTCTAAACAGTTAAAGTGCTTGCACAATGTTTCTTTTGTATTTGTACAGGTCTAAGAAGCAGACCAAGTCCCAAGTCACAGTCCATGAAAATAAGGCTGGATACAAAAGCAATATTTTAGGAGGTTACCCAGTAAAGGAAGGTTTTTGCTACCTGTGTAATATTGTCTCTGGAACTCAGGTGGATTATCTGTTTAAACCAGATACATGATTAGTGGTTTTGCTGCCCTTAAAAGAATAAGAAGAATGAATTTAGTTAAATACTGTGATAAGTATTAATATTTTGTCACCTGGCCTGTGGAAGACCTGAGAACAATCTTTCTGACCACCAACAGGAGCAATCCATTGAAATCTAATGAAATCAGATTTATTAATAGGGACCAAATAAAAAATTGAATAATGTGAGATGATTCACATGATTACATTCATATGTAATTAAGCTGTGGAACTAGTTGCTCTAGCATACTGTGGATGTTATTAATTTACATTGGTTCAGAAATATTCCAGAGAAATGTAGGCAGGAATTCTCTGCAGGCTTTTCAACACATTCATTGTCTGTAGTTCAGGATGCTGCCTGAGTCATAGATCACCAGATACTATTGGGGAACCCAGTGCATGTTTTATTGTGTATTTACTTGTCTGGTTTGATGATCTTCTGAAAACATCCTTCATTAAGCACTGCAGGAGATGGGATTCTAGACTAAGTGGATCTGCCATAGTGATTGTTTTATACATTTATGTTCTCACTACAGTACTGTAACTCCTACCAAAGGCAATGAAGCAGCTTTCCTCATCTCCTATAAGGAGTTGAACCATGCATGACCTGATAGACAGATTTGTTTACCAATCCAGCTGTGAGTCACCTTGTATTTTCCTTTACGGTGCTGAATGAGAACTTCATTTTAATTATTTGAATAAGCATAAATATTGCAATAAGATATTAGCTAGATAGCTTATACTACACACTCCAAATTCAGCAACTGATATGAATATTCATATACTTACTTCATTTGTTTTACAATAGTGCTCTTTCCTGACTCTCCAGCACCTGTAGAAGGGGAATGTTGAGAAGATGTAATTGGTACATGAATAAGTAGCAAGTATTAAAAATAACTCTTTGGAACACAGAATATTGTATATATGAAGAGACAAATGGATGTTCTAGATTCATACTGTACAAACTATAGCCCACCTTAGTGTCTATTCAGACTTAAAAAGAATGAAATCTTGGTAAAGGAATTATTTCATATATTCTGTAAAGGTAAGGGACATTTTAAAAGAAATTCAGAAAAAGATAGATTCTTTAATTATCAAGGAAATAAAATATGTGTCATATTTTGATTTTATCCCTGGCAGGTGGGCAGAAAAACATTAAGAAACCAGAGCTTCTGACAGCATCCCATTTGTTACATGATTTGTAGCTGCTCATTTAATGTGTATCATGGCCTTTTGTATGCCAAACCCCCAGTTCCCTGCTCTTCAGACAGCTTCAATCAGTAACTGGAAGAACAGAGCATGGAGATTTGTATCTGGTCTGGCTCATAGTGCAGAGGCAGCACATCAGCAAGCAGCTTGACACTGGGAGTTTTGTCAGCTCCCCTGCCACATGGTCTTCTATCAATTAGTGTGGTTGGAAGTGGGAAACCTGCAGAGCAATGCAGGGGACCCATCAGGGGAATAATCTGTGGGGAATGTCCATAGCTAGAAGGAAGATACAGGCATTTGCTTGTAGTGACAGTTGCAGAACTAGGGCATAGGTTAGATAAAATGATGTACAATTAATTTACCCTTCTTATCTAAAGCAAAGTTAGTAATCACCAGTGACTATCATAACTTCTGCCTGTGAGAGTGGTGAGGCTTGGCAAGAACTGCCAAACAAGAGACAGATTTTGAAAGCATCTCAAGAGAGGATTTGATGTTTACTATTAATCCATGGGACAGTATTCATCAGTGCCTTTCTCTCTGCAGATTATCATTTACCACTGGACAGTGTCAGATATTTTTGACAAAACAGAAAATCTGAGGCACAGGTATTTTAACTGAGGTAATCTCAGTGAATGGAAAAAAAATGATTACAGACTTTACAAACAGATTTATAAAGCTAATAACATTTAAATGACAGGGATTAATTTACTCAAATGAATTACAGCAGACAGCAAAACATACGCAAAACATTTTCTAACGCCAAATATGTGAATGGAGGAAAGTACAAGAGAAAAATGAGCCTATGCAAAATGGGTTGATGCTGCCATCTGCCAGAGGCTGGAAAAAATGCAAATTTGCTATAAATCATCTATTACCCCTTCTATGACTTTCTGAAGAGCTTGGTAAAGTCTTTTCAGCAAGGTGGCATTTGCTACACTTTTTGTAAGGATGAGAGCAGGCTGTGCTGAGAATTCCTACATTCACCTCATAGAAAGGTTCCAGGAAGCATCATACAGCAATGAACCTCTCCCAGATCAGGAAGAAAACGTTAAAATAGAGTAGGAGGCATAATATGTATCTTTTGAGTGCATTTTTCTACCTCTGATCATCTTTCATTTATGATCCAGCAATGACTTTATCTAAACAACAGATGACTCTCAGACTTGGGTTTCACTCTGGGGTATGATATTAGTCATAGCAGCATTTGCACCTCAGGAAATGCCTCAGAAACAATTTACTTTACACCTGCTTCCTTTCTTCCTTCCCACTTCCATGCAATCTGGTTTTCCAGCCAGGGCAGCAGAGCATAAGAGTAGGGATAGGTCTGCTTTTCCAGCCACTACAAGTAGTCTTCTACTTGCAGAAACTGAAGCAAAAGTGCATCATGATAGCCCTTGCATGACTGCATACAGAGTTGAGGCAGCTTCTCTTTAGGAGTCTGTGAAAACGGCAATTATAACTGAGCCCAGACTTTCTGATTAAAAGATGAGAACTTAGGCCAAACTTAGTCCTGTCTTGAAACTTGGAAAGTTTAATTGGCCTTTGAAAAACTCTCTGTCACTGTGAATATTTCTAGCTCAGCCTAATGCAGGCCAGTGATAATAGGCCATAGCTCATATTTTGCATTTCACATATTTAAAACATAGCTTTTTCAATTTCCCTCTTATTTTTCTGTGTCTTTGGGGGCTTTGTTTTCTTGAGGTGGATAAAAGCACACAAAATAGAGTTACAGAAATCTATGTTGCTGCCTGAAACTGAGGTCCAGCTCCCAGGAGCTGAAAGATATCCCTACTACCAGCAAGTTTGATGCTTGTTTGCTCCCATACTTCCCAGGGATCAGATTCACTATGCCCCAGGGCATGCCACATCCACCCTCAGCTGAGGTATCTGTAGCACTCTGGCAGGCTGTAATGTCTCTCTTCTTCCTTTGGATATTTCTAACTGCACCCCACCATGTCCCGAGCCCATTATGTTTCTGGGCACACTGGGGCTGCAGAGGAGACTTGAGTGTGGTGTGGGCTGCAGGCACCAAGCTGAAAAGAAGCCATTCCCCAGCAGCCCACTATGAACCATCCCACTGCTCTGGGACTGACAAACATCTTTCCTGGAGGCCATCAAGACCTGTAGACAGAGCAGAAATAGACAAAAAACTGGAGATGCCTTTAAAGCCATTGAGGGTCTCTCAGATATAAAGGAGAACAGAACCCAGGACTTCAGCTGTAACTTGATATTACTGTTTTTCTAGGCAGCATTTGTTTGAATAGTTGTAGAAACTGGAGAGAGAACAAGTGCTTTTCATGATCAGCATCTGCTGAGTCATTGAAGAAGTTTTTTTTTAATATATTAATCTGCTTTTTGTGTCTCAGATCAAAAGCTATTATCTCTGTGCAGTCATTATTTATGTAGACATAAATTTTGTTTTAGGAGAGTTTCCAGAAATAAAAGGAAGAAAATAAATAAAAACACGACAGCCTGAATATTTAATTTAATAACTATCACAGAAGCCACTGTCACAGGTGCACAACAGCAAAAAGCAGGAAAGAAAATTTTCAAAGGAAACTCAGAAAAGGTTTCACATCTGTGCCTGAACCTTGTCTGTACCATTCACAATTCTGGAAACTGTGAACTAGACTAGAAGTTATTTCTTCCTTGTCCTCTTGCCTAAATCAATGACAGAAAGAAACTTGAGAAAAGATCTGACCTTTCTGAGGGAGTAAGATTCCCCCAAAAAAGAAAATCAGTATCTTTCAATCAATATAATTATTAGACCACTTTGCTCCTAGTGCTGGTGTTAGTAACAGGATCTTAAGTCTGACTTCAGTACTACAGCAACTGACTCATTTAACTTGTTTTAAATTTCTGTATTATAAACGACTTCATTCAGACTACTTGTCAGACACCTCTTATAGTCCATGGAGAAAAAATTTGTATGCTAAAACAATAACAAAAAAACAGCTTGGGTTTTTGTCACCATGAAGCAGATGTTTGAATTAAATGTGAGTTGTGCCCTAAAAGTGAGTATTTCTCAGTAAAGGTAGTTGAAGATGACTACCTGAAATGAGGGTGAGTTTTGTTCTGGTGCTGAAGACAGTAGAAAATGAGGCCATAGAGTAATACTTCAAAAATAAATAGGTTCCAAGTTTTAATTACTATTTTAGCTGAAGCTAGTTTCCTATTTCTGTGAAACATCACTATAAATATCAGCTATTTTGGCCACATTTTGAAAGTGTGCTGTACATTACACACATATAAAGTGCAGGCTGGTCTCCTACAAAATATGAAAATTGTCATGTGCTAGGCAAGATGTAGAACTTACACCTTGAAGTTTGTTCCAGACTCATAAAACAATCTGGTAATTTGGAAGCATAAATATGTGGAGGCTAGATTTGCAGACAAGGTGGAGAAATGGGATGGCCTCGACATCATGGAACACCTAACACAGGGGCTGTAACTTAGCATAAACAAATGTGATGTTTGTTTTCTGGATGTAATTTCTTTTTTGTAAAAGATACTACAGGGAGATGAAGAGAGACCAGACTAGATGTTAAATAATGCTCTCAGCAAATCATCTGAACACATTTTTTGTGTGTGTTTTTTTGCTTTTTTTCTTTTACATTTAAGTATATGAGCATAATGATCACATGGAATAACTTCATACTGATTTTTTTCCTGGGTATTTCCTACCAGTCTTCCTACTGCAAAACAAATGATGGTGATGGTTTGCCTGTAATATAGAGACAACATACAGTCTGGATGAACAGAAACCTAGGACTTGAGCAGGACTAGGCTGGTTGACTTCAATGAAGCTGCCTCTGATTTATGAAGTGTAAAATTTCAATTATTCTGAGATCACCTCAGAGGTATGGAAAGATAACAGAAACATCTGAACATAGCAGATTTATTCTGGTTGACAATGGAAGGGGCTGTATGGACCTCTTTTACACATTGTTTCAGCAGCTAGGATTCCAGTTGTTCAAGGGACACTCACTCTAGCTGTAAAATAAGCTCAAAAAATAGTCATATTTTTTCACTTGCTTCTTTAGGAATAAAATATTCAAGCTGTTGAATCCCTAATCTTTTGGTTTCTCTCTCCTATGTGATTTTAACCAAGTCCAGTTGTAACAGTTCCCCAGGAGAAAAGACTTTCCAAAGCATTACCTACTGACAAATCTGAATCCTTATCAACTGTGACATGAATAAATGGAGATATGGTAGAAAAATATTCTATAAAGAAGACTTCAGCAGAAGTATTTCAGATTCTGATTATTATGTCGACTGATTAAAGTTGATGAAAAAGAAATGTTCCAATTTGAAACAAATGAAATGAAAGTATTTCTCACTTAGATTGCAATTAATCTCAAAGTATTTTACTAAAGGTATCTTGAGACTGGTATTAATCATGTCAGAAGAAGACTGAGTGAATACATTAGGAAACATTTAAAACTGAAGTCCTTAATACTAAATACATACATATGTTCTGGGACAGGTAATTTGGGTCCTGGTGTTAGACACCTCCAGTACTATTCTCAAAGCATGAAAGTCTGAAGGTCATAATATATAATAAAACTGCCTATCTGAAAATTTCCTTTTTATTCTATTAATTCATCTCAAAGAATTTTTTACATCTTGCTCATGGATCAGCGTTGGATAAGTTCAGATAGAAGATAGAGTACACGGACCCTGATTACAACTCAATATGCCAATTCCTTTTTTTGTGAAAATATATGCAAAGTATTGACACTTGATGAAAACTTAAAAGGAAACATTCTGTTTGAGGGTTTTTTTGTTGGCTTTTTTTGTTTTGTTTTATGTGTTTTGGTTGTTTTTTGTGGTTTATTTTTTTTTTACCAAATGCAGCTTGCTTAAGAAGGGTGGTGGGTTAATGTGTTAATGGGACACAGAAAAGCCTCATATTCTATAGTGGGCTGAAAAGCTTTTTAAACTGGAATCAGGATACTGCTGGTACATAAAGTGTATGAAGCTGTTACTTTCCTATTATTACTTGAGAAACACATGTGGATGTGTTTTTCTCTTATTTCTTTATTACTAGTTATAGTTAGATTCTCAACAGGTATAAGTAAGCCTTTTGCATAAGATAGAAAACTTAAGAGTTAGGCTGTTTAATTTACCTGAGGAATTTAGCTAAGTCTCAGTAAATGTCAGTTTAAAAGAATTTGTAATGATTGCAGTCACAATGAAGGAAAAAATAGAAACATAAGAAACATTTCAATAATCAAAGACTGTTTTTCTATTCATTCTCATATACGTCATATGTACTGGCAGTGTTACTGGACTCTTGGATATTTGCCGTAGGCTTCACTGGACCATGGAAAAAAAGATAGAATAAAGCTATACCAATTAAAAAATAATTTTTCTTTTGCCATTACACTTGCTGAATGTTAAATTTGTCATAGTATGGATTAATAGTAGTAGTCTGTGAGAATACTAATCTGTATTAGCCTCATTTCATTACTTTCCATTACCTGTCCACAATATAATTTTCATACATTGAAAAAAAAGCCCTTATAAATAATTTTCTATTTCCATGAAAAATGAAGTGCAACAGTTTGGAAAATAAACAATATCAATATCTTATGACACCTGTGGACTTTCAACGTAATCAGTTATCTCATTTAGTCATCTTGCAAATGAATGCATATAGATCTTTGAAAAAAATATATCTGTACCCCATTCTGTGTAAATAAGCATCATAACATTTATTATAACAGCAGATTCTTTTCTCAATTATTTTCAAAGTCAAGGATTTATTATATTTAAGTCTGAATACATGCAGAAATACGGCCATTTCAAGCCTGTCCTTGTGACTTCCTGGATGTTCACAAACGGATAATATTTTGTTCTTGGATTACAGGATTATGTTCTTCAAATAAAACAGTGAGAACTGGAAATCCACTATACTGAAATGTAATTCCATAGCAAAATAACCCCCCAGTGGAAAATAATTATGAGCAATTTTTGTTCTATTTACCCAGCAGTAGTAGTTTGACTGTCCTTGCTTCCCTCTCTGCATCTGCCTGGAGTTTCTTCTCCAGTTCTCTGGATCTCTTGGCTGATTCCTTGCTCTCAGAACTGGCTCCACTGCCCATCTTGAGGTGTTAAAAATCCTCTGTCCAGATTATTTTCTTCTTACTGACTAGTTTCTTTATTTTAGAAGGGCAACAGTCCTTATTTAAAGAAAATTTAAAAATCCCATTCAACCTCAAGAGGTCAGCTGTCAAATCAATTGGTCTCTTTTCACCTGTCACATGATCTCAAGATCTTATAGTCAAGAATTTACATAGGGACAGGAAAACATGATGTCACAGAATTAAAATGATCCATTCAAGAGCAAAACTGTCCTTGTTCAGATGGGCTCCAGCTTCATGTGCTTCAAAGAAATGTGTAGAGTCTCTTGAAACCCTAAAATTGGGAACGTCTCTTCTCAAGGAAATATTTTTCAGCTTGTGAATCAGTTTTTATGCCCTGAAGCAAAAAACGTTTTATATGTCTGAAGTATTTATATACTTTAGTCTATGTCTTCCTCAGTGGCCATAGCTCTCTATATATGCATTATTTTATTAAAAATGAAAGATTTTGGATTTATATAGTTAAGATATATTCTGTTCTGCATTATTAAGTAACATACAGAATGTTTGCTTCATTTTCATATTACAGCAGGTACATTTATTTCCTTGTGATGGTAATGGGTACTTTACAGCTTTGTGATATGCCTGTGCAGCCATTCCTTGGTGAATATCATAGTCTTTTCCATTTTTCTATGTTTTTACTGGCAGTTATCTGTTTTGGTGGAAAGCACCACACCTTTTTGAGTAAAAAAAGACACATGTCAGATTTTCTCCACTGATGTAGTAATTAATCTTAGTTTATTCATAGTGCAATTTTAATATAGAAATGTTTTATGTGATATGGAAAAAATATTACTTGGTGTGTGGTATCTACAGAATATTGAACAAATGTACCCTACTCTAGTATTTTGGTAGAGGTTAAGAGTAGAAATACTGACAGGATTAAAAGGTCAAAAATACTGGGTTTTTTTGTCCCTTTTCTTCAGATTAAGAATTTCAATAAAATAAATCTCACTAGTATGCAAGACTATAATAAATTTAATTTAATTGTAATATTATACTTATTCCCTTCTTAACATATTTAAAAGATATAAAACATACAAACCTGAAATTGTATTACAACTACACAATTATTGACTAATAGTCAATAACATTCTGACTTAAAAATATGTAAGCTTATAAGGCTCACCCTGTAAATAAGTTTTAAGGGAAATAAAAGGATACAGGTGAGTTTGAGTGATGTTAGATGCATTTTTTAGGTCAGAAGTTAAATAAAGGGAAGAGGGTCAGAGGCAAACCATTTAACTCATCACAACCCATTGAAACTTTCCCACAACAGAAATAGCTAAACCCCAGATGTACAAGGAAGGCAACTGGTACTGGATGGGGAAGATGGGAGTGAGAGGAAGAAAGATCACTATTGGTACTAATGAATTCTGTGCCATGAGAGCAGGAGAGAGATATCTGCTGAGAAAAGGCAGATCCCATTCAAAAGTGAGTGTCCTCTTACACTTAAAATTAAGATCACATACTGCAATAAAGATCTGAAGTTGTGCTTTTTCATTATATGCTTCTGAGCTGGGGGATGGGGAAGCCCTTCTTTCAGTCTCCTTTTGCTGATTTGCCAGAAATGAATAATTAGTTCTTGATAACAGCTGATTTTTTGCATATGCATTTACAATGCAAGAAAACTCTGTTTTGTTAAGCATCTCCAGAAATGTGATATCAGTGCCAGGTGTCTTTTTATCAGAACTGTAGACAAGTACAGTGTTCCTATGGATTTCAGTGGTTTTCAAAAGCAAGTCTGTTTGAGCATTTCTGAACTCTTACAGAATTTACAAATCAATTGGTATGGTCATAATTATCTCCCTATTATTCATTCACTACTAAGTTGTCCCAGGCATACACTAATATAAGTCTATTAATTTTTGTTTAGTATTTACAGTATTGAATTGGAATGAGTGCAAATTAATCACAATTAAAGCTTTCCATGATGGTTCCAAGAGGAAAAGTTATGAAAAATCAAGTTTGCATCCCATGGCGTAAGTTTACTAACATTCTTGGTTATTATTATAACTGTATACAGGAAATGGCTTTAAATAAGTAGGTGTTTGAAACAGGCACTGTAAACAGAATGCACCTAGAAATAAAAATCAAAACAATTACTTCATAAACATACAATATCTATAACATCTTGATTCGTTAATATCTGCTGTCAAACTCTTAATAGTTTTCTGAAAAACACAGCAATCTCTTTGTTGGTTTTTTACTTAGAACATTTCCTCCTCCTCCTCTTCCTTCTTCTTCTTTGTCCTCTTCATCCTCTTTGTCTTCTGTATTCTGTCTTTTTCTTTCTTCTTCCTTCTTCTTCATCATATGATCATCATTATCATTAGTAACTATATTTTGATTAAGGACATTTCTGTTGATGAAATACAGACTGTCTTACTGACATCAAATGTTTTGTGATATCTATTCTCCACCTCTTCTAGGTACAATAAAGACAATAAGTCCTCTCCCTGACTATTTTCTATTGTATCAATCACGTACATTTGATATTGAAAGAGGCAAAATGCTCTGTTAGTTTTATGCTATTGGAGTTGTTTCTGGTGATGCACTCTAGGTGGTGCTGATAATACAGTGTGTACATTAATTGCATTCTGTAGCTAGTAGAGTTCTTACTTTCTGAAAGGCTCTTTCAAACTATTTGTTCAGCAGCAGCTAATTGGGATTCTTGGTTCCAATTTCAAATTTTCATTTTGGAACTTATAGTAGGAGAGCAGTAGTTTTTTTGGTTTTTTTTTTCCCCCAGACAATATGCATTGTTCTGTTAATAGTATCTTTCAATTTATTTCAGTTTTTCATTTTCAGTTTCTTCTGAAAGTTCTATAATCTTCCCAGTCAAAGAAAGAGGGATAGCTCGGGAAATCCACACACCTTCTAAATTTTTCTCTTTCGATTTCTCTCTAGGTCTTTGCATTTTCAAACTATTCAGACTGTAGTCTGTTTATCTTTTCCACATTTCACTATAACTAATGGTTTCCCTTTTCCCTGATGAAATTTGGAGGAATAACATTGATGAAAAAGGAGGAAGTTTCAGTAAGAATAGAATTTTCTAAATTTAGGAACTTTCAATACATTTCCTTTAGTATGCTTCTAAATAAAGGAAGCCTGAAAAATCTTCAGTACAATGCCTGATACAATCAAAGGAAACCCTTCAGCTCTTTCAGTTGGCTACTGAATTTCTTCCAATGCACAAGAAAAAACAAAGCATTTATGAAATGCTCAGTTGCACATTAGTAATATGTGAAAAAAAATTTTCTTTTTACCCTGAACACCAACAAGCCCTTCTAGACATTCCTAAGTACTGATGGGCAGCAATATCTACTGAATGAAAGAGACAGTAGAGACATGATGAAGGAGGTACAGAGGCTCCTTTTATACTCCCAGTCAGGACTGGTATTATGTTGGATCCATGTGAAGCTACATTGACATGGTACAAAGCCAGAGCTTCTGAAACCTGTTAACACACAAGGTTTATTACATCTGGCACTCAGCCACAGTCATGGGACTGAAATGCTTGTGGATCTGAGACACTATCCACATAGGGCTGTATTTCACTATGTGATGTTTACAGTTTGGATTATCATCTGGCTTCTACAGCGTTGGCATACACATATTGCTTGACCTCTACAACTGATATATTAGATGGATGTCAATCCTTCTGTGACATTTTCAGTTCTCAGGTTTGCAAGATCATAAGATGAACCTGGAAAAAGCTGGTAGGGAGTTCTGACTTCAGAACTGGCCATACAGCTTAACAGTAAAGTGTAACTGGTACTGAGCCTTTGGGTAGTAGATTGCCCATGGAGGGCCTCTCAGGATATCTCCTCTTGCATCACTGATCCTTCTCCAAGATACTGTGACTCAGTCACAAAAATGAAATTTTTGAAGCTTGAGTACGATGTTAAGCCCATGAAAATTTGTGCAGGTAAGTATCTAGTTTCTCTTAAGACTTGTATCCATATATCTCAAGTATCAATCTCAATACCAACTGTATCGTGCCATGGATAACTGACAAAACCCAGACAAGTGGGACAGTCATCAAACTGGGTTCATTCTCATGGGAGAGAGGCCTCTGTGAAGCCCTCTAATGTGAGTCCCTCCCACCAAGTGCAGTCCTTCAGGAGCAGACTGCTCCAGTGCAGGCTGCCCAGAGTCACAGCTGCTTGGGGAACAGTCACTTCCCCTGGCACCCGGTCCTGCACAGGCAGCAGATCCACATCTGCCTCACAGTGTTCCTTCAGGGACTGCTCTGCTGTGCTTCTCCATGGACTGAAGGGGAACAGCTGCCATCTCACCATGGGGTGCTGTGAAATCTCTGCTCGGGCATCTCTTCCTCCTTCCTCACTGACCTTGGTGTGTCTGCTCTAGCACTGATCTCACCTCCCCCTCACTTCTGCTCTGCAGGTCTTTTTTTCACTTTCATTTTCCCCTTCTGGAGTATGTTACTCAGAGAGGTCCATGCAGCTTCTCTAATCTGCTTGGCCTTGGCCAGAGGTGGGGCTGGAACTACAGCCACTGAAGCTTTACACAGGCGTCACCCCTGTGGCCCCTCCTCTACCAAAACTCCACCATCCTAACCCAGAATATTGGAGTTAGCAGCCAGCTTGAAAATACTGCAAATGTTAATGGAAATGACAGTAGGAGACTAAATTACTTATGTTATTCATCCTTCTGTCTCTATGAGGGAAGCAGACCCTCCTGTATCACTGGCAGCAGCTTCTCAAGGTTCTCTGGTTTTCACTGCTACCATCAATTCTTCCACTGTACATATGGGACATGCTCAGCCTTGTTGACTCAAGGGTAGTCAGTCAGCAGTTTCCTACTCGGGAATCCAGACACTCCTTTGGGCACATTCGCTTTAAGAATTTGGCTTCAAGATCTGATGGAGATAAATGCGGTCAGATCTAATCATGCTACTACCCTTTGTTCAGTTATTTTACATGTACAAGATAAAGTGGCTTGATCAGAAAACCTCCTATTGGACTGTCTGTCCTCTCTTCAGGGGAATATATTGAAATTCATGGTTGCAGATCATGTTCACAGGTTGGCCTCCTGTGTTATGTTCTGGATGAGCAGCAGTTCTGTTTGTGAATGTGCACAGTTATAAACTTGGATCCATTCAGTCTGTTGATGTTATTGGATGAAGGTCAATTTATACTTCAGATACCTTTGGTGGAAGATTCAAAACAGAATACACTGTCATGAAAGACAGTTGATATCTCATGTATATCATTCAATATCATGGATGGTTCATCTTTTCCTAATCTCCCATGTCCAGATACAAGGTTAAGTGGTCTTTTTCTGAAATAATTTCTTATTACAACGTAGAGGTTCCTTAAGAAAGAGGCATTGGAGAGTGTGATGTGAAACTCCTTGAGACCTTAGGAACTCATTGAACAGCTTCATACCTCAAAGTTCAGGTAAAACTAGCTGAGATTTCTCTACTAATACAATAGAACAGTTTGGAAGCAACCTCTGAAATCTCCAGTCCAACCCTCTGCTTAAAGTGGAGATAAGTTCAAAGTTAAAATTTCTCATGGTTTACACTACTAAATTAGGAAGTATCTAAAGACAAAAAGTTCACAGCCTCTCATTTAAACAGTGTGAAGATTTTTTCCATTTCTCTGGCTGCAATTTCCCTTGTTGGAGTTTGTTAGTTAACAAGTTGAAAATTTTGCCTCTTATCGATGAAAACAATAATGTTTTTATAATGTATAAAATGTCTTTTTATTTGCTTTGCTCCTTCCTAATCTTTCTATTTCCTTTTTCTGCACTGGCTATAAGTAAGTCTAAGATTCTCAGGTTCCTCACCACCTCTCCCTAATTTGTTATCTCCTATAAAGGAAACTTTATCAAATAGCAGAAGAAAAAATGAAATACCTTATTTGTGACACTGTGACATTTGCAAATCCATTTAGTTAGATTAGAAAGGGAAAAGAATGGCACACTCATTAATTTTTTACTGCTTACAAAGGTGAAAAGGAAATAGAAGGCAGAAACACCATTGTAAATGTAAAGAGGAAATACTTTTACAATAATAAAGTTGTTATATTTGCAATGCTTTCGAACAGCTTTTTTCCCCAAAAATATTGATGTTTGCAATAATATTATTCTCTTTTTGTGAAAACCTCAAACTCACTGTGAGATATGTGCAATGTACTACCTTCAGTACACTCATTAGCCTTGGTTCTATATTTGTAACACATGCTGATGCAATGGAATACGTGACCTTGTGTGAGCAGAGATTACTAAGGGCTGGGTGGGGGCTTGCTGGCTGAGGATCGGTCCAGATAAGAATCACATAATTTTGGCATGTTTACCAACACTTCAGCTGAGCACAGGCTATGTTCCCAGTGAACCTATACTGCCTTTGTGGCAGTAGATGTGTGTTTGTGCCGCTATGCTGAGATTATGAACTGTCCATTCCAGAACTTGAAACTTGATGTGTAGATTTGGCTCATCAGCAAAAAAGCAACAGGCAGTGCAAATTGGACTAAGAGTCCCAAATCCTTCAGTCTCTCTTGAAGCAGAACTCTAATCATACTTATGGAATGCTTGTGATATATATGAGAGTGGTGAACTGGACTGAGCACTGTCAATTTCCCCTGACTTCTCCCATGAGGACAGAAAATGTCTCAGGGTCTGACCTTTCTACAGATATTAACAAATAATCTCTTGGCTATGGTGACTTTCAATTTTCTCCTGGGTTATTTTTGATTCACCTAAGAAAACTAACAACAGTCAGAATATAATGCAGAATATAATGAATCAATTATTTGAAGTCTTTGAGCTCATTCACATATATTTCCCACTGGAGTGTCCCGACTCCCACAAGAGGTGCCTTTCATATTTTTTGGAAAAAACCCAAAAGGGATTCGTAGCAAGAAAATGGGTGATGCCTGCTAGCTCTGCTAAAAGGATTTAGTTTCTAGTACAAGGTGAACAGTCAACATAGTACATTAAAAAAAAAAACAAACCACCAAAACCCAGACTTAAAACAATAGGGAAATTTTTGTCAACATCCCACTCTGAACATTTGCAATTCCCAGCAGACCCATGTATTAAGACCTGCCAAGTCCTACACTGCCTTACACAACCAGAAATGAACAAAGAGTAAAAGCAAACACAATTCTGATTTGACTTGTACAGCTCATTGAATAACAAACATCTTAACCTTTCTTTTTGGTGTTAAATGGAGATGGAGGTAAAGACATATCCCAGCAGATTAGCATTTCTTCCCCTTTATGTGGGACACTTGTTCCAGGTAAACCAGCCTGTGGCTGTAGCTCCTTCAGTAGAATATGAGCTGCTCTGTATTTTAACAGCTGTGTAGTGACTGCATAAAATTCGATTTCTGAATGCTGAAAAGGATGTAAGTGGATAGCTTCAGAGCTGAACTGAACTATGCTGTGTGGAGTGTGCCCACAAAGTTTCTTTCCATAATAGTTGTTGATGTATATTGAGAATAGAAAAGATTGTAGAAGAGATTATCCTGATGCTGAGATAAGGTAATTCATTTGAAGAGTGTTTTATTCTATACGGATTCTTATACTACATACTTATGGAAACTGGTTAATATCGGTTGCATCACACTTGCTCTTTTATTCCCAGTCCAGGCAATAGTAATAAGTAAATAAGATCCTTATTTTGGTAGGGTTCTAGAGAGCATGGTGGTGTTAAATTTTTAAAGATACATTTTCATGTAAATCTGTGCTAGACCTGATTAATTCAAAGAATGGAACATAGCAGCAAAATATGCTAAGGAAAAAAGAGGGAGAGAGATTTCCTAGGGAAATCCTTCAATAATATTGAAATTATTCTGTGAAAACTCTGTCTCTTGCTCAGTATAGCTTCTGGAAGGAAAATTTCTCCAGAGGAGCTAAGCTGTCTCTCGTTATCTTTGTGGCTTATCAGCCTCTAACTGACCCCTCTACATTGTCTTCTTCTGCCATCAGATCTGCTTAAATTTCAAACATCTTCAACCAATATGCTTAAAGTACTTTGCATCTTGATGGTATCCTGAAATACTGTGGTATAACAGCATGCCAGACCTCATACTGAGCAGTGTGTGAATGAAATTTTCACTCTTTGGATGCTATTGGAATTAATGATGATTTTTGTATTCTTTCATTTTGCTTATAAAGCAGTGTTATAATTAATACAACACTAGCTGACACTTCCCCTGGAAAAATATGTATTGTCCTGGGAAGAATTCAAGGGAAAATGGAAATTATCTCATTCTTCTCAGCTCCCACTCCCCTTAAAGAGGAACTCAATAGCTGAGCATTTCTTCCTGAGCTAGGCCGGCCTCCGCCCCAAAAATGTTCTGTACTTAGAGAGGGAAGGAAAACCAAAAACAAAATGTTTTTACGACTCTCCTGAATGGAATGAGCACAGATCAAACTTCTTGGATATTTGGGAAAAGAGATCCTAAGAACATATGTTAAGAGTTCCCACTCACATATAATAAGTCAATGGGTAAAAAAGTAAGACTCTGAAGCCTCAGGTCTCCTAAGAAATTAGGTCAGGGCTTAGGTGCAAAGCCTGCAACATTAGCCAGATGTTTTATGAATGCCAGTAGTGTCTAAGTGTTGTTTTATAACAAATTGCAGCTGAGAGTGGGTCTCCTTGATGGTGTCCAATCATCCAACTGTTTAAAAGGAAGCATGAACTTCATTTTGGTAGAGAATAACATGTTGAGATGGAGAACACCTCTGTACATTCAATCAACATGAGAGTGATGCTTTTTCTCAAAGACACATGATCATCTCCAGAATTAAATATTATCCTTCTAGTTAATTCTCAAACTTTAAACCTTAAATAGAATTACTATCTGGTCTCCTGAGATCTTCTCTTGGCATCTACAGATGTTTTGTGCAAATGGTTTAATTTCTTCTCTTTCCAGTATTTATCATGTCTCAAAGTTGGCATTATCTGAGTCTGCCACTAACTAAAATGCAGAAAAGAATATGCAAGTTCTTTGAACAGCGTCTGCATTTTCTGATTTTTTAATTTGAATATTTTTCTCATTAGAAATTCTGCAAGGTAGGTTCTGCAGCTATTTCCCATAATCTGGTATAACTGGAATTATCCCATGCTATAGTGTCCCATGTCCAAAATGTTTTGTTTGTTCTGGCAATTGATTTTGTCTTTTCATATTTATTATTAAAACTTTTTTTTTTTTTTTTTTTTTTTTTTTTTTTTTTTTTTTTTGTGGCAGTACTCCCCAGAGTTCAGGGTGAGATTTCCTCCAGAAGTCATTGTAGTACCCAGTCCTAGTGTTGTGCAGCTGGCAAACTGTGTTACTGATATTTCACACAACTCTGTCAGGCTCTTTATTTATCTGCATGCCCTCTGCTGCTCCAGTGTCACCCTGATGGAAAGTCATCTCTAGGTTGAAGTGCTGGCCGGATGCCATGCATTGCCCCATGTGATTCCAGCATAGAGGAGAGGGGTTACATACCTGTCACAGTCCTGTTGCCTGAGTAGTCTCTCCTTGTGCTTCAGTGAAGTGCTTTGCTTGGGTATTAGGTGTTGTTTGTGACTGCCCAGTTTTTTTAAGTCCCACTGAACAGCAGACCCTACAGGGCTGGGCTCCAAACAGCAGTGATCAAACTTCTCATATGTATGTTACATTCACATTTCCACTTTGTAGACCATTCCTTCATGTAAATCACTTTTCCTGATGACCAGCTCTCCTGGATTATCCTGTGGCACATGACAGAAAAAAAATAAGAGTTATCACTCAGTATTTGCCCCAAACACTCTGTTGAATTTATAGACAGCAGTTATATTAGTAAATTCTAGAATGTCTGGCAAATATCCTGAAACTGGATTGTCTATCCTTGTAAGTTGTTAAGATGGTCCCAGTAAAGAATTTGGTGTGTTTATGACATTCTCTGGACAATTCAGAGACTTGCCTTGCCAAAGAAAACTGTCACAAGTAAAGGAGGATTACTTACAGCGTGTTTGATTTGAAGGCTGTGACAGTTTATTTATACTCACTTGAGGTGGGCTATGATGATTGTCCTCAGTTTCTGTCAGTGTAAGCCATACATTCTGAAGCTGGAATGGTGTGAAGGACTAAGTGTTTGCAAGTTGTTCCATGCCTTTCTGGATCTCTCAAAACCTTGTTCTGCATGACAGCTTCCTGTGCTTCTCAAGGGAATGCTACAGCATGAGGAGAACAGGCTGGGGTGGTTTCTGTGCCCACAATATGCACAAATCTGCAGCATCCGAGATGGGAGTTTTACTTACAGCAAAAGAATCCTTTAGATCACAGGTGTGATCCTGACTCTAGAGGAAGTCTTTCCAGTATGTCATGCAATATTAACATTTTAGTATGGCATTGCTTAGTTCCATCATGTCAGGATGCTGGCTGCCAAGACATTGTATCTTCCTGGATTTTTTAACCTTTATTATAGTCATCTCTTCTCTCTCCCTGTCTGCTGAAACCCCTTGAGTTAAGATTAGCATTATCATAGTCATAGACTGAGAAAGCAAAAGGTCAGAAGAGGCATTATTTTGCCTTGTGAGTTCATTAATACCTTCAGCTGTTGGAGACAAGTAGTCAAAAAGCCAGACAAACACTTTCAAGAATGCACTTTTCTTCAGATGGTTGCAGCATCCTTCTTATTTTAGAGTACAATCTATGCTGACCCTTGTGCACAAGGAAGCCAATACATGTATCCCATATGAACACAGAGATAATTTAGCAAAGAGGTCTCTTCAGTCCTCTCTGGGTATCTTCCAGCTTCCTCTCACTCCTGCCATAACCCCAAGAGAGAAGCAGAGTAGTCTATTTTCCTACTCTGCCCCCCAGTTTATTCCATAACAGAAATTGTGAAAATGTCTTGCCACTTCCAATATCCAAGACTGAGGAGAATTTTTTGGAAAAGAACAAACAGAAAAGGAAAACAGATAAGTCATTGTGAATAGAGACCTACAGTGGGAGATACTGTCCTTTACCTTTGTCTTTTGTATATCAGAGACATCGCAGTGGCCAAAGACAAAAATGTCATGAGTTCTGAGAACTATAAGAGTAGGAGGAAGAGATGCAACTTATAAAAGATCCCCAAGAGACATACCCAAAGACAGAAGAGGATGTTTCTCTGAAATCTGTGAGCCTTGGGAAATGCTCATCACGTTCTCCAGGGGCAGTTCTAATTATGTGACGCTATGTGAGAAAGAACGGAAAGATCCTCTTACTTTTTGTCACCGTTTGCTAGCCCAAGATGCCCTTTTGAGCATCCTGTTTGCACATCTTTGTATCTATGAGAGCAAAACAATATTTGTCAACTGTATCATATTCTTTTAAAAGTCCACATCGGTGTAGAGGCAACAAATAAAAAAAGAATATATATAAACAGTATTTTATTTTTTACTTTTATGTTGTGTGTTCTTTGTTGATAATGTGTTAGAATCATGAATGTTTAATCCAACTACACCCTGTCATTGCTGTTACAGTGTTGAAACATATTTGTTGACATTAGTTGCAGCTGTCTGCAGATGCCTGCAGTGTACAAGTCTACATCTAAACTAGACCCCTTCTGTTCTTCTTACAGTCAATGAAAAACAATAGAAATTTCTGGAGTTCAAGTTCCTCACACACTTGCAGCATATAGTATAGAGGCCTCATCTTTTAATGCTAAAAATCTTCAGCAAGAAAGCTAAAATCTTTATTATTTCCATTTGTAGTACTCTCACTAATATTCTCAAAAGTTCTTCTGAGCAGAGTTATCATCAGAAGCATATATTTTTCATTAGAATCCTTCAGATTCTTTTTTTCACTGCCCTAAACTCGGCAATTCTCCAGGGAAAATTTGAAGAAGTGTCCCTCTTTCATGCTAGAATCTGGTGTAAGATTTCTTTACCACAGAAGCCATGAGTGAACTGTTTTTCTCAAAGTCATTGGAAAAATGAAAATGTCATCCATGTCCAGGGGGAGCCTCCAAGAGCCAAAGTTCAGTTTCTCATTTTAAGAAAACATTGTGTAAAGATCTTGTTTTTTAGGAACCTTTCCAGACTTCAGTGCACTATCACCTTTGACTTGTTGCTGGAGATTTCTTGCAGAGGACAGTGGCAGTCATCTGGAGACATCCTGACAAATTCCTAGACCTGTTGGGCAAAAGGTCCACACAGATCTCATGAGTAGTTCAGAAAAAATTTTGAAAACTAACAAGAAGCAGAAAAATGGCCAAACCTAGTGATAATTTCCAACACACTGGACTGACAGAATGAAACAACTTTATTGATAGAAACACAAGTTACATTAAAATAACACATATTGAACTAAAATAGTCCAGTGGTTGATCTATGACCACAAGATGAGTAAACAGTTATCAAGAGCAATGGAAAACAAGGAGTCCCAGTGATGGTAGCCACACACATCTTTATGTTGACAAGAGATCTTTTGTGTGTGTGGTGGTTTTTTTGTTTGTTTTGGTTTTGTTAATTTTTTTCTTCCTGTTTTTTATGTAAGATAAAGCATTTAATTTCACTTTACTATATTAATTGTATAGTCTAACCTAGGTCTCACTTTTATAAGAACATTTCCATCTCAGAGGTTATATCCAATTAACAACTAAGAATGAAATTAATGTCTGGAATAATTTCTACCTGTTCCTCACCCTGTAGTCTGAAGAGAAAAACATTTGTACATTTGTTCAGAACTCAAATCTCCAGAATGGAAAAACCCAAACTAAAATAACAGAAATAATACAGAACCGTTTTCTATAGCAGAAAAAGAAGTATAAATGAAATTTAAAGGCAAAAAAAATAGTAGCTGCTGGGTGTCTGAATAAATGGATTTATAGTCCACTGTAGATAAACATCTGTTTTACTATAGACCACGTTCTGATTTGTTTTCAGCCTGTGTGGTTGTATGTGGAAATTATGTGGGGGAAAATAGGGTCATATCTCTAGGGGCAGACAAATGTTGAAGGCTTCAGTTCTCCATATAGACTCAGGGAAAGAAGAAAGCTGATATGCAGTCATATTCTGAATATGTTGCCTGTCCTAGCATTGTAGATTTGTCATAGCAGACATACCTGAAAGGAAGTGTAGCTGGTAGTATCCAAGTCAACATAGTCAAGGAGAGTTCTTTCCAGAGATAAGATTACAGTGCTGAAATACAGTTTCAAACAGGACAATGCTCAAGTCTATCATCTCCTTAGAGAATCCTCTTGGAAGCAAATACTCATAATGGAGGTCAAAATCTAGAAATAACCTTTCCCCTTTTTACACATTTTAAGATTCCAAATGTCAGGGGCTTTCTAGACAAAAATATTAAACACATTCACCTTACCACATGGAAAGTAAATATTAGGTAAATGAAATGAGCAACAGACCTTCACTATTCCCTAATTTTTACAAGACATACACAGCAATTTTTTTAAATGTCTTTGTTTAATGTAACATATGCAATCTGAAAGTATGGCCATGAAGCATCTTTTATTTGTAATTATTTTGACACCTTAGATAATTTTTTCCACTATAAATAAAGAATTTACAAGGGGCATTATGATGCCGAAGTAACAAAGCAAAGACTAGTTGTACTAAGCACTAGGAAAAAAATGAACTTATGGAAATAATGGCCATAATGAAAAATATCAGATATATTTTTTAGTTTGGAAAACATACTAACAAAGAAATTAAGTGTGGAAGTGGTTGTGACAGCCTAAAAATTATCAAACATGCATTTTGAAGAGAACAGAGATCAGACATTCAGGTCATAAAAAAAGATGGTCATAATTTATAGAAAAGGTTTCTACCAGATGTTATGACTTCTAATTATACTATAGTTAAACACTGGGACAAACTCTGTGTGAAAGCTGTGAAAATCTCTTCATTTTATGCGAACAAATGGGCTTAATTTCTAACAGGGATTGTTATGGCACACTAAATCCAGACACATTAAACCCAGAGAGACAGAATGGAACTGCTCTTGATGTCTCATGTACTGCTGCTCATTATTTGTGTTAGAATTAGGGCAAATCTGAAGATTTTGCTTCAACAAGATGATTTCTCTCCTCATTTGCATGATTCTTAATGTGCCTTTACACATAGCTTTCTCACATAGCTCTTCTTTCTCAAACAGCCTTTTTGGCTACTTGCAAAAATCCACATGATAGTTTCCTTTTCCTTCCTGAATGTTACACTGAAATATTCCATCACATGCTTTAATGATGTATGCCACATTAAAACATAGCTGTTTACTTACTTTCAAGAAAATTACAAGGATTTCAGAAACTATTTTTAGGCTGAGGATTTATCCCACAGCCTCCAATCATGTGGTCATGCATTGCTTTTAAAAGGACTCCAGGGCTCAAGGGGGAGTTCAGAGTGAGCAAAACAGTATTAAAGAAATAGAAAGCTATGTATGAAATGCATCCAGAATAACAGGAATGCCTAGTTTCCTCAGTATGCACCTGTTGATCTGATCCAGGTTTCATATGCAGATTCATCACCTGAATTGGCCACCCTAGTGTGTAGGAGGGCTCGCCTGCACCTGTGGGGCAAGTCAGAGTTCTGAAGTTGGGCACCAAGATTTGTGATATAATCAATTGTAGGAGGAGGCCATCACACCCCAGACTTATCCTGAACTTTCCAAAGAGATGTTGAGTGTGAAATTTAGCTCAAACATTTCCACCAAGAGCAGAAGATAGTAAAAATGGGATTGGAAAATAAAATGATTGGGAACTCAGTGAATAGATAGTCAATTTTTTTTCCCCTAGTACTTATGTACCAGTGGAAACATCAGAAGAAGGATTTTCTCCCTTCTTTTTTGAATGTTAAGATCATATTTTCAGGCCTGAATTGGGATGGGAGTTAGGTGGCAACCTCAGCGCCTACTCTGGGCAAAGATAATTTTAAGGACCTTATAGGATATAAAACAGACGTTATCTGAACCTGTCCACATTCAGGGTTTACATCATGCTGGAGAGTGAACAGTAGGATTCTCTTTATTTATGTCAGGCTTCTTAATTGCTCTTCAGGTTTTTCACTGACACCAAAGTAGGTGATCTGAATCTCATCCTTTGTGTTTTTCACAATAGGAATTCAGGTGAGACTTACTACATATGAATGGAACTTTACTTCAGAAATTGCTCGGATGTTTTGCTTTTTAAGGGTGTTTCTGATACTTAAAAACAGCTATTAAGGTAAGGAAATTGTTTAACTACTTTCTGCCTGTTTCCTTCTTTTGTTGAGCCTTTAACAAAAAAATAGAACATTGCTTAGGTGGTGATATGAAACGCAGGTGGTGGGCTGAAACCTCCTTGTATTTATGGCAAAGTAATAATTTTATAGCTCCTAATCTTCCTTCCCTCCCATCTTCAATTGTTTCATTAATTGACGAACAATTCTAAGAGCCTGGATAGTTTTGCAACAATGGATCTGTTAAAAAAAGATTTTGTGTTTTGTAACTATACTCATGCTTTTTTAACTGGAAGACTGAAACTGAGAATTTTTCTACATTGTAGTGTAAGTTCTGATAGTAATTACTGCATCATGTTGAGCAGATCATTCTTTGGAGTATTCTTGCTATCACATGGTCTCACAGATATTGTTTCAGAGGAACTGGTATCCCTGCATTTCCCACAGCTATGGCTCAGCACAACTCAGGAATGTTACTAGAGCACAGGTCCTTCCCCCTGATTGCTCAGTGATTAGATTCCACTTCCTGCTTACTGAACTTGAAAATGTGATTATCCTTCAAGATGCAGGAAGGCTCAAATTTAAACACACTTGGAAATGTCACAATTTTTTTTTTTTTAATTTCCCAGTGAAACAACAGGGACAAACTGTTTATACAAATCTTGGCACGCTGCTCCCAACAGCACTGCACAAAACCAGGTGGCCAGCTAGCAGTTCTGTACTGCTCCAGAGGCACAGCTGAAGACTTCAGAAAGAAAAGCTGTTCCTAACAAGCACTGCATAGAAAGCAAGCTGTTTAATGGCCACAGCAGCCACCTATCACATCTTCTTTAGGGCAGTAAGAACAGTTCCATTTTGTGAGAAGAACTTCAGTCCAGAGTTCCTTTTTAAAGTAAAGTTCCTTTTTTATGTAAAGTTCCCTTTTTAAGTAAATTTCCTTATTTTAGAATAATGGCTACTCATGCAATAGCTGGATTACACATTTCAAAACCTCTTACTCAGCAGAATCCGTCCAAGTTACGTTCCTCATGCAATCAGTTCTTACTGGCTGTGACCCACCACAGGCAGTGGAAAATTCGTGGACAAGTCTCTGGATCTGCAAACAGCCTTTGGTAATTGCAGAAGGTCACAGAAGAAGATCACTATGCTTGGGGTAAAGCATGTTTGCTGTATGGCCATGTTCCATTATTGCAAATAAAACATCTAAATCTTTTGAGTAGTTTATATGTACCACTTGGCAAAGCAAAGAGTACGCTGGATTAATAATTTAAAGGAACTGCTAATAGCAGCTGGTAATTTTTTTGCTGTAACAAAACTCTAGGAAAATGCTGATACTTTAAAATTAGATGCTCTCCTGTTAGCTAGCAAGTAGGTGAAGAGCAGGGCTTGCTGGATATCAGATGCCATCAGGTGTCTCAGCCCACTGGCAGCCCTGCTTTTTCTTGCAGCACTTCACATCCATTTCTCCCATAGTAAATTTTTCAGAAATTTACTATATATATACATTTGAACGATCTATTGATTTAATCATTCACTTAAACAGCAAAAAACCTATTTGTCATTATTGTGATTTTGGCAAAAAATATTGGCCAAATACACACGCACTTTTTACAATATCATTTTACAGTCAAACAAATCTCAAAATTCTACATCATACATGTGGTTGTTGACAAACTAATAAAATGGTTATCTTCCTTTCTTATTCCTGATGAACATAAAATGTAATTTAGGCTCTTTATATGGCATATAAAAGGCTGCCATAAAATGTTCGATAATGGAATATAAACACATTTTCCCCAGATAAATGGTCTTACTTTTCTTGACCAAGACTGAAATGTCATTTATATCAAGTAATAAAGCTTATGTAAAAATAACAAGCAATATTCCAAATGCACCTTATTGCTTGCCAGTTGCCCTATTCCTGATAAGCTTAGTTAAATATTAAAAAAGTTTTATTTGAAATTCTTCTTGCTAGAGCATTCTTTCTGACCTGAGATAAAACACAGGGACAGATAGCACGATCTCTGTGCAACGATAAAGTTTATAGCTACCTTTTTTAAATCTTGTGGTAGTATGTTCAGTGTCATCACAGTCAAAAAGGTAGGGGAGCACTAGTCTCACAACAAGAGGAAGCAAGTGCAGATTTGTGGTAGATTCTGGTACAAGTTGTCTGGGTTCTGGACCAAAAGGTATTGATTGAACCTTGAACACCTTGGTGAGCCTGTGATTAACCAACCTTCTGACTCCTGTTGTATGGCAAGCCACAGAATTTAATGACCTTACTTTTGAGATTAGTGGAGTAGTTTGGGCTTCAAGAGAACATACTTGATTTTCACTTGAATTTATGCATCTTCTCATGTAGGTTGCTGGATTAGAGCAGAAGAGAAAGTCCACTGGCATTTGCAGTTGCTGTGTCTTTGGCTAGAAGCCAGTTTTGAAGCAATCCAGTGCAAGTGAATGATAATCAGCTTTTGCCTGAGGAATGGCTCCACAACAGGGATAGTTTACAGATAAAGACCGAGGTGATACTTTATCTAAAGCACATTAAACAGAGAGCAAAATGACTGATGATGAAATTAAGAAAACCTATTGCACATTGAAGAAGTGCAAAAAAGGACAGTAATACCTTTCAGTCATCTTCAGGAGTTTAGTGAAAACATCAGAAAACATCAAAAGCTTACCTAAAGCCAAACCTACCCAGGGACACTGCAAGAAGGGATCCTGAGAACATGGCATCAGCAAAAAGAAAATTTAGATATTTCTTTTCACTGATGAATGGGAGACTTAATTTGGTGACAGATGATTTTGAAATGACTGAAGTATTCACTGAATTTTTTGTCTCAGTCACCATAAAGATTGCTCCTAAATCACTTCCTAAAGGAGGCAGGAAAGGAGGTGAGACAAAGGTAAGGATGCAATAAATTAAAAACTACTTAAAAAAGCTGAGTGTATTCACAATCATGGGCTACATGGTATTCACCACAGTGTGATTGAAGGATGACCATCTATTACCTACAAAAATGCATGGGTCATTCTTGACCAACTGGAATGCCTTATATGATGAAATGGCTGGCTCAGGGTACAAGAGGAGAGCAGTTGAGACTGGATATCTTTCATAAGGCTTTTTACACCATTTTCCACAGCCTTCCTGACTTTAAACTGAGGAAACATGCATTGGGTGAAGTGTGCATTCGATGGGCTAAAAACTGAATTAAACGATGAGCTCCAATGATAGCGGGCAGTGGCTTAACATCTACTTGGCATCTGATAACCAGTACCTCAGGGGTCAATACTGGGACAGATATTGTTGAATATCATCATCAGCATCTCAAATGATGTGACAGATGACACCCGCAGAAAATTTATAGGTGACAAAAGATCTGGGTAAGTTGATTGACATGTTGACAACTGAGATTCAGTCAGTCCAAAGAGATTTTGAGACACTTGAAGACTAGGCAGAAATTTTATGAAGTTCAACAAGAAGCCTGAAGTTTTGTGCTTGCAGGCAGGAAAAAACCAGGCATTATTGTAGGCTGCAAACTGACTTGATGAGCTGCAAACTTGCCTAGAAGGCTATGGTGGACACCAAGTTGTGTGCTCCCAGTGTAGAAAATACAAACTACTTATTGAACAGGAAAGCATGTACAACAAAATGACCGAATTATTATTACTCTCTACATGGTGCTAGTGTGAATGCATGTTACATATTCTGTACGGTTTTGAACCATCTCAGAATGGAAACTGGAGAGAATCCATTTAAACACTGAAATGATTAGGGGCCTAGAGAGTGACTTGTAAGAAGAGACTGAGGTTGATGTGTTTATTTAATCTAGAATAGAGCGGGCTAAGGGGCAATGTAACTGCAGTTGAAGACTTCTTCAGAGGGAAGTATAAAGGAAAAACATAAAACTTCTCAGTAGTGGCAGATGCATAACAAGAGAAAAGAACCAGAGACTGAACATTTCTGAACGTTAGAAACGTTTCTATACTTAGTGGGAGCAGGATTATGCAGCAGCACTGGAAGACTCAGTGGAGAATTTCTCCTTGGAGGTTTCTAAGGCATAACTAATCAAAGATGCGGCTGATTAAACTGATTAAACAGAGCTGATTAAATAGAGCATTGATTAAACTGGTGTTTTAAGCAGGAAGTTGGACCCAAGATCTCTTGACATACCCTTGCAGCTCACATTTCTGTAGTTAGCTTGTTATGGATCTGCTTTTTGTTCAAGTTCAGCCAAACATATATTTACTTGATATGTCTAAGGATGTTATGCTGAAGAAAAGGAGTAGGAATTCACTTCAGGTAGGAGATTGACTTATGAGTTTTCTCTAACTTCAGCTTGCAACTTTTGAACTTTGCAGCATGATCCAAGAACACACAGTGCTATATACAAATGCAAGAGTCAGATATAATAGTGAGAAGGTGATATAATATAGTGAGAATCTCTCCCTGCTTAAACCTGTGTCAGCTTCACATATCTAATGGCTGTGAAAAAAAAAGAGGCTAACGTGTGCTCGATACAGTGGGATCTGATTATGAATTCTTCTGCCTGTTGCCAGCAAATAATTATTGTCATAGACTTCATGATCAAGCAATGTAGCTCTGTGATTATGCAGTACCAGTTGCCCAGATATCTTCTGTGGCACCGTAATCCTCTGTGTGCCTTTAAGGCTCTGAATAAGAGGGAAATATTTCTGCTCTGGTATCATGCCACTGTCATTAAGGAAGTGGGGAGTATTATCAGCAACAATTAAACTTAAATGACAGTGTAATGTATACCATTAGCAACACAATCATATCCTCTCTTTCAGTTCTTGTAAGATGCTCTGATTTATACTTTCATTTATTTTATTGTAGTTTATTACTATAAATCCACTTGATCTGCAGGTAATAGTTTTGGGGGGCTGTCATTTTTACTATATCCAACTTGGACTCTGGCTTATGCATCTGTGTTTCACCTGACAGTAATTTCTGCTGAGTCAGTTCAGTCTGGAATTCCAACATACTTGGACTGAGCAGTTTGATGTGGTAGATTAACCATGGCAGCATGAGCAGGAGTTCGGCCTTTTGAAAATCATCCTTCAGACAATGTTCTACAACATATAGGTAGGGTTTTTCTTTGTTCCCTGGACACATGGAGATAGGACACATGTAGTGATACTTTGGATCCAAGTTTTTTTCTAGATCTGATCTTTAGCTCTGCAACAAAATGTTGCAGTTTATATGAGCTGTGATAAAACTAGTTTCATCAATAGTGAGGGATGAAGTTATGTTTAAAATAAATTTTCAGAACATGAGCATCCTGCCAGGAGATGTTGAAAAACTCCTTATTGACTCTGTTTGACTCCTAACAGGCCCTCCAAATATCTCTATTATGCTGTAAACCTGTCGATGAAGATGGGGGTTAAATTGTTTGTCTGGTCCCTGGAGGACATATTTATATAGTAGGCATAAATATTAGATATGAATTTAAACTAATTAAGCACCTCCTACACTCTTAACATCATAAGTGTTCTCTCTGTTTGTGCAGCTTCAAGTTCAATGTATTAGAGAAGTTACAAGCTGGAAGCTAACACAGAGAAAGAAGGTTGTAATGACCGAGCGGAAGGGACAAATTAAGGGCTGAGAATGACCACCCAGTGACAGATGAAGAATGCTTAAAATAACACAACAAATGAAAAAATGAATGCTCATAAGGATATGACTGGTGAGAGCCAATATGGCTTCACCAAAGGTAAACTGTTCCTGACAAATTCTCTGGCCTTCTATGATGTGGTTACAGTGTTGGTAGACAGGGAACAGAAACTGATGTGAAGTACCTGGACTTTAAAACCATTTAACACTGTCTCACATGATATCCTTGCCACTAAATTGGAGAGATATGGACATGAAGGATGGACTAAGCAGTTAGTATGGAATTGGCTACACGGTGGCACTTAAAGAGTCATGATCACAATGTCCAAGTGGAGATGAGCAACGAGTGACATTCCTCAAGGTTCATTACTGGGACTGGTCTTGTTCAACATCTTCGTTGGTGATATGAACAGTGGAACTGTGTGCATCCTCAGCGAGTTAACTGTGTGGTGTGGTCAGCACTCTGGAGGGAAGAGGTTGTTGCCATCCAGAGGGACCTTGGCAGGATTGTGATGTGGGTGTATGCAAACCACAGAAATTTCAGCAAGGCCAAGTGCAAGGTCCTGAACCTGGGCTGGGGCAATCTCAAGCACAGGTACTGGCTGGGCAGAGAGTGGATTACGGACAGCCCTGAGGAGAAGGACTTGGGAATGTTGATTGATGAGAAGATCAACATGAGCCACAATTTATGATGGCACTTCAGAAAGCCAACCCTATCCTGAGCTACATCAAAAGAAGCATGGACAGTCCATTGAGGGAGATGATTCTCCCCCTCTACTGCATTCCTGTGAGACTCCACCTGTAGTACTGTGTCTGGTTCTGGAGCCTCCAACATAAGAAAGACATAGAGCTGTCAGCTTGTCCAGATGAGAGTCACAAAGATGTTCAGAGGGCTAGAGTACCATTCCTATGAAGACAAGCTGAGAGAGTTGGGTTTTTTCAGCTTGGAGAAGTGAAGGCTCCAGGGAGACCTAGTAACAGCCTTCTGATACCTGAAGGGGCTACAAGAAAGCTGGAGAGGGACTTTTTGCTATGTCATATAGTGTTAGGACAAGGGGGAATGATTTTAAACTGAAAGAGGGTTTAGATTCGATACAGAAAGGAATTTAGTGTGAGAGTGGTGAGACTCTGGAACAGGTTGTTCAGCAAAATTGTGGTTGCCCTTCCCTGGAAGTGCTCAAGGCCAGGTTGGATGGAGCTACGTGCAACTTGGTCAAGTGGGAGGTGTCACTGCCCGTGACAGAGGAGTTGGAATTAGATTGTCTTTAAGGACCTTTTCAACACAAACCATTCTATAGTTCTATGAAGTGTTCTTTTTGCATGTATATACAAAAGTAGTTTTCCAGGAGATCTTCCATTACAGAAAAGACACTTCAATGCACTCTTTCCTGTGCAGAAACCCTTTACTGCCCAAGAAAACTAGTTTTTCAGTTCTGAATTACGGCAGTTAGTAAGCTGTACACCTGATGAAGGGACACTCTCATCACTCAGGCATGGTGTTCAAGCTGACCATCTGACATAAATTGTGTCACCATTTAATTAATGTCTGTCTGGCCATGACCATCCAAATGCTTGTAACACACAGCTGCAATGCATGTAACCACTTGCCTTGTAGACAGATCCTTTGTCCTGTGGCCTCTTTACATCTGTCATCCCTTAGACTTTGTGTTTGGAAGTCAACATTCTTAAGCTGTTAACTTCAAAGAAAATAGTTGTTTTTAAAAACACTTACAGTTTCTTCACTGAGCCTTCAGGTCAATATATGATGTTAACAGTAATTAATTAAGCACAATCTTTCTTAAGATTTCACAGAATGTTACAAAACTTGTAATACATTAGTACTTAGAATATCACTGCAATTTGGGGGAAGGTCTATTAATTATTTTTATGATTAAGAATATTAAACTTGTAGAATAAATCCCTTGCCTGAGGTCTAGAAACCAGATTTGGAGTTCCATGAAAAGCAATGAATTGAGTGTAATCACTTGATGTTAATATCAGTAGGAAAAGACTGGCCCTGACTCTAGTTGAGCTGACTTCAAAATTTGACCTATGCTTTTTGGACAACTAGAACCCTAGACAAAGACTTGGAAAGTTTCTCTTTCTCTTGCTCTGAGTACAGAAAGCTGTAGAACTGTGCAACATATAAATATGTAGGACTGTGCAAAGAGCAACAAAGGTAATTCTATTTTAGTGGTCCTTCCTTCAGGCTTTGAATTCAGATGAGTTTTGAGTGAGTCTATAACAGTATATGGGGAGCATGTTCCTCATGAGAAGATACTGAGGGTAAGGTCATTTTCTGCAAATATGAGTTTAGGAACTAGAAAGGTTTGACCTTCTCTCCTATGAGGAGTGTTCTGTAGAACAACCTTTCTGGACCTGCAAACACTTAAATGATTCCTGAAGTGAGAAGACTTTTCTTTGGTTAAACAAGAACACTGATAAGGTGTTGAGTTAAACAAGAATACTGAGCAGACAGAACATCTGAGGAAAGGAGGAGACATTAAGACAAGGTGAAGGGGCCCTGTGTTCTTCAGCACTATTTCATCCAGGCAAGGCTCAGATATAAAAGTGCATGGCCACAAGAGTAGTAAGCAGTCTGTGTTTGTTTGAGGGTGGGGAAGGAGCCATAAAGGAAGTAGAGGATTTCTGGTCAGCTCACTCAACAGATAGAGGGCTGTAAATTTCAAACCACAGTAAAACAGCTGTTGTAATTTTATCTGTCTTATCCAACAGAATAACTGTACTTCACTTTTGAGAGGACTATAAATACTATCGTCAAGAGGATTGCAATGCAAAATCCTACTAAACTTCAGAAATTATCTGAAATTTTAGAATCAGTAAAGTCCATTATTTAGGAAGACTTTAAGTATCTTAATATGGCTCAATAATCTGAGACTTTTAGGCAAAAGTAAAAAGCCCCACAGCCAAATAACCCAACACAACATAATTTTGGGATCCTTTTTTTAAAAAGTTGCATTACAAAGGAAGTAATATACTTTTCTTATGGTGTTAATGAAGCTAGGAAGATTGTAAGCAGGATAAGAAGAATGCAGACTAACTGGAGAATGTGCAGAAGAGAAGCCAAGACTGATATGAGAACACATGATTCCCTCTACAGAAGGGATGAATTTACTTTATTTGGTCAAGAAGACTTGGAAGGGCATAAAACTATGGTACTATGGAATGTAGTAAAGAGGATGGTGATCAGTTTTTCTCCATGTCAACTAAAGGGAAAAAGAGGAAATAGGCCTAACTATTAGCAAAGAGATCTGGAGAAGATATTTGCAATATCTGATAATGTACTTAATTATAAAAATAACATTGAATTCCCATAAAAAGGAACCAATGTACAGAAAATATTTAGAAGATAGAAGTAGAAATACATTACTATTTGTCACAAGTTTGCAAATTATTTTTTTAAATCTCTACTACTGCTAATAAAAAGTATGTGTAAGAATATAGAGCATGTTAGGCTACAATAATTCATTGGTATTGCAAGGTGCTAAGAAAAAATATTAGGGTTTCCACAGGACAGGAATTATATCAGATAAAAGCCCAGGAAGGAAGAAGTGAATGAAGAAGGGATATTGATGAGTAGATAGTACTGATAAGAAGACTTGGCTTGCTGAAGTCATGGGCTGCTGTGCTTGGTATAATGAGAATGAGTGTCAAACAATAACAATTTGACAAAAAAATTAAGAGAACTTACACTGAGTAAATTAAAGAAGTAAACATAACTTCTGTTGAAAAACATACTCCATGAGAAAAGAGAGACAAAATGCTATCCACATAACTCCTCAAAACATTGCACTGATTACTCAGCGAGGTCAGTGTCTTATTGCTATTCAATTGCTTAAGGAGCTTAAATTTATAGGGAAGACAATTTACATCCCTTATTTGTAAAAGAAGTTGAAGTAACACAGTCCAGACTGAAGACTGTAAAATTCAGTTTTCTACTAACTCAGGAGTTAGTAGAACTAGTAGAACTGCTGGATCTAGTCTTAAAGTACCATATAATAGAAAAACTATTAATTACCAGATTAAAGGCATAATAGCAAACCACTTAAAGGAAGAGATAAGAATCACATTAAGGGAGCAGTGCAACTTGTATGGGATCTCTTAAATAACGGGGTGGGGAGGAACAGTGAAGTAAGCATGGTCATGCTTGTGACATTGAATCTAAACTGATAGTTAAGGCTTTCTTGATGACAGGAATTTATAGCCTTCTTGCAGAGATAACTAAATCCACAACTGCCACATCCTATGTGGGTATTCAGATCATCTATATAGGCAACCTTATGTTTATGAGGAAAATTACTCATGATGGATCAGTGTTGAATAAATTTAAGGTGATCTGTAGATGTTCATACAAGTCCAAAACTTTTCAGCATCTGAGCATGCAACAACCAGGGATGTATTCATCCTGGGCAAAGAAACTGTGCTTCTAAGCAAGTGAAGAATTGTAGATTCCAACATTCCAACATATACCAGCTAGGCAGTGGGTTTCTAAACATCCTCCTACATGTGATTGTATAAGTAGTTTTGCTCCTCCCTGTGTAGTAATTCAGAGAATGTAAAGAGTGTCTCTTGATGATACTGCTGTGAAAACAGTGTAATCAATTTTATTGTCCTTGCTGATAAGTGTCTAATCATCTGTTGGCCACAAGTGCCAAAGGAGTTTGTTCTTCTCTGGACCTAAAAGTATTCAATACAACTACTGACCACCATTGTGTGCTTTCTGCCATGGCTCATCTGACTGAAAGGAAGCACCATGCATACCTTGATACCCAAAAGGAATTTCTGCTTTATTTTAAGCTTATATTATTTTGCAGTCAAGCTAGCATATCTGAAAGATCAGTGCTGTGTGAAGGATTTCCTTGACTGTATCTTTAAGTAGTTTTGTATGGAAGCGAGTGTTGACCAGTGGCTTTCCTGTCACAAGTCTCACTTACTGCACAAGCTAACTTTGTGTAACTTTCCTCTTACATTTTGTTCATTTACCTTGCAAGATCATATTGTTGGAGCAGATTTCCTTATGTGCTTCTAAAGCTCAACCTTAAATCTGTCTCCAGAGCATACTCAGCTCCCCGTGATGTGGTTGATACAGCTCCTCTCCCTTGCCTCAAGGCTATGTGATATTGTAAATCAAATTTGGGAAGTCACAGATAGAATCAGTCTTTTGTAGTAACTTAGGAGAAAGTCTTTGTGTCCTGGAAACTGGATTTGGATGCAGCTCAAGCCATGCTGTGTACTTGCTATACTTTAAGTGTTGTAATTATTATTTTTTAACTCAACTCCCATATTAGGTAACAGCAGAGGTGAAGCACTCAAGTCATAGGATTTCACATGTTTTATCTGTTTGATCTAGCAGAAACTCTGGGATTATCCAGAATTATAATAACCCTCATACAATTAACGTTGGCCCACTGATCCAGCCTGTCTAGATCCCACTGTATGGCTTCCTTACCCTCTAGCAGATCGACACAGCCACCTAGCTTGGTGTCATCTGCAAATTTACTGAGGGTGCACTCAATCCTCTCATCCAGATCATTAATAAAGACAGTAAAAAGAACAGGCCCCAGTACTGAACCCTGAGGGACACTGCTTGTGGTCAGGCATCAGCCAGATTTGGTTCCATTCACTACCACCCTGCCATCCGGCCAGTTTTTTATCCAATGCAGTGGATTTATGCAAGCCTTGCACCATAAGTTTCTGAAGAAGAATGCTGTGGGAAACAGTGTCAAAGGCTTTATTAAAGTCCAGGCAGACAATGTCCACAGCTCTTCCCTCATCCACTAGGCAAGTCACCTTGTTGTAGAAGGAGATCAGTCCGACAGGACCTACATTTCATAAACTCGTGATGACTGGGCCTGATCACAGGTTGTCTGGTATGTACCATGTGATGTCACTCAAGATAACCTGTTCCATAACCTTCCTTGGCACTGACAGGTCTACGGTTTCCAGGATCATCCTTTTGGGCCCTTTTGGTGGATGGCCATCACATTTGCTAGTTTCCAATCTAGTGGAAGCCCCCTGGTTAGCCAGGACTGTTGATAAATAATGGAAAGGTGGAGTGACACTTCATGCAGAGTCAGGATGGTGTAGCACAGAGGATGAGGTGCTCCTCTAAATCCTGAAACTAAATCAAGAAGTCTGTGAAGGTCTGCAGGTTTTTTTTTTGTCAGTATCCTGAGGGTACCAATAGTCCTTATGAACCCTGTCCACATCTACTGGGGCCTCCCTCACCTTGTCCATGACCCAGATTCCCACTGCAGCCCAGCCTGATGCTGTCAGCCACTGCCCTAGCCCATGGGGCCTGCACAGCTGCAGGGTTTTAATTATTTTCTTTGTCAGTCTTGAATGTGCTGGAACTTTATGAAAGAGTCATTGCATGCAGGATTTAGGGATGTCACCTCCTTGGAAAAAGTAATAGAGATGATTATCATGCCCTTGCAATGCTTTCAGTGCACTGCTTCAGGAGGTGCCAGGTTGCAGGTTGCAATTTCTACCTTTAGCTGTAGGCACAGGCACAGGTTATGAAACATACAAAATACAAAGCACCCAAAATGAAAAAATTATAAAAAAAGAAACCAAACAAAAAACACTGCAATAAAACAGGGAGAGCTTTCTCCATTGCCCTTCACAGGAGCTGAATCAAGATTGCAGATCTTGTACCATTGGCCAAGATGATGCTGTGGTGAAGGTCCAGAACGTGCAGTCTGGCTAGTGTGGAATATTTGGTTCACACCCTGCAATTTTGGATTAGGGAGTATTGTGTTAATTAAACTATATTTTGTGCAACATTCTTACTTGAAACATTTTTAAAATTATTATTTTATTTAATGAATAATTATCATTAGTATTCATTCCTAGATACTAACATTACACTGCTTCTTTTTTTTTTTTTTTTAAATTACCATTAGCATGTTCTTTAAGATCAGTTTAGTTCATGTATATTTTAAGAAGAAAAACAAACAGAACAAACCTGGATCTGGTGTTCCAGCTTTCTGAAGGAAAACTAGAGTGCCAGCATGGAGTAAATAAAGTGGAAAAATCTAAGGTTCTCTTACAAGGTCCTCATATAGGCAAAAAGATCCTATTGACTTTTCTGCCAGATGAGGCCTCTAAGTAAGGGCCCTGGCCCCATTACTGAATGTTATAATATTTCATCCTTAAGTACATGCATAGCATTAATTCTCTGCTCTAGTACCAGTCACTCTGCTTGTTATACTTACATAAATATTCCTCCTCAGTGCCAGTGTGAGAAATTAACCTGAAGATTGGCTGGCCAAAATCCAAACATTTAGCAGACTCAGCAAGGTTATGAGGTAGTCACTTCAGTTCCCCCCCTGCAGTTTATACGAAGCAGAAGAGGACTAAAGTGCCAAAGATCTGAATTTCTTCTCCAGATTCCATCCTTCAGAGAGCAGAGAGGGAGATACATTTAGCTAAGCTAGTGGTGCCTGGGGTACCTTTAAACCCCAAGCAGACTAAAAATTACATTCACCTAAGGCCTCTGGGAATCTACAGATATTCTGAATGAAAAGGGATCAGAACCAAGTGAGGATCCCAGAGGCTGAGTGACCTTGATTGTCCTATATCCACAATGCTTAGTGCTGGAGCTATCTGGAGTGGTTCAAAACAGTCAAGGAGCTGCTGCACTGAGAAGTGCTAAACACAGACAATGCTCACACTCAATAGTGAGATTTCCATTACTTATCTAAATAAACATGCTGGTCTGTTGTCTTGGACCCTGAATTTCTTCTGTCAGAGTGTACAAGCTCAAAGCTGCTGAGATGTAGGGTGGAGTCTTAAATTTGGTGAGCCAGGCAGGAGAAAGCCAATACCTGAGTCTTTTGTCATCCCCTGAGCAGCACTGTGACAAAAGTTCTTCAAAGATAGATGGTGATGTATTCACTGATTCAAATCTTGAAATGGAAGTGACCTTGACTACAATCTCACTTAGGAGAAACAACTACCCATAGAGGAATCCATCTACGTAGCTGAGAACTTACGGTTTAAACATCTTGCATGGAATGAGGCATGTATCTAACCTATATTCCCTTCCTTGGATAGCTTATCTAGCTTGTCCCTTATCTGCTCTTTCTACAAGGGACACAAAATTCATGCTAGCATTTACATGAGAGGTTGAATATGAGTTTGGAGGATTGCAACATTTCAGTGTCTTTGAAGGTATGAAGTGCAATAGCTTACATATGCCATTCAGGAGATCCTTGGAAAATCTTGATTTTAATCTGGTCTTCCACAGTATAGGAAAGCTTAACTCCTTGTTCCCTTTTTTCCTCAAACTGAGCCATTTCTGCACCTCTGTACCTCACACTGTCACTATCTTCCTTCTTTAGTGCTTATTCCAGTCCCTGACCCTTCAGATGATTTTTATTTCTGGGATCAGTGTGAGCATCAAAGTATTCAGCAGCAGGGAACCCAAAGGCAAGAGGATGGCATGTGGGAGAATATGTTCTAGAGGGAAAAGTCCAGAGGATATTTTGTGAAGATAGGGTCTAAAAAAGCTTCTGGTTGTCCTGTCATCACATTTCGTTATTAATGCTGATGTTAGATCTATAGCATTCTTCCCAACAGGGACTGATATAGCAGGCAGTTATCTTGGCCAGAAATCCTGAGATCCTTTGCAGGAATTTAAACTAAAGGAAATACAGCTATGTGAACTCAGAGTGACTCACTGAGGTCAGGGAACACAAGTAAGAAAATATTGTTCCAGCACCAAATCAAAGAGGCCATGGAGGTAATTACTGCAATACAGAAGAGAATAAGGAATATATTTGGAAAGTAGGCTACTGTGCAGAAAAAGAATAAGAATTACTTTTGAGAAAGATAGATTTCTATGTAAAAAGAAACCTAAAAATTAAGGATGGTAGATAAAGACAATATTAATGGCTATGAGTAAGAGAGAAATAATGAATATCAGGGGAAAGAAAGAGAAATATTAGTCAGATAGAAAGATCTATTTTAAATTATATAAATAATCTTTTGACTTTAAAGAGTTAAATAATGGTAGAAGATAGAATAAAAATTGGGAAAAAATTTGATGGATATTACTTGTAATTACCAATGAGTCATTTGAGAGCAACATTTCCTGAATACTTCACTACTTTTTTTTATCCTTTTTCCCTTTTTATAAAATCTAAATAGGAAATAAAATTTATAGTTCATCACAAAAGCCACAGTCTTAAAAAAAGTGAAAACAAAGAAACAAACAAGCTGCCCTCTTCTGTTAAGCATCCCACATGGCTGTTTTGTAATTCCAAATCCAATGAGATATTCAAACAAGTAACATGGGTGTAAATTGGAGCACAGGAGGTTCAAGTTGAATATTCAAAAAAATTTTTTTACTGTAAGGGTGACAGAGCCCTGGAACAGGCTGCCCAGGGGGGTCGTGGAGTCTCCTTCACTGGAGACATTCAAAACCCGCTTGGACACGTTCCTGCACGATGTACTCTAGGTGGCCCTGCTCTGGAAGGGGGGGTTGGACTAGATGATCTTTCGAGGTCCCTTCTAACCCCTAGGATTCTATGATTCTATGATACTCAATTTTCATTCAACTGTGTTTATGAAAAAACTCTTTGTGATTCCTGTAAGTAATCCACTCAGTTTGAATACACCCAACATAGTCTCTAGGGGCAGAGATTCCTTATCAACCACATAAATGAAAAGAAGTGCACCTACACACCAAATAAACATTGGATTGCCAAACTAGCAGCAATCTACACACCCACCTGTCTGGTGGGTGGATCCTGGCTGGATGCCAGGTGTCCACCAAATTCTCTTTATCAGCCCTGCTCTCAGCAGGACAGGGAAGACAAAATATAACACAAGGCTCATAAGCAAAGATAAAGACAGAGAGATCATTCAGCAGTTACCATCACAGACAAAACAAACTTGACTTAGGGAAATTAGTCTAATTTATTGCTAATCAAATCAGAGTGGGATAATGAGAAATAAAACCAAATCTTAAAAATTTTACCCTCATCCTTCTTCCTGGGTTTAACTTCACCCCTAATTTTTTCTACCTGCACCCCATAAGCAGTGCAGAAGGATGGGGTCTTCACCATGGGCTTCAGGGGAATCTCTCCCCTGGAAGCTGGAGCACCTCCTCCCCCTCCTTCACTGACCTTGGTGTCTGCAGAGCTTCTTCATATAGTCTCACTCCTCCATCTGGCTGCAATTGCTGTTGTGCAGTGTGTTTGGTTTTTACCCTGTTTTAAATGTGTTATCAGAGAGGCACTCCTGATGTCACTGATGGGCTCAGCTCTGATCAGCAGTGAGTCTGCCTTGGAGCGGGCTGGCATTGGCTCTCCCCTCCTCTGACAGGGGGAAGGCTTCTAGCATCTTCTCAAAAAAGATAATCCTTTATCCTCCCCCCCCCCCACTACCAAAATCTTGCTACACAAAACAGTACCATCAGATATTTGTATCTTGTAATTTTCTCTACTCAAACTGCTTTTCAGACTATCCCAAAGTGAAATGAGTTGGAATGACCAAAGGATGCCTGCAAAACAAACAAATTCACAAGTATTTTTTTTTAAATTAGATTGGCTTTTTGCTTTGAGGCAATAGATTTAATTCCAATTCACTTTAATTTTATCACTCTACTTGCAGAAATCTGTCATGTCTTACCTCAGCAAGATAAATAATTCAATACAGTTTCCAATATTATATTTGCTATTCCAACTGCTTTTCAGAACATATTAATGGAAATGCCTGTTCTGTCCAAAATCTCTCATCCCACAGATTCCTGACTGATAACAGCTCAGAATTCCAGCTAAATGAGGACATTGTATTCCATGTACATCACTTCATTTACCTTTTCAGAAAAATTATTGCATAGCCATTCAGTAATGAGACTTTTCTGCAATTCTTCACAGTAAGTGTTCATTTTCCCTACTTTAATAATGTATTAACATTACTACATTTTTAAATTCATTATTCCTACTGTCCTGGTTTTTGGCCAGGATAGAGCTAATTTTCTGTCTTGTAATTTTGCTTTCAGCTAAGTCTCTCACAAGTAGCTGCACTTGCTGAAATTAACAGCAAGTTTCTCAGTCAGTGTCTCCTCTGCTTATAGCTACAGCTAGAGACTGGTGTGCAGAACCAAAGCCACTGCTTGGTTCTGAGGAACATCTTGTGCTCTGGAAAGAGAAGGGGAGTAAAGGGGTCATGCCTGCAACCCTCCTTTAGGGAGAAGCAGACAAGAAAAATGACCAAAATTGACCAAAAAGAGTATTCCATCCATACATGTCATACTCAGTATAAATTTGAAGGATCATGAGACTCAAGCTCCTTCACCTTTGCCTTCACCCTTTCCTCTTCCCTTTGGCCCTTCTTCACCTGTTCCTGGGAGGATTCTGTCTGTTCATCTGCCTGTGGTCCATGCCAGCCTGAATCCATGTGTTCCTGCCTCCAGCTCCCAATTGCTGCTGACCTCAGGAGTCCAGCCTGGACTTTCCCAGGGCTGCCCTGCAGCCTTGGTGGTGATGTGAGAGTTACTGGGGGAGAGGTGGAGGAACGTGATAATATTTTTCTGTATATTTATATATATTTAATAATTTTTCCTTTTTTTATCATTACTGTTTCATTAAAGCTGTGTAGTTTAGTTTCCAAACTGTAAATCTCTCTCTCTTATTCTCTCTCCTTTCTCAGGAAGGGGAGGGGGATTAATAGAGAGCATCTGTTATTCTGTTAATTGCTGGCCCAGTGTTAAACTGTGACACCTACTCAGCCTAATCTTCAAGTATTGCTGACCTTCACAAGCTCCAGCAGAAGTCTCTAGAGAATTCCCCTCTAGATCTCTTAGCTTTATTAAAATATATATATATAAAAATATTACTTTCTCTTGCTGATTTTTTTTCTATTTTTGCAATTTACTCTGCATCCATGGTATGTCCTGTGTCCACTTTTACTGACTTCTTCAAACAAAATTCTAAGGCATGATTTTCCCTGACAAAGGGAAGGTCTTTATTAACACTTCCTTGGTATTTACCTATTTTCTTGAGGTTTTTTAGAACAGAGTTCATATCACCTCCCAGATTCAAATTAATAAAGAATTTTTTTGAGTTCTAAGTAAGATTGGTATCAGATTACTGTGTTAGATACTTCCCTGTGGACCTGAAGACTGGATATTTAAAAGCATGGTCAGCCTTCTAAAAAAAAAAAATCAAACTGTTTGACAATTGAAATAAAGTCCATTTCAAATTCAGATTAGTGAATGGGATGAACCTAAACCTGATAAGCAGGTTGTTGTGCTGTTGCCAAAAGTACTTTCATTTTGTGTAGGAGTCTGGTGGTTAAGGATATAATGTTACAGACTGGAGATAAACTTCAGGTTCTTTCTCAGCCAATCCCATTTTGCTCCTTTGATATACATAAAATCATACTATAGAACAGCAGAGAGGGAGCTGGGACTTGACTATCATTACAGCCAATTCAAAATACTCCAAAGGTGGAAATTCAATATTTAAAAAAAACTGTGAAGAAGTGATAAACTTCTTGACAAAAGACATGGTTAATAAAAGAAGCTGACTGCCTTTTTTTACCACCTTATTAAATCTTTTCCACTTTTGCTATGCTGTGGGTTTCCTTCCCTCTTAAATTTCTGTACAGCCCTTACTTTTCAGATCTCTGCTCATAGCAGCTGTCTTCTTTTCCTGCAAAACCACTGTGCTTACATGTAAAGGATGAGGATTCTTTTTTTTTAAATGAAAGTTTTATTAAGGTCCATGTTGTTGGTAAAATTACTATAATCATTGCATCTCACTGTTTTAGAATAAAACACTATCACTTAATGAGTTAATATAATTTGGACTGGATTCTAAACAATGGAATAATCCTCTACTGTTTCAGTTTATTTCTAAGGTCAGAGTTATAAAGAATAAATGTTCCAGAACTTTTCTGCACTGTATTTTTAACACCTTCCACTTCACATAAAGCAGAATAAGCTAAGGGCTCATTACAACGACATGGAAAACTCGGATAACTTGGATAACTCCTACCAGTCCTGCCTCAGATAGGAAATTTTTCTGTTAATCATTTATGAGCATGTTTTTCCAGACTGTTACAGTTCTGAGAAACTTTGAACACTAGGTATTGGATTTACTAATGTGGTTGAAACTTCTGGCCCCCCCACATTAAGATATTTTTCTGCAAACAATGGACATAAGGACATATTGATATATTTCTCAAAAGGTGATTCCATTTATTGAACCAGTTTTGGTCTGTGCAAGCAAGGCTTATGGGTTGACTTAAATTTTTGCTTAGCTTCTCTTTACCAGTCATAGCTAGATACAGAACAGACTCTTCCTCCATAGGTCACATAACTGAGCTTTCAGCTTCTTCAGGAATAAAGTACAGAGAACTGTGAAGTGCCACTTGTCACTTCCCATCCCCTTAATTCATATCTATTCAGAAATGACCCCAGCTGCAGATAAAAAAAACCTCAAATTTTGTTGGAGCACCTGATGAGCATTAACTCTTCATGATGACTATGAGAGAAAGAATCTATCCAGATAGTTCTCTGTTCAGCCTCACTTACTCTGTTTTCTTCCTCACAACTATCAAGAAGAGATCATTTAAAGCAGGTGTGTTGAAGTGGGAGGGAAGGAAGTAAGGATTTGCAGTCATCAGAGCTGCAGTTCAGCCTGACCTAGTTGAAGGTTCTCCTTCAGCATGAGGAAAAATGCTCTACACAGTGTGGAAATTTTAGAGCCTAATAACATATTTAATGCTGTTGAACATTTCAGATAAGCCTTATTTTAATCAAACAGAATAGGAGAGTTTGAAAAAATAATGGTCACAGTGGCATGTCATGAAAACCAAGGTACTCTTGGAAGCTCTCATGACATGACAAAATGAATATACCTTCAAAATCCTGTTCATTCCCTTATCTCCTAGCAAAACACCAGTGTTTACAATGAAAATAAGCACATACTCGTTTATCACTTCATTTCAGCTACTGCATTTATAGCTTTGTTTTTTTCATCAAACCTTCATCTCCTATTGAATTCTTCTTTTTAAATAGGTCTGCATTAAATCATGTGCTTGGCTTGAAGTAATGAGTGATTTAGGCAGCAATTATACATGACAAGGTTTCTAACTGCTAGATGGATGACGAAGCTAGAAATAGGCAATGCACAAAAAAACAATTGAGAAATCCTCATAGCTGATCTCAACAACTGAGACAAGGTCTGGCCTGTCTGCTTCTTAATTAAGTGATGTCTTCCTTGTTTTGTTCATGTACTTCTATGTAAAGTTACCCTGTGACACTGGGAAATCATTTAAAAATGGTGCATTTTAATGGGATTTAATTGACAGAAATTTATTCTGAACACTTTAAAAAAATAACTGGTTCCTTAGATGCTATTGAAATAGCCACAAACTCCAGAACATTTTCTTACTTTTTCAGTTAGGTGGTTACTTTTTCACTGCCAGAAAATCAGTGTGAGCTTAGAAGAACCAGAAATGCTAATCTACCCAAACAGGGCTGTTTATAGAATGTTTACTATAAGAATTTCCTCCATCAGTGTGATTTGAATTCTGCAGGAAAAAGACTTCATTTTCAAGGACATTCAGAATTGGTGTCTGAAAGTTGTTTGAGTTGAAAAAAAAAAAAAAGAAGGCTGAAACTCAGATCTCTTCACTGAAATGTAACAGATCCTCAGTGAAACCAGGGGAGGGAATCTGACTTTCTAGGCACTTTATGGAAGTCTGTAATTTATTTTAAGTAAGCATATATTCCTTTTTAAGGAACTGCTAAGACAGCACTCCTTCTTGTAATTTTTTTTTCATTTCTTTCTACAAACTTTAAAGGCAATTACACACACACAATTTCTTTGTGTGTGTAGTTTTCAAGATGCAGAGATGTAGTTTCTGTATCTAGAGATACAGAAAAGAGAAAAACCAGTTAAAAATTATTTAATCTCAATAATTATGAAATAATAATATATTCCAATACTTAAAATGTAGTCACTAGAGTTCTCTGTAACAATGACAACCTGCCTTTTTTGGTTGGTTGTTTTTTGCTATAGCTATAATATCTAGAAGCATTTTTCAGAAATACTGATTTCATTAAATCGAAGTCACCAGAAGATACTGTTCTTGGTTTACTGTTTCGTGTGCCCAAGATATAGGTTTTTCTTTTCTTCCTTGCTATATTTGGTCTATGTGTTAAGGTTTATGTGGCTGGGGGAGGGGGCTGCAGTGGTTGCTTGTTTTCCTCATAACTGACAAAGCCAATAAAAGCTGACACAAAGATGGAGCCCATTGCTAGACAAAGCTGAGTCAATTGGTGACATTAGCAGTGCCTCTGTGACTGCATATCTAAGAAAGGGTGAATAAAATAAAAAAAAAGCTGTGCAACAGCTGTGAGAGAGAGGAGTGAGAATATGTCAAAGAAACAACTCTACAAACACCAAGGTCAGTGGAGAAGGAGGAGATGCTGGAGAAGAGATTCGCTGGCAGCCCATGGTGAATCCCATGGTGAGGCAGACTGTCCCCAGGCACCTTACGGAGGTTCAGCAGGGGAGCAGACATTCACCTAATAGCCTATTCCTACCTTGCCATGCCAAAGCAGGTAGGGGACTGTGGTCACAGGAGGCTGTGACCCTGTGAGAACCCTGCAGTGGAGCAGGCCCCTAGCAGAATCCAGAAACCCATGAAAAAGGAGCCCACATATGAGCAGTTTTTTTGGCAGGACTTGTGGCTCCTTTGGAGACACACACTGGACCCGATGGAAGGGACCCATGCTGGAGGAAATTGTGAAGAACTTCAGCCCAGCTTGGAGGCACTCATGAAAGACTGTATGCCATGGGAGGGACCCCGTACTGGAGTAGATAAAAAGTAGTAGGAGTAGGAGTGGCAGAGATGAAGTCCTGTGAACAGATCCCATCCCCCCCTTCCCTGTTTCCCTGTGCAGCTCAGGGGGAGGAGGTAGAAAAGCTGGGAGTGAAATTGAGCCTGGGAAGGAGGGAAAGGCAGTTTTGGATTTGTTTTCATTATCCTGCTCTGTTGAATTGGCAATAAATTAAACTACTGTTATAAAATCATTCTATGAAATACATTTGATTACCCTCAGACAAGTCTGTTTTGCCCATGACAATAATTGGTGATTTCCATGTCTTTATCTCTACTCCTAAGGTTTTCATTGTGTTTTCTTTCCTTGCACAGTTGAGGGAAGGGAGTGATAAAACAGCTTCATGGTCACCTGGCAGCCAGCCAAGGTCAACCCACCACACTTGCTTAGTTTGTTGGGGGTTTTTTTCTTTACTTTTCTCCTAATTTCCTTCCGAAATATAGTCATGCTTGAGGATTGTTGTTCTATTTGCTGTCAAGTCCCTTGAGGCTATTCAGATACTATTTCTTAAGTCTGGTTCTCCCTTATTAACATCAGAGCTTCCTTTACCCTCTTACATACTCTTTGGAGTTGAAAATTGCCTTCCAGCTTTTCTATAATAAGGTATTGTTTAGGCGTGTCTTGAACTAAGTATTAAAAATTAAAAGAGAAGTAAAGTATTTTTGGGCTATTGGCTTCTAAATAGTCATCTTGGCACTTATTTAAGTATGAATTGTGCAACTTTAAGATCTGTCTCAATCTCAAAGTTTCTCACTCTTGACTTCTTACTCTCCAGCATTGCTGCTATTCTACTCACAGTTACTACCAGATTCATTAGAGACCCAAAGTGCAACTTGTGGTTCCAAGTCCTCACAAAGTGCAAGAAGCATTCTTGTGACATTTTGTTCTGTATCTTCCTAACTGAACAAGGACCAGCGTCCGCTACATCTGCCCAGTAGGGCAGAGAGCCTTTGAGCACAAGATATAAATATTTTCATTCCTTACACCAGATTTTGCATTCTAATCCTGATAATAATGCAAAAATCAGAGGGTTTGGAATACAAGTTGTTATATGGGCTTCTTGATAGAAAGTCTGCATATTCCATAAAGGAAAAATTCATTTAGCAGTTTATTTTTGCAAATGTTGAAATAATGGAATGTTTATTCAAGACATAAATAGATCAAATTCTTAATGCTGGTCAAGTCACAGGGGAATGCTGCCTCGAGGAAGCAAGAGCAGTTCAGGCATCCATGTACCTTGTTAAAGGAGCTTTTATTCAGAAATGAAATAACCACATCATTGAAGCTTACAGTTTGTACATAAAAAATTAAAAGGTAAAAGTTGCAAATATTAAATTACTGTATGAAGATGTTAATGTTAATGGTATCCTCTGATGATATATCTGTGCCCTGATTTTTCAGATAATCTGTTTATTTGTTTAGAGTATGTCTTCTAGTAAGTTTAGCTTCAGATGCAAAGCTATGGGGAGCTGAGCATGAGCTATGCATGAGATCTCTATGAAAAATTTAGTTTTCTTGAATTTGACATTGCTTTCTCATTTTCAGCAGAGAAAAAAAAAAAGAAAAAAAAAAAAGAAAAAAAAGAAAAGGTAAGTTCATCTAGACATGTGCTTGCTAAAGTAGAAAAGAACTGTCCGTCAGTCCTTTGTAAAGCTTATGGCTTTCCTTGCTGCACCTTCCTATGTCCTTGAAGATATACTTGTAAATCAAAACTTCCAAGAAGGATTGTGCTGAAACACTCATGGGTTATACTGAAAGTCAATGCTCTTTCAAAAGATGTATAGCATGCTCAACCTTACATTTTCATCAAAAGGTGTTTTACAGATATGGCACTTGTATTTGAAAACTATAAAGGAGAGGCTGAAGAAATGAAAGCTGATGAAAATCTGATGAGATGAAAAACAGCTCTTAATGATCTTTCAAGCAAGAGAGGAGCTAAGTACCGTGAGTATCCTACTGGGAAACCTCCAGCTGAATCTGGTGAGCAAAATTATGGGTTCTGTGGTTAAAAAAACCCAACATCAAGTCTTTTCACTTTTGTTTTAAGAAATAGAGACCTATCCACCTGATCAATCTATATCAGAGATTTCTATATTTTGATGATTAAAAATGATTGCTATTTGGCAAAATTGAAATAATCTAAACCAGTAGTTTTAGTTTTCACTGTGTCAACATTGTATAAATAAACACCATTTCCATTTTTAAAGTAACTATCAAATTGTTATTTTAACCAGTCTTTTGGCAGTCCTATATCTCTCTGTTTTGGGGAACATGGGAATTTAAGTTAATAGGTGTCTGATTTTCCAGAGGACAAATAGCAGCCTTCATATGTCTGCTATGTAAATTTGAAGGCATCCAGTATAATTTGTGGCTTATGAGAATAACATTTTTAGGAGTCATGTACACTAGGATATTTCAGTGTTTGGTTTACAGAAATACAGCAGAGATGTTGTATTCAGCCATACCAAGGCTTAAAACACACGGAAATAAATAGGCATTATGTCTGAAAAATTTAACAGTACCACAGAACTTCTGGGTTTTATGCCTTATATTTATGTAACTGCATTAATTTGCTGATGTAAATTCTTTTGAATTCCTGTGATCTGTCACTTGGTTTGGCTTCTATTTCTGAGTGGCTTTGGATACGACCAGAAGGAAACAACTGCTGTCAGCAGTGCTGGGCAAGGGCAGCTGGCCTAGGAAAAATTCCTACTCTGACATTTTGTTTTGAGACACAGGAGTTTCCAGTCTCACCACCTAGACTCAGCACCCATTGCCAGCTCTTCCAGCTTCCCTGCAGAGCCTGTGGGGATTTGCTCTGAACACTCAATTACCTGAGTAAATCTGGCAGGGGTGGGTTGTCATTAAACAAGGAGCAGTGCCACTTTGTAGTTTCTAAATGCAAACTAACTTTTAACCTTTGGACATGCATTGAATTATTAGCACTGTATAAAGTTCTCTTTACATTTTTATTCATTACGTTATAGATTCGTAGGCTCTCTATTAACAAAAAAACCAAACCAAACCAAAACCCAACAAACAAACAGATAGAACACTACTTTCAAAAGCTCTGAATCTTTATAAACTCCATAAGAAGTGCATTTCTCATGCAGACAGAACTGAACTCTCCAGGAGTTATTTTGATTTTTCATAAAAAAAAATATTTTTTCTATCCTGTTATTTTACTTGAATTGTAAATTCATTTATTCAATGTAAATTACTTCATGCAATGGACAGCAGACAAGCTCAGTCATGTTAAATGTGAACAGAAATGCAGCATACTGCAAGAGCTCCTATTTTTCTTTTTGTAAGAGATGCCATGCAGAAATAATAGTTGTCAAATATTTGTCAGTGTAATCCTGTTGCATTAGTATCACTCAGCATTGCAAGGTGTGTCTAGATTAGCATGCTCCTTGTTAAGCCTTAATATTGACCTATTTTATATCTTAATATCTAATTAATTAAGAGCAATAAGTGTTCAGTTTATGTGATGGCTCTTATATGTGCTTCCTAAACTGTTTGAAAAAAAACACTGATTGGGATTCCATCAGCAATTCATGAAGCTTAGGCTTCATGTATTGAAAGCACAGTGTGTTTGACAAGTTTTAATTGTCAACTAATTGTGCATTACATTTTTTACTCATTACAATGTGGTGAAATAAAGAATAGTAGAATAAAATGACACTAAAAACCTTAAAGAACCAGATAGGGCAATTTCATCTTATGTTTATTTAATAAAGAAACATATGAGCTCTTTGAACTGTGATGAAATTCACCCTGAGCAAAACGTAGGAACAATGCCCATAGGCTGTTTAAATTCATGTTATGCCACTTTGAGAACGCAACTCTCCCCATAGCAAGTAAGTCTTAGAATCATATAAGTCTGAATTATGAAATGAGGATGAGACTCTGTCATATAAAGTTATATTTTTTTTTTATTTATGCTCCCTTCTGATGCCTTATTAAGTTGAATACAGGTTATTTCTGAAATCCCCAAAATTCTTCAAGATCTTTGGAGTGAATCTTTGCATGCCTTTGTGGGTAAAATGTTGAAAAATACCCCTTTTATTTTTTTGCTTAGGGACAAAGGAGAAACTTTATCTCACAGTGTGAAATATTTCAAGCTAACTTTTTTGCAGAGCAATAGACTCTTGTGGCAAGTAGCTCATGAGAGCTACTTTTAATTTATTATTTAGTAAGGATGAGGGGACTCAAATAGTAGAAAGGCATCTTTTGTCTGAAGACAATTAAAAGATTCTGAATAGACATTTAGATAACTACAACATGGACAACTAGATGTGGAAAGATGAATCCTACTCAGAATGGCAGTTCATTTCTTCTACTCCAGAAAATGCATATTGGTTCAGAATGTACTAAGGATCTTTCAGGTAAAAAATTCCATGTTCCAGTGTATGGTTTTTGTTGTTTTGTGTTATTTTTTAAGAATTAAGATCAGGTAACTTTTAGTCCTGAAGAAAGTTACTGAAGTTCATAGACAGGAAATAGTTAACTAGCTCAGTTCCACTGGATGCTTGAGGGCTGCACATGCACATTACCTTTGCAACAGGGAACAACGGCAGGAATATTTCTTGCAGTAAGGTGGAGGATATCACATATATTGTTAAACACAAGTTTATAATAGATTTTGATCTTTGATGTTGTAAGATCCGAACAAGATATTTTTTCAGGTGATCCAGAAAGATCAGCAAGTGAGATTAGGTGATGTGTTGAGTCAGCACATTTGCACTGGGTCTATGCTTTGTAAGATAGTCTTATCTCATCTATAGATTGTGCACTGGGCATGTGCCTGGAGCACAATGTAAATTAAACATGAGGTATCAAAATGGTATTCAGATGAGGTATAGTTCTAAAAGTGGAAATCTGTTAGTGGATGTTTCATTGTAAGAAAAGGAAGGCTGTAAAGAATTCCAGCAGCCACATAAAAGCAGCCTGCAGCAACTCAGATGGCACCTCAGCTGGAGTAATGCACCAAGCATGGCAACATGCCAAAGAAATAGGTCTACATTACTACCCTGTTCTTCATCTGAGGTACCTGAATGGTATGAGAAGTATGGCTTGGTTAATGTTGTGCTGGGAATCATGACACAATTTCAAAGGTCTGTGTGGGCAGAAATCCTCCCAGCCACATGTATTTCAGTGAAACACACATGGAGGTTTCCAAGGAAAAGGTGGCATTTTTGGGGGTGTTTTCATGGTGGAAAATGGCACTAGGCAAGCTTACAAGAGGCAAAAGAGCTCAGCTACACGGTAAGTTTCAGGAGACATTCTTTGAAATTAAAATAAGTCAACCTGCCTGTGTGTTCACATGTACATGCAATCATGTACAAATATTTAAATATTTCATGGGTCAAAAATAGAATATAATTGACCTTTAAAAAGAGGGCTTTCATATTTTACTTTGGCATAAGAAAGCAAAATACCTTCAGGAAAATATCTTTACTATACAAGGAAAGACACTCTCACTAGTTTATGAAGCAACATATATCTGTCAAGAGAAAGATTCTTCTCATTATATGCAAATGACAAATCAGAATATTGGGATCTGCTGTCTCCAAATGGTAAAGAAGTTGTCTTTCACCAGGTTTTTTTCTGTTGTTGTTGATTGTGGGCTATTTGGTTTTAGGGTTTGTTTGTTTGTTTGTTTGTTTTAAAGTCTAGTGGATGAGAGCGATCTGCCAGGGAAGCATAGAAGAAAATAATCTCCACTACAGTTGTTTCTGTCTGTGATCAGGAGATTACTTGACTGTGCACACAGATACTATTTAGGCATGTGTACATAAAAATCAGACATATTAGAAGTATAGACAGAGGCATGGTGGGCAAGCCAACAGGTATCAGCTGATAGATGCCCATGGTGTTTAATCAAGGTACTGGCATTCTCCCTTGAGGACTTTGGAAAATACAATTTTCAGTGAGATTCTAGAGTGTGTAACTTGTAACAGTTCTTACACATAGAAGTACTGTGGAAAAAATCTTCCTAATTGCAGGAGGTGCAGTGCTGACATGAACATTTCTGTCTGCCCAAGATTTTTAGAGGTGCTGTTCTGTTTTGGTCAAGATTGTCTTCTGAGAGGCAGTGGGCAGACAATCTGATAACAAGGCTTAGGTAAAGGAGAAGTCCCTGTTACAAGTTAAAAAATGCAGTTGTGAAGAAAAGACTGGTGAAAAACTATCTAGAAAACCACTTAAAAGACCAGAGTACTGAATGGAAGAAATGGCTACCAGAAGCTGGAGGACTGTGAATTTATATGTCTGTAATCCTGTGGCTGTTACAACCCAGAAAGTCTTGGGAGTGTCCTGCTGAATCCTCTCCAATACCATTTTGGGAATCTGATAAGTGGCTATTGTTACTTTTCGCCTAAAACAGAGAAGCCTGAGTGTAATTATATGGAGGGTGTGCACTCTGCCACAAACATGCCTGGGGTGTTTCATGTTGTGATGGCATGTTTACAATTCTGTAATCTTCATCCTATGTAATTTTAAGGATTGTTTTTAAATGCGAAACACTGACGAGTGCCCTGAGTTCTCAGAGCATAAGAGAGGTGAAGGATATATCCCATTTCCTTTTTAGCTGCTGTGAGGTAGAAGGAAAGGCATGGCACAGATGGTGGTGGTCCAGTACGCCTGTTTCACCACTGAAATGGCTTGATCCTGCATTCAGAGAGCTCTGAGTTCTTCCCAGCCTCACCTTGCACAGTTCTGGTGTAGGTAAGTCGAGGATGAGATTTACTTTCCCTTACGTTGCACGTTTGCTTCTTTCTCTATGGGTGAAGCTGTTCAATATTCATTTTCTGAGGAGTGGGAGAGCTTCAAAAAGAGTGCTGGATGACAGCTGGGAAGGGACAAGATAATGATCAGGAGTACTGTGGACTTTACTGCTCTGAGGTTTTAGGAAGGGAAACACACAACAAGACATTACAGGATTAATGTATCGAAATTAAATTATAAATTATAATTAACCTTTCCAGGAAAGATTAATCTAAAAGCAGTGGTAAATCTGTCTTTAATTTTCAATCAGCTTTTTGATTAACTGATAGTGCAAGAAGGTTATATACCAGGACTTCAGACAGGGGGAGAGGAAGGGAAGTAGGGCAAGAAAGGAAAAAGTATTATGAGAGGTTTTGGGAAATATAAATGTTAATGGCAGAGGATGAGAACAGAATTGATGTAAAGCTGTAAATTATGAATCTGGGATAAAGAACTAGAGGATAATTAAGTGTGGGAGGAAATAAACCAGAGGATATATTTGATGGAGGTGTGACTGCTGTGTTGATAGTTTAGAAGGTGGGAGAGTAATATAGAGAACTGGAGGAGGGAGGAGAGTCTTGGGGAAGGAAACAGGAGTAAAAGGAAGCACATGTAGGAAGGAAGACAGAGGGAAAGTCTGGCAGCAAGCTGGAGGCTTCAGCTCCAAAAGCCACATGGGAAGCTATCAACAGGACTCCAAGAAGACCAAAGGTAGAACAGCAGCATTTATCCAGAGTAATGGAAATGCCAGGAGTATATTTTTTTCTTCCTTTCTCTTGTTACTTCATTTTCTGCCTAACTGTAGAGAAAGAGAAACTTCATAGGAATCCAGGCAAAGAGGCTTATGCCATGGGATGCCTCCTGAGTTACAGTGTGTGGGATGTAGCTTTAAAAGGTCCTGTCATACTGACCTCAGGATCCTGTTAACCCTCCAGGACAGCTTTTATCTTATGAAAGGCCTTGGCAGACAGGCTTCTCACTGCTGATATTTGCTGTCAGAAGTCTTATAATTCTTTATCACTGGAGACAGCTTAGCTACAAAGGAGTTTAAAAGGTCTGAGCAACTTTCCACTTCTCCGTGGCTGCTGAAAGATCAACTGACTCGCAGGGCACTGGGCAACAGGGTTACTACAGGGTTGCTACAGCAACTTGATTTTTCTGTGAGTAAGGAGCTAACTCAGCAGGCTCCTCTGCAGCTTTCCAGTTCCTTGTGGCATGAGTAGTGAGAGCAGCTCTCCCTCTACCCAGGTATGTCACACTCCTCCCAGACTAAATGCAGCTTCTAAGCACACAGGTGGACATTGGTTTTGTTTCTTCTGAGAATGCTACCTGCATCCTGCCACTGGCAAAATGCTCTTCTGTATTTGAATTGTTAAAAAAAAAAAAACAGATGCCATTCAACCTTGATTTCCTGACTGCTGTAACACTAAAAAGAGCCTGTTCACTAAAATTTAGAAAAAGTAAATATACTGATGGTCAAATTACTCCACTTGCATATTAATATCATAATATTTATTATATTGCTATTTAATTATACATTGTAATTAAAAAGGAATGTATTAATATTTTAAATATGTAACTAAAAAGTTTATATAATAACTTGTCTATGAATAATTATCCTACATATAAAAGTCTACTAGATGAACGTTTATTATTAGAAAAAATCTGAATGCAGAGAGATATCAAGTGTATGGCCAGCCATAATATGCATGTTTTATAAGTGTGTTAGAAATGTACATCTTGAAATATTGTAGTAATATTACTTATTGGAAAAAACAACTATGTGCATTTCTGTGTAGGTTTAAAACTATTATACATATCAAGTAAAGATTCTGCTGTAACACATATAAAATTAATTTTTATATGGAAGTCCTGAGATAGACTCAATAAATATATTGTAGTCATATAATTACATAATTACTACTAGGTACTATCATATGTAGTTATGTAGTCCTGTATAGGATGTAGTAATATAGTTACTGGTAACCTGTGCTATCTTAGTGGTCTGATTGACAAATGAAATAATAACTGTGATATTAACTCAGTGTTCTTTTTTGGGGGGTTTTGTTTTGTTGTTGTTTTTTTTTTAACATGTCAAAAATCTCCATTTCATAAAAAAGGCAGAGTCTGTAGCTGTCTAGTTTTGGGGATTTTTTTTCCACAAGTGGGGCTTCAGAAGCAGTTGTAGAACTGGCAAAACCAGAAAAATTACCAGAAATGTAGGGTTTTCCAGTTAAATTATTATACTTAGGAAATACTTTTTATATAGTTGAAAGTTATACACATATTTTTGTAACATAGTAGCATCAGCAAATTACATGATTGGAGAAGTTCAGGATATATTTTTGGTTGCCTATTTACCCACTGCTAGTGCACAGAAATCACTGCTAGTACTTTTTCTACTTCTCTGTTCTTCATAGTTGTCAATTTATCTTAATCTGCAATAATACTTCACAAAGTTTCCTAAACTCTGTAGACCTTCAGGTGCTGCCAAGGTATCTTTTGTGGCAAGGATGACTTAATATTTTGTTTGGTTGGTTGGTTTTGGTTTTGTTTTGTTTTGTGGGTTTTTGTGGGGTTGTTTTGGGGTTTTTTTTGTGTGTGATCTATATTTTATCCTTTCATTGTAGTAATGAAATCTCTTCTCAAAAATATGAAAAAAAATTAAAAATCTTTTTTTTTCATAGCAGATTAACACTTTGAATAAAGAAGAGAAAAAGTGTCCTTTGGTATAAGAAAATTTGTATAATAAAATTTTTGTGTAAGATGGTAGTTTAAATAAAAAACTAGCTCATCAGATCCATAGAGGAAGGCTATAAAAGGTGAAAAACTCCACGGGCACACATTATCTTGAACTTTGTTTCTTCCTCACTTTGACTGGTAGGCAAGACTCCCAGGGTCTGTACCTCTACTGCCAGCTGGAAGGGAAATTCTTTTCTGAAAGTGTTGCCACTGGTTCCATGGTGCCACTGCTGTTCTTGCTGAGTTTCCCCCCACACACAAACACCAAGGGGGAAAGTTTAATCAACAAAGGGTTTGGGCTGTATTAATTCTTCCCTTGCTTTTCTATATCACTCTTTCTTTTTCTTGACAACATAAGTTTTTCTGGCAGAGGCTTACATCCCCAGCCAGTAATTCTGAGTCTGAAAATGAGGCTGAAGAGTTTTTCCAGGACATATGGCTGGTTAAGTAATGCTTTTTTCTTGGGCTGCCTGATGAAGAGCATGTATTTTTTTCCTGTCAACTCATGGTTTGGCTTTAATACCTTGTATTTGAGGTTGAACTGAGGTCTTGGGAAAGATCTTCATAATGTTGCTCAGATCAAGGACAAGTCTCCAGGTCTGGAATATGTGAACTGGAAGAAAAGGGTGTCAGTTAGTTGTCAGGTCTTCACACTTGAGAAGTCACCAAAACGTTGACCACAAACTTACCTCTTCATTAACTTGAAAAATTCCCTCTACGCGTGTTGTTCTTTATTACACAGCTAAATTATGGTATAGCTGGTAGGCAAAAGCAAACAGAAGGACTGTGCAGTCATTCATCAAAGACTCTGTCATTGTCTGGGGTGATTCATTGTGGTAAATATTTCTCAACCAGGTATTGCACCAGTGAAGGAGTTTTGAATTATTCTCTGACTTCTGAGCCAAGGAGAAGCATTTTGCAAGAAGTAGAATATATCCAAGTAGGGGCAGGATTTAATAAATTTCTTGTACTTTTTCAAAAGATGTTTGCTTCCAAATATTTTTTCCCCTACCATTGGAGCCTCCTCTCTGTTCCCTGCTTAGGTTTCAGTGAGAAACAGCTTTAGCACTAATAGACTGACCCAGCTCTTTAGGTAACAGATTTTTATATCTCTTTGCTGCTTCAGACTCACTCAGAAGCCTGAGTTATTATATTACAGCTTATGTGTTGGTTTCAATTCCATGAAGTTCCTTCGTATCTACATTCTGAGTGACTCTCACATGAATCCACAGCAGTGGAAGACTCAAAGTCTGCTCTGTCCCTGCCTCCCTTGGACTTTCTCCACCTGATTCCCCAGCTAAAATTGCTTGGAAATAAATTGTAAAAAATTATTTTGAGCACTGAAAAAGGAATAAACTTATGCATGCCACAGTCAATAAAAAAAAGAGATCATAATCAGATCAGAAATGATCTGGGGAAAAAAAATGAACCAAAGCAGCTGCTGGGTCTTCCATCACCCGTTTTCCCCTTAAAGAACCTAGTTACAGTTTGACAGAGTAACTCATCACTGACAGGAGCCAAATGTATCATGCTGTTTCCACTGTACTGCTGCCAAGTTGGCTTGACCCAATGGTATTTTAGGTTTTCTGTATCATCAGAGCACACTGAGTATCACAAGGGACAGAACCTTAGATCCTAATGCTCCACAGGGCTGGGAAAGCTACAACTGGGAGTCTTTAGTGCCTGATGAAGGAGCAACACAGCAGTTTGGAATGAGATTTTTAAGCTCTTGTGATGAGAAATCAGTTACTAATGCATGTTTGGGAGGATCTTTTTAAACGGGGCTGAGGACTGCTTGAAATGAATGGTTTGAGTAGGTCTCAGAGCACCCACTGGAAAATGTGGAAGACAAACAGCAGTAAAAGTCTATGATGAGAGGTAGGCAAGTAATTGCCATGACACATCTTCAGTCTTTGGCCAAACTTTCCAATAATGTCAGGTGGTAAATATTTTAAAGTTTTCTCATGATGTTTTCTCCTTGCTTCACAACGTGTTTGCACTTACCAGAACCTTGTGTAGCTGTCCTGGTGCTGTTGACATGGTACTATGGTACTATAACAAGGGAGAAAAATTGGAACACCTTTCTGGGGAGTTTGAGCAGACTTGTTCTAACATTAAACTTCTAAAAGTTAGATGTTTAATTAAAGTGACTTGCTTAGATCCTCTGCAGTTAAAGGAGAAGTATCTATACCTTCAAAGGCTATGAAACATCCTTGCCTCAGATAAACACTTAAGATAGATGGGATGAGTCTGTGGATGTGCTCTAACCACTGAGAGGAAATTGATTCATGTTCCTTGGGCTAAATGGCTACTTTCTACCTGGATAAAGTTAGTTGTAAAAAATATTTGTAATCAAACAAAAAAAGAATTGTTGCTATGAAACTATGTCTCTCTAAAAGGTAAGATATCAAAAGCCCCAAAAGGTAAGATATTAAAAGCAAAACTGATACAACTGGAATATATTGATACTTCCTTCTTTTAAAGTGAGGTGACTACCCCTGCAAAATGCCTCTGTTCTATCTCGAGGCTTTCAGAAAATGAGGTGGTAAAACGTAGCAGTCACAGTGAGACTAACTGAGACAAAGAGTGAACATGTAATGTAGGAAAAAATATTAGGTCTATATTAATATTTTTATAATATGGTTGATACATAGCCAAGTTCTTCATAGGCAACACATGAGGATTGGCCATGTTCACTCCAGGGGTGGCTTTTGTGCAGTAGAAGTGAAGTAAATTGTGGAAGTCAATCTGGGGATATAGCTCATGTTCTGTTCCTTACATGGAAAGTGATGATGTGATACACTGAAGGTTTTTATTTGTATAGGAAATCAAACTACCTTTTCTGGAGGCATAATTTCATTTCCAATAAAGGAAAACCTTCTAGAATCTTCAATACACATAGACAGAAATCTCATCCAGCTGGTGACAAATTGCACATTTTCTTCTGTAGATGATTCATTGTTCTTCTCAGTAGAGCTAAGTGCACATGAGTAAACATGAGTATGGGGAATCAGGAAGAGCTTATTTGGGGACATGAGCCACATGTTCTCATTTTTGTGTTGTGTTGTGGTTTGGTTTGGTTTTTTTTTAATGCTTTAAATCTTTCACTACTGAGCAAGATACAAACCTTTTCGTGGGACCTAATAACTGTGGAGAATCCAGAGAATGACTGGCAGGCGGATAATGGGTAGGGACTGTAGAAGCCATGTAAGATGATGCTCATAGAATAAGCCAGATAACAAATCCAGGCAAAATCATTCCTCACATTGTTATTTCAAACAGAAAGGGTTTTCAAAAGATTAGAAAAAAACATGTTTTGAATGCTAGGGACACTGTCTTCATCTTCTGCCCCAAGACTTGGCATTTACCTAAGAGCTAGAAGGTTGGTTTGTTCAGTTTTTTAAGTTAGCATCCTCTGAGAAATTTGGAGGGTGCAAAAGTATTGACACGAATTTCCTGGGGTTTTCTTATTTTCTTGCTAATATCAGGTAACATCTGATAATTTCTCCACATCTGACAAGGGATTAACCTTACCATTTGTTTCTAAAAGTTTCATAATAAGCATGGGAAGAAAAACTGTTAATATCATGACTGCGGAAATGCAGGAATATAAAATCATGCTGTCCTATACTGCACATCAGAGAATCCCCACAGGAATGCAGGAACATTTATGTGGGCATCCTGGAAAGCATCAGCAGGATAGCACCCTAAAGATGTCCAATACAAATAATTATAATCAGAAAAGCAGTGCATGTGAACCATGACGTGGAAGACTGCTTCTTTCAGCAGTGAAACGCCACCCTTTATTTAGAGAATACAGGAAAACAAATTTACTCCACATTTTGCAGGTGTTTGTTAAACTGGAGATACAGGGTCAATAACTTTGCCTGGCAGTGAGATTTAGGCAGCAAGTTGCTTTCAAAGGATCAGGCTCACTTTCACTCTGGTCTTCACTGCCAGGATAAAAAATTGTCCAGGTTAGATTTGCTTAGAAGAAGTAGGTGAGAAAAAAGGAACTTCCTCCACAAAAGTTTAGCTTTCAAACAGGGTGATAGCAAAAACAGAACAGTAAACAATCAGCCAAAGCACATAGCAAATTCTGAAAATATGAATGACAAACTATTCTGTGCTATAACCTAAAAGCCTGGCCCTAAGAATCTATTCTGAGGAATATTTTCTCTCTCTCATAATTAAGACAAATATAAATAACTTCCTCTTGCTGCTGCCATAGGAATCTTTTAAAATATCCATTAATTTAATTCTCCTGGGGTGAATTAATTGTGCAAAATTTTGCAAAACAGATTATCACTAATTGTTAGTAGACACTTTGCTGGGGGTGACACTTTGTTCTACACAGATGTCAGTGCAAAAATACCTGATTTTAAATGCATTATGATGAAGAAGCTTCTGTGATAAAGTTCATTGAACTTGCCATAAAAGAGGAAGAGTCTTAGCACTTTATGAGGAAATGCTGTAATTCAACCTATGAAAAAAAAACCGAAAACCCTTTAAAAACATTCTGACATTTCCTGAAAGTTATTACTTAAAAATACTCTATCATGATGATTAAACTGCAAAGGTATTTAGCCTTTATTCTGATGGGGAGTTACTGCAGTAGTCAGGCTATATTTAAGCAGCAGAGCATGCTATGCAGTAAAGAATATTTGAAAACACTCTGTATTTAAAGAAGCTGTCAGGAACTTATTAGTCATAACTTGCTAACATGAGCATTTTTAAAGCAAATGTATGCTAGAGTAGTGACCAGCAGACAAATAAGTGATTTACCCTTTTGTGTCCTTGACCTTTGACTTACTTGGATCAAAATTTGACAGATTGCAGCTGCTAAGTATATTACCACGAGATGTAGGTAGTGGCTTTTAGTCAGACTGTAAAAATAGCCCCTTCCCCCCCCCCAAAGCACCAATACAACTTTTTCTTTTGGAAAAAAAGATAAACAGGGACCTGACGTCACTTGGAATATATAAACACTCCCTCAGAGTTAAGAGGCTATGTGCTTGGTGGGGAGATTTAGCTGCTTGTCTTCTTGTAACTTGATGCAAGTCATGTGTTAAGTACTTGTATGTTCAGCTGAAAAGTCAGTTGCCCTTATTCAAGGTGAGTCATCTCATACAGCTTTTAAAATCAGAGGGCTTTCCTCAGAAATACTTTTAAAATCACTGGGAGGGAAACTCTTGAAAAATAATTAATTGTAAAGGAAAATAAAATGGCAGGTTTTTTCAAAGCTGCTTTCAAGAAACAGTGCAACTTTAAATGTATTAATGAAATGCTTGATTATTATGTATTTTATGTTCGGTATTGCTGGATTTCCCAATTTTACTCTGTGAACCTTTATTATTGAAACTACAGTTCTGGAGTCACATGAATATATTAGAAATCCACCTTTTTAAAGTAATATTTGTAGCATTTACTTTTGCAGATAAAAAGCTCAAAACTATAAATTCAAAATGTGTCAAGGACTGAAAAAGATCTCAGAAATAAACTCTTCTCTCTGCAAATGCATCATTTAATAGTTTCAGGATTTTTACTGGTGTGTACAGAGGTGTAAGTTAAGTGGGGAAAAATGTTTAATGATGTTTTGCATCTTTCCTCCTATTATGTTGCTAATAAACTGTCTTTTCAAAGATTTGAATGGACCATTTCCATGTTCAATACTCTATTAGGGTCAATTGGAACAATTTTAAAAAGTATATATCCAGCATTCTAGAAACAGGTGAATATTGTTATTACTCCTGTAGTCAATTCTGTATTTAAATGGTACTATAGTCTCATAGACAATATCTTATTTTTAATGGTACTTTCTATTCTGCTTAAGGTAAATTATTTCAGCTCGAGCATGAATTCTCAAACACAACCACATTCTTCTTGGAATGTTCAACTTAATATTTCTATTAATACCCAATTATTACTTTATTAACACTTTTAATATTTTACATTCATTTGTATTAGATGAGAATAGCTTCCTGACTTCTATGTGAAACTATTATGTTGTAAATGCTCTTCATTGCAGTTGTGTAATGGATAATCTGAATTGCAGAAATTGAGATATGTCTAGACTGTTATTGCATTGTGTTTGGTGGGGAAAAGGTCAATATTTTACAATTTGCAAAATCTTGGAATACTCTCTATTTATTAGCAGCCAGTTACTTTCTAGCTGTTTAGTGCTACTGCTCATGGGATACCTGGTTTGCCTAACACAAACAAAATCCACAGGAATAGCTTGTAGAAGCTTAGATGGAAATGTATTTTGATGGAAGATGTGTTTCTGTTGAATTCAAAAAGCTCCATTATGTAAATCAAGAAAATGATTTCTCGTGGTTTCTAACAGCTTTCCTTAAACACTTGTGGAAGGGGTGATTTCTGTTTTAAATATTAAGATGACTTATTTCCCCAATCAAAAAAAATAAATAATAAAAAAAAAAGCAAGAATTTACATTATTGTGGAAAAATCAATTTGAAATATGTACTTTTCACATTTTGACTTAGTAGGATTTCTACTTCTCCTTAGGTTTGCTGCACTGTGTAAAAGTGATCAGATTTTTTAAATCCCCACAGCACTTACACCATAAGTTGCACAGTTGTGTTACAAATCGCTTTTGCCAGACTAAAGATCCTGATCTGAACATGACTACAAAAATATGAGAGTTGGTCCTAATGACTTCCACTTGAAAGTTCTTCAAGTCTAATGAATTCCCAATTTGAGTTTGCTTTGAAGTTTGTGGTTAGCCACATTAGGCTATATCAATTAGGTTATATCAATTAATATCTTGGTGCTTTTGTATTTCAGCCATCTTTCAGTTATCCTTGTGAAAATTGCAACAAGTTTCATAAAAACTTAGGGGAATTGTTTTTTTCCTAATTTTGCCCCTTTCAGGAGTTTCTGTACAGTCAGAGAGGAACAGAGGTACTAGAAAGGAAAGCAATGAAGAAAACCTGTGGTGCAAATGCAGTGTACATCCTCCAGCAGAAAAAACAGGTTTACATCTGTGAAGAGTATCCTTGCAGTCCCAATGAAAGTCAAAAACTTTAGCAAAATAACGTTTCTTTCTTGGTCCCTTGCATATGCAGGCAAAACAGCCAAAAAGTAAAGTCTTGATGAGGGTACCACAAGGAATGACCTAGTGGTAGGTAGATGGGGTGCCTGACTTTGATAGGAAAGCCATTATTCTGAGATTGCAAGTAGCCTTTTGTTTATTCTACCTGCACTTATTCAAGGAGAAATGAGTAAAATACCAAATGAGCTCAAATGCACAGAAATATTAATTGTTAATGGCAGGGTAGCCATAAACTGCTAACATGAGAGCAGACAAAAGGTGGGTTTCCAATGTAGATAAAAGGAGGAGTCTGGTATCAGGTTATGGACATGGTAGGACAGGGAAGTGTACATCCTTAGCCTGCTGACCATGGTACTTTGTGTGCCAGTGCATGTTGTGTGTGTATTTTTTTTTAAAAAGGACCTCATAAGTGCATTTAAAAAAATACATGCTATTCCTAAACCTGCTTTACTACTTAGAAGTCCATGAAATTTTTTTATACCTTTAATCCTCATGACTAATCTGGAAATTCAGTTTGAATTGTTCTTCCACTCCATCTTTCTGTTTTGCTTTGCTCTCTGTGTTTGGCCTTGAATCTGTAATTAAGTTTGCAGCTAATACCTGCTTTAGAATTGCAGAAACAGCCTGGGCAGCCCACACCAGTGGTGTGAACCCCTGCTTTTGCCTGAAGTGGGAGTCACAGGCATTTCGGGCCCTGATAAAAACAGAGGACTATAGTTTTCTCCGTTGGCACAGTGGGATTTTAGGGAAGGTGCTTGCCTGAGGAAAAGTGTCAGCTGAATAGTAATGATGTTATTTTGCTTGAATTCAACAGAACAAAACAAACAAAAAAAAATTACTGAAAGAACTTATTGGTCTTCAGAGATTTGGAAGAAAGATGATATCGAACAAGTGACTTGCTTGCCAAAAGTACATGCAATTTTTTTTTTTTTATTTTTTTTTTTCCATTGGTTGTCCCTGCTGGCTGTTTTTTGACATGTTATCTTCCTACCTGCTTCAGCTCATGCACTTTGTACTTTGATCTTTGGAATGTGATTTTTGTTCACTTTCTCCTTGTATTAGCAGCTTCTCTCAGAAAGATCCGTGAGTCTGTTGGGACTAAGAAGTGAGAAAAGACCTGTCAAGCCTTACAGCAAGGATATTTTTACATTGTCTGCCTGGACCCTGACAAAGGAGAGGGATGGGCTGTAACAGAAACTGTGGGCTCATCACTGGGGCTGTGATCAGTGGTATTCTGGCTATCTTTGGGGGAGCTCTGATACCGATTGGAGATTACCTTATAGGCAGAGCAATAAAAAAGGTATGTATTTTTGAGATTTTTTTCAGTCTATATGTTTTGTGGGTATTGAATAGACATTATTTCAAAATCTTGTGTTCTGTTTCTTCTTTTTTCCTTTTCTCTTTTTCTTTATTCAACCTATTTTTTTTGTAGTATTTGTAATCAAAACTTCCCCTGGAATAGAAGCAACAGTAATATTCTTTTAATACATTAATTATATTGCCATGTTTTCTGCTTGCTGTCCTTCATGGCTCACATAAGAAGCTAAAATACATTTTCAATATGTGTTTTGCATAATCTAATTTATATGTAAGTTTTTTAAAGTTTCATTATTTCTGCTTCTAGTTTTTTCCCCTTGATGATACATAAACTTTTCTGCATTTTTTTTCTTATTTTCATACTCCCTCCACACTCTCAGATTTGCAAAATGCAAATAATCTAACAGATTTCTGATGCAGAACCTATATTCACATGCATTCAGCTCACCTTCTGTGACCATGTGCTCCACAAGGATACAGGGTGGGATCATGTACATTTCCTTGACCAAAGTAATGGAAAGAATAATTGAAGTAGGGAGTTGTAGACTTGCCAAACACAATTTTTTTTCAGTTGTTTCAGATTATTTCATTTCCTTGAAATCTAGTTTTGTCTCAGTTTTTTAAATCTTTAGTGAAAAGGGTGTATAACTGAGGGTCTAAATAATGGAACAATCTGGAGTGAAAGACCATGGAAGCACTGAGGTGTCAACCATGGAGTCTCTGCAGACAAGGTGGTATCTCCTAGAGTTAAAAATCTAAAAGCCTTAAGGTCTTTGACTGCTGGCCAGGCCTCCTAATGATTTGCTGTGGTGCTGGAGACTGTGGAGATCTTGGAGTTAGTCAAAGACCCTTCTGGAAGACTGCCTTGAACTCAACAGCTACTGAAGTCAGTTGTAGAGGTGGATATATGAACTGTCAGGAAATGTTAAATTGTTTTTTGAGGCCCTGACTCATTTCTGATTCTACCATAGCTTTTTTTTTTCCTTAATTAATGTAAAAGAATGGCTTCTATCTATATAGTATTTTAATTTTTTCAGCAAGCTCAGAGAAAATCTAGGTATAGAGGAATTTTCCAGTTCTTACTGTATTTCTAATGAATTTTTCAAATTTATAGAGAATAAAAAATTAATTATCCCTAGATAATGTCTCACTCACCTTGCAACATTTTACCAAAAGGTCGTGCTATTTGCATATAATATTAATTGTTTGACATATTGAGGAAATGGTAGTTTGTCTAGAAAGTACCTGGTTTTAAAAATGTGTTCTTACATTAAATATTTACTTTGAGTTAATTCAGAATGTTGTCTTATGCCATTAGGTATTTTGAAAACAGATTATAATTATTAGTAATATGTGTTCATCTGTGTAATTGAAATAATGAACTAGTTATACAGCATGGTTTGCAAATGTCTGTATATGAAATTAGACCTGAACGAATTCTTAGTGGTAAAGCATTAGACGGAGTAATTTTTTCCTCGACTTCTTCGTAATTTTCTACGTTGTGATCATGTTTTATATGCTTGTACCTATTTCCAGGTAGCTTGTTTGATACATATAGTCATATAAAACATCAAAAAATAACTTTGTAGAGGCTTTATTTAAGTAAACATACTTTTTTTCCTAAGCACAAGTCATATTGGTTTATTTTTATTCCTTTTTATCATGCTGACCATGAGACCATAAGACAATTCCTCTTCAGAAAAGATCACCTGAGGTGTAATATCTGAAATATGGCATCAGCTCAGCAGATGCACAAGAGGGGCTTGAATCTAATTCTGATTTGCTTGTGTTGGGCCACTGCAGTTATAGTTAAGCAAAATTTAGAGTGGAGTGCAAACAAAACAGAGCATACTGAAAACACATTTTTTTTTCCTGAAATATTTCACTTTTAGAAATGTAAATTTTTTTTAGGAAATATCTAGAAGATATAGATCAGTTTCAGTGGCAATCTTATTCGGAATTTCTTAAGAATTTCTAGGACAGGAAAAAAGTATTAAGTGAGATGTTCTCTCATCAATGGCCTGTAAGCATTTGTGTTTCCATTTGGACTCAGATGAGGCAAAGCCTGAACTGAGGTTCCCACCCACTGGATCAAAATAAATAAATGTCAAAATGACTTTTTAATAAAAGTGAAAAACTGTTTCAGATATTAAAATTTATGCAAAATCATGTCTCAAATTCTACACAGTCCAAAGCTTGAAAAAGACCCCTAGTTTTTTCACTGCTTGAGTCAATTCTTTGCACAAGCTGACAGCAACACCGTATATTTATAGGAAAGTAAATTTTGGGACAAAAGGTTATTGCTGGATTAGAGAAACAGATATTAATTTTTTTTTTTCTCCTGAATGAGCAGTTTTAGGACACTTCATGCTATAGCAAATCAAATTGCCACAAATTAACTTGTTATCAAGATATAGAATCATAGAATTTTCAGTGTTGGAAGGAGCCAAGATCATCTAGTTCCAAGCCCCCTGCCATGGGCAGGGACACCTCCCACTAGATCAGGTTGATCAGAGCCCTGTCCAGCCTGGCCTTAAAAACCTGCAGGGATGGGGCTTCCACCACCTCTCTGGGAAACCTGTTCCAGTATTTCACCACCCTCATGGTGAAGAACTTCTTCCTAAAATCTAATCTAAATCTACACTCCTCTAGTTTGTACCTATTCCCCCTGGTCCTATCACTGCCTGACATCCTGAAAAGTCCCTCACCAGCTTTCTTGTAGGCTCCCTTCAGATACTGGAAGGCAAAATATAAGGTCTCCTTGGAGCCTTCTCCTTTCCAGACTGAATAGCTCCAACTCTCTCAGTCTGTCTTCGTAGGAGAGGTGCTCCAGCCCTCTGATCATCCTCGTGGCCCTTTTCTGGACATGGTCCAGCACATCCATGTCTTTCTTGTTATAGGGGCTCCAGAACTGGACACAGTGCTCCAGGTGGGGTCTCACGAGAACAGAGTAGAAGGGAAGAATCACCACCCTCAACCTGCTGGCCACAACATTTGACCTACTAGTCAGATTACAGTGTCCCAAATTTACACTCAAGCAAGTCCAGATGAGCTTCTGAGCATCTGCCAGTAAGCAGGGTCAAATTTAATTTCAAAAATCAATACAATCAATAGTTCTTTCTGTTCTTGTTCTTGCTACCAGCAGGAGCTTGAGTGCTCTTCCCCTAAGCACATGTTTACAGCTTACTAAACCCTACCAACATCATTTCTTCTTTATTACAGTCATTGAGAGATGAGACTGAGTAAACACTGCAGGTCATGTTTTCTTGGAAGGCTGCATACTGTTGTTGCAGCAAAGAGAAAGGACCCCATTAGCATATGGACAATATCAGTTACCCTCAGAAATTTGGCAGAGACTCTCAGGGTATTGGCTGTTATCTCTTGGGAGGCAGGTACTGTTATCCCCCCATGAGCAGTCCATTGGTAGACAGCCCAAACAAACTCCATGTAATAAGTAACACCAAGGTAGCACCTCTTCATGTGTTCCAGTTTATGAACTGTCTAAACCTGTTCCAGTTTATAAACTATCATCTGTGCTTCAACACAAAAGACATTGCTACCTGCTCTAACCCCAGACTGCTTTACCTGTGTCTCAGATCTGTTTGGAATAAGTTGTTCCTACACCTGTGTCCAGCAAGCTTAAAGACTCTCAACATTACATAGATTTTCTGTACCTTTTTAAGGACCATTAAAGAACCTGTCACATGAAGTGCACACTCAAAGTGACAGCACCATCAGCATCTTGGCAGGGATCCATCCAAAGAGATCAGGGCTGTGCTAGTTCAGCTCTGATACTATTCAGGGAATGGAGCCTTCACTCTTATAAAGGTTTCATTTGACTTCAATACCAAAGGGCAAAATTCCTAGTTTTCTTAAGCACTAAGTCTACCCAGAGAGGGGGGAGGTGCAACACAAAAAGCAACACAATGCTATTTAACACATTAAATTCATGATTAATTGCTAACACAGAGCCATGTTTTATTTGCCAGATATTTGCTCAGAGCAGCTTTCTTGTTGCAGTCCTCAAGACAACTCTGCTATTTTTAGAAATAAACCTATCGATTTTAGCTATTATGTTTAGCCATCTGTCTTCTACATATCTGTTATCTGTGATGGAACAGATTGTATCTCCTTAGCTGCTGGAGGCATAGGAAACACTTCTGATCTAAAACTGTGTTTGAGATCTTGATATGCCACTTCTTTATCTAAAGTAATGAAGCTAAAGAAACTGCTGTCTGTCAGCAGAACATAAGTGATTTAATCATGTATTCCAGCATTATAAATGATAATCTTGATTGCCTTCCTTAATGTTTTATCATCAGGGACTCAGAAATTACACTGATCCAACAAAGTCTGTATAGAAAGCTAATAATAAGCTAATAATCATCACTTACAAAGTAATAAAGGGCTATTGATACTTCAGTTAAAAAATGAAAGCAGACTAATTGTTTTCCTGGAACTTAACTTGGTTTTACAGAACTGTGTGTTTCCTCCAGCTTATACGTGCAGCTCAACACTTACAGTACATAAACTAATAACAATTTTGTTACAGCCTAAAGTACTCATGGCATCTCTCAGTTCCCAGAAAATGACATTGTCCATGTGACCAGACCCTTTGTTAAGACAGCAACTTTGTCTTACATTTCATATTTCTTCATCAGCAATCATGATGGCTGAATGTAGGTGAATGTTAAGCAACAAAACCCAAGCAAGTTCATATTGCTGACTGCTCAGCATTTCTTGAATTTATGTAGTGCCAGTTGACACACCACAACTGGGGGAAAAATTGTGTCAGAAACAAAAAGGATTAAAGTTCCCATTGATTTTTCTCAGTCTGGCAGAGTTAGGTCATGAGATAACTTGGTTGTGTAGCAATTACATATTGGATAGTTACTTTTGCTAACAGTTAACTATTGCATAAGATGCTAGAGCTGCTGTAGATTTACTAGGGAGGTGAGAGGTGTTTCATATTATTGTGACCACCATGAGAACAGATGCAGCCACATGAGATAGAGATGCACAGCCTGGGAATTCTTGGGGGAGTTTGGCTTCTCAAGAGTGTTGTGATGTGCCAGGTGCAGCCTATTGTAATGGTTTAGTTAAGAATATCATTTTGGAACAGGGTATTTTTGAGTATGCAGCAAACAAAACTATTAATCATTCAGTAGTTTTTGGCTGTCTATAGATCTGTAGCAAATTCACGATACGGGGCTAAGACTCTGGCTCAGGCTCTGGCTTACTCTCTCTGGGCTTAGTTGCCCTTAGTTTTTTCTAATTAGAATTCTGTACAATAAAGTAAGTTGATTAAGCATGAGTGGAGTTCATGCCTTCATACCCCCCAACATATTACCAGTTTCAAATTAGTAGTTTCCCAAAATGCCCCCCCTTTCGTAGTATCACAAAACATGGCAGTGTCATTAGGGAAATATACAAGTGGCCAGCCATAGAGAGGCTGGGCTCACCAGTGATCAAACTCAAAGGCTTGCTGGTGTAATTATATTATTTTTATCAAATGAAGACACAAATAAAGACAGAGCTCTGGATTTTCTTCCACTTTAACCCATCATTTGCAGTCTCTGTGTGTGCGGCAGAATCATATACACCTCCTTTGTGGGTACTAACAATGATGGCTGAATGCCACCAAAGATAATAGTCTTGCTCCCTTCCTCCCCCTCCCTCTTTTGTTCTGCTGCTTCCCTTGTTTTAGCTCTGGTTCTCATCTAATCCTTCCTCCTGCTCACTGCTCACACCACCAAGTCAAGTAGCTCACTGGTAAAAAGGTAATCCAGTGAAAAAAAAAAAAAAAAAAAGGAAATAACCTTGCTCCAGTCCAGCAGCCAGAAAGTGCTCTCTGAGGAATGAAGGAATGACTGCTGGCCCAAAGGAAGGAGAAGGGATATGGCTCAGGTGCTGTGGGTCCTGGATTGCTCCTCTAACTGCAGCAATGTCAGGCTGGATCAGATGCCCCCCTGAACCATCCTTCAAGAGTGTCCACAGTGTTATTGGCACAGAGTAGATGGTGGGCTGCAAACCCACACAGTAATGTGTTGTGACCTGCCTGTCCCATGTGCTCAGGTCCCAAAGGGACTTCTTTAAGCAATGTCCAAAGTATTTTTTCTCTGTTGAATGTTGGCATTTCCTAAGGGTATAGCAATTATTGCCATAGCAGTTATTCTTGCATGGAAAATCAAGAACCACCCCTACTATTTAGGTGGACAGTAAAGTTGTTCTAGATTGATAAGTAGTAAAATGTGGTAAAGGGCAGTACAAAAAGTAAATGAAAAGGCTCCTCTCCCAGACTGCTTTTCAGCTTACAAGAATGTTCTCCTGATTATATTAAAAAGCTGGTATAAAGTCCTGCACACACTTAGCTTTCCCTTCAATAGTAGAGAGATGATCCACCCTTTGGAAAAACTAAGATCATTTACATGGAGAAAGCTGTAAGGAAGCATATTCCTCATATTCTTCCAAGTCAACACAGAATCTCAAGTGCAGAATAAATGTTTTTTGAAAGTGCCTGAAATGTCTAAATCTGGAGGCAAGCTGGGGACTATTTATGTGCTTGCCCAGGATGGGAGGTTCCATGGCTAAAGCCCTCTGGGCAAGTGCTGTTGTGGCAGAGGTGTTAGTGTATCATCTTGTAACCCCTAGCAGAGGGATATAAGGAAAGGAGAAGACATCTCTTAAGAAGTAACATGACTTTAAATCCTGTTGTTACATGGTTTAAACTTCCCTGTTCAGCCCCTGTACCTGTGTGTTGTAGTCATCCAGACAGATTAGATTGTCCTATTCACAATGTAGCTGCCGGGAATCCTTAACCTTTTCCCTACCCCAGTTACGCAGAAGCAGGAGGACAAATCCTGGCATCTGCCTCCATCCCAGGAGCCTGCTGAGCAGACTGGCTCTGAGCAGACTGAATTGTACTTTTTTTATATCAGTCTGTTTCTCCCAGATCCTTTGAGTAATTCTGTGTGGAAAATGAAAAGATGATTTCCAAATCATGTAAACTTTTCTCTTCACCAAGGAGATGATCTGTCCCACACAGGATCATATCTGTGCTGGAGCATGCTGAAGAGATTTTTAGATCTTGGGTCTGAGTACAAGACTTCAAACTGATAACATTTTTGGCAAGGTTTCCTTTCTCTCTCACACAAATGCATGTAAATTTTATCAGGTTTGGTTTTCTTTTTTTTTTTTTTTTTTTTTTTTTCCTATAGTGGTTGTTAAGCAAACTCTAAAGGCATGAAATTGAGGTGGAATGAAAATCTAGCAACTGCTAATTTAAAATATCTTTTCTTGTTCTCTTGAGGGATTCCAGCCTTCTGTTTCCTGGAACTCCAGCAGCTGTGAAAATTAATTAATTATTAGCACACAACTCTAATAAAAAAGTGTTTTAAATGTTGGAGCCACTCAGCCTAGATTTTTCTTTTTGTTGAAAATATTTTTCTGAATTTTTACTATCAAAAGGAAAAACTACATTATCACAGAGCTTTGGGAAAATCATACAGAGAGAGGCCTGATGTGGACCAGGCAAAGCAGGCATTCTCCTGGCCATACAGGAGCCTTACCTTCAAACTCTTCTTCTCACTGTACGTTCCCAGGGACTGAATAGACTTTTGTCTAGGGTGGGTCCTTACATCCTGTCTTGTCCTTACAGCCATATATTGTCCTCATTCCTCAGACATAGGAAACTTTCCTTATGAAATGTTATTAAAACAAGAGAGATTCCTTAAAAAATCTCAGTTCTGGAGACAAGAGTTTTCTGACAAAAACCAGTCTTGAGAGAAAACCATGTGCGTTCTCTGGGTGTACAAATACTTAGTGCCTGAGCTATGTTCGGATATAACTCTTGTTTCCTTCCCTGGGCTATCTGCAGATAGTAGTTTATGGATTCTAAAAGCTACTGGGTGTCATTCAGTCATTCAAAAAATTTCTTTTTACAAATAATCAGTGGATTTTGCAAGTATCTGGGATCTAAGGCATTGCCTGGCCACAGAAGTAGGAAGATTTAGCTACTATCTGTAGTATCAATTACATAATCTTTTTTTTTAGAGGGATTCACTTTTGTTGTTATTGAGCAGAAATATCAGGCTGCCTTCAGATGTGGGGTGAATGTATGCTGTATGCCTCATATTAATGATAAAATAGTTTTTCCTGTTTGGGAATCTTCTTGAAAGTAAATAGAGCTAGTAACTAATTTTTTGTGGTTAATTTTAGCTTTGATTTTTGTCCTTTTAGGAAGCTGTCATTACAAATGGTACCATTGCTTATGCCAACTGGGTTGTGCCAGGAACTTCAATTTACAGGCAATTTTGGATTTTCCATGTGCTAAATCCTTCAGAAGTATTAGATGAAGGAGCACGTCCAAAACTTGAACAAAAAGGACCTTACACATACAGGTAAGCAAAGACCCCTTACTACGTTACATGTCATAGCAGAAGTTTTGATAAAGTCAGAACAAGTTTTGCTGAGATAAAATTTTCCTTTTAAATTCCAGCATAGTATTTTAGTTGAGCTTGACAAAAATGCCTAAATTGCAGTTACACACAGCAATCACTAACACTTTCTGTATTCAGTCTCACATGGGGAAAACACATGTAGTAATAGGTATGTAGTTGAAGTTGTTCATTCTTGTGTAAGATGATTGCTCATTGACAAGGTGTTTGCCACAACACAGAGGCTTGTGTCATTTGTTTCTGTTCAGCTTTTGCAAACCTTTTTTTATTGAAGAAAATAGGCTAGATGCCCTACAACAATGAGATTATTTTATCATCTGTGTATAATTAATATTTGTTGTAATAACATAATTTTTCTTTGCTTTGTTAAGACATACTTTTACTCTACAGATTTTCCTTTTTCCATTTTTCCTCTGAAAATAATTCTTTTCTGAATGGACTGGCTAGAGCTTGGATGCAGCATCTTTCAGGGAAGCTTTTAATAGTTTGCTTAGTTTTAAATGTGAAGCTCATGTAGGGCTAGTTGATGCTAGCCCTAATGAAGTCATTAAGTCTAATTGCCAGTTACCACTGGCACCCTTGTTCTGAAACTGCTTTCCAAAAATGAGACTTTTTTTCTTAATATCTTTGAAAATGCATATTATATTCTCAAGATGGTTTTTCCACTTCATTATTTACATCTGAGGTGCCTAAATATGCCTAAAATATTTTTTCTTTCACGTTGGAAACAGAGAGTTTGTTTCTTTGTAGAGTACTTGGGAAGGTGTAGGAAAGGGTTACACAGGAATTTGGAAGCTATCCAGTTAAGAAACACTGCAGAAGGTGAATTCTCACCAAACAGAAATGTTTTATTCTTGTGTTACTGCCCTTTTTCTCAGGAACAAATCTTTTCCCAAAGCCTGGTTGAGACTGTATAAGAAATGATGATTAAAGCTCTTACTGCTGCAGTCATTCTCACCAGGGGTGTTGGGTCTACATGAATTATTATAACATTGAGTCTCTCTCAAGCTTTCTCAACTTACCTTTATGTATTTATTATTTGTTGCAATGTAGAACAACTGGTTTTGAAAATGAAGCTGTCCCCTAAATTCTGTTGGGAAACCTTGCTTTAGGCATTTTGTTTTCAATTAGAAGTAACATGAATTATGAAAAAAAAACCCCAACCAAACAAAACCACAACAAAAAATCTCCCAACTTTCAGGTAGATGCTCTACACATTGAGCTATTAATTAAAATGATATGCACACAAACCAATCTTGAGAAGCAAAGATTCAGCTGCTTTAAGGTAAGGTCCACCTGTACTGGCTATGAGTGGACAATGGGGAAGTTGCCCTCAGAACCTTTACTTCCCCTCAAGCCCAGGCTGGAAGAACCTATCCCTTCTCAGGTGGAGCTGGAACCAAAGCACAGACTAAAGCACATTATACTTCCTGGGTGCTGCCCCCACAGAAGGGTCAGCAAGAGGATGGGACCTTGAAAAGCTGAGCTAGAACTAAAACTGCAGCAGGTCAGAAATGTGTATGTTAGTGTTGTGCTGACTGAGCATCCTTGAGAGGCTTATGAGAATCTCAGTGGAGCTGAAAGACTTCTTATAAATCTTGACATACATATGAAATGTTATCAAAGGGATTCCCATCACAGATTTAACTTACAATCTGTTTTGTTGCAACATGGGTCTATCAGATCCAAATTTAGAATGTTTATTAACATTCTGAGTTATATTCTACATATGAGAAACCATGAAAAAGCTTAGAAAAAATGTGACAAATGAAAACTAATTTAAAATAAAATATAAAAATATATATGGTCCATAATTGAAATTATTGTAAAGAAAATGGAATTTTTACATATATTCACAAGAAAAGTTTAGAATGCTTTCAGCAACTAAAAATGTTCAGCATTCTTCTACAAACATATGCATGAGTATTTCAGAAAACTTCAGTCAGGTATGTTTATGGGTTGTCATGTTAATCAAACATTAAATCTCAAATGTAAAAAATAATCTGTTTTCATTTTGTATTTCAAGAGTGAGATATTTACCCAAAGAAAATATCACGGAAAACGCTGATGGCACAATATCCTACATGTTGCCTAATGTTGCTCGTTTTGAACCTGATATGTCTGTTGGGACAGAAAATGATACCTTCACATGCCTCAACCTTGCAGTTGTTGTAAGTAAAGAAAAAGCAAACAACAGTGCCCATATTTAACTGTTGAGATACTGAAGGAAATGGGGGAAGTTAGAATAAGTAATAGTGAAACTGCCAGAGAACACTCATGAACTCAGATGACATGAGTGTCAGCTATACTGAGGATAGCTATTTTACTTGGGTTTTTTTTGCAAGTATGTATTCTTTTGAAGTAAAGAAATAATGGATATTCAGCACTTGTAGTTTTTTGCAGGATATGCTTATACTGCTGCTATTGTAACAGCAAATCTCAACCACCTATCTAACCCAGTAACAAGGCTTGTATAGTTTTACTTAACACGTTTATAGTGTGAATGGGTCTGAAGTACGTGGCATATGGAGATGACAGAAAAGGTGTAGAAAAGCAAAAGTGGTAAAATCTGTGTTATACAGATAGGGATTTGAGATTATTCCCTGTAAATATTCAAAAGCCATCTGGACATAATCCTGGTCAACTAGGTCTCAGTGGCCCTGTCCTGCCCGAGCAGAGGTGTTGGACCAGATTTCCTCCAGAGATGCCTGCCCTCAGCTGCTTTCTCAGCTGTTTTCTAATTCTGTGATTATGGATGGTCTTGTGAACCCATGGAATAAGTAAAGCCAAACTGTCTGCCTTTGTGTAAATTATGCCTAATAATGGTTTTGTTATGGAGTGTCAGTTTTAAATATAAACTTATAGCAAGTTGCAACTCTGGAAACTGGCTTTGCCAAATATTTCTTGGAGTCAGTCTCTATGTTTTGAATCTAAAGGACATGCAGATTTTTATGCTAAACATTAATTTTGTTGCTGTTTTAGGCTGCACCTTCAATGTATCCAAGCGGTTTTGTACAGCTACTACTGAATACTTGGATTAAATCTTCTAAATCATCCATGCTGCAGAACAGAACAGTGAAAGAATTACTGTGGGGGTATAAAGATCCCTTCTTAAACAAGGTCCCCTTCCCCTTGGACCCTGTTCTTGGAGTCTTCTACCCGGTAAGCGAAATCAATGAGGAGCCAAAACCATCACTTATCATTGTAAATAACAATTAAGACAGCAAGTGAGAGGAAATAAAATGTGACAATGATACAGCCTGGTTCAGTTTTTCTAACTCTTATTCCTTCCTCTTGCGTCTCTTACAGTATAATGGGACATTCGATGGACTTTACAAAGTCTATACTGGGAAAGAAGATATTACAAAAACAGCAGTAATTGAAAGTTATAAAAACAAAAGGTATCATAGCATTGTATAATTAAAAACCATATGTATTTTCAAGGCATGACTAAGGCTTGATTCACTAAGAGCTATAAATAAATGGAAAATCTTCAAGAATCTGAGGAAAACCTGATCAAGCCCAGGGTTTAGCTAAACCTCCTTCCTCTTTCAGCTACTCATGATTCTGTTTGGAGCATGGGTTTAAAAGAAGTATTGATTACTTTTAATACAAATAGTTACTTCTGGTTTGCATACTAAAGTAGCTAGATTCATTTTATCCTCTTCTACTGTGTTATATGCTTTATCTAAATAAATGAATTAACATCTCTATCATCTGACTTTGCTAATGAATCAGGATTATGGAGGAGTTATTAGCAATACAGTTAATGAAGTGGATTAAATGGTGTGATATGCTACATATAACCTGATTTTTTATCTTACAGTGATCTTTCATACTGGGAAGGTAGCTGTGATTTGGTTAATGGCACAGGTGAGCCTCCTAAAGCTTTTTAAAAATTCAGCACATTTGTTGTTATTGCAAGGGAATGAGATGCAAAGTTTAAGTTAATTCCCCTGAGATTTGAGAATTCTGTGTATTAAATACCTATTTAGCTTTTAATGTGTACATAGTACTCTTACTATTCATGCATATGTGTCTATCTATTATAATATATATGATATTGTACATCCATTATTTTGTATATACAAAATAAGGGTACACACACCCTCTTCAGCTAGACTTAATGCGGAAGAGACATAAGAAGAGAATCCAGCTCTCTGTTTCTACTAATTACCTTTATGGTACAATATAGTTAATATTATTTGTCTTCTCTATAGCAGTTGAAAATTATCTTTGCATTCTAAAAATGTACATTCACATGCAGTGCTGAAAAACAAAAATAAATGCACCAGAATGAGCAGAATTTTTTTATGAGAAATTAAAAGGAATTGAAGTGGCAAATGATAAGGTTCTCGGGCAAGTGATTTGGAAGCTGGTGAAAAGGGATGAATTAGTTTGGCTGAATGAATGAACTAGAGAGGAATATTTTTTAATTTGGTTTTGGAATTCACGTGAAAACAGTTGAATTGTTTAAGAATATGTTTATTCAAGATGATATTTTTCTTGATGAGTGTAAGAGTTGTGAGGACAGCAGAATCTCAATCTGATGAGCTGAGGCTGGCAGATGTCATGATGGAGGCTTTTGCAGACAGCTGTAGGCACTCAGTGAGCAGGTATCAAAACAAGCAGGATTTGGGGCTGGGTTGTTTGATTTTTTATTTTATTTTAATTTTTTCTTTTTTACTTTTATGTGCTTCTTTACCTGGCATAAATAAATTTTCTTAGAATCCAGAGCACATGGCAAGTTATTTTGAAATACTTCAAATACATCACAGAACTTGACTTCAAAAGTCTACTAAGCAGGAAGTATGAGTTCCTTTTTAAACTATCTAGTTAACTTTATAAGAGGCAATATTTTGTTAGGTTCTGGGACTTTTTGTCTTTCTTATAGAGCCTGAAAACTTTTTTCCCAGGGTCAGGATTTTGGTTTTCCTTCTTCCACAGCTGATGGAATAAACATACTTGGCTAACTAGACTAGTGCTCCAACATGTGGAAATGGGGACTTTTTCCTTGTTAGCAAAGGTTATCACAGAATTTACAAAAGCATTCAGGGTAACTTCTCAGGAGAGACCATGTGTTTAGAGAAGCAAAGGGTTTAAAAAAAATCTTAGGAGCATGGGAATTCCTTCTTATCTTGTAAGCTTTCACACCAAAGTGCAGCATATATTGAATAAGTAAATATCTAGGTAAACAAAGATTAAACAGCAATCTTGTATGGGTTTGTAATGAGTCCATGCTTGCAAACTCTCCAAGAATGATGTAGAAATCAAGTGTGTGTCTAGGATGATCTTGGATGTTATTTAAGAAAAAGTACTTCTGTCAGCAGTGGGCAAATCACAGCATGCAATTGGGCTTTCCTGCTCTTGCCAACTAGATTAAAAGATATCACGGATGTTTTCAGACCCCTGGTTATGGTTGCTGACCAAGAAACTAATCAGAAATTGTAGTAAGAAATAAAAAATGTACTGGTTAAAGGTTTGTTCAACATCTTGTTTGGGAAAATGGCAGTCCTTGTACCACTGGATTCTTACAGTGCCCAAGCATGCAGCTGAACTGGCTGTGTTCTTTTTGTAACAAGTGGAAAAAAAGATACCACCAAAGTGCTCTTCCTCTGAACTATTTTGCATATCTACTGTGAGGTGAGATGAGTTGTGTCTGAGAAGTGTTTCCTTTTCTCCATTAGTTAGGGAGGATCTCAGCTTACAAAGAAGAGGTCTGCTTCAGGATCTCCAGCGGAAAAAGGTTTAGCAGCAATTATTAAATAGGCAGTTTTGCAGTCTAAAGCTGTGTTTCCTGTTAGCTATGAGTGCCATTATGGCAGGTGAACCAAGCATCTCAAAAGTTTAGGTCTTTACACTGCTTAAACCTTGAAGCAACAGCAACAGGTATTGGGATTAGTGTTAAGCAGAATTGGGTTTTGTATCATCTTTAAAAGGGCTTCATCATATAGCTTCCTGTGAAAAGAAAAAGAAAAAAGCTGACATAATTTGGCTCTCTCAAAACCAGTACAATCTTGTCTGTAGAGAGCCTGTCATTGTACAATGACACATAAATCTTTTCCTCATAAATTACTCATTTTGTTTATCTACTTCACAGCTGTATAGGAAAGTAACAGCTGAGAGTTGAGCTAGAAATCAAATCATGTCTGCAAAGTGGAATTGTTTTCAAGCCCTTATTTTATTTTGATTTGCAGATGGGGCATCATTCCCACCATTTGTTCAGAAGAGTCAGATCCTGCGCTTCTTCTCCTCCGACATCTGCAGGTAGGGGGGGTCCCTTCCTGGTGCACACACCCCCCTCTGGGTGCCACCCAAATGCTCTTTCCTCTCAGAGGGCAACTCCAGTGGCTCTGCTGGGGCCCAGATCACTGGGGCAGCTCAATATAATCTTTTCTCCTAAGCACAAATAAATTAATGAGCTGTGCTCAGAGTCAGAACCTGATTTTACCAGCTTTATTTATGTCAAGTAGCAAGCTATTTACAGTGTATTTTGTTATTTTATTTTTTTTTATTTCAGACAGTTACAGATCTATAATTCAGGAATATCTGACACTGTTTTGAGCTGTTACAGATCTATGAAAGACATAGAGGGCAACAGGGTTAAAAGTCTTGAACTTCTTCTAATATCAGAACCCAGCCTATAACCTGCCTTATTTGGTCTGAGAAGGCAACAGGTAAAGGAGGGGACAGTTGGGCTCATTTTTTGCATTTCTGGAACATCATCTCTGCCAAGCAGGATTTGCTGTCATCCACTAGATACTCAAAATTGTATTCTCACAGGATATTTTTACATATTTTATTTTTATGTACTTACAAACAAACAAACATGCTTAATGCAATCCATACTGATGGCTTTTCAGCCTGGTTCTTCTGTGGCTATCCAGTGTCCCTGAGTTCTCCAGAGGGATTGCTGGAGGCAATGTTAAAAAATTTAAAGTGCATCACAGTGTATTTACTTTGGGAGATTTGACCCATTTATTTATTTTGCTGCCTGGAAACAGCTGTTTCCTTTTGAATAGGTTTAAAGTGGGCCATTTGCTTTGCAGATGTTTTTTTAAGATCAGCAATTGTATCCCCAAACTGGAAAATATTGCACAAGTCAATGATATAATTTTTAGGATAAATTACTCACAGTTTGCAAGACTGCCCTGGCCATTTAATTATCACAATTAATGACTATTGAAGGACAGTAAATATCACCTGGAGGTCATGATTAAATGGGTCACAGAAAATAGCTCTGTCCATGTTGCCAAACCCAGAATCCTTCTTTTTCTTTGGCTGCAATACAGGATTTCTTCCCTGTTTATATGACTGTGTAACAAACATATCTCTATATCAGTTGATAATGTAACAGCAAAAAGAATTTTAAGTGTTATTCTGATTCATATGCAATGGAATAAAGTTATATGCAGAATGTTGCCTGCACTACTTCGATTAGCATTATCAGGTCAGCAAAAACCTGTAACAGAACTGATATATATGTATCCTTTTCCTGCAGTCCCAAAACTTTCAAAATTTTCACAATAAGAGCAGATGTAGAAATGTGCAGAAAAAAAAGCTCTTCATCAATTTGTTAGTTTTGTGCATATTGTTTATTAGTAGTATTTTTGTCTGTCTTTTTTATATTCTTGTGCTCATCTCTGAGTTTATACATCCTTTTGGGAAAGTGTGGAGTATTCTCCATGACAGAACACTCCTACAAACTGCTGAGCAGAGTGAAGGGAGCTTGGGCACTGGCTCCTTCGAGTACTTGTTTCTTTTAAGAGACAGATAGGGGTTCCTTACAGATTATTGCCATGAATACGGATTTTTAAGCCAAATAATTGAAACATGTAACTCTTTTTTAATTCAGATCAATCTATGGAGTTTACCAGGGCAAGCAGAATGTGAAGGGAATCTCACTCTATCGTTTCGCAGTTCCTCGTGAAGCATTTGCATCTCCCACTGAAGTTGCAGATAATTATTGCTTCTGTACAGATCAAGTCATATCCCAGAACTGCACGTTAGCTGGAGTCTTAGACATCGGTGCCTGCAAAGCAGGTATAGTAGTGACATGGTACTGTCAAACAAACCTTTTAACTGGGGAGAAAGCATATGTCCCGTAGATAAGGTGTTACTCAAAGCCCCAGGATGTTTGTGTGTGATTGTGAATTCTTCCACAGGTTGTCTGTGAGATCCTTCAGATTTCTGCAGCCATATTTTGTAAAATGAGTACTGTAATGTTTCTGTATTTTCCAGAGTGCTATGCTAAATTATGGTACTACAGACTGTGCACTGAAACTGCAGGAATGGATAGATAGAGAGGAAAGGAGAGGTGACTGGATGAGCCAGAGATAGTCAGTCTTTGTATTTGTGATAATTCACACATACAGTGTGTATACCCAACTCTATACACATGCAGAGACTGAGATACACTGCTGGCTTAGTTTAGAATTGGTACAATAAAATAAATGTACACAGAGTCTGCATTTGGTGCAGAGAGGACAGCATGGATTGAACTCAGACTTGCTTTCTACTAGAAAAAGATTATGAAGATGGAGGGAAACAGTAACAGCCAGGTTCTCCCTTCAGTGTGAAACTGGGAACACTGCCAGCACCACTGTGTCAGCACAGACAAGCAGGAGTTGTAATAACAATTTATTTCACCATGCAAAATTCCCACTTGAGAGTAGAATCAAAGAAATGCTCAATATTTTTTTGGGGGGGAGGTGGAGCTGTTATAATTTTTATCAGGATTTTGTGCCCACATAGAAAACTATGCTTGAATGGAAAATGACCTTTGAACATGAAAGGGGGCTTAATGATTCAGGTGAGGTGTTTTTTTTCCCAATAGGAAGACCAGTCTATATCTCTCTTCCACATTTTCTTCATGCAAGTGAATCTATATTGCACGATGTTGAAGGCCTGAGCCCAGATGAGAAGGAGCATGAGACATTTCTAGATATAGAGCCTGTAAGTCCAAATATTTAATAACTGTATATCAGTAAACCTGTGATGTTTAAATTTAATTTTAGTAAAGTAAGACCTAATAGGAGGACAAGCAGACACTGAAATATTTTCATGCTTGTTTTTCCATGATCTCCTCACCAAAGTGTAATGCTTTTAGCAAGAGAAATTTAGAGCAGAACTTTATCTCACTCTGACTTTTAAAGTTTGGAAAATAGGTTTTGATTTTTACTTCTTGGGAATGTGAGATTAAATAGATGCTGCAAATTTTAAAGTATGCTATAGCTTTTCTGTGAGCTTCAAGTACTTTAAAATTCTTTGCTGTGAAAGTTCTTTTGTTCCTTCTATACTTATTTTACTCATTATCTATAACTAGACATTTATGTGTAATTACTATGTCAACTGATATTAAATAAATATAGATAATTTGTTTCCCAAGAAAATTGCTAGAAGAGTAAACTCAGGAGTCTACAACAGACCTAATAGAGTCTCTGTGACGGATTGTCCAATACAGCTCCAATCTGAATGAATTTATGACAGCTCTGATTTTTATTGCCTCCAATTTTACCTCTACTTCTGTTGCAGCCATTCCAATTCTTACCTTGAAGTGCATTTTCAAAATTTTCTGAATTGTGTTTCTATGGTTCCAAAATACAATTTTTCTCTGAATTTGAATGAAAAGGAAAAATTAAAGACTTCTCACTAAAATCTTTCAGTCATATAATTTAGCAGTTAAGCTATGTAACTTCACTGAAGAAATCTGAAGTTAAATCTTTTTTTCATTTTATTTGGAATAGAGATATCAACCACAATTTCCTAAATCTGATATGAAATTTTCAAGAATCACACCCTGTCTTGTCTTTATGAAAAAGGAGATGAAAATATCTGACACTTATTTGATACGTTTGTTCTGATATGAAGTATTTGGTTTTGACCCTATACAAAACATTCTTCATATTGAAAAAGAAAATTCAGCAGATTTCTAAATGGATAAAGAAATCATAAAACATTTTTATATGAAACATTTCATGACTGATTTTGTATTTTTAACTTTTTTTTTTTTTTGCCTTGAGTTTTACTTGCAAATTACAGAATCAGCTATGGTAAAGCCACAAAATCTGAACTTCTCAGAGAAACCAGAGACCCTTAGAAATATTAAAATTTCATAGAAATTGAATCCTTCAAAGCATAAGGATAAAAGATTACTGAAGTGCTTTTTGACACAGTTCATATCCTCAGTTTATGTATTTAATTAAAAAAAATGTGTGTGGTTTTTTTCTGGTTTTAGACAACTGGTTTTACACTACAGTTTGCAAAAAGATTGCAAGTAAACCTTCTTGTGAGGCCTACATCAAAAATTGAGTAAGTACTGCTTTACTATTTTGTTCTTAAAGACTTTTTTCAAGAGGGCTGATCGGTCTATGAAAATACCAGCAGAAATGATTGGGAAAAGAAGGAATAAAAATGCCATCCCAAAGTCTTTTTATTTGTCTAACAAAAAATTCTGTCATAGTTATGACTTTTCAGAGCACACAAATTTCATCAAAAGAGAATACCTTGAACAAGGCACTGCCCAAATATTTAAACACACATTTGATTTTCCCATAGAAGCATACAAGGCAATGTGTTCTTAAAAATAACATTATTACAAAACCCAAATGGGAACCATGAGAATGAGTTAGAAGGCAAGATGTATTTTCTGGAGTAAATCCAACGGGAGAGAGAATTTATGTGTGCTCTGCCATAAGGTGAATTTTTCCACATTTTTCCACATTGGCCCAAATGTAACTGTACAGACATACATTTTGGGATCTTGTATGTCTGGCAAGTGAATGCCACACAGACCTGCAGACTCTCCCACCAAGACCTTGTTGTGTCCAACCTTCCTTCTTTCTGACTCCCCACACATGGAAGACCAGACAGAAGGAGATGGCTGACCAGTATGTAAAATGACTGCTATTAATTGTAGGCTTATTTCTTTTTCAGTCCAAAACTATCTTCAAGATAGAAATGTAGTTAGAGGAGAAGAAATTTTTTTAAGTAAAGACTGGTCTTATGCACCAAACTTAAAGTAACACATTGTATTTATTTTCTCATTTCAGAGCTTTATCAAAAGTTAAAAAACCTTATGTTTTTCCTGTTCTTTGGCTAAATGAGGTTAGTATATTTTCTGCCTATTAATCTTCACTGAAAAAAAAAGCAACACACAAAAAAAATCCAAACAAAAAACTAGCTCAATCAGTCTTGTCTCCCTGAAATTGGACAATAAAACTCATGCTGTGATTTGCACATGGCAAGAAAATATTCAGCAAGTGTGAGCTTGCAAATTTACATTTCACCGACATTTTTCTTGCACTGTTCCAGTCTGCTGTAATTGGGGATGAGAAAGCAGAAATGTTCAGAAAGAAAGTCACAGGTCCAGTGGAGCTGCTGGGTGTGCTGCAGATGGCGTTAATGATCGCAGGTTCCGTGCTGTTCATCGCATTCATGGGTGCCTTTTTCATATGCAGTTCACAGAAATTAAAATAAGTAAGTAAGAACTAACAGCTTGGTACTCAGTACTACCTTTTCCTCAGGGTTTCAGGAAATTCAGAATCATTATCCTACTATATTAGCACTCATTATTTTCTGAGTGGCAACAAACCTAGTAATTATTTGGTGGTAAATTACCCAGATAATGTAGATAATGTTTTTAAATTCTCTTCCTAGCCTTAATATTTCAGGACACTCTTAACACACTCAGGAGAGGCTACTGGGAATTATATGAGAAGACCAGAAATTTTAAAAATTATTTCAAAATATCGTGATTGTAGTGAGTTTATGAAAACAGACATTTTATCCAAGACTGCTACACTGTTCTTAAGTATCTTCTAGTACTTCTCTGGGACAGAGGCCACACATCCAGATGATTTTGTGCTCTTCCAGGATGTAACCTTATCTGTGGTCCAGAGAACCCACTGTAAATGATATTTTAATGAAATGTTGCATAGTGTTTCTCACTTCTTCCTCTCAATCATGCATCACTGTCATGTTAGTCTAAACATCTCCTTAACATACCTAGTTCACTAAGACTAAATGTTCTCTCATCATGAGTAGAACAACCAAGTGGTCAACAGATGTACAAATAGCTAAGAAAACAAACATATTTTTGGAGTGATTTTAAAAAGTGCTGAGATGTGAATGTTATGGTGAAAAAGTGTTCTGCAGTGAGAGACATGCTTAAGATGAAAACAGCTCATCACAAGCTGAATTCTGATTTTATTTCATTACAGCTGACAAAAGACTTCAGAAGTAGACAATGTTTAATTGAAATTCCAGCCAAGCAGGTGTTAAAATTCAGAGACAAAAGGTATGATTCAAGGCACAGTAAGCCCACATGCTATGGAATTCAACATGCTTTTCCATTTTGAGAAGAACAACTCACTAAACTGAATAAGCCAATGTTTCTGAAGGTCCACACTTCTGATATCACTTAAGAGGCTGCCATGGAAACTATGCTTTCAAATAACTGATTATTTGAACCCTGCTACAAATTTTAAATAACACTCAAGCAGACTGAAGATGAGGTGCAGTTGGATTTTAGTTGGATTTATGCGACTTCCTACTTTTTTATATTGAGATATGCAAGACAAATGAAAGCCTTTTGCTGATGTTCTGTCTCTGAGCACAGACTGGGAATGACAACACCTTTGAGCTCATGCTGTGCTCTAGATACTCTCATTGCAATTTTTCTTTCTGTTCCTTCAAGGATTGGAAGCAATAGAACTGCTCTGTCCTCTATTCAGGGATGTGAATTGTGTTGAATGTGAAGTTTATTATGTAAAGTTACTAACTGTAATACATGATGTTAATAAAAGACTTACTAAAATATGTGGTTTATACATTTTATATGGAGATGACTTCTAGACACATCACAATCATTTGTATGTTGATGGAACTCATAAAATTTGGCTCCACAGCTGTTAAGCAGCCTGAGCTACTCACTAACTCCCAACCTGCTCCACTGCTCTCACTGGTGCCTTCTGAGTGCTCTTCTTTCTGACTGTTGCTTCAACACCATCCTCTGCTCTGCCCTAACCACACTTTGCCCAAAGCTTCCCTTCTGGAATGATCTCAAGTGTCCCCTTTAGGGTTGAGATAAAATATTCCAGAATGCTCCAGACACAGGAAGGACTGAGTTAATGACTTTGATCAAATATCAGAGGGTTCCACTTCCTTGCTATAGAAGAACATAAATGAAAACAGGGTAGCCCCATTTCTTTACTGATAAACCATCTGCCACAAAACATTCTGTCCAACCATTTCTTTACTGAGGTGCATCAGCCTGTAGACAGGCAACAAACACTGCCATCTGCATAAATAGTTTACTTTTTCATTTAATCTGAATGCCATATGAAATGAGAGTCAATGGGGCACATACTGAGTGTGGTGGAGTCTCTCCTTTTCCCAGGACTCTCTGAATTCAGAATGAGAGCCCAAGTTCAACATTTTTTAAGATTTCTTCTTGGATCTTTTGTTTCCTTAAATAAAAACTGCAAAGAAAAAGGGAGTTTAAAAATGGACAACCTGTCATAGCTTAATGTTTGGAAATATTGCTGCAGTGGACTTGAAACCAGAAAGATTTATCTTGCGAGTAAAGGATAGTATCTTTTTGCAGGTATCATTGGTATGGTGTTTGCACAAACCCAACAAACTGAAATGCTGTTATTCTAATCCCATATTCCTTGTGGACAAAGTTGTGTAGCTATGAGTAGGACCTAATGAATCATGAAATCCCAAGAGATTATTGAAGGCAAAGTCTATTGAAGGCAAGGTCTATGTGGTATGTGGCCACACTCTCTTTTTCCAGCCATGAGCTCTAAATTCAAAGTAAGAGGGCAGGAGATTTGAAGGACACATGGCACTCAAGGGAAGATCTGCTCTCACTTAAAGAGCCAATGCCTATGATTACTCATGGTGCTTGCTAGTCAAGGAAAAATAAGACCTTTCTCTCATCTCTACATTATTGCTGCTGTCATATGTGATGCTCTGTTCTCATATTAATCTGGGGACAGTCTGACACAAATTAAGTCCTCCTATGGCCTGGTCAAAAAAAGTGTTAGGACCACAAGTCACCTTTTCCTCTGAAATACACACAGGTCTGCTGTGTTTCAAAGCTGACACCAAGTTTTTCTATTAAAACTGGTCTGTTATGCCAGAATCTAGAAGTGAGATCTTTTCACCAAAGGAACAACAGCAATGCTCCTGTCATTTTTGATGCACTAGCATTTCAGCTTCCTTTTCTTTGGCTTCAAGTCATTGTCAGCAACTTAGCATCTGTTCTCCTAGTGTTGTTTAGTGCCATGTGGTGTTCCAGCAGCAGTGATCCAGCAAGTCAGGCCATGATTTTAAATGTCTCAGGACCCAATTTTGCGTGCACACAAATACATTTGTTCATATGTATAATCTCATTGATCTCTATGCAAGTTTGGACTTTTAAACTATGTTCAGCACCCAGACTGCACTTGAATGATCATTAATAGTTATTTTGTTAATAGCATTGGTTACAGTTATTGTTAATTCATGTTATTAAGGCTAATGTTAAGTATTTACATTTGTTCAAACAGTACTGGATAAGCTTTTATTAGAAATGTTAATTAAGTCAATACAAATAAAATAAAGCTCAAACTCTTCTTTCTGAGATCCTATCTGTAATTGTAAATAAAGTCTTCTATGTTGGATAATAAGCCCTGGTGGTTTTCTTGGCCTTTGGGTGTCTTTCCTTTTCCTGGACACTGATTTTGTAAATTGATGAATAAGGGAGCTTATCACAGCTGCTTGAAGGTCCATATATTTCACATTGCTGCATGATATATTATGAGTGATATACAACATTTATGCTCTGGATTACAAAAAAGGAGAAGACTTTTTGGGCAGAGCTGAGCACCAGTATGTCTAAACTAAAGCAATTCTAAAACAATCCCAGAAACCAAGCTCCCCCAGAGCCCTGCTTTCAACTCCCTTGAGCTGGAGGTGTTGGTGGGATGGCGTCAGCACATCCTGCAGCACACAGCAGCCTTTGCTGACTCTGCTGGCCTGGCAGGGAGGGAGGGAGCTGGGCTACACTCAAGCCTTGTGTTCCCCACACACTCCAGGTTCTTACAGGTGAGAATCAATGGTGAAAATCAGATCTGACCCAAGATAAGATTTCTTGGGCAATCAGTGTAAAACTTAACTGTAAATTTCTAAAAAAATTTGTTTCTCATCTTTTGCATTGTAAAATATTTTCCCATTTCTTCACATAATTCATTATTTCTGTACAAATAACTTATTAAGATTGTTTTACTAGCTTTTTTATTGCCTGATGATATCATTGCCAACTTCACTATTCTGTTTTAATTTTTCCTTTTTTTTTGGCTTGCAATTCTTTTTTTTATATATTTGGAGAAATGCAGAAGGATAGAAGTGAGTTGCTTTTCACATTTTGTAGTTAGGTTTACCCACAAATCATTCATTGCTGGACTCTATGTCTTTCACTATTTCAGACAAAGATCCCTGTTGGAAAAAAGGGCTTTAATTACATGTAGGAGAAAGCATATTCTCTGTCAACATATCAGTAACAGTCAGGATATTCAGTATAAAGTTACCTGGTGGTATAAGATAAAGGGAATTAAACCTATTGATATAACAAAGAGAGAGAATAAAGAAGATATTCAAAGGGACTGTCTTTAAGACGAGTACTCTAAACTCCCAATGCCACCTTGTGTAGTAAATTGATAGGAAAGTCCAGAGAGTCATTCATGCTTCTGCATTAAATGAGCATCTTGGAGTTTCCCTTGCAATTCCTGCCCTCTCTCCTCTGTCAGCTTATTCTGGATCAGTATTTAAACTGCTTATTTCAAAGCATTCCCAAAACTTAAGCTCCTAAGGTGGTTTAGTTAAATTTAAGGTAAATTAGCCAGTGGGGAAAAAAAATCAAACTAAACATTTTTAGATATTTCAGCATAAATATTTCAGTGATAAGAAATTTTTGAGGAGAAAAACTATAATAGAGACCATAAATAAAAATATAATTGGTTTCACTTAAGAAAATCTAAGTAAGTAAAAAATTCATCCAGTTATTATGTGTTTCACATATTAGCAGTTGCCTGCTAATCAACATTAACTCAATATGGGATAGATCTAAGATTTCATAAACTGCAAGAAAGGCTAAGATATTGATTTAATAATGCCACATATAAAAAAAAAAATCTATCTGTAAAGTCATTTTAAAGGCTGTTGGGTTAATTTGAGGTTTGTTTTTTTTTTTCTTTAAACACTTGGAAGATCATGTAGCTCTCCTTTTCATGTCTCACTGGAACTAGATGTTTTAAGAGTAGAAGGTACTGAGTTATTAAGTATTGGAGCCTTTCCTTGCAAAATGAGAGAGTCCAGCATGGAGCAGAGCCATAGCTGCAAGGAAGCTTAAACAGAATCACAATTCCTTAGGGACACACTGGTGTCCCTTCTGTTTGTATATACTGGATAAAAAAGAAAGCATGGGAGTGTACAAGTAAAAAGATGGAGAAATTTGATACTCGCTTATCTATATCTATATCTATATCTATATCTATATCTATATCTATATCTATATCTATATCTATATCTATATCTATATCTATATCTATATCTATATCTATATCTATCTATCTCTATCTCTATATCTCTATCTCTATCTCTATCTATCTATAATCTATATATCATCTCTATATCTCTATCTCTATCTCTATGTCTATCTCTATAATCTATATCTACTTAATTTGTTTTCTTTGTATTCTTTAGAGTTACAAGTTTATGCTGAAAATTCATCAATGACCAAGACTAACAATTACAAATTTAGGTGTTTTAAACTTTAAATTGTTCTTTGGAGCTGAACTGTCTCATCTTCTTGAAACTTGAAACTTGTGACAGATGTATGATCTAGCAGCCCACATACTTACACTGCAAAGGAAGTGTGCCAGATCTTGATCTCTGAGTATAATTATGCTTCCACAGCCTTTCTTAAAACCTGTTCTTCTCACCTAGCCTACCACTGTCTGCTTAGGTAATGTAAACATGCTACTCTGTCCTGAAAAAGAAAGAAAATTGATGTTTTCCATATTTTAACTGTGAGACTTGGCAAGGACTTGTTTATTCATGGTTGTACACATCAACATTGTTTTTTTAACTAATAAATTTAATATTTTATAAAATATCTTTAGAGCGTTTTTGGTTTTTTTTTTCCTGTAGCCAGATAAAACCCAAAACCATGACTCAAATAATAAGTCACACTTACCAAATGCAAATTACATTCATAAATAGATGCTATTGATTTTCTATTATCTGTTTCCTTTTTTTTTTTTTTTTTTTGCCTGACAGAGATGCCTTGGTGTTCTGTGGTCACACCCTCTTGCAGTCCCAGATGAGTCAGGGACTTATAGCCTACCCAGCTGGTGTCAACCTGGGGCCTTTTTCAGCTCTATCATGTAAGAAAAGAAACCAAATGCTTTGCAATAGGCGCCACCCAAAGGTCATACAGTTTTTCACAAGTCCTCCTGTTTCATTGCAGCGTAGGCAGTCAAAAATAATGCTAAATAAAAGTAATTGTTGCTTCCTTTTCCAGATGACACCAACAGAAATAGTTACACCCTTTTAAAAGCAATGAGAGAAAAATCACATCTTATGTGTCTGCTGAACGACAGCTGCAGCACTAGGACAGAAATCTCGATGCCCATTAATATTCTGGAGTGTGTGGCTAAGGCCAAGGTTTTCCTTGATTTCTGTGAATTGTTGATTTGTGAAATACATGCTTGATGTAACCAGGTGCACCCATATTTTCCAGGATTCTATTTCTTGCTCAGCATCATCCATCTGACCAAAGATTTGAGAACAAGTCAGGATTTAAATATAGCCATGTGTGTTCTCTTTAGTGTGACTTAGATCTGGATGCAACTTAAACACATCTGCAATTTCAGCCCTACTAGAATATTCATATGATTGCAAAAGTTGCATTTTACCCTTACTTGATTTTTCCAAATAGAAAACTTGCATATATGGTTGCTTTTAAAGGTCAGTTTGCCTGCTGATACTTTCATGTCAGAAGTTAAAACATAACTGACACCTCAAACCAGTGGACGATGAAAACCTCTGAAAGTACAGGTACTTTCGGGTACAGACATATAAATCCAGGCATTACATGTGTTCTTAACACAAGTATGGAAGTATATCATCTCTTTATCCACTCATATATTTATATCCACTCATATATTTATATTTGCAGTGGTCAAGCACTGGGTCTGCTTTAAAAAAACCCAGAAGTTATCACTACAGTTGATGCCTGCACACACATGGGCATGCACAAAGACACTGATTATGATGTGGCAGCACCTGCATTTTATTTTGCAGTCTTGAGAACCTCAGCCTGGTTGTCTTCAGCAGGATAAATTGAAGAATATGCTGACATTCATGGACTCACACTGACAGAAAACAAGGACTAAAGGAGAACCAGGACCCTTTAATTATTTCTATTTTTCCTATGAGCTATGGGGAAAAGCACAAAGAAAGAACTTTTGGTAAAGTATATACTTTAATTCAATGATAAGTCAGTGCAGTTAACAGGCTAATTGAGGAAATCTTTTCCAGCAGCCAACTAATCTTCCAGGCAGTACCCAGGAGCATCACCTGCTTTGCTTGAATGTACACGTATGTCTCTTGTGTAAGATCATCTGTACTTAGTACAGTCCTGAAGGAGCCATATCTGATGTACAAAATGCTTATTAACAGTAAAAATAAGTTAATATGGATTGTGTGGGTCCCAGAAGCTCCTATTTTTATGTAAATCTATTTCAAGCATCAATTCAAATGAAGAGAGTATCCTGTGATTCAGTTTATTCCTTCAAACTAAGTTAAAGTATGCTAATCCACAATGATGAAAGTGGTCTTGGCTCTACTTTGAATACTGGTTGAGAGATAGAGAACTCTTTTTATACTGGTTTTAATTCTTACTGGGTTAAAACCAGAAGTCCTCAAGAAATCCAGGACCAGAAACTCCTGATGTCCCTTGCCAGCAGGTGCAGGAACTGTAAGATTAGTGCTAAATTCATCTTCTCATTAAGATAGGATAAAGATGTATCACTCTTTGGAGCTTAGATGCTCTATTTCTTAGCACACCAGTTTTTATGAAGCATGATGGAGAGCCTGATTTTACATTGTGTTTCACTTCGATTAATTCCTGGGGCTAAGAACCTCTTAGGCATCACTATTTCTGTTGACCTCAAAGGGATTCCTCTCTTTAGAACACCTGAGTGAAAAGGATGGGGGTCCCTGAACTCTGGCCAAGTTTTGCACAAAGAAAGGCAAGTCTGCACGGGTTTAGCATAGCAATCCCTCATGCCCCTGTGGAAAATTTTCAAGAGTGTATTCAGCTCAGAGTGTATTGCTGAGAGTACCAGTCCTGCAACCTCTGCTCCATGGCTTCATGAACACATGAGTGGTCAGAGGCCTTTGACTTCAGTTGTATAGAGAAGATCACACCACAATGTGGTGGTTCTACTTTAAACTAATACAGCTGACTTTTTAGCCTCTGATATAGAGCATACACAGGAGACAGTTTAAGCAACTATCCCTGATGAATCAGATCTGAAACCTGTTAGAAGTTTTTATAAATGTATAAATCTTTGACAAGTGGTTAAATTCACTTAGTTGGTCTTCATACGAATGAGATCACAAGTTCTCACTGTTGTGCAAGGATGATAAAATAGGTTTACAGGCAAAAAATTTGTATTTGTATACAGCAATTGTAACTAACTATTCCACCTGGGCAAAACAAAACCCAAGCAAATATACAAAGGAAGGGGAAAAGAGATAAGGGGGAAAAAAAGTGGTCAACCTGAATGAGAAGTGACAGGAGTCACTCCAGATGAACGTCCCTCTCATGGCATCCAGTCAAGCATTTCCGTAAATACCATTTTCTAAGTAACTGTAGTTACATAGTGCTCCCACCATTGCTTTCCCTCCCTCTTTACACTCATAGAGTTGACTGACACATGCTTCAATTAGGAACAGATTTTGCACCTCAATTAGCTGCTAAGCGTTGTGTGTGTACTTTATGGGGAGATGGTAATTTTCTGTCTAAATAACTCTTATCTACTATGCCCTACTTACTCCCTAATATATGCCTTTAAAGTAAAAATTATGAAGTGGGGCATGAACTGTCAAGGGAGAAAAGGAGGGCAACTCACATGCTGTTGGCAATGACTTGACAAAATCCAACTGAACAGCCATAACAAATTTCTGAGTGCTCCTATGGACGACAATGAGGAGAAGAGAACTCTGGAAGACCAGGGCAGGGAGAACTAATGCAGATGCAGGTAGGAGTGTGCAGGTAGATGGCTATAAAGTGAAAGGCAGGCTGCAGTGCTCTACAGGAAGGACTAAAAGGCTGAGCACAGCAAAGCCTGGGCATTGAATATTCATCTTGCTAGTGAGTTTGTTGCCCACCAGCCCCCCAGATGTTTCTTGCTAACACCCCACAAAAACTGGGTATGTGACATACACACATGTAAAGCAAACCAGGAAAAGCAGGAATGCTGTGAACAGCCTATAGGAATGCAATATACACCAGGACACCTATTTTTTTATTAGTAGCTAGCTTAGGAAGGTCTGTGTCTCCTGTAGAGTCCATATAATACAACTCATCTCTCATGGGTATCTCAAATGCCCCAGAGCAAGTAAAGTGAGAATCCTTGTATTTTATAATCTCTTCCCATTGCTGCATTTTTCAGGACTGCTCTTTAGCACAGTTTCTGGGCTGAAAACAGGGCAGAAAGAGGTATTGCATTCAGGACCCTAAAAGTTATATAGGAGGCTAGTCATGAAGATTTTTCACCTACTTTTTGAAGAGTCCCTATGAGACAGTTGTCCTTTGCACATCATCATCTCAGGTATTCAGCCCTCTCTAGCTGAGCAGCAGTTACTTTGTTGATAGATACGAGACCAGGTGCTTAAAATTTAAATCCTTTGCAGTTCTTGCTTCACACCTGCATCCTTTTATGGAACCTTCCCTAAAGCTTTTTTTAGGCAGAAGAGAGAAATGAATGAAAATAATGCCTAGTTAAATAATTCAGGAACATATTTCTATTAACTTCTTCTTACAGCCACTTCTTGGATGTTCCAAAATAGAGCCTGAAACCCTAAGCAGCACAATTAGATATAAATATGTATATGTTACAGTTTTGATAGCATGGAATTCTTTGGTCTACATGCACCCACACAGCAAAACTTGGGAATGCAACACACCTGCCAGAAGCGGCAGAGATCAGTGCTTTACAACTTGTTGAGTCACTTTTTGCAGTGTAGGAGTAATGTGCAAATCATGGAGCAACCCCTAAGGAAAACAATGAATAATTTTGAATGAGAAATGAGAGTTACATATTTGCGTTCCATTCGCAGTCAAATATGGAGCCAAAAGAAGAAACACTGGGCAAGGCTTACCTGCAGCTTGCCCTTTCTGTGTTCACAGGGGGAACACAGGACTCTTCCCTGGGGTCTTTTAGACCTAGGAAAGATCTTCAAATTTCTAATTTCTCTTGCTGATTCCTGACAACAGTGATTCTTGTTCCTTTAGAAAAGGTCTAGAAAAAGGCTGGAGACTTCTATTAAGAATCTGCAGCAGTTTCCTGCTGCTTTCCTGTTATTACATCCTTACCCTCGAACAGAACCTTTTTAAAAACCCTCCTTTGTTCCTATGCAGCCCTGTGCAACTTTTAGGACTGGCCACGCAGTATCTGTGAAGTGCTCTAGATGGCAATGCAGTATCTGAACTAACATTCCCAAATTCTCCAAATCTGCTGTCCAGAGTGGTTCACCCTGCACCGGGGTTTGGGTGGATACACTTGGACATAGTGAGACTTCAGCTGAGGCCTCTTTTTTCACATCTGGAGAATAAAATAAGCATTGCATCACTGCCTCACACAGCTTGGTAGTGTTGCAACAGTTACTTAATTTGTTCTTATATGTTAGTGTATGGCTTCCACAGAAATAATTATTATAGAGAATGTTGGGTTTTATTTTTTAACAAAGTTGTGCTTCGGCTTCTGAAAATAAGTTGTAATATTTTAACTTAGAGTAACCACATAATCTCTGCTTTGTGAACAATATTAAAAATGACACAAGAACCTCAGTCAGTAAGCTCAATTACTGCTTCTTATATCAGACCAATAACTCAGACTTTCCAAGACTCCTACTTTTTAATATTCCCATTATTCATCCAGAAAACTCAGATTCCTTTTGCTCCCTGTGGCTATGATATCTGACCATGATCTGCTTGAGCATTTGAGTTCACTTTTACTTACAGTGCAGATGTGATACCTAGAAACGTCTCTGTGGTTTTGTGTAATGCACAATATTTGCTTAAATATGGTTACAGCATCCTTCTCAGATTTTACATTGTAAATCAAGGCTCCAACCATTAACTGATAAACAGTATTTATTGCAGGGTATGTTTAGCTTTTAAAGAAAGGAAATTATGGTTCTATTTTTTGAATCTTGGAAGAACACACAAATTATACTGACAGTAGCTAGACAGTTGTATGCTGATATAACATAATTGGACCCATAATAATGATATCTGACTAATAGGGTGCCTATGATATCAGCCCTAAATGACAAGAACTAAAAAAATAATGTAATTTGCAAACTCATCTTTGTACCTTCAAAAAGATGTCTACAGTGTTCTGTAGCATTTTCTGACTGAGCAGGATATGAGTAATTTATGATCTCCACTCTCAAACCAATAGGGTCCTGCACCCCAGTAAGCTGGTTTTAAAAGTTAGATGACAGGTAGGTCAGGTCTATTATTTATGGAAAAAAAAAATATGCATCTGTCTGTGTTTATTGATTGTCTTTAGCCATAACATATGTATACTGCCTGGAGTTATGAAGATTAGACAGTAATCTATTTTTATTTAGAAAATCAAACTTTAAAACGTATGTTATGTGTTTTTCTTTACATGATCACATTTTTAAAGTTTAAATATGAAAAATTTTAAAAGTATTTGAGCAGACCATTGAAACGAGTGATAACAAATAAGTTTTCCTCAAAATAATTTTTTTAATAATAATCAGAAATATTTTTAGTACTGATATAATTCAGGGAAGGGATGATAAACTCCAAGTTTCCTTGCAATTCAATCACACTGAAACTGAAGATATCATCAAAGAAGTAAAAATAAGGTTCTGTTTGGCTTGATGACATTTTTTTCCAAAACTGATTATTTGTGAATGTGCTGGAGGAGTGATTTGTGTATGTTTTTATATACAATTTCTGACAAAAAGAGACATGTTGGAGTCTGTGTCTGATCTCTTATCCCAGTGAGATGACATCCTAATACCTTGGTGAAAACACTTTTCATAACACTCAAGAAATTATTTACAGTGATGGATGATCAGTTTATCTTTCAAAATCAAACAGACTGAATTATATAGACAGAGAGTCAGAGCTAGACCCTAAGTAACTCCTCAGACAAAGGACAACCAAGATGTTACATCAGAAGTTATTATTGTTGCTAAACAGACAAGGTGGCAAATGCTGGGCTTGTTCAAGTGTCCCTCTCTGTATTTGCAACATGTTTGCGTGGATTTCCTGAAGATCTGGTTTCTGCTGACTGGCCTACATCTGGTATGAGTAAGATGTTGGATGTAAGTGTGTCAAATCATCACTGTAGATTATGGAAGTTTCAGGTAACAATTTATCCTAAATTTTACAGTCATTTATACAAAATTTCTTGTATGGCCTTCTCATATATATAATTACCAAACTGGTCTTTTGACATATTTTACATGAGTATTCTCTGCCTCTGACTACTGACTGTTATTATGGTTTCTCACACCTGCCTTTTACTGGAGAAAAATGAGCTTTAAAGAGCTTTACCTCACAAACTCAACTTGGCATGGAGATGGCCATGCAGGGAGCTGGTACTGTAGTGAAGGCTTTTGTGTTGTTGCATTTTACATGTTTATTTAGAACTTTGTATCCATTTTTCAATTAGTCCTGCAAATGAACTTTGCAGAAAGTTTGCTTGACTGAAGTTTAGCTTGGTGCTGAAAACCAAGCCTTCATGCTGGGTGCCTGTGGGACAGGGAGAGAATTTCCAGGTCTGAGGAAGTGGTGGAAGCATTTAAAAATGACAGATATGCAGCTTTCTCCATTACTGGCTTTGCCAAAGATTTCATAGGCAGCTGCCATCACATGAATTCGTCTCCAGCTGCTGTCTCATCAGGGAGCATATGCAGCTGCTGATGCATAAAATACTGCCTTTCACTACTTTTGTCCCTGTTGGTCTGCTTCCTCCAGCCCACAGCAGTGGCTGTCAGCAGTTTCTCCAAACAGGCTTTGTCAATTAGCAAACGTGCAAAAATTATTATGAAGCAGACAGTTTATACATACATGACATCATTACCCCATGCCAACAGGAATGCGAAAAAAAAAGTAAAATTGCATCACCTGATAAGGCAGAAACTCCATTACATCATCAGCAAACACACCCATTACATCATATACTGCATCACACCCTCCTCACCCATTTCTTCTGCCTTGATAACCATTCATTTCTTTGATAACCACTGTTTTCAATTCTGTGCATGACTATACATGAACCTCCCAAGTATTCAGGATGGCAAAAGTCAGATATCTGATAGTGAGGCAACAGAAATGAATTTGAGAAATAACAGGTACCCTGGTCCTTCATCTGGAAGCAGATCCATGGTCTTGACCAACTTTTCCATCATAACTCAGTGGGTCCTGGACAGGCTGGGTCAGTGGGCCAATAAGACCAAAGATTCAACAAGCCCAAGTGTAGGGTCCTACACTTCGGCCACAATAACCCCATGCAGTGCTAGAGACTGGGGAAAGAGTGGATGGAGAGTGGCCCAGAAGAGAGGGACCTGGGAGTGCTGGTAGACAATTTGCTGAACATGAGCCAGCAGTGTGCCCAGGTGTCCACGAAGGCCAATGGCATCCTGGCTTGTATCAGGAATAGTGCGGCCAGCAGGTCTAGGTCGCCCTGTATTTGGCACTGGTGAAGCTTTTAGGAGTCTCATCTCATCAACATCAACCCTCCCTGTTTTCTGTCTCAACACTGTCATTCAGGACTGGTGATCTTCTCTCTCTCTCTCTCTCTTTATTTTCTCACTCCCCCCCCCCCCCCCGGACACACTTATCTAGTTCTTTGTTTCCTCAAACCTCCTTTAGTTGTTGTTTGGGTCAGGTCATGGGACATGACAATGGAGTCACCAATCCTGGAGGTCTCTAAGGAGAGACTAGATGTGGCACTTAGCACTGTGGTCTAGCTGATGTGGTAGTGTTAGGTCATAGTCTGGACTTGATGATTTCAGAGCTCCTTTCCAGTCTCAATGATTCTATGATTCAACAAAGTGTGAGTGAGATCAATATATGTAAAGATGTACAAAGATGTGGTCGACAAACTTTATCTCTTCCTGTTTACCTAAGCCCTGTAAACAAGAGTGTTAATGGCTCTCAGCACCTGCCAGCTCCTTTACTTGAAAAACTCCATACTCCAGTGCAAAAAAAAAAAAAAATATGTCTAGGGTTTTTCTACATGGGATATTAGTGATTTAGTCACTGTGTCCCAAGAGTATGCTCAGAGCATGGGGCAACAGCTCAGTGTAGACTGCTCCCAAGCCTGAGGCTGGTGGCCTTGATGCCTGGTATCCTGACAGGGGGAAGGGCACAGGCATTTTCAGGTGCCATTGGTTTCTGACCTTTATGGGATTACAAAAAGGATTTGAAGAGAGTCACAGATTTTTGGCAGAACTGAGGTATTTTAACAACTGTAACACCACAGGATAAAAAACCTTATACTCATTTTCCAGGCCATGGTCCCAGCTCTTGGAGTCACAGGAATTCTTCAGATCTGCACTTCCCTCAGGCAGCAATCCAGTCTTCCAGACCTTAAGCCTTCACATACTTGGCATTTAAAACCCAAATGTTTAAAGAGATCTGATCACTGAAGGCTGGTATACCTATAGACTTATACCTATGGCTCATATTAATTTAAGTGGGTTTTATATAAGAATTGCTCAGCTACCCTTGGATCTTGGGCCCAAGGCTAAGGTTGCTCTGCTTGTAAAGAGCCATGAAAATATGACCCCAGGGTGACTGATCATGAGGCCTACTGATACCCACCTGACCACAAAGAGCAGCTGCTATATATAACCAAAGCTAGAGTGTAAAGGATGCCATTTCAATAATAGAAGTTTGAATTGCAAACCACGCATGAGCTACTACTGCAAATGAGGCCCTGGCCTGCCTCCAAATAGGTAGCCTACCCCAGCCCCACAGATTCAATAGAAATCTTTCCATTAGTGTCAGTTCAAGACACTTTTTGCCTCAGTAGGAGGTCTCTTGTAAATAAAAAACTTGTCTGCTTTGTCTCATTTCTGTGTTCAGAGACTGAGTGTTGCAAACCAGACAGAAGGGAAAGTAGCAAGAATTTAGTGAAGTTCCAAATAATACCTCCTAGTAAAATTTTTTCTCTGTTGTGTGTGCATTTTTCTACTGGAAATCAGTGGTTTGTAGTCAAAAGTTCATAAATGTACCAGCTTTCAGCATCTGGAGAAACTGTAGTCCAAAATAAATTATATTCTCTACATATTGTCTAGCTCTGGTGTGGTCACTTGATTCCTGAGGAATGAACACATTGTGTGTGTGCAGGACAAACTCTTCACCCTAAGAATCAAATCTAGCAAACACCAGCTGCTTAGAATTTTAGCCAGCAGAACAGGAGGAAAACAGTAAGATAAAATAAAAAAACTAGAATGCTATATTTGCAGCTGCATTAGCACTTAATACCATGAATTTCTTTCAGGCTTAGAAAAAACGTGACCTTTAAGAGTAGCAGATTTGGAATATAAGTGCAAAACATGGCCTAATTATGAAAGCTCTGATATAAAGCAGGTTTTATTTTTACAGTGCTTGTCAAGCACTTGACTTGGGACTGCAAAGCTCTTTGGTTGCCATGCTTTTCCAAGCACATGATAAATCTGCCTCCTTTGCACAGTTTGATATGACAGCATGGCTGGTGCAATTCTTTCAAGCAATGAAAATATGCCTGAGTCCACAAAATTGTGTCACAGATAAAGGAGCTCCCACTAGCATTGTTTTCTCCACAAGGATGCTTAGGGTATTGAAATCCTCCTGGCTTATGCACATATGGTCAGTTATTGATTAGTTCTGTAGATCCAATTACAGTAAATGACATCATATGGTCGCCTCCCTAATTACCTAATGAAATCCCTTTGGGCTGCAACAATTTCCATATCAAAGTACATGGTTCATGAATAAATGTAATGACTCGGACTGAAGCAATCCTTTTAAAAGCAGAAGCATGAGGTCAAAAGCCATTTACTATAACACAGTAATTTAAGTCAAGTTGAATCAGGTAAGCTTCTTGTGGTCATAGAGGTATGCTAGGCAGTTTGTGTGACTCTGTCAGAAAGAACATTAAGCTTGTTCATCTCTTCTGCTTGTAGTGGTCTGCAAGCTGGAAGGGATGGAGGATACAGCTCCCCAGGAGCATACAAAGGTCAGTGGTCACCCAAGTATATCCACCAGAGTCAAACACCTCAGTCCTCATTGCAGCCTTTCAGCCATCCTGCCCTGTGACTCCTGCTTCTTATCTGCCTTGCTGGCCTACATGGAGGCTGTCATCTATTTGGACACAGCCAGAAGGAATGTACCACTGCTCTGGCCAGGAGCCTCTAAGCACTGTTACAGTGCAATATGCAGGAGGCTGATCTCTTCAGTTAGAGCACATTCATTGCCTTTCACTCAGAGCCAAGGAAAGGGGAAATTTAAGCCAGGACATGTGCTGAGCACACGTCCCAGTGCATGCCCCTGATGGAGCTGGCATTCATGAAGTCTTTCAGTTGATCCACAGTGCTGGTGTCACTACTGTTTGTCTCTTCTACCTGACTCTTCCGTCACCCCTGAGTCCTATCTCACCTAGTGTTACATGTCCTCATCATAGGTATTATATGAGCACATGACACCCTCTTTCTGTTTAGAGGACAAAAAGAGTCCTGATTACTCTAAGAATTGTGAGGAGATATACCACAAAAGCCAAAGGCTTACTTTTAACCTTTTTGACAAAGGTCTTGAAAGAAATATCTCATATGAATACTTCCCCTCATGATATTTGGTGTGTTTAGGGCTTCCGAGCACTAGAGAGAAGGTTTTGGATTATATTTTGGAATTAATTTTTCAAATTGTTCTGCTCTAGCTTCCAGAGAACTCTCTCTTTAAGATGATGAACCTGGTTCTGGATGCCTCAATCAAAACTCCCACTTGACCAAAGTGAAACTTCCTGACAACAATCAGATACCCTTAATCTGACACATGTGAGCATACCAGTTACCTAAACTCTTGCGGCTGTTGTGGATTTCAAGAGTAGATTATACTCTGTTTACAAAGCATGAGCCTGTAATTGTTCTCACAATAAACCAACCCAAGTTAAACACATCCAGAGAAAGGCCCCTGCCCTCCTTGCTTTTCAGTCACAAGTCATGGGGCTACCTCAAATTCCAATCTCTCCCCAGCCAGAATAGATTTTAACCCTCTACTTTCAACTACCCTGAGTTTAGTTTCTTCATTATGATTTGGGGAGTCTCTCCTGCTTAAGCTAGTTGGCTTTGCACTGAAAAAAAGATAGGAAAAAAACAATCTCACAACCCTCAGTAACACCTTGAATAGGACGGTGACCTGGCATAGAAACCACCACTCTGCTCTGAGCATTGAAATCTCTATTTTCAGATTGCTCTGCAAATCCAGCCCAGAGGCTCTGTCTAATTCCTGCTACATCTAGCAGCCCAGAGCTTTGGCCTGAGACTTGCTCAACATCTCTATTGCTCAAGCAGGGGGACTGAGAGAAGCAAGTCCTGCATATATGAATAAACGAGTTCTGCATTCACACTACAGGTCCTTCTGCAATAAATTGAAACTTAGCCCTCCAGAAACTGTGCTAATGTGTATTTGAAAGCCTTTGGCCTTGCAGAGATTTTTTTTTCTCAGTAGATAAAACAATAAACAGCTGCATCAATATTTACCTTAACAGAAAAATGTTTTCTCCATATAAGTTCTTTTTTTATGTTTTCTCCAGCCAATGGGCTGTGAAAAAACATCTTTTTTTCTTGAGTTTTCAAACTGTAGGAACTTCCAGGTATTTAGCAAACATGCAAATACATTGATAGCAATGGCTTAGCTGTGACCAAGCTTTCTTGTGTTGCTGGAAGTCACTGTACAAATGGCAGGCATGGTGCTCCTGCAGGTCTTAACAGCAGTCAGCTAGCATAGATCAGCAAAGGTGCAATTCATCTTCTCAAGACTATAAAAGCAGTAACTACTGTTTATATGCAATAAGAATATGAGGACTATATTGGTACACATTATCCTTATTTGCTACAACTAATTTTCCATCAGTTAAACCCTTTTTTATCTTTGTGAAAAGGCCAGCATGCAATTTGAGGTCAGTGGTGATAAGAGGAGTTGAAAATATTGGAGGTTAAACATCCTTTGAGACTTATGTTTTCATGTCAGCTGTTGCTATGCATGTGTAACTGTACACAGAATAAAGTGTGAGATCTGGGATGACACATTCATTTTGATTTGTGACCAATTTTCTGACCAGCCAATTTTTTTCTAGTTGATGCACCCAAGTGAGTTACAAACAAACAAACAAAGAAAACAGAGAACCACCCTGCAAAGTCAGCAAGGGAGAGCAAGGACCAGGGTTTGTGGTGGCAAGACACAGTAAACTGCACAACTGGTACAAATTCCTATACTGAAGAAGACAAAAATGACCTTCAGAGATACAAAGCACCAGTACGGTATCTGTACCATATGCAGTGGAAGAGATTTTTTTAAATTTAACTTTTTAAAAATTTTTGTCCTTAAAATCAACTCAATATTTAGTTAATGAGTCATGTTAATAGTTTCTGATCCAGGACTGGACTATAGAACTCAGTCATTTTACATTTTTTAAGTGTGGAGGCACATTACAAAACCAAGTTTTAAGTACTCTCTGGCCAACAGTAAGAAGAATACAAGCTATATAGTCATTAATGCAACATAGAAACTATTCTAGCACCATCTAGCCAACTTCAAAGGCAACTTCAAGTCAGCAAATGCCTTGGCTGTCATATACCATCAAATGGACAATTAACTGTATCAGCATATAGGCTGCATCCACTCCTGAAAAATGGGATTTTTTCTGTAAGAGAAGTTGCTTCCAGTGAAGCAACTGTTTAGCTATCTTATTACTCAGTGTGGAGGAAATAAACCAGTTATATGGGAATATGAGTGGTTCGGGCTATGGAGATGATGCAGAGGAATAAAATTGTCACAGTTGTGACTGAGATTTGCCAAATAAAATCACCAGCAGAGTGCATTCTATTTTCTCTTTTACTGTATAATGGCATAACCCGTAGGGGATTATTTAATTCTGATTTTGGTTTTGATTTTTTCTAAATACTATGGAGTCAATTTTTCTCTGGCTATTATTTTTCGAAAAATCCCACAATCTTCTGAATAATTTCTTATTTGTGTTTGTGTTTGATAGACTTCTATATGGTTACTATGGCCACAGTAAACAAAAATAAATAACACAGAAAAATAAAGTGTTCTTCTCAGTGACTTGGATGGAATTGATGAAGAGAGAATATAGAGAACCCACAATCAGGTGGTGAGAAAGATTTCATCTGCAGAAGACCCTGAACACAGGAAAACAAATGCTGAGCATGGTTCTCAGAAAGCCAAGTCCCCCAGGCCTCATTCAGCCCTCACTCATCCAAGATGAGTAACTAACATCAGTAGGAATTTTCACGAGGAACCAAGAAAGGGAATACATTGGACTGACTGTCCTGCAAATTAATATATCTTCAAGGAAACACTTGCTGCAACTTTCCTAGGATCTGGGGATGGGATTTGCTGGATGCTGTGAGAGGTAGCCAAGGAGTCTATGACATTGCACAAGACTCAGGGTATTTTAGCATGAGCTGTCTTGACCTGAGTTCTGTTTTATCATGAATTATACATTTTATGCTCTTTTACAGGAGCTAAATTTCAAGTTCAGGGTATCTTAAAGACTGTCTTGTTTAGTGAAATAGAGGTGTGCAGCATGCAGAAAGAATTACAGATATTGTTCTCTCATCTTACAGGTGAAAGCTGAAAGAGGTCACTATTAAGCTTTATTTGCAAGTTAGAACTTTCCTAGTTACCATCTTTTACAGTACTGTGTCCTTCTTTAGGATGCCAATAAATCCCAAAGTTGCCTTTGTGCAAGTTTGTGTTTTGCTGTGGTAAAGGGACTTAAAGTGATGGTCTAGACCCAATGGTTGCTTTGCAAAATTCTGATGATGAAAAGCAGCTGTAAGCTGGCCTAATCAACCAGTTAAACAGTGTTTATGGATGTTTCAGCTTTCTGGGACAGCACAAAGTAGCTGGAGTGAACCAAAGGAAAGGCCCAAAGCTGCCAGTCTGAGGCAAAAGAAGAGGAACTGCCCCATGTCCTCCTCTTCCCACACTGACAAGGCAAAAAAAAAAAAAAAGGGGCTGGGGCGATGCAGCATCTGGGAAGGCAAGGCACTGTCTGCCACACTCAGCTCTGCCTTCACAGCCACTAACAGCTCAGTCAACAGCAGTTACTTCAGAGGTTTCCCTCAGAGTGAGATTTATTCTTGGCATCAAAACCTGAGTGCTGTAAATGCAGGAAAGCTTGTACCATTTCCAAGATTTCTGCTGGCTGACTTTAGAGTTGGCTGGAGGATGCAGGGGAAGTTTCTGTTCAGCTTGTATGGTTTTCGCCATCGTGCCGTTAGCTCCTTTCAAAATAACAGCTTGCCTTCTTGACAGGATTGAATAAACTGGCAAAGCAATTCTTTCTTTGTTAATCCCTAACTGATCTCCAGTAACACGAGAAAATGAACTTTAGGGCTCCTTGGCCAGTGTGTACCAGAGCACAACAGCCCCTGTACTGGGAGACAACTAGCATGCTCCAGAGGGCCAGGTGGATACCGAATAGCAGCAAGAGTTATTCCCTGTGTCTGGAGCCCTGGATAATCCACCAGGCACGTTACTCTCTGTTTTAACCATTTCCTGATATATGGCTCCAGACATTGCTAGGTGGAGGGCACAGCCCAGGACAGATCCACACATATATGTAAATATCATAAATATTTCTAATCCTTTGTAATCTTGGAAATGGAAGGAAACTTCTGGGCTCCTTTTGTCCCATATATGTGAATAAGACATATGGATTTGTTGCTGTGATAATAGAGGTGACATTTCCTTTCTATGGCAATGGCTTTTCATCTTTCCCCCCAAAGAAAACAATCTAAAGAACATTTTAGTGTGCTCATTATTTTGGATAGATTGTACTAATTCTTTTGATTATTTTTCTTACCTCTATTTGATCACCTTTCCGACTTACAAAATAATTCCTCCTATAGGTAATTTAACTAAATGTATTTGTGACTGGCAATTGGCCAAATACATCTGCATAATAAGATCTACTGGTATTTTTTTCTCTCCATCCTTTAGCTCAAATCCTCAAAACACAGTCCTAGAACCAGGGTATTTGTTAGGTATGAAAAAAACCTAAGTCTGCAATATGAATATAGGTCTGAGAAAAAAGAACAAAATACTACCCAAACATCTTTTGAGTGTGAACATATTTACATTCAATTAAGTAATCAGGATTTTTAAGCTCAAAAGACTGCAAACATCCTGAAAGCTCTTTAACTGGCACTATGAAGTAGACAAGTTAGATGAAGCCAATAATGTGCAGCATTGTTTGAATATTATAATAGGTAATATATTTCAGAGTACTGGAGTAAATGGGGTTTGTAATTAGAACAGCTAAATTGAAGTAGCCCCTCTGGGACGACTAGCTCAAGTTCATCTGAGGAAAGGCAAGGCAATAAAGAAGAGTCCATTTAGAAAATTAGGAGCAGAGGCTAAAGGAAAAAGAGCTTTTGAAGGAGGAAATGCTTGAATTTTTAACAAAAATCTAGGAGATATAAAGGCTCTTGAAAGGGCCTAACTGAATTGTCACTGGGAGCAGTGAAAGGATGTCTTCGTAAATTTTGACTTATGGAAGAGTTGGACCTTTGAGGCTGAAAGAATCAAACTGTACCACCATATAAAGACATGCAATAGCAAGTCAAAGTTCACAGTGTTCATGTAAGGACCATGGCATGTTGCATTCCTCTGGTTTTTTCATTTTTTTTCCCATGATCCTGTTCCTCTCTGTCTGTCATTTTGAGCAAAGTCTTATAAGTGTTTCTTTTCCAAACATTGTATCAATTGCTGAAATGATTTAGGCATACATCATAAGTTATACTCTATGTCACACTATTTTTACTGAAGTCTTAGACAAAAGGCCTGAAAGGATGCTCTGGCCATGATGTCCTAAGATGTCAACCTGAAAGCAAGTATAAACTCTGTCTCTTAGGGACCTTAGAAATGGAGACAAAGAGAGCAAACTCTGGAAAAAGAACTACTGCAAAGAGCCAAGGAACAAATATGCAAAAGAGCTGTGAACCTAAGCTTAAGTAAAAAGAATTTTTCTTATGCTTTCCCCATGCTACTTGTTGCTGTACAAGCTGCTCAGCTAGAAAACAATCTTTCTTATTGACTCTTATTTTCCGTGGACAACAATACTGTCTATTTTTTAAATTCACTTTTTCTAAAATCCTTTGAAAAATTTCTAGGTCTTTTAAAAATGTTATGTATTTTGAAATACCTTGGCCTAGACTCTGTTGAATATGGAGTTCAGCAACCATTCAGGTTCATTTATAAGGCTGGCATTAAAATCAGAGTAATGAAGCTGATACAGTGCTGAGAATACACAAATGTTGTTTGCTCTGTAAAGCTGTATATAGAATCCAATAATGAGTCCTGGAATACAGGACTGTCTATCACTGTAAAGCAATCATTTGTTGACTGCTGAGCCAGCTGTGTTGAATTTGCATCTTGGAGTGTTCAGAATGCTAAAGCATCTTTAAATCTCAATCTTCAGTTTAGATTGTTAGATATTAAATGACAGCACATTTCTTATTTTTAGTCTGTGCTGGTCCCCCAACAGTATAAGGAAATTCTTGTTGAGATAGTGTTGAAGAAGGTAAGTTAGACAGTCGAGTGATTGGAAGAAAGGGTTTTGCCAACAAATTACTTATCTTTTAAAATGTTCTCAGAAATGGTAAATGCTCTAGTCACAAGCTATTGATGTCTTGAAACCCTGAATTCTGATTCTGCCCATGTTGAATCAGGAAGAGGACATACATTTATGTTAAAGGAAGCAAAATAGATCAGCAAATACTGTATGGAAAGAAAAGCTCCTCAATATGCAGGTAGTTGTATGTATGTGTGTAGCCATCTGCAACCTCCTGGTGAGTATCTGTGTGCAGTTTTACTCGGGCTCATATCACATGAAGTCACTTCTCCCCAGACCACCTCAGGGTACAGGGAAAGGGCTCAGCAAGCCAACTGCAATGGAAAAAACAGGAAAACATATTGGTCTGATGAGATCTTGTCTGTTACTTCAGGCAAAAGTCACAATGCCTTAAGCAGTTCCATGGCCACAATTAATTCCAGAGGCAACAACTACCCCACAGCACTGGGAGCTACCCCATTGTGAGTGTTGCCTCCTGTACAGGCCACATTTTTGCTGGTCCTCTGTGGGGTTCTGTGGCTTCATAGAAAAGGTTGCACTTGACACTTCTCTATCCTGTAGGGATCTGGGTGAGTGGCTTTTGCATCCTTGTGTTCTGTTGAAGAGAGATCTTAGAAAGGTATTGTTGCCAGAAGTGAGACTTCAGAAAAAGCAGTAGCTCCCAGAGGGAAAAAATAAAATAAAATTCCTGCAGATATTTGAAAGACAGTAGAATGAAAGTTTAGGTCTTTGAAGATCTCACACCTCATGTACTGACAAGCCCTTGTCTTGTTTTGACACTAAAAAAGCTAGGGTACCAAAGTAGTAAGTGTTGAACCATGTAATCCTGCAGGAGGGAGAAAAGAGAAAGGGGCTAAGATCTGAAAAAGACAACTGAGTAGGATATACAAAAGGATAAGATTTAGGAAAATTTTATCAGTGTATAAAGCCCTCTAAATAATCAGCTTTCTTGGAGCCTAATCCAAATATCTCTAACAGGATGTGGGAGTGCTTGAAACCTCAGCTTCTGACCCAAATTGGCCTGAGTGCTGAGCAGGTAACTATCCAGTGTCAGTACATCTTGGAACCAGCAAGTAAGGAAATCCTGTAATGAGGTAATCTTGTCCATTCACACTTCATAAAATTTTCCAGAAACCTATCTATTTAGGGAAATTGAAATCTGGGTTTAACACTCCAGAACCTTGTTGGGAAGATCTGTATTTGTGGCATTTAATTTTTAATTATTAACCCAAAGAACTGGGGAGGCACTGTGCTTTCTTGTTAAAACCCATCTGGAAAAACAGACAATAAGAGCAGTAATAACATTGTTTGGATGACAGATGTAGGAAAAAGGAGCACACTGTATGTGTTGGTTATTTCACTCCAAGGATAAGCTAGGATATGGGACAGAGCTCCCTGAGGCACAGCCTCACCAGCTCATCCCTGCTGAACTGCTTGGAGAGGGCCTTCAGCCCCAGCTGAAAGAAAAAGTGAGCAACACAATTTGTTTCATCAGCATAATTCACCAAATGCACTTGTTTTTTTATTTCTTTGGAGCTTCTTTGTGGTTGTTTTTCTTTTTTTTCTTTTTTTTTTTCCTCAGTGGTATAAAACCAGAAAAAATTTACACTTCACTCCCCCTTTTTTTTGTCAGACTTTTCTGATGACTATACTACTGGTAGAAAACCATTTTTTCAAAATTTCTGAATTTTTTTTAATAATGAATAAATAAAGGTTAACTGCTTATACACATGGTCTTTATATGGAATATTTTCTGAAATAATTAGTATATGACTCCTCAAAAATTTCTGGAAATCTCTGTGACCAGAGCAGGGGTTCAAAACTGATCAGCCGCAACACCCAATACTTTGAGTATTTTACTGGACTTGTTTAGGATAGTCTATGGAATTGCTTTTAGAAAAAATTAAGCTTCTTGTTTTTAAAGCACATAAAAGGGAAAATAACAAATTTGTAAGTTGTTGCAACACACTTTATTTTGTCAGGCAAGTAATATTTTAGATACTCAATTAAATAGCACTATGTTAAACTACATTTTGTTCTTTCTTATACGCTATATAATGCATATTCACTGTAATGACAGCTTCATCATGCTAGGAACTTATACACATACCTACACTTTTAAAAACAAGATTTTCTTAATAAAACACACATATCTACAGTAACAACAATTGCAAAGAACACATTGTTAGGTCAAGATTTCAGCAAACTTTACAAACTACACAAAATAAAAATAGCCAAAAAAACCCACTACATGGTGAAGTTCTTAGCAGAGAACATATCTTTACATTTGGTGAAGCTATGCCTAGAAGTCATTTTGCTTTTGTATTTTTTAAAGAATAAAATTATATACATTATTTAGTAATCCTGAAAATAGGAAGTATTAAATAGCACAAACAATATTACAGTCTTAAGTTTTGGTGTCACCTACAGTAGAGGGGCTATTTTAAACAAACAAAAAAAATTGCAGTTTGTCTATTCTGTACATTTAGGGCCAAACCCTCAGCTGGTATAAACCCCAGCAGCTCAATGAACAGCAAGGAAGTTACATTAGTTTATATCAGCTGAGCATCTGGCTCCTGATAAGTGTATACACAGGAGAAGGAAACTAAAGCATGGAAGCTTGGACCAGTTACGCACTGACAGAAGTCTTTTATATATGCTGAAGTTTTCATGCAGCAGGAATAATGTTAGTTTAAGTATAATCCCTTAAACAGTCATACCATAATAATGGTGTATGAAGAAGCTTTAAAAACATTATTTTGTAATCATATCAAATTCTGAGCTATGCTGGTTATTCTAACAGAATCCCTTATTGCCAATATTCTATTAGAAAACTGTAGCTATAATTTCTGAGGCCTAACGGGGTCCTATTAAAATATCACTGTACCTAACCACTTAAAGGGTAAATTGTACCCTTAAATACCTATTAATCACTATATTCCATCTGGAAGCAATTATGATCCTCACAATAGACATTAATATCACACTAACTCTGCAGTGATGCAGTGAATCCGCTGGGGAAATAGGAAGAATCTGGCAGCTCACAGAGTATCTGCACTAATGTCACTCCAGGAGGTAGTTCTGTCTTGTGGCATTTGATTTTTGGTTTGTCACTTACACACTTGAGAAGCCAGTCATCCACAGATTAAAAAAAAAAAAAAAAGAGAAAGAAAAAGAAAAAAAAGTAGTTTGCTGCACTGAAAGTCAGCTGGAGAAAACCAAACAAACGTATTTTCCTACAGTCCACTTTGACAGCTCTTGGGGCCAGATCCAAGCTCACTGAAGTCAAACAGAAAGATCCTCAACCTTTTCCAAGTTTCCCAATGGCTTCCATAAGAATCTTAGATACCAGTGGCTACATATTTCAGAAATAAGAATTCAGGTCTTACTTAAGGGAAGCACTTTACTAGATGGCAAAATATGAGCAGGCTGCCATTGCCCTCATTGCTTTGAGGCAAGCAGTAAGCACAGAAATTAAACTCAAAGAGCTTCCATTAGCAAGAAAGGGACTTAGTGTTTAAGTGGTTTGATCAATCATGGCCCATTTCCCAGATATTCTGCACCAGGTGGTGATAAAGTGACACATTTCACTGACATCAGGTAAATACCAGAGCTACCAACACTGCACTAGATCTTAATTCACACTGACACAATCCCAGAGGTGTTCTCCTGTACCCTGTAGAGTTACTCCCAGAGTATTCTAATAGAAGCAGAATCAAAATAGTGCTCAAATAGTTTCAACAAAGACCCATTACAATGTTTAAAACTATGTTTTAAAATACAGTATTCATCTGTGACCGGCTGAACTAACATCTTTTAAAAAATATTTTTTCTTACCTTCTCTGGAATCAGAAATTATTTTTACTCTTTTTTTCTTTTTCTGAGAAATTTACTTTTCTTTTTTTTAGCTAAATAGCTAAATGTAGCTCAGTTTTAAGATGAACATTAGTTAATATTTTTGTATATTATCATAAAGTTTCAAATAATATACTACCATTTTTAAAAGATATTCATACATTTTAAATCCTTGTTTTCTATCTCTTTGAACAGGCTCATCCACTTCCAGAATACTCTTACATAGTAAAACGAGGCAGTTTTGTCCTTTGTTTTTGGCACTAGTGTTTCCCCCCCCAAAAAAAAGATAGTTTATCCCAGGATGGCTTGATGCACATTTACACAATTTTCAACTAATAATATACTTCTTAAGAACTGCTGCTTTCTAAACAAAAATATTTCTGTTTAAACATGCTTCTCAAGTTGTTACACTTTTTGGTTTTTGATCCTAGCCCATTTGTCACTTTTGTTTTTCCCTCATACTTTTTTTTTTTTTCTTTTCTTTTCTTGATCTTTTCAGCAGAAAACTGAAAATGATAGGAAATCATGAAAATTGAAAAGGAAAGGGTATAAAGTCTAAAAACTAAAATGGTTTAATTTAAAAATTCTAGTTAGAATATTTGCTTTTTGAGAAAATAGTTGAAAAAATAATGTTTTGAAAATTTTCAGAGACACTCATGACTTGTTTTCACACTGCAGATCAGCTCCAATTTAATCATGGAACAGGTTAAGCATAATCTGTATTTATTTTGTTTCTGTGTAAAAAGTATACCCACATTCTGTCCTTTGAAAAACATTGGAGTGTAGTTTCTTGAAAAGTATCCAAAATACCTATGTCACTTAGGTGTTTTGCAAAATTGTATGTGTATGGAACATTCTCATGTAAGTTTTGTGCCACTTATAAAGCTATGTAATGTTAGAGGATAGCCTATTTTAATAAAAACCAGTATGTGCAGAGATATTTTAAGCTACATTCCAGAACTCATGAATTTATTACAACTCATACTATGCACAGTAATCAGTGTTTCTTCTGATAAGGTATAATTATTTTTTTGGTGTTTCTCTTCTACTTGTTCCTTCATTTGACCTCTGTAGGATTACTTAACAAATGGAACATTTCTACTATACTTTACTTGCTCCCTATTAGCATGCATTCACATGATTTGAACAAGGAGTCAAAGCTGTAAACCAAATACTGAACAGTAAATAGAAAGAAAACCCAAGTTCTGCAGTGCAAGGAAATCTTAGTACCATCCCACTTTGAGCATGCATCTTAAGTCAGATTCTTTCACTAGTCTGCTTGGTACAGTACCATAGTTCCAAGAAAATGTATCCATTTTGTAAAATTTTCTAATTAACTGTAATTAAATACTTAGATCTCAAAGATGAATCTGGTTCAAGATGAATACCCAGTTCTGCCTCTAGGACAGAGCCTAACCTAGTGTCAGTAAGCATCTAGGAAAGAAAATGCTCTGAATTATCATTAGATAAGTTACGCTGCATTTTACCGTGAGAAGGATCTTTTCTGAGGCTTGTTGGATTTTCATTTTTTCTTAAAATCAGATTTGCTCAAATTTGTTCTCAATAGACAAATATAAGCCCCCTACAGTGAGGACAGAATCTATTACTGTTAAATAAAACTTAAGAACCAGGTAATTGATTCCTTCTATTTCTACTTTTCCTGCTATTTATAAGGGCTTTTAGTTTGCTGTAGTCCCCTCTCATCTTCTGGGGTTCTTCCCTTTGCTGCCCCTGCTGTCTACTGTCTTTACAGTACTGGTTAATCATCTGCATTTCTGAGTGGCTGAAAGCTCCCACAAAGTCCTTGGGGTGGAACTGTAGTGCTCGGACTGAGCTGGCCCAAGTCCAAGGGGACCACTTGTCAGTCATGACAGCCACCATCTCTGAATCCAACACTTTGAAATTGATCTTTGCTAAGGTCTGCTTGAAGTTGTTCTCTGTTGCAATGCAGTGGTAAAGCCCCCGGTCACTGTCTTGGACAGAGCGGATGAGGAGTCCTTGTTCAGTAGCTATGATCCTCTCATTCAGCTTGACCTAAATAGCAAAAAAGACAGAAACAACTTTTTAAAGAATGTTGTGGAACAACATAATAGTGGACCTTTTGGTAAGTCTCACTTCAAACACCTCTTTATCTCTTACAGAGTAAAGAGGTGTTCTGCTTCTATTGCTGTTAGTGGTAGCAGAGAACTTATCTCGGTGTAGGCAAGGGTTGCTAAAGAAAATGATTTCAATATTTTTACACGTAGTGGCAAAATAAATTTGATCGGGATGAAGAGAAAGATGCAGATCAGGAGACTGCACAAAATAACTTATTTTCATAATGTTCACATAGTAGAGCTGAGGAAATGAACTTTTATTTGCCAGGGTTACACTCCTGAAAATGTGTCTTCCAGCATCAGACATTGCTGCTGAAACTCAGTGAAAGAAAGCTGAAGAATTGGGAGTTGATCTCTCATTAAACAGAGGGTGGCTTCTAGCTGAATGTTTTTACTTTGAGCAGGTTTCTGGGCCTAACTTCTGAAGAAAACTATTTGCACTGCAGAATCTATAGCCTGGTAAGAAAGATTTCAGTGCCACCCTCAGATGGGACTTGGGTCATTGGAATCTAAGGGCAATTTTTCTACTCTCCTGTTCTTTCTCTGACTTCGGGGAAGTCCCAGATGTTCACAGCATCTGAAGGAAGGAAGTTATCACAACTTGTTGAGTTATAAGCAGATTCTAAATGACTGTGTATGTCCCTTTCCATATCAGCTGTTCAGTAAAAATCACTAATTTAACCCCTTGGGAAAGAACACAAGTGTCCTGTGCATTATACGTGATTCTCTTGGGAATTAATTTATTTATTATGCTATTCTGTTATTGTAAACTTTTGTAGATATTTGCAGAAATCTGAGAGCTGGAAATTTAATTAACCCTTTGAATGCTTTTGTTTGGTTGTTATTATTTAAAACTGCATCGATTTAAATATGATTTTTGAACATAAGAAAAAAACCCAAAGATTTCTGATGAAGCCAAGGGTTAAAAAATTGCACCTCAGTTGCCAGGGCACAGCTTGAGTCTTTGAAGAGTACATGAGAAAAACAGATTGAAAAACTTAGTAAAAGGCTTGTAAGTCTTCTCTGATTTTGGAAAATGGCTGAATATTAAAATAATGTTTTTTAGTATTTGTAATCTATCAACAGGTACCATATTATTTACTATTTCCTTTCGAAAGATGTTCCTTTTTATTTATATAGTAACTGCCTTGGATTTGAAATGGATTTTTTCCCCTTTTTGTATTACTTAAGGAAAACACATTTCCCCATAAACAATCATGCTGTATATTACAGGGCTGAAACATGAGAGCCTTAGAGAGTGCAGTAATGGAAAATGTGATTGCACCACACTGGGAAAATGCTTTTGTCAATACATGATCTTAGCCTAGACTAGTTTCTTGCTAAAGAAACCTTGCACATTTCCCCCATTTTTGCCTTTTATCTGCTCAATAACTCAGAAGAGCTACTGCATGCTGACTTCTTCCCAAACTTTATACAGGTTATTGATTTTATGCTTATTTCGTCAGATCAATAAGTGCTTCAAATCTTCAGTTTGCAATTAGTAAAGTGTGAAGAAAGAATTCATTAACTAGTTGTCTAATTTTAGGGGCTGACTGGAATTTTCTGATAGCTGTTCTGGTCTGACAGAAATCACTGGGACTGAGAAGTGACGTCCCAGCTATATTGAAGAGTCTGGTGCTGGTCACTGTCCCTCATCTACACAAGTTCTCCAGCTTCTCTGTGGCCAGACTGTCTGATGGAAACACAAATATTCCCTTGCCTTAGCCCAGGGAGTGGGTAAGATCCTGACTGAAGTCCATTCAAGAGCTACTGATCATATTACTCACCTCTTTCCTCCTGTCATTGTCTTTCTGTAGCAGCCATTTAATAGAAGCCTGAGGAGATTTGGGTGTGCATTCAAGAAAGGTGGTGTTGTTTTTCACTCCATACTGAACTATTTCTGCAGCGTTTCTGTACGCTAGAAAGAAAAAGAAAGCAGGTCAGGCTACTGTATGAATGGGGATTTGATAAAGAAAGCAAGGAGTTGCAATACAGGTAAAACGTTTTCAATACAGGTAAAATGCAGTATGTCTGATCCTGATATTGGCCAATAATAAGAAATTTAGGACAGAAAATTTTCAAAGAAAGAAAATTAAACGTGAAGAAGCACATTCAGTTCTGGTGTTTTCAATCTGGGATAGTCTGTTCTGAGAAAGCAGGGTACTGTACACCAGCAGATGCTGAGGGGATAACTGAGTTCAGGGATATTGCTCTCTGAGATTACCTCATTCTCTACTACTACAAGAACTCCTGCCTAGCATAATCCAAACAAGAACGAAGACTTGAATATATTTCTTCACTCTTCAGTTTACGAGTTGACTAGATATGGTTATCTGACCCAAAACAACAGGAGACTGCCTCAGACTGCCTGCAGTCTCCCCGGGCAGCGAGAGAGGGCAGGCGCGGCTCCCGCTCCTCCGCTCCTCGCAGTCAGCAAGGACGGGACTCGGCTACCGAGCTGAAAGGCAAGGAGATCGCAGCCAGGCCAGCAACAGAGAGCAGGACAGATTTATAGCACTCCAGAAACACCTGGGCAAGTGCTGAGCGTGTCATCGCTTAAACTTGTTATGCACCTTTATAGTCTTGAGATATGAGCAATTGGCAGTTACAGATATGAACTTGAGATGCTCATTGCTTGGCCCAAGCTTCATTTGTCCTGAAAACTGCACACTTCAACATTTAAAAGAGTTCATCATACATAAAAAATTGTATGTGTGTGTATATATATATATATATTTAAGGAGAAATTGATAGTTTCACCAGGAGGTTTAGACTGGATATTAGGAAAAATTTCTTCATTGCAAGGGTTGTCACGAGGCACTGGAACAGGCTGCCCAGGGAAGTAGTTGAGTCACCATCCCTGGAGGTATTTAGAAGGTGTGTTGCTTAGGGACATGGTTTAGTGGTGGACTTGGCAGTACTGGGTTAACAGTTGGACTTGATAATCTTAAGAATCTTTTCCAACCTAAACAATCCTATGATTGATTCTATGACACAGAACAGTATGAGAAATGCAAATACCTAGACGTAGACATGTCTAAAATCAGAGGCAGTTTTTACACAGTCCTAAGACTGGTTTTCCTCAAACTCTATCTGCCATTCTTTTCAGCTTCTTTCACCAACTGATACGCAAAATTGGAATATATTCTACTAAAGGAAAGAAACTCTGCATGGTTCCAGTTCTCCAAATTTTTTTAGCACATTTATAAGGTTGTACAAAAATCAATTGTAACTTTCAGGACAATAAACATGGAAATATTTTGCATTTAAAGACCAAAAGGCATGAGAGAGCTTATGTGTGGGCTGACCTATCAGTAGCTGTGGAACAGTGAGAATCAGAGCTGCCACACATTTTTACTGTTATGTACACTGGAGCTGGGTGTACTAATGCATTTTTATCTCTTTGATTGATCAATATGTATCCATCTTCTTACCCTGTCCATAATGCTATTACTTAGACATGCTAAGAAAAGCACTGAGAGACTATAAATGCATTTCTCTAATGGCTAGCACAGCATAACAATTTCAAACAGAGAATTCAAAAAACAATCATAGAAGACTCATAAGTCTTGATCTATTTCAAAATTGCAATGTGCCAAAAATGTTGAGTCTATTCAGTTTATCTTAGGCATGCAACCTATTCATGTTTAAAGACTTTGTTTCAAGATTATGGTTCCCTACAAACTTGGAAGATTTCTTCCTATTGCCCAGATCTTTCCTATTTTGTCCTTTATATAGCTTTCATTTTTTTCCCCAAGCACAGTAGTTTTGTTAAATTTTGAAAGAGTCTAAGTTACTGTTTCTTTTTATCTTTTTTTCTTTTTTTCAGTGGGGAAACAACTGCCATCTACTTATCCTATATCCCAATGCTGTCACCCTTTAAAGTGCCTAAAACACATAAACCTATAAATACAGCTTTAAAAAAAAAAAAAAAAAAAAAAAAAAGTTGGAAAAAAAGAAACCTGCTTCACAAGACTGTCAAGACATAAATATTTGTTTCCCCTTAGCCCAAAAGCAGACAGTTGACGTTCTCACATTTTCCACATCAAAAGAGGAGACACCCACCCTTGAGACAGACAATGGTCAGTGGTCACAGCACATGCCTGTGAGGTAGGACTCACAGCTCAAGTTACTTTGTGATTCAGAGCTTAAGCTTTAATGTGGATCTCTCAGAGCTCAGGTGCATACTCTCATGGTGGGGTCATCTTTTGAAATTACCTGTTCAAGTTATTCAGGGTCATATAAATGACCTAATACTGAATCATGGGGAAAGACCCTCTGGCACTGTAGATTGGCAGCTGGAACAGGATTAGCCACATTTGGGCCGAGTGATCTACACCAAGTTTACACTTGTGGTTTGTTTTGATCCAGAAGAGTCTTCTGAGACCCAGGAGTGACCATTTCAGTGGAATTATCGGTGACTGAACATTTCACATGTAACTAGTAAAGTATTGGGCTTTTACTAGAAACATTCACAAAAAATTTACAGTCCAGTCTATTATTTGGTCTCCAGGTGGTACATATGAGAATGAACTTCAAAATGAGAGTTCAGAGATGAAAGAAGACACCTTTAACCTGTGTACCTTGTTTGATGGTGTGCATTGACACAGCCTAGCTCAGGCATGCATGTGGTTGAAGAGGGTTAATCTGCCTTTATGCATTCTTCTACTCTTATTTTGACTTTGAAAATATTTCACTGGTCTCCATCAGTCTGGACAAAGTTGTAGCTAGGAGGGAAGAGCATTGGCTCCACTGCCTACCTGCACCATGCCAGGTTGATGAAACAGTTGCACATCTGAAAATAAGGGACTTCATAAACAGATTTGGAATGGTTTATTTTCCCATATAGAGGGACAAAAAAAAGGCAGGCTGAGAACCTCAAAAGACAGATTGAACACATGATCTTTTCTGAAAAATGTGCTCCAAAACACAATGTGATCTGAACTACACAGAATTATTCTGAGGTCCAAGGCTCAAATATATGAAGAGGAATGAATAAAGACTGAATGGATTTTGAAGTAGAATAGCCCTCAAATTAACTGTACCTGGTTTTAGTCAACAACCTGTTTTTTCATGTAGGTGAGCTACGTATTTTATGGTCCTTCCTTTTATGGTATATGTGCAAGTTTCATGTAATTGCAAGGAAAAATGTTAAAATGAAATCAAAACAAAACTCATACTTGGAAAATAACTATGCTTTAACAGTAAACCACATAGATAATGTGAGTTACGATGAATCACATAAAGGAAAGTCATGCATTCTTTATATAGCATGAGGATCTCTAAATTACAGTACCTTTCAGGTTGAAACCTCGGCACTGAGTCAGAGGGTTTCCATGCCTCACGTCTTGCCGACGACTCCTCCTGAAATATTTTGTAAAAACAAACTGTTACTCCAAGATAGCTACACTGCAAAGAAACACTTTTTTTTTTGTGAGTTTGTTGTTTTTTGTTTGTTTGTTTGTTTGTTTCTACTAGGTCAACTGTTGGGAATAGTTCATGACCTACTGGGTGTGCTTTACTCTTGGCAGGCTTCCTAGAATGAAGATACTGTTTAAGTGAGTAATCTGATTGCTGAAGTTTATAAAATGGTTGTACTTTTATTAGGTACAGTAGTTTTGCAATGGAGGTATAGAGATGGAAGGGCGACAGGTGATGCAAAAAATAGACATACATTCACTGTTGCAAGGCCTAGCATTCAAAGCCAGAATCCCTTGATTTCAACACTTTATTTTTGCTGCCTGTAGCTACCTTGGTAGCAGAGTGACTGAAGTATTCATCCACAATGGAGGAGAGCTAACATTCAGTCCTGTCCTCTACTTGTATGTGACTATTTCCAAAAGATACTTAAACTCACAAACCAAAGAATACGTCTAAATTACACTGTTATATTATTTGGATGACAGATGCAAAATCACAGTTCTGTGGCCAGCTAGCCAGGGAGCTTACTGGTAAAGGAAATAATGGCATTTCAGACCTCCTCAGATAGGTGGTCATGGATCACAGCATCCAGTGCATGAAAAACTGGTACCTTAATCTTTTTTTCTTAAGGTACATTATGTTTTTCCTGAATATTTTTTAAAGTTAGTTCAATATTTAGAAAAAAATATATTGTTCATAGACTGTAGCAAATGGATGCTGCTGGGATATTGTGAGCTGTATTCTGAACTATGCACCACTGATTTGTGAGATCAGAAGTCATAAAAAGCCCCTGTAGCTCCAGGACTACTGAGTGAAGGGTGATGCCTCTGTGGCCACATCATACCAGATACTCCACAAACCCCCAAAGACAGTGTTTACAATCCCATGTCACCTGATCCTTCACTGCATTGTTTTAAAAAAAAAACATTTGAAAGGTGGTATTTCAAAGGAGTAATTTTTTACATTCCAAGTATATTTTTGATGTTTACCATCAAAAAATTTCATCCCACGCCTTGGGATCTTAACCTCTGTGAACCATTTATGTGAGTCAAAGGAGATATGGAAAAGTTTCTGAGTGAGTTTCAGAATTCCTGTGCTACCGTGAGCTGCTCCTCACTGTCAAAAATGGAATGCCACTTGCATTAAGCAAGTCTGAGAACATAAACTTCCAGTGTGATACTTACAAAAAAATGGTTAAGAATGGTGTTTAGAAAATAAAGATAGTACTGTCAAGTGTTTTGAGGTAAATCAATGTTGGATGAGGAATCCAAGTAATCCATAAAAGACAGAGGTGTCAAAAGAAGCAAGTAAGAAATGTGTCCAGCAGATACTACTGTCTAGACTATGGGATTTGGTTCTAATTACCAAATTCTCCTTAATCTCTCTTGTCAGATAAAGTGACAACTCATTTCCTTTACATATAAAAAACAGTTGTTTTGTTCCATACACTTTTAGGTGTTTGTTTTGATGTGATATAAAAAGCAAATTGCAAACAAAATGTCAGTGTGAAAGCAAGCCCTAGTGGAAATAACCCTGGGTGTATATAACAGGGATGGCAAGGAATCCACTGGAAACAGTCTAAATGGGTACATTTGGCTGCTCATTATACCCTTCAGCAGCTATGTTAGTGTAGGTGTTAGGTGGTCTGAGACTTGGTCATTTTGCTTTTTTTTCCTCTCCTCTATTCCCACTTCTGGCCTTTGTAAGAAAACACTCTGCAAACTGGAGGCTGAATATAGTGAGTGAAAGCAGTAAAAGCTCCAGGTTCTTTCAGTTGATACATGGCCAGATTGGGCTTTACTTTTTCATCTCAAACAAGGAATGAGTCAAGAAAACTTTGCAATTACTAAAACTGTCTTTAGTCCCAAGGAATGACATCGTCATCATCCGGTTGGGTCACTGGAGCAGAGCCAAGCTTTGCCTGTTTTTGTCTACTGTGTCCCTCCATGTAGGTAAAGAAATGATGCCCAGTAATTGTCCCCAGTCTTCTCCATCTGCAGCTCAGATGCAGGCAGTAAGCACAGTGGCACAGAGTGGGTAAAGCATTGACACACACCTGAAAGGTTTGTCTCCTCTGCAGTAATACCTCATTGTGTATTCTGTAGCTTTGTTTTTTATGAAGTGAAATTTTAGTAAACCAAGAGCTCCCTGCAGCTCCCTGCTATTAAATATTGCCCTTGGGAGGAGGAAAGAGGCTCCTGCTTTGCATAAGAATTATGAGAAGGACTATTAGCTCTGTTGTAAATTAAAAAGAAATTGCTTTCACTGTCTGCTTTAATAAATCTTACGTCAAAAACTCCAAATCTGCAGGCATTACATGAAAATCACATTTGCCTAAAATTTCCCAGGAAACAGTTCTTATTATTTAGGAGCAAACGAGGAACAGAAAAAAAAAAAAAAAAAAAAAAAAAAAGAAGACACTTTATTTCTCAGACAGCCCAAGAGATATTTTGCTCTAGTTAGGGCTATCATAACTACACCTATAGTGAGCAACAGAATTGAAGCAAAGGGAACAAATGCTTCAATAATTTTGTGTGCATGCGCTAGAAGGGTTAATATTTATGATTAGGAATGCTTTTTTCCAGTCTGTAACTTTAAATATGAAAAGGCAAGGTCTTTATCATACACTCTTGCAGCACACACTTCTATGAACAATGCCAAGCACAATAGGTGCAGAGCTATTGTCTGAACACGTTCCTGAAAGGAACAACATCCAACTTCTCCACTGCATTACAACACCTCAGGCTGCATAGCAGCACAAAAGCCTTCTTTCCTTGCAGACTTCACTTGCCTGCTACGTGCTGCTCACCTTTTCCCTGTGGGATAAAACCTGGAGCAGGAGTTGCCATCCCAGGCACAGTAGGGGTCTCGGGCCAGGCAGCAGTCAGCACAGGCGGTCCCATAGATGTGGCAGCGATGCAAGGACACCTGGGTGACCCCTTCATCTGAGCTCACATACAGCTGTTGCTGTAGAAGGAAATGTAAAGATTTCTTTGAGATGTGGAGGAGTTTCACTCAAGACACCTAAAAGCCTTCCAATTAATTTTGGAATTAGCTCAAGACCAGGAGGGGAGCCACAAATATATATAAAATGCCAAGATAAACAGTAATCTCCCAGGTGAACAGGCCTATAATATTTCCACCTTCCTGTTAGAATATACTCAGAAAGACTGGGGAATGTTAATGGTTTTTGGACATTGAGTGTCATTGTTCTGTTCTGTGGCAGACAGGCTGAGTTAGTATTGGTCAGATTTGAGAACTTGGTTCTTATTCAGTAAGGATTATTGGCTCAAGCCTTTGAACTATGTATTTTCTCTGCATAAAATCACTACAATAAATATTATGCAGAGTTCCTTGTTGGAATCTCCAGTGCATAAATTTCCAAGACATAAAAGCTTGAGATTATGCTGAGGCTTAGGGTCAGATTCTGATAGCTTTATATACCTGGAAAAAAATAAGCCAACAGAACTTTCATAATAAATGAGAGCTTTTGCAAAAGAAGTTCAAAGTGAATAGGCCGAAATTACTTTTTTTTTTTTTACTAAGAAAAAATCAATCAATTTTTGTTAAAATATAAATTAATGTTGATCAGAAAACTTGAAACTCCCTTGATCTAAAAATTACACTGAATTAAATTTAGTGACTAATGTTTATATGCTAGTAGTTTTGTAAAATACTGAAGAACATTTGCTTTACATAATAAAAAGAAAGTTTCATTTTAGTGGTTCTGGGGCATATAAACAACTCATGCAAGCTTCAGCCATGTATTCTCCATACTCTTCATAAAAAATATAATGCCTGTATTTAGTATGCTGCACAACAATTGGTATTCTAACATCTTTATGTTATTTATTTATCAATTAATAAGCACTAAGTAAGCATTCCACTTTACCTTTTTAGATGAAATCTTCATTGTTGTTATAGGAGTATTACTCTGAAAGACAAAATTCCAAACTGCATTTACAAGAACTCTTGTTAATCCTGTCCAACATGAAAATTTAAAATTCAAAAAAACTGAAGTCATATCTAAGAAAACTATAACTTTTCATAGTTCGGAGAGGCATCACTCACTCCTACTTATTTTTTGCTATTTTCAGAGCTAAACAAACGACATAAATACAAGCAATGTCTCACAATGTGTTAGTTAAACTCAGCTGCATTGTTGTTAACCACATGCACCAAAATGATTTTTACACTTCTAATCAACCTCCATCTGTGCTACCTCACCAGTACAGGAGCCATGTGTTTTGAAGCCATTACTCTCATTTTGTAATACAAAACAGCGCTTGTTCTTTGGCAATAATGATTAAGAAAAATCATACAATAGCTCATGGATATTTACCACATGATTCAGATCATAGTATGCCATATTTCTCCTACACATTATCTACAGTGCATACAGTTCGGGCACCATCCAACATATACTTTCAGATTATCAATGAGTGGAATATTAAAAATGGCCTATGTGTTGCTGAATGTTCATTTACTCAAGGCAGTGCTGGATACTACTGTGTGTCATCACCCAGCCTATTATTGTCTGTGTCCAAATCAAATGTTAAAGAGTTGGAAAAGGAATTGTCACATTCATTGCCTTAAGCAAGAGAAGCAATTAATTATTCTCATCCAAACTAATTATAAAACTGATAGCAATTAAAATATTCAGCAGTTTTTTAAGATTTAGCATTTCCGCAGTCACAAAGGAAACCCAACTCTAGTCTAGGATTAACTGTAGCAGATTACAAGCAGAGCAAGGAGGCCAGGACTAGGAAAACTGGCTGTTAATCATGAGAACTGGCAAAGATTTAAAGGAGTTTAGAGCTGCTGTAGTATTTCATGAACTGCCTGAAGACTCAAGGTCAAATGCAACATTGGACCTGATGCCGCATTCTCCTTTCCTTGCTTATAGCCTGGAAAGGAATCAGTGCTTTGCTTACTCTCAATATTTATTAGCACACAGCCAGTGATCTCATTTCTCCTCTCCTGGAGAGACTCATCAAAATACTGCTGTGATACCTGCACAGACTGCAAAAACGGAGGTTATGATATCATAATATTGAGGATTCAGGAAAAAAAGTTTGTGCATAGGGGTCCAGAAACTAGGTTTTGGGTCAGGATTCCTCTGTTCACCTGTCTGCTGTATGAATTTACCTTTCAGTAAATGGAATTATTAATACTTGGGTGAAAAGTACTCTTCAGACAATGTTACTCACATATATCTTTTTTAAAGGGCAGTCTCCAACAAAAGCCTAGGAAGACTAATTATGTCTTTGTGAGGATTAACACACAGGGTGTATTCCTTTTCTTAAATACTGTTTGCCTAGATAAAAAGCTCAAGTTTTCCTTTTTGTATCCTCTCAAGGAAAGAGAAAAGACCATGACAAAACCCTTAACAAAGTTTAAAGCTTCATGCCACCATTTGCCCAACTTAAATATAGGGAGAAAAAAGGACTTAAACTAGCTATAGGGTTCGTAACAGTGGATACTTAATATTCCTCTTTATGTGGGTATCAAGCTGGCAGTATGCACATTTACTTGATCTTTTATCAAGTCTCAATTGCCCTTGCCAAAGCCCCTTGGAACAAAGTGTTTGTGTGAACATACATGTTGGAAGAATAAAAGTAGGAGCAAGCCAAACCTGAAAAACCTCCAGCTCTTCTAAAATGAGTTCTCCACTTGCAGAGAAGTTGGTGGGCAGGACAACAACTTTTTGCACGGTTCCTTGATCTGGAAAATATGAGCAAAAGTGAGAACATGTGGCAGAGATAGAAAAACACAGATGAACTATTATCTTAAAACAAATCACCATCAAAGTGAGCATTATCACAGAGAGAAGGGTAGGGAAAAGCTCATAATTTTCTACAGTTGGGGTCAGAAAGGACCATGAGATGTTTCCTCATATAGGAATACTCTATATAGTATTATTTTTACATATAAACATGAAGAAATTTTGGTAAGATTGGAGCTACTACCATCACTGTTACATTCTACTAAAAAAGACCAACCAAAATCAGTATCTTCTGCACTAGTTGCTGTACAGACAGGCAGGCAGAAGCAGTACCTTTCTAATGATCTTAAAGACACATATTTAAACAGGTAAAAAGGAGCTGCTACAGAATGTGTTATATATTCATATTCAATAATAAATACAATAACAGTTGACGATGTAAAAGGTGAAACTTCCAAAGAACAGCTAAACCAAGTATAATGAAAACTTGTTTTTTTGGGGGGCAGGGGAAGTCAAACAATTAAGTCTGTTACATACTGGTAGGAGTTAACATTTTAGTCCATCAGGAAAAAAGGAAAAGCAAGGTCAAGATATTGTAGCTACTCAAGCATGGTTGCTCTCTCAAAATACTGTTCCTAGCCCCCCCAAATCAGAACAAAAGAAGAAGTAAGGGTAGGGCAGTGGCAGCGTTTTTGTAGGTTGGATGTGACAAGTGAGAGGGTTTCTTGTGATTAGTTTTCCAAGTTTCTTATGTGGAAATAATATACGAGACAGAAGGGTCCACCTATGAATGATCTTAAAGGCTGAGATAGCCACCAAAGAAAAGGCATACTGGGGGGCAATCAAAAGGACAAGCATTTTCACTTGGAGAAAAACCAGCGCATAGAATTCCTCTTGACTGAATGGCCTGGAAATTAGTCTGAGTAGAATGAATTTATTTGCTCAGTACTGATTCTGAGGAATGAGATTGTATGGTATAGATTCTGTTCAGCCTTCAGAAGTTTAAACTTGTGTGGTTAGTAAAACATTAGTATAGCATAATACAGGCAAATATCTGCAAGCATTTTTATGACTTTTTGACCAAGGAAAGGAAATCTCAGATTCCTGTTTGGCAGTTCTTGATATAGACAATGTAGACTGAGCAAGGACAATTTTGCTTTTGTTTTTAAGGTCAGTGACAAAAATCCATAGCTGTACCTGCAGGACAAGTTGGTTACAGTAAATCATTTACATCTTCTTATTTCCCCGGAGGATGCCAGAAAATAATAATATATTTTATTTTTTAAAAATAAGGTTTAAAGGCTCAATATTGATATGTAATGTCCTGACCACAGAGCACACATAGCAGTATTTTGTGATTTAAACAGAAGAAAAAAAGATAGATTCAAAGTTGTCAAGACTTAATATGAGCAGCTATCAATTGTACATGCTCAAGGCATTTTAGGCATGAATTTTTCGTAAGAATTTTCTATGGAGAACATTTATTTTCACTATACAATGGCACAATAAACCAGTTCCTTCCGAAGAAACTTTACTGAAAGTAAATCTTGAGGTAGCACACCTGTGGTCTAAGCTGGCTGCCAGTATTAGCAAAGCTGTGGGACAGAGATTTACTAACTTGCCAGAGTCATTGAAGCTTTAAACTACTTCAGATGCATCCCTCATTGAAGCTAAGGAGAAGTGTGTGCATGTGCACCTGTGCACAGTGCTGCGTTCACTAAAGGGAGTAACCCACCAACAAACATACACAGCTTAAGTCCAGTCTACCTCTGCCTTTTTGCATCCTTTTATCAATGGCCTCCCTCTAAGATAAAAGTATACCATAAAAAATACAGTAACAGACCTCTAGGAAGAGATCGCTGCCTTTTGTGGGTTTTTTTTTTTTTCAGCTGCTTTCAGTGTCAACTACCTGTGACCCTGACATGCAGGGCACTAAGCATGTTGACAGTGACCTTACCTGCAAAGGAATGTGAAGCTGCTGAGGCTCTTAAGAACTGGTTTATTTCAATGATCCATTAGCACATGCCACACATTTAACATTCCTAAATTGTCTTTGCTCCTCAAACATTGCCTCAAACTGAAATCAGAACCTAAGGGGAGATTTTATCCTGGGCATTGGCATGGAAAATACTGATAATTCCTGACACCAAGTCCTTGTGTCCTAATAAATTTTCCTATTTGAAAACTAGTTTTCTATCTGCCTTTTTGTCACACCCCACCAAATACACAGAGCTAAGGACTGTTTACCTTGCTATTCACTCCCTTTTACTCCATATTTTACCATTAGGTTTGACTCAGTATTGTACCCTGAGGGACAGATTGTTGCAGACAGGAATGTGCCATTGTTTTAAAGGAATTAGTAAACTTAATACAACATTTAAAATCAATATGATGTTGTATGCAATAAAAAGCTATTCATTAGTGAATACACTAAAAAAGAGGAATTTCAATAGTCTTTACATATATTTATAAATATATAATTCTAATAATACATGGCTTATAGGCAATAGCCCTCCACCCCTCATATAGTTTTTCTACTGTTTCTCAGCCTGCTCCCTCATAAATGAAAAACAAATATTTGTGCCCAGAAAACAGTTCTTATTCATTATTCATTAGTATTAATGCCTCCCCCAAAAGCACAGTAGCTGACAAATCAAGCAGTTATACAGGTTTGTGTCAGAAAGCAGTTTAAGGTGCATCTGAGTACATTGTAGCTTAAGGTACATCTGAGTTTTTCTTATTTCCTCTAATGGTGTAGCAGCAGAATAAATTCCCTGGGTCAGAAGGAAGATTGGAAAGGATGCAGAACTGTGCTCTGCAGGAGAAATATGCAAAGTAGCAGTGCCTGAGCTGTTTCCCACTGTATTTCATAATACGTAACCTTTTCCATTGTAAGACAGGCATCAGAGATCATCAAACAAGTGTAAGTCAAATCTTTTAATGTCTAGGTCAATGTATGAAATTATAAGATAACTGTAAAATGATAAAAATGAACAGGATACTATCCCTCACCGTTTACTTGTTAAGTCCAGAAATCCACTTGCAAATATTTCTACACTGTTACTATTTGACATAGTCACAAAAAAAAAGAAAAGGCTATTGTGCCTCTAGAATATCAATTCACCAGTAGAATCTATGAAGTGAAGAAGTAGATTTACGCTCACCACTTCCCTGACTTTTCACTGGGAGCTGTTTGCAGCCTTGTGTCAGCCCAGCAGTTTGGGAGCTGAGAGCAGACGGACAAACAAGAAGGAATCTCCCTCAAGCTGACAGCAAGAAGACAATGGCAATTCATAATGATTAGTTTTCTGTCTCAGAGCTGCTTGAACAACTGCAGTCTCCCAGCTGGATGTGGAAGACAATGTTACTGAGATCACATTCCCTCAGAGAGGACTAAGAAAGAGGGAACAGCAAGGGAGTGAGTGAAGTGCTAACATCCTGTAAGCTAAAAAATGCTGTAGAGAGTATGCAGAGTGGAAAATAAATGGAAAAGGAAGGCACCGCAATAAATGGTCCAAGGAAGGAGAGACAAATAACTAACAACAATAATAACAATTATAAAGAAAAAAAAAAACCAAAACAACAAAACCAGAACTTACTTGAAATGCAGGGCATGATTCTGGACTGGTATTAATCAGCTAAGCTTCACTGGTACCAGCTGGACTATGACTGATTACCCTAATTCCTAGTCTAGCTGACCATGGGCAATGGAAAAAGCAAAGCTTAATGAACAGCAATGGAAAAGACAAAGGTGTTTGGCTGGAATCTGTATTCCAGAAGCTGAGTCTGCAGGTCTGAATTCAGATCTCATTCTCTGTACTTCTACTAGCTGTTCTTCTCCAGCCCTGTGTAAACACTGCAGTTGTAAATACTGTTATCCTCAAAGAGAGTCAAGACCCATCTACCCTTGCACTATGGCACATGCACAAACTGAACAACAAATTAAAAAACAAGTGACTTTTCCTCATCATAGAAAAATGACTGTGATGTACAACAACTGCTATCCTGCCAGGATTTTCACAGAGGCCTCCTGCAGTGAATCCCCTCCCTGATGTGTCAGACATTGCTGAAAACACTCTGAACACTTATACCTGTGTTCTACCTGTGAGCCTAATTGCAGCGTAATTATTTTGGTCTCTAATCTGAGTTGAACTTGATGCAAAAATAAAATTACAAACCAAAAAGAAAATAGTTTTCACAATGCTTAAAATGTCTCTGCTTGAGAATACGTTGTCTCACCACAGCACCTGAGTTGGTGACAGGGTAGCAGGGGCTTCATATTCTGTCATGTCCTTAGTTGTCTGCTCAAAGTCAGGGCTTCCACCACAGCCACATAACCTCTCTGTGCTTCACTTCATTCATCTGTCAAATGGGTGTGAACTTTTTCCAGCTTATAGTAATGCTATGAAACTTTGTAAAGTCATTTCAAGTTGCACCAAATTAAAAAAAGGCAGATACAAATGTCTAAGGAGCTCACACTTGAAGGCAAAACTTTCACACAGTCCCAGCTTGGTCAAACTTCTGGAACACACTTTGAGCTTGTTTGAACAAAAATTTATCAGGGGAAATGAAATAGGTGAAGGAACACCTTCTTAACTTACATATCTTCTTAAAAGGCAATAAAAAAGGCTTTTATGAGTTGGCCAATGGAACCTTTTGAATTACACAGGCAGTATGACCAAGAGGAAGAAGGAAACTGTTCTTGCTGCCTGTTGTGATGCTGTTGTGCAACATCATCTTCCCAAGCTCACAGTCACGAAGCGACATCCAGCAAATCTCTGGGAGGCAAGCTTGCTCTTCTGAACAGATTATCTCTCTCTGTTAGAATCTGTAGCTCATTACAGTATTTTGGCTATTAAATTACTGGAGGCTACTGTTGTCAGCAAGGACTAGTTTTCTAAAAAGACAGGCATCATGTAACACCATGAAAATGAGTATTACAACCTTATGCTCTGAAGGCACTCACTGCATCCAGACTGTGAAAATAAGTGTTGCATCAGAGGATAAAAGATAATAAGAAACATCAATCAACATCACGCCACATCAGATGCATGTGGCCCACATTAATCATCTGAATAAGCCACACTGAAGTCTGAAGTGCCTTTTCACGACAGCAACTTAGATCTCCTTCCACAAAAACGTTTCCTGTCTTTGTAGCAAGAAGATGAAAAAAATCCTAGCAGTGCCCATGGCTGTTTAATGTACCCAGGTTTGACCCAGACATTTAAATATTTTCATAACACCCAGAGCAATAAAAAACCCCATGCATAATCTTTTGGTTGTGCAATCTGTGTGTACATTGACCAAAGGCTTTCGTGCTACAAGCAGTAGGTGGCATGCTTAAAAAATAAATATTAATCTCAGGAAAATGCTCTCATGCTGTTTTACTGCTTTTCTTAAAACTGAGATGGAAAGCCATCTACGAAAGGATAAAAGGAAAATGTTGAAGGCTTGGGGTCTTCCGATATAACTAAAATGAGTAAAGTAATTAGAGTAAAACTCTAATGTGAATCAAAAACTGGAGGACTGAGTCTTGGCCTACCACAGAAATGGGATAACTGAAGCAGAACTCTAACCCCAAATTCCTGAACTGCTTATGTTATAACTCATTTCATAGGGAAAAAGTATTATCAGCACCTCCCTTGTCACATATGCAAGTGATTACATTAAATTGTACCTCAGGTTTCTGTTTGGGAGGAGGAAGTACACAGCACTTGTAGCACTACTTTCTATTTTTAAAGACTTTCTCTAAACTGACTCATTTCAGAGGAGGGTGAAGAGATCCCTTTGGGTGGACTTGGGACTCTTCAGGTTGAAAAACACAGGGGAAAAAAAGGAGACTGCTATTATTTGAAAAACAGGTGGAATGCTGTGAGAACAATGTCCGTTCCTGAGACTTATTTTTTTAGCTATGTGGGTGAGTGAGAGAGAAAAGATAAGTACTAACCAATTTTGGGCATGAACCAGTCCAAAAGAGCTCAGCACTACTGTCTGGGTGCACAAAGGAAGCACTAGATTTAGTTCACATTAATGTAAAAAAATTACACAGCTGCCTATACCATCCCATACCATGGCTACATGATGAAAACCACTGCGGTTCTTGGATCTTTATACTTCTGTTATTCTTCACTTGCATTTAGGAACTGATTTATTACTGAGGCTACAGAGGAAGGGAAGAAAAGCTGAACATTTTGTGTGCTCTGCATCTGGCAAGACATAAAACACTCCAATTTCAAGCATGAGACAGGTCACTGACAGTGACAGACATGGCTGGCAACATCTCAGTTCAGCAGCACTAACTCATCACCCAAGCTGACTGTAATTGTCACCAGGTGTCAAGTCCCATTGTTTCTGGCTGTTGGGGTCTAGGCTCCCAAGGAAATTATCACATGAAATTTTCCTATACAGTGTGGTTTTTGCATTTGATGGGACAAGCTGACACCAATGCAAATCCCCTCTGCATTCCTTTTGACAGTTAATATCTCTATCAAATCCTCCTGAGTCTCTCACACAAAGGAGAGAATAAAGAAAACCAGTTTCTCCTCTTGGTGGCTGAAACTTGATCACTATTATTTAAAAGGCCTGAGAAACGCAGTAACTTACACTGAACCTTCTGAAGAAGCCCTTGGAAGACATTAAAGTCCTGTGTCTTTCTCAAGAAAAATAATTCCTCCCTTCCAACTAAACAGAAAGCAGACAATAATCCTCAGCTCCAGAGTTGTAAAGAAGATAAAGCAAAGAATGCATAATATCAAGAGCTGCAGTTTAGGCATTTGCCCATAATGAACCCTCTGCTGATACAGAGGAGAATTAGCAAAATGTAAGAACAAGCTGAATTAAGTCAATGTTTTTAATGAATCACAAGTGTATGTGCAAGGCCATGCTGATTACCTAAAAACAGTCAGAAACTAATCGAAGTATGAAATGAACAGAACTGTATCTCTTGCTGAATTACAGAAATGCTAAGTATCAGCACTGTGCATTTTCAATCACAGTTCAAGTTTTCAATGAATTGGTAGCAAAACCTACCACTGCTACATTAGGAATCCTACATTGTTTGGAAACCTATATTTTACCTTTTCCACTGATGTTTAGTAGAATTTTACTCCAATTAACATTAGATGATTATACAGTATTATAAAACAATTGTGCACTTTAAAAAAATGCAATGTTCATTTCAAATATGTGTACTAGCCTACCTAAGTATTACTCTGGCTAAACATAATGATTTAGCAAGGAATAAAGCTAAGAGAAAACCAGACCTCCTTTAATATGAGTATTTGTGAAATTGTATAAGAGTAGTATGGACAAAATCTAGTAACAATTCTAATTTGTCTACAGATATATAGAAAGATTCTTTTCTTCTGTAGAAATGGAGGAGAATTACCCTAAAGTGTGCCAAAGAACTGTAGCTGCATTAATTAAACTAAAACCAAAATGTGGTTACAAGTTAGGGAGTGGGGAAAAAACCCTCACTTCAAGAAAACCCTGTCATAATTACCTTAAGTTGGTAGTTTCCAATGTCTCTGCAAACAGGATCACAGAGAACTTCAAGAACACCTTACAACTCATTTATCAATTGCCAACCAAAAATACTCAGATCAAAACCTGATGAAATTCCTAATATAATTCTTTACTCAGAGCTTCTTCTGTCCTAACTATGCCTTACAGTACATGAAGCATTCAAAGTACAGCAGATGGTGACCTGGAAAAGGTTTGACACAAGAGCTGAGTGTTTCTGTTTTCCTATTTTGTTAAACAGCAGAAGCCTGCAGGATGGAAGGGGACCTCTAGAAGTCCAGTCCTCCACACAAAGCAGATCCAGTTAAGAGTTGGTTGCTTGGGCCTTCATAGGATTGGGTTTTGAATCCTTTGGGTCTTTGAGGAAGGAGAATTCATGTCTCTGGGCCTTAGTGCAAATGTTTGACCACAGTCATGGTGAAAAAAAACAACAAACCACCTTTTCCCTTAAACCTAATTGTGATGTCTCACATTGAACCTTGTGTCCATTGACTCTCACCCTGACACCAAGCACCTTGAGAAGAGTCTAGATCTGATTTTTTTGCATTAGATAGTTTTCCCTTCTCATTAGATAGTTGTAATCACCAATAAGATCTCCCCTTACTTTTCTCTGAATAAACCCAATTCACTCAGCATCCTCTCATCCATTACACACTACAGTTGTCCCTCAGGTGATCTTGTTCCATCAGGTCAGTATTTTCCTTGGACAGGAGCCCACAGCTGAACATGGCACTCCTGAGAGAAGCTGAACACAGGAGAAAAATGCCTTCCAGCAACCTACTGGCTGGATACACTTCTGCTAAGAGGACTATGCAGCTGACTTCCTTTGGGATAAGGCACCCTGCTGATTCTGATAGCTGGGGAGGCTTGTCTAAGAAGAGTTCCTTTTAATCCTACCCCTAGAGAAGCCTAACATTCTGGAGAGTTTTTTTAGCAAGTTTCCTAAATCTAATATTACAGGATGGTTATTCCCAGTGCCATGTGTGTTTGCTGGCAGACACAGTTTCTACAAGCAGAAAACAACCAGGACCCAATAATATGTCAACCATAAAAGCAACAGAAGCCATCTCCATAATTATTTTCTGATGTTCAGATATATTTGATCTTCTGGATTTCTTTTCCCCTGTTCTACTTGAAACCATTTGTATAAAACAGATTAGCCTTTGTGCCTATCAACTGATAATGCCCTGTTAAGCCAGTGGGAGTTCCAGATGTGAATAGCCAGAGTGCCACTCTGCTTGTCTGCTTCAAGCAGAAAAATATTCATATCTGAATATTTTTAAAAACTCAAAATTGATCACAATGAGAATAATTTCATCTCTTCCCTGCAGACTTCAGAAGCATAAAACCAGATGAATTTTAATGTAGCTAAAACCAAAATGTAGGTTATATTAGACATAAATTGTTTTAGAACATTTGGATCAAATTCTTTGTGTCCACTACTACTAGGACTCCAATGATTTGTTTCTTTTTCTCTGCTAAATACTTCCATATTTTTACTTTAGTAGAGTTGTTATTTCTGCCTTCTACCATCCTGATCAGATTGTGTTTTTCTTCAGAAGTAGCTTACACAGCATATATTAAAGAATGATTTTGAGACTATACAAAAAATAGAAAGCCAGATTTTGGTATTTTTACTCATTTTGGAGAACATAAAATTCTAACATGAGAAGTATTATAATTTACATGAAATACAATATGCACTAGTGTTGATTTCTCTCTCAAAATTCATATCAATACTTTTTATAGCTTCCACATAATTAATGTCTATGAGAATGATAAAAATGCACAAAAAATAAAAAGAACATAAATCAGGGATTTCTAGAGACATTTTTGTAGATAGAAAATATATTTAAATTAACATTTCTGAATAAGTCATACAGATCAGGGTTGATTGTAAATTATAAGGCAAAGGAGGAAAATGACTCCTGCTAAGTTTATCTTACCTGTTCCGAGAAACAAGACATGGTATCTTCCATCAGCAGCATTCACTCTATCCACAGCAACCTTTGTGTACTTGTAGTCTGCTCCTATCCGGATGATTAATGGCCTCTTGTGTATTGGGTAAATGGGATTAAACATCAAAGGGTGATTTCTGATGAAGGTCACAACATCATCTGGAAACTCTTTGGTTGTTCGCATATTAGGTGTGAAGGCTCCTCCTGGACACTGTTAAGAAACATGCACAGCAATGCTTAACAATACTTACCATCTTCCAGTCTTCATCTCCAAGTCATTTACAAATACTGACAGGTAGTTGACAAAATAAGTTCCTAAAAGAGCCCTGTAGACTATGACTAAAAGTAATTATGTTCCAGTGAGAGAAATGAAGTACTTAAATAGCTACACTTTGTATGGGTTGAGATAAGAAACCCACAAACATATTTTTGCACTATCAAAACCCAGCTTGATGATAAAGATCCATATTTCTGGACCTATTTTCACATTTTTTATGCTCACTTTTCAACTGTCTATTTAAAAAAAAAAATCATATACCCAAGCAATCAGTATGAGAAGATACCAAACTTTTGCAAGCAGTTTGTTACAGGTGTAGTAAAAGGAAAAGTAAAAATATAAACAGTGGTTCTGTTAATATCCCTCTAGTCATTATTTTGATTATGAAATGGTGAAAGGGTAATGTTGAGTTCATATGGGGGATCCCATGGCAAATCATTTACCTCTGAGAGGACTGACCATTTACAGGATCTTGTCTACACTTCCCATATGCTCACAAAACTCTGTATGCTTCTTTACATGCAATGAGTAACCATCCAAATAACCAGCCTTTGGGTATTCTGAACCTTATGAGGAAACAAGATCAATCTGAGAAATCGTGAGTGTTTACTAAGAGTGAAACTAAAAGAAGATGGTAAGAAGAAATCAGGAGCTATGTCAGCAACTGGTACAATGTTCTGGATGCACCTATGTTAATTTACATGACTTTTTTTCAGTCACTGTACTCTCCTCAGAGTATTGGAGCTATCCAGAAATATTTCAACACAATATTTTTCCAGTTGGAAAATGATGGGGTTTTTTCAATAGGAGGCATTTAATGGAAACTTATTTGTTTTGATGAGGACCATTCTTATGTCTAGGATGAAATTTCTGGTGAAAACCACAGACACAAAAATAGCCAGTAGCTCAGGGGGAGATTTACCTCACCTGATTTCTTCTGTCTTAAAGTCAGGAACTTATTCTTAATTAAGCATCTAAGTTTTCTCTGTAGTTAGTAATTCAGACTAGAAGCCCTGCTTTTAGATGGCTAAAATTACATAAAATGAATCATACTCTAGACTAGGAAACTCACTGAGGATATATGAGTCATGTGTCCAACCTACCTGATGTGAGAAAACATTACAATCTGGGTCTTCACCTCCCAGGGGATCCCTCTAAACACCAGGCAGGAGAGACCATTCTACACTATCTGCTAAAAAACAGTTCCATAATTAACTATTCATTTGGCAATTCCAGGAAAAAGGTGGAGAAGGGGCAGCAGCCTCATCCCAGCCTTAAGAATCATCTTCTGGCTCAATTGGGATTCCATTTCAAAAAGCAGATCAACTCTGGTAGGATTGTTTAAAAATCTTTAAAAGAAACTGCTCTGGAATCAGTTATCTTCAGGAAGAACCAGGACTCAGCTCAGATGTGGGTCTTTTCCCATCTGATATCCTTGACAATTGATTCTTCTGGACTCTTTATTTATCCCGAAGGTATTGGATTGGTTCTCATTAGAAATTATACCACACGCTAGCCCTCTAAGCCCTCACACTGAATTCCAATTATCAAATTTGCTCTAGTCCTTCCCTCTGTGGCTCTTCCATTCAAAGTCTTCCAGAAAATGTATGGAGCTATCTGCTAAGACTATGCACAAATGCTGGAAAAAAACCCACCAAATCTGCCTTCATAAATGCGTAGGCTATGAGCAAGACTATTGTACTTGGTAGTAATCTGCCAGACTCTAGTTCCTCCCCAGAGGTATCCTGTTTCATGATTGGTTCAAATTAAACTTCTCTGTCTTGCAAAGACCATCTCAAAGACTTCCCCTGACACTTCTATCCTTCTTGATTTGGAGATGAGAAGACCTTTGTCTGTGACTTCCCACAAAAACGTCTGTGCTATGGCTCACCCAAGTATGACCCTAAAAACTTACATTATATTGTTGTTCTGAGGAAAGTTATAACAAACATCTTCAATAAATTTGTTCTTTGGATATCACTCGTATAAACCACTGACAAGTGAAAAACACTACTGAAGAACCCTGTGAATAATTCCTCTCCTGGAGGGGTCGAGTATGCATCCTTCACACCTCATTCAAGGACTTGAACCCAATAATTATGTTCACGGTTTATCATCATGCAGTTTGATTTGCAGAGAGAAAAAGAGTTCTTCAATTTACAGCATACTCTGACATGCTGTGGGTACCAAAACTATTTCTGTAACTTCTGAAAAATGGAAACTATCCTCAAATATCACTGAGTTTAATAGTAGCATGCCAATTATGCAATTTTCCCCCCTTTCTTTTTCCATAAGTAAGTTTTGCTTGTGGAGAAATAAGAAACCATTGGTTTAGTGAAGGGCAGCCAAACACTGCAGAGTTGATCATTGCCAAATGAACGCACTGCTTTATTTAATCCTACTGAAGCTATACCAAAGCCTTTTCATTGTTTATCCAATGTACTGTGACACAATGAATGCTCATTTCTCTCCAGAGATTTAGTATGAATATCTCTTTAGGCAACTGTAAAGTAGGATTTTCGATGTAATACAAAAAGCCATCCCTGTCTAGTCCAGCATCCCAGAAGTTGAAAGAAATCTACATCTCAGAGAAAAAAGCCTCATGCTGCACTGCCTGCAAGCATGGCAATTAAAAGTTAACCCTTTGTACATGAATTCTAGCAGCAAAAAACACCGTAAGTCCTGACTTTTACAACTGCTTTGGCATGTGTGGAAAATAGTTTATGGCACACATTTAAAAGCAGAACTTCTTGGCAGTAAAATAAAACCAAAGACAAGCCTCAGCTTAGAAAACACACCTTTAAGATATGCTGTTGTGGCTGAATTGTGAGGAAGCACTGAAAAGCCAGTGATCAGAAAAATGTTTGTCTTAAAAAAAATCTCTTTTATCTGTATTTTTTGTGTGAGCTATGATCTAGGAAGTTATCTCCAAGTTCAGATCTTTCTGTTACATCTGAAAAATGTAGGTATTTTCTATCACCATGTTAAATCCAAATCTGAATTTTCCATTGTGCTTCCCAATTTCTTTAGGCCTATCTGGAATACCTCATAAGCCTTCATGAGGTGAACCAAGAAAAACATGGCAGTAGTTGAGGAAACCAAAACAAATGCAATAATCAGTTCTCTTCTCCTTCTCCTCTTCCTCCTCCTCCTCGCCCTTGTCTCGTCCTCCTCGTCCTCGTCCTCGCCCTTGTCTCGTCCTCCTCGTCCTCGTCCTCGTCCTCGTCCTCGTCCTCCTCCACCTTCTTCTTCTTCTTCTTCTTCTTCTTCTTCTTCTTCTTCTTCTTCTTCTTCTTCTTCTTCTTCTTCTTCTTCTTCTTCTTCTTCTTCTTCTTCTTCTTCTTCTTCTTCTTCTTCTTCTTCTTCTTCTTCTTCTTCTTCTTCTTCTTCTTCTTCTTCTTCTTCTTCTTCTGTCTCTCTTCTCTTCTCTTCTCTTCTCTTCTCTTCTCTTCTCTTCTCTTCTCTTCTCTTCTCTTCTCTTCTCTTCTCTTCTCTTCTCTTCTCTCTCTTCTCTTCTCTTCTCTTCTCTTCTCTTCTCTTCTCTTCTCTTCTCTTCTCTTCTCTTCTCTTCTCTTCTCTTCTCTTCTCTTCTCTCTTCTCTTCTCTTCTCTTTAAACAAAGACAAGTAATTGGCAAGCCTGGATAAACATCTTTGTACTTACAGTGCCAGGTCTTGGGTACGGGATTCTGCCCTGATATGGAATCAGCTGGTGGTTTGGGCCCTCCTTGTGTGCAAACGGCCCATTGAACACAGTCTGGATGTCAGATAGATGATACACACACACAGCTGAGCCTTTAAATATGGAGCTGGAAAAGAGTAGGAAAAGGTTAGCATTGTGATTTATCAACTTTTATATAGCTTTTCCATCATTTTGCATGGTCCAGTAATGAAATATACCTCTACAATATTTTTGATACAATTAAATGCTTCTATAGCATGGATTTAACATATTTAAAATCAAGTAATTTAGCTTCCCAGTATACACCATTACTCCTTAAGACCCAGCACTATACTGAACAGTGAACTGAAAAAAGAGGGAGAAAGGTATTACTGGTGGAATTAGAAATTTTCCTAATGCAATTGAATCTATCCCCAGTTAAATCAACGGCAAAAATATTGCTGACTTCAGTGAGACAAGAGTTTTATAACTTTATAACTTTATAACTTTATAACTTCCAGAACTCCCTACCAGGATATTAACCACAAGACCTCCATGAGCCTCCTAAAATACACAGCTAAAATATTAATCAATACATCCAGTGTAATTGCAATTGGTGAGATCCTTACAATCAGTTGCCAGCTTTTCTAAGCAAAATGGGAACAAGTTGTGGCTGTACAGGATAAGTCCAATACAGTCCTCAAATCCACCCACAAAACTAGTCTTACAAAGACTCCTCCAAAAGAGTGGAAGTTTGATGCTTCCTGAAGGAGAGCTCAGTGGGTCACCTACAGGAAGGACACGTTTTTCCACTGATCTAAGTTCAGCAATGGTCTCTGATATTTCCTGAACCACCACAAACCCTGAATGGCCTCCATCACCCTGTGATGATGGAGAGCACCAGAGGAATAAGTTCCAGAGGAATGCTAAGGGGTTTTTGTGGGGTTTTTTTGGCTTTTTTGTTTTTTTTTTTTTCTCACTGCCTGTAAAGGTTGAGATATTTATCCCAAGAAATTGGGATAATCCAGACAGTCTGATGTTAACTGTAGGAAGAAAATAATCCAAGTAATCTTTGTTTTCAGTTGAAAAAGAAAAAAAAATCACAACAAAACAACAAAAAACACTCCAGAAAAAAACTGAAAACATTACAAAAAGGAAAGCACAATCCACATTGCTCTCAGATATATATATAGATTAGGAGGCGGAACCTTTTAGGTAGATAATGGTGTTTGTGGAAATTATGGTAGGTATTAATAGGTTTAAAAACATGTATTTAATCTTTCTAGATATTTTATGCTAGATTTTATGCCAAAAAAATAATTTGCTTCAATATCACTTGATTTCCTTCTGTATGGCTTAGAAAGAAGATATTTGTTGGGAGGCTTCTTGCTTGTCACTGTTATGAGTTGAAAGATTACAGAGGTGAAGATAAGGGATGAGCTAAGGAGTAACAGTCACCCTTTTTGAAGTTAACTAATAACAGCTAAATAATACAGGATAGCTTGTCAGAAATCAGTTGTAACTGTTTCCACTCTGTATACTAGCACTATGTGGTGAGGACAAGAGAAAGGTGAAAAAAACAAAGGTAGAGATGGCAGAAGCTGTTGGTCCACCTATTGGTCTATCTTTGGGGAGTTTCAGAACAACCAGCTATATGCAGAACTTCCACTGTCTTTGGGAGCTCACTGAATGTTTTCTAAACTGAACAGTAAGTGAATACTACTGACTGGTAACAGGGTGCTTAAGGCTGCCAGGAGGTGTCCACATGCCACACAAGGTTGTATTTTTAGAGCCAGCTAAAGCTGACATGGGTTATGTGCCATCTGTGCAATCATCTGCCAGCTGAGAGTCTGGAAATTATTTATATGAATTCATGTAAGAATTCCCTGTTTGATCCTTCAGGCTGCTGGATGTCCTTCAGGAGGTGTTAAGTGCTCTCAGATGCCACGTGAGTTCACTGTGTTCAAGTCCTTTAGCTCTCTGCTGCTGGTTGGGAACAAGTGGCCCTCCATGCAAAGGTTTTCCCAGTGCCAGCTGACAGTGCATCAGGGAGCACTTTGCTCCAAGCAGTGTAGCTCCAACATGGATACCAAAAGTAATAACATTGAGACTGTATGCAAACGATGGCTGCAGGAGACATCAAAACTGCACACAACAGACTTAACTAGAAACCATCACTTTTGGTTTTCACTTAGAAAACTGAGGAGTTCAGAAAGATGATTTCTTCAAATCTCCCCATTTACCTTGATGTTGTGAAGATTCCATACACAAGTGTTGTTCTGGGGTTATCTGTCTCTAAAAGAAACACATCCTCTGTAAGAAAGAAAAGGAAAAAGAAAATTAGCATTTTAAATGCTAATAAAAATTTATTTTCCAGTTTAATTTATGACTTAATTCCTGCTGAAGCTAACAGTACTTTTGTCTCAGACTTGAATGGGAAAAGGCAGATTTTTTAAATGAAGGACCATAAACATAAATCTAAAATTTGAACATTCAGAAACAGATCTAGACATTAGCTACACACCAGAGCCTTATGAAGACAAAAGGCAAAGGTTTTCAAATAAGTATGTTCAGGATCCATGTCCCAGAATTCTTTCTGCTGGATTGCATTTCAGCAGGTTGTTTAACAGTAGGCAAACATCAAGTTGCAAAAGGTAAAAGACAAAGAGTTCCCATAGAGGGATGTAATTCAAAGCAGGATTATTAGGTGTTTTATCATCCAGTACACACTCTAGATGCCCTTGCTAGCTCATTTTCAACATGATTTAAATGACATGAAGTTTTGCGGTGAAGATACTAAGAGATGTAAACCTCTCTTTACTGACTGCAGTATGCAAAGTTGTACCTATTCACTGAGCTGAATTTGTCCCCCTTTACCTCTGATAAGCTGATTTTTTTTTTACTTCAATAAAATATACTTTAATCTCAGACAGTTTCTCCTTACAAATATTTTTACTAACTGTATTCAAGTTACCCCTTGAATGTATTTTACAACACACAAAAAGTCTGAACTCTCTGAGCTTTTTGTCATGCAATATGCTCTTTAGCTTTCCATAAATGTATGTAGTTCCTTCATTTAACCCTCTGAATTTTTAAAATATGCTTTGAAATATGTCAAACACAAAAGACATCACTGTGCAGAACTGGAAGCATTACACTCTTCTGCACTGCACATGAAAACATATATAAATCTTATTTGTATTTACAAATAAACACACCAAGTTCTTCCAATGCCTGAATTTAGAACTATGACAGCACATCACAGATGTAGACAATGTAGACTCTGAAACTTTCTGATAATGGTGTTTGGCACTTAACTATTAAGATATAAATTTATTAATTAATTATTGAAAGAAAATTATTGTGGCCATGGCATAGATTATTTACTGAATATATGCAGTGTTTCACATGGTGAACTGAAAATCTAAGTGCCTGAACGAATACTGAGAAATTATATTTATTCATAGTATTCTTAATGGTACCAGCAACAGCACTTATTAGTATTATCTTGAACTATCAAACTGAGGCTTCTTCACTGTGATCAAAAAAGAAACAAACTGCAGAAAAGCTGTGTGTTACACAGTGGTTTAAGAAACAGTTTCAAAAAAGGTATGTTATAAAAACTAACTGGGAGCAAAGTAACAATATATTTGATCCCTTTCAAATCTTAAGTCTTTACTTATATAATTCCTTTACATATTAAAGGTTTCACTTTCAACAACTTCACTAAGAATCTGTATGCACATCAATAATTACATGTACACAGGGTGCAGGATTTAGATAAAACTTTTAGGGTCTTTCTTGCCATACCTAGTTCATCAAAGTACGTTTCTGTTCCATCTTCATCCATTACTGAGCACACAAGTCTTGCTTTCAAGAATGTTGTCCACTTGTTTACAAGACTACGCTGACCACCTGTGTCATTCTGGAAGGGAATAATATTTTCAGAAAAGAAGTACAATGCAGCTAACACCTGGAGAGACTTTCCTACCCTTTCCTCAGTTTAATTTGATTCATCACCTAGACAATGATGCAGTTATAATCAATAGAAAAAATAAATAAGCCTAAAGTAAATGCCCTTCTTTAAACCCTCCAAATACAGGAAAAATAAGAAGTAGTTTTCTGAGCAGACATTCTGTGCTGGGCTAGCAGGCTTGGGAGGGTTGGGCAGTATGCTGTGCAGCAGCAATGTGTGGGTCTGTGGAGGTCTGTCTCATCGCTGACTAGTGCTGTAAGTCCATGGTACCTCTGAAAGATCAAAGAAGCCTATGGAGGGATGTTTCTTCTAATTCTGACAGCAATATAGTAGCTGAATCTGACCTAATAAGCTGTGATGGCCCTTGAGATGGATGCTCTGAAGTAATTTCAGAAATGGTGGCTAGCATGGGTCAAGCTAGGTTTGCACTATTGGAAGTTCTGCTAGCTTAGTCCAGAGCTGGCTTGGTCACAGCTTGGTCAATGATCTCTCCATCTCTCTCTAGTGCAAAGTGGAACCAGTAACTGATAAGACAGATGGTGCAGCTCCTGCCTCATTCTGTGGCTGAATGCTTTAGATAAGAACAGTATCATCCAAACTGCATAGCACAATGTCACCCAAGGAAATGGAGAAAGGAAATGCAGAAGACATGAAATACAGTTTTGATGAAATGTTGTGCATGTTTCATTGGTGCTCCTGGAGCTGGTAATCAAATCTGTTTGGTGACCAGGTCCTTTGGGGTGGCCTCTCTTGGCACCACTGCACTGGTACATATGGTGAGTCTCAAAGGTGTTGATATATGAATATAAGGGTTTAAAAGTATGTAAATATGACTAGCTTAGATTTATTTTCATTGGCTTTTGGATTCTGCTCCTGACTTCAGTGTAAGTCTAAACAAGCTGAGGCTTTTCAGAAATCATCTGGGCTTCATTATAACAGTAACAATAACAAATACAGATATTATTGTGTGAAACATCTTGCAAAATACCCAAAAAGGCCTTTGGGCACCCTCACAAAAAGTAGAAAGCAAAGATTTTAAAAGTGATCACATGCCTCATCATATTGCTAGAGGTGTTTCAACACAGTCTCAAACATGTCCTCACACTTATGCACAACATCACAAGCATCAAATTCTAAAGAACCAGACACACAAACACTCACAATTCCAAAAGAAGGAATTAAAAGGCTACAGAACTTGAGCATTTAAAATAGCTGTTTCAATCACTCATTTACAGTTGATTATAAATATGTAAAAGGAAATAGAGACAATAAGGAGTTCTGCAACTGTAAATTAATTACTGCACAGGAACAGCCATAACTCCTAAATTTAATTTTCATGTGCATGTTTTTAAAGTTAGGCTTACACTATCATCAATCAATAACTCAGAAAGCAGAGATATTATAGAAGTGAAACCAATATTTGAAAATCAAATCAAACCATTTAAAAACTTGTTTCTGATATTTACAACGTGTTTCAAAGATTTTAAGGGTGTGTATGCGTGCACGGAAGACTTTACCATCTTTACCATCTTATAATTCAGTTTTTTAATGCAAAGAATATAACTCCTTCATGCAAAGAACAGCAAGTTTAGAAATTTAACACTAGAAACAATCCTGAGTCAGTCAGAGAAATACTTAAATACCTGAATCTCTCAATTTCCATATCATTGTGGATATAGCCAGATACACATAATACATTTAGAGCCTAACTGTGTGTTCAGTAACAGCTCTTGTTAATTGTGAATGTGGAAGCTGAAATAGGATATTTGTTTTGAATATAAATCAAAGGCTTTTCAATCATTTAGTCTTTTAGCTTATCATGTTACACTAGCAGCTTGTCCCAACAACTTGGCAAACAAAATAGTTCTTACTGGGCAGATTCTTGCAATCATTGAATGAATTTGCTTTGTGCTGCCACTGTTGTCTGTGAGTCTTTCTTTGAAGAAGAAGTAGATTTTGGCATCGTTGGGGTCAGTGCCATCTGGGATAACATGAGCATCCACAAAAATAGGCTCTGAAATGAAACAGTGTACCAAAAAGATGAAACCAAAAGTTGTATCAGTATAAGGAAATAATGAGGTGACAGTTACTGACTGCTATATATCCATACAGAGGTACTGCTATGGCAGGATAGGCTTTGTGCCTAACCTCATATCACCATGTATCACCAGGTAAACAGCTTCATGCTGGCAGCCTTAAGTTTCTGTGTCCTCACATTTTATCCCACAACAGATAAAAAAATATAGAAGCAATAGTATGAAATTACTGCAGAGGTCCAAAGAGTCAGTGGAAGAAGGGGGAGGACTCAGTGTGTTATCAGGGGCACCTAAGGGAAGACTCACTGAGGAGGCAAAATATAAAAGTAAACTGCTAAAAGATCCTCTGGAGAAAGAACAAATAAGGTATATTAAAAATGCACAAAAGAGGGAACTAGCTGTTGGAACACTGAAAAAAGGAAAGCAGAATATGCAAATGCTTGAACAGCATTTGACTTCATATCAGAGTTTGATAAACATACAAAGCACTGTAAAGGAGAACTAATGTTATGTAAATTGAACTGTAATTTAAAATGTACATACTGATATGTAAGTGACTGTGCAGTAGTTTCTTGCAATCCCTTTTTAGGCAATGACTTCTATTGGTGTTGGTATCTGCAGAAAATCTGTTTTTGGCAATATCCTATGCTAAACTATAATGGACAGTGGAGAGAGTGCTCAGAAAACCTGTGTTTGAAGGAGAAAGCTTCCTGCATGAAGGCTGTATCAGACAAGATTGATTGATTGAAATTCAACACAAATCTTGAAAAATACAATACAAATATTTTATCTCTGACTGAAAACTCACTTTAGACTGCAGCATCTTGCTGTTCACAGAAGCCTGTTCTCAATGAATTTAAGTGTCATGGCTCTGGTTCTAAAAGCACATGGCAATAAACACCTGTCCTGAGCATATGTAATAGGTAGATTTTCCAGAAATAGAAATGGCCTAATGTTTCTATTTCCCTAATTCACTTTAGGGTGCACACTTCAGGGTGTGTAGATAAGTGTAAGAATGTATAGCAAACAAGCCCAATTTTGAAAGCAGACATAGTTTCTCTTTCATAGTGAATTTATTCTGATTGCAGCCCTGTGACTTGGCTGCAGTCACAGCCACACAGGAATAGCAAGACAATACCACAGTAACTTCAACACACCTGAAAGCTTTCTTAAATTGGAACTGCTATGTCAGTTGTTCTATAACCTTGGACATAAATCTCTGCTCAGAGTTCTGACAACCATTTTATTTCAAAATAGTTTAATTTGATGGAGTCTTTTTATTGGTAAAGTCAGGAAGAATTTTCACAATAATTTGAGTGAAACCAAGAGTTACTCAGAAGGTAGTTTTTCTACTGTGTTTTGATAATCTGCATCTTACTACAGAAATAAATGGCAATAACTGTAACTGGCTTGTATGCTAATGGAACTCTCCACTGCACATATTTTGAATGCAATTGGTGGTGAGTCTTCTGTACAGAGGTGGATCAGCTTAATTAATTGAAGAGGCAATTCACTAGAAAAAAACCTTAGAATAAAGGACTTTAATTTCAGTCAATGTCTGATACAGTAAAGCTGGAGAAGGCAGGTCCCTAGAAGTCAGATTGTCTGGCCACTTGCCATTTGGAAGGTTTTCATACTAATTCTCTTGAACAGTTTGGTTCAGTCTTACTCCAAAAAAGGCCCTCAGGTGGGATGGCCTAAAAGGTTTGTTCAAGCATGGAACACTTTTTATCTGTGCATTGTCTGCAATATATATTTTCACAAATTTCTTCATGGTTCAGTGTCATAAATTAAATTCATAGGAAAGCTCTTTAAAAGACAAGCTCTTTATTTTAAACAAAGCAAAGCAGAATCTGTGTGGAACCCATTGCAAGCTCTGGTAAAACAAAGGCATCTCACCACTCAGCCACTTGGAGTTGTGCTGGTCGGTTCGCACTGCATTCCTCCTGGTCAGACTCCGAAAAATGGCTGCATCTGTCCCCATGAAATCAATATACATTCCTGAAAACAGCTCTTCATCTGAAAAGAATTGAAATGGAGGGGGAAAAGCAAATGGATTTTTATAGCTTTTGGGAAAATTGTATTTACTGATCTATTATTTTACAGAGAAATATTGGGTCATGGGCATGGACTTTCCCTCTGATTTACAAAGAAACAATCTAGAATGCACAAGAGTCATCAGATTTTTCCTAAAGACTTTAGGGAACTGCATCATTAAATGCAACAGCAGAATTGCATATATGGTGAACCTTTTGATATGAAGTTTAGTTGCTCAACTTTCACTAGTAAGAATCACTGGAAAATCAGGCAAGTGTTATCAAGAAGAATCACATTTATTTTTTTAATTACATACTTCAAAAAGCTTTTTTTTTGTGGGAGCAGACAAAATGACTGGACTGAATTTATTGGTGGTGTAAACTGGCACAACATCTATTGCAGTCAATGGATTGGTGCCAGTTTTTACCAGAAGTATTGTCAAGGCTGCCCCAGGCAGTCTCAAGTTGATTTCAGTATTGCAGAGGCCAGACAATCATATTATTGAACTTTACACAGAGTAATGTAGAGCTACAATTGTCCCTTTCTATATACTTGATTCTAAGTATAGGGTCATTATGCTTGAACAGAATTAGACATGCAACTCTTACATTAACAGAGCCATGAACTTCTGCTCCCTGTGCAGGGCTGAAATCTCGGTTCATCAGTGAGGATATAAATCTGTATTTGTGTGAGTCTGTATGTGTGCATAAATATGCATATATATAATCATTCTAATTACATATATTATCATATTCTACTCCATGAATAACCAAGCAATTTCCATTGACTAATGACAATGAAATCCCAGAGTAGAAAACAGTAGCTAAAATAAACTCTAAAGCTCATAGTGGGAGTGGTGGCTGAATACATTCCAGTACAGCTGGGTCCTTTGACTGATGTTTTTGTCTGGCTTCCTGGAGTACCCAGAGAGTGTGGTCAAGCTGGCAAGAGTCACAGGTTCAGAAGCCCTTGAGGCTATTTTTATGATCTCTCTGTGTGCATGTGTGTATCAGTATGGAAGACTATTGGCTCACAAGAGAATTAAAACTCTGGAGATTTTGTTTTTCTGTTGCTGGTGAGAGCCTGAACTGAACCCCTGCAAAGCAGCCGGCAGCCACTCTTCTGATCTCATCTCTCCTGGTGATGACAAGATTCATACACAGGGGATTTAAACAATGCATTTGCTACATGTTTGTGAAACATCCACTTCCTGAGCATGTCTTGACAGAATGCTGTTAGATGTTTACTGATTTATAACTGATTTTGGATACTGGCCTCATTGCCTCAATCTATTAGAGCTTTATTCTTATTATAAAATAAACGGGCTGAAAGAGATCAGGCTTAAGGTTCTCACTAAATATTATGTACAGTCCTGTGCAAATACACATACACACACTTTAACAATAGTACTACTCTATGTAATCTTAATCCTATTACATATCAATGCTATTAGTTATGTCTTAAGCATGCCAAGTGTCTGCTTGCTAATCAGGTATTAGATTATATATGTCAGCTCCACTTCCTTTCAGCTAAATTCTTAAATGCTGCACAGCACTTAGTCTGCACAGCACAGCTAGTTCACACTGCTTCTCTTTGTTATTGAGGGAATTACTGAACTGATGAGGTATGCCTGCCTTTAGAAATGCCTCACAGTCTTGGTGAGGAAAGACATACATTCTGCACATTAGTTATGCCAGGCATCTTCAAAGGAAATATGTCATGGCATTGATGGAAAAGTGTCTTTGTACAATAGCAAGCTGTATCAATTTGGTTTTATAGCACTATTTTCCTTTGAAGGGTGAGTCAGCTTTCCTGATGTATCTTAGGCTGGTGATGGCCAACAATGTCAAGAAATTGCAGCTGTATTTAAAAATGGTTCTTTTGTTGTAGAAGAATGACCCACTTTGACAGAATTTCCTACCTTCTGAAGCAACAGTGAGGAATCCCTCTTTCTGAAGAAGGAGAGAGTTTTCTACGTGGGCTCAGTCCTTGCATTTTTACTCAAGCTTTGATTTACAGAATATTCTCTTCCATCATGAATACTTAGGCAAGATTCATTCAAGCCTAATAACTGGACTTTGTAGTACCAGAGAGAAAGTATAAAATTCAATCTGCAGGACTATTTTGAAAATGAAAGTGACTTTTGTAGAATAACTTAAGTTCTGTAAATTAATTCTGTCATGAAAGATAAGTCAAACACTAGTGGAGGTCTCCTTGGTTAAGTAAATGAGAAATCAGGGAAGATAACATAAAGCCTTCTAAGATGAACAAAGCTGCCACAGATCTATTGTGAAAAGTCAGCTTGCTGTAAATATGTTAATTGAGAAAGAATGTACTTTAATGGTGTTTCATAAAATCCAGAAGGAACAAGGAAAGGAAACATTACTTTTTAATGACAAATGTTTCACTTATAAGAGTAATGAATAGCAGTGGGTTAATCCATCACTGACTTTGAACAAACATTTTCTTTACACAGTGAGAGTCTGTAAACACTGATCATAGATCACTGATGAGATAAAGATACAAAAGCAGCCAAGGTTCAGAGGTATCTAGGTAGCATTTGCCTGTCTTCTAAGGCTGCTTCAGTTCATACTTCTGTGAATAAAATTACATTACTTGTCATTTGTTTTAAATATATTCAAAATGAGGAATAATAAAAAAAAAATGTTAATTTAGAGTTTGGACAGACCATGTAGGACAAGCTTTATGACACTTTCTTCAAGCTCCACTAGAGTCAAACTTTAAGGGAAATATCTGGAACAATATGTAATTCCCTTTGATTTCCATAGAAGCCAAAATGCAGAAACTGCACACTGTTCTCTTGAAAAACTTCAGTGAAATATACAGTACCTGCAATCACTAAGTTATATTTGATAAGAATGCCTGAAAAATTTGTAAAAAATGCTTTTCCCTTCATAGCCAAAAATGTAGCAAGGAGCAGACACAAGCTGAAAAATCAAGGCTTTGACACTTGAAATCTGAACATGCTGCATACATGACAGGCCGGGTTACATTTAGTATATATAATATGTCTCCTGGTTGAAAAAAAAACAAATTATTTTTTACTGATGATTTACAATCCATAACCCATTGCCCCTTTTGAGTTTTTCAATCAGATGCACAATAAACACTGCAGTAATTCTTTGTATATCTCACAGTCACTGAGTGCAGTCACCACCAATTCACAAGAATAGTTGAGCTGTGTCAGTTGTACCATTTTCTGGCCTTTCAAATGGAAGAAAATTGCAAAATTGGTTGGCTATAAAGCCAACTGAAAAATGAAGAGCCTTGCAAAAAACTGGTGGGCTCTACAGAAGAGATGACAACAAAAAGAAATTCAAAGTAACTGATGTCTTCAAATTTTCTTTCCTTGTCTACTCTGAGATTTTACAAATAATTGAATGAGACACGTGCTGTCTAGGATGAACGAGGTCAGAAACTGTTTAAACATAAAATACTAGGCAGGGTAATGCAAAGTTCAAGCTAACCCTGGGAAAAAAATGTGAAGGCTGGAAAAGGAACAATCTTTTGTTTTCTGTTTCTCTCTCCCTCCTTTTCAACACTTTATTTCTGCATTTTATTTGTACACCCAATTCAACTTCACGTAAGCCTTGAAACAAGAACGTACCCAACCCTTGTGCCCATCTGGCTGACACAAGGTACTGCTCATTGGAGGCTGAATTCTGTGTCCAGCATCCCATCAATCCATATCACACATGATAGTATGCATTCAGACCTCGGCAACTTGCAATATTTTTACTTACTGATCATAACAGACACAGTGTTCACATTGGGGTTGAAAGAACAGCGTCCCTTTCCTGATTCACACTTGGAGTCGATCTTGAAGGTTTGTTCCTGCAATGTAGATCAGTGTGTCACTTCTCATTTCAGAAACCATCACACAGGAAATGATTTTTATGCTTGCCCATTTCCAGCATTAACAATGCTCAACATTATTGGGAACTTTTGTTACACTATCAACAGTTCAGCTTTCCTATTCAGAATTTCATCATCTTTTTAGAAGACTTTTTCATTGGTACCCCCTTATTTTCAAGAGTCTAATTATAAATTCATGACACTGAAACAAAGAACATTTCCTTCTAGGTCAGTTAACACTTTCAAGACAATGACTGATCTCTGTGATAATATCTGCGCAGATTACTTCTGTGTTTTTGAAGTTTTTTATCCTTTATTTGCTGAATATATGCTGATAATTCTACTAGGCTAGGATGTTACAATAAAGCTACTCTAACAAGAATACGTATTAAAAATCTCTTATGAAAACTGTCATTTGTTGATGGTATAAATAATTTGCTCTTCACTGAATTATCAGGCCTCCAAAAATTCCTTAAGTTATGCTTATTTTCATCAATACCATTTCTTGGACTAAGAGACCCTAGCATTCAAAATTAAAGCATTTCTGTTTCAACAGAATGGTACTGACAAAAAAGTCCAAAGACAGGCTTCTGTGATGTACATGCCAATGTATTAGATATTCAACTTAGGGCAGCAACTATTTTATATTCCCCTTAACAATTAATGTAAATCACAGGGAAAGGGGGATGCCCAACAGATCACTTAGCAGCCATTTGGCAACAGCAGATTGGAGCCTCCACCAACCTGAAGTACTCAGCTCCAGCAGAAAGTTTTCATATCCATTATGCCCTATCTATTTGCCCTCTCTTCTGTTATGCTTAACTTAATCACAGAGATCTTATCTATTGTTTCAGTAATAAGCTCTCTAAACAATGTTAAAACATAAATATGAAGTTTGAAATATGATCCTGGGGTTTTTGTGTTGTTTTTGGTTTTTTTGTTGGTTTACTTCTAGATTAATATGCAGTTTGATGCTAATCTATGTTACTATGTTAGACCACTATATAACAATTAAAAAAGCCCACTATTATTACACTATTAAACTAGCTCCAGGATTACACTTGATTTTCATATATATTAAGCTACTTTTTTGTCTATAATTAATTCACATAGTGATTACATTTTCTTCTGTTTCCTTCATTTATTTGGCATTATAATATATTTGGGTGACTAGGAGAGTCATTACCAAAGACCAAAGTATCAAGTGTGCCAATCCAGGAAATTAATTCTTTTTTAACCCCTGTTTCAGGGAAAAGGGAAACACTCTGCATCGTCAATGAAACTGCCTTTTTTATGAGTTTATGTGGAATTCTGGAAACAAAAGAGCAAAACGGGCTCAGTTCTTATGATTCTTGGATATGACTTAGTGTTAGGCTTTGTAGCTTCTAGAGAAAAACAGATGTGCTTTCTAAAGTGTCCATTTTTGCACATGCAAAAAGCGCCTTCTGTGCATGGAAAAGTGTACTTAATTAAAGGTGGATATGATAAAAGCAAAGAAAAATTGAGTTCTCACTATTCCCATCAGCACTACATAGTTCTTCATTCCGCTTTATTAATTAGTCATACACTGATATATGCCATGAGTTCAGAAGGAAATGCTTGGTTTTGAACTGTTATGCTATTGTTGGCTTGTGCAGTAATGGCTTTGAGCACGCGATGCCTACAGTCAAGTGTCTGACAGACTCCAGACGTCTGAAACAGCAGTTTATTTAATCTATTGATCATAGCCACGTAGGTATACAGACAGGCTAAGGGAAGCCAGTTCTGCTCTTCCAAGACATGTATCTTTATTTTTAACTTAAGAAATTTAAGCTCTTGCATCATCTGGAGATATCATTTCCCACTTGCCCTCTCCCTCCCCCAGCCTCATTTACAAAAACCTAAATTAAGAGTTCTATGGGCTAGAGTATTACTACTTTAGCAGGTAAAGGAATATTGCATTAATTACAGACAAGTGAGATCACTTTCCATGTTTTAAATAATTTGTCAAGAAACAGGATAATGCTGAGGAAAGCTGACCTCAGTTTCAAAATACATCAAAATAAGTTAATGTAGATTATGTTAAGCAGAATGATGGATTTACTTATTCAATTGTACTTGCTTGTTCTCATAAAAACTTTTATTTTAGATAAATCACTAGGGTTGAAGGTGCAGTGTTTCAGGCAACATACTGTTAAAGAGGCTGGAGCAAGGTAAGGATATATCAGAAGTTACTGAGATCATCTTATGCAAACCTACCTGGAGAAACAATGATTTACCACCTCCCTGGCAACCTCTGCAGTAGTCTTGGGTCTTGGCCAGAATTCCAATCTCACTCCGAGTGAAATCAGTGATGAATTTCCCAGTCTCTTCCTAAGGAGCCAGCCCAGCTTTTAAAGCTACCCTTACATGGCAAAACTCCAGGTAGCCCTCTCTGATCTTCCTTTCCAACACATCTGCTTCCATATTATATAGGAAAATATACTGTACATCCTTGTTCCTGCAGCCACGAATCTGACCCACATGCTACTGCGGTGCTGGGTGTTGTTTAAGTGCTTTTCTTTCTCCTTCTGGTTGCTTAATTTATTACCTACTGCCTTTGCACATAAACAAACATTTCAATTTCAAATCAGAAAAGTTGGACACAGGCACTTACGAAACATCTGGTTCTTTGTATTTTGAAAATATGTGATGAAACTGAATATAGAAAAACTGGAGACCTATTTAGAGAAAGTTAGATTTATACCCTGGAAGGTATCACACTGATGAGAAAACTTACTGACTTCACCTTAACAGATTATACTGGGGCAAAACTTGTGCAGCAGATGAAAGTTATAAGTACTGGGATTGCATCTAGTGAATATCAAGCTGAAGTACACCAAACCTTCACATACCAGAAGAGTTATTCCACTCAAGGGCTTGTCCCAGGAATCAGTAATACATGAAAGTTATAGAAAGTGTACTGTATATTTGCCTTTTTATCAAGCTGGCTATTTCCTTTTGATTATTTCCTGGCAATTTTTCCAGCAAATAGTAGGAATGAACTCACCAGACAATGGAAAATAAAAGAACAGTATCAAATGTAGCCCAACATTCAATATGACTGTGGAATTTTGGACAACCATCATATTTGAGGCAAGACTTTTGATCATGCCTTTGCTTCTTGCTTGTAACAGGTCAGAAAACTATGGATCTTTGTTCTCATTTGCTTTAGCATGGGTAAAGGAACCTAGTCAGAAAACAGCTTTTTTGCTTTTTTAAACTTTTCAGTTTTATGTAACACGAGGAAGATGCCCAGGGAAGGAGTGAATAAAATGGAAAGAGCTGTACCTCGGACCTGCGCCCTCTGTTCACATAAACACAGACAGGGCTGAAGGCGCCGCTGCCGCAGACGTACAGGTGTGTGCGGTTGTACGACTGGATCACACGCACAAAATTTCCACAACCATGCTGCAGGAAATAGAAAGAAAAAAATGTTTTGAATTGGTGAACATTATTACATGCGGGAAACTCTAGGTAATATCCATGTTTTACAAGTTTAGTAATAACACGAAAACATCCACTGAGTTTGGTAGTCTCCGGATCTGAACAGCTGTAGACTTCTGTTTACTTTTCATGGTATTTTGCCTACTCTGGGAACTGGGTACTAGGGAATAGTTATACAAGAGTGCATGTAACATCCCCATGTCCACATAGCAATCTAATTTTCATCCACAGACTTCTCTATACCTTGTACAGGAAGAAGCAGGGTTTCTCTGCAGGACAAAAAGTAAGAGTAGGGAGTTACCTTAGGGACACCTTCAAAACACTCTCTTTTTTCATCACAGCTAAGGTAATTAAAAAAACAAAGCAAGCCCAAATCTCAGATCCCATTATTTGTATAAAAATTATTTCCAAAACAATAAAACTCTGAACAACACAAAGCGATTTTACAGTGAACTGTTGCTCCATATTGAAGATCAATGGTAACACCTTCAAATTAGCATGAAATTTAAAACAGGATGTTAAGTGTCACACAGTTTCACACTATTGGATTCACATTATTTCCTTCTAGCATATACTTTTTTTCTCTTGCTGTTTCCTTCTTTCACTATGATAAACTGCTAGCACACTTTGATTTGGAAATAGATTTTTTTTCTGATTTTTTTTTCTTCCCAAGATCCCAGAACTGCCTTCATATTTAATCATACAAGCCTTCACTGAAGACAGTGAGAACTGCATGTGTTTTCTGAGCACAGGATTGGAAATTGTGTCATCAGTCATCTTCATGAAAATCAGTGGAGTTAATCCCTGTTCAGTAGACTGAACAGTTTATTTATATTTAAAAGCATTCACATTTTTGGTTCAGCAGGAGCTGGTACTGTAGTGCAACATCTGAAAATTGGTGCATAATTGTAGATGGCTCAGAGTTCACAGGAGTGTCTCCACTGTTAGCTCTAACTGTACCAGAAAAATCCTTTAGCCCAGTCAAAATACACTATGTCTCTAAAGGTGGGGGTGCTCCTAAATGTTTCCGCATTCTCATATTCAGCTACCCTAATCTGTCTAAAAACTTGCTGTTGTAAGGTCTTGCTATCAAAATCATGTTTTTCTCAGCAGTACTACCAATCTGTGGAAAGGGAAGAAATACAGCATGCCACTAGCTTGTATCTGCTGAGTGTAAAGTGATGCTTTCTTTTCTTGCTGTTTGAAGAAGAGTTTTCTAGAAGACTCCTAGATAAAGAATTACATACTATGAAATCCTAGAATGAAGGTCTGCAGGTATCAGAACCAGTAAATAGTGTCTACATGACACTTGCTATGCCAGTACCATGCCATGAGCTTTCCAATGTTTCCATGTCAGGAATGCAGGGGTGGGTAAGTGAACGGTTCCCTTCATAAAGGACAGCCTTCTGACACCTACTGTGTCTTCATGTCTCCTCACGGATAATTTACAGAGAAGTAACACAAGTTTATTCAGTAGTACCATTCTCATTCTTTACTGCTGTCTGGCAGGAAGACCATTTTATGAGCTCTGAGCCCTTGCCCACCTCTCTAGCAGTGAACCACTGAACTCAATCCAGTTTGCTGCTTTATTTATTTGGGTATTGCACTGACTCCATAACCCAACAAAGCAAGAAATTGTTATTTAGGAAAATATTCTGTAAGAATTCCATTCAAGATCACCTATGTTTCAGTTTATTTCCCTTTCCTTGCTAGTGGAGTACTTTGTGCTTTTAATTAGTCTGGTCTGAGTTGCCTTTAGGATGGATGGTTGTGAAAGGCAGTGGCTAAAAGCTGTAGATATTTACATACTACCAGTGCTTCTCTTGGAGCTGATACCAAAACTTACTCAGCAGCAGTATCTGGGGAACTGCCTCACTGCAGACGTCTGAAAGTCAGACATCTATGCCCCAGGATCTTGTCACAGTAAATGGAGAGAAATAGATGTCACACTAATGTAAGCAGTCAAGTTAGCCTGCTGAACATTGATTTAAAGCTGACAAATTCTTTTTAGTAACAAAAAAGGTAGTCAGAGATGACAAATTCAAAAACCAATGTCTTTCTACTGGTAGGGCAAACAACCCCCATTTCAATCTCTTGGAAAAAAAATTGCTGATTGCATAAGACCCTTTACTGGCTGCTCCCAGTTTGTCTTTAGTATTGGTTTCTTTTTTCTCATAATTTCAATGAACTTTCAATAAGAAGCATCACTGATTTCAGCAGGAGCAGCAGCTGCTCTTCAGTATCTTTTTTCCTCTCTTTTAAACTCTTGAGGACAAATACCGAGAAACTTATTGTACACTTCTATTTCTGAAACCTAATTTTACTTCCGCAATGCACATCTGGGATTTAAAAAATTTCAGTCAAAATTGATGCACATGGACATTTTTAATTAAACTATGTTACAGGATATTAGCTGTACCCACAACTAATATCTGCTGTAAAATCAGAAATGCTATCCAGAAATCTGTCAATGAATGCAGCAGCATTTGGGTACTTTAATCTGATTAAATGCTAGGGAAGTCTCACCGCTAAATAGCAAAGATTGCAACTTTTCTAAAGAGTCCACTACAAAGTGGTGTCATCTTTTTCTTCCCATGCAACACATATTTTGCATAATATTTTCTGCTTTTAGTATCATTTATATTTTTCCTATTTTTGCACCTGAAGAGTGCTATCATATGTTGGAAACTGTATTTAGATAAATGAAATGTAAAGATGTACAGTAAAATAGGATATTCTTTATGGAAAATACTTGTTTTTCACTACCATAGCTATCAGGAAAGAAAGGAGATAAGTTGTCATACCAACCATAACATAATTATTTATAAAGAATCATTCCCCTGCTTTGCAGCAATATAGTGAATTACTCTCTACAGTTTTGAAAAAATAGTATTTCAGAAACACTGCAGTATGCCAACCTTCTGGATATCTCACATTTGTGAGCATTTGAAATAGATTTTCAAAATAAATCCCACACATTTTTCTTATAAAACATTCGATTATTGTAACATTACAGTAAGTGAACTGCATGTTATCTGGACGCTTAGTTAACCAAACAAAATCTGTAGCTAAAATAAGTAGAAATATTAGGCATCATATAGAGACTTTTGAAATAAATATCAGTTTTAATACTAAATTCTGTGGACTTCTGCATTAATTCCATTCTTTCTGAATGAAAAGCTGTTATCTATGATTCTATGAGAAAGGATGCTTTCTCATACTATGTGAGAAGGAGGGGAGACGGGGAAAATACAAGGACATGGACCTGCTGAAGTGAGTCCAGAGAAAGCTGTGAAGATGATTAGAGGCCTGGAGCACCTGTGCTATGAGGACAGAATGAGAGTTGGGGTTTTTCAGCCTGGAGAAAAGAAGGCTCTGGGGAGACCTTGGAGCATCTTCCAAGTGCCTTTAGGGGATACAGGAAAGCTGGGGAGGGACTATTTACAAGGGCAAGCAGTGGTAGGATGAGGTGGAATGGTTTCAAACTGAAAGAGGGTGGATTTAGGTTAGTCAATAGGAAGAAATTCTTCATTGTCAGGGTGCTGAGACACTGGCACAGATTGCCCAGAGAAGCTGTGACTGCCTCAACTCTGAGAAGTGCTCAAGGCCAGCTTGGATGGGGCTTTGAGCAATCTGGTATAGTTGGAGATGTCTCTGACTATGGCAGGATGGTTGGAGCTAGAGGATCTTTAAGCACCCTTCCAACCCAAACTATTCTATGATGCTGTGACTGTGTGATTTATCTAAATCTTCTTGCATCCTTAAATCACTTAATTATGACCCCAGATTTATGCTGAGACTTATATTCCAAAGATGATTATACCTAAAGGGAGGGCTTCTGATTTAAATTTTTTTTTCTCAAATAAAAATATAAGTCAAATTTAATTGTTTTTTCTTATAAATTTAGTCTTGAGGAATTGCTATTTTCTAGCTCAAAAGTAATAATTTTAATAACATCTAGACATATGCAGAGTGTAAGTTCTAATTAATTTAGGAAGATTACCATGGTAATGTGCGACTCTGCTGAAGACCAGACTGTTGTATTGTACCATTCACTGGGTCTTTCAAAATACCTCACTTCTCTCTATTATCTATAAAGATAGATACAGGGAAATTACCAGGGATTTATTTGGAAGGTGCCTGATGTAATGATCAGCTGTGGTGCAAAATGACTCAGTATAATCTCTCCTCAGTGGTTTTGCAGACACCTATTTGGGTATTGTTTGTGTAAGAAGTGGAAAGAGGCATCTGGATATTCCTGAGTCTGGGGGCTTCAGGCTGCAGACAGTGGGTACCACCCACCTGGAGATAACTGTTCCTGAGGTGAGCAGACAGCCTGAGCACTTCCTCACCCCCAACAGCTCAGCAGGCGCTTCAGAATCATCTCCAGGACCTATCTGGAAAAGTACTCTAACCTAATTTGACTGGTAAGAAGAAAAAGCTGAGGAAGAGAACAATGTGCATCTTTTTCCATCTGTCAAAGTCTAAAGGAGCCTCCTATTTACATAGCTTGTTTTTTCATAATCTAACTATTTCACTTAGCCTGCAGAGCATTTAAAAAGCAAAACAAACACTTCTTTCATTTTGTTTTTGGCTGCACTCAAGGTGCTCTTGCTTTATTGCCAAGTACATAATTTGTGTATGTGGGTGCATGTGGATTATAACTTACTGTAGGATCTTTGCCAGCCATTTTGCACTCTTCAACCTTGCTTGCTGACGCTGGCCAGAAAATCTGCAAGGAAAGAAACAACTTTTAAGTAACATATTTATTACTTTATTTTTTAGTGACAAACAAAAAGCATTTCACTGCCTAGCTTACACAAGGAAGTTGGTATTTTGATACCTTTTACGCCTTGATTATAAGGCATAAAAGGATTTTCACTAATAAATGAAAGCAACTTTTTGTCCTAGCATACAGTAAACAAAATAAAGGTGCATATCTTTAGCTGATATAAATCAATTTATCAAAATAATTTTAATATAAGTTAATAAATTTATCAAAATTTAATCTACATAAGAGCTAATTTAATCATCATTGTCTAATTTAGTACCTTTACTTTTTTGTTTCTCCTCAACTTCTAGAAATTGTTCACACAAGAAACTATAAGACTAAAATATTGAAAAAGGACTCTTGTAAATTTTTGGTTTTAACAGTGAAAGTTTGGATATCTTATAATAAAAGCTGCTTAAAATCTTAAGGTTCTTGATTTCTTAAGATATTTTGTGCTACAGTTTCTGTCAAACATTTCAATGTCTGAATGTTTATCTGATCAATACACAAATGCTAAGGCTTCTTCCATTATTTATTTTGATTTTTAAATAGAAAAGCCATCCATCAGAAATCTCTCCCCAGAAATTTAGTAGGTGACAGAACCTGATAACATTTAGCATGAAGATAACAGAAATAATTGCATTAAAAGAGCTCTGTATATATACACACATACATATTCATAAATCTGTAGTATGTATGCATATGTATATAAGGTTTCTATAGATGAATAAGATTAGCAAAGTTAATGTGTTATAAAAATAAATAAACAAACAAAAGTGCATGTGGAATTGCAGAGACTAATTCTGAGCCTAATGCTGAGTGATCACATTTGCCGTCAGAAAATTTCAGGTTATTTTTATTTCTCTTAACTATTATTTTTTAATTATTCTTACTTATCCAGGCCTAAATCAACGGTTGAAATGTCTCACAACTTTGTACAGTTGCAGAACACATTTCATAAAACAGAGCCCTACATATCTAACCCAGCTCTGCCCAGAATAGAAATCAACCTGCTGAGGGGAGGCCGAAGCGCTGCTACTCAGGAGCTCAGCAGCTCCTAGACCAGGGTGGTCAGACCACTGCAAAGAGGTCACACAGTCTGTTTCAGATCAGAGGAGGCAACCCCATGCCAGCTGAAGAGCTCTGTACCGTAAGGAGGAGGAAGTGTGAGTTCACACCATCATGTGAGAGGCATTTAATTTAAATGTGTAAGTCAGAGTCAGCCTCCTGGCCTCCCTGCACATCAATCCAGGTAGCCAGGCACGTCTGGAGGGTGATTCAGAGCAAAGCCCACTTTAACTCCTCTTAATCACTCTCCAGCAGGGCCCCTCTCTCCCTTGACACATTAAAAGCTTTGCCTCTTCAGGAAGGCATTTAACTTCTCTGATGTACATAATAAAGCCCATAGATTAAAGGATTGGATCAATTTGGCAGAACAAGACTTTTTTATTATTATTATTTTTTATTCTTTCATTCCAAGTTAGTGTTGTAGCTGTGATAATCTAAAGATAGGCAAGGCAAAGTCTGCAGAGGAGTAGTATCTGAACACTCAGGCTTCTGGGCACACAGGTACTTCTCCTGTTTCAAAACCAAAGAAGCTGGACTTGAACTGGCTCTGGAAACAAGAGGAATCTGTGAAAGTGGTTTAAACATTTGATAATTTCTTTCTTTTCATATGCAGGATGCCTTGTAGAGCTTGGGGAGGTGAGACACTGATAGTCCTTAGAAAATGGCATCTTGGTAAGGGCCAGAAAAGAGGTGGCATCAAGGCCATGGTGTTCAAAAAACTCCAAACAGGAGGTTTCCTGATCACCCAAGTGAAAGGTCTGACACAGACATAACAAAGATTGGAAAATAGTCCAGTGATGAGGCTTCAGAGTACAAAACAAAAATATAAATATAGTCAAAGTTCAAAAGCAACTCTGTCCCTGGTTTTTTTTTCCTTATGACCTGAAAATTATTGCATGTATATAGTTCTTGTTACAGCCTTCTTCTAAAAAAAGTATCTCTCAATGATCTCCAGATTTAGAGAGGAGTGGAAACCATCAATCCATACTAATTTTCCTTATTATGCCAAGTCATGCTGAATTCCAGTTCAAAATGAGTAAATGGGTCAGGTTTTAAACAGTGTTTGAGGAAATCTAATAGCTTATGGCTCGTTCCTCTTGCATTACAAAAAACACAAGGATGACCAGTTCAATAATGTGCAGGCCTGGAATTTTGCCTGCTGCAAAATAATGAAATACACATTTTTTTTTTTTCTCATAGACATAGAGTAAAACAAATTTGGATTCTCAAAATAAATACTGAACTTACACTGAGAGGGTCCTGGCTTATATTATTAATATTCAAAGACAGAATATGATCTTTGCTGCCCACATAGATCCGATCCTGATCTTCATCCATTAACAATATCCTGTAATCCAGGGGACTGTGGGATATTCTGTGATATTCAGAGGTCTTAGTTTCTTGCAGCTCTGAAACAGGAAAGACAAATTAGTAAAGTGCCTCAGTTACCTACTTCACTTCACAACTGCATTTATTTCTAAATAAAGGCATCTGTGAACACAAGTGGGGTCAATAAGAAAAGAAAAACCCTCAGCAGATGCTTGGTAGCAATACAATGATTGAGCTAAAACAAATTTTCCTTTCTCAGCTTGAATATAATATTTTTGTACATTAAGTAGCTAGACTCCATAAAAATCAGGCATTGCTTTTCATTCATCTAATTGTTCTGATTTTAATGGATACGATTATTTAAAGCTTTGTCTTTTAAGGAAGATCATATGTTAATTTAATGTGTTCAATACATTTTGAAATTTATGACAGCAAAAAATCCACAAGATCAATGAAAATCACATCAGAAATATTTATTTTTTTTTTTACTTTTTTTTTCCCCCTTCCTTTCAGGGGGCTTCACTAATTAATAGATTTTTATCATTTACAGGGTCAGGATTTTCCTTTAGCTCTTCATCACTATGTACAGCTTACTTAAAAAAAATAAAATGTGTTCAGTCAAGCTTAAATGTGTCCATTTATTCAGTTGTTTGTTTATGGGCTTTGGACCAAACTATTGAAACCATAGAACTAGCTCTCTTTTTCCACATAAAACTTTCTTCAGTGAAGTGAAGTGAAAAACATCCTTTGATCTCAGCGGTGCAGGATCAGGCCTGTTACAGGAATAGCACAAGTATCTGCAATATAAGTATTACTTGCTACCCTTGAGAAAGCTTAGCCTTCCTGTCTTTGCTTGGCCAGTATGTTTTGGCTCCCATTCGGATGATTTTTCTTTTCAGTAATAACAGAAAGGGTATTTCTCAAGAGCCAAGAATGGAAGAATAAAATTTTAATACTAATTTTCTCAAATATTTAACATATAATTATGATTTCCTACCACATGTGCATTATTATTAGATTGTGTTCTCTGTGAATATAAAAAGGTGGCAAATACACGGTACATATGGGAAACCCTGTTATAATGTTTCATAAATCTAAGAGCCCATATCCCCCTTGCAAATTGCCTGGGACAATATGGCTTGCCACTGTTGCTTAATCCTAGTTTTTGCTAACAGCAGGTTTTGCTCATTAGTTCCGTAGAGAAAACAGTGTTTTCTTATCCAAAACTAGTCATCTATGATTTTTAGAATACTAGATTAACATGGGCTAATGATATTTTGGAAAATAAAACTCTCAAAAGAAAAATATTTCTAGGTGGGGGTTCTGTTGAAAACAAAAAAAAACCCAAACAACAAAAAAAGGTGTGCCTGAAGTATGCATATTTCTCTGGAAGCATAATTTTTTCTTTGAAAATTACTTGGAGAGCAATTTTTGACAAACTGTAGCTCACATGCAGGCAAACACTGAAGTCTTGGAACTTACACACCCATATACCAGAAAACTAAAGACTGAAAGAACATTTTAAAAAGTATAATTTGCGTTGAAAATATGATAGAGAAGTCCCCTTAAATTTAATCTTGTTTGTTAAATACTTTGAATGGAAGATGAAGCATATCTTAAATTACTGAAAGATAACATGGTTTGATTCACTTACATGTGTGGCAGCTTTCAAGAACTAAAGGTTGCCTACATTCATGTATTTCTAATGCTACTTAAAAAAATTGAAAATACTACTTCTATTTCATATGTCTCTCTGTAAAAGATAAACATACAATCAAGATTTAGGGTCTGCACATGAAAGCTTAAACTGAAAAAATCCTCATTAAATATATATGAGAACTGAGCACATAATTTTCAGAAGACATTCTTCAGTGCTTGAAAAATCAGTTTGTTTACTTTATTAAAAGAATAAAATCTTCCCTATAAGCTTTTATCTGGGATTTTCAAAGGCACCTGAGGGACTCACTAGCACAGTGCCATTAAGATGCAGTTCCTTTGCTCCCTCCAAGATTCTCTGACCTTTCATAGCAAGCCTGAGAAGCCAGCACTCATCCCTTGTCCTGGTGGCCTTATTAACTTTACTGTAATAATTGGCAGCTGTCAGGTGAAACTTAGGTTTCCCATAGCTGTATATTTGATATCCTAGGAAAGCACTCATGAACTGGGGGAGGCAGCAGTTTCCTGCACAGCACTGGGCATCTGTGAGTACAGTGATTGCACAAGATAATGTTCCTCCTCCTCCTTGCTCCAGTTACTGACAAGTATTGACAATTAATGAACCATGGTTGACATAAAAGTTGATCCAGATCAAGATCATGATGAGTGTTTCTAAGCAAGAAACAAAAATAGAGACAGTTGATTCCCACAACTTTCATATATTAAAAGCCATTATAGTACTGAAATGGTGCAATAGTGTATAATTCCTAAGGCACCTGAAGTGTAATCTGTCTCCACCAAGCTGCCAATGAAGAGTATACCTTTTGACATGTCATTAGACTATGGAAACTCAACGCCATTTGTAATAGGGAAGGAAAATCCTGAAACAAATCCTCTCATACAGATTTATTAGCTTTGTTCCTTTCAGTGCTGAAGCTTACAGTTTATTAGCCTCTAAGGACTACAAGGAAAGGATTTATAATTAATCAAATTTCCTCTTCATTCAATAAAATTTACCACACAATCACCCAAGAAAATTTGATTATTTTAAAGATTTACTATCTGAATGCTGTTACTTGGAAGAAGCAGTGGCATGAAAGATGCTTTTCATCTCCAAAAGATTTTGTAAAAATTGATGCAACATTTACTGAAGCTCAACATAAATTATATTCCATGCTTAGGGAGTTTGACCAAAAATTCAAGGCAGTAAACCCTGTACGGAGTATGATGTTTTGGACAGCTCTCCATTAATAATAATAGTTTGGAAATAAAAACTAAAAGTAATATATTCCATATGAAAATAACTCTCATCTTTAATGATAAAAGAATAATCTTTTATGAATTCAGTTTTGACATTCCTTGATGAAAGAGCCAATGCCAACTTGATTCCTTTGTTGGAAATCTGATCTTCAGGGGCAGGATATATAGCTCTTGGTCCTTTTGATAAAAACCAATATCTCAGTGAACTTTCTCTCCAGAACTATTACTATTTTTGAACTGCACATTTTGCAAATCCTGATGATACGGAGTTTTATCTGTATACAGACTAAAGCTTACTGACAATCAGGCAGTTTAACACACACTCTTCAATTATCATACTAATCCACCACAAAAGTTAATGCAACCTTTTTACTTTTTTTATTTAGTTTTTTTTTTTGCACTTACATTCTCATGGGAGAAACAACAAAATGTTTGTGTAGTATCCATAATTAGCATCACAAAGTCTCTTGTTACACTCAAAACTCTAGCCAGAACAAAACAAATTGCATCTTTTAGAATCTGGAAATCCAGGAAGTTGGAGACTTTTCCTCTGATGACAAATTCAGCCTGTTATACCCAAATTGTCCAACCTCCATACAGGTGTATGAGCCAGATCCACTTACCATGTTCTCTAAAGAATATCTTATTAAATTACTCAACATCAACCTTTCATCACTTCTTAATTCAATTTCACTGGCCTCACAATACTGAAAATACAGCCTGTATTTCCTAATGTAAGGGGTGTAATAATCCCTAATATGTAGGATAAGACACTGATATAAATTTCTCCCTTGGTAGACATGTTATGATAATATGGATGTTTGATGCATATGTAACTGAAATTAAAACAAATTTTCGCAGAACCTTCCCAAAATAAGATTATTTCCTATTTGCAGGCCCACCTGTTACTGAAAAGTTCAATGTAAGCAAGAAATTATATTGCAGAGTTTGGTAAACAGCAGCCATGCATTCCGAGCTCAAGGTCAAAGTGCTGAGTTTATCCACAGAAAAGATGTGGATAAACTATAATATGTGAAAGAGTACAATCAGTCACCTCTACATTACACCATCCTTGGCTTAAAAGCTTGGAATTGGCTCCTTTGAGCATATCTAGGATGTTCTGTCAAGCTTTTAATTTAGGACCCCCTGTGGTACAATACAAGAAACAGGCTTTCCTTCTCCTTCCTGCTAGCATAAAGATTCAGTCTCAGAGGCTGTGCATGTGGAAGTTCAGAGTAGAAGCAGAGATTTGGTGTATGTTCATCACAAAAATCTGGGAGTGAAGTGCAGTTTCACACAAAGAACCACAATGAAGAGGAAATAGCTTGCCAGAAAGATGGGCTACATCTCATCAGGGAACCTCTGCCACCCAACATGGAATGGATTTTATGTAGCCTTAGTGATTGGGAACTCAGCAATGCAATGATGTTTTCTTTTATTCTCTCATGGGGTATGTGGTGCACAAATGACAGGCCTCATGTACATATATCAGTGGGCTTGCCAACATCAGTGTCTAGTTAAGAAGGCTATAAGAGTCTCTTAAGCCTCATTAAACCTTTAGTCTATGCCAGCAAATATGCCAGCCCATGCTAAATGTGAAACTGCAATGTAAAATCTCACCATCTAGGAACTAGAATGAAAACAATTTTCTTTTTTTCTTCCCTATTTTTTCCCCTAGTCTTTCCCCACTCTCCCTTCTCCCAGAAGTAAATATTTAAGTAGAATGATAGTTTTGCTTATGTATGGCATCAAAAGGCAATACCAACTCTTAACTCACAGGGCACTTTTGAACAGATGAAAAAGTAATCTGCAGATATACATTTAGAGAGACCATACATACTGTTGCTAAGCAATCAAAGGAATGGTTATATATTTAAAATACATGACTGGAATCAGACATATATGCAAAGTTATAAAAATTATTTCAAGAAATGCTTCAGCTAGAAGAAAAGTGTTTTATTTGAGTTTAAATGTTTTCCTTTCTACTTTGTGTTGTCTACCTTCTCTGCTTTGTACCTTATTAGTAGAAATGACTGGGAAAGAGCTAGTTAAAAGGCATCAAATTTGATAAGAATCCAATAACTGCAAATACAGTTTTCTTAAGTCTTACCTCTGATTTTTAAATGTAAACACATGGAAGAAATAAATGCATTATTTTGATAGTTTATATGTTACGTGTGGAAAAAGTATGGTATTTAAAATATTGCTTCCAAAGATGTTAGGATATAGTGTGACTCTTTAATTTTATGTACAGAAAGAACAAGGAAACTCTATATCCTTTCAAATCTTCAGCTCGAGTCACCTTTGCACTGTTGATAGGCCTTTTCTTTAACTTATGAGGTTAAGATAAGAGAGCTGTTAAGGCATTTTGGCCCTGCTCATGAAGTGTTCAAACTGAAGCCCAACCCTCAGCCAGCTCTCTCTCAAGTGAAGCTGATTATGAATGGTTATGCTGTCACTTGACCAAAGAGTCATGAGTAGCCAGATGTGCTACTAGTCAGTCCCCTGTGTGCCTTAATCACATGGGGCCCAAAAAGCTCAGGTGGACCTTTGACCTTTATCTCTTTATCTCTTCTTCACGCATGAGAAGTCTTTGCATTTTTTTCATTACCGTTAGAATGAAATTTGGCTTTTGGTATAAGGAGGTAATAGGTTTATACGGACTGGAAATCACAGATGTGCACAGTTGCTACCTTTTCAACCTGTTTGAAGGGGTTTTTAATCACACTGTTGTTAAAAAAAAAAAAAAAAAAAAAAAAAAAAAAGTGAGACTCAGAAATGCTCATAAAATTACAGCCTAACTAATTAACAAGATGACTTGAAGGATAGGGAGGAAGGGAGTTCAGAGTTTGCAAGCTGAAACAGGAATCCTCTTTGCCCAGAGCTAAATTGTATAATTTGCTTGAAGGAAAATTAACTGCTGTATTTGGAATTAGGGTAACACAGAAATTTCAATGATAACTAAATATGATCTTGTTTAAATATACGCTTTGAATGCTTGTTGGTATATTCACAAAACGAGTTGAAAATGAAATTTAAACATTACTGTCATGAGACAGTAGTCTCTCATAAATTGAAATAATAGCACTAAGGTGAAGTCATTGGAGAATCAGGTCCAGAGGTAGCCCTAACATGTCTGAAGAACAATCTATCACTTTGAGCATACACATCAGGAGCAGTAAAACACTCAATAGCTCTTTGTGAAGGGGACCATGTGTTGATAGGAAAAGACATACCAGTTAATGGTTGACCTTAAGCAGAGTGTTCACATATGTCAGTACATGAGCTCTTTTTTGCATTTCACAAGATACATAGAAGTCTCAAAATCCTGGTAATTCATAGATTTAAAAAAATATCACAATATATATAAGCTTTTGATCTTGGAGCTTTTAAATACTTGTACTGCCAAGGAAATCACTTGTAATGGAGTGCTATTGAATTAAACCTGTCAAAAATTATCAGAAAATTTTTCATCTTTTATATTCTGCTTTGAAGAATGAAGAAGGACGGGCATATTCACTAAGGTATGGCCATTTCCAATTTTATGCAGAAGGAATGTGCTTTCTAAGCAAAGGCCAGAGAATGACAAGAGAAAATCACTTGTGTGGGGCAAAATGTATTAACAGGGCTCAGTGGCACATACATCACTCCAATGTTCCTCACAAAGTTAACTGAATTTTTATCAAAGCTTTACTTTCTGAAGAACAGATACTATTAAAATGTCGATTTCTTTTTTCACTTTCACAGCTATTGTCATGATGAAATCATACCACATTTTACAATAGAAAACCCCACTCTGAAATGAAGAGGGAAAATATGTCAACTCTTTCCAAACTGCAGTTGCGTGGCTATTCCAAGTCTTGCCAAATATTCCAGTATTGAGATTCCTTCACTGAGAATTATGCAAGACCACACACACCCTCCAGCTGGCCAGAATCATTAGGCTGCACACCTTCTAGACATGATTTTCCCATTATTGCTTCCCTCACCTCACTGTAAACCTGGAATAACTCTTCTGAATTCTGTACAGGTATTTCAATTAAAATATTGAAAAGTCAGCTTTCTGTTTTTTAATAAGTACTGTGCAGTTATAATTTATTCCTTTATAAAATTGCAATTTGTGTGTTTTATTTCAGAAGATGTCATAAATACTTCACCCTACAGAACTTTCAGAAGATACTGTATTTTTCAAATATTACCTTGCTCAATTCTGCTCATTACTAACCTGTCCAGGCTCTCATTTTTGGTCCCAAAACCAAAGAAACAATTTTAGCAAGTCTGGAAAGCCACAAAGACAGGTCAACTGGGTTTAAGATTACTGCAGCTGAGTTAGCCATGTCAGATGGGAGCCAGTCTTCTTCATCTCTTGTGTACACAAATTTTGTGTTCTAAAGCTCTGCTGTGTGCAAACTGTTCTCCAAGAGTTGTAAGCTGCATACGTCAAAGTCTGTGCAGTTATACAAAGTTTACCCTTTTTTATATCTTTCTGACATGGAGTAAGCCCTTGCTACATTACCTAAAGCTGTATAAGCTCAACCTCTCTCACTAACCTGGGGGCACACAGTGGCTTTGCCATTGGCACTTGAGATTTTGTTTTCCAGACACAGGAGTGAGAGAAAGTTTTGTTTGCCACGTATGACATTATTTTTGAGAAGGAGAAAGAAAAAAAGCCACACCCATGGAGAAGTCAGATAAATTCCACATTATTTTGCTTCTTCTGGGAGCAATATATCTTTTCATAGTAATCTCTTGTGTTTTCTCTCTTGCTCTTTTTTCTAGCAGTCCAGCAATCACGTCATTGGAGAAACGGCTGCGCTTCCTCCTGCGATGCTCAGTCATACAGAGAAATGTTCCAAAAAGCTTTCAGACTAGCTGGCCAGCTGAAGCCCTGACTGTATACAGATATCAGAACTCTTTGATCCAAATTTAAAGAAAGACATGAGAAATGGAAGAAAATGAATATTTGTAATTTTCTGTCTGAAAATGAATGAAAACTGAAGCTAGAGCTGTTCTCCAACTGAGAACTGGGCAATCACACGAGACTTGTGAGCTGTTCTACCAATTTATTCATCTTTATCCCATTTGCTGGAACAGGGTTGACGTCTGGAAGAAGAAGGACTCAATGAACTTCTCATTTGTTTTTCATCTTATTTGGGCTGTATTTTTTGTGATGAAATAAAACCATTTTAGGCTCAGCTATGAGTATCTGACTACTTACTACCCATAAATGGATGTGGCAGTAGATGTCAGCTACTACTACAGATGTCATTTTTGAATACCAGGGAAGGAGAAAGAGGACAAGGAGAGTGTAAATAAGGTTGAGTGAAAAGTGGATTGGTTTACTGATGGGACAGTCTTTCTTTGCAAGTTTACCTGTCTCTTTCAGTGAAAAAGTGTAGTTTGCAGGTTTACTGAGGTAACCGCCAGTCAGTGAAGACATAATTTGACCTTTGCAAAACTGACTGAGGAAGCTACTCCCCAAATGTTCAGTTTTGAGGTGTTAATACATTTTCATACATGTAACAACAACCATGCCTCTCAATTGAAGAGAACTATCAAATGTTGCAAAATAATCAGCCTCTTAAATAATGTAAGTATGACAGTAGACTCTGATTTTCTGACTGAATAGCTCTTAATATCAACTCAAATGAACAGTCTTTGTTTTTCACTCCAAGCTGCAGAATTACTTTTGTTGCCAGAGCTAATAAAATCTAATCGAGAAACCACAGATGAACCACTGAAATATTTCATTATGGTTTCTGTAATAAAGTAAGAACCTGCTTCACTGTGGTGAGGAAGAGTAACCCTTTTTATTATTTTCCTTTCTCTCCTTCAAAGAGCAACCTCCCCAGAGATTAAGCCATTCCCTGTGTATCTGGGATTGGCATTACTGATCTTGCTGCAGTAAACCTTGCCTTTAATGACGTTACCAACCATAGCTGTAATTTTAGCTGTTCCACTTGATCCACAGATGTCCTTAAAACAAATTGGTTCTTTCTTTGGCAGTCACTTCTCACCCCTACTCACTATTAAAAGGTATATAACTTAGCATATGCAGGGTTGGTTACATTTTCATTATTATTATAATTTTAATCAAATTAGGATTAGCTATCAGGTAAATATCAAGCATAAGGAGATCAAGCTAAATCCCCAGTGCTCAGCTTCTGATCATTCTTCAGTCAAGTGATGTAAAATTTACTCATCTGTGAACTGAAAAAGGCTTAGAGGGCAGAATGTCACAGTTGGAACTATTTCATTAATAAATTCATATCAGTGGACCAGTGAATTAAAGGGTGTAGTTTTTAGACACAAGTAATTCTGAATACAAAGGGATGCTCATAAAAGAAGCCAAGCTGTTTATAGCAAAAATAAGGAAACAGGTATGTGGGATGGTGGGTACCAGATACAACTAGGTAAACTGCAGCTTCCTTGTTTAGTGTGTTTTCTTGTTTTCTATCAGTATCAGTGTGTCAGTCAATGATATGCATGTATCTTGTGTTTATACACTTGTGTGTACATACATCAAATAATCATCTCATTCTACCAGGTCGAGAAATTCGGCAAGATCTGTGTCACATCTGGGAAGGATAAAAGAAACACTTATTCTCGCTCCACTACACGGGAAAACAAAGCAGCTGGAGGTCAATAAATGGCATCCCCCCTTCAGTGAACCTTTAATGAAACCCTAGTCCAGCGTGATGCCAGAAGGGTCATTATATTGCAGAGAATAAACTTTACCAAAAGAGGCAGGCACACTCAGTTCCACTGTTCTTTCACAACTGTATTTACCCAAATCTCCTCTTGACATTTCTACTTCTAGAATAGAAATATTTGAATAATAGAAACCTTCTCCACAATATTCTTCATTCCTTTTCCTGCATTTCTTTGTTCTTCTGTATGGCTAAGTTAACCTTTGTAGACTTATTTGCGCTCTGATTAAATTTGATTTTGCATTCAAGAGGTCACCCAACCTTTTGCATTGACAGGAAGCAAGCTGCTTTCTGGAGGCAGGTATTTGGGGTGCCTCCTGAATCCAAGCAAAGTTGGTTTGTGAGATGAGCAAAGTTCATCCTTTTGCTATACATTTTTCTGGTACATTAAGTGTATTCACTCCTAACAGAGGAATAGCCATGTAGTTTCATCAAACTGCATAGTAAGATTTTTATTTTTTTTTTAATTACTGAAAAGTTACAACCTGTTTCACTGAGCACAGGGTTTGGCCATGTCCCCCAGGGGACTTCGAAGGTTGGATGCAACTAGAAATTACTAATTTCATCATCAATATTCACTTTTTGTGTTACTGAGCACTCAGGATTCTTATGTGTATTTTCAATATTAACTTAATTAGGACAGGATTTTTTTTTTTTATGTCAACTTCAAAACTAAAATACTTCCAAGCATGTGTGCCTTAACCATAATTTGATTTATGCTTGATTTTTTTCTGTATGGATTTGGAAGCAAGAAGCAGGTCTGTCACTGTTAACTTTCATTTTTGAGATGTGGCTCAGTGGGAACGGGAGTGCTGTGCTGAAGCCCTGCAGGGAGAAATGTTGAGTGGGTAGCATGCTTGCTTCTTAAACACACAGAACGTAACTGTAATTCACTCTTTTTCACACCATGAAGACTGACACAAAGAGTGAATTTGGGAGCACATTCCAGAGCTGCATGCTACCATCAATCTTTAAGTGATCACGAGATGGTATTTGAGTGAACAATAAAAGTCATGTTTAGTGGGCTGAGCATAACCTGGTGGATTAGAGTCCACTCAACTAAATCCTATTCTGCTGGTACTTGCTTTTTGACTTAAAAGATGTCACATAAACTCTCTGAGTTACATATTTAAAGTGAAGGTAATAGTTTCCTATTTATTTGACTGGGTTGGGTTTTGTTTGCACTTCTTAATCTACAAAAAAGCCTTTGAAATGAAAATTAAATAGCTAGAGAAGTTATTTCCAGTGAGTTTAAGTCCAAACTCTTCAGACTTAATAAGCTCAGCCAAAACTCTGCTTCGGATTCAAGAGATAACTTTTATGCTTTTCTGTTTAGATTTCATCTGAATGGGAATCCATTTAAATAAATAAACCTTCTGCAGTCACTCACTCCATGTTTAAACTAAACATGCCATATTTATTCGTCAGGATGACCATCTAGTATTTGGAATGAAAAAAAAGGAATGAAAAAAAAAAGTGTTAGAATTCCCCCTCTTGTATGTCCACAGATATATATAAAAAAAAAATCAGATTAAACCTACTTGTTTAAAGTCAACTTTGAGTGATGAAGCATCTTATGATTAGCACAGTACCATATTTAGACAATCATAGGCTCTAGCAGGATTGAGCTATTAGTTCATTTGGATGTGCTGAATATCAACAAATTGAAAAAGGAAGATAAATTGTTCTTTCCAGGTAAAAGGCAGAAGTATCAAGAAGTTCAGTGCTAAAGTACTACATGGACCTCAAAAGTTCAGCACAGGGACAGAAGTCAACCACAGTCAACTTCTTATCTTGTCCTTGCTCCTGAAACAAAATAAAAACTGCACTAAGTTTATAAGAAAAATCCACAGATTGTGCCCTTTGTTTATGCCCTTTGCTCAAATTTTGGATGTAAAGGCAAAATAAAGTGCCTACTCATTTAAACCATAATGTACAAGAACCCAGAACAAAGGAGATTTGTTTCACCATTAGAACAGGGAACTCTAAGTAAGAACTGCTGTGCACTTGCTCTCTGACCTTGAACAAATCTCTCACCCTCCATTTATGTCAGTTTATCCATCTGTTACATGTTTTTACCAACACTTACCTGTCTTTCAGAATTACTATTAAGTTCAACTAATGTATTTTTGCTAAGAAAAAACCAACAACAAATGAAAGGCATTTTTATGTTTGAAGTATTACTCTAAGACATGTTTGTGGTAACCATTTGGACTTATTGCATAATACATTTAAATCAATCCATTTTACAGGTGTACATGCTTTACTGTTTCTGTGTCATATACAGTAATGCTACTTAATGCAGAATCAGTTTCAGCTCCATTAAATAGATAATGCTATTTCTATTGTAGTAGAAAGGAAATCTTGACCATGTGATTCTGACAGAGTAAATAGAGACAGTTCGAAATAGCTTTGAATCAGAATTTGTTTACTAAAGGCCTCTTAACTTCACTAGATTTGCTCATGAGGAGGAATGCCAAACAGTGACCTTTTGAACTCTTTGCTTCAATGTAAAATATTTTTAACAGGTTTAAGTCTTTTACCTGGTGTTTATTTGATGAGGCTTTACTATTATGTATGACATATTTTGACTAGCTCCCTTAAATAGCTTCACCTTCATACCAGTTCACTGTATAATTCAACTGTTTGTCAGTTACAAAAAAAAAAAAAAAAAAAAAAAAAAAAAAAAAAAAAGGTAAAGCAATTCTAACCTTTTAACTTCATTAAACTGATCTCTCATAGCTACTACTCTTCTTTGGCTCTGTTTACCATCCAATTCTGGATAACTGGGTGGTTTACTAGCACTGAAAGGTCCTATAAGCAGCGGTCACTTGCATCAAACACACACTGAGTGCAAAATAAATTATTTCAATGTATTTTTATGTATTTTTGGTGGCAATAACTTGTAAAGCCTAAATATCATCCACTGGCAGCTCCACAGTCTAGAGATACCTGTCTTTCTCATTTATGCTACAGAAATTATCAAATCTAGTCTTTCTATGGAAATATAGTTAGCCTGAGAATTGCAGCAGTTTACATAATGCTTGGTTTTATCATTACTGACCGGTAGTCTGCTGATCTGAATTTCCACTGCATTGCTCCAAATGTTCCACCAACACAATCACCAGAGAACCACTAGCATAAAATATGGTTAAAGCATTAGGAACTACTTCTTAGCTCTTCCCATCAGAAATGCAGTAAAAAATTACCAGTTGTCTGCAAGTAAAGTTTCAAATGTTTTTGAATTATGAGCTCACAGTGAGAAACAACCAAGAAGTTGAGGAGCTCAAGCTCTACTCCTGGTATTACTACAAATATTGAGTGCCAATGATCATCATCACCCTACTCTTCACATACTAAACCAATACAAACAAGTCCTGAAAGCACTATTTATAGAAGCAATCAGAATGTGGCTTTTCACAGACGCAAAAAAATCGTCAACTGAATAAATGGTTGCAAGTTCCATCATGCTGCATGTTACTGATACTTAAATGCTGTTCACAAAGATCACTCTGTAGACCATGTAGTTAATACAATAGTTTTTCTCCTTTAGTTCTGTTTTCCTTTCTCCACTTCTCCAATGAGGCGAAGGACAGCCTTTAGCTGGCAGGAGCTTGTACTCATCAATTGAGATGGTTGGTAGTGCAGGTCCAAGTGTAAACTGTAGTGCACTTATAAATACTGGTTAACATTTTTTAAAGATTACAAAATGCAGTTGCAAAACCCGATAATTTTTGGGCTGTGCCTTGACCCTGAAATTATTCATATACTGCAAAAAATCTACATCAAGTAGCTGACAGCATTTAGTTCTTCTAGTCTGGTATTTTAAAAATCTGACAAGTTTATTTATATCTCTTGTATTATTTTAATTAAGCTAAGACCTAACAATTATATTAATTAATAGTGGTAGTGGGAGGATGTATGCCTAACAAATGAATACAGACTGTAATTTGCTTGAACTGTTTTTTCTGCTGTAATGATACTGTTACTCAGGAGATACTTGAGTAGATTTAATTGAACAAAGAAAACTGTGTCAATGGCCTTGGGAAAAAAAAATCTAATCAGAAATGAGCGAGTATATTGAACAATGCCTCTATAATGGGGAAAAAAAAAAAGTTAAAAAAATAGAAAAGGCATAAAATAGCTGCTCATTATTAAGATATGAAGACATAAAAAAAATATATATTACAATTCTGAAATAGAGCACTAAAATATTCCCAGAATGTCATTTCTTTTGCTATATTTCAAGCTGCAAAAACACTTAATTATTGTGGGGGCGTATAGAAGAAGGGATATGTGATAAGGAACATGTTATTTCTGATTTCCTTTCACGACACCAGCAACAATGCTCCTTCACATTTGTCTTCTTTTCTAAAGAAATTAAGTAAAAACAATTATCTCCACATCACCCATTAAAATTGCAGTGAGTGGCTGCTGAAATACAGTAGCCTTACCTTTAAGCTGGCATTACCCAAACTTTTCTTACTGAAAAAACCACGTATTTCTGATGACAAGGGCCTTTTCAATTCACTAGAGCTCTCCTACTGACCAGCTATCTAACTGTAGGTGCATCATTTCATTTCTCTCTTTCTCATTTTTCTAACTTTAGTCTGTTTTATCTATTTAGATTAAACTCTACAGACAGCTTCTGAACCTCTGTGCCTGAGGGCAGGGACAGCATGTCACATAATTTCAGTTTACTGTTGTATCAATGCAAAAAAAGTTTTACAGTGGCTTAAATAATTTGGAAGGGGGTTCATACAAACGCCTGTTCCTTTTTTTGGAGTTTTAAACAATGCTTTTGGCTGAAATAGTTTTGGTTCTAAATTTGCATTTTGAACAGTGTCAGAGAAATATTCTTATTGGAAACCTTCCATCAGATTGCCTTCTGTCTGCTTCACTCTGTTGGGAGGTCCAGGATAAATATGTTATCAGTGGTATTGAGTCACTCAGCCACATTAACAACTCAAACCAAAGCCAAACCCTCTGCTGCTGTTAGGATTACAAGCAATCTAAGCATCATCTTCTGGAGCAAATAAACAGGCAAGAAACACAGAGGAAAGTGATACGAAATGATTATTGCCTTTGAATATTAAACAGGGCAGGTCAGTAGAAAGTCAAAGATGTTTTGTATGGCAGTACTAACCACAGACCCAGTCTGGATTGCCATTAGGTTACAACAGACCTACAAACAGTAAAGGAGGAGGAAAAGCAAGGGCATTCCTCCAAAAACCACTATCTCTATTACCCTTTCTGACTCAGTGACTAAATAAGGACTCAAGAGGGGGCTCAGCAGGTCCATTTTAAGAATTACAGGTTATCAGAGGGTAGGGATTTGGCTTGCACTGATCTTTCTTTTCCATCAGTAAAGCCCAACCCTAGAGACAATGTGTGTTTGTCCATACACAGATCAGGCAGAAAGTCCTAGTCTACTGCCAGTGTCTAGTTTGACATACTGAATTTAGGAGCCCAGTTTGTAGAAGTTCCATGCAATCTTTATAGATGATTTAGATGAGGGGATTGAGTCCATCATCAGCAAATTTGCAGATGACACTAAGCTGGGGGGAAGTGTCGATCAACTGGAAGGCAGGAGGGCTCTGCAGAGGGACCTGGACAGATTGGAGAGTTGGGCTGATTCCAATGGGATGAGGTTTAACACGGCCAAGTGCCGGGTCCTGCACTTTGGCCACAACCCCATGGGGAGCTCCAGGCTGGGCACAGAGTGGCTGAGAGCAAGCAAACAGAAAGGGACCAGGGAGTCTGGATTGACAGGAAGCTGAACATGAGCCAGCAGTGTGCCCAGGTGGCCAAGAAGGACTATGGCATCCTGGCCTGTATCAGGAACAGCATGGCCAGCAGGTCCAAGGTCCAAGGTCCAAGGAAGTGATTCTGCCCCTGTACTCAGCCCTGGTGAGGCCACACCTTGAGTCCTGTGTCCAGTTCTGGGCCCCTCAGTTCAGGAAGGAAACTGAGGTCCTGGAGCGGGTCCAAAGGAGGGCAACTAGGCTGGTGAAGGGACTCTAGCACAAGTCCTATGAGGTGAGGCTGAGGGAACTGGTGCTGTTCAGCCTGGAGAAGAGAAAGCTCAGGGGAGACTTCATCACTCTCTACAACTACCTGAAAGGAGGGTGTAGCCAGGTGGGGGTTGGTCTCTTTTCCCAGGCAACTATCAGCAAGACAAGAGGGCATGGTCTCAAGTTGTGCTGGGGGAGGTTTAGGTTAGATATTAGAATGAATTTCTTTATGGAGAGGGTGATCAGATATTGGAATGGGCTGCCCAGGGAAGAAGTGAATTCTCCGTCCCTGGAGATATTTAAAAAGAGACTGGATGTGGCACTTAGTGCCATGGTCTGGGAACTGCAGCAGTAGTGGATCAAGGGTTGGACTTGATGATCTCAGAGGTCCCTTCCAACCCAGCCGATTCTATGATTCTATTCTATGAGAGAGAAAATCTAGAGATAGACTGGTGAGGGGAGTAGACCAGATTCTCTGTATCTCCTTCTGGAGGAACCTGCCTTGACTTACTACTGAGTTGAAACAGGGCCTACAGAGACAAGGCTCTGACTCCAATTTACAAATAATTCTCAGGTTATTTGATCTGCATAAGGGCACATCTAATGGTGTCAGTTCTCCATGAGATCTCAAAACAGGTGGAAAGTATACCTCCTTGAATAAAGATCATGGATATTTTTTAAAACTTTAGGTTCACAGGTCAGTGGTTATATTTTTTTTTCTTGCAAGTATTCTAAAAGACTGCAATGTCATGCAGATCTCTTATACGAGTCATTAGTAACATGAGAGTGACAAATTGTAACTTTAACTAATAAAACTTCCATCTTCCTTTTCTGTCCTTTCTTCCTTTCTTTCCTTCTTCCTTTCTGTCCTCTGAAGCCTCTTCAGTGTCCTTGGAGGGACCAAGTACTCTGGCTGTGCACTTGCATGGGTAGCAAGTAAACAGCACATGCTTGAGGAGAAAAATGCAGAACCTCCTACTTTAAACAGCCATTAATGGTTTGTGGCTTAACTAAAAATAACAATGTCTGGAATCACAATCTGAACATGTTTTTAATTTCTGAGTCCAAATTACTCTATGTAGTGACCAAGACATTTCATGAGACTCAGTCTAAGGATGTTCAAATTTTACTGTCCTGGGAGGATAGGTTGGTTGCATATCCCCAGGAAACCTGTCAGAAGTAAGTTGGCTCTTACAAAGCCCATGCTAATAGACTTCACTCCCAGCCTCCCACATTACAGAAAACTGAGCTAAGATCACTCAGCCCATCTGTCTCTCTGACCTCCTTAACTTGCTTCCTTTGTGTTTTAACAGTATTGTTTCACTTGGTTAACAGCTACTACTAATAATGTTTAAAAGTTTGATGGAGGTAAAAAAAAAAAGTGTCTTTTATCTTGTAAATGTAAACTAAAAACTTTCCCAAAGACAGATATTCTGGAGAGAAATTAAGCATACAGTCTAGCAATTTTCAGCACACAACAGCGTCCAAGTACAGCATGTGAAAAGGCAAAGGCTTGTCATTTCCACACCTTGTCACTGATACTGAAGTCCACTGACAACTCTTAGGTTTTCTGACTTGTGTTATTTAACGTTTGTTAGCCTTGCTATACTTAATGTGCACTTTACTGGATGTATATGAGGCTGTTTTTTATTTCTGTTTCCTATTAACAGAGGATTTATGTCATGGAATCAGAATGCTATTACAATGAATAAACTCATCACCACCCTGAAAACAGAAACAACAGGGAGAATAAGAAAAGCAAAAGAAAACCCAGATGCACATCCGGAGAGAAAAAAGTTCTAAAATTCCCTAAAAAAATATATATTTTGGCTATGTATGTATATCTTGGCAAGTCAGTGTCCCAAGTGCAAACGTAAGGGCTTTGTCCCAAGAAGTAGACGAATTTTTGAAACAGCCACTGACGTGTCCAATAGCAGAGAAGGGCTTCAAAGAAATCTCTGAGAGTGAAGAAGAATGTTCCATGGCCCCCGTGTGCTCAGAAAGAAGGTGCAGGATACGCAAGTTTTCAGTTAAAACTGCCATCCTCTTTCACATCATGACAGCAAGGTGCAAGTTTCCATTACTCAGGAAAATACCACTGCTTTGGGAAATGTTGTGAAAGTCAAAAGTTTGGAGAAATCATGTTTTTAACAAATAAATACATTTGGCAGAGGAAGAGAAGTGCTCAGAGCAATCTGAATAGCAAGACAGATACAGTCGTTTTTGCCAGACATTGGCCTACACTGACAGGAATGAGCAGAAGCACAACTAAATCTAATTCAAGACCATTTCTGCTAAAAGAATGAGGACTTGAAGATTTAAGAAAACAAAGTTACTTGTACTGCAAAGATCAGAAAGAAATCATGGAAACTAGGATATTATTTCTGTCTTATAATAAGAACAGAATGGAGGAAGGCTCAATCTCTGTGAAAGGAAACAATAGAACTTTCTCTGTTCCTCTGAAATGAGGACACTTAAATTCTAAGAAATTTGGTAATTTCTTCCTTGAAATCTTATTGTGAATGTTGATTCCCACTATTATTCTATGACTCAGATAGAAAAAGAGCTGAAGTCTCGTGGGAAATGTGGTAGCATCTCATTTGTTTGGAAGAGGAGTGGTTTGATATTTCCTGAAGTTCTGTAATTTTCAGAGTTAATTTTTCTGAGTCTTTCCATAGACACAAACTGAAGCATGTTTTTGGACAAAGACACAGTAAATAAGCAACTCTGAGTCTTACACAAGGCTTGGTCCAAGCCCATTAGAGACCTCCCAAGTTTTTGTTCCTGAGTGCACCAGGCTCCACATGCAGGGTCGTGCGAACACTTACATCACCCACACCAGGGCACTTGCACAGGGTGAGCAGGGCATTCAGGGCAGGGGATGAAGCCAAGGACTTCTGCAAGGGAGCATGTTTTTCAGAAACTGCTCCTAAGCTTTTGCTGGGGAGCAATACCCTGGTTCTCTCTGATCTGCAAGCTCATTTTCCCAGTGCAGCAGGACAGTCAGCCAGGTACAGGCACACACATTGCTCCAGTGGCAGAATAAAGCCATGACATGGAAGGAATTGATGTGAGGGTGATCATATTATCCAGTCTTCTGTATAAAGCACAGGATTTATCCAGTATAATACTAGTCACAATAGAAAAACTTTGCAGATAAACCAGAAATGCATTAGAAAACATTGTTCTCAACAGGTCAGGTGGACAATGAAATGATACAAACAAGGGCACTCTAAAGCCAGGGCGAAGCAAGTCTGAGAAAGGACTGATTACAGATGAAATAAAAGTAGACTTTCAAACTTCTTATGTTTATCAGCAGCAAACTAAACATTGACTTTATTGAGGTTGTCCCCATCAGTGAAACCAACTGAGCTGTAAAAATAGGCCACATAATAATGGCGTTTTTGATAATGTTTCCCAGCACAAATGTTTAACAGAGACTTCATTTGTTGTCCAACACTGCATAGGGAAATCATAAATACTAGTTAGAAATATATAGGTCTTCATGGACTCACAATAAATTTCTATCTGTTAATACTAGGATTAAGTGGTATACAGCTAGACCTGCAGGCTAAATAGCAACAGGTTTAATTAATTTGTTAAAGCCATTTAAAATAATCTTCTTTCTAAGCACAACAACTTTATGCATCCAGGTTGACTGAATACCAATAATTGCCTGACAGCAAATCTAGCTATGAGACAATGCAAGCATTCAAGTAACAAAAATTACGTGGCCACTAGTTAATATGGTAAAACTAATAAAGCAAGTGTTCACACTACAAAAAAAAGTGATAGAAAATAATATATTAACATAATAAAATGAATGTATTATTGCAAGTAGTAAATAAACATTTTGTGTCTCAATATTATTATTTCCTTCTCCCTCCAGGTACACACACAGCCCCCCAGCTGGTATCCAGGAAAAGCTCTAGTCCTCACTTATAAATGCAGGGAGAAAACAATGGAATGAACTTGTTAATTTCTGTGTACTTTTGTCTGGAGTAGGAATGGGCTAATTGACCGGACTGAAGTACCTTTTACTGACCAGATTCAGCATGAAACTTAGTATCCTTTCTTTTGAATTTCACTTAGAAGGAGAATAGGATGTGAACTATTCATATGGGTATTATTAATTTATTTTTGGGACATTCTATAAGGCAATATGGTGGAAGGCAAGAAATCAGGCCATTTCTCAAAAAAATCAGGTTATTGCTATCAACCTTCTTACAATCCATTTTGATTACTAGATTTACCAATTTGGGTCATGTTCAAAAAGCAATTTTAAAAAGAATAACCATCATTTATGTTGCAGTGGGTAATGAAACAACAGCATGCAGTAATACTGTCCCAAGGATTCCAAATAATTTCAGTTGTCTTAGGCCAAATCCCATAGAAGAATGAAGACCATATAGCAAATGAACACATAGAAAAGAACATATCACTACATAGAATGAACACGTTTCTCAACAATCAGCTCCAGGCTAAAGGGAATGGCTGTTCCACAACATCAAGCAAACAACACTCAAACCTGGGAGTAAGAATAAAAGTGAATACTGAAGGCAAACGATGCAGATGGCAGATCAAACTCAAAAATCAGAGGATTAGATTTTACACAGCTGCATATGGACTCACACTCTATATCTAAGTCCTCAAACTGTAGCAACCTGACACCCTTTTAACAGCAGGACAGCACCTCCAACAGCACAAAGCCAAAGAGACTTTATTCTGGCTCTGCTGAATTGGTCACAGCCTGAACCATCAACAGCAGCTTAGGTGTGCCTGGGTGCCAATCCAGCTCCAATTAGCTCCACAGCCTGGAGAGCTGGCAGGATTCTTGTGTGAGGCAGAGCCCTTGCAAAACCTCGGTGGAGTGAGAGGTCTCAAGCTGCCTGTTACATGTGTTAATTAGTAAGTGTGGAAAAATATATATTGTGCAATATTTGCAGTTAAAATCTAACAAAACTATGTTCTGACATTAAAGGCAGAGCTCTGGGGCTTTTGAGTATATATACTTGGAAACTTGTCAGTAATACTGGGTTACAGTTCATTTTATACTCTACCTATCCGGATCTGGATCATAAAGAGGCTCAGGTATAAAGATTTGGAAATCTTGGCTAGTACTCTCAGATGTGTTTGCCAATGCTGAAAATAAGCATTACAGCAATCAGTCTTCCTGATGAACACTAATTAGCCGGCAAAATACTTAAGAAAGCATGTATGCTACAAATAAGCTAGAGAAGCTTTTTATTTTATGGAATAAAAAAATCAAAAACCAAACAAAAACCCCATGATAACAGGAAAATGTTTTCCATGTCAGTGGATCAATTTTAACTGCCCAATGTTGTGGACGTTCAGATTTTTCTTCATTTGTTGTTTTGTATTGCATGGATTTCTAAGAGGTGCACTGGTTGCACAGCATTCTGCCTAAAATGTACATTTATGTGCTGACAGTGCATTAGATCATAAAAAAGCACAGATTTGGGCAGACAACTTTTAAACGGTGTAACCTGGGCATATGGACACAGATTTCTATTTCACTGGCATGATCTGTAACCATTACCAAATATTTGCACTCAAAATAAAAGTAGAATCCTCAGAAAATCAGAGGTCTGGATACTTGGAAAAATGGTTTTTTTGGGTTTTTTTTGTTTTTTTTTTAATGCTGTAGTTCAGTAAAAGAAAGCCCACCCACCACCTTTGTCATGTCCTTGAAAACCTTTTTAAGCCATCCTTTGGAAACAATGATGACAGAGAAGTACTATATTTGTTATTATTCACTGCTCCTCTGTAAGGAAGAATTCAACCAGAAATAGCATGTTAAGCCTCCACAGCTACTGAGCATAGAGAACCTGCAATAATCTTGGGAATATTTGTGCTATTGGTCAGTGTAATAAAAAAAAAAAAAGGAAACAAAAAAAGACAAAACTCCTCAAAGAAGCTAAGTCTATTGCTGTGGACTTGACTGCATTGTGAATATATTCTATGTTTGAGTGTTGAACTTCCTGAAAACTTATGCAACACTGAGGAATATTTAATGATTGAATGGCCATGTGATTTTTTTTTCTCTGATGTGCATATTACTGACCAAAGCTGTGCTGCCTGGTGGTCAAATCAAGCATAATACCCCTCATAGAAAGAGCGAATCTAATCATCACCTGCCAATCCTCACTGATGGCCACAATACTTACTAATTAACTGCACACAAAAGGTCAAGGAAGGAGGCATCAGAAATGAGATTCCTGTGGTGAGGTCCTACGTACAACTCGGTTTGACCAAAACAACTTACATCTGGACAAAATTAACACTCACACTGCAGAGTCTTTGAACTCTAATATAGTGGCCAAAGTGGACTGGATGCCAATACATGTATGTGTGTATATATAAACACAGATGCACACGACTCAAAAAGACTGCCAACAAAGGTTCCTGTAGGGTCAGTCACCAAGACATATGGGAATCTGTGTCACATCTGTTAATGTTACACTCAGTACTTCAACTGTAGGCAGAGAAAAAGCACGTAACGTGATTAAGTGGAAGACGTGTATGTGGGGGGGAAAAAAAAAGAAAAAATGATACTATCATCTATGAGAGCACAGTGAAGAATACTGTGCTTTCAGATGTAAAACACATGGGTAGGGCTTGTAATTTACAATACAAGAGTCTAAAAATGTAAAGAATCCCATTATACCAGCCAGGTTAAACATTTAAATTCCAAAATGGAAAATTATTCTGTTCCTAGTGTTCTTCAGATCACAGACTTCTGTTAACGCCTGTATCCTCATCCTGACTTGGTTAGAGTTGCCGGGATCACATACATCAAGTCACAGAAAATATTAATGTATGATCTCAGAGCAGCTTTCCACCATTTATACAATGCTCTCTCACTGATTTTAAAATTTGCTGGTTGACGAGGCCTAGACCTTTAATAAAATACTAAATATGCAAGACTATGTCTTCAATATCAGTGCAATCAAGCCAGAACAATGTAACAGTATGGAAAAACTGGCATAGTTTCACAGTAACTCTATATAGCTTTCCAAATCCAAAATTTAGATTTGTGAACAGCAAAAGACTTACTGTTAAAATGCTTGAACACATTTGCTGCTTCCCACAGAAGTGTGCAAAGGAAGGACATATGTGACACGTGCTCAGATTTCTTGTTTCTATACCCTTTCTTCAAAATGTTCTTGCAAAATATGCCACCAACAGCGTGATGCCAAGTGCCTCACGGGTCACACTGGGCTTTCTTCACAGCACTACAATGATTGTATCATGGTGGCGTTGACATGCAGCCATGTCCAAACAGCTGCTAAAGAGATGACAGGATACCATCTGTCAGGAAAAACCATGCCCAGCTGCTGTCTAATCTGAAGATTACTTTGCTGACATAATACAGATGGCATGAAAAGCTTCATTACCAGGTTAACAAAGTCAAAAAAATCCAGTGTTACAATAATAACGGCCTTTCTACAGCTATAAAATTGAGACCTGAAGAAAATGGTGTTTGCTCCATGGCACAGCAGAAGGCATTACAGTCCACCAGGCAGAAGAGGAAAGCTAACAAGATACTAAAATATCTGACAGCCTCTGCTATAAGGCTGCTAACATGTTCTGCCAGGATAGTTTGTTCTTATAAACATATTACATCTGTCCTCAAAGTTTATCCTCCACAACAACCCCCATGACACAGGGGTGTACCTCTGAGCAAGGAAACCAATGCATCCCTTCATCTAGGTAACTTCCAGCAGGCTCCTCTGACTTTGGCCCATGGAGTAAAGTTAATTCCATGACAAAACAGATCTCAGCCAAAATGAAACAGAGAACATTCTCATTGGTAGCTTCGTCACTCACGTGAGTGAGGAAAAATTTTTTTGCTTTCAGGAATCTCAGCTTTCTCCCTCTTACTATCAAACTGGATTTCACTTTCTTCATCACTTTGCCTATTATGGAAATCGGTAGCACCTCCAAGGACTTCAAAGAGCATTTAGCTGACATTAACAAGATCACTTTATGCTATTTCCAAGAAAAAATATTTGCAGTAAGCAAAAAGATGCTAAAGCACTCCTTTCAATATGTTTGTAGCTTTACATTACTGTGATCTTGTTTTCTCTGGTATTCACATTGCATGTCTGCTGATTGGAATAAATTATACAGATTTCATTGCTGTAACATGAAAAGTATGTGAGGAATTTTCCATCTAAAAGGTTTAGCAACACAACTCACTTTCACTAAGATTTGTTCTATCAGGCCATAATTGCTTCTGAGAGCCCTGCCCTCTACTAATTTAAGAAAAATGATAATGCCATTTCATAATACAGGCATACAGCATACTGAATTTCACAAATATGTATGGTTCTACATATTTGGCAGTCTCTGCCAAAATTCATAAAATAAAAAATGATAGGAAGCGATGCCAAATGCAGAAAAGGAACTTTGTTTTAAACATGGAGTCAGTTTACAATCAGCAAATGCAGTAATTCCATTTAAGGTTACAAACTGGGGATGCAGGACTCATAAAGAAGATTGCAGCTAATAAAGAAGCTGGATGAGTAATGTGTTCTTCTCGTACTTTTTTATTTTTTAAAGAAGAAGTTTTAAATAACAAGGAATCCAGGGACAGTATTTAACAGTTGCTCTACAATTAGTCGATTTTTAGAAAGCTTTCTTCACATGCTGTTTTGATAGGATTATATGAAATACTAATTAAGGAAAATGTAAACTGTTCCTCTCTTATAATACAATCTGTGTGGCTCTAAACAACTCACGCAGGAGTATGCGTGAACTTGCATGATTAGCAATCAGCCAAGTGCAGCTTTAGAAGCTGAAATTCCCTTTAGATGTTTATGTAAAGCAAACTAGATACATTTTAAGATGAAAGTAAATAATGGAAATTAAGGCATGATTATGAACTCTCTGTGGACTTTGTTGACCCAGACTTTGCATTACTGTTGAGGTTACTCAGACTGAGTCCAGGCATACACAATAATAAATGCTCTTGTTGTTCTGCCTTACATGCCTTCAGTTACCATAATACCTATCAAATTTGTCATTGTCTTTATTCAAATAGTGTATCTGTGAAGTTGCACCAATACGGATCCACTAATGTGAAATTTGTGGGACTAATTTCCACAGAGGACTAAGGTGTTCAAAGCATCACAGCAAGGCTGTTAAGAAGTAGGGAGGTGACCTCCTTTTGCAGGAGCTGCTTGGTCAGCCTCCTGCCAAAACATAAACAGGCAAAATCGGCAGAAATGTAATTTTGCTTCCTTAAAAATTAAAACCTAGACCAGACCATGTAATGCATTCAGAAAAGCAGAGAGGATGCTGCACCATGCTCCTGTGTCTGAAGGAGTAATGTAGGCTCCTCCTGAACTTGGACAATGGACATTACTTCTCTGTACTTCAGTTTACGTTTGGGAAACCTTTTGATGCTTCATTCTCTAAAAACATTATTAAAACGCCAAATCATATTCAAGTTTTCAAGTCAACAGAACATATCTGAGTATCTTATAATCAGCGACTGTATTGAAATTCTTTACATGCTTTCCTAGTGTAGGTTGGATAAATCCCTGTAAATGTAATGGTTTAGTTCACCCTTCTTTATAGAAATTGGAAAATTTTCAGCTACTGGGTGGGATATACATCTTGTATTTTCCAAATCAGTGTTTTCTTTTGGAGGGTAAACATGAAATCATAAAACATATAATAAACTTCACAATATGTTTTTCATAAAACTACAACTACTGCTTCATTCAAATATTAAACGCATGCTGCTTGTGCTGCTAGTCTCAGTGAAAGCTCTCCTTTCTTTTCTAGCACTGCTGAACTAACAACAAAATGAACCAAGAGTGAGAAACCACATTGCCCACCCAGCATTCGCTGCAGCAAAGTCCAGACAGTGTTGGTTGTTGTCTACGATACCCTAAACGCAAGAGTGAAAAGCTGCCAATAGCCATTCCTCTCATTTTCTTGATTCTTCTTTCACCCCTCTGCATTTTACAGAAGCAGCAGCTCCAAGAACAACTCTCTGGCATGGTGCTGTACATGCTGACTTGGAAACTCATCTCTGATTCTAATCCAAACCAGCAGGCTGTGAAGAAAACCATAGTCCCTCTATAAAACATTTCTTCCCCCCAACCAGTCTACTGAGAACTTGTGTCATCAAAGATTTTATTGTCTCAGTAGGTGGGGGTTAGGTACCTCACAGATACCTACATTTGGAATTACAATCCAAACAGGACGCATTGTTTTTAAAGGGACAATTTTATCTTAAATGGTATGAAAAGCATTCTGTACAGTTGCAAAGATGCATGTAGTCACTGAGATAGCAAGAGACCAGGAGCACATCTACAGTCATAGCTATATCTTAGAAAGATTTACTTCTATACCTACAGAACAGAACATTTATGCACATAAATGTTTTAGACATATTTGATTGAAACCCACTATAATTAAAACAATTATGACTCCTTAAGGCCATTGCTGTGATCCAGTCAGTCAGCTTCAAATACTTGCACAACCAGAAGATCAGCTCTGTGTTAGTACATGCCTGTTGTACCACCTCATTCCTGCATTACTGCCAAGTAATTTTCCCTTCCAAAATATTATCTGATATTCTAAATAATATGTTGATAGACTTTTGTACATATCTCTGCACTTAAAAGTTAACAAGATAAAAGACATCCTATCCTATACCTAAGAATATAGTGTGCAGTATGTTTTGATGCTTACACTGCTGAAGTCCAAGGTCTGTACCCCACTGAATTGCTGGTGCGACAACCATTTGATACCATTTACAAGACTTTAATTATTGATGGGAAAACTTGGTATTTTCCTGGAGCACAGGAGAGGGCTGAGATATCAAAAATGATGCTGCTTAAATAGCTGAACACTCTCAATACAGAAGCTGCTGGATTAAGTCTCTCTCTTTTTCTCCATGTTGCTAACTACAGTCTAGCACCTGAATTCAGTCCTGCAAGTCCAGTTCCGAGCTGCCTCCAACCTTAGTGCCTTTTAGAGGTGTGCTCAATTCTTGCTTCCAGGGACACAAACTGGAATCCAAATGAACATAACACTCATAACATTATCTGAACCTAGGCTTTTAGAATAGCTGTCGCAGTAAGTAAATACATTCCCCCTAGGTCCCTAAAATTTAATAATGGAAATATTAAGTGATTTTACAGCTGGAATCCCACCAGAAAGTAGATACTGTATACATTCAGCACATTAACTATTCATCATTCCTTGTGGGAGTAGCTGATAAGAAATGCTAACAGGCAAGTTGATTTGGCATACATGTGAGAGAAAGTCTGACCTTCACCAATGTGATTGATGGAAAAAAAAACCAAAACAACAACCTGAAGCATTTACAGCTTGCACTGGGGATGCTCACCCTTTTTGCAGATCCAGCAGTGTTTATACATCACTAATGTTTTAACCAGACACAGCATTTACCTTACAGGTCTACTAACCAAAACCACCTCATTATTATTAGTTCCCCTGTGGCCTTTATTATTATCAGCATAATGAATCACATCAACCTAACATGACAAATGCATCTAGCTTCCAGTTCTGTTGTGCTTACCTCAGGTGCAGCAGCACAGCAGGGTCAGTCCAGCTAAAACACTGGTGCTGAACTTTAAATAAAAAAATAAAACCCAACTACAAACAATCAAAAGACCAAATCTTGACCTCAACCAGAAGCTCCCACATCCTTTCTGTGCTTCCTTGAAAAACAGTCACTGCTCAGTGAGGGATGGTGGCTCATCCTGGCCCATTCTTTTAAAATCAGCATAATCAGTTACTTATTCACTCTGTTTCTCTGAATGGGATACCACTAACTGGCCTAAAAAGTTGCATAGAGGTCTAATAATACTTCCTTCCACAGAAGTATATTTTGTATATATGTGACTTGGGTTGGCTTAATGCCTTCTGTAGTATTTATCTTCCAATCTAGGCACATCTAGACTGGCTCAGTTCTTGGTAAGGTGGTCACTTAGGCACTATTTGAAGATGTAAAGAAGTCATATTCAGTTGCACACCCAGAGAGATTACCAGTCTGGACCCTGTCCCATGCTATGCTGCTCTTCCAGTACTGAAGTAAGACTGGAATACTCTTACTAATGTGTGTGCAGCAGTTTAATATTCATCTAATATGGACAACCAAAGCCACTCAAGAAGCATCAAGAAGCAATAAAGGTGAGCAAATGCTTGATAAAGAATGTTCTAATGAACAAAATCAAGTTACAAAACCACAAAACCAATAGAATTGCCATGGTAAAACTTACTAGAAGTAAAAAAAAATGTATTTTCCCTTTCTGGTATATTTGATTCATTCCCATAGCTCAAGCAGTATTTTCTTTGGTCATATTGTACTGCTCTGTTTAAATTTCTCGCTCAGAAAGTCAGGGTAAGAACATGGGATTATATTAATAGACACCTTCAGTACAGGAAACTCAACCCAGTACAGTATGATATGAAAATTATAAAATAAAAACAACAACAAACCCAAAGACAATGAGGAGGGGAAAAAATTATGAAGGTCAAGTGGGAAATGCCAGGCTCGTACTCCTATGCACTTCAATATAAACCACAGCATCATGCATAGATGGCAGTCATCCCAGCCCTGTAGTAGGAAATACATAATTTTGCAAAAGCAACCAACAAGTGAATTTTGGAATAGCTTTAGCTCACTAAAATCTCTGTTTTATATCCACAGAAGCTGGTGGATAAATCATAGAATCATAGAATGGAATAGGTTGGAATGGACCTTAGAGATCATCTACTCCACCCTCCCTACCACAGAAAATATTTTGTGATCTTATGGACCTGAGATAGAAACTTAGGATTTGCTCATTTTCACTTTAAGAAGGAATACATATTAGAGTAAAAAAAGATACATCCACTGCTACATTTTTGGATTAATGTTTTCATTTTTAAGTTTGTATAAAGGTTTACTTCTAGGCTGTTCACTTTAAAATAAGCAGTCCATACAGCCCCAACATAGACTTTGGTGCAGAGACTGTGAAATAACTTTAACATGAGATAACTTTTATAATACTTATATTACAGAATTATACAGAATACATGGAGTATACAGAAATGTATGAAATCTGTTGTCATTATTTATTTCCAACATATGGTAAATATGTAATTCATCAGCGTCAAACACCAACATCTTGTCCTCCTACAAACTTCCAGAGAAACAGGAGTTTTCTTTAAAAAATGTTAGATGTTATGGATTGCTGCCAATTACCTGACTAATTTATACTTCAGCAAAGGCAAGAAATGCATATTTTACTTTCTAGAGCATTCATGTGGAAAATAACATAATGGACCAAATCAAAATGTAGAAGCAGAACTGGTAAGGATCACAATGCTCTTATACTATGTCACTAAGTCGAAGAAGGATCAATATATGTAGACGTGCTCACAATTTTTTTTTTTTTCTGATAAATGTGTGATTCTCTGGGGAGTATTAATTCCATTTTTCCATCTCAATCTGTTTATGTCTGCACAGTTGAAGTCCCCACTACAAATTAAATCAGTAACTCCTTGTCTTGTCCTCTGTGGATGTGTGGAAACAGATAACCCTCATGGCAATAAAGGTTATGAAGACTGTTATCAAGTTCACTTCTCCCACACTGTATTCTCATTTCCAGACTAAACAAAGACAGTTATTTCAAGCTTTCCTTGCAGGCCGTATTTTTGATACCTCCTATCAGTCCTGTTGCTGTCCTCCAGAATCCCTTTACTTTGACTGCATCATTGCAAAGTGTGGTGACCAAAAATGCCCAACTGCACTCATCACTGAGCAGAGAATAATTGCCTGAAATGAACATTTCCATGAATCTGACACATTGTTATTACTTAACTCAGTTTGCAAGGTAGTGTGCCTAACTCCAGCTCCTTGATGTTGCAGCACCTTACATTTTTTTATTTAACCATTTAATTTCTTCTCCCTAATTGCACACACAAACTAATTAGTTTTCTTTACTGATTTTCAATTTATTGATTTTAGACCATTTTTCAATTCAGTGAGATTATTCTGATCTCTGACCTTATTCTCTAAAAATACTGAAACTCCTCTCAGCTTGTTGTCATGTTCAAATGTGGAAATTCTATTCCATTCTCCAAGCTGCTGTTGAAAGTGTGAAATAGAAATAGATTCCAGACAGACATTTTACAATCACTCTGGAAAAAGTCTTTCCAGTTTGACAGCAAACCAGTATTTTTAAATTATCTTCCACCCACTAAGCATATATTAAATTAATCTAAACCTTAATTCCATAGTTTGCTTTAATGAATTTGAAATGGGGCCATTTTAAATCAAGCTGTAACATATGCACTTCCTCACAGCCATAAAAGCAAACACTCTGTGAAAGAAAGAATTTGCATCAGACTAAAATCTTGAGTCCTTATAAATCTATTTGGTTTGATTCTGTTCACCTCATTATCCTTCTGATGCATTTAAACTGAACGTTACAGAATTTGAGGTAATTTGGGAGGTTTTTTTGTTCCTGCATTAGTGCCAGATCTGCACTTTTTTAAGCCCCCTGTTTGCCTCTGCACGAAGGGCAGCCTCATCTTTATCATCAATCAATCTCAGTTGATTCACCATGCTCTTATCCACTTGGACATTGCCATCATCCAAGGACCCTGGAAAAGACTCACTAATGCTGCACTGGGGAACTGAGAAAAAGAGTCACCTATTATAAGATTAAAAATGAAGACACAAGTCTGAGGTATTAAACTGTGATAACAGGAGCTTTAGTTTCAATCAACTATGGATTTGTTGTTTTCTTTTGTATTTCCTACTCATATCAGGACCTAAGGGATAAAAAAACCTTTGCAATACTTGTATAATTCAGAATCAGGCTATCCTAATCAGATTTTCAAGCAGTTTACTAGACTGAAATGGTCACTCTGCCAGAGTCTTCCGTGGTTTTCATATTATGCAAATATTACTCAACACTTTTGTTTTCAGTTGCTTAACTGAAATTATTTGGGCTAACTTCTTCCATTTTGGCTGTCTGCCTTGGGCTGAGACACCCTGGAAATTTTCAGCTACACATTTCTACTCTTCTATAAAAGCAACCTAGGGAGAATATATCATCTTTTCCATGTTAATACCAGTAATTTTACATATAAAAGGATTGAGCACCCCTTACATGAGTTTTGAGATATTAAAAGGAAGTGTCCTCTTCTGGCTTGTGGAAATCTCACCAGTGTGCCTGAAAATGTGTGTCACTCAAGGTAGAATTTCAGTAGAAGAAGAAGAAGGAACTCTGACTGCTTTTTAAAACACTCTTGAGTCGTATTTTTCCAGTAATTTCACACTTACTTTATGAAGGGTTTTATTCATTCATACAGCTTTTCTTTAGAAGAAAACTAATGTTGCAAATTCAAACACTCAGAAGGTGAAAACTGGTTGAATAAAATCTAATTGATGTTATTGTGCATTATAATATTATGAATTTTAGCGTGGCTTTTAATTAGATCATCACATTTTTCCCTAGTACTCCAATCAACTCATTCAGTGCACTGAATATTGAATAACCTTCAAGTAACTCACTATTTTTTCTTCATTCCTCAGTGATAGGAATCATTCAACCTCTTTTGAAGACAATAATTTCTATTCCTCTGGGGTTTTTTTAATGCTGATTAGTATAATATTTGAGTGCCTTTAGAAACATTAACTAAATTACATTATTATAACATGTCAGATAGCTTACAGATGGAAAATTGAATTTAAGGAGAAATTGAGTATGCAACTGAAGACACCTTTCTATATTTCTTTGTGGACTTTATATTGCATAGCACTTTACAGGTCCAGTTGTATTATTATTAAGCCTCAAGTTTAAATATTTGTCACTTCTGCAACAAAACATCAATCTCAACCTTTCCTAGAATACTTAGTGACAAGCTGAAAACAGCACTTAATGGACTAGGCTAGCATTGCCAGTGAAAACTGTGGACTTGGTTTCCTCAGAAATACAGAGTTTGATTTTTTTTCTCTCCCACTTTGCATCTTCTGCAAATAAATAATTGTAGAGATCCACAGCTAGGAATCAGATCTCAGGCTATGATTAATTCCAAACATGGAGGTAACCAATATAGCAGGATAATTTCACAGCATATGATCAGAAAACAGACGAGCTAAATTTAGGTTGGCTATTTTCTAGCCTTCTAGTGATTGACTTGTTCTTTCAGTAGCACTCTCTTCACATGGTTGGGTTGTGCAATAGTTTTGTTATGGGTCTAGTTCTCATCCATGCTCACTCATCAGTTCTCATTCCAGGCTGCTGTGAAGGAGAGCTCTGTCAATAACTGACCTAATACACTAAAAGGCTTCACATTTCACAAGCACTTATGTTTTCTGATCATTGCTAATACAGTTTGTCAGTTTTTCAGCTTCTATTCAACCTGGGATCCTATCAGAAAATGCCAACAGGCTCTCTCTGAGATGAAAGTCTCCACAGCAACTTTTAGGTCATGGGAGTCTTTCATCTGACTTCACCGGAGAGTGGCTGAGATTTAAACAGATGCCAGTTTCTCTGCATTTCACATGGCTATGAGTGTTTCAGATCACTATTCAGCCAACAGGCAACAGACAAGTGTGTGCACTGGATTGTGACAACATGGGCTTTAGCCTGCCAGGCTGATGTGTGTATGTAGGAGTTCTTGACTTACTCATGCATCGCAAGAGAGATTATACAGCTCAGAGCTAAGGTAACCAAAACCTTTGAAGTTGGCTATAAACATACATAGTGCACAAATAACCTGGTGGTTTTGTTTCTTGCTAGAGGAAATTTTCAGTGTATTTAAAATGTCCTTTGATGATCCCTGTAAATTTGCAAACAAGAGGCCGCATGTCCTTTCGATGAAACTTCAGTTGTAAATATATGTAGAACATGCTGCTGGAAGAATTTGGAAGAGTTTGAAATAAACAAACAGCAAGAGTTACATACACCATCAAAAAAAAGGATTAGTTACATTTTGAAAGCTCAACAAGGCAAGCTTTAGCTCCCACAAGTTATAGAGTTGTTTAAATAGCTCTTTTAAACTAGTAATTTAAACTAAAAACACCATGTCTGAACAGGAGATTAAGATATACACTGGTTATGTGTTTCAGCACTTTTTAAACAAACCCCCCTAAGCTATGCACATTAGAATTAAACAGAATTAGAAAAGACAGTAATTTCTGCCGTATGCAATTTCACTCATTTCTAGAACTAAACTCAACAAAACATGGTGAAACATCTGAAAAATTCAGATATGTTATTTTATACTAAAAAATAGGAATAGACTGGAACGTTTTGTCTCAAGACCTCTTGTAATAGATGGAAGCAAATCTAGAGAGGTGGCGCATCTTGACAATATTAAAAGAAAGGAGAAATGTTTTTAACAACACAAATCTGCAGCTCCTTTCATACTTGATATTGAAGACTGCTTTTCACTGCTCTGAGAGAGGTGATACCCTGGAAGTGATTTTTGACTCCTATGAAAGACATTAGGGTACAACATATTAGCAGCAGTGGTTGAAATAACCCTTCATGATAGGTCATTGTTCTCCACAGCAAACCACAAAAAATACCAAGATAGGATTCTTTAAAAAAAACCCTTTGTTTCAGGTCTTTCACCTAGACTTTAACTTTTCAAAGCCTACATAAGTGTATTTGTTGCCGATTTGAGTCATGGGTTTTTTTGTGGGTTTTTTTTGGTTTGGTTTGGTTTTAATCTATAACAATTTCACACATATATTTACAACGTCAGTTTTCTTCAGATTTCTTCCTGCTTATCTAAGTCCAGAGGAACTGATGCTTGTGCACGAAAATACCCTAGTTTAAGCTCTGATCTTTCATATTGCTCACAGACAGCCTACTCCACAAATATGAAAATAACCTGCAGAAAAAAAGCTTGGGCTGAATATGTTCCTTGTAGGATCTCCAGTGAAGCATCTACAGACAGCCTGCTCTTCACTGAATTACCGTTTTGATTAGCTTTTACATTCATCTTTTGCTGCCCCAAACATTTGAATGAGACTAGGCAACCCTTTCATCTAAATGAGTTGCTGTTGCACAGTGTACCATTAGCTTATATAAACCTGCTGCTGTAAGCATTCATTACCACAGCCTGGTAGTGACATATTGATTTTCAAGCTGGAAGTACTTCCCTTGAGACTATGACCATATGGCTATTTGTTAGACCTTCTGGGTAAAACATGTTGATGGCTAAAAAAGAACAAGATTTTAAAAAGTAGGTGTGCATCTGCTATAAATAACTTTTTTATTATTACAATTATTAAAATAATAATAATTCAGCCTTAGTAACTGCCATTTTTTAGGCCAAATGAACTTCAGACTGAAGCTCCCTTTGTATTTATTACACAGATAGAAATTCATGAGCAGTGGAGTTACAATCAACAGTGATATCAAGTTGAAACTATCAGATTCTAAGCTAAAACAACGTATTGAATTGAAGCACCAGGGTCTATTGGTATATATGTGACTGAGATCATAATTTTAACACCTGTTGTACATAGCCTGGCCAGACAGCCGGACAGTCATGCAATCTGTAGGAATCTTTCTGAGAAACATTTAACAGACTTTATGTTAGAACAGAAAAAAGACTGGTTTAGCTCATGCCAAAGGTCTACCATAACCACCTTAAAATAGCTGTAGGGGTAGAACATAATGGAAATGTTTTTTCTTATGAAATGCCATCTTTTCCCCATATAATGCCTCCACACATGTACAGATCAGTATTTGGTGTATCCAAATTTCTATGTTTGGCAATATAACAAGTCAGATTTATTGAAACTTTTCAGGCTGAACGTGTAAAATAAATCATATTAAGTGGCAAAAGTAAACGTTTCTAAGAGATTTCAACTGAGGCACTCAGAAGAGCAGCGTTAAACTCTTAACCTCTCAACTTATGACACATGGTTGAGACAGAGCTGCTTCCCTGAAACTTTGCTCTGTGCTGAACAGTAAGTATTATCCTGTTCATGGAAGATGCCCAAGATATATAAAGAAAATAAAAACTTAAAAGAATTAGGTGGATGCTCAGGAAACAATATTTACAAATTGTAGCCTACAGGCGAAGGTTTCATCACTCAAGCTGTGAAGTCATGCACTGGCTCCATGGATGCTTTGCAGCTCTAAGTGTACTGAAGCTCTACTATCCAGTGAAAACAGTGATCACCAGAGTTCAAAGCACTTTGGTCACATTAAAAATCAACAAAGAGAGAGAAAGCAAAGATAAAGTTATCAGGCAGAAAATGGAAGGAGCCTTTTCCTACATGGTCCACATCCATGGACTAGGCTGTAGTTAAAGTGCTATATAGTCCCAGCTCTGAAGATTACACGATCAGAAGAACATTTAGAATTTAAGTAGTTCTGTTTTAGTGATGATTAAGAATAGACTGGTAAAATAATCTCTGAATGGAAAAGGAGTTTACACATGACCACTGTAGGGAAGTGCTTCTTTTTCTGTCCCTCAAAGAACATTTGCAGTACAAGAGATTCTCACAGTAAAATGCTTTGCATACATACTCATCTTCAGGTGTAAGGCTAGTAGCAGCCTGGAATAGTTGCAATCCAATATAGTCCCATTCGTACTTTATTTAGACTGAAAAAAGTTTTTACCCAAAGACTACCCCAAAATTTTTTACTGGTCTGTTCTAGACAAAGCCCTGATTTATATGGGAAAACAGAACAAATTAACATAAGAAAAACTGCAGTCATATGTATGTAGTTATGTGTCACAAATCACTACTCCACAAAATGTTTCAAAATTTCTGTTCCAGGCAGTGTCAACTACAAGTGTTCAACACTTGCAGAAGCACAATGTTGCATTATATTGTTTTAGTAATTTTAGCAATATAATGATTTGTGAGCTTTCACTTTGTGGGCTGAAGGCAACAAAAGAAGTACCTACTAAAAGGGTAGGCACAGAGGTGGGAGGCAGAGCAGGAACAGGTACTGTGAAAGAGCAGCACGCACTGAGCTCTTCCCAGGTGCCCAAAGTGCATGGGTGGAGAGGGAAAAACCTGTTGAGAGAAGACAAAAGGCACTCTATTGTTCCTCACAACTCTTTCTGCACATAAATCTCTTCAAAATACTCCTGTAATACCAAATCGTAAGACAATTTTATTTCTAGTGTTATATGAGCGCTAAATCCCCTGAGAAGCAAATGAGTGCCTCATGGGAAAGACTTAAGATTATTACAGAAAGAAAAGGGGGAACACTTGAAGCAACAGGAAATTTTTATTCATCTTGAACATGACTTATTGACAGTTCTTCCTTACTTGGAAGTCATTATGTGGCCCGCTGAGGTTAACTAAACTAGACTTCATGACAGACTTACCAAAGCTTTTCATTACTCTTTTTTGTTGTTGTTGTTTCTTCCTTTCCCACTTTAGTTCATCTCAGCACTTTCCTGGTTGGCCAACTCACTCGTGATGCAAGGTCCTCATCTGATTTCCTCCCACCATCATTCCGCTCCCTTCTCTCATGCCTCCACCACTGCTGCTGAGCACATCTTGCCACTGCAGCACACTCACCACTGGTGCTAAATGCTTGCTCAGCCCACCTTGTTCTAGAATAAACCACAGGCCTCTAATCCCTGGAAAAATAATACTCTCCTTGATTAGAAACTTGAAAATATATTTTAATCACTTTTAAGAAATGGTGAGTTTCTTATGAGCAGAAGTAATTTCTGGACGCAAGGCAACTTAAATTAACCTGTTAGTTGTAACCTTGATGCGCTTGATTCAGTTCAGGACTGTCAGACTAGGTTTTTATCAATGCTGTCAGTCCAGTGGGTTAGAAAGCAAGCAGTCTTAGTGCCTCCTGAACTTTTCTTAACTACTTCTGGCACATCTTCAACTGTAAGGTTCAGAGATTCCATAAATACACCATGTGAGATGCAGCTGCCTGCTGGCAGTGGCATCTCCGGCCTGGAAGGCTGCCTTGCAGTGCCACAGGGGGACGGCTGTGTCCCCAGCCTGGTTCGCAGGGCAGCTCTGCCATCCGGGCAAAAAGTCAAGAGAGCCCTGCCCTGGCAGGGACAGAGCATGGCAGAGCAGTGCTGGGTGTCCCCCCCACCACAGCAGCTGGCGAGATGCCACGATGCTCTCATGGGGACACAAAGCGTGGGCAGGGTTGGTCAGATTGCCCCCCACATTCACTGCCCCAGGAAAATGAAATTGCCTTTTCAGTCATAGCCATGTGTAAAGTGTGAGAGGCAAAGGATCAAACCTTGGGGATAACGATCATTGCAGCTGCTGGAGTATTATTAGACAAAATTCCGTTTTTAATTGGGAAAGTAACAATGGACAGAGTCCAGAGGGAAAATGAAATACAATGCAACTGAAGGTTGGAAGGACTGATCTCCCCTATCTTATTTTCAGTTCTGATGTCTAATCCACACTGTAAAGTGGGAGTAGATTCTTGCTTTCCTACACATCTTAGAGATCCTGATGCCATTTTTGCAGCTTAGTCAGTGGCTCTCCCAGGCAGAGCTTTCTGATATGCTTAACATTGTTCAGTGTTCTCATCCAAGTTTTTTCACTTTCATGCTAAAATTTAACACAGCAATATAAAAAACTTCCCTAAAATCCAAGGATAAATTCTAATAATCCCGTTGAAAAGATAAGAATTTTGGATTTTATTTAATACTTATTCTAATACTTCTTCCAAATTTTTTCGTACCTTCAAGGAAGTGATAAAGCTAATGGGTTACAAAGGTACAGCCTACATTAATTTATTCTATACTTAAAGAACAGCAGCATCAAATTAATTAAACATTGCTAATTAAATATCATTCCCTATTGCATATTAAAACATTTCTGCACTTTAAACCTGCCTCTTGCATGGCACGGGCATTTAACCATAAAGAAAACAAATGAACAAACTAGAAATTCTTCTTATTTTGCATGTACAGTATAATTGATTTTAAAAACCTTTGAAACCTCTGCAAGCTAAAACTGCCTTCAGACATTTTAAGCACAGAAAATGAAAAACAAAACAAACAAAAAACCCAAAACAAAACAAAAACAAATGAAAACTGAAAAACAAAACTCAAAAAACCCAAACATGTAAGTCTAATTTATTTTGTTAGTTTGATTTGTTAGTTTGATTTACCTGAGTCCTATTTTGCAAAGACAAATACATTTCTAGAAAAAAGTATCTTAAGTATTAGAGAAAACACAAGCTTTTCCTGAACATCATGGTGAGTCCTTCTTGGTTTCTATTGCTCTTTAACAAAAGCCCGTTCACTGCCCACTCCCTCTCCCACACGCCAGTGCTTGTTTATTACTACTCCTTCTAACTCCAGCTCAGAAAACGCATCCGTCGGCTGAACTTTTCTTCTTAAGAGTGGAAACTCCTCAGCAGTGCCACTTCTTTTTTGTTACACAGTAAACAAGCATAAGGAGATGATTTTACATGCATATTGCACAATGGCAGTAAAGACTCAGCTGATGAACTACATTTTCATCTCTCATCACCATCTTCTTTTTGGGACATGTGGAGGATGATTTCTGCAGGATATGCCTTGATGCTGCAAGAGGGCCTGAGGAGGCAGCAGATTGCTAAGCTGTGTATTAAGGAGTGCTAGCACTGGTGACAACTGTCTGAGTTAAAAACATTACACCAAGACTGAGGCTTGCAACAAACTTCAAACCTAACTATCCGTGTTGGTTAAATTGGCAGCTCATAGCAACAAGTCAAATCCCTGATTTTGAAGGAAGCCCCCAGAACAGTCATATCCATGTACATGGATACGAAGTCTACAGAGAAAGGGTTCAGAGTTGTCAGCAAGTCTCTGGTATGTAAAAAAAATCTGATGAAATCTGTTTTCACTGTAAAATTCCAACACTGGTAACAATACTGACAATATCAGTCATGGAGTGAGAAATAGCTGTTTCCTACATCATGAGCTCCCTGTTCCAGCATTACACCACCATAACTGGGTCTTTCTGCTTCTTGCCTGTGTACAGCAAACACAGCAGACTGCCTTGACACCTAAAGGAGCAGTTACCAAGTGCTGTGGGGAAAAATCGGGAGACAAATCCCTGAGATTAAACCATTTTAACGTGGCACTGCTGGCTACTCTTACCAGCAACTCAACTTAGCATGGGTCTTCCCCATTATACACCTGCCAAGGAAATCCCATCTCAGGCATCAATAAGGAAATTTCTTAAGTGACCTTCAGATGGATGACTACAGGTATAATTTCCTTTTGTAGGTAAAACTTGAGATTTCTGTCTTCAGTCAAACCGAATGGTGAAATTGAGGATGAATTAATCTGACAACCTCTAGAACGACCAAGTCTCTAATTCCCACTTCTGTTGTACTGCACATGTGGTCTTCAGAGGGCAAGAACAGACATGTCTGAATATATTAAAAAGCTGAGAGCAGAGCACTACTCACTTTTTCAGCTGGTGAGCTAATGGTGAAATGAGAGGCTTCAGGAAACGGTGTGCACATAAGCATGTAAATGGAGTTGTCCACAGTCTTGGCTCATACTGCACCAGTACTGTGTCACTGGTGATATGTTAATGTGCCTATGGTCTTGGCTCACTGCACTTCTGCTGTTTGAAATATAATACCTTAATACACAAAGAGGAAGGTGATGCATATTCACTGACTTCAAGGTACTTAACCTGGATTTGCACACATTAAATTATCATTAGAACAATGGAAGTGTACACACCTGCAAGAAATAAATTTAAAATGCACCGGATTGTATTTAGCATTAATTTGAACCCTACCTGGAGGAATCTCATCATAGAACAGCCCTTTACCACCCTGAAATTATCCATGGAATAATAAACTCCCTTGCTAAACTGTTCAGTACTAGTAATGTGAAGGAAAATAGGCATGAGTTTGAAACACTGTAAGCATTCAATAAACTGAAGAGACCGAATTATAAAGGAAGATCAAGAAAACATGAACAAGCAAACAAACCAAAAGGTCAGCAAGGCCAAAAAATTACTATAGAGCAACGTAACAACAACTCTGTGAGAGTGCTCTGTGCTCAGATGGGATAGGATTAGGATGGTGCACAAAAGTATAATTCACTGTTACAAAGAGTTACAAAATAGAGAACAAAGGCTCATAGTTAGAAAATAATTCTTCTTCCTGAAATAACAGCTCAGAAAAAAGATTCTGTGCTTAGGACATTCATTACTCAACAAGAGAAAGCACTACAAAAATGTGCTGGAGCAAACATTTTTCACTTAAACAAGGTGGATTAGAGTAGTTAAATATTTCTTGTATTTCTGATTTTCGTGATTCCTACCTTTATAAGACATGTCTTTTCATTAAGGCTTGACTTATTTCTTAAGACAGAGGTCTCACAGTGACATTTTGTGCCCATGTGTGTACATATGCACAGGAGGACAATGGGACAGAGAAAAGTATGTTTATACCAGGGAGAGATATTTAGATATCTTTCTTACCTGAGGCAAAAAATAGAGTGTTCTGAATTCATTAAGTATCTTGAATAGATATCTATCCTATTGCTTGAGGAAATAAGACATAAAAACTTCAATAAACAAGCCAAGTTAATGAAACAGAGCCAAAGTTTCTGCTGGCGTAATTTCATCAGAGGTAAATGCAGCAGCAATAGAACAGCTATGAGGCCTAATCTGTGCAGGAAAACTGCAGAGAGGAGATTTTGGGTCCAGGTGACTGAAGTTCCCCTGCAGCAGGCTACAGGAATTACCCTATGGGGAGCAGTGGCTTACACTGTCCTGAAGGCTGCTCCTAATGAGCACTGGTTAATATAAAAAAAAGCTACACTTGTGAAAAAAAAAAATGCAGCTATGACTCAGATCTAATCTGCTCTCTTTTGCGCTTCTCAGCCTAGTTCAGTTCATTCTGCATTATTTGTTGTGCACAGCAGCAGAATGAGAGGAGTAAAAAATCCACTTCTTTGACTACCTTATGTCTCCCACTTACAATGGTTATTTAAGATACATGGGCTGGAACTGGAACTGGAACTTCTGCCTCTTTCCTTCCAAATTAGGACAGAAATGAAAATGTTTTTTTCTCTCTTTATTATATACAATGTAGAAAAGAAAGTAGTCTCTGGACGGTACCATTCTGAATGCAAAATATGCAAATATTTCTCTTTAGGCAATGAGCCTTCATCTGATTCCTGGCTAACAGAGGCACCTCCCTGCAGACCTCAATAAAACAACTAAATAACAAGATTCTTGTCCTATTCCTGTCCTCAGATATTTTCCCCTCGTGGCTTCCAGCTAATATTTAAAGATACATGATGATTTTAGACAGCATCTATTTATTTGACAAGGTTGTTTCACCTCCCAATATGAAGTGTCTAACTATCCCCGCAGGCTCAAGAGGCACCTAACACAGGCTATGAAAACCATGTCACGAGTCAATCTATGCTTTTTTTGCCAGCCATTTCAGCACATTACTCCTCAGTTGTATTAGCCCTCACTTTGTAAGACTGTTTGCATACAGGATATCTTGTATGTTGTGCATGCCAACAAAGAGCAAGCTGCAGCATCTCAGTGAACTGTCTGCTGAAGCTTTCAGGTACAAAGTTTTGAAGTTTTCAGGTATAAACGTTTGAGACCTTTGTACCTGAACATGCCACTGCATGTTAGCTACTATTCCATTTGTTAATGAAGTGAGAATAACTTCAGTCCTCAAATCTCAGTTCATCAGTCACCACAGGCATTTGTCACTCAACTGCAATGATCCATCCTTTATCCTAGAGCTAGCAAGGCCTGGAAAATGTGTAAGTAGGAGGTTGCTTGGGTGAGAATGTATTGCAGCAGTAACTAATCCAATCTATCCAGACATAAAATGTATTAATTAATTCTGCTTTTAAGTTGAGTTACTAGTGCATCTACCTTAGAACACTTTGAACACATACTATTGTTCCAGTTCTTATTTCTTGCTCTAAGGTAAATACTTGTCATGGGGTTTTTTATTTATTGAGATATATGTATAGTTCCATTGGGTGCTTAAATGCATTTAAGAAGCCATGGTATGTGGCTACCAACCTTATATGATACGTAAACCAGACTGTGAAAAGTGACTGTATTCCTATCCAGTGGTTAAAGGCACAAAAGTATCATGGGAATCTCACACTAGCCTTTATTTCTGGCTTTAGTAAAACAATTTTAAAAATAATATTTATTTTATACTTCTTTATTTGTCAAATTACTATCTGGTACAATCTTAACGTTCCATAAGCTTTAGTCTCCTAATGATGTTTAATCTGCCTCTGGCTTGAAGCAAAAGAGCCTTGTGTGTTCATGTGTAGGCAGTGTGAATGTGGTTTTGCAAAAAAGGAAGTCTTCTGAACATTGGGGGCTAAAATCAATGGAAAATGGAAGCCAGTCTATTGCTCTTGTTTTTCCAGCTGTCAAATTTTACTTTGGTAAAGTAGATAGTATTTCTTTACAATCCCATTAGTTTTTCCTAAGCAAACTGACAATACCATTCACTGTTCTGTGAATGCAATCTCCATAATTTATGCTATTCTTCTGTGAAAAATACTCTGAACACTTGTGTGTAGAAAAAGGAACCTTTCAGCAATGTGTTCAGAGGCCCAAACGTTTCTTCCACTTTATTTTACTTTTTAACTTGGACAGGGGAGTAGATACAGAAGGGAGCAAATGTGAATCAAATTGGAGGAGGCAGTAAGTGTTAAGAATTGTCAAAGCAATGCACATTTTAGCTTGGCAAAATAGTATGCAGTCTCTTAGGAAGCTTAGGAATAAATAACAATAGATTTTATAGAAAGAGAAGGAAATTAAAGAGATCAGCTCTTTGAAATCCTTCTATAATTATACTATTTGAAAGGCAGCCAAATTAGGGATGGGGGAAGGATGCAGAAAGTAGGAATTCCTTCTTTGCTATGTTGAGGTGTTCTCTGATTTCATATAAGATCTTAAACTATTAAACTGGTGTCTACACAGCAGATAATCAGCTTTCTGACCTGGAGGTTTGTAATGTGTGAAAATGTCTCAGTTGTGTTGCACAGTTTAGGATTCAGCAGGTCCAGCAATTAACAACAGTCAACATAAGAGGAAAGACTATAGAAATAGCTATAGAAACAGCTATAGAAATTTGGTGTTCTCTTTGTGCAGAATAGAGTTAGCCTCCCAGTACTTACATGGTTCTCATAACCCAGGTATTTGCAAGTCTCAAACTTATAAAATTAGTTTCCCAATACCCCTGTCAGTAAAGAGGCAGCATTATCACAAATGGCCATATATACACTAGCTGTATTAGAATGTTTGCAAACATTTCTAGGTATAGCATGTTTCTTATGAAACCTTGTTGAGATTGTTTTCGTTAAAGATACTCTTTAGCTGAACATTTTTTCCTTCTTTTAATTTTGAAATACCTTTATCAAAGTTTTGGGGCATTTAGGTTTTACTTTTTCCCTTCTTCCAAAGATCTGAGATGCTAGGAAAAATTGTCCTACTCCCTTTCATTATGATAATAATAATAGGAATCTTCTGAAAGAGACAAAGGCAGCTTTCATCAGTTAGGTATGAGATGTATTTAATTGACTGCAGGAGAGACAGTAATGAATTATTGCTTCCCATCCACCCCCATATTATTCAAAATGACTTACACAAGCATTAGCATTGCTCTGCTGAAAAAGAGTATTTTGCTTGGGATTTCACCTTCTCTTCCGAGCTGTAATGTAACATTCCCTCAATTAGTAAAATTAAATATTCTCAAATGTGAAAATATTCCCTTATGTATGAAAAAGCACAATTACAGAGAAGCTTTTTTCCTTTAACCTTTGTCTGAACTTGAAAAGTACAGATTTCTTTTTGTGGTAGCTGCTTGACATGCCTCATTTCAGTTGCTGCCAGTTGTCAGAAGATGGCAAAGTACACAAAAATCTTTAATTCTGCTTCCACTAGACAAACCTCAACAAAAAGCCTGGTAACAGTCGTGTGGGGTAGTGGCTAAGAAGAAAGAGAAAAAAAACCTGCAAACCAGCTCTGTGTCTATAAATAACACAAAGTGGTAATTACTGGCATGGGCAGTGAAGAAGAGACAGCAGCCAATATGTACCCTGTTCAACCTTGCCAATGGAGAAGCCAGGCCTGTCCTGAGACGTGTAAGTACCACCCTGTTTATGAATCCCCACTTCCATGGGCTCTGAAACCTCTGAACTGGGTAAATACTTCATGCTGAAGTTGGAAAATTAGAAAAAAACTTGAAAAACATGGAAACTGATTGCTATATATATGTGTGTGTGTGAGTGTGTGTATAAAATTCTAACTTTCATTAGAAAATTGAAAACTCCAATACAGTGAAAAAAAAAAAAATCATTGAACACTTTCATGTATCACTGTGTTCATAACTGCACATCTCCTTTTTAGGTGGAAAGCAATTAAATGTAGATTTCTAATTGAAACACTGACCCTGATCAAAAGTATGATGATGATGATCCAAAGTTCAGTAACATCACTGGACTTCAGAAGGATTTATCCTTTGTTTTGGTTATTTTTCTCAAAAAAATTAAAATGAAATGAAATTAAATGAAATGAAATTTCCTCTTAATTGCTGTTTCCTTATGTTTTGCCAAAACCAAGTGGAAACATGTAAGGCAGAGAAAGACTGCTGCAGTACAAGCCGTATGATGCAGATAAATCTCTGTAGGATATTTTAAAATTAAAATATATCTGTTTGAAGTGTATGGAGACAGGTATGAATGCTGATTTATTTTTTTTTTAATTTTATTATCAGAAGTTTTCATAACTAAAAGTTCTGCAACACTATCTTTAGCTTGTGTGTAACATCCATAAAATTTAACTTGAAATGAAACCTAGAATTTCCATGTCCTTTTTCTCCTTAGGAGTTTCCTTTCATTTTGGCTTGCCTCTTTCTGAGGGCACATTCTAGCTGGTAAACCCTGGTTATGGTAGAGGAACAGTTTTCAGATGCTGCAACAAGAATTCAAAAGACAAGATTTGACAAGATTTGAAACTTACAATAAAAAAGTTGTGAGACTCTTCCCTTTATTCCTGCATTCTGGATCACCGTTCCATGTCACTACTGAGCCAAAACCAGACCAAGACCGAGAGGCTGTGCCCTCTGCCCTCTGCTAAATACCAGGGCAGAATTCCTCTGGGGTGATATGTATGTAGAAGTAAAAAGTCTTAATCCTGTAATACCATTTACATTATTTATGTCCTACAAGGAGAGTAGCACTAGATTTTTTTTTCTTTTTACCTTGTTTTCAGCCTCTTTTTTCGTGTGCAGGAGACAAGGCAGAGAGGGTGTGGCAGCTGGGCAAACAGAGGCAGCATATTTTACTATGAACTGTGACCCCCAAATCCTAAGCAATATTTGTGGAAAAGAACAATTGCTTTATCCAAGACCAATCTTCTTGGTATTTTCTATCAATAAAGTTATCATCAAAGGCTTTTTTCCCTAACTTAATTTAGAAATAAAAGAGTTTTATTTGTTCTTCAAAAAAATATCTTTATCCCATCTAGTCTTTTTTATCATTGGCATTTATTATAGTAGATAACAGCTGCTGAGAGTCTTCAGTGACAGAGCTTTTGAAGGCTGATGGAAGAATCAAGTTAATATTTTCAATGGCTCTGGGATCTGAACCCATACTCTCAGGATTAAGGCAGATCAAATGAAAATGAATACCTCTGCACAGACAAAGCCCACCTATCCTTTAACACAGAGAGAATGAATTTGTCTGCACAAGTAGAGACTGAAGAAGTGAAATGAGATCTTTTCTCTTTTATTATTCATATATAAGTTATTTTGCTGCTATTTTGGTATTACCAAAATGACACAAGGCTTTGATTTCCCCTAGTGAGAAGGATTAATGTCCAAAATATAAATTAATAGGGAACTGGTAATGGATACACAGGCTTTTCCTTTTAAAATGCTTATATGAATTGAGTTATGGGCAAGAATCAAAGGGTATCCTCAGAAAGTAGAGGAACTTCTCTAAAAATGGCTCACAGGTGAGTTCTTATCATATCATGATATCCAACCATAAGAAATACTCAACAACTGCCATGAGACACAACACTCACATTTGTTCATACTCTCTGGAAAAAAGACCTCAATAGTTTGTTCTAACTGCACTGGAGCCAACCAAATCCTCTTTTTTCTTCCCCAGATGGACATTGAAGCAACTTAATAGTCATTAAGTACGTACACACACAGATATGTGGTCCTGATTCTGATCTTACACAGTTTTAGTGGCTTAATGATGAACTATAGTATTACTAATAGAGTCAGACTGTTCCTATTGTATGTGGACCTGAGTTTGGAGAAGGATAAAAGAGATGGTGAGCTGTTAATTGAAGTGGCCAGCTCACCCTTCGAAAGGAAAAATCTCTCTCCAAACCTAAAATCAAACCAAAGAACAAATAAAGTTTCTGCAGCACATAACACACATGGAGAGATGAGAGAACTAGGTTCCTTGAGTTTTAAGAAGCAAAGGAAAAGGTAAAATCTTGCAATAATGACATACTGCGAGGCTACTGCAACACTGACATTAAAGGTGGGATTTCTTGGATCCTTGGATCCTTGGAGTTACTCAAGACTGCACTAGACGTGTCTCAGACCTACCTTGATCTAATCAGATCTGCTCTGAGCAGGATGTTGGCTGGATGGCCAATCCTACCAACCCACATGATTCTGTGATTCTATGGAAGACAGGAAACACAGAGTGGTTTTGTTAAACTATGTCAGTATTTGTTAGAGACCATTACAGCCTTTCAGAGCCCTTGAAGAAAGTTTTCCTAAATTTGTAAAGCCTGATAATCTAAAAACTTTTAATGATTTTTCAAATTTTCAAAATAATACAGTGCCAATCACAAAACTGAAAAGTATAAGCTCTGAAGTGCACATCATATCATTAGGGTTTGTTTTTTTTACACTGATTGTGCATGTTTGTGTGTGTATGCACATTTATCATTAAAGAACAGAGCTCGAGTTTGCAAACTCAGCTACTGAAAGGAAAGAAAATACCATGGCTTGGACATATTTAGGATGATATGCATGTAAACCAGAATGTGGGTCAAAGTAGCTCAGAGTTTTTTACCCTGGACTGTACCATTTTTATCTAGTGCTGTTTAACATCTTTGCCAGTGATAAGGACAATGGCATGGAGGACACAGCAGGTTTGCTGCTGCTGACACCAAGATGTGTGGTCTGCTGGGTGCACTTGAGGATCACAGGCTTGAGAAATGGGGCAGTGTAATCTCTATGAGGCTCAACAAGTCCAAGTGCAAGGTTCTACATCCAGGTTAGGCTCATCCCAGGCACAATTAAAAGTGAAAACAAAAAGCCTGCCCAGAAGTAGACACGCATACCTCTACATAGTATGTACTGTAGAAGTCTGCTTTATCTATTTGATGTAGAATTATACACATCTACAATACAAACTTTGAAAATAAACTAGAACAAGATGTCACAATAACTAAAGATCTAATATCTGCTCTGATATCAAATGTATGCCATGAACTTTGGTCAGAAATGTCACTTATTTAATTTAACTTTGATTTTTATTTCGTACTAAAGGAGTTTGATACAGTTTTAAAAATAAATAAATTATGCACCTGTAAATTTAGTTAAATTCTACACATTTCATTATATCAGGTAGTGATTTACTCATTCTAGAAAGGAGCCCAGTTGAAAATGAAGGAGGCAATCTCTTTGTATTAAAGAAGAGAACAAAGGAGATTTTGTACACAAAATACAAGTAGAATCATCTGGCATCACTTTCATAGAATTTCATGTACTAAAGCATATCTAGGATTTCTGCTGTTCCTTAGAACATAAATTTTACATTTTGCAGCACAGCTACAGATAGATTTGTGTTTCTTCCTTCCACACCAGGGAACTCTTGTATTAAACTGCATGAAAGTAATTTACATAACATGCAAGGTTTCAGATTTGGAAAGCCATGCTTTAGAAGCAATAATTTGCAGTAGGCATCTAAATAAAATTCCTGACGTTGAGTGTTTACAGCTTCCACTGTGGACACAGGCTGCCAGGTCATTCGGGTCAGATTTCTGACCTTTTTGAGAAAAACATTCCCTCTTCTTCAGAATAGCTTTAGTAGATAAGCTGTGCTGGAAACACAGCCAAAATAGATACCAACATCTTAATACCAATGCCTGCTAATCACCAGTAACAACACAGATCCACAAAGGATGCAGGTTGGAAAGGACACCTGAATGCTATGTCAGGCACAATCCTGCTCAAGACAGGGACAGCTACTGAAGAGAGATGGGTTTGCACAGGACCTCATCTAGCTGAGTTTCAAGTACCTGAAGAAATATGGAATCCATTGCCTCCCTGTACAACCCATTTCAATGTCTCACTATGCCCATGGTAAGAAATAAAAAGGAAAGGAAAAAAAATTCCTACCATTTAATAGAATGTATTTTGCTAAAACTTGAGACTTTTGCATTGTCCTGTCATTGTGCTCTTCTGAGAAGAGTTTGGTTCTTCCCTGCAGACAGTAGGAAACTGCTGTGAGATGCCTCTCAGACTTCTCTTCTACAGGCTGAAGAGACTCAGCTGTCTCAGCCCCTCCTTGTCTCTCATGTGTTTCAGCACCTAGAACAGCTTAGCAGACCCTGACTGCCTTTCTTCTGTTTCATCAGCACCTCTTATTCTAAGAGGGGCTAAAAACTGGACACAGCAATCTTCTCCCCCAGTGTCGCCTCTCCACAAATTAAAACAAATAGATTGGCACAACTGCAGAAAACTTTAACATGGAAATGACTCAGCAGGCCAGACCATGCTCAGTTCTTGTATAGAAGATTAGTATTTTGCATCCTAACTGCTCCTAAAGAGAATAAACACATGTACTTTCTTCAGCATGAGAAGATCTGGTCTCAGATCTGAAGTCAGCTTCAAAGGATTACTTCTAGATTACTCCTAGAGCAGATATTATGGCTGCATGTTCTCATACATTGGGAGCTGGGATGGAGTAACTCCACCCCAAGCCCTGTGCTATGTGCAATCCCCACAAGATCCTCTCACCTTTTAGTGACTGCTGAATCACCCCCTCACTCTCCACAGTCACTTTCTTGACAGGGACTTTCCGAGAAAAAATGTCACACAATCTGCTATTTCTCTCTCACACATTTACACATAGGACTCACACCTATCAATCAAGAATTAGACTAACTTTGAACAAAACTCATTTTCAGCAGCTCAGCAAACAGGTTGGGGCAATCACAGACAGCAGAAAAATAAGCAAAGAGAACAGTAAACAGGGAGTGACCACCTTGTTTATTCAGAGTGCTGTGGTTTATTGATGTTACACACAATCTGAAGTTTAGTTGATCTTAGATGTTAGATGTTTTCTCTCTGATCCAACCTGATTTGAAAGGAAGTTTTCTCCAGCTGGCTAGGGAAGCTTTCAACAGCCATATGCAAACCATAAAGCCTTCCCAGTGCCATTGTCCCCTCCTATGTAGGAAGGGAATGACCTCAAAGCAAAGGTCCTTCACAATCACCAAGCAGAGTGAAAAGAAAAGTATCAGCCACTAGCCTGTTGGAAAAATCAAGGCAGACTACTTTCTTTCACCTCTACAAGGACACAGTGTGAGAAAAACTGAGTATACAAGGAGAAGGACAGGCTGTCTCATAACCAGCACTCTATACCTGACTCCAATACCCATACAAATACCAATGCAAATATCAAAGTACTGATGCCAATAAAAATTGCACTTAACAGAAGAACAAATATAATAAGAACAAGAAGAATGGAGAAGAATCTCATCACTGTACCTCAGCGCTGAATGTATCTGGAGTGCTCTTATAAGGGAAAGTTATTTGGCAATGATATTCTGAGAAGCTGGAATGAAATAGATCTTTTCTTTTGAAATAGCAAATGGAAATTAAGTAATCATTTATGGCAGGTTAATCTATATGAAAAAAAACCAACCAAACAAACAAAAAACAGAAGACCCAAAAAAACCAACCTCAATAAAGGTTCTTTTTAAATAAAAACTATTTAGTTCCACTATGGCACTCTCTCCAACATATTGGTGTAAATACCACAGTAGGTATGAAACCTGCCTTAGTATTGATTCAGCTGGCACAACCTTCCTCTATAAAACCCTTGTCAGAGCTCCTCCATCAGGGTGGTCTGCCCTCCCCAGCTGCTGGGGAGATGCTGAATTCCTGTGCTTGTCCCTCTAATCCAGTGCCTGCTTGTACTGAAGTGAACACAGCAGCAGCTTTAACTAGTCTAGTCATATATTTACAACACAAATACAACAAGACCTTTTTTCTTTTTCTTCTGAAAGCACCACACTAGTGCTTCATGAACACACTGGTCATCTTTAGTGCTGGGGCTGAAGGGTGAATCCATCACATAAGGAAGCACTGAATGTGTGTGAATGTGTGAAAGCAAAGATTCTTCCATGTCTTGAAGGAAAGATGGGAACAGATAAAGCTTATTGTTTGTTGGATCTGGCTGGCAGGCTAAACCATGCTGGCCACTTATGTAAATCTTCTCCTTGATTCACTTTCTGAACACTGTTAGTGCAGATAGCAGTATACGTGACCCCATCTGAAAGTTTCAAATTATTTTTGCAATTTTATGTACTTTTGCCACGTTAGGAACAGACTCCTCCAGATGCCTGTGTGAGCTTAAGAACTCATGTACCTGAGATCAGGAAATCATAGAGAGGTAATCTGAAGAAGAAGATGAAATACAAATCACTTACAATTGATTCTTGCACTCCTCTGCTTTTGAAAATTACATTTCTAAGTCTGATGTTTGCAAGTGTTTGTAAAAAAACAAGGTTTCTGGTGGAGAACCAAATGGATGACACTCTTCTCATTCTAAAGGGACTTATCAGTGCTATAAAGATAGTAAGATATTAAATCAGAGGTAATGGCTTTATGGGTATATTAATTTTCATATTTTATAGCCATGTATGCACAGCTTTATTTCCCTAATGCAAACAACAATAAAACACCTCGTGAGGGCTTTAAATTCTTTTGACTTGGCTGTAGTTAGTCTGCTTCAGGAAAAATAAGTAAAGTGATGGAGCATTATTTTCAACAGTGGCAGGAAGTAGCTTTTTATCCAAATCAGCTAAAAAATTCCAGCTGTGATCACGTTGAAGCCATCAAAAAGTCTAAGCCTGGGATCAGCTCCCCGTGCCAACGAAATCCTTTTCAGGGCTCAAAAAGTAAATTTTTGAAAAAATGCCAAGCCTTTCCTTGAAAATAACATCTTAATTGGTTCATGTTAAAAAAATAAAATAAATAATACAAGTACTATTCTGAAGATGCAAGTGCCCACATTTTTGTACACTAATTTGATATTGTGTCTTGTAAGAGTACTCAACATATTGACACAAAGACTTTCTCAGAACACTGCAATGATTGGCATGCAGGCTGCTTACTTCAGACAAGGAGGAATTTCTAAGAACTGTAGAAATGAAATGTGTTAAGAACTATCCTGTGCCACTGAAATGCATCAGAAAGGCCAGAGAAGTGTGTGAGTGTGCTTGCACCAAGGAAAACACCTTGTTTCATTCCCTGCTTGGCTGTGGTTCAGTGGAGGAGAAGAAAATTCTACTTGTCTTGTGAGATCAGCAGATGTTGCTAAGGAGTTTCTGAATAAGTTTTAGATTCACACCTAGGAAAATGTTTGGGATCAAAAAGCAGAAAACAGAAGTATATATAATAATGTGCGTTATGTCTTTTGAACAGATGTGCCTTTTTGCACTAAAATTAAATTACTGAATACATCTATCCTATGATGAATACATTTGTCCTACTATCTTTCCTTCTTTGGTTCCTGTTAAACTGCTTTTGTGAGTAGATATACCACGATATTGATCTTCTCCTGCTCTTTGAAACTTTGCATTCTTTGTCTGTTACATGAGAAGGAAAGAAAACCAACCTCATCATTCCCAGTGACTGAACTGAATGAGCGATTAGACACTTGCCTCACATATTTCCCTTATCCCTGTAAATCTAACTCTGCAGCTCCTTTAAGCTGGGAAACTGAGTGATACAGTCTGATTTATATAGATGTTAAAAGAAACCAAATATTTGCCCAATTTAATTGATCCCGAGATGACAGAAATTGATTTATTCTGAATAACCTGAAACTTTTAAAAGCAAAAGTATTTTTGATAAAGAATGGCAAAGGGAAATGGTGTTAAGGAAAAGAAAAAAATTCTAAGAACCAACAAGACTGCTCAGAAAAACAGATGATTGAGAAAGCCTACTATTCTCAAGGAAGGATTTAAAAGATGGTGGTTTTTTTCAGTTGCATTTGCAAAGAAATATAGGAACTATGAAATTGCAAAGCAAATAGTAAAAGGACAGTACATAGTTGAAAGTTAATTTTAATATGTCATAAATTTATCATGTAACACTAAAGCAAAGTTGCTCTTCATTTCAGAATGCCAGCCTGACCCTCTTAATGGTTGAAAGAGATGCTTTTAATTAGAGAAATTTGATTCAGCTTAATTTTGTTGTGTCTTTTTATTAGTAGTAGTAGTTTTTGGTTTGGTTTATTTTAATAAAATTAGCTGCCTAAACACATTTTTTTTGCATTAAGCAACTTGGCAATCCAGGGTGAATGTGATGTCTCCTCATCCACGTTCTACAAGATACTTTTGGTGAAGCAATCACTTATCCAAGAACAGTGAGATTAAGCAGAACAGTTCAAAAGTCTGGCTATTTATTCCAAACTATTTCTAAATGTTGAATTTCACAAAATCACATTTGCATTTCAAATTTCTACTAGAATTAAAAGCCTCCCATAAAAATAGGCTATGTTTCATAGGAAGTATTTACTTACAGCCTTCAAGAAAACCCAACCCATCTATTTTTTCCTTTCCCTTACTGATGTAATATTAAAAATGTCATATCACACTCCTCAGATTGGTAGGATGTGGCAGAGAAATTAAGAACTGGCCAAATTAAGACTTGGTCAAATACGAATTAAGGGCTCATCTCTGAAAAGTGCTCATAGACCAAACTCTAAGCTTGTGGTGATTTGAGGGCATCCACAATCCAGGCCTGAAATTCACTTTCCCCACCTAACGGCACAGAGTTCCTAACAGCTTCTGCACTTCTTGGCACTCCCTGACTGAGCTCACTGGAGCTATATACTGTTATAGATATTTCCATCATGATGGTTTGATGGAGGGTTCCAGACAAAACTGATTTTTTTTTTTCAGATAATGAAGAAATACCATGGGCTAGCTCATTGCAGATAATAAGTAAAACAACAGTGGGACATTTCTTCAAAATGTCTCCTGTTTGTATCACTGTCTTGGAACATAAAATAATAATGTGAGATCATTAATTAAAAATATTTAAAGTACGTTTCTGAAAGTAATCTAAGTATAATCTGGGGTATTAACTGTGGTAACTGAGGTGCCTTTGTAGCAGCCAGTTTTGCATAAGTGAATTGCTGGGTGAGAACAGCTGGGAATATATCCCAAACATTAGCTGTTCTGAAAGGGGAAAAGCAAACAACCTCCATCACGCTCTGCTCAAGAGATGCAGTAGACTTTTCTTCAAGGAGATAGGGTCAGCCTTATATTCACAAGTACAAGAAGAAAAACTAAATTCTCTAAAGGGCATGATGGTCCTAGTACCAGAGTGATTTCAAGGGAGAGGCCAATTCCTTATTTTCCTTCTGCTGGGATACCAATGTCTTAGCTTCAGTAAACCAGCAAGCAGGATTTCTGCTTCCAGATAGAAGCCAGATCAATGTCAGATGAAGTAATGATGCAAATGCAATTCTACCATGTTTGCATTGAATAAGGATGGGGGTTTGAAGGAGAAGAAAGGATATATGCTATAAACCATTTATCACCATCATTCACTTCATTACTGAAAACTCACACTGGTCTTGATCTGTGCACTTCACAGTAAGACAGAAGATCCAACATCCCACTGATTGATGCAGGCAATAGAGCATTTTTCACTCTTGCACCCCTGTTACCCCAGCTCTATAACCAGATGAACAGGGGGAAAACATGCAGCCTTCTTTTAACCTGGTGTCTGCTGCAGCCATTGCCATCTGAATGTAATGAGATGAGAAAGCACACTGTGAATCAGCAAACTGTCCCTGTGACAAAGGCCTTTCCCTGAGAAAGAGTGCCCAGTCCTTTTATTAAGGAGTGTCACTGAGAAGTACTGGAAAGTCAGCACCAAAAAAAGAACAAAATATACATGTTGAGGGAAGGACCAGTTCAATGCTAGGATAAGGTCTTGTTCTATGTATTTATTCATGGCAGGATCTCAGTCAACGCACTTCAATAAAATGAGTAATTATTGTGAGTCACGTCACTAACTACATCCGATACACAAAAAGGCTTGTGCGGCACCACGTATCAAAGTGAACTGTGAACTCATCCAGTCTGGAAAGGGCTCACAGAGGAGCTCTTGTTACTGGCACTCATGATCCTGAAAAAGATAGGGTATTAGAAATGTCTATGCCATTTTTCTTTCATCACATTTTTTTAAACATAAAAAAAGATGTTGTACAATAACAGCAATATAACTGCCTATGTAGGGACTTCAGCATTTGCCTTACACAGGCAAAAAAAGGCAGAACTGTAATGAGAGAGCAGTGGAACTGGCCAAGATAAGCTGCTTTCTTCTATGACAAGTAGAGAGAGCTAAGATGTGTCAGATCTGTCAAAATGTCCTAAGATAAAGTTTGATTTTAAAAAAAAAAAAAACAAAAAAAAAAAACAAAAATCATACCAAAATCATAATTAAAAAGAGATTTTTCAGATACAGGTCATACTGACTGAGCTGGGGAACAGAAAGAGATTAAAGGAAGTAAGCAATCTCCTAGATGACAGGTCTACTTCTCATCATGCAAGAAACATTCGAGTCTTCACAAATTTGTAAAATTTGGATGAGTTCTTCAACCAAGAGTGGGATTAATTTTATGATTTTCCCCTATGTTTGTGGCCTGATAATTAACTAGCTTGAAGGCCACATACATATTTACACTCTTCAATGATGTTACCTCTTGTAGAAACTTCAAAGAACAAAAAAGAAGTGGGCTAGGTATCAGCTTTATTGCACAGTTGTTTTCATAGCTGAAGTAACAGCACATGGCACAATCAATGTAAATAAAGAAAAGATACATTAAAATCTTCTCTCCAGTGCACCCTTGTCAACAGTAATGACAATGAAGCCAAATAAGCAAACAAGAACAAGAGCATGAAAATAAGCAGACTTCATGTCATTTGTCACATGGGAGGGAACTCTATCCATGGAACTCTAAAAAGAATATGGAGCTTTTTACATAATGCTGACATTAATATCAGTTTGAAAACTTTGGGTTTTTAAAAAAATTGTTAACTCATAGTTTATAGAAGTAATTCAATTTCAACAACAGATGAATAAAAGAAAAAAGACAAAGCAAGAAAAAAATCCATGTACAAGAAGATAAAGTCTAAAAATCAAGCCCAAATGACTTAAATTTGTAAAGTAGGTATTTTTCTTTAAGAACAAAGTAGTGTATTCAACCATACGTAAAAATACCAACTTCACTACTGAAGACAAAAAGGAATTTTATTTTAATTGATAGTATTCAAAAGTGAGTTAGCTTTTAGATCTCCAATGCAAGACAATTAAAGGGAAAGATTTTTCACGTTTGGTGTTAAACACTTTATAAATTAGTATTATTTAAGATCTACGAAGCTGTGGAAGTCACATATTAGCTACTTCTGAGAAAATCTGACCCACAATTTGCTGAAAATTATGCAACTATACAAAGACTCAAGAGACTTCTGTATGAGTTCTGCATATAAACATATAATTAAAGACAGTTCTCTTTTTCTTTTTTTTTTTTTTTTTTTTTTAAATGCTTTACCTCTGCTTCATTTTGCAAGTAGTTTTCATTCCACAGGCAGAACCAAAGATCCAATCAATGATTTGAGGATAAACCATCTCCTACTAAACTGTCATCAGCACAAAGTCCCTCAAATAATAAACGAACTTTTTATTAACTGCGGTAACATTAACATTACAATGAGGGATTGTTTAAAAACAAGTTGTACTGCTGTTGCTCAAGAGCTCAAAGAAAATGGTTCTCAGTTCCTTTACTTTTCCTTGAGGGTAACCACAGGGGTTGCATTAAATCTTTTTAAATATGTTGACAGTTGAATAAGTGCTGTTGTTGCTCTGGTGACATTTTTTGCTTTTTAATTGTCATTAATGAAGCTTACTGATACTTTCTTAAAAGTGCTTTACGTGTTCTAGCAATTTTATGACAAAAAAAAAAAAAGAATAAAACTGTCTGAAAATTAGCCTTGATACACTTCTCATACGCAATTTTCACTGGAGACAATGAGAGAATCTGCATGGGAAATATCTGCTTGACCAGACATTTTAGGTAAGAATGCATGAAATGCTCCCAATAAATTGTGAAATTATTACTTGGTTGGGCATCTCCATATAAATTTGAAGCTCAAAGAAGATTTGCTTATGTGTATTTTCACAAATAAGTACTGGAACTGCTTTGTCTGATTCAGAATCTGATCTTAAAATGGTATGGCCCAACATTTTAGGGTGACACTATCCTGGTGTCTAATAATTTTTTCTTATTTTGACTGTTCTCCTCCCTCTGATTTGAGAAATGTTTTCCCCCTGTAAAGACTGAAGGATACAGCTCCTAATTATCTGTTCAAGAACATTCAGTAACAAGGAGGAATGCATGTAGCTTGAGAAACAGCAGGCACTATGCTTGATAGTTCATAAACAGATAAGGAAAGTCTTGCTATGGAGAGAAAAAGAACTATTGCACTTTAAATTATGATGGGTGATTTAAGCAACTTAAAGAAGATTTCTTCCAGGGACAAGGAACCACAAGAGGTAAAGGAAGGGAGAATGGTATACTAATAGTTTAGGGAGATGTGTCAAGTCCTTTGCTTCCCCCATCCCAGGTTCCTTCACTCTTTCATGAGCACAGAAGATGATTCCCCAACACTGCTTCAGCTGCTGCACCACAGGCTTCACATCTTTGCAATTTCAGAATCAGAAAAATCTGGAGTCATCTTTTCTTCTTCAACTGCAGCTGCTCTTCAAGTGGAGATGTTTTACAGATACTGATGGTTGGAGCCATTGCAGTTGAGAGGGACAATTAGGTCATGACAAATCATCCTAAACAAACTGAGAACCCCTTTGCCTGATTCTCTGTAGGCCTTGTGCCATGTGAAGCCACATGTATCTGTGCAAAAAGATGCAGCTCAGCTCCAGCCTGGCCTTTGCCTTCATCCCAGTAAATAGTTATACAAGGTGCAAAGCAGGAGAAATCAGGCTGGGGTTCTTTATAGCACTGCAATTTTCAAGGCACTCACAGTGTAAGTTTCACACTTGTGTCAGACATACATTTAACAATCTCAGCTAAGTCATTAACCACATTTTAATTAGACAAGGGGCCTAGCTTTTGATTTCAAAAACAGAAATTAGGGTTGCAGTCCTTCATCCATTGAAGTTAATTGCAAAATCCCTATTATCAGGCTCTTGAGGTATTACCCAGGCTTACTTTTTAATTACATTTGATTCTTAATTAAGTAGATGACAAAGAGAAAAGTAGCCCATGATTCAAATGATTCACATTTTTATCTTTCCTGATGAACAACAGAATAGGTCAAGATACTTGCTGGATTTTCCCATGAGAAATGCTGCATAGTGAATAAGCTCAATTGACTTTACCCTGAAGGAGCAGGTTAGCTTTGAAAAGCATCACTCATTTTCTCCTCCTGTACACATTCTACCCCCAAAACTTATGCAATGTGATTATAGACACCATGCCAAGTCCAATTCAGAACTTGAAAAATATCATGTAAGTATCCTAAGCTTGAATGACTTGTCTTCATTGTCTAATGTCATATAAAACATAAGGAGCCCTAATTATAGTTTTATTTTCAAATTATGCACTTCAAAAGAGTGACAACTCTCCATAAAAATTAAAACTTCTTAGGGCATGGAGACAGCAAATAAATTGATATTTCTACATGATTTAAAAACAATAAGCTATGCAGCAGCTTATGCATAAAGACTGTTGTTGCACTTGGCTAGAGAACAACATGAAGTTTCCTTTTTTTTTTTTCCTTATAACAGTTCCCATGTGAGTAAATGAAGAATTATAGAATATAAGTTCATGCTAAGGAAGGGGATATTACCTTGTTATCTACAACAACAAACAAACTCTTTTCACATTATGAAAGCTGGAAATTGAGCTTACAAATAAAATTACTGGTCTTACACTATACAAAAAGCTCAGCCCTTTATTTCAGACATTACCTCTCACATTATGAAATACATAATCAATAATAAATATCTTACTTGTAGGACTTTGAAAGACCCATTAAAAATCAAGGATTTTAAAATGTAATTTATTTTTTTAAGGTTGAATGTTGAGATAAGTATTACAGAAAGTAACAGGTCTATTTTAAGAAAATCAGGTAATATTTCAAGGTTCTGGTGACAATTTCCCCTGACTTTCACTGAGGCTAGAGACTCAGTTTTAGCCATGCAATGCATTGGTGTAAAAAAAGAAGAGGTCACAAGGATGCACCTACTGTACACAATATTGCAGAAGCAAGCTGTAACTGAGGCAGCCCAGCAGGGTTACAGTCAGGAACAGGAGAGCTAGGGCTATGTCCCCAGTGCTGGTGCAGGGTGACAGAGCTCTTGGGGCCCAAAAGCTTCACGAGACAAAGGTGATGTAAAGCTTTCATAACCCCTTTTAAAGGAAAGAGGACAATGTCCTTCTAGAGGCACAGCGAAACTAACATTTCTTTTTTCTAAAATGCCATTTTTTTCTAAATCCCTAGGTTTGGGGGGGGGGCTTGGGTTTTTTGGGGTTTTTTTTTTTTTGGTGGTTCTATTTCAGACTTTGGCCTGTGATGAGACAAGGAACAAAATACAAACCCCTATTTACCCCTCATTATGAGTATTTGTCATTCGCAAGGTCGAATATCACAAAACCTGAAAATTTCCTACTTCATGCTCATATTGGAGATCAAGGGAAACCTAGATTTTTTTTCAAGGTCCCCATGGACATTATGTGGAAATCTGAATCAGCCTGTTCTGTGTAACTGTGACAAACCTACAGACGTGACACAACCACAGCCAAGCTCGCTTCAGTGTTGAGTTGTGCTGCATCAAGTACCATCTACATTAAGTCAGTGTTACTTAAGCAAGGAAAAGAAATTCCCACCTATTTCTTCATTTGGCAGTTCCCCCTTGGAATGCAGTTTCTACTACTGTTTTTATTGGAACCATGTCAATTTACAGTTATTAAGCATTGTGCTAAGTTCAGGGCCCTATACAATATCTTGCCAGTTTTCAGTCTGGTTGGTACTTGTGGAAGGTCTAACTTGGCAGGTCTCCTTAGACAGGTCTCAAGAGTACAAGTACTCAAGAATCTTACAGACTCAAGAGTAAGTAGTGACGATCACTGTGGCAAATGGCAGTTTGGTTATGTTATGATTATTAAGTGATTCTTTTGGAATATTCAGAACCCACAGAATATTCCAAAGGCAGGCCATGGCAGTTGCAAGGCAGTCCTGCACTCCTGAGCCTTACCAACCATTCTAATGCAGACATTTTTGGAGAAGGGAATAGCAGACTCTCAGGCCTCAAAGACCATTGAAGGCAGAGAACTGAAGGTTGCTAATGCTCTTGTAGTTAGTGACAGAAAATTTCTGCTTAATATGAACAGAATCTGAATACCAAAAGAACACACATGTCAAAGTGGTGGCTAAACTCAGCATATACTACAAGAATAAGCAACGTAACAACATGGTAATATTGGGGTAATTGTACCAAAAAGATATTGTTCATCACTTCAGAAGTAAAAGCACCTTTCTTTTGAATACTACTTTTGACAGCTTGATTACAGTATGCAGGCATCAGTGATTGAGACATGCTATGTACATCTAAGATGTTGTACAAAGCACACAAGGAATGATATTTTGTCAAAGGACTCTCTACTATTTTGCTAAACCTTAAAGCAGCCTGCTTTTCACAGTATAAAGTATCTCAGTAAGGCTCCAAATGAAAGCAACTCAAAACATTAATAACTTCCACTACGTGCCATGTGCTATCATCTTCCCCAAACAAAATTGAGGATAAGAAATACAGTCTCTGGTTTTATTAATCCATATTAGCTCTCAAAATAAAGAGAAGGTATTATTATTTATGTACCTGTATCTACAGTAGCAATGAACTTCAGGTAAAAAATAAATTTAGGCTGACAGGTACTAACCAAAAAGCACAAACCAAAAATAGTAATTCTGGATGAAGATCAAAAAGCCAATTTCTACTCAGTTATTGAATTTAAGAGGAAGAAGAAAACGTTCAATCATAACATTTGCTTAAGAATGTTTATCTTCTTACCATTGAATGTTAGAAACACCCTTGCTTGAGGCTGGGAAGATCCTTTTACACTGCTAAAGTAAATAAATATCCCAGTCAACACGTGCAGTGCAAGAAATGCCATCTCTTCAGTTTTGCAAGTTAGTATCCAAGAAACAAAATCTGAAAGACAGAGATATCACATTACTGTTTTTATACAATTTTGTGAAGCAAAAACAACACTACAGAAAGATCTGAGTTAGAAAGCTCTCCCAGCTGAAGCCATAACACATGACACTTTGAAGGAGGTGCAGCACTTCTCTTTTTTTCTTTTATATATCTGAACACTGTTTAACCCAACAGTCTTCTGGGCTGCCACAGAAGGAGCTCTCTACCTGTGTATGAACCAACAGAGCCCAAGCTTGGGCTAAGGCAAACTACACCATTAGATTTGCTTTATTTAAATAAGGACAATTCCACCTGCTGGAAATATAACTGTACTAAATGTCAAGGCAGAGCAAAGCAAGGATAGGAGATAAAGTTTCACAAATAAAAAGCTGGCTGATATTTTTAGACATCTCTCCTTACTTTACATCATAATTAATCTCCCTCTCCTGTTTTGGGCGGGCGGAAGGTTTGGGTTTTGCTGTTTGTTGTATGTCTGTTTTCTTTTAACTTCTGAAATCAAGAGTGCCTGGAAATGAGCTTTATGTTTCAGTAAGTTAAGTTTTTAACAGCCCTCAATGAAATCCTGACTATGTATGCCACCAATTTTAAAACAATTGAAACCAAAAGTATTTCAACATGCCTGAAACTGTTAGTCAACATTTGCCTTTGGGGCTGGCTCCTTTCAGTGTACTTACCTACTCCCATAGACTTCTCCAGAGCACTAAAACCCAGAGTTGGACAGCATGACACTCAATACTGCTGCTACTCCTCCTGCATAATGCTTAATCTACAGTCATTTTACAGTGTTCAGCTGCTGAGAAGACTGAGCTCCTCAATCAGAAAAGCACCCTAAACCCAAATCTGAATCTTTCCTTAATTAGGAAGGTTTGAACCCACTGGAATCAGTAACATTTTCCTATCAATTCTAATGGACTTTGGACCAGACCCATAAAACCCAGCAGACATTAGAAGCTGAATACTGCCTATCCGTAATATTCCTAAACTGCATCTTTCTGTGAAGTCCAAATTTCACTTCATCTGTGACAACTTTCTTCTTCAGCTCCGCTGCAAAAATGAGACTAGAACACATCCTCATTTTAGGCCCATTCTACTTCCCTGCTTAAATATATTTTTTTCTTTTTGACATGAACAGCCCTTCTACTAGACATCAGCTATTGGTTAATTAGGTGATATATTTGATTTGATAGTAAACAGAAGAACTTTGAAGGACAACCTCTACAGCTAGAAGACAGAATTAAAAGCTATACATTTATTTCATGATTGCCTCTGCAATCATCTTACACTTCTTTACCTTTGCTCTGCTCTAGCACTACAGTCCCTCCGGTGGAAGGCAATATTTCTACATGCTTGTCTATTTGGTCCCTCTGAGGTTCACACCTGTCCTAAAAGAACTGGCTGGAATCACCACAGCATGGCAGGAACCACCTGTCAGGCAGGGATGACTTTAGGTCAACAGCAATTTGGTCTGGATCCACACCACTGACTTAGTAGTAAAAGCCCCGTATCTCGTTACTGCCTCTGTCATCCCCTGTTCACTCACTGTAAATTGTTTTGAAAGGCTTCTCTCCATGAAAACTTCATACTAAGTTGGGGGTGGGATGGAGAGCACACCAGGGAATACACAGCTCTGTAGCCCACACTCTCTCAACTCCCCTTCATTATTTGCTCTGGAGTACAGAGAAATGCATGAAGTTCAAGTAAGGATACAACTCTTTGAATTGAAAAAAACAGAAATTTGCCATTTACAGATTTGGTCTACAAGAGAAACTTAACCATTCTGCCCCAGTTCCAAATTATCTCTAAGGGTCTGTTAACTGATAAAATGACAGTTGCAGTATTTTCGCCAAGAATAATTTTAAACAGTCTGCACAAACTCTGGAATTAATGCAATTTGTGGGTTATAAATTTGAAATGACTACCCCATTCTTTAACTTGTCCCTCTTCTAACAGAGAAATGCCATTAAATCCTGATAAAATTTCTTTGTCAGGCCAAAACAAATAGCCAAGCATACTGAACATGTGATTTAACAGATTAATTGGGATTAGTATTTTACAGCAGTAGCACAATGTTTTCTTTGCTATAGAGATAAAAAGTCAAAGAGGAACAAGTGTGTGGCTTTCTCTCTGCCCTTAAATGATACTATAGGAAATAACAATAAATAAAACCCTCTCAGCAACCATTCACTCCCACTCTCACACCTCCTGCCAGTTCTGGTGCAATCAGTTACAGTAGTGAAACATTGCTACATTTCATTGCTCAAATTGCAGATCTTCACTGTTAACACAGAAGTGACAGGCAAATACAAGATTAAAATTCTGGTCTGCATGGTTCCTACCCAGCTGTTAGGCACATAAATAATAAATGCATATGTGCCAAAAAGGTACCTCAGGGTGTTTGACATGTGAGTTACCTAATGGAAACAGATTTCATTTCAGACCTAGATACCTGGAAGCTGAACACAAACTCATTGCAAGTTTGAATCTTAGTTTGGGCTTATATCCCAGTTCTGAATTTATCTCAGTAAGTCATGATACTATATTCAGCATGTCCTGTGCACATGATCCCTGCTGACAATGCACAGACCTAAAATCTTGCATGTACTTTTGAAGAATCATTTATGACAGACAAAAAGCAATGTCTAATTACATTTCTTCTCTTATAACCTATTTTAACTGTAAACAAACTGGCAAAACACTATTGAAGTGAGGTGGTGAAGTTTTCCTGCCACCGAGGTTGCTTTCAGCACACAGTATTGCTTTCGGAAAGTATTATACAGTTTTACAGCAAAGTGCTGTGCAGGTGTCATCCACTACAGGCTGAGTCCTAACCCTAAATCATTCAAACTAGTCAGCTGAAGAAAGCAAAGAAAGAAAGAAGGAACAAAAAAGAAAAAAAGAAAAAAGAAAAAAGAAAGAAAGAAGAAACCACAAAACCACAGACACAAAACCCCGCCAAACGCAAGCTATGCTAATCTGGCAAATACTGCTTTAACTCTCCGTGAACGGTAGGAAAATTCAACCATCAAACACGTTTCATTTCCATTACAGTGAAGAAAAAGAACTTTCAATTATGCTTACCTACCTATTGGAGGGACCAGTAATAGAGATTTTTATCTGGTTTCTCTCAGTTTACCGACTCCACTCCTCTTAGCAGAATATTTTAATTCCAAACCCGTCTCATTTAGTGGGGAGGAGAGAGAATATTAAAAAAAAAAAAAAAAATTAAAATAAGGAAAAGTCTCTCTTCCCGGTGGCTGCAAAGGTACTCCCGGCTCTTTTGTAAAATAATCCTTGTATCTGGACTCCTAAGGCAGCAGGAGCGCTTCTCCCCAGCCCTCAATTAAGCACCTAGGAGTGAATGGAAAGCGGCGGCGCGGTGACGGTGCAGTCTCCGGTTTCCAGTTACAGGCACTGCCCTGCCCTCCCCGCCGCCGCTCTAGCGAGGCGAGGCTCCGAGGCCTCCGGTGCATCATTAGCTGAGCAAATAGGGGCTGGAGCTCATAAATAATGCCGAGGCCACACCCCGCCGAGCGCGGCGGTCGCTCAGCCCTGCCCGTCCCGCCCCAGGCTCCGCTTGGCAGCGCGGAGTGATCGCGGGCGCGCAGGGTGCAGAATGCGCGGCATTTCTCGCTGTGCGGGACCGGGGGGTACGATGTAATCGAAAGCTTTTTAAGGGAACAGTCCCTGTGGATTGCTCCCAAGGGGGGTGAAGTGGCAGGTAGTTTCCGATCCCCATCCGCGGAATTTGTGGGCCCGCGGGGCTCTCCAGGAGCGGGAGAAACTCGCCAGGAAAGTTTCCCGCCCCTCCGTGCGGGCTGCCCCGATGGCAGTGCCAGAGCTGCTGGCCGAGCCCCAGTGAAGGCGGCGGGGCGCTGGACCCCGGGTGGAAGAGACTTCTCGGGGAGATGGATCCCGGGTGGGAGAGGCTCCGCGGGGATCCGGGTCCCTGGTGTGTGAGGCTCCGCGGGGAGCGGGGCCGCGTGGGGGAGCGGAGGCAGAGCGGAGCTGAGCTCCCTGGAACGGCCGGAGAGCTTCGAGGGAGCTGGGAGGTTTCGAGGGAGGCCGGCAGATGTCACTGAAGAGAGGGAGAGGGGCAGGACGGTGATGGCAAGGAGAGAACCAGGACACATCAACCCCAGCTGAGGGCTTTTGGTTTGTTTTGTTTGTGACTTTTTTGCTGTCCTTGTTATTACCCAGCCTCGAATTATTCCCTCGCTTCGAAACTTCACAAGGAAACGAGCATAAAAGACTAAAAAGGAGCGTTAGAACAGTAGTTAGATTTGTAGTTCAGTTTCCTGATTGCTCCAGGAGTTTTACCAAAAGTTTTCAAAACTGTTTTCTTTTAGGAGAGTGGGAGCTGCATTGTTCAAGCTCTTTTTTTTTCCCAAAAAGGTTAGGTTTTCCTAATTGTTTTGCGAGCATATTTTGTTCTAGACTGTCCTGCTAGGTGCAAGCTTGTTTTCAATCAGAATTTCCACTTTTGCAGGGAGAGGTGGTCTCTGTTCCCACTGAGGTGGTGCAGGTTGCACAGAAGGGTATCATCACAGCAATATGTTGAAGGAACACATCTCATGATGCTCTTGCAGCCATATCCCAAAGGCAGAAGTATAACAAATAAACAAGAACCCACAGTGAATCAGTGCATACGCTCAAGTTACAATTTTGTTTCCAACTATTCCGCACTATGGCTCTACTAACTAAAGCAGACAATAATACTAATGGATTATAGCTAGAATGGAATAACCTGAATGCAGTGCCCTTACTAAACAAATTTTGTCTATACATGTGGAAGTCATTATGGCCTGTCTATAGACTGCTTTGTGTAAAAACTCATCTGCATGAGTTATGATCACACATATTTTAAAGAGTTTCTCCCAGAGAAAGCCCAGAGAACAAAAAAGTAGGGGATGCTCTTTCCTCTAAAATGAAAGATCAGATTTGCAACCAATGTCAGCTGAGAATGGGTCCAGAATTTTGAAAAGCTTGAACCATTTCATACCTTGAGGACAAATTAGGTGATGCCATCAGATGAACAGAAGTCTCCAGATCATGGGTCATTAAAAACAGTGATGCTTTTCCACCTCTCCTCCTTAAAACAGATAAACTATGCACAAATGTGTGAACCTTTGCTGTCAGTACAATGTGGACTTAATGGGCTGGCAGTGCAACTGTGGGTATGATGCTGCTCAGCCTTGAAATGTGATGTTCAAATGCCATAGTCTGACTACAGCACTCTGACAAAAGGAGAGGTCACTTGTCTGCTTTGGAAAATCCCCACAGCTAAGTGGAGTTAGAGATCTCCACACCAAGTAACAGAAGTGAATCAGCTAGTTCAGTACTCTCTCTCTTGCTGTGATCTATGCAGGGTGATTCAGAGGAAGGTGCAGAGAAAACCACAAAGCAAATATGAAGCAGTCTCTCTTTAGGAGATTTTTTGGAGATGTGTAATAGATGGTAGTCAAAGGAAAAGGAGAATGTTACTAAGAAATACCGGTGCTAAAAATTATGGTGATTCTAACTGTAGTCCCCAAATATTTTTGCCTTAATTAAAATTAAAATAAAATATATGTTTGCTCTACTTTTTCTTTTTACATGTAATAAACTTCTAGGTAAGATGCCAGTAATACAGCATTAGAAAAAAAAGACAACAACAAGAATATGCTGAAGCATGAATCAACTTCTGCATTATTTAAAGTCACTTCTGTTTGTCAGTGCTTTTGTATGTATGGACACTGGGGAGCCATCTGGCTATCTGCATTTCTTTTTCACATATGCTGCATCAGAGATAAAAAGGTAAAATGGAACATTGAGGAAAATTATGGGGCTTTCCGCCACTCCCTCAAGGACTTTGGTTTTATAAAATAGCAAATGAACTACAAAGAGACAAATGCAAAACTTTAATCTGAGAGATACCATCACTCTCATATATCTGTTAGGCAAAGCAAGAGTATGCTAATTTTAAAAACAAAAAGCAAATTGAAACAAGAATAAGCATGCCATATTGATTTATTTGTATTTAATGTGCATGTGTGCAGGCCAGAGCAAGATAATTAACTTTAAAAAAGCAGTTTGAACTTCACAGCTGGGCTGAGTGAAATGGTTAAAGTTTTACTTTAGATGTTTTGTAAAAGCATGTATTAGCTTCAAGCAAAACTTATGGAATGGAAATTACTTCTCCAAACTATGAGGTGGGGTTTCAATATATACTGGCATGAATCAGCCCTGTGAGTGAAATGAAAAATATGTAAGACACTTGCTTTCCAGGTTGTGGATTTTACAGGCTAATGCAGGCATGAGGACAAATAAATTGGACTCTGCAGCTGATTTTTAATAAGTCCTGTATTATACAAAGCATACAATGTAGAGTGCAGTTTGTCTCTAGTTCTGAATTAGTGCATGTGAAATTTATAACTAAGTGCAGTTATGCCAGGTTGCAGCACAAGTGTCAGGACAGGTAGGACCTCACTCTTGGCTTCAGGGTCAGAGCAATTCTGACTCTTGCACTGTGCTCTGAGCAGACAAACACTCATGGCCAAAACAAACAGGTGCTGATTTTGTTGTATCTATGCATGGTATTTGCTTCTTACCCAAACAAATCATCCTAATGGACCCAGGCCTAGCTTTAGACCTAAACACTGAGAGAAGCCAAAGAGAAAGGCAGGAGTGGTTTTAGGCATTCATTTAGCATTTTGTTTTGTGGGGGTTTGTTTGTTTGGTTGGTTGGTTGGTTTTGGTTTTTTTTGTTTCTTCCCACTTAGATTTTAACCTCCTGAAAAAGCAAACAGATTATAGGAGGCAGTAGGACCAGAAGAAGCACAGTTTTGAAAGAGGCAAGTCAGGGAAAAGAAAGATGGATGAAAATGTCAGAAAAGGAAGACAGGAACCTTCTGGGACACAGTCAGATGGTTAAAGAAAGCATAGTGGAAGCAGATCCAATAATTTCACTGAACTGGCAGCAGCTAGCCATGAAAATCAACAGACTCAATAATTAGTTTATTCTTTGAAAGCAAGGCCAGACTTAGAATTCAGAAAAGATCAAATGCCAGTTATTTTAAAGAAAAGTGTAGTAAAGGCATAATGAAGTGACCCTCAAATGTAATCCATTCCTTCCTTAAAAATAAAAATAATTGTGTACCCAGTAAGTGTCCAGATTCCAAATGATGAGAGAAAATGCTATTACCTTCTATTTCCTCTGTCCTCATTTATGAGTGTCAGTTCACCTTGGAGACATGCAAGGTCACTAGGTAACCTAATTAGTTCATCACTGTTTATTTTATTTCTTACAAAAACTGGGAGAAGTGGGAAATATATCAGCAGTTTACTGTCGGAAAACTATTAGGTGTTTAATTTGAGGGTGTCCTAATTTGAATGGCAATTTATATTATTTTTCACAATAGTAAAAAAATTCAGGAGGTAGTAAAGAGAAAGATACTGGCAGTACCACTGCAATCAGGAATGGGCTAGGGTCCTTAGACATAGTGTGTTATAACTTGTCACTGGGCAACTAGTCATATAAGGACTTCTTATGAAGAGGGAGTTTTCATCACCAAGGTCAAAGCCTTATAAAACTTCTGGCATGTAACTAGCAATGAGCTGTCAAACTGAATCCATCAGTTTGCTTTTTTACTACTTAAGGTTCTGTGAAAACCCATTTGCAGGACACAAATTGTCTTTTCACAGCTTAAGAAAAATCAGCTGCTTAGGAACAGGATCAGTGTAATCACATTCATGAAGTACTGTATTACCTGTATGGGCACAGAGGGAAGTATGTTTTAGATAAAACTCCAGTTGTCTCCAGTCAAATAGACCCAGCTCTGATTGGCTTCCCTTGAAGTCAGTGAGCCAGCACTTCATAATGACCTCTGGCATTGACCAGACTGATTTCTGTAAGGTCAACACCAACTAAGCACTGCTGTGTCTGTACAAAAGATGTAAACTGATTCCTGATATGCTACCAGGCCTTCATGCTTCCCCTTTTCACTGAGGCAACCACATTATTGCTGTTTCTAGGAGAAATGCAGTGCTTTGGTCAGATTTTCCACCTTTTAGCTGCTATGACTAAATGAGGTCAGTGATATAACCAGAGTCACTGTGCTTGCACAAAGCTGGGTTTTGAGTTTTTAACAAATCAAACAAGTCATCATTATTTTGCAAGTTGATTAGCAAGAAATGTATTAGAAAGACTTGAATGAGAAGGGATGGGTCATTGACGCACCAAGGATGGCCTCAGGCCAAGGAAGCTATAAATACAAGAAGGCACAAAGGCATGGAGGATGCAACAATGTCTAATCTGTGTATTGAAAGTACTTTAGAGTGAAGGTCCCCTGGTGCAGGGAGCTATACAAACACAGAGAGAAGTAAAGCAAGAGCAGTTATGGAGAAGCTTTTTATCCAAACAGTCAAACAGAGATTGGGGAGAGGAAGATATCTGCTGAGAGAGGGAGGCAGTGACTTATCCCTGTGTGTCATAGCAGTTTCCAGCCTGATAAAGCACTCTCCAGCCTGATGCTTTATCCATTGCTCCAGGGCTCACAGCATTCAAAGGAGTCCTCACATTCTGTCACAAGGAGTTTTGGAAAAGTAATTCAATTAATTCAGCTACTTCAGCGTTAATATAGCGTTATGTGAATAACCTGGTTTGGGAAAAAAAAAAAAAGAGGCTTGTGACTTTTTTTTTCCATTCATCTTAAGTTTGAAACATAGTTCTAGAAGCCTGATTATATAAACCTATCTACCCCCAGTCTGGCCCTAGATAATATACCAGCACAGTCCTATTTCCCATCATCCATCTTCAAATGAAGAGTAATGACTGCATACCTGGGAGTCTTCAATTTGTTTTGTTCTCTGTAAGTACTAAAGACCAAGCTTTACTTGTGGTATTTGTCAGCTTGGTGCTCACTGTATATAGTTTGCATCCTACTGGAGCAGTTATTTTAGAAGAGGAGCAGAAGGGCCCTTCTGCATATGCCTTGTCCTTTCCTAAACGTGTCCTCTTGGCCCATACCCCTATTACTTTCCCTAAGGAAGTTTTTCCCATACTGAAGTAACAGTTAAAGAACTTGTGTCTACAGATGAAAGAAGAAAAAAAATATTGGAAAAAATCATATTTAAGCTATGCATGATAAGCAGAGCATTGACTGAAGCAGTCTGAACAATGCCCACTGTCCCCTGGACATGTCAAGGATCTGAGGATATGGACCAGAGGATGCTAAGGGATGTAAGAGGCTTGAGAGAAGTCTTCTCCCCTAATCATAAAGCCTGATCCTTTTGCATTACCTCATATTACCTCATTACTGGCATTTTAAGCTAGATCTCTCAAGTGATCTACTGTGACCATTCTTACATTTTCTTTAGGAAACAGAAATAGCAGCACTCTTAATGTAAATGTAAAGTACCCTATAATTCCCCCAATGTGGACAGCATTGAGTTGTTATGGGATTTACCATAGCATATCTCAGTACTAAGGAAGAAATCCTTGCTTCCAGCAAAGTATTCTTTTCCATTTTGTAAAGAAGCTGTTATGTTGTCTGCTATGATCCCAGGTTTGTCTCTGGAATTAGTGTGGTACAGATGGTGTATTGGTGCTTTAATTGCAACACTGATCGTGTTTTCAGGCTCTGTTATATAGATACCACTGCATTCTTTCTAAAGAAGATAAAATTGGAGCTCTGGTCTTTATTGGGTTTTGTGCTCTATTCTTGATCATGTGAACCCTCTTCTTCCTTTGTCACAGGTATTCATACCTGTGACATGATTCATACCTCCCCTCATGATTCCTGTGTCGGGAGCCTTCCTTTTTTTCAATGCCAGTTCAATAGATGTTTTGAAAGGCTCTTAAAAATGCTTTTTGTAGTATACTAAATTATCCTATTTCAATCATCAAAACCCTTCTTGAAAGCCACTGCATTGTATTCATTAGAATGTGTTGCATAAAAAAACATGAGCAAACACGGCCTGGACAGTGAGAGTATATGAAGTCAATGTGTACTCAGTGAGGTGCAGCAGTCTGCTGACTTCTTTGTAGAACTTTGGGGCTGTGGAATAATCAAGTTATGGGTTAACTTAAAATAATATTAACCATCAGCTTAAAATAACATTTTATTAGTTAAAAGGAAAAGGACTGAGAAGCAGTCATAGAATCTGATATAGCTTTTTACTGGCCATTATTTATTAAAAATATGCTTTCTACAGTTGGTTAGAATAGTTATTCTATTAACTGCCACCCAGAGTTACCTCAGGGTTCAGAGAAGAGTCTGATGCATTAGAAATACAGCATCAGGTAATCTAATATTGTTAATTAAGTTTCAGAATTTTCTGTGTTACTGAAAAGTTTCTGTTGCTTTGACTTGGTTTTTTTGGCTTCTTACTGAAAGAACAATTTAAATTTTCTCAAACAACATAAACATGCCACTAAATATTTATCTTATCTTACATGAAACTCTTCAGAACATCTGTTAATTGAATCTTTATTTGAATCTATTAGCAGTACTTTGTTTTATGGCAAGAAAGCAAAAAAAAAATCTATAGTTTGGATGGCATCCAGAAGACAGTGTGTTCTCCACAATTACACCTTTGTAACTCAAAATCAGCATATAGATTATCACTCAAAGTCAATTTGGTGGAAAAAAAAAGGAAAAAAATAAACCCAAAAAACCCACAGAATTGACACAGAATGTTTCTTAAGAACTTTATTTCCTATTGCTAACATTTAAAAGGCTTAACTTGTACTATTTCATACCAGTTAATCTTAAGGTACTTACAAAGTATCGTGAGCTTGAAGGTAACGATTTTCATTAATAGTTCACTACAGTCTTGTCTCTTTATCCTTACACTTTATTTATATAACACTTCCAGAAATCAGTTACATCCTGTTACCAATAAATACATACATAATACACAGTTGCTCTTTGTTTTATATACACTCATTTTAATTTTGCAGTTGAAAAAGAGCATTCACCAAAAATGTTCTAAAAATTAGTTCCTTAATTTAAAAAAAAATACTTTTAAGACTGGATTGTTCTCTCAAATAACCCAGGATTGGAAGGAGTATAAAGGAAAAAAGTTGGTAAAACTTCTTATGACTCTGATATCATACAGAGCATATATTGCTTCTTCTTTATCTATCCTTGCAGGATAAGAGATTTATTTCCTGAAGATAAATTCATAATGTAAATTCTGTTAGACCAGATGAATTTTGGGGAATCCCTAAATTTTGCCATAAGAGGGCATTAGTCATGCACTTAGAATAGAAATCCTTCTCAACATAAGCACATATGTTTTAAGAAATTGCAATTCTGTACGCTCACACACCAAAGGATTAAAAAAGATTAATACTTCTATAATTAGGAATACTTTAAATGAGTTACTGGGACAGGCATTGTTCACAGTCTTGGGTTTTCTTACTGAATAGTCTGAAAATAGAAGTGAAGACCAAGGAAGAGGCAAAGTACTACTTTTAGAAGTAGAAGTGGTTTAGCCTACAGAAGTAATTCAGAAAGTCTGGTTAGGCTGAGTTAGCATTAAGCACTTGTCTTCTCCATGCAAATGGAGTTAAAGATACATTCAGGTGTTTCTCTTGAAACAAATAGCAAGACAGCAAAAAAAGCCTTTTGAAGCTTTATTATGAAAAAAAAACTAAAGAAAAATTAGAACATGTCTTGAGACACAGGACAAGTTCTTAAGTTTCTGTGGCAAATTAAAAAAAAAAATTAAAAACAGAGATTAAATCTGAGCCTTTAACATTTTTTTGATTTATGCTAGTTGTGAGGATGGGAAGAATGCAGAGATATGCCGTGTCAAAATAGGGACCTGAGAAACCTTTGGGAAAGAAAAGAGCTGTCTCCCCTTCCCACCAAAAAATCCAGTTAGATCTCAAAGCACCCTGTAATGACTTCTGCTAATGTTAGAGAACATTGGATTGTTTCCCAGAAAGATAGAAATTTCTTCATTCTGAAACAAGAAAAATTGTTAACAAAAAAATACATGCTATGGAGGGTTTTCAGAGCCCTGAAAGACTGTTACCATATAAGTTTCAGTTCTGCTTTTTGTGAACAGAGAATGACTTAGGACCACATAGAGTGGGTGTCCTGGGTGGTAATGTCTTCCCTGCATGCCTGTTCTCTCAGGTATTGCAAATTGCTCTAGAAAAATGTTTGATTGCATTATCATTACCCACCACAAGTAATGGATTATTTTGATTCTGAGTCTCTCATAAATTATTTTCTGACAATATTAATTAACATGTAATATGGATGTATTTCATTGTCCTGTTTCCCAGAATTATGTAATTTATTACATGTTCTCTACCTCTAAATCACTTCAACTAGCAGCTATAGGGAAAAAACAATCTGTCAGGCAGAATACAGTCTGTCAGATATGTTTTGGATATTCTCCACCTTGTCAGTTCTTTTTTTCCATTGGCATATACCAGAAAAAAAATAGAGATCAAGCGGTAATCTCTTATTTGCAGCAAGTGGTAGTTGAAATGAAGAGCGGAATTCAATCAATTTGTTATCTGGGTGTTTTTATGAAGAATTATTATTTAACATTACATTAATTCTGTAGGGGAAAGATTTATAGTCTTTGAACTTCAACACACTTTACCATTGCACAGATTTAACATTAGGAGTTGAAAAGCCAGCTACACTTGGCACGATGAAAGCAAATAAAATTGTTCTCCTGAAGCCAGTAAGTCCACTGACAAACAGTTTATGTTAACACTTTCATATATTTATAAAAAGTGGATACATTCCTCAAGTCAATGATACCTCCAATCCCTGCCATTAAGACTGGAAAATGTCAATGAAATCCCGCGTCTGCAATTTCAGCTTTCACCTTCCTTCTGCTTTAGGCAGAATGCTGAGATTTTTGTGAATTCATCAGGTAACAAATATTTGAAATGATGGATACAGCCCAACTAAATCCCAGTGTATCATCTGGCAAAATTATTTGGAGCAGATTAAAATCACACAGATTCATGACAGGCAACTTTCAGGAGTGCTACATTTGCCTCCTTATGGAATGACTTGTGGAACCAGTTGTATGGGTTCACAGAAATGTCTGAACAAAATCATACAGCTTTTGCCAAACATGCAGCTTTTAAATTTTTTTCCCCTTTGTTGTTGCTGTGATTATAATTATTACCTACATACCTGGAGATCTGCAGCAACAGAAGTTAGTACTTACATATAAATAATTGGAAAAATGTAGTCACTAACAGGAAATACACTGATGACTGTTGGGCTGTCAAGGTGCAGTCTTATGGCTGCTGGAAAGACAGGGACTTCAGAATATCTAACAGATCCTTAAAACTCAGCTGGAGATGAATATGCAATAGTGTCTAAACCTATTTGAGAGCAAGCAGCCTTCTGCCAGGCAATTTTCTTCTTTATATTACAAACAGCCCTAGGTTATCTTTTAATTGCAATAGTAATAAATAAAAAGATGGTGCACCTCCTCTGTTGTTTCATTCTCTCTAGCACAAACATTATGTACCAAGGGAACACACTTTAGGTACAGGTTTCAACATTTTTCAATGTTTTTCTGAAACCTTTAAACACATAACTGCGTGATGGAATGTTATTTTAAACAGTTTATTAGAGCTGTTCTGAAAACAGGCAGGATAGTCAAGTATGGAAGACCTCTCTTAGAAGAAAAGGCTTAGAGAGGCTTTTCCTCTCTTAGAAGAAAATACCTGTCATCTCTTCAAGAGCCATTGGCTTCCATAGGCCAGCAGATGCACTTTCCTTCTGTCTTCTTTGTGGCATCACCCTGAAAGTAAGATACAGCCTTCTACCTGCTTCAGACTTGTACTTGGGTGTCCCATCCCATTCTTCTATTTCTGCCCTGGTTTGGGGGACAATATTTGTTCAGGTTGGGCCTGGTCAAAACCCAGTAGAGATGGTAAAGAAATTTTATATTCATTACTGTAGGTTTGTATCAAAACCAACCAACCAATTAAACTTTTTTTTTTTTCCTGGTTATAATTTGAATAAATGCAGAACTTTACATTTCTCCTGTGACCTTGATGGCTAATTCCTGTGTGTCATGACTTCATGTCCATTCATAGGAGCCTTAAATTCACATTCCACAGAGAGGGAGGGAAGAAGACTCCCTCACCTCATCTTTCTCCAGCTTCTATATTTGAATAGGAAACTTTTTAGAAAGGATCTGTTTCTCAATTTGTTCTTCACCTAATTTTATTTTGCCTTTAGGTGGATTCATAAAACTAATACATTATGACTCAAAGCAAACAATGCAGAGCTTTTAGGAAGTAACACCAGAATATACCTGTTAGCTATGTTGTACAAATCTATTTTGTCTCAGATAATGGCACATATGTGGTGTATTTGTATGAGACAGCCTTTCAAAGAATCAAGAAAAGGCATGAAGTTAGAAACTTAGCTAAATCTGAAAGTGCACAAGAAGGAACATTTGCCAGGATTATTTTCTATTCTTCGAAGACATTTGTGAGAATTCAAAAAGAATTCTGATATTTATTTAAAAAAAAAAAAAAAAAGAAAAAAAATCTTTTAAAGTGCAAATGAATATTTGTGAGCCACCTCAAACAGCCTTAGGACTTGCTCATGCTTATCATCATCTTTGGATAATGACTGGTTAAAATATTTTTGAATAATTAGGGCATCATCAAAAATCAAGTCTACTCACAGAAGGTGCATGAAATGGAAATGGGACTCAAGTTGTTGAATACATTTTTCATTCTGAATAGTTTGTCAAACTCTATTTACATCTTAGAGAGGATGTTGATTTCCTAGTTGGTTTTAAAATACAAGTTACCTTTGTAAATATTTAAAGATGCTAATTTTATTTTCCTATCATAGAAACTTATTTTTAACAATAATCTTTTTAAAGCATCTTTATTAGGGATGTTTTGGCCCTCACTGCTGACTACTTCACACCTTGTCTGGTGGTTTGCACAGGTGCGAGGTTATATAAATTGCAATCAGAAGACAGTGATTTAATTTTTTAATTTTGTTTTTATGCTCCCTTTGCTCAACTGCAATAAATGAAAGTCACATCATTTCCATACATGGGGTTAGTTTCATATAATTTCTTATGACACAGGAACACAATTTGGACAGAGATCAGAGCAGATGCTACCCTGAAAACAGTGAAAAAAAATATTTTTTTTTTTAATCTTTCGGATTCCTTTAGGGAGTTAAAGCATATTTGCTGGTATTAGTAAGAAATAAACAGCAAATAATAGCACCGAAGGGAATTCAGAGTCAAAAGTTCACTTCCTGCAAAAAATCAGAAGCATAACATATTTGCCATCAAAATATCTAGACAAGTTAGAAATAAAGTGTATATATTAGCATTTATGGATTTTAAAACCACATCAAGATAAATTGACTACTAAAAACTTTATTTGTTAATATGTAGTAGCAAAAGAAATCGAAACCCTTTGCTATTTGACAGAAAATCGTAGACACTAAAATGTTCTATTCTTTCAAAGTCTGTATCTTCTTTAGAAATTTCTTTCTGAGGGTGAAACAAAATCTTTCAAGCTATCAAAGTTGGTGGGCTAGGTGAGGAAATCTGTATTCTATATCAAATACCTGAAAGTGTTCTCTTATTCCTCATGTCTGCCTAAACTGTAGATTTTATCAAAGCACCACAGAAAAATTAGGCTATCTTGTGCTGGGGAGGGGAGAGCGCAAATAAAAAAAAATTATACTATATATTATACCATATTAAATAATACCATATTAAAATATATAATATACTCTCAGTCATAAAGGAGCACATGGGTTTCATTATAATTTATATTCATGTAAGCCCACTGTTACTCACCTGCAGTCACTGGAACTGTCTCCTGTTGACACTTTTGTCACCTGAAAATGATTTGAACTAAACTGCAGAATCATAGAATGATTTACATTTTCACGGATTTAATCTTATTCATTCCCCTCTCAAAACAGGACTAACTCTGGAGTTAGATCCAGTCTCAAAGAGAGATCATGTTGCTCCTTATCCTGTCCGGTCATAAAAATCTCCAAAGACTCAGGATGTTCAACCACCTCCCTGAGCAGCCTGCTCCGGTGCAGAAGCACTCTCATAGAAAAAAATTTTCCCTGTCAGAGCAGTTTCCTTAACATGAGTTTTGGCCAATCCTTCCCTTGATCACCCAGTGCCCTTTCACCCTGCTGCTGCAAAGAGAATCTGCCTCTGTCTTTAAAATTCCTTTTTATGTAGTCAAGACTGCTATGTGATCCTTTGCTTTTTTTTCTGGTTCTGTTTGCTCTTCCTTGCCTTTGAGCCAGGACTTGTTGTCAAACTGTAGATGATTCTGGGCATGGGCTAGTGGCCACACAGTAAAACCAAGAATAGGCTGTGGAGTGGGGTAAACAAGGTTTTCTCTTCCATATACACACAGCAAGTGGCTATTTCTCCATCCGCAACTAAGTGGGCACAGAGAAGGAGACAAAGAGCCGATGCAGTTGCCCAGTCTGTGCACAAAAGGACAGATGCAGTAGAGTTAAACTTTCAAAGACTCCTTTTTAAATGGAACATTTAAGAATCCATGTTGGTTTCAGAACCGTTTATACCAGATGAAACTGCCTCATCACACTGTTGATCTAAGCAATGATACATATTTGCATTTATAATTGAGGGCTGTAATTTATAGCAGAAGACTATGTAGTCTCTGAATGAATACCTCACTGGCAATCTGACCAACTTTGTGTAAGGGAAGTGAACTCATGAATATATACCATATGTTTAGATTGTGTAAGTGGAGGCAATCCTCAGTGACTTCAGAGAAGCTGTCCTTGTTTACACCAGCTAGAAGCTAGCCTCGTGCATATAATTTGCAGCTGAATAAATGCAGATGTTAGCATTATACAAAGCTTACAGAGTTTCAGGTTACTTTTGTTAAAACAAGGCATCTAGCCCACAAGTTTGGATTTGGCAGCATTGTACTGCACTGCTGTCTGGGAAGAGACATAGGGTTGGAAGTGAACGTGGCATTTTTGAGCCTTTGGAAAAAACAAATGCTCATGTATCCCAACTGTACAAGGAGTATTCCAAGGCAGAGAAAATGAGAAAAGGAAAGGGAGGGTATATGGAACCTGAAACAGTGAAATATGACAGGGTGCTGTACCTTAAACCTTGCATCCTGAACACCAGCCTTTTGCCAAAATACACAGGAAACTGCATCATCTACAGCACTGGTAGCCTAAGGATGCTCTACTTTACCAAGAGAAAGTTGTGTTTCCTTCAAGTTTGTGTTCAGTGTATTTACAATCCATTCCAGAAAATACTGGGCTTCCTGCAGATATGAAGCCTATGTCATTAAAGAGGCCCCTGATAAAATCCTGACTCTCTTAAGGCCATGGAAGGGCTCACATAATCTAAGTGGTGTGCAGCAAGGAAAGAATTGAAAGGACCAAATCTTTACTTAGCAGCATTGGCAAGATTTAAAGCCCATGAAGGCATGAAAATTAAGCATGTGATAAATAGTTGTGATTACATGTTTTATTTCATTAGGAGAATTTACAATGTACTGAATTTTGCTCATTTTTTCAACAGTGTTTGCAAATAAATCTTGTGGGATAAACAGAAAACTGAAAGATACTGCTGACAGCAATCTACCTAGGCAAACCAAATGTGTTTTGGTACAAAGTAACATACCAAATTTGCTGCTGCTACATCTCTAGCACCCACAAATGGTTTCCTATTTCCATGCAGAGGAAAACTGGGTACTTGGCATAAAATGCAAGCAGTGTGTCTGATTGTGTGCCAGCCTGAATGACTGATGAAGGCTCATTGTAACGTAAGGAGAAAGCAGGTGAAGATTCAGTCTGTATCTTTAGTATCATATATATGCTGATCAGTATAGTATCATTGCTTGAAGATTGTATGACTCATTCTCTGATGTTTGTTTTTTCTTGTGTTAATTTATCAGGAATATCTGTATGTACAATCCCTTCAATCATAAAACTGATAAAGAATCAAAATTCAGTTTAGCTTCAATATATTGTGAGATTAAAAGTGTAGTCCTGGCTTTACAAGTCTACATCACTGGTTAAATAACAATCAGTTTGGAGAAATCCTGCAGAAGGTTAAAGTAGCTTGGCAGAGTGAATCCCCTGGGTTTTTTGTTCCTTGAGTTTACTTTCTTGAAAGTACCTTAAACTAGAAGTTTTTTGTGTAGAAAATAATTATTTCACTATGCAAGAGACCTTGACACTGACATGTTCGCAGAACAGAGGAAAAAGTATTTCTTAAGCAGTCAAGCAGACAACAGATTTTTTCCACAAGAACATGTGCTTCTCTTCCCACTTTCTCCTCTGTTTTCTGTAAGGTTTGCTCAACCATTTATACACTGGAATAAATCCAGTGTGATGATAAAGTTCACTAATGAAGATAAAGATAACCAGACCTGTAAAGCATTTTATGATTTCTCACTCTACTTTTCCTGCTAATAGGAGTTCAGTTCAAGCCTGAGTTGCAGGGTTATAGGCAGAGCTGAATGCCAAGCAGAGATGTGCTGTATTCTTCTGTGTTTTTAAATATTTGCACCGTTTTTGACTCAGTTGCCTTGACTGTAGCTTCCTGTGCTGGTAGACAACACAGCATGCAGCTGGTATAAGTCCCCCTCTTTCATCTTCTGCTCAAACTACACCATATTCTGGCTTTCTGACAAAGCTAACTATACAACCTGGCATTCTTGCTTTTTCTTACAATATCCTAGTAGTCACCCCCAATTGCAATGCTGGCTTTAACAAGGAGAATGTCAATTGCTCTTTGCAGCATTTCACATTTCATGTTCTCAGGACTATATTTTCGGTCCCTGAATAAAATTCTTTATGTATTATAATATTTATAAAAATACTTTTTAAAGTAGAAAATATGTCACTGATCACCCTTTAAGGGGAACATACTGGGTTCCTTTTAAACCAAGGAAACCAGCAGGACCTAACAAGGAATGAGAACATTGTATATTCTATGCATGGGAACAGGAATCCCTGCCAAAAGCTTTTTTGGGGCTTTGGGGGAGCTATATCAAGAGGAACTAAAATAGAGTTAAATATTCAGATAGTTCAGCTCTTATGTTCATTCTCTTTCAAGAGCAAACATTCACCCTTAATTCTAAGTCATATAAGAAAGTGTCTTGGGTTAATGCAGGGGTGTTTTTGAAGCAGGGGCTACGGGGGTGGCTCCTCTGAGAAGCTGCTGGAAGCTCCCCCAGTTCCAATTCTCACCTTGCCAGATTTGTGAATCTGGATGCACCTCTGTGAGTAACATTCAAGAAAGGGAAAAAGAAACTTAAAAAAACCCCAAATACCTGATGAGAGGGACTGATGTTGGAGGGGTTCATGAAGGACTCTCCCACAAGAGGGACCCCACGCTGAAGTGGGAGAAGGCTGTGATGAGTCCTCCCCCAGGGAGAAAGGAGCAGCAGAAACAACATGTGATGAACTATCCTAAACCCCCACTGCCCGTCCCCTGTGCTGCTGAGGGGAAGGCAGCAGTCAAGGAATTTAGTCCTGGGAAGAAGGGAGGGGTAGGGGAAGGTATTAAGATCTGTTTATGTATTCTCTTTCTCCTGGTAGATTAAGTTGAGTTGTTCTGGTTTTGCCTGTGACAGTAATTGGGGAGTGAAAATCTCCCTGTCCTTGTCTTGATTACCAAGCCTTTAGGTGGATTTTCTCCTCCCTGTCCCATATTGGGAGGAGTGAGCAGAGCTCTGGTTGTTACCCACTGGGCCCAAACTGTGACAGAAGGAACAAGACCAATGTCTCTTAGAAACAGCATGAAATTATGCTTTCATTATCTAAAAAATTTATTTTGGCACAAAATGGGGCATACTGGCACTGTAGCTGCAGTTTGGCACAATGTTGTGTTTAATTCAGATATAGGGTTTCAGCAGTGGGTTAGAAAGTTTCTGGAATAAGGACATACTTTAACTATCAAAGAAACCAACACCTGTAGCACATAGGAAACTGGTGACTACTTGAATGGCTCTGCAACACTGAAAAATTGAGTACTATCATTACATTCCTCGTCTTAATGTGGCAGTGTGGCTGCTTTACTAGGTTGTTTTTTTTTCATAGAAATGCAGGCACCTGAAACTTTTTTATTTAATTCCTATGCCTCTGTCCCAGTTTTTGAAAGAGCTCATGGTTCAACAGACAACGAACATGCAAGAATTTCAAAATACTGAGACTGATGTTGTTATCTTCATGTCTCAAGGCGAAGAGGCAGAAATTAGCTCGTGGTACTTTTTATAGGAAATATAGCTAGGGCAGCTGTAAGTTTAGGATGCCACATAACTGTACAGATGTGTCATACTAACCTACCATTGCCAGCAATTATTTATAGGGAAGTCTAATGCTGCCTTATCTTTTCCATAATACGACCTGAATATAGCCAAGCATGATTACTCTGGTATGAAAGCTGCTGTAAATGGTAACTTCTTTATCAGCTGAATGAACTCATCATTGAAACATGACAACTAAATTCAACAGTGACAGCTCTACTATATAGACATAAAGTTATTATCAGAAGTACTTAGCACACCACTATTTTGAGTAAAGTCTCATAGGTTTAAAATAAACAGCTAGTTATGTAATTCTTATAACCTCACTGATATAATAGTTCTATGGAAACATGATCTCAGGATGTGAGATAGGACTGCACCCACCATTTTGCCCAGTTCTGAAGTCCCCAACATAAGAAGGACGTAGAGCTCTAGGAATGTGTCCAGAGGAGAGGCACTAAAATGATCATAGGGCTGGGGCACCTCCCCTGTGAAGACAGGATGAAGAAGTTGGTGTTGTTTAGCCTGGAGAAGAGAAGGCTCTGAGGTTACCTTATAGCAAACTTCCAATATCTGAAGGGGGCCCACAGGAAAGCTGGGATAGGGCTTTTTATATGGGTGTATAGTGAGAGGACAAGGGGAAATCTTTTCAAACTTGAAGAGGGGACATTTTAGGTTAGACATTAGGAAGAAATTCTTTCCTTTGAGAGTGGTGAGACACTGGAGCAGGCTGCCCAAGGAAGTTGTGGCTGTCCCTTCTGTGGAAGTGTTGAAGGCCATGTTGGATGGGGCCTGGTCCAGTGGAAGGACCATGCAGGGGGGTTGGAACCAGATGATCTTTAAGATCCCTTCCAACCCTGCAATTCTATGAATCTGTTCTATGTTGTAGTAGTAAAAATAAAATAAAATAAAATAAAAGGAATTCTTAATTAAGGAATATGAAAAGAAAGAAAGAAACAAACAAAAAATTCAGCAGCAATGTATAACTAAGTGAATGATTCCTTGTTTCATAAGCTGTATGTTTATCTAACTCAGAAGAAAGGAACACAAGCAATAGGTCTTGATGAAGATATACAACAGCTTTCATGTAAGCAACAACAGAGTAGGTTGGACCTCCTCAGCCTACAAAAGAACATTTAGAAGTATGATAAAGATCTGCAAAATAATGAGTTCCATAGAGAGGGTAGATAGAGATCTATTCAAGTTCTTTTCGGGTACAAGATCCATCATCTTCTCCTACCATCTAGTAGTAGAGAATTTCAAAACAAGCAAGAAGTAATTCTTCATGCAGCAGGTTTTATGACTGTGGAGGTATTTGCCAAAAGATGCTCTGTTTGCAAAGCATTTATAAGATTGAACAGACAGATTGGACGAGCAAATCTGAAAGTAGTTGGAGGCAATCAGAATATTGTGGGTGAAATATCACACATCCTCTTTTTCCTTTTATGTCCATGTGTGGACACTTTTGGAGACATTACTGGTCTGGATGGACGTTCAAAGCAGTGTGGCTGGTTTAATATGAGATGAAAACTATCACAAAAGACATCTTAGAAGTAGTTATCAATGGGGATGGTGTTATAAAAATATGGGGTTACCACTTGCCTGAAATTTAGAGAAAAAGAGGAGGTGCAGATTTGGAAAAATAATTTGTGTTTTAACATGTATGACTAGAAAGTTTTCCACATGGCAAGTCTGTAAAGGGATCAGGTTTTTTTGCATTTTAATTTTTTGTGTTAAGAAGACCAATTTAATCCAGAAGCCTATCATAATATGCCTGAGGATATTGACTCATACAACAGACAGACATATAGGACCTCTGAAAATGGGGAATAATAAGTATTCAAACTTTGTAATTAAATTCATCTTCTCTCCGTCACTAGTTTGATGATGATCCATAAAGCCAGATGAGACATTTTCCATTATTAAGTACCCCGTAATTTATTTAAGGTCTGATCTTGTGAAGTTAAAATACTCATATAACATATGAAGACTTGTAAAATTGCAGGGCTTAGCACTTACCCAAATGGGTGCTTAGCAAGTAGAGAGATGTCAGCCCTATTTTCCTTGGCAACGTGGAAGCACTGCTTATACTGGTGCCTACATTTTCTCTCTGGTTTTATACGGATATAGTATTTTTCAAGGCTCTTTCCAGAAAGGTAGTGCACTGACTAAGAGTGATTCATATTACATACCCTATATGTGGATGTATTTCAATAAAAAAGGAATCCTGAGAATGATTGCACTACTGCAGAATTGAGCTCTACTAAATAATTTCTGAGTGTAATGCACTGGCTTTGTAAAAGAAATCCAAGCATAAAGTAATTTTTTCTTATATATCCAATATATACATATATAAAAAAGCTTCACTGAATGGCTTAAAATAACAGCCCTTAGCTATAGATATTGTATATTTTGAGTATGAAAGAATAAGAAAAACCTTTCCTTACAAAGCTCATAGAAATACTTCATGAGCTTTTGGTAAGGGAACAAAGAGGACTTACAAAGAAGGAAGAATCCTCACAGTGTAAAAGAGATCATGTACTGAATGTTCCTGTAAGTCAACGATAATTAAATCACTTTTTTCCCCCTACGGACTGGCCAATTTTTTCTATATCCTTATAAAAGGAAGTACAAAATTATCAGGTCAGGGGATATATCTCCCCTATTGGCAGCTCTGAGCATCTTGACTGTAATCAGTGCAGTCTGTAAATTCAGTAGAATCCTGATGTATCATGGACGATTTCTAGAGCTTCTGTAGCACGGACATATTTCATATGACATCTGGCTATCTTAAAAAGCTCTCCTAGGTGAAACATTGCAGTGATACAGTAGAATACAAGGAGATGGCTGCAGTAACTAAAAAGAATTTACCCTTTTTTAGAAGGCATATTGAGAATCTTTTGACTGCTGAAATAAGACCGAAGATCTTTCAGGCCAGTATTTCTCAGCAAGCCCAAATAGGGGCCTAATGATTGCATCAGTGACAGAGGGATGAGTGTGAATTTCTGCCAGTGCAGGAGAAGAGAACTTGCTCATGGGAGCTGGAGAACAGCCCAGCAGCTTCCCCCTGTCTGACTCGGCACATGTTTCCATGGCAGGCTGGCCTTCAATGCAGGGAATGCTGAGGGGTGGGGGTGGGGGATAAAAAGGGGCAGTTTTACATTACCCCTGTACTCCACTGCTCTGAATAACTCTTACATTCCTCTCTTCTTTGTGTGGGCAGCATGTATCAATATAGATTTGAACTTTCAAGCTTGAGTTGTTTTTTTTTAATAGAGTTCTCTGTACTAGGCAGCACTTAAGGTGGGGAAAAAAAGAAGAAAACTAAATTATAATTTTACATAGTCTATTACCGCCTGTCAGGCAGAGGCAAAAATTTTTCAAGATGTTTTTTCATATATCATGTGCTTGACCATGTGAATTCTCCAAAATGTTTAGCAGCAAACCGTGGATTGCCTAAACCTTGTTTCTACTTGGTGGTTGCATCTGGTTCAATGTGACAAAACACAACAATATCCTCAAGCATGAATACTATTGATAGTTCTTGTGGTTTGTTCAGGTTTTTTTGTTTATTTATTTTGGGAGTTTTGTTTGTTTGGGATTTTTTGTATGTTTGGGTTTTTGTGTAAGGATTTAATTCTCACTAAATGCTCTTCTTTTCCAGAAATAAATAAATAATTGCAGCATAACCCTACCTAGAAAACCTGTGCTTATCTCTGATTGATAAAGGACAAAACGTTATCTCTTTATATTATACTTCGGCAGCCTTCTATGGTTATGACCAGAGTTTGATTTCACTAAATTGATTTCACTAAATTACTGATTACTGATCAGGTATTTACTCATACCTGATATTCTTTTGTTGGCATTAGATTTTTATGTTCTTATTTCTTTGAGATGGTAATTTCAGTATTGTCCAAGAAGATTGACTTATGTTGCTGCTTTTTAATAAAAAAAGTTGCTTTGTTTTGTTTTGTTTTGTTTTTATAAGTTGGCATAGCGCAGCCATTATTCTGAGTAACATTGCACAGGTGTACATGAGGCTGTACAGATGTAAGCAAAGGAAAAATAAAAGGGTAACAGAGGAAGATAAATGCATCTGCTGTAAATTTATGAATATTGGCAATCTACAAATGATAAAAAGCATAGATTAAACAGACAGGGCATCAGCATAATCTGGGAGAAAAGGGGACAAATTTGTTTTGCCAACTCTGTTTGATTTGCCAACAATGAAGATCTTCATGAGTAAAAACAAAATTAATTTTTAAGTACAAATAGCAATTAAAATCAAATTGAATATTTGAAGCATTGGAATCCGCTCAGATTAAAAAGAGTACAGATTGTTATTTCTTCAATGTATTATAAATTGTTCCCTGTGCTTTCGACAGTATACTTATTTGTAGTCAGTAATACAGTTTCCAACATAAAGGAGTGAGGTTTTTGAGTGGATCTGTTATTTATATAAAGGCTGCTGGGGTTGTCTCCCCTCCTTTCCTAGTACAATAATTACATTTGTTTAAAGGCTACACCAAACTTCAAAAACTCACCAGCCAGCCAAAATGTAAATGGTTCCATGACCCTGTTAACTCACTTACAGCTGATGTCTGTTATTACCCTCAATTATTATGCTTGAGGGAAATTGCTGATTTTTTTTCCTCTGCAAACAGTTGTTACATCTTGGGTCAAGACAGTTGTTCAAGGTCCAAATAAAGAGGAAGCCTGGTTTTATGGTGTGAGTCATTGAGCTTATGATGCAAGTGGTATCTTTTTTGTTTGGGCTGGGAATTTTGAAGGGTAAATTAGTGAGCACAACATCACGCTGTGTATCCAATAAAGGCATGGGGATATTGGCCATGACATACATAGGAAAGAGCAGTGACTTCTATGGTGAAATTTCCACTGGTAATCAAAACTGGAAAAATGCCATGCTGCTTTTTCTAATGGTATCCAGGATTACAGGAGGTTTCTGTTACTGTGTTGAACTTTGTCATGTCAACTAAGTTTAATGAGCTTTATCAGAGTTCTGATAAAAAATTAAAAGCGCTTTGATGTTACGGTATTTCCATTTTGTATTTTATCTGTATTTCTTGGGTTATAGTGAATCAATTGCTATCCAAAACAAGGATATTAAATTCTTAGTGTCATTACAAACTCTTACATCTATAATGATTTGTCTTAATATTTCTTCTTTTTCCTTTTTGCTGTGTTAGATAGAAATTGTGATGAGAACTCTAATCCTTTGTTGGCTGCTATCTTCTACTTTTGGATTGATGATTTATCTGAAAGTTAGATTTTTCAACAGGTATGTAGACATACAGAGCTGCCACTAAGGCAATTAATGGGATTTTCAGACATTTCTGACCTACCCTGATTTCACTGGGAGATAAAACCATTTTACCAGGCATCTGTCAGCCACAAGGCATTGATTTGTCTCCTGCATAATCCTGCCAAAAAATGTGTGATAAACCTGGCCTTTGATTCTTATGGCTGAAAGTATTTAATCTTATTGTATTTATACACTGTTGTACATGGAGTCTGGATCAAATCTCTTTCTTGGGAACCTATCATTACATTTATTCTTCACATTTCTGTATTTTTCCTCCATATGCTTTTTCCTGGGTCATTATTGACTACAGAGCCTGCTAACAAGTCTAGGACAAATCCCATAAAAGTATCTGCCTTTGTCAAGTGGGTTGGAACTACGTGAATTTTAAGGTCTCGTCTAACACAAACCATTCTATCATTCCATCTTCTTTCTCTGACTCTAATAACCCTTTTGCCATACCTCTCTGTGTAAGTGATAAGGGAAGGTGATAAGAGTGATCCCTGGGCCCTTCCCAGTAGCAGAAGAACAAAAGCTAACATGATAAGTCACCTTAACCTCATCAAAGAGTAGGTAGAAGAGCTCACGTGGGCATTTTTCAGAGGAGCAAGTCAAGAAATGTTCTGGCATCTGAGGAACTGCACCTTCATCTGGTGATCATGTACTGTGTAGGTGACAAAGACAGGGTGTTCCTGCCTCTGTGTTCACATATCTCTGCTGCCTACTTGACGCTACTCTATCTGCCTCTGAGCAGATTGTGAAAGAGAGTCTTTTTTAAAAGAAGTTGCAGATATGCTCAGAAACTTTTTGAATGCCTCTGCCCTCTCAAAGCCTATCTGAGGGTATCTTCTCCCATGGAGTTATGCTGTGCTTCCCAGCATCTGCAGCAGTAAAGGAGAAGTGCTACAGCAAAAATACTGTGCTGTTCTTGTGGCAGAGGAATTTTCTTGTTCTTTACCCCTGGAGTTGCTCTCCTGTAGCCATGCCAATTGCTCCAAATGAAGCTAATCACAACTTCTAATTCATCATATGCAAATATATGCTAAAGCTACACAGTTTGCTTGAATTATTGTGCTGCCTCCTTCACAGAGGGTGATGGTAGGCTGATTAAGGGTGAGAAAAAGGTGCTGATATGGAATTTTTGGTTTATTGTAAAGCAGCTGACAAGACTGGAAAGGTTCTTCTGGCTCTTGAAATACCCAGCTGTGAGAAGCCAGTTCAGATTCACTCAGGCATATTTTCTTCCTCATGATCACATCTCAGAAGTCGTAAGAACTGGAATTCTGCCACACATACAGTGTGTACTAACTGTTGCTAAGCTGCTTTGAGATACTTAGTGGCACCTTAAAAGGAAAGAAGAGAAGAGAAGAGGAGAAGAGAAGTGAGAAGAAGAGAAGAGAAGAAGAGAAAAGAAGAGAAGAGAAGAGAAGAGAAGAGAAGAGAAGAGAAGAGAAGAGAAGAGAAGAGAAGAGAAAAAAGAAAAGAAGAAGAAAAAAAGAAAAAAATCTTTCTGTTACAATTCAGATTTTGTTACAAAAAGTAATTTCAAAACATAACTTTTGGACTAAATAATGAAGATTCTCCAAACCTCCTGAATATTAAACAGTGAGCTCAGAATCAAATAAGATTAAACGGTAAGTCAAGCTGTCTTCCTTTGAGTGTTACTACTCAAGTGGAGGAAGATATAAGAAGAATGAAAAAATAGCAGAGATATATGCAAGTTGCAATGTACTCTGGCAAAAAGGAAAAACTCTTGCAGTTGAAAATAAAAACAAAAGTTCATGTCTTTTCTTTTTTACCTGATAGATCAAATTCATAATTTAATTCCTGGCTATTTCAACAGCAGTGTAAATACTATTTAGTATTCTTCTGTTCTCAGTATCTACATGGATGTGATATGCTAGTTTTCTTTAGCATTAAGAATAAGTACAAGTTGGACTAATTTTAATTATAAGGGTGGTGAGACACTGGAACCCAGGGAAGCTGTGGGTGCCCCACCTCTGAAAGTGTTCAAGGCCAGGTTGGATGAGGCTTTGAACAACCTCATCTAGTGTGAGGTGTTCTTGTTCATGGCAGTAGAGTTGGATCAAGATCTTTAACATTACTACAAACCCAAACCATTTTGTGATTCTATGATTCCATTATTCTATGACTTCTCAGTATGGAAAATTCTTGGAAGAAAATGAAGTAGCTACTCTCCATCTCTCCACTGAGGTTATAAAGAACAACAGCAGAGTTGCTGGATCTAAATCATTCTGGATTTACTAAGTGTCTTGCAATGGTGTTGTCTTCTGTGTTATTTAGAAAACTATTGCCAAGTCGGGGGTCTGGAGCTTATTATAATTGTGTGTATGGTGTATACAATAAAAAAATAGCTGATTGAAATCTTGACAAAAAACGAGAAGCAAAATCTGCCTTGATCACAGAAATAACAAGAAATAACAGTCAACTCTTTGTACAAGCAGTGTCTTTGAAAATGACTTTTTAGATTTATTATTACCCTTTTACACAAAGCTGTGAGCCACTATTTTTTTTTTCTTAAGAAATCGCCTTTAGAAACAGTCACTTTTCTCACAAAGAGGTCTTTCAGATATATTCTGTGCCTGTGATAGATATTTAAGCTTTTTCCTTCAGGAGTGACAACAGAGATATAGTATTGACTCCATTTTTTATAAATGTTCCTTTATACAATGTGTAGTATGTGTCTTTCTAATGATGCATACTTGTAACCTGGCAAAATAACTAAGACACAGCATTTATAAAACATGGTTGAAAATCTCAGGTTTGTTAAAAACTGTTAAAAATATGCTTTTACAGAAACTTTCAGAGAGGAAAATTTAAGAAAATATGAGTAAAGAATGTTGATAAAACTTTTTAAATTCCACTAGTTGGTTTTAGGTTTATCCTGCTCCTGTTAATTGCTGAGGTTTAGAAAGTATATTTTTTACGTTCAAGGTTTTCCCCCAGTTTTTGCATACCTCTGTGGATAGTAAATTATGGATGCAGTGGATGGAATTCCATTTTGCTTTGAACTATTATGAACTATTAATGATAAATCTTGTTATAATATCTTGAAAAATTAGGAAGGCTATTTGTAAGGTATTACAACTTTGAAGGCCTTCAGCTTGATCAGAAAATAGATCCCATATTATTTGACACCAAATTGATATATTAAACAACTTTATTGTCTTAGGAACCAATCAAATGACTGACTTTTGAACCTTTTATAACCTTTTTAATTGAAGCAAGGGCATAGAGGATATAATGACCACTTCTTGCAGTAAATCTTTTAAATTTTCTATACTCAGCTGCTGCACTGGCTTTAATTGCCTGTTCTTGAGAGCTAAATAGGGACTGACAAGCAGTAGCTGCCTTAGTGAGTTAGGTCTCAATGAGCTACATTTATCAGAGAATCACAGAATGATTTAAGTTGGAAGGGACTTTTAAAGTTCATCTAGAACAAGCCATTTACCATGGGCAGGGAAATCTTTCACTACATTAGATAAAAAGCTCCATCCATCATGGCCTTGGACACTTCCAGAGATGGACATCCACAGCTTCTCTCTAGGCAATCTGTCCCAGTGTCCCACCACCCTCTTTGTAAAACACTTACTTCTTTTTGTCCAGTCACAATTTATCCTCTCTTGGTTCAAAATCTGTGTGCCTTCTTCTGCCACTACAGACCCTGTTAAAAAACTATCTCCATCTTTCTTAAAAGCATACTTTATATATTAAAAGACTGCATTCAAGTTTCCTTTGAGCCTTCTGTTCTTTTTCAGTCAGCCCAGGTGGCATTTTTTTCCCAGTGGAAAGTGTTACTTTTTCCCAGTGGAAAGTTGGTAGCAGAAAGGCAACTGCTTAATTCAAGATAGTTTTAAGTTCATGTTTTTTAGCAAGAATAGATTTTTCTTTTCACCTACACCATTCAGAGCAGAAAGGAAATACCAGTTTTATATTTAGACTCTCTACCTTTGAAAACAGGTACTTTCTCTGGGTACCTGCAGGTGACTTGTGCCTTGGCCAATCTTACCATTCTCACATGGCTTTCTTAAGTTCTGAATCTGGAAAAAAAAGGAGAGATGGCTTTATGTAGAATTTTATGGACTGTGCAACTTTTCTCACAGGATTTTTTGGGGGTGCTTTGAGTTGTTTTTTTTTTAATCATTGTGAAAAAATGACACATCAGTTTTAAGATCATTTTTCCATAACATATTTTACTTAAAACAAAATTAAATGGCTGTGATTAAGGTCACATTTTTTGTTAAAAGGAAACTGAGGAAGAAGGAATTCCTGTAATTTGAAACTGGAAAATTTTTAATCTAGCAGATTAACGCAAATCTAATTTGTATTACTGAAAAAATTTGAAATTTCCATGCAGGATAAATTAGTCCTTAGTTCTATTGCTAAATACAATATTTCTTCTCCAAAATGATAATATGATAAATACAACAGGGGGGAAATAACCACATCATCTGCATTTTAATATATTTGCCTAGATGATAAATATTTTGCTTTAATATTTCCAGTAAGATAAATCTTTTTTCTCCCCTCCCATACATATACCGTATAGCTTAGTGGTTCCTAGCATGGGTTTGGCATTTCAGCCAGGCAAGTTTTCAAGGGGATTACTGATCATGTCTGCCAATGTTATGAAAACATAGGGTAAGAAATGCTAGACATTAAATCAGAATGAGAACATAAAGATTTGCTCCATATCATCTGTCTACTATTCTGATAGTTCTGTCTTTCTATGTGATTATTTATTAACTGCAAAGATGTATGACAAACTGTTAGAACTTTTGATAAACATTAGGCTCTTGTTTTCTGTCCTTCAGAAGATGATCCTAATAAAATCTCTATGTATGCTCACTAAAGCTAACATAGCTTTTACATGAGCCAAGAAAGATTAAGTTAGTATGTGTTTCTTCCAAAGATATGACTTTGTTTGTCATTCTGTTGGTAATATGGATAATTTTTTAAAATTTATTTTTTAATTTTTTTTTCTGTTAATTTAGTTTGAATTGGCTGGAAAATGTAAAGCTGAAATCAAAAAGTTGACTGGAAATTCATTAGAAATATATTAAAAAATCTGTTTATTCTGCCATTACAGAGAATTCAAGTGAATTCAAAAAGTTGAAACACACAAAGATAAACTGTTAGCAAATTTTACTTCCTATCTGAAACATAAAATTGTCGTGTTCACCAGTGAGAAATATGGAGCCAGATACAGATGCACATTGCCTTGCTTTTCTTTCCCCTCCTGCCAAGTATTTTCTCCTTCTTTTAACAGCTGTCTGACCTAAAGGAAGGTGAAAGGCTTTTGTAGGAATCCTACCCTGAAGGATTAGCTGTGCTGTTGAGCACTGCCTGCCTGCATGGGGAGGTTCAGCTGCATGCCTCTCTTGCACAACTGTCAGTATAGCGTGTCATAAAAAAGGCAAATTAGAGCTTTGCTGGTTTTTGTTTGTTTGTTTGTTTGTTTGTTTCTCCTCCAAATATTAAGCTTCCTTTCCTTTTTTAGGCAGTGAATGTGTAGGAAGTGGGGTGAGCTTCTAGCCTGAGCCACTCCCTTCCTCTTTCAGGCTGTGCAGCTGTGGGTTTGCTTTTATGAACACGTGCAGATGGACTTGAACTTGTTTTGTCTGTACTCCAGGGTAGGTGGATGTGAGCCAGCTCCCATCTGTCAGGGAGCTGGATGAGTTCACCCAGTGCTGTACTCAACCTGCTGAGCTCTGCTGAGACTCTGCAGTTACCTCTGAGGTGCAGTGACACACTCATACATCTTCATAGTTTAAGAGTCTGGCCAAAGGTTGGGTCTGGCCAAATGAAAATCTCCACAGAGTGTGTGTGGATGCCTACATCTTTACCCCAGTATTTCTCAAAAGGGAAAGACCTCCTGTGTGTACTTTCATTTATTTGCTATTTAAACTTCAAGCAGAACGGTGTCAAGCAAGCCTTAAAATAGTTCTAAGAGAAACAAGGACCATTTGTACTTATGTAATCAATGTAAAATTGTTTTTATTTGATTTCATTTGACACTGGTTTTGTCTTTAACTGATAATAACAGAATAGACAAGCTTAATCAAGCTCCTTTACCTTAGTCAGGACATGTCATGTAAACATATGGCTGTTTAGATATTTAGTGCAGATGTCAGCATCTACGTTCTAGGTGGGTGTCTATGCTGTAGTGTCTGATGCTGTGATTAAGCCTCCTCCCTCCTTCTGAAATTAATAAATCTATAAAGAAATAGATGTTAGACAGATGCATAATGTTACAAAGGGGAACTTCCTGTCCTACATGAATAGATCCCAGGAGAGCTAGATAACAGATGACATCTTGTTTCAAGATGTATGTGGGGCTATTTGGGAAAGACTGTGAATATGTGTAAGGTTTGTGGAGTCGTATAGTAATTTTGTGTTGCAAAAAATCCAAAACAAATATATGTATGATCTATATATCACCCTAAATGAAGTTGAGTTGAAGGAATGAAGTATCGTGATCCACCAGAAAAAAACAAAGTAATTCCCTGACTGTTATGATTTGGGGTAGGAAAATTAGGTAAGTCTGTAAGGCTGTCAGTTAATTGTCTTCTTTTATTCTGAAGAGAACATGTTCCAGTGCTGCTCCAATACACAATGTGGATGAAACTGCACCAGATTTGTCTCCCTTTATGTTACATAGCTTTTTTATACTACCTCAGCAAGCCTCTGTCCCTACATGCTTCTAGCAACACAGCTCTAATCTCATTTCACACACTCTTTACTCAAAAAATCCCACACATGTATTGAGAGAACAGAAGGAACATATGGAGACAGAGTCAGGCATCTCTTCAGTGCTCTGTAATGTGGTTTCACCAATGTGCTTTAAGGAAAGTTTGAACATGTTCAGAAGCCACTCTGCATGACTTGGCTCAGCAAATCAGGGATCACTGCCTGGCAGAAAGATCTAGGACAGTAAGCAGAGCAGGAATATATTTGGATTGTAAAAAAACACCTTTAATTCAGGTTGTTCCATTTCGACTACCTGTGTTTAGAAAGGGAACTCTAAACTTCAGAACTGTTTCTTGGGAATCTCATTTGACTCAGCCAAAAAGTTGTGTATTATGAAATATAGGTCTCAAGGGAAGCTTTGGATGTCAAGCATCTGACTAAGAAGTAGCACATTTCAACAACTAAATGTCAGAAGAAAGCTGTAAACAGTATGTAGAAGCGTGAACACACATATGTGGATCTGTAAATATTTTATTCCTTTAAAAATATAATTAGCCCCAAAGCTATTCAGGCCCCAAGTTTACTGACTATTTTTTCTGGAAAAAGTCAGGACCAGATTTGGAAAGGGGTGATGGAGGCATTGTATTGCATGCTTTCTCTTTTAGTCTGGACAAGCCACTCATCTACCACTTCCAGATACTTTCACTCTCCTACAGAAATTTGAAGAGGGACTTACAGTCTTTCAGAAAAAATCCTTTATCTTTTATGCTGCTGACTTTCTTGAACTTCTTTTCTTCTGTCTCTCAAGTTTCAACTGTTTCATTTTTAATATAATGCAAACCAAGGAAAATTTTTTGTAGAGTTAAACACTAATACATTCCCTTGAAATGTTTTGTCTTTTGAAATATTTCTTAATTATTACAAGATAAAACTCCTCAAAAGAAGACATTAATAATACCGAATGACAGAATACCCATGATCTAGCAGTTGTGGTATTTTCCTGGAATATAGGAAATTTAGATCTACATTCAAAAGAAAAAAATATTTTGAGTCACCCTCATAAATGTAATGGAGATGCAAGTGAAATATTTATTTCAGCTCAGGGTTTCCCTCTCCTTATCTCCCACTAAAACAAACAAAAATAATCCTGTTTCAGACTTAATTTGAAAGGAGGGAGAGGCCTGACTTATCAGTTAGCAGAAAAAAACAAGAATTGCACAGTCCACATGAAGGAAAAAGCCTTATTGAGGGAGGGTGAAATATAAACTTGAGTCTGTTTATATTTAACCTGAAAAATGGGATTATTGATTTTGATACGTGCTTACAGTCTGCTGCAAATTACTGATTGTTTTTTTTCTGCTGATTTATTCTTGTAATATCTTGTTCAATTGGACTATATTTAAAAAAAAACACTATGAAACTATACAACTGAGCTGGAGGTTGTTTATACATATACATTGCAGAGCAATGTGGAGATTTCCATGCTTTCATTAATAGGCTCAGTCTTGCTACAGGGGTATAGAAGCCAATATAGATGTTGGTATCTTGTAATGCAAGTAATGCTTGAATGGGATGTATTTTAACAGCTGAGCCTTCCTACCTGACACCTGAGATAATAACTAAGGTGTGTTAATAATCTTTGAAGAAGAGAAATTAAGAGAACAATTAATCTCCTCATAAAAAGGCTGATGTAAGCCAGGTTACCTGCACCCTACCTGTTTACTCTTGTTGACTGTGTAGACAGGATGACAAGATCAGTTGTAGAAAACTATTATATCCTTGCAAAGATAAGAGGGATGGATATCATTGTCCTTGTCTTCCATGCATCTGTAAGAGTTTTGGCTCTGTTTTGCATACATATGAGCCAAAAAATACCTCAAGGTATTCCCACATGCGTCCTTATGGATTGTTTAGAGGTTGAAAGGGGCAAAATTGTAGAGAAACAAGATAAACCAGGTGCCTCGAGTTGCCAATGAGTGGGTGTGAGTCCACCTGTGCCTGATTAGGACAGGCCCCCTATTGGGCATGAGCAAGACCAGGGGCCAATAAAGGTGGGACACACCCACACAGAGTGAGCTCACTCTTGTGTGAGGTGATGGAGAGGCCAGCAGCTCGTTGAGCCTCAGGAGCAAGAAAGGCTCCTTCCTGCTACACAAAATTATGTTTATTTTAATGGAAATTATGAGCATTCCAAGCTTTTCTAAAGTTTCATGAGTTTGGCTTGAAAATAGAGAAGGAAGGGAAATGGTTGATAAATGAATACTTAATTTTTTTTTCCAAGTGCTTCACCAGTCCAGAGTACAGAACAGGAGGGCCCATTCAGCACAGTGATTCTTCTCTCTGGGAGTGCTATCAGAAATCATAAGGCTGCAAAATTCCATCAGTTTTTAAAAACAAGAGATTGCAAGGAAGGCAGTACAACACCAAATCGGAAAGGATTTAATTTCTGATACATCTTCCTTCTTTAAAAGAAAAAAAAAGATTAATGTTTTTTTCTTGTACTACGTACAGTTTTTTCAAATATGATTGGTAGGAGGTGTAATTTAAAGTTTTCTGATTTTCCAATAAAAAAATCTCAAAGTTAAGATGTCTTTTAGCACTTTAAAAGAACCTTTTGAGCCTTTTGTGTCAGCAAAAACCATAGAAATTTCCCAAGAGAGGATGATATCATATAGTTTCCATGACTTGCAAAAGTTAACTATGCTGAAGCTTCTGGCTAGCAATACAAAATACACTCACATAAAAAATATCCAGTAAAATTAATTTCATTTTAAGTTATTAAAATTTCATTGCTCTATTTATTATGCTGTTAAATTTCCAGTGATATTTTTTTAGTTTGATTTATTTGAAGATATTGACTGTATTTGGGATTTTAAAAATAATATCAACTATATTTTTTTGCATCAGTGGTTCCCATACAGTTCAAGTTTAGATGCAAATTTGAATCCAGATTTGAGGAAACTCTACATCAGAGGAGTCTGAAGTGTTTTTACTTGGTACAAAAAATGGAGAACATACTTGTAGCAACATGTGATGAGCAGCATCACAGAACTACTTGGTGTAATGAATCCAAGCTGGGCTGCGTCTCATACTCCAACTTGAAAAATCTAATGTAAAATACTTGGCACCTTGAGCTTTCTAAATTTCTGCAGCAGTGTAAGATTAAGACAATGAATTTTATGTTAAATGTTTAAATGGTGGAATAATGAATACAGCCTTGAAGTCTGAGTTGCAGATTTTCAGATTCTTGGGTCTGAGCATAATCAAAGAATATTTGCTTTACTAAAAGAGCTTAAGGAGTAAAATCTAATTTTCCTTTTTCCCCTTAAGTATAGAAATTCATTTGAGTTGTAATATTAATTTTTCTATTATGACTGAAAACCACGGTAGATTGTCATTTTCAGTTTAGATTCAAATGCAGAGAACTTTAGATATAAAGCCAAACTGAACCCAAACTCTATTTTTTAACTGAATCTCAATTCCAGATTCTTAGATTTTTGTCTTCCAATAAAATTAATGAAAGACATATGAAAATATGTTAAAGGAGAAGAGTATTCCTGCTGAGCTGAGTATGAAAGCAATTGGGAAACCTATCGGCTCAATGCCAGGATGAAAGATCTTCCAAATTCCGTCTAAACAACTAGAGTTTGTGATAGATATGGGATTTTTAGACCTCAGAATGTGTATTTATGTGCCAGGGGATGACAGAGTTAAGAAGGTGAAAAGGAGTAAAAAAATCAGTTATTACAGAAAGAAAACTATCATTTTACACTACACATTCTTTGTTCAGTGATCTGTACGACACTGAAGTAGCTGCCCATAGACAAGGCAGTGGAGAAGGAGACTAATACAAGATCTGTGTTAGAGGTGAGAAAGTACTAGAGATATTAAAAACAAAAAAATATCCTCCAAATAACCAAGGTCCAGAATAAGAAGTGATAATATTTGTTACAGCACAAAAAGAGTAACAGGGTTTTCATCCATGCCAGTGTGATAGGGTAAATCTATTCAAAACTCTGCTCAATGATGACCTCAGGCTGGAGGACCTCATCACTGGAACAGACCTCAAGGTCCTACATTTTCAAGATTATGTGGGATATTATAGTGGAAAAAAAGATCTTTTCCAGTCCACCATGTTGGGACACTGTAGTTTCACAGCAGGAATCCTTTTCAGTAGAGTAACAGAATTCACATCCACATTTTTGTGACCCACACAGACACCTTTTGTGAAGTTTTGTTGTCCACTTCAGAAAAAAATCTAGGATACCAATACATATCATCCATTTTGTGTTTTCCCCTGTAGAAGAGTGTGAAAAAAACACATGGATGAACACTCTAAGTGAAAAGAGAGGAAAGGGAAAATATTTTCCATGATAGTAGGGCTGTAAAAGTCAGAATTGTAGAAAGGTGGTTGGCTCACACAGATAGAATATTGAAAAAGTTCATTATAGACACCTTTTAATGATAGTAGATATTGGACATAGTTTTGTATCATGTGGTATTTGAATTTGAAATTTCAATATGTTGCTGGAGTTTGTGTCTCATTTGCACTTCACAACTAAAAGGTTCAGTGTTTCATAGGTCAAAGTACAGATAACTCATAGTGTTACACAGTGAAAAGAAGAACTTAAATATATTTTAAAAATAAATTACTTGGTTTTGTGGAAGGTTGCTTAATAACAATATTCCATCTCCAGCCTGAAGTTTGTCTAGTTTGTCAAACTTTCATTCGGAATTCTAGGCACAAATTTGTATTTGTAATTACATTCACTTGTATGTAATATGTACTAATTGAAGAAAGAGAATGTGTCTGGGCCTTTGTTTTCTCCTTTGCAGAAAATATTTTCTTGATCAAAGACAAAGTACTTACATATTTTTCATACAGTTCATACAAAAGTACTTATGTACTTTTCTGCTTAAGCATGCATATATATATGTAAAAATAGTTTCAAATGTGAATGTACATATTTATGCTTGTGTATATTTATGCATATGTTTATATGTGCACATATTTATGTGTATGAATGTGTACCTATATATGTTCGTGTAGGTAGGAATATAGCTATGTGCATAACCAAACATGCATATATAAAAATATATTTTGTATATGTATAAATGCATGCAGACACACATATAAAACATTTTTTTTTATGTTCTGCATTTTCATCAGAAAGCTGCTTCACAGTGTAAAGCTTATATATTTAGAGAAAACAGATTGCTGTAGCTAAGCTAACTTATGGGGGCTGTTTATTTATGTATCTCCTTTGCTTACAGATTCTGTTTGTTTCTATTGATTCTCTTTCTCCACAGACTTTATGAAGACCCAATGAAACTGATGAAAATCAATTGTAACTTTGCAACTTTTTTGTCTTGTGCTAGATGGACATGGGTCCATGTTGGACATGTCCTTACTGAACAACTTGGATTACTAGATGTCAATAAAAATTACTTTAATACAAAGACACTGATGATTCAGAAACAAAAGGTTATAAACTGCAAATGAGCTAAAATATTCTGGAAAGCAAAAGGTTACTACTGACTGAAATGATGTTTTGGAGCATACAGTACTTAGACACACTATGGTTAGAGGCGGTTCTAGGATGGTGCTGGACAAATTTACTGAGGAGATTATATGACAGGGTTGCAAGTGGTAAAAGTAGACTGGCTTTGCTATGTTTCTCACAGATTATTTGTAACTGCTGTTTAGGTTACAATTCTTATAGCCGTGAAAATTTTCAACCAAATCTACTTTTGGAGCTTCACCAATGGTGGGCAGGTTGAGATTTTTTAAACTTCTCCCCTCAGACAGAGGGGGAAGGCAAAACAGCTGTTCCAAACAATTCTTTGAGTTAGAATAAGGTGAACATTATTAACCAGTGAGAAGTGATCCAGTAAACGATAGTTTTAGTGGTAGGCAGTTTTTCAGGTTTGTTCTGCTGTATTTGAGAACAAGCTTTCATTAAAAAAAAACTAACCCAAAAACAAAACTAAGAAATATAACACTTTTTTTCATTATGTGTGGCTTTGCTTATTTTTTCAACAGATCCATCCACATTATTAAAACCTGGTCATACTTCAGCACCATGATTGACTTAGGAATTACGTATAGATAGTGTATACCACTGATAAGAAATATTTTGTGCTTGAACTCCATAGTGCTGAATTGATTTTCTGAAAGTCGTACTTGTTTAGCCTTAGCCAGAATGCATTAGAAATAAACCACTTTGCTATCATTCTCATATTTTAGCTTTCGCAAAATTACATTCTTTGAGTTCAGATAGTATATCTATAATGGCTAAGACTAGCCCCAATGGGGTTTTTTTTTTCAGTACTGGCAAGCATTTGCTAATGAACTTTTCAGAGCAAATTCTCAACCTGAAGGCTGGTGACTTGTGTTCTTATTTATTTTAATCACTTTCTTCAAAAATTTGAACTTCAAATCTTGTGAGAGCAAGCTCTCTTGGGCTTTCCATAACTGGCCCTCAATCTAGTTTGGAAATTATTCAAGAATAGCTTTAATGTCATTACTTCACAACTTCCAGTTCTCTTCCTGCATCAGAACTCAATAATGCAAACCAAAGGTGGAACTGATAAAAGGTCAGAAACTTTTATACAAGTGAAATTCCCATTGTAGGTCTGAGTTTGAGGCATTAATATTATTTTTGTTATTTTTTCTTTTTGTTCTTGTTCCTGTTTTTTTGTTGTTGTTGTTATTCTTAACATTATTATTACTTCTTTGATTAAGATGGAGGATATTTGTAGGAACTGTCAAACAAAGTTACTGCAAAAATTTGGTCCTAGTGCATATTCAGCTCAATTAGATTCCTTTGAAATTACCTATCAGTGGCAGTTTGCTGAAGCATGTCTTTTCCAAATAGGCTTTTAAAAAATTCTGTTCATTTTTATATTACAAATTAAAGTACGTGGTACATGTTTATATCAATTACTAGTTAAGCTGCAATTTGTATCAGAACCATCACTTTTTCCACAAGGCTTCATTCCCTTGCTGTTCATTTTCTTATGGAATAATTGTAAAATCTAATGAGTATTTTGTTAACAGAATGTGTTCCCTCCCAAGGAGTTTGACGAGCACCTCAGTTTATTTCTGAACAAGGCTCTACTGTTTGACTACCAGCTTTATAGCTGATACAATGGTTTATAGCTGTGGTACCTGACATAGATCATGTTAACTACCACATGTACCATTTTTATTAAATATGTGCAGTGTGAAAAATCTAGAGGTTGTTCCACATACAGCAGCTTCAAAACAACAAATCCTTCTTGTCTCTCTTCCATCTCTGTTTAGGCAAAACTCTCAGTCCACAAAGGTTTAAATGCCAACATTTGCTGCAAGTCACTGAGATATAACTAAATAATTAAAATTAGGCTTCTGCGTCATTTAAAAGAACAAGAGAAGGACAATCTCTTTGCATCCCACTGCAAGAACAAAAGGCTGTTTTGTTTTAAAAGGAATGCAAGACATTAAAAATCACTTGCAATTTACTAGAGCTGTAGCTCTAAAATATCACACAATGTTGAAAACTGATCTTTTTGGTTAATTTTAGTAGCAAACCCTGAGGTCAAGATCTAGAGTAATTGCCCAAGTAACACAACTAACAGTTACGGTTCTTAAAGCTAGGCACCTAAGTTGTAAACCAGCAAAGAAATTAAGAATAATCAATATGTCTGAGACTAAGGTATTTCTAAAAGCTACTTACTGAGCAAAGCATCATTCTCAGCTACCCAACATGATATACTAAGAATTTTTTCTAAACTTCCCCTTCCACTCTTATCTTAAGCATTTTTTTTTAAAGCTGTAGGATAGGACACACAAAAAAGAAGATTTTTGATTAAGCAAATCTGAAATTATCACAAAAGACACCTGATTCGACATTAATTTTTGGATTTGTGTTCCTACTCATGTTACAAATGATGGTTTTCAGCTACCCATGGGTTTTGTCTCAAAAGAGGGCAGAGTCCAACAAAATCCTTAATCTAAGATACTGAAAGGGTAAGATTATATTCAATTGAGCTGAAGAGAAATAAAAACAAAAGAGAGATCTTTTTCATATAGAAATCTGGTGTAAAAATATTCCCTTAGAAAAATGAGTTTACATAGAGCAATAGGCATAGATAATTTCTCAAATAACAAGCAAGACAGAAAATGCAGAAATCAAATTTCTGTAAGGAATTGCTACAGGAAATACATGTACTATCTGGGCACTAGACCAGAGCAATTTGTGTGTGGTCATCTGAATTCAAAATCAACATGCAGCTCTAATTGAGGGAGGGGGAATCTGGCCCACGGAGCTATTGTTTACCAGTCAAAAGAGAGACTTAAGAAAATATAGACTTGTTTTTATTTTAATTTGTAGTTTGGGAGTAAATCAAGGAGTGTTTTGTTTAGATTAATTTTTGCTGAATGCCCCTGTTTACTTGGACTGAGTGCTTCTTAAGAAATAGAAGAAGACATAGACCAGACATTCTGTAATTTAAACAGCCTGATAGCAGAAAACATACCATATGCTAAGGGAAAGTGTCTGTTGATTTTGCTTTGCTTTTCATTAATTTACTAATTTAAATATATTTTAAGCAACCTGTATAAATTTTAGCAAATTTGACTAAGGGTTGGCCAAAGACCAGAACATCAGAAGCAACTCAAGAGAGGGAGAGTCCTGTTTTAGAGCTAGAAATAAGACGAACTTTAGCAGTACAAATGAACTCATGAAGACCTGCAAACTTAGGAAAATTAAGTTCATGGCACAGGAATGTTTTAATCAGGAATTATGCATGAGTGCTGTGCTGAATGAAAGCAGAAGACATAGGATACAGATGCAGACATCTATGAGTAAGGTAGCATAGAGCCCTGAAGAGTGTAAGCATGGAGTCCAAATGAGCCTGGATGAACCTCACTGACCCTCCAGTCACTGAGTGAAGAACATTTGAAATATCAGGAAGATGACCTAAAACTTTAATATAATCCAAAATGTATTTATCACCAAGCTGCCTCTGCAACCTTGCTTCACCTCTGGAAGATCAAGGTCTAGGCTGCTCTGTCTGCTCAGCACAAAGTGGCCCAAATCCCATGGTAGTTTAGATGATAAAGGTAATGTTTAGGAAAGAATTTGTCCCACAAGCTGAAAGTGAAAGATCAAAAGGTAGCCAAAGCTAGACATGAGAAAGTGTGACTCTGTGCTGGTGTTTAAGGTGCTGAACTTGGTAGTTTGACTCAGTACAAAACTTTCCTAGTTATGGTACTTAGTGGATCTGGGCTGTGATCCCAGATGTTGGGACTGCAGCCTGGAAGGAGACACATTCCACCCGCACCCTGTGATAGTGCAAACATTAGCAGAGGGACTGTGTTTCTCTAAGGTTAATGCCTTACCACAGGAATACAATCTGTTTCCCATCTGGCTTTCTGACCTCTCTTCCCTCCACCAGTGAATTCTGGAGCAATTTCAGCAGTAGGCATGTGGAGTGTGCTTCCTTTCCTGAACCACAGAGTGATTAAGGGCACTCTGCTGAGAAATATGGATTTGAATCCCTATAAGAAGGTTAAATTATTATTACAGTCCTTTTCCATCCAAGTCCTGGGGTTGGAAGCCAAAAGTAACATCAAAGCAGTATCATTTCCTTCCTATGCTTAGCAAAACTTTTAGTAACATGGCAGGTATACAGTGCTCATGCAGCCCACAGTTTGAAGCTGTTGCCAGTGTAGAGGATGTATGCTAATTGTAGTGAATTCAGTTATTTGTCACTCAAAATGACTTATTTTGAGTATGATGGAAAAAAAAAATGTCCCTCGGGAATTCTTTGCCTTTCTTCTATTCTGCATGGATTGTATCGGAAATAATTTTACACAGCGTTGTCCCAGATTAGGGAAATAATCCTTTCTTCTTTTCTGAATGCACAACAGCCTCCAGGCACTTTCCAACCCCCTGCCCTGACTTCCTTCGTTTTTGGAAGGTTTTTCTACTTGTACTGAACTCCCTGTGTTAATGCTCTCCCTGTTGCAGCACACTGGTGGAACATACAGTCCTGTCCCAGATACAAATGTTTGGCACAGTGTTCCCAGCTTAGAATCAACTGTTTATGACTTTCCTCAGCAGCACAACAGTGCTCTGACTAAATATGTTCAGATTTCTCTCTGTCCTACTTTAGTATATGTTGACCAAAAATAATGACATTTAAATTCACCTACTTGGAACCTCACCAAAATGAATCATCACTGTTTTGTTTGAAGTTGTGGCTCTGGGAACATGCCAATAAACTTCTAAGAAATCAAAGCTACAATGTGATATAAATATTGGATAAGAATTTTTCTGCATGCAAAATAAAGGCAGAATGTAAGAGGAGTACAATGCTGGACCGATATTGTGTCCATGTGCTGGAACAGAATTGTCTTTAGTTACCAACAAACTTAAGTACAACAAGTTAATTCTTAAGAGATGTTTGACTTTGGTCACCCTGAAGATAATTTGCTGTAAAATATAATTTAAATCAGTTCAGCTCTGCCAGGGCCTGACTAACATTTCCAAACAGTTTTGTACAGTAAAACATGTCAAGAAAGAGAAAAGGGAAAGGAAGGTCTAGGAAATGAACAAAACTCTTTTTATCCTCTAAGTCAGATGTCTACTACTCATAGAACAGGCTGCCCTGTAAATAAGAACCAGCTGCTATCTGTTGTTTTACATTAATGATAAATTTTGTAAGGACAAAGTGTAGCATCATCAGGTCCCAAGTTGTTCTGCCAACTATGTGCTGGTTTCAGGTCAAGTTCTGGTTTATTTGGATATATTCATTTGACTGTATTAATAAGAAAAATCTTTTGAAACTTTAGAAGAAAAGTATTTGAGAGGAAAAAGTAAGCATGATGTAGCAGTGAAAGGCTGAAAACCAAAGCATCTAAGCTCAGATTTTAAATGTCTATGATTTTCGGGAAATGTTCCTGGAAAATGATTTCCTGGAAAATGATTTCCTGGAAAATGTTCCAAGGTGAGGATATATAGTTTAGATGTCACACTAATGAAGGACCTATCCCTAGTGTCTGGTCCCAAGCTAGATCTGACTGCTGACAAAGCTTAATTTGAAAATATGTTCATTTGATATTTCTCTTTTCCAGTGGAAACTAACGAAGTGGGCCAAAACCCTCTTAGATACTTCTGTTCACAAAATGTTTCTTATACTATGTCTACTTTCCAGTAGTGAGAATGTGGGAACAGAAACACCTCACTGTGGCTCTAGGATTTAAAAAATGCTCATCTGCCTCCATCTTTTGTGTTTTACCTTGCTCTGGGTAACTACAAGACAGTTGGAATCCCTGGGTGCTCACTGCTCTGGCTCTTACTGTCTAGCACCAAAGTCTCCACACCCAGCACAGAGGGATTCTTGGCATCAAAAATGAAGTTTGTTACTCATTTCAGGAGAATGGAGGCCTGTCTGGGCTTGACCTTTGAACAGGATTTATAGAGGTAGAAATTTTGACCTGTCATGAAGTAGATTCTTTAGATGAAGAGAAGTGATATTTCATGACAAATGACAGTGATGATATCTTTTCAGGACATCTGTGGCTAATTTATGGTCTCACAGGTGCACAGAAGGCAGTTCAGTAGAGAAAGGACCTGTAACAGTCTCTCCATAGAGACTTCCAAGGTTAATTTATTAGGGAGAGGAATAATTACAGAGGCTGTATTGATAATTGTTTTATACATACATACATAAATGTGTATATGTGTGTGTATAAGCATACTAAAAGACAGGAAAGAAGGAGAACCAGCTATAAATGAGAATTTTTATCTTTAAACTAACACATTGTTTCCTTCTTTAAAATGTTTTCAAAAAGCAGAGGTATTTTCAGTGAAAATATTTTCTTCCATTGTAATAAATAGTAGGAAAACAGTGAACAGCTGTAACAGCTATAATGTAACACACCCTGCAGCAAGCAAAATATGCATTTGAACATCGGACAGCAAGTGCAGCCTGACACAGTTCAGCAGGGGACACCTACAGAAACTAAGGTCAAAACTCCTCTCCCATGATTTTACAACAGGTTAGCACAACCTTCAAGTGTAAATCTGTCTGCCTGCTTGTGACCCGGAATAAGCTGATTAAATTTGCTTCATCAATGGAAGGATATGGAACAGAGATGTGATAGCAGCAGTTTGGTCTTCAGCCTAATTCAAGCCCATGAAAGCAATCAGAACACTGGCCATGAAGCCAGTCCAGCTGAATTCCACCAGTGAACTGGTTGCTGGGGTGAGGAGAGCATCGTGTCTGGCTGCCTTGGACTGCTCAAGCAGGGGACCATTGGTATTTGGAGGTAATAGGGGGGAGAAAATGGAACTTTGGAATGACTCACATTTTTGGGTCTGTGGCACCTCAGTGATTCTGCCATAATGCTCCTAGGACCACCAGTGCATGTTTTTTCAGTGATAAAAAGCTGTACAATATTAATGAAAAAAAACGTAAATCAGATGCTAATACTTGCTGAATTGTTAAATCTTGAAAGCTAACTTTTCTTATTTATCATTATCTGAAACAAATGCATAGTAAAGGTAGTTACAGAATGTGAATCATCTTGCTCAAATGCCAGGTTTAAAATGGATAAATACTTAAATATGGATTTTTTCCCCACAAAATTTAAATTCTTTACACTGACTTTGTTAAAAGATGGTACAGATTTGCTTATGTAGACACTTAAAATTCAAATATTTAGTAGCATTTGTTTACATTAAAAAAGTTAATCAGTGGTATTGGAAAAAGAATTCTTAAAGCAGTGAAGTCCAAAAATTTTTTTAGAAGTCATTTTGAGCACTATATTTTTGTTAGCTGGCTGCATTGGTTTATTTATTTTTCTGTAATCACTAAATTTGCTTTTAAGTGTGAAAATTATTATTTGTAAATGGTTTTCTCAACTACTTCTCAGTATGTCTTCCAGATCCCCAAGCATAAATTAGAAACAGAATTCTAGTGACTAGTAAAAGTAATGGCAATTGTCATTGCTTTAGACAGACTCCATTTCAAGCTTATTAATTTTAGCAGTATTATCACTTTCAGTTGCAATACAATAATGTTTCTCTCCTAAAATCATGATTGGACCATTAGTCAATAAATGAATGAAAAAAATACAATGACAAGAAAAGTACATCCCAGTACTCATTTCTGGAATATTTAACTACAGGTTTTAAATCTGATTTTCATATTTATCTGCTTTTCACAATCATAAAAAATTGAAAAGATTTTTTTGTAATTACACTGAAGAAGTCATCCCATTCTAATCACTTATTCCAAAAAACTGTGGCACCAGTAGAAATATCTAGAGTGTTCTCAAACATAGAATGGCTGTTGTCATTGTCTCATGAAAATGTAAGCAAGAAAAGAGCAAACTATAAACCAGAAAACTGAGTTCCGATTTTTCGAGCTTGAAAATTCAAAAAGGAACATCACAGGCATTAGCATCTTTTCTGTCTTCAGTGAAATTTTATTAGCTCACTGTGATTTTATTTATGTTTCTTTTTTGCACATGGAAAGTTCCTTTTCTTGGAACTTCTTTTTGGTGCTTTTCTATTGCCTGATTTGAAGGTTAAGGTAGTTAAGTTGAATGTTGATTTTGCTCCCTGACTGGATGAATTGCTCTGATTTAGTCAGAAAACAGTTTAAAAATTTATTAAATTATTTTTACTCCTGGTAGTGGATGATCTGGTTGCAATATTGATTTTTCAGAGATGGATGAATGTCGCAGAAAAAATAAATCTTTTTCAGAGAGGACTCAAGGACCTCTGGAGGTTATTTAGGTGGATGACCTCTGTCTGAGTAACATTTCCCCTGAGGTGTGGGCTGGTCCAGCAAAGAGTCTTCTTGCCTGATAATAAGCCTTTGGACACTTTCCCAGGTAGTGGAACTAATTCATATGATAAATTTGGATGCTGTTAAAATCAGATTTTGTTGTATTAACCTACTTTTCACAAAAATGTTCTGTTTTAAACGTTCACTCCTAAGCCTACAGTTAAAATTACTTTTATCATCCTTTCTGTTGTGGCATGAAGAATCCCTTATCTCCAGGGTGACCTTTCATTGCAGAAGTATTTAAAAATATAAATTTAAAAACTAGCAAATAGAAAATAAATAGTGTGATTTCAAATTTTATCTTCAGGTACTTCTGAAAGAAATTAAAAACAAATGCATCTCTAATAATATTTTCTTTATTTACATTGGAAATAGCTTTATGTGGATGAGGTTTGCTACTGAGGTACATATGAAAAAAGTGATATATTCCTGCTTATGGATCAGGTTATACTAAACAATAAATATAACTCTGAAGATGAGGATAGCAACATTATAAATGTACAGAATCACTAGCAGTTATCTGCTTGTACTTATTCAGTTTTCCTGCTGGAGAGGAAAAATTAAGGAGAAGAAAAGTCTTCTGCCATTACAGAACTGATAAATACAGCATTTATTGCATAAGCACATGCTCACTGACATCCTGACCTTGGTAGGCTGCTAGTCATAGAATACATATTTAGTTCCTTTCTTTGTCTTCTTCCTGAATTATAGGTTAACAAATCATTATTTTGGCATGTAGGATGTGTGCTATCTGCTTTCACTGTTGCTTCATTCTTTATTTGTGCCACTTCAGTGGTCCATATTTTAAAAACATACTCTCCTCTGCTCCATTATTTTTCCTCATGATGTCTCAAAGATAATTCTAAAATAAATTGTCCTTTATGAACTAGTTTACACACATAATTATCAGGTTTTATACCAGCAAACCAGGGGAAAAAATGTTTGTAAACAATTAATAAAGAGTGGTTGTGAAATGTCAATGCAAATTCCTAGGGTTGCAACATGAATTCTGGACTAGCATGGGAAAAAAAATTATATATCTATATATATATCTTTAAAACACTTTATGCAGCACCTTCAACTTCAAATATCAGAGACACAGAGATGAGAGAATGCTAGAGGCATTCAGGAGATACACATGAAGTAGTTTGAAAAGAAAATTAATACCTTGCAAAAATTAAAGACAGAAAGTAAAGTTTGAAATTAATGTTGGATAACTCCTCTATTTCCAGTAAGCTTACCTTAGTGGTGTTTTTTCTCATTTCTGAAAAATCTGATTTTGTTTTTGGCCATTAAAATTAAGTGCTATAAGCTCTGAATTTATTTAGGCCATAAATTTCAAATTAGAATTCAGCCTATCCAAATGTTTGCACGCTTTGACATATGAACAAATGGACCTTGAAAACTCACTGATAGAACTGGAGCTTTCTTAATTTGTTTGTCAGAACAAGCAGAGTTATATTGAAACTATAGAGCATTGCTAAAGCTCAGCTTTAAACTTTATTTTTGTCTGAACAAGTGCAGTAGAAGAGTGTGGTTTTACTCTTTGTGATTTTATGATTTAATCAATCAGCTGTAAAAACTTGCTTATTCCTTTTCCCTTTTTTTGACCACTAATTGCTTGTGAATTGCACTTGATAAGTAAAGCAGACAGTGTTGGCACTTGGGAAACCAGATCAGGGCCAACTGAGGCAACTTACATTCCCTGCATTGTAAATTCCACTTGCATACAGCAACGACTTTAGGGGTTGAGGAGTTATTCCTCACTGCCCAAATGATAGATGGAAATATTATAAATGTAAAGTGTCTTTGTACAATTAGACAAGTATACTATGACAAATAAATATTTTGTATTTATTATCCTCTCCATTAAAAAAAAAAGTAGTTTTGACATTTAGAGAGTTGGAAGTCAATATCCACACAAGCTTCTTAATTTCTTTGGGTTATAAATTGGTAGGATAGCTTCTTGGCTTAATTGATATTGTCTGTCATTGGGGGTTTCAGTTGCCTAAAAGCATCAAGATTAATTTGGATGGACAGGTTTTATTACACTTAGAAATTGAAATAATTTGCTACAATGCTCTGAATGTAAAAGTAGCAACAAGTAGTTAGGAAAAGGTGATGAGTGAAAAGACAAAAAAAACCCAAAAAAACCAGGAAACAAGTGCTTCATAGAGAAAGACACACAGATCAAAAAAACGTGATGAACAAGTCCATGACAGCAAAGACTGGAATAAAAGAATGAGCCCAGGAGTTTGCTACTATGTTGCTTCTGCTTATTTACTTTTGAAAAAAGAATGAGCTTTTCGGCTAAAATCAACTAGTTTAGCATCTAGCCCAGAGACTAGAGGCATTTATGGACTAAATTTAGACAAGTTGTAGAGCAAAAGGGCAAGTGTGAAAGCTGGCAGTAGGGCAGCTAAGGTGACTTATTTATAGAAGAATAATTGGCACAGGAAAATAAAACAACAGCACAGTTAACAGGAAGCCATGTTACTTTTCTTCAGTTTAAGGAAATAAAAACAAAACAAAAAACCCAGTTAAGTTTGCAATCTGATAAGCATCCATACTCTAGTAGTAATATATTTCCAGGGCAGCCTTCAGTCAGAGAGAAAGCAGCAGTTTCTTAGACAGGCAGATGTGAGAAAAAGCAAGACTTTGTGTTTCTCTGGTGTCTGGGAGAAAAGTCTGTCTGAGAATATCCCAGGAATAAGGGAAAAGTTGTGGGTAAAGTGAAGGCAACCTATTGTCAGCAACTCTAACCTGAGTGCTGAATCTAGAGCTATGCTGCTATAGCTTTTGCTGTTGTTGCAATGGATTTGGTTCTTCCCTTCAGCTCTAGCGAGGAGGGAAGCAGAAAAGGCAAGCACTGAGCTTAGGCAGGCACATGGGCAGCACAATCCCAGCCAACACCTTCTCATATCAAAACAAAACCCTGTGGGTAAGTAGAATGTTTCTACTGATTCTGGTGAGAAGCACTGAGCCAGGACTAATAGTACAGTTAAATTTCTTTGTTACCGCTGTCAGTGGAACCAGTAATGGAAATGTCATCATTTCACCAAAGGAAGTACTTGAATTTTGTTTCTTTTCCTCCAATGCTAATAATAACAAAATGTCACAACATAATTGCCAAATGTATATCTTTCTAAAAGCCAGCAGGAAGTGGGTTCAGGAATAAATTTCTATGTGATTTTAAAAAAGAATATTCTACCCATTTGGCACAGAAGAGAGCAAAAAAATGGGTATCAAGATCTGTGTAAAACTGCCTTGGCAAATAAGAAAAAGTTCTGGATTAATTTTTCCACTGAATGGATAAAGAAACAGCATTCCATTTCAGAGACCCACCCTTTTAAAATACTTAGTTTATATCTGATCTTTTCTTCTATATATAAATACAGTGAAATTAGATAATAGAGGCATTTGCTTTCACTTCTTATTGACTCTACCACCAGAAAAAAAATATTCAACTTTATATATCATTCTTTATATGCCTCTATTGTGGGTTTTTTTAATGTCTGATTTCTTTTTGGCCAAGATAAAAGAAGGGAGATAAGAATTTGTATATGGAAACCTAGTTTATAGGGCGCGTTGCAGAGCCAGTAAAAATTCTAATTAGCCAACTAAAGCTAAAAGAATTTCTTATTTCTGGGTGCAACAGACTTGAATGAAGTCTGTTTGATTAAAACATGGGTATCCATAATATTATTAAAACAGTAACATTCAAGTTTTATTGTTTAATATTTTCTACTTCTTATAAATATATATATAATATGGAAGAACCAAGACATTAGAAGAAACAAGTTAGCAAAACAATGATCAAGCAGAAGGACATGACCTTTCTGTGCCAGCAAATGATACTGAGGACGTATGTTGCTTTTAACCAGGAATCAGTTTGCCCATCTCCCACCAACCTCCTGTACACACATATATACAGATGTGCTACATGCACTCACATAGACGAAGTTACTTCTCTAAGGTTCACTGACCTCCCAGCAAGGTTTGGTGTCCACTCCCTGTTTTCTCTCTGGCTGCATCCAGAAGAGTTTTTAACACTGGGTTTTATTTTCAGATTTTTTGGAGGGCATCAACAGAATCTGAGAAACTTTTCCTATTATATGTCATAATCTTTTTGAAATCAAAGACTGAAGAAAAAAATATCCATAATCTGTGGAAAGAAATGGAGCAGTTTTGCTTGTTTTCTAATGAGATCTAGTTGGTTTTGGCCCTTCCTCTACTAATAAATTGAGTGATTGACTTATTGTTCTTGCTCTGACAGCAATTGTCCTGGCACACACTTAGATACTAAACCCTTATTCCCAAAGCCATGGTGTCTTCACCAAAACGGACCCTATGGGCATGGTCATCAGTATAGATTAATCTCCAAAGCTTGCCCTTACAGTATAAGTCATCATGCTAGCCGGTCCAGGACAAAACCAAGGTGTGGGTAGTGATGAGAAGTCAATAATGCAGATGAAAACACCACTGAACTGTGCTTTCTTGCTAAAATAATTTGACTGAATGAAATTACAATCATATTAGTTTCCATTGAGTTGAATTATAAGAATCATTAGGATAGGGATCCTATATAAGTAGTGCAGAGAAGATGCCTTTTCAGGTGGTTGAAGGTTTCCTGCTGACAATGACTTGGGTATGGGAATAAAGGTGATAGAGTACTATTGATTATTTTTCTTTTTCTAACTTTTAACTGCTTACTTTCTAGCACAACCAGTTTTCTTACTCAGTCTTCGTAACTCCTGAATCTCAGTTCCTTTTGATAATATTCGTTTAAAGGTAGCATTAGTTAATGGGGGATAATTCTGTTATAAAAAGATTGATAACTACAGTGAGTAAGTCAAATAAGGAGACAGATTTAATAGAGAACAAACAAACAAATAAACCCAATAAAAATAAAGTTTTTCTCCCCTCCAGCAGTCTTCTATTTTCTTGTGCTTTATTTACCTATGTACCTTTTGTCAACTGAGTTTACTGAGAGTGATGACTGAACCTATAAAGATTTATACTGCAGCCTCAGCTGGGGTAAGAAAACAAAATTTAGATGCATGCCCTGACAATTACTTAGAGCTTACAAGAGCTGTGGAAAAGCTCTTTTAAAAGTGCAACTAGAGTAGTATAACATTTTAATATTATTTTTAACATCACCATTTTTGCCAGGGCTAGCCCCATTTCCTTAGAGTAACAAACCAGGGGAACATAATAAGAAAAGAACAGGAACTGTCAAGGCAAAAGTCAGTAAAAGGCAAATATGCTGGGCATTCCTCAATTTCACAAGAAAAACACTTGAAGAACTCTGTGGAATGGGTACAGCTGGTAAGGGAAATAGATGTAATATCAGTTCTGGATGTACCCTTTGAAAAGTAACTTTACATTGTGCTCCTAATGCTGGTTACACAACATAAAATACTCTCTCAGAAAACAGTGCCCCTGCCTAAATAATATTACACAGGATTTTGCAAAGGATCTTCATAAGGAAAGCAGACCAGAAAGTTACATTTTTTTTCAACACTGTGGAAAAATTCCAGGTTCATATGACAGTAAGTTGGAACACAATCTTGGCCAGAGGTTCTCAGAAACTTTAAAACAGAAAATATCCCATTTTAATGGAAATGAGAAACAACATTTCTATCCTACTGTAAGTGAGTAAACAGAGATGAATTAGTATGCCAAGAAGGTGACATTAGTCAGTGTCATCCCACCCAAGGGGACGTAAAGACTTCACAGATACTTCTCTACGCTCTTGTTCAATAACATCATCTTCTCAAGGAACTAATGGAGCAGCTGTCTAAGCACAAAAGGCAAAAACAATGGGCTAAAAAGACCCCATGAAACTAAAGCACCCTCTCAGGACCTTAAAACTACTTCATATGTGTCCCAGCCTGGAGAGCCAGGAGATGGAGAGTCAGCATATTACAGGAGAAGGGGAAGATGCAGTGACACAGAAGGAACGTGGAAACTTGAAAATAGACTTGGCACTGTGTGAATAGCTGAAATTGATGACCAGATGATGGATGGGTAATATTAAAGTAACAATGAACAGAGAAAATTATTTCCCTGGGGTGTAGGCTTTTTTTGGGTAAATGATCAGGATATTTGCCTGTAATCTATTTTTTACACGTGATTCTGCAATTAATTACTTCATCGTGAGGCCTTCTCATGCAAGTGTAGGGCTCTCTATGTATATTTCATCTATCTTGGTTTCTTTTTCTTCTCCTGATGTTGACACCAGATTAAGAGCTAAGTCTTGATTATTACACAGAGGTGGACAGTGGACACTTTACAGGTTTCAGCTTCTGCACCTTTAAAATTATCTATTCTCTTACCAATCAAAACCACCACCTATATATTTAAAACTTTTTAAAGATTGTTTTCTTGTTTATGTGGCTTATATAACCAGAGAACAACAGTAGGGTCTAGAAAAAAAAACAAACAGATTTTCTGATCAGACATAGCTTCCCTAAATATTTTTATGTATAAACATATTGTTACAATACTGAAAATTTTGAAAGCAGTGCTTCTAGGTAACACTTGAATTTCCAGCCTCATAGAGTCTCTCAAAAGACATGAGCTTTAAAAGTAGTCTTGGACATCATTATTCACTTCAAAACATTAATATTTTTTTTTGTTGTTTGTTGTACAAGCTGTCTTTTTGAAATTGAAACTGCCTAGGCATAAAACTGTATGTTGAATGTTTTATGAAACAACTATTTTTTGTGGAAGGCACAGACAACTGGCACTATGGCCAGTTCATTGTGGAGCAGCATTCCAAAGGAAGGTGCTGGGTATCTGCATGCACAGAAACACATTTTTATCTAGAGCAATCTGTTTCAGTTGAAGGGAATTTTGGAGCAAATTCCACCATTTAGAAAACAAATGAAGAGATTTTATGACTCTTGGATGCAATACTTCATTTATATTTCCTATAAATTAGATTTAATACTAACTTGGTAAAATTAAAAATATCTGTCTGTACTAGGGCTTTTAAACCACATGAAGGATAGAACTTGAATTATAGTAACTGCTATAAAAAGAAGCTTAGAGTAGAGATTCAGCAACTATATCCTCCTGAGAGACATGAAGATGATACCTCAGATTCTCTTGGGTGACACTGCTGAGAAATACTGACTTTGAAATGGTGAGATGTAGTGGAGTACAACTAGAAATGCTGTGCCACATTTAAGAAGAGGGAGAAGAAGCTGACAGCCAGGCAGGACACTGGTCCCTGGGTCCTGAAGATCCCACTGGTCCCACTGGTTATCCTGAAGAACCACTTCTGATGCATGAACACCTGTTGTACCCTTTTCTTGCATTTAATTATGCATTTGGTTGTAATGTCTTGAGGTCAAATATTTCAAATTTTGTTATGTACCATGCTGTTTATCTAGACTCAGATTCTTTTCTAATTCTGCTGCAAGATTAAATAGCATTACTCATGCAGAACAAATGGGTATTGCCTCATTTCAAGGATGCTGGAGGCAGGTAGCCTGGAGCAGAGTCAGTGGTGTTTAGTACATACAGCTTTATGTATGTACTCTAGCAGCAGAAGAGCTCAGGCTCCTGTCCTCAAAAGAGTGGAGGGGATGGACCACTGGTCCTGGCTACCCAGGGTCCCATTGCAGCCCAGCTCCAGGCTCTCTGAGGGAAAGGCATTTTATCAGTACTTCTCATGACAGAAATGTACTCACCCATGGCTGGAGCAGTGGCATAATCTATAAAAGCCAATGGAGGTGTAATCCATAAAAGCTCCTTTTCCATATGTTACACATGCTAATGTTAGCAGGAAAGGTGCAGAGGAAACCAAAACTACATGAGAATTCAAAATGATTATGTATACAATGGAATTTTTATTATTAAGTATGAATGGTGATGTATACTTTTATAGGTGTTAAATGACTCTTTTGCTCCATATTATACATTTTCTCTTCCACAATCATATAAGGTTATACAAAGGGCTAGCTGGACTATCCAAACTATTTTCTTGGCAATATAGGTTTGTTTTAGGAAGCTGAATACTGTGTTGTGTCCCATTTACAGACAAGAGGGCTTTCATCATTTCTCATAGCTGTAAATTAGTCACTTAATACATTTACTCTTTGAGTTTGTCAAAAAGGGAAAGCTATGTTTTTTTCTCATTCCCAAGTTAGTAGATTTATTGCATGCTCTTACACTGAGCTCTCACATTGAGCTTGTAGTGACTTGATGGTGAATCATGTTTCTTTCTTCTCATCATATCCATACAGTCATTAGAAAGTCTGTAGCTTCAAAACTGGGAGCATGTATATAGAATTATACATACACTGATGAAGAGATCAGCAGGAGTAGGCATACACTCTGCCCAGCAAGGGAGAGAAGTGGAATAAAATCTTTTTATCTTTCTCTATGAGACTGCAGCACTTCAGTCTTCTGATAATTCATATAACCTCTGGTAATGAACTACTTTTTGTTATATGTATAAGAAAGAAAAATAAAAGTCCACATAGGTTTTGTGAATGCAAGAGAGTATTTTTTTCCTTGGTCTTTAATAATGCAGTTGTTTATTTGAAGTAGAATTTCTATGCATGCTGGTTTGTGGCTTTACAGTTTGGGCATCACAAAGATGCTGATGAGACACATGTTTCTGATTGCAAACAGAGTTAGGCTTGTCTTTGAAGAACCAGATAATAAAACTATGTCTTTTCTATACAGCAAAGGCATGTTTTTTTACTTTATCTATTTCCTGTTACTATCAAATTTTTGTCAGTATAAACAAAATAAAAATTAAATATAATTATTATCTGCCAAACACTTATGGACTGTCAAAATGTTTGCTGTTCTGAGGATTTCCATACACTACTTCTAGATCCTATCCTGAGTGTTGAGCAACATATAGTTGCTGATACAAAGAAAAAAATCCCAATTCATTAATGTAGCAAATCTGATATATTGCAAACAGACATAATTTTCTACGTGAGTCTGTGAAAAAAATCAGATTAGCAGATATTTGGAACTCAGGTTTCTTGCTCAAACTTTTATTCCCCCTTGAGAGAGGGAGAGGTTATTACTCAGAAGCAGTGCTTGTAACAACACGAAGTTTTGCATGTCATAGGCTTTTAGTTAATATGAAGTCAGGAGGAAAAAATGTGTTTTCAGTTTTCCTGGCTTTTTCCAAATTACTACAGAAAGCAGCAGGTGCTGCATGTAACATGCAGAAAATCAGTCATATGGCAGAATGGAAGCAGCAGATTGCAGACTTGAGGAACAAAGTGATCAGGCCCCCTTGCTCTCCATTTGTCAGTCAATGTAGAAGTTCATAAAGGTTTCTAGCACTGTTTTTTTGCACTTTAACCTTTCCAACAGCCAGAATAACAGCACAGCATCCCTGATAATGCTTCTAATGTCCTAGGTGCTGGGTAACAGGTCTGTGGTCTCCCCTCTTGGCTTGTGCAGTCTCAGCCATGCTCACCAAGTGGTTAACAGCCTACAGTGATTGAAGCTTCAGCACTACCTGTCCCCCCAAAGGACATGTTTATTTTGGCATATACTGAAAGCCATCCTACCCTGAATATTTGTTTTGCATTCTATTCACTAATAAGTCTTTTTCTGACCATGATTTATGCAGGGCTTGTAGACAATTAAAACCCGTTTCAAGAAAGGTGGACTATGGATATTTGATTACTCTTAAAGATTCTGTTCGCTCTGATGTGTTCACTAATATCAATGTGAACCAAATGATTTCTCCACAAATTTGTTATTTTTCTTTCCAAGATTCTGAAGAGCTTAAAGTTCAGAGACTTTAACAAACAATTTATTAGTGTATTTCTTTAACCAGAAAAAAATAATTTGGTAACATGCTGGATGTCACATGGTCTCTCTGGAAAGCATAAATGTCAAGCTACTGCTCACAAAAAAGGTATTTTCAAAATAGTCTGACTTCAGCAGCAAAGCAAGTTAAAAACAGTTTTTCATTCAAACGATTTATTTTTAACCTGGACAATTTAAGGAATCCAAATTGCAGCACAGACATACAAACTGTTTCATTGGTTGGATCATCTACAAGGATGAGATATGAAAATGGGAATAAGCCACTGGAGGTGGGAAAGAGAGGAGCTTACATTGAATTTTTCTCCAAAGCCACCATGAAAAAATTGCCAGAGGTTACTAAGTGGATCTCTGTTTGCCTAAAATGAGCAAGACAGACAGATGTGTTCCAACTTAGTGCACAAGAGCTTCAGTATCCTCTTCAAAGAAAAGGCCTGGTTCCCAAACTGTAAAGAAGTTACAGTTCAGGCTTTTGGAAATTACAAAAGCAGATTTGACAATACTGGATGATTTTGTTACAGGAATGAACAGCAACTCCTATTTATATACTGCAGCTTCCACACAGAGGTGCTACTTGCCCTAAGATCAATGCTCAAATGAGCAAATGTTCAGAGGAGAGACAGTTGTAGCTAACATTACAATATTAAAATATTTTGGGTTTTGCAAAGACAGTGGTTTTATATGCATCTTCTTTGCACTTCAGATATTCAACAAAATACAGACTTCTGCATCAGAGCTGTGAACCTAAAGGAATTACTTGGAATCACTCAGTTTGGATAAGAATGCAAAAGAAATGTTAAAAGGAAAACCCTAACACTACATAAAGCAGATGAGGAAATAGGAACCTATGTGACCTAGAGAAGAAAAATTATGTGAAAATTAATTTTCTTCTCTTGAAAGAGAATAAGAATGCAGGAAAGTCTGTTTACATGGGGGCTCTGTACATCAGAAGTGCATTCCTTTGGAATAAAACATATTGAAGAACCTCAGTTTACCTGCTAATAAAACTTGTAGTTTCTGCTGTGGACACAGGTAGCATGCTCTGGAGACAAGCAAGCTAATCAAGTCAGTAGGGCAGAAGGCACAGAGCACTCTGCATACCAGAGCAGTATCAGCTTATCCCAAAATAGTAGTACTACATGAGACCAATGCTCTCCCTGAATTAATACGTGATGACTCTTGTTATTGTAGAAACAGTATCACATGTATATTAATCCTTGCTTCAGATCTGCCATAATAATTTTAGGATTATTTTCTTTTTAACACATGACTTTATGTTGTAAATATGTATATAAATTGTAAGAATAAAGGAAAACCATTAAAATCTCAAGACCTGAGTACTGAAATAAAATTTTGGCATGCTAAACAAACCACATAGTTTTCAACCTGTTTTATGGATTACTTATGATGTTACTGTTTTGCTTCAGATTTATTTAGTTTTCCTCCATAACAGTCTTCTTTTCAGAACAGATTTTTTTTTTTTTAATAACTGTGAAAAATTTGCCAGAGGATACATTGAGATAAGCATGAGGGGAAAAAAACTTATTTAAGCTTTTTACTTCCCAAAGTACTTAAACTTGCATTCAGGTGAATAAGTAGTGGCTGTGAAATAATCTTTTTCCAGCTTTAAGAATACAAGGGAATAGTAGGAAAAATCTCTGGAGATCTGACAAAGGAGATGTGAGAGAAATATAAATGGAAAAATAAATGAAACAGATCATTTTGTCGTGTTAACGATGTGTAGCTATGAAATCCTAGGTTGAATCACCAGAAGTACAACATATTTTTCCTGCTTAGCCCCTGGTGAAATATTTAAAAACATTTTACAGGTATAAATGTTACTTAGAGGTTTCTGCAAAGTCTTGAGCACTGTTACAAAAACAGATAGATTTTTGGGGTGTGGGTTTTTTTTTTTTTTGGTTCCCAAGAAGCTAAAGAGAAAGAAAATTAGCTAAAAAAAAGAAAATTAGCAAAACAAAGATATCTCATGAATGTAACTAAGTCCGTTTCTCCCTGTATGGGACACTGACAGGCACAGTTGATTTGGGTTACATTTGCTAAGAGTCCTTCCATTTGAAATCTGAATTTGGAAGGCATGGGGTACTCCACTCTGTCCACTGGCTGCCAAAGTCCATAGGCTCATCAACATCAGTAGGAAGATGTTCAATGATTTAAGTGAGTTTTGGAAAGTATTCCATATTTTTTTTCTCCTTAATGTAGAAGAAAATTGCACCTTTTAATTCAATCCAGAGGATGTATATGTGGTAAAAGATTTGATTAAAGTTTTTAAATATGTACCAGGATAAAGAAATATATGAATTATTTCAAAAATTTACAGTTCATTTATCAGGATCTTAAAGATAAAATTAAGCAAATTTATGAAGTCACACATCTCAGAAGCCTTAGGGCTGCTGCTTACCTCACTGTATCTCTTTGCAGGATGCTCAGTTAAATGCCATTATGAATTGTCTGCCCCATTTTTCGTATACCTTGTCTTCATGGGGTGTTTTCTGTTCAGATAATAAAAAAACTTGGTGCAGAAGAAAATCTGTTTACAGATAACTGTTCTATGACAGTGAGCAGCCTGCTTACTATTACAATTTTCATCAATCCCTGATGGCACTGTGGGAGAATTCTATGCACTCTACACACAATTATAATCCAGAGCATGTGTAAAACAAACTAGCTAGATGTACATTAGCTGGCATTTCATGCTTTTATGGCAGATTTTTAATGGCTATGTAAAAACAGATGCTCCCTGTGGTCCAGCACAGAGAACCATGGTTAATATTTCAGAGTTTTGAACAAATCTCAACCAGCAGAATGGGTTTATACTGGATCAGTTCTCTGAGGCATGTGGCCATAGAGTTTTGGATCTGATAGAAAGAGCCTGAAAGCCAAATTTTGTGTCTTGTTGAACCATATCCCAGGTAAACATGAAAATAATTTTTTTCCATAGTGCTAGATACTGCCATGTTAAATAGTTTACAAATGGGACATTCGTGGCTAGACACATAATAATAATAGACACATAATTTTTCTTTAAAGCAGGGTCAAATTATTGCCCAAGAAAATTAGACTTTTTAAAAAAATCTTTTTCTTTCTTTCTATTTAGGTGACAGGGGACTATTGATAACTGCATGCTTATTGTGCCACACTCCATGCTTAGATGGATTCAGGGACATTGCCTATATGTGTTCTTCATTGGCAACATTTCAGAGTGATGCCACAATTTCCCTGTGCCTTTCCTTAGCTATATATATACTGGTCCTAGGAAAACAAACTACCCAGAAAGCAAACTAAACCTGAGTCTTTATCCACAGTGAGATGCTGTTCCTAGTGCTCTACTTGTTCCTAACACCAGACTACTTCTAAAAGGTGGTGTTATGATAGACTAAGAAATGGAAACTGTAGCACTCTCTCCAGCATTCTATTCTGAATGAACATAACTGAGTTAGGATTTCTATTTAAATGTGTTCTGAATGAATTATGTATTATTTTGGTAATGTTGTACAACTCATAGCATGAAGAAACATTCTTTTTTTTGTTGTTGTTCAAGAAAATCACTTAACTATGATGAGTCTTTTGAAGGTGGATACTTTGATTAGATAAATCTGTGTATGCGACAAATTAAACATGGACTGACACAAAATAAAAGCATCAATTCTGCTGTTTATATCCTAAATTAATCATATTTTAACAGCAACTAAGAACCTCAGTATACCTAGATAGGTTAATGAATACCAAGAGGCAAATGAAGATCTCTGTGACACAGGAGTAGAACTAATGTTTCAAATAAAAAATGCCTGGTTTCTTACCAGTGTAAGAAAGAAAAGATTTTTTCCTCAAATATTTTCTTCTTAATTTCCAGTTCACTGGAGGCAGCGATTCAGTGGGGGCCTGATAAAGTTCCACTGCAGTGAGTAAAAGAGAGTCTGTCTGGGATTTGGATCAAGTCTGTACTAACACTACAGGGTGGGGTTAACAATGTAAAAAGTTATCATTTCCAGATCTAGGACCAGATGTGCAAGGCAGGAAACCATATGATTAGATTCAAGTAATAAATAAAAAAGGAGGTGCCCTTGTTTAGAAGCATGTTCCACTAGTGCAGATTGTCTAACCATGACAACATGCTGCAGGATTCAGTATTAAGTCATTGAGTGGCTGAACCTCTATCCAGCAAAGCCTATTGAATCTTTGGGGAGTCAGGATTAGCTGAAAGAACAAATGTAAGAGATCACTTCATGTCCAGCTAAAGCCAAAAAAATTTTAATTCTGAACTTTCTTCTGGTTTTCATTTTCTGCATTTTAAGTTACTTATCTTAACTGAGTCTCCTGTTGCAAGATCCCTTTAACAGTTGTAGTGTGTTTCCAGTTAATAAAAGTAGGCATTGTTTCAAATAAGACACATTACTTGAAACCAGCTTTGCCTGGCCTTTCCTTCTCTCTTTCTTTCCTTTCTTGCCTTTCTTCTTCCCTCCCTTTCTTTCTTTCTTCCCTTTCTTTCTTCCCTCCCTTCTTTCCCCCCTTCATCTTCCTCCCTTCCGCACTTCCTTCCCTCCGTCCCCTCTTCTGGGTCTTTCATTTAAAGAACAAAACCAATAAAACCCAAATGAAAGGAAAAAAAACCACAAACCAAACAGCTCACCACAAACCAAACCCAAGTGGTCTGCATATGACAGCCTTACATGCTGCAGCAGTTGCCAGATGATGATGGTTATTGAAATGGCCACACTGTGGGTCCCTTCTGTCTTTTACGCCTTGTATAAGAGTTGCCTTTCTAAAATGGGTTGGAAGTATTGTAATTCTGATCTTCATGGAATTTGTTGCTATCACTGTTGCAATCTTTTGTTGTTGCAATCTTTTCCATGAGACAAGTGTCTAAAGGAAGTGGAAAGTAAATCTGCAATTTTTTTAACTTCTTGTATGCTTCATGTTGTAGGAAGAAAAAATTGTGACTGACTTTTGAGGGCATTTGCTGTTACTAAACATCCAATCCCATGTGCACTGGGGGAAGAACGATGGGGTTATGAGGTTACTCATAAGTGGATTGGCCCCCAGAACCTAGTAAAATATTTGGGCAGCCTTTTCAGGATAAAGGGCTCTGTGCAAACACGTCTTTAAGACTGAAAGTTTTCACAACTGTGAGTAATGGGATTAGCGTCTGGAAGCAGCCACCATGAAGAAGGTGCCTGAATAGGAGCTGAAGTTAAAGTCTTAAACACACTTAAAACTCTAAATTTACCAGTCACTACTTTCCCATTTATTATCCCTGCACAAGAAACTAAGGATTTATACATTAGAACAAAGGTGGACATTGTTCTGTTTTCATTTCTATTCATTTCTCTGTCTAGGAGGAAATAACCCACACCTGGAATGCAAACCTCCCCTGCTACTCAAAGAGCAGCTAGACAGAACAAAACACAACTGTTATAAATCCCATGGCAGATGCTGTGAAAGCTTCTTTCTTCCTTGCCACTATTATCATGTTTATTACTATAATTAAAAGATCTATATAGTATGACAATAGTACGTGAAGGTTAAGGTTAGATGCTGTTTTTTTCCCCTACACAGTGGAACATGTTATAGGAACATGGCTTTCCAATAAGAAAATTGACCAATTCAAGGTTTAAAATAAAGAAAAGTAGTAACATTCCTAAATAATGTATGGAACCAATACAGTACAGAAGTCAGAAGATGGGTTTCTAGGCTGTAGTTCAAAACCACTGCAGAATCTGTATGCACAAGAGGAATCAACTCTTCAGCATGATGGAGGTCAGCTTGTTCCAGCTGAGGTCGTTCTGATTAGTTGGGGTAGCTACTGAGCCAGCTGGAAAGCAGATGCTTTCTTACAAGATGATGGTTTAGAATAAATTAGACCAACTGCTTTTGTTGTGGTTTATGCAAGAAATTGGATAAATACAACCTTGTATTTCGTTTTTTTTTCTATTTGAAATTTTTAGGCATCAAAAATATAATATACTTAATAGTAAGTTGACAACATATAAAAATCCTGAACTGAGAACGTGCAGAAGATGTGTTTGAGCTACACCATCCCACTATGGCTACTGTATTAATTTCTGTGGGTCTTTGAAATAACTCTGTGGCAAAAGTGCCCTTTTTGATTTATGTTGCAGCAAGTCCCAGATGCTCCAATCAGGACCGAGGTATATGCCTTCCTAGTAGGTGCCATGTGCATCTGATTTTGAGACCAACACACTTTTGCAATTTTTGCAAGGAAATCACAATGTAAAAGCCATTTTTGTCCTTCTGGTGGGCTCCTATCACTCAGGATCAGTCTCGAGCATCTAGTTCAGAAGGTACTTCATTCCATCTACCAAACTCTGCTTCAAGAGGATGGTGAAACTGTACACACATGGAATTTCCCTAGAGATGGGAAGCAATTTTTAATTATTTCATTCCCTTTCTGGTATCCTTCTTTGGGAGGAAGTGGCAGGGGGTGGGGGTGTATCTGAGGGGTGGTTAAAGAGGGAGTGTTTGGATTATTTTTGTTTTTTGTTTTTTGTTTTTTTTTATGGATCTCATTCAGGCTTGACCTCAAGTAGATTGTCTTAGAAAATTTACAGTCCTTGATAGTCACTGGTTATTGGCTGTTAAGCAAACACAGCCACAGATACATGGAGCTGGATTCTCCCATCACTTCCTATATTTGCACTTTCTTCACTCACCTCGTGGCACATCACTAATTTACACCTGTAATAAGATCCATCTGTTGTCTTCCCAGGCACACACTGGTTGTTTCCCTTGTTAGATGATACCTTTATAAATTGTCTTTTCTCTAGGCATCTGTTCCCAAAGAAGTGAAAGTGGGGGTGTAGTAGGAGGGATAGGTTGATACAAGTACCAGGGGTCTGCAGAGCAAAACCACCTGTTGGTAGAGGTCTCAGATCTGCCCAAGTTTGCAGTGAGCAGGAGAGCTGCAGCTGCTCACTTTTAAGCTCATCAGAAGATACCAAATGTGAGGATTAATTCTCCATTTCTTTCATTTAAGTCACAACTACTGACATCCTATGAAACAGAAAATGTTGATCATATCAGTGGGTTGCTAATAACAGATGCATCTATTAACTTATAGATGCAGCTAGCACATATAGCCAGTAGGCTTCACAATTCTGTTACAAATTTTGACATATGGATCTGTCATCTACAGCTTAACAACCATTAGGGTATGATGAATGCAGATGCCTATGCCTGGGCTAAGGTACAAGTTCAATGCTGAAATAAATGAGAAAGCCTACTGCATTTCATCATTTTTGGAACCAAAATACAGAGTAAAATTTAGCTGCCTACCTAGTCACCCATCAGCAGATATTTTTATGCTATGCATAATTTAAGGAAAAAGCAAATTTTCACAAAAATGTGAAGCATGTTTGTCTAAGTTAAGAGGAACTAGACTTTTCTCCACAACTGCTAACCTGGATATGAAATGGTAGAGAAACTGTAATTATCTTCTGAAAAATAGACATCTGTAATAAGGGGAGCTTTTTCTTAAACCTTTACATTAACATGTATATTGAGAGGATGGAGGAGAAGCACTGAACAGAAATGCTTTGAACTGTGGAGAAATTCATTGTAACTGAGAAATGGCTGGAAATTGAAAGCACTCTCTTAGGCTTTAGTCAGCAGATGTCCTGCCATTTGGGCTCAGCACTGTTCATGCTCTCAAATCAAAATCACATGAGGGCCTTTGGGAAGACCAGTTTTCAGACTGTTTCCCCTTGCAATCTGTCAGACGTTTTCCATTAAAAAATACCACCCTGGACTGGATCTTGTTAAGATCACAATTCTGATCTCAGCCCTTCCCTAATAAATGACCGTTCATAAGGATTTCTTCACTACTGATTGTCTGTCTTTTTCTTCCTTCAGATAATTTTTTATTATCAGTGTAATTTTTTTCCTGATATTTCCTCCAAAACAGATTTTAAAGGTACACCTTCCCTAGAGAATTCACTGCTTTTCAGAACCAGAACGAGAATTACGTTTGAGAAAACTTTTTCTTCTCTACATTCCAGCTTCAAACCTGTGGGTTTTTCTTTTACCAGGAGCTTTGCTTCCAAAGACCTGCCTTCAGCCTCTGAGCTTCAGGGGATGACTCTTACAAGCTGCTGCAAAGCTTCCCCCTCAAAGCTGCCAGTGATGCTTGGGGTGTGTGGTCCTGGAACATGCTGGCATCACTTTTAAAGCTGTACCCTCCTATTCAGCTGCTTGTGCCAGAAGATCATTAGAAGAGGATGTGTTATGCAAATAATTGAGTTACAACAAGTGTTCTTTCATTGGTATCTACTTTCCCAGTAAAAAGACCATAAACTGGGCAACACTTGCAATTGGACTCTTCATGCAGTGGCTCCAGCAGGGATACGTACGCACAGAGGACCTGAATATGGAGCCAAACTTCAGCACAGCCTTTGCTGAAGGAAGCTGCTTTCATGTTTTATTTCCTGACCTCATGTATCTTATCTGTATGACTGGGAGACTGTTAGCCTAAGAGCATATATAAGATTTGGGTTTGTGAGTGACAGAAAAGGGATTAACCCTGATGTTAAAGTGTATCATAGTGGAAGGAAGCATGAGGAAAAGCTTGGACAGTTGGTGTATGAGATTTGACCACCTCCCTCCCAGTCATATCTGAGCTCCAGAACTGCAAAGGCATAAGAGGCTTTGTGCTGCACCACTGCTCCAGGAGCCTCACTCCTTGGGCTAAGGCTAAAAGTCCCCATGACTTGACCTACATGACTGGGCTCTAAGGACTGGAATGCACATTTTAAGGATCCTAACTGCTTTTTAAGTTCTTTGGGTTTTTTTTGAAAGTAACTGCATCCCTTTAGATTACACTCTGCTATGCCTAGGAATAGTTTCTGCACACATCCTGAACACATCTGTGCATAAAGATGGTTTTGTTTCATTCTTTCCACATTTCCAGTCTTCCTCACACAGACCTACCACAACGTGTCTTACTCTGTGTAATCAAACATCGAAAAGAAGACAAGCATAACACAGCTCAGCTTTGTGGTTCACCACGTTCATGGCAGTGCTGACTCTGAATCACTGTGCCAAAGCAAACCCTGGTCTCAGCCCCTGGTTTAGTGTGATGGATGAGTTTTATCTGAGTGGGTCTGACAACTGATATACTGAGATATGCAGTACCTAAATTAAAGTATTTACATCAAGAAAGCAATAAGCCTCAACCAATTACTTCAAGTGTAGCTTAGGGTGAGGGATAATCTCAGTGAAGTAAAATAACAGAGACTGATCTGATCAAAGCAACCAACTAAACCAGTGGTGCTTAGTTTGCTTCTGTTGGTGGTTCATTTTCGAGTGCGTGGCTATCTGAAAACTTCAGAGATACCATTGAATGGGAAAAATCACATTTCTCCATAGTGGTATTCTGATCTCGTTCTGTTTTATATTAGGTTTATTATTTAAAAAAAACATCACGCTCTATATTTTTTAGTTACATTGTTTATGAAAGCTTATCCAACTATTATCATCTGTGATACAATGCAAGCAGTGTATTGCAAATGGTTATGAGCACATCTGTAGAAGATACAGAAAGTTACAACATATTTATTGATCTGCTTAATGTTGGAGCAATTGACTCTGGCATTTATTAAAGAAGGTATCATTGCTTACCAGGAAAAAATATAGCATAGTGAGTGGACAAAGGGCCAAGAAACTCCTGCAGTTTTAAGGCCAGTGCAGGAACTTTCATACAATCTTTCCTTATTCCATATGACTTGGTTTAACTTTCCAATGGGCCTGATGCTCTGACCACAGCCATGCCTATCCCCCAGTTTTCTGCCTGTCTCACAGATGTTTGCCAGGGTAATCTCTGTGCCCTTGTGTGCAGCAGCTGTAAAGGTGAGATGCACAGCTAAATGTCTCTTGGGTCATATTCACATATAATGCCACTTAAAACTAAGAGTGTTTCAGATTAAGATCAGCTGCTACATAAGATTTCCAGAGCCTGGTCTCTGGGAGCTGGAGGGGGCTCAGTCACACACACTATGTGGTCAGAATATGGTTCCCTACTCAGCTTTCTTTCATGTTAGAAGGGACCCTGAACCTGAAAGCCCTGGAAAATAGCTCATTCAGTTCTTGACATAGTTTAGTAAGAGGTCACAGTATGGCTCTCTCAGCCTCTGTGTTGAGCAGCAGAGCACAGAAAAGAATTTGTTCCTTCTTCAACTATAAGCCCACTGAATGTTTAAGAAAAATGAACCTATTTGTGGTAGAGACTGAGCCTATCAGTTAAAAAGGAATTTAATTTTTTATGCTAGAATATATCAGAAAGGAAAACTGTTAAAATAAGATCCAGGTATTTCAATAAGGAAAGAATAATTAACGATTATTGCTTCTGATGATTACTACTTCTGTATCAAAATATAACCTCCAACATTTGTCAGGCAATAAGATTTTTTTTTATCATTGTGGCTGATATATGTTGTCCCAAACAGCCTACAAAATACTGATAGAAATTGGCTGTGTAAAAAGGGCAGTACACACAGTTTTTGCTTTGTCATTGTACATTTGGAATGTAAAGACATAGTAGAGCTCTGCTGTTGAATGTAAACAGAGCTTTAAATACATAAATAATCTTTGGTAAGGCAAATGAGGTCCACTGAATGTCTTAGACTTTTCAAAACTTCCCCAAAACCTTGTTTTCTTTAGGGTAAGATAAACTTTATAAATATAACTATAGCTGCAATAGGCAGATGCAAATGATGTACTTTTTTTAAAGTACAGTTTTGAAAGTCTATTCTCCAGAATGCTTTACATGGAGGAAAATGTAAGAACCCCTGTTGGTATTTTAAATTCTCATTTTGCATTATGTATTATTTTCCCTCATTTTCTGATGGCTTCCCAACCTGATTTTCACCTCTCAGTAAAAATCAACAGAACATTCAAACACACTCCAGTCTTGCTGTTCAGTTGGATAGAGCCTATAGTTTTGACTCTCAAATTATGTTTGTCTGTAAAAGTACATGCAAACCCTGAATGAATAAAGTAAGATTTCAGGACCAGCATTCCTTACCATATCTTTCTTTCAATCATTCTTCCTTGGTTGCCATAAAGCTTGTAAGTAGCTGGATCGTTAAAGCTACCTGTAAAAAGATGAGTGATCACTTTGGGTGGCCTGGAACAAAAGTATAACATGTAAGATATTAAAGAATATTCTGTTCATTTTATTTATGTGTGTGGTCCTGAATATATCTTGCCAGTAGTTTACTTCATACAGCACATTTTTTCTGGTTACTCAGAATACGATATATATATATATATATACACTTATATCCTCTTTCCATTTTAACTAAACAAGTTCTTCCCTTTCAGCCATGAAGTCTTCACTCTTAAAATCTAAGATCAAGCTAAGAATAGGTGAATAGGAGTTTCTAGTGGATGAGCCATTTAGTTTAAAATATTTCAGGGGAATGTTTTATGATAAACTTGTGTATTTATATAAGGACTTGTAGTTGATGATGATTACCCCAAGGGAAGGTTCTAATGAAGTTTTATTCAGCAAAGTCCATGTGTTTCAGTACTATGAGAAGGAATAAAATGACACATTTCATAAATTTTAGTTAAATATTCTTGCATCTCTTTTTATCTAAATTATTCTCTTCCATTTTGCACACATAGTTTCCCATGAAAAAAGTGACTTCAGGAGTTCTTTACTGAAACAGAATTCCTAGTCTTTGAAAAGATGTGTTCAATCTGCCTACCTGTCTGTATATGTATATATGTATATATGTTTATATGTATGTACGGATATGTATCTATTTAACTATGTATCTATCTATCTCTCTATCTATCTATTCTCACACTCTCCAGCCAGTCTATTCCCATATTTTCAGTCCTTTATCAGACAGTCTCTCATCCAAAAATGTGGGGGGTTGGGTTGGCTTTTTTTTTTTTTTTTTTTTTTTGGCCTTAATTTTATGTTTGATCACCTTCCACTACATGACTTTGGTTTTTATTTTTGTTTCTACTCTTTTTTCATCCTGCCAATGTACCACTCCTGTGTGTGGATAGTCAGTCCCAGGTAGAACTCCTCTGCCCTTACTACCTTAGTATTTGACACCTTTTTATTGTGACAGAAAGCATAACTACATTTTGTCATAGAGTAATTGTCTCATTCTACTTCTTCACACACACTTCACACAATATTATTCTTACATGCTATCTTCACTTCAATTTATTCTTGTTCTTTCAAGAATATATGTGAATGGCCATGTCAGATGCCTCCAAATCTCTATTAATATCATTGTATGACATCCCATCATGACTTTAAAGCTCTTAACTATTGAGTGCTTTTGAAACTTTCATGTAGGAGTCTTCCCCCATGAAGTTCATTACAAGATCATGACTTGTCTCAGAGCCTTGTAGCAAAAGACTGTCACACTGAGAATATATAGACCTTAGCAACAAGACTCCACCCTCTTTAGCACTGAAAATGCATTTAAATCAGACCAGATGTTTTCCCAAGTGTAAAGATGAGTAAGGAATAAAAGCTTGTTTGATTCTTCATAAGACATTAATTTTTAATTGAGAGTAGTGATTTGTTCTAATTAAGAAGCTGTAGTACCATCATGATTTGTTTGGGCCACTGTGATTTTCTCTATTTGACAGGAACATTTATAATAATTAAATTAATAATTTCCAAATTAAACAGCCATAACAAAAGATAATGAATGTTAATATTCCTTATGAAAGACTGAAATAATACATGGCATTATCCTTATTCTAGTGCAGCTGTTTCAGTTTCAAACTCCAATTCTTTCCCTCCTTCATGGTTTAAAATATAGAGTGAGAGAAACAGAAATGAAAAGAAAATGGGGAAGGATATATTGCTCTCAGTATTCTGTGCAAACAAAAGAGTAACAGCAAAATGCAAAGCCATTTATTTTATCTTTGTTTATTTCAATTTTTTAGGAAATATGTTCTGCCAAAAACCTGAGTACACATGCAAAACCTTTTGTAATAAATCTTGGGAATTAAAGCTAACTTTCATATACTGCAGAGAAAATTGTTGTGAAAGAGCTTACTGGAACAGCCACCATGCAGTGTCTGTCCTCAGCTGTGGATGCAACTTCCAGGGTAATCAGCAGAAGGAACATGGTCACCCCTTCTTTTATTTCACTGGATCATCATAGAGATTTCAGAATCATGAGGATTAAAGAAAATAGTGTAAAACTTATCTAAGTCTCCCTAATACCTGCTGGTACAAATGAGGATATTATCTAGATTTAGGTCCATTCCTGGAGAAGTTAATATTCTCCTAAATTGTATATGAAGGTGAATTATATGCGTATATGAGCTTCTTTCTTGCACATACCAATCCCAGGATATTGTTTTTCAAGTTTCTCTGACACTACAATTTCTCCTCAAGCAAATGGGAAAAAAGAATGGAACAAGCGGAGTCTCAACTCTATCTCAAAGGACCCTTGCTTGCAAAATTGAGACACTGACAAAGAGTGCTGTAATTTCCTGTGAATGCAGTTCAGAGCAGGAATGATACAGCAAGTTTATTTCTCTAAGGCAAAATAAGGTCAGAGTTTGCTACTATTGCAGTGCAATGTGTGCATTAACCAGAGTCAAGGACTTCAGCTTAAGCCACAGGGAAACTATTGAGGACTGACATAACTCCATTGAGCATTATCCTGGAAGATGGGACGTTTTCTCACAGTGGTAAAAGTTTTGGCTTTTAGTTTTAACTTAATTTTTCAGCCTATTTGATTTATTTCTATTTTAATGCAAAGTTATATTTTTACTGAGAAATGAATACAGGCCTTTTGTAAAGCAGGTGGCTTATTGAACAGACCTCTCTTTTTAAATATTAGGAAAGAAAAAAAAATTCTGTGGCCTACAGGCAAATGAGATTTAGAGGTTGTAAGTCTTTGACTTCCAAGTTGACCTATTTTTACTGCTGGGTTGCTGTCAGCCATGCAAGACTTGACAGAAAACAGTGGGATTAGATTTCAGAGACATTAACTACCATACTCTGTGGTCCAAATTCTTTAGTGCGTGACCCAAGAAATAATTTTACCTTGCTGCCACAAGTGGCAATATGTATAGACCCCACAGTTGAGCTCATTAAAATATTTAAATAAACAAGACAGAGAAAGGAAAAAGTGGAAACAAATGAGCAGCAGCCAACAGAATGTGGGCTTGTCCCTTCAGAAAATGGTTATATACATTTTTCCATCTCTTAAAATGGTTTTACTATTAAACAGTCCAACAGGAAAAGAATGAAATGGACTGAAGGAAATCAGTATGTACATTTAGAAAGTTAAATATATAAATAAATAATGACTTTGGCTGTGGTTAAAAAAGACAGACATGTTCTGTAGAGATTTCATCTACTTCATTTTCCTGTTCTACCTGGTTGTGATCTGTCCCAGAGTTCTGCAATGAAAAATCTGAAATCCAACATGATTGCTCATTAACCTTTGAGTACTGATTCAAATGTTTTGAAAATAGACAAAAGCTTAACAAGTTTGAGAGCTCTGTTAGAAGAAATTAGAATATTTTCTTTGTCTGAAAATCTCAGGGAAGGATTGTACTCATGTGGTTCCACACCTCCATGTTCTCATTCTGCAGTCCTTACTGTAGCAAAGATGCAGAAAAAAACCCCAAACAAACAACAGCTGTTTGGTTTGGGTTTTCTTTCCTGTGATTGTTTGGTATTTTTTCCCCTAAAAGCACTACAAGAAGGGCATAGACCCAAATGAAAATCTAAAGTTCTCCCTAAATTTTGGAGACATGAATATAGCTCTGAAGCTCTTGGCATTTGGGACATGAGGTTGAGGTTTCAAATTTAAATTTCTTATTTTGGGCATACATTTGGAGAGAAGCCTATATTTGATTTTTGCGCTGGATGAAAACATAGCTTAACTGGATCAAGAGTATTTTCTCCTTTTCCATTTATACAATAAAAAGATTCTGAAAGCTTTGCTCTATGTTTTTGCTGTGTGAAACTCAGCATTAGAAAGTCACTTTTCCAAAGAAGAAAATTTTGAAGCATCTAGTAATTGATGGGAAGAGCTGAAGCCACACACCACTAAGTACAGAATGGGTGTGAGTTCATACTGCTGCTTCAAATTTGTTCAAAATATTTTGGTAGGGTAGTTTTGTCCTGGCAGACTCAGATTCACATTAAGTATCATGTTCTACTGCAGCTACACAAATGCTGCCCAAGCACCATATGGTGTGCCTGGCACAGCATGCATGCCACAGCTGAAACATGATCACACACTCACACCAGACCTGTATCAAGTTTCTGTTGCTTTTTAGTGCCTGGATCAAGTATCAATGGATGCAGAACCACTAATTATTTCCCATGGTTTTAAAAGGATTATCCCACTACCCATACCCAAGTACTGAGCCTACTGCTGGGAGATACTGAGTCCTCCTCCTCTCTTGCCTGAGGCTGTCAGGTGAGCAGAGGAGCAGCAGAGCCACCAAGGGACACACTGGAAGGCAGGGATTAACTAAGGGACCACTCAGCTGTGGCCACAGTTGCACATCTGCTTCTGTGAAAAGCAGAACCACCCTCAAGGTCCTCAGTTAAGCACAATATTTCAGTTGCTGTTGCAAGGAAATCGTTTGCACATATGTATGCACACACACAGAAGACACTGGCGTTTCCTTAGAACTTTCTGGTTAATGTCCAATTAAACTTTAACTGTAAAATCTATATTTAGAATCTTCTTTCAGTGTGACCTTTCCACAGAAAATGTATTTTGGTCCTACATAAGTAGGATTCATTAAATGTTAAATAAATAATGCATAATGATGCTTATGGTGTTAACTTGAGATATTTTCTTTTGGTACATTCTGTATCTCCTGTTCCACTTCCACAAAAATGCATATATATATTTCTGGCTGCAATATCATTCATTCCATAAAAGGATAATTAAAAAGAAAACGGGTAATTATATTTTAGATCCCTATAATAAACAAGATTTTTTTGTTATTTTAAATCCAGTGTAACTCTGTAACTACCTCCCCCCCCCAACCAAACTCAAAACTTTTAAAATGTTTTTTTCTGGAGGCAAGGACCTAGGGTTTTTTTGAGATTTCTAACAAAGCAAAAGAGTAAAAGATTAATTTTAAATGTGCTAAACAATTCTATTTTATGAAAACCAAATGTTTCTTTCAATTTACAGCTTTTGAAAGAATCTCACATTTCTAGGAAACTAAAAGAAAATTCTCAGATAAAAAATTGTTTCAAATGGATCCATTTTTTAAAATCCTGAAACATCAATTTCTTAACAAGATGAATACATGTTCTCAAAGCAATCTGTAATACTGAGTATAAATTTTTTCCTAGAAAAGATTTATACCTCTGACTCTAATCAGTTCACACCTATGTAAAATGAGTGTAAGCAGATGTATAATGCTTCTGTTATAATGTGCTATGGCTTCCACTCACAGGGGAAATCCTGGCTCCAGCAATGTCAAAGAGGGTTTCTCAAACTTATTTCTTCACACCTAATTCATGTTTCATCTTTAAGTATCAGTGATTTCACACTAGTCTAAATTTTGCTACTCTTACTGGTACAATTGCCAGATCACTCACATTAAATATGCTTTGTATCAAAACAATTCAGATTTTTTACTTTATCAAGGGCCAAAATAATTGTTCATGCCCTAGATATTTCCTGTCTAGACTACTATATTGGTCTTTTGGACAGATTTCTTACTTTTTTCCATTACTGGTTTCAAAGTCAAATGTACAAATTTTGTAGCTTGTTTCTTACTTAGCTCTCAAGAAGATGATGGGCCTTTTTTTTTTTTTTTAGCTCACAGTATTAGAAAACCATACCCCTGGTGAGGAATCAATCCTTCATTTCAATTTGAATTGTGATTATATGGGAAAGCAGGAACTGATTCTGTGCATTAATCTACAATAGTCCCCTTCAGATAATGACAAACTTACAGCAGGGGTCTCTGAAGTATCCTGTTTATTGCACTCCAATGAAAGATGCACTTCAATGCCCCCTGCATTTAGTGCCTCAGCAGAGACACTAAGAGCTCAAATATTCAGGTTGTTTTCATTAATTATTTTACTCTGAACACATTCAAGTTAGCTGTCTCATTATGTTAACCACATAATCTCCAGCAGCATCTCCAAATAATTGCTGAATTATATTAGAAGCCTTTCTTAATTTCCTATACATAGCCACTTTGAGGACACCTATTTCAGTGTACTGAGGAGTCCCTGAATCTAAATAAGACTCCATCAGATGCTTATAACTTTTAGATAGATAAATTAGTCTGGAAGGATATTATCTCTTCTTTTCTGCTGGATGCCTTGTAGTTTGTCAAGGATATCTAAGAACCATGATGGTCATCTGTGGAATGATAAATATGGATATTTTTAGAGTCACCAAACAACATTTAATAGGCCAACATTCGTTATTTTCAATTGTGGCTTGTGCTTAATCAAATTTATTATAAAATTCAATAATTCTAGTCCAACCTTGGTTTCACTATCTTGTTCTCTAGAATTTGATTGAATTATCAATCAAATCCATAGCATACATTTTAATTAATCAATTTTCAGTTTTTCCTATAACAGTGACTTACTTACATATTTCATCAATAAGTTCATCCAGGCAAAATTTTGATCAATTTTTTGAATGTTTTTGGAAAATTGTGACCCAAGAGTTACTCAATGACAACACGTTGTGGCTTCTCTTGTACTTGGGGAACAGGGAGCTTCTCTGCTTGTGTGATTTTGTAACCTTTGAGATTTCAGCTGAGTGACTTTGTTCTTCTATAATCATGAATTTTGTTTTATTGAGTTTCATATTTAACATGTTTTTTTACAGGGAATGCTATTCATGCACGTTTCCTATCCAGTACTTCAACAAAGCTCAAGTGTTCTCTTGATCTCATTGTGAACAGTTTTTAACAAAGATTTTTGGAAGCTTTCCAATAAAAATGCAGCAGAAGCAGACAGGGAGAGGTTAGACAAACAATGCTGCATTATACATGGGTACATATAACACTGTGCTCAGGAAAGGATAAAGAAATATAATTGCTCAAAGGAACCATTTATGGGGAAAACCAGTAATAAACAGACGTAAACATTGCAGAATCATTTTTAATTTGAAGAAATTATGAGGAACAATGCTATCTCTAGTCTATAAGACTCATTTAAAAACTTTCAAAGTTATATGAATTAAATATACATTAAAAAATGCTTCAACATGCTTTTACAAATCTCCAGTTTTATGCTAAATATTTGCAAATGCCAGAAAATGGAGTGAGAGTAGTCCTGACTGAGTAAAGTGTAGGGTATGTATGTTTTATTGTTCCATCTTGCTGAAAGTAAAGAATCCCCTGCTATTCTAATGAACATTATGCAGACCTCATTGCCTAAACCTCAGAGTCATATGGTGTCTTCTGCTTCTGTCTTCATTTAGAGAATATTATGTACCATGACCAGATTTACAAGCCAAAATTCCCCATGTTTCTTTCTCTGTGAAGGTATTCTAGGCACCCAGCCAATTCTTTACTCTTTGTACTGGATAGCTGAGAGTGTGCATGGGCCTGTTTGTCATCTCACAGCTGATGCATTCTTCCTTAGAGAATGGGACTGGGTAGGGCTAGAGCAGCCTCTGGGCTCTGCTAAGTGAAAAGCAGATGGCCTAAGGAGCTCCTGATGGATCCCAGCCTCTTTTAAAAATTTTGATGCTCAGGGAAAAAAACAGCAAGCATTTTTATTTTGATGTGAAGAATTTGGTCCTTCTCTGTCATACTGTTCACTCGTACAAACTACTACATCAGCTACTGAATTTTGCACATAGAAAACTCAAAAAAACTTCCAACCACATTACTTTGGTCTTTCATGTTAATGCGTGAGATGCTGAATCTTTGTACCATGATTACAAATGTTACTATTTCAGATGGAAAAATTCTTCTAATAAAACAAGCTGATTAATCTTGTTCTGTTAAAGACTTTCCCTTTTCTCAAAGAAAGGAATCAGAAATTCAAACTTAAATGACCAAGAAGCTGAGATTTTCTGCAGTGGGTTCATCACTAGTTAAGTATTAGTAACATCTGAACAAATATTCTGAGTATATGCTAGATTTGCTTCCTTACTCTTCATTGTCTTTGAATCCCCAATTTCCTGTTGCCATAACACCAATATAGAATAGTTATTTATCAGAGATTTCTTTTCAGTACAAGTTTTGTTTTTCCAGCATGAATTAGTAATATGTGCTATATATATATATATATATATTTACCCTGAAATATATTGTTTCAATTGTATTTTTATCATCCCATCTCTTCATCCTCTCTCAATATAGAAGATCCTATAGCAGTGCTTCACTCATCTGCTCTGCTTTTTAACTCTCCCATAGATCTAAATACAGGGCAGTTGTAACAAGTATATTTATGTGCTTTAAACTTGCTGAGTGAAAATCACTGAAATTGATTCAAAAATAATGCCTTTAGAATCTCCAATAGCACAACTTTGTTTGCCATGAGTTAGTGGAAGTTTGAAAGTGCTGCTCACAGAAGTGATCTTTTACTTCTGCTGAAACCATTACTGAACTTTCAAAATTAGCTACTGCAAGAGGAGAGCTTGTGGATCAGTTGTAGGTTGTTGTTTTATGTTGGTTTTGCTTGTTTGTTTTTTGTTTGGTTGCTTTAGTTTGTTTTGTTTTAGTTTTTTGTTGTTTTTTGTTTGTTTGAACAATATTTCTTAGAACAATATTAATACAACAATGTTAATAGAACAATATTTCTAGATATTGCCTAATACAATGAAGAGAGTTAAAAATTATAAACATATTAGCCTTACATTTCAGTGCTTATGAAATGAGATGATTTCATACAAGAATGAAACAAAAAGTCATGCTCTCAGCAGACATGGAAACATAAATGTGTATCTGTATCCACACGGATCCCTGGGCTAGAATCAGTCTGCTCTGATACTAGGAAAGGGGCAGAGGGTGTCAGAAGGGCTGGGACTAGGGAGGGCTTTTCCTTTCCTCTTTTTTCTGAAATATTGGGTAACTACCTAATTAGCCTGATGCTCACAGTTTAGAGATGTTCCCTAATGCTGATAATGCTGAATAATTTATTTAGTGAATTTTATAGTTCTGTTGTGTTTTAAGGGGTCTAACATCATCCACAGCGGGATTGGACCTTGAGAAATAATCTGTATTCTTATAAGCAATTTTCCACAGCTAAAAGTTTGAAATGACAGCTTGTCTGATGATTTCATCCGTGTCTTCTCCCCTAAAACCTAACAAAACCTCACATTTTAAACTCAGGCCAGTATTGCTCCAAGGTCCATTCATTTCCTATGATGTCATCAAAGACCTGGAAAGGATCTTTCGACTTGACCTGGTCATCTATCCATTCAAATTACTTCCCCAGGCAAAACTGAATGCTCCCTGGGTGAATGTCTGGAGGGAAGTCTCAGAAGCATGTATGATTTATATATTGTAGCTAACCAACTCCAAAAAGCCACTCACTTTTATGGTACTTGGGGAAGCCTGCATGAAATGAAGCTGGAATTGGTAAAGCTACTAGAGAAGAGAGAAAGCAAAGCTCTCCGAGGACACATGAGTAAGAATTTCATAAATCCTGATGCCAGTATTTCATATTCTATATTGTTCACAAGTGAAAATGAAAAGTAAACATAGTCATTCCACACACAAAAAAGCCCCTAATAAACTCAGTCATATGTTTCAAGATAAATACATATAAAGAGGAAATCATGCATATTTCTGTACAACACAGATTCATTTTCTGTGCGCTTCTTATTATGTTGAATGAAGCAAGATAGGTGGCCCAGGAAAAAGAAACACTGTTGAAAAGATGAATGGGAAGCAGTAGCTTCAGGGAGGGGGAGCTGAAGAAGGGAGAGAAAATATCGTGTTGAGCAAGAATGAAAAGCATGCTCTAATCACAAAAAGTCACAAGGCATGGGGACCTTAGGCAATACTATAGGCTCATATTGCTCTGTTAGAGAATTGGACTAATCTGTTCAACAGTGAACACATTTTCAAAAAAATTCCTCCTATGTGCTTGAGCTCTAGATAGCTGCAAAGAGACAGCAAATTAGCCAGATACTGTGTGCTTACTAAAAGGATTCAAAACCAGGAAACCACAGCCCCTTAATTTCAGTTGCTTGTGAGGTTTTTTTTGGGTAATGCATGCCAATCAATAATGAGTGACTGACCATGGAGGATAGAGCAGAGGCAGATACCAGTGTCTCCTAATTGGCTGCAATTTGTGTGCTGGATAATCACTACAATAAGGAAAATATAGCAGTGCAACATTTAGAAAGATAAAATCAGAACATTTTAGTATTTTCAAACTACACCTCCTATAGTCAGTGGAAAAAGACAACTGGTTCCAGAAAGCCATTTGCCTTCCTGTAGAGAGAGGGTGAATTTTGTTCTCGAGTGTGTTGCTTACTCTCTACTCATTTGCTACAGAAAGAGCCCAAGTGGCAGATAATGTATCATCAATTTTTTAGAGAAATTTATTATGAAGACTAATAACTATTTCCTTTAACATGTTCCATGCACTCAGTTTGACAGTGTATAGAAAGTTATCATGTGTAGAACTTGTATTTATTTTGCACACTGTTGGAAATGTTTAATCACATATTTTTCTGAAATAATATGAGCATCTAAATCCATACTTACTTAATGGTATTTAATTGTTTTCCACAAGTCCTTGGACTTTAGTACTATAGCTTTTCTTACAACCTTGGAACTACTTAGGAAAAAATCTGGCTTGCAAGTCCAGTACTTATGCTGATATGTTTATATTGATAATTTGGTCAATTGATAAATACCTATATATTTCTAGACTATTGAGCTTCACTTCTAAACCTAATGTAATATTTCTTGATTTTATTTTTCTTTTTCTGTCAAAAATGTTTTTTTATTGGTGATTTTTTGGTAGTGGTTTTTTTTTCTTTTTTTCTTTCTTTTTTTTTTTTTTTTTTTTTTTTTTTTTGTTTAATTATAACTAAAAGTAGAACAATATGAACTTTGCAAAAATTCAGTCAAAACAGGTTTTTCAATTCCTTCAGTATCCTCTAAGACAGTGTATGGGACAAAGGTAAATATGTAACAGCTTATTCAGAAACACTTTAAAAGCATGTGTCTACAACCAAATTATTCAAAATCTGTCCTAATAAAGCAATAGCAAGATGAAGATAGACCTTTAAAAGATTCACAAACTCATAAATTATGATCCCATTGGTCTTCAAAACCAAAGCTGATTATTTTTCTTTAAAAGCAAACAAATAAACAAAAAAACCCCCATAAAACCCAAACAGAATGAGACAGTTAAAACCTTGTGATCTTTATATAACCTCAGAAGAACAGATGAGAAGGAATGAGCTGCTGGCTGCAAACCCCACTCTAAATAACTCACTACATTTAATCTAAGGAGGTCTGCATATAACTTAAGAGTATAAAAAGCTTTCTATTATTGAACAGATTGTTTTCCTTTCCTGTTCTTACTGCTTAGACCTTATGCATGTAATGGTTTCTGAAAAAATGCTACTTTTAGACGCTGAGCTTCATTGGTATTCTTTGACTCTTTAAAATAAAACTCAAATATTTCATTAGTAAACAAAATCTATTTATGCAGATTTTTACATTTTACAAGTGTATACATTGCTATCTCTCTTGATTATCTTCCTGGTAGCTACATTTAGTTCTGGACTGTTTTAAAGGCAGCCCTACTGTGAGGACTTGATGTGGCATATTATTAGGTAATAAGATGTTATTATCATAAAAGGTGTCTTTTCCTCTCATGCTGCCTTTTATCTGCAGATTACAGCCTGAAGGTCATCACAGCAGGGACAGGAGAACTGAAGCGCTTTGTGCTTTTCATAAAGTTGCAATCTCAAATCTCGCAGGATACAGGCTGCAGAATCTCTTCCTGAAAATTCCATATCAAACTCATATGTATTGTACTGAACCAAAGTATACCTATACTAGCCATTCTAAAATCAATTTTTGACATGAAAAAAATAACTATGAAATCACATAACTCCAGTTGGAAGGGACCCATAAGGATCATCAAGTTACAAAACATAAAGAAACATGATTACTGGCTCTTTTTCCACATATGTGAAAATAGGGTAAGTTACACAGTCTTGTTCAGAAATGCTCTTTAGTGACTTCATAACACAGCACAGGTTGTAACTCATGCATGAGGCAAGGGGAATGACAAGGCAGCTATTTGGGTGCCTAGGTTGTTGATACTTCTCATTCATGTGACATAATGCTTCATACTCCAGGCATTTAGTTACAAGTCAAGTCCTACCTCAGCTTTCATAGCTTTCTGACTTTTAATGTTAAGCCAGTGGATCCACTTAAAAAAAAAGGGTGAGATAGCTGTCAACTCATATAAATGTACAATTGATTCAGTTAAAAATAAATAAGTACATAAACTGCTGATCAGACTTAGAGTTAACTTTGGATTTAGATATAGCTTATGCTACCAGTATATTTACTGCAAGTAGCTAAGACATCTTATATCCAATAACAAAGGCATTGTCAAAACTGCCTCTTTGAGTTGCATCCAGGAGAAGTAACATAAAATTGAAAAAGGAAAGCACAAATATACTATCTTGTTAACAACATATTACTGAATCTATCTTTTCCTGCAGCTTCCATGTACTTCTGAAGAGGTAATAGAAATGGTGAAAGGGGCCCGACACTTTTAGAAAAATGAGATCTGTGTGAGTACATGTACATAAATATCTTCCATTCCCTATTTTAAAAAGCAAGTACAATGGTATTCTTAGAGTTAGAAAGAATTTCTGGTATGGAATTAGTGTTTGTTGTGCTTTTAATAAATAGATAAAGGAAAAAAAAAGAAGTGTATTTCCACCGCTTTTTAATTTTTTTTTCTCTTCTCTCCACCCTCCTCTTAGAGGAGAAGAAATCAAATGATCCTGTAAAATTGAATGATGGAAGCAAAAGGCACTTGAATTATACAACAAAATTGTGAAGAGTTTTCAAGTAAGACCTTATATGCCTGCCCTTTCTGAACTGACAATAACACTAATCTAGTTTTGGTGTCTGACCTATTTTTTTAAAATGAGTGGACTGCCTAGATTGTCAGGAAACAAAAATGAAGAAAACCATCCAAGACATTGAAACTTCATGAGGTTTGAGTCAGTTAAATGTCTTTTTATGTCCTCTGCTACCAACATGTTAGTTTATCATAGAGTAAAAATTATAATGTTGGCTGGTGGGTTTAGAATACAATTAAAACAAGAACAATAAATTCAATATACACAAGTGATAAAGAAAAGGATCATTTTCTCACTGATTTATGCATGCAAAACAGACTTTAAACTGACCTGTTGTGAAATTTGTCAAGGGCAGACATAAACAGTGACAGTTGAGGAATTTTATTCAAAGAAATCATGGAATTCAAACAAGCTGTCAGATAACTGAAACTAAAGGCCTAATTTTCATTAATTCATTCCTTCAGCTGCAGACTTTTCTGGAGGAGACAAAGGGCTGGAACTCCCATGATAGAAATTACTTCTTTTTTCCCTGAATGGATTATTTTATGTTTGTGCATTCTGAATCTTGTCTTTTATTTTATTTACCTGATAGCTCAGTCTCATAAAGTCCTTTTGCAAGGCTTTACAGCCACTGCACATCTCAACTACGTGATTAGTTTAACAGCCTTTCCAAACTTTATTACCTTACTGATCCCCTCCTGGTTTAGGTTACTTATTTGTAAGATAAACACCACAGGACTCAGTACAGCTCCCTGTAGAACTGCACTGGTGTCCTGCTGCAAGAACTCACTGTGTATTTCAGCCTTATGTTTTCTATCTTTTTAGCAAATAATTTATCTGTTCAAGGACATTTGTTCTGCTTTGCCGTATGTTTCCTTAAATGCTAATGCTGAGAAGCTTTGTCAAAATCCTTTCAAAACTAAAGCAGAACTGTACAAGCAACACGTGGGTGTTCCCATGTTTTTGTTGAGTCTTTTAAGGTATTCTATTCGTTTTTCAGGCAATACATCCTTTTGTAAAAGCCATGTTGACACTTCCTAAGCTGACTGTATATAAAGGCATCCATGGATTCTTTCCTTTATTACTGTTGCTAGTAATTTGGTAAGAGCAAATGTCCAGCTTGGAGGACTGAATTCTTTGTAACTGCCATGGAGCCATCCTTAAAGTTACTTTTTCCACTCTCTAGTCACCATGTATCATAGTAATTTTTGTACGAGAGGTTACACATCAGTGTTAGCATTTCAGCTATCTCATCCTTTCAAGCGTCCATACAATTCTTGGGTGATTATCAAGCATTGCTTTTGGTATTTTCTTGCTGATTTTGTTTATATCCCTTACTCTGTGGTCAGTCAATTTTTAGGCAGATTCTGTGGGTTATCTCTCAAAATGAAAAGTTCTGTTTAACTGGTTCCTTCCACAGTAATATCCAATTGTTTTTCTGAAGTGATTTTGACAATTCATCATTGGCTCTACAGAATCTCCTTGGGGCTTCCTTATTTTGACAAATTTAGAAAAGGAGTTTATTATTTCTTTTAAATTTTTGTTTTGCTACTTTTCTTGCAATCTTTTTTTTCCCCTGTCTTATTATGTTTCCTCTCATGGTCAAGTGACCATAAATTTCAGCATTACACTAGTGTAAGACATATTTTTTTTTATTATTTAATAACTAATTTTATAATTTCATTTATAGACCTATTATATGTCTAAACTCTGATATATGTTGATTATGGCTTCTTAGGTGCTATATCATACTTTGTATATGTTTTCCAACCCCTCATAAAGAATATCTACACACATTTTAACCTATAACAGATGACATGCAAAGAATGAATAATGAGCATCTTTACTGACATAAATCAACTTTATTCTGTCCAGTGAAAGGTCCACCCCAGGCAATATATTTAACAGTGTCCCTATAACTTCATCAAAAGAATAAAAGAACAGAGAACATGCCAGCATGGGCTGACATTTCTCCTGGCCATGGAGCCTTGGACAGCCACTGCTTGGGTCACTTATGAGAAATTTGCCCCATGTTTGATAGCCCTCAGAATGAGTCCTTACTCCTCTGTGGAGCAGAGTTCCATTTGGAGCTCAGCTGTATATTTGAGCTTCACAATAACCCAGGGCAATTAGTTGCCTGATTTATTTACTTATCTTGGTAAAAGTACTTTATAAAGGGATACTATGACATCTGATAATTTTATTGCCATCACCTTCCATCATGTGTTCAGGGAGAGGGAATAGGTTGTCCTCGTTGTATATGTAATTACTCATTAAAAAAAAACCCTAATATTGGCTTCCATGCATAAAATTGTTGTCTTTCAAGTAAGATTCCCCACCGTAATATTGATAAACAGGCTACAAGCAAGCATTAATAAAATTTATGGACTTTGTTTTCAATTCCATGGACATGTGCTCAACTCAAGAACAGGAAGCAGTTTGGAAGAACTTTTGCTTTAGCTGGAAGAGAAAGAAAAATTTAAATTAAAAAAATCTCTGTTTTGGAAGAGGCTGTTCTAACCAGCTGCTGGGATCATTACAGCCCAAAGTGAATCCACCACCCATCAATATTTTAAATACACTGAAGAATTTTGGGTTTTAAACACATTTCTTATTTTCATTTCCTTTAGTCTCTGGAGGCATTTAACATATTTGAAGATACCACAATAATTATGTTTAATGTATCCAAATCTTGCTTTAATTAAGACTTACATATTTGCATTAAATTTTATAGCAGAAAGAAATCTTAATCCCCAGAATCACTGTTTAAATGTAAAATTTAAGGCTGTACACAACATTTCTTTGTCGTAATGATGGAAGTACATAATATTTAATATTTTAGCAGAATAATTCTCCCTTGGAAAAATCTTTGGAATATTTACAATTTTCTGCCTTCTGATAAACAACTCTATTTCCTCAGGAAGGCAAGTGCCATACTTAAAATTGGCTAAATTACCATCAAGAAAGATTTGTCTGATAAATGCAGCTCTTTCATGCAGTTCATGAGCTACTTCAATCATTTTTTTTTAAACTTGCAGTTGCCACAAAGACCCAAATACTAATTCTGCAACGGTTTATTTTTAAAATTACTTGCAGCCTGAGTTAGCCTCCTTGATTTTCCTGTAAACCTCATCTGTATTTGAAAATAAAATAGTCTTGGGTTCATTCTTTGGCCCTCAGGCACAAAATCCATGATGTATGTTGGTGCTGCTAAGTTCTCTTTCTCTGCTAGGGAGTACATCCTTCTGCATGCTGTCTGTTGGGAGCAGCCCTGTTCTCAGTATTATCTGTAAGGATAACAGTGGGCTCAAGTCAAAGCCACACCACAGGGCATCTCCACCAGGAAGCCGTACCACCTACCAGTGACTGAACCTAGAGCATTGCCTAGTTTATCAATGCAACCAATGCAACCCTCTAGTACTAAATATATAGAAAGGAGTTTTATATTTCAGAGCTCGAGTGTTGCTTTTAAACTCTTTATTTAGACTGCTACAGTTCATTATATGGCTTGACATCAGCAAAGGACAAGCCAAGCCACATGGTATTGCTTATGATTCTTGACAGGCTTTTGAGAACAAAGAATAAAGAATAGATGAGATAGCTGGCTGCAGTGGGGGGAAAAATAGAAAGGAGTCAATGACCTATGTAGTTCTCCCTTCCCTGTAACAGAAACATTTTTAAAAATTTTAACCTGGACTATTCAGATAAAAATAATCATTTTAGTTATGCACAGCAATCTACCTCTTCACACAAGAATTATACTTATGTGATAATAAAACAAACCCAGTTTTCCATGTATCAAAAGAGAGAAAAAGTATTTATGGAGAATGCTCATGACTATTAAAGAAAAGAACAAGCAGCAATGACAGTGTGATCCTCAAGATTTGAGATCTGAGGAGTATATTTTAATGCTTTTTTTTTTTTTTTGAGCTAGTTTAGATCAAGAGGGCAACTCTCTATGTTTACATCTTCAGGAGGATCTGAAATGACACTTTTGGGAGGCTGTGCTCCTGTGGCTAACAGGTTGAATGATAGCTTTAGTTTCAGTTCAGACTAATAAGAACGGTGGAACATCAAGGACAGGATTCACCATTCAAGCTAAAATAGCAAAGTTTGAATTACTTTGTATAGATATTTGCATGGAAATGAAATATCTCAGCTCCTGTTACAGAGAGTAAGGATATCCACGGGAAAGATTTAGTTACCAGCACACAAATGGCTACTGCCAGTGGAAATGCCCCAACCCTGGCTTGTTTTGTTTTGCCTTCAGCTGATGATCCAAAGTGGCTGCTGTAGGGCTCCTATGTGCCCCTCCTGTGCAAGTGTACTGTATGTTGATGATGAGCAAAATGTCCCCAGCTGCCAGTGCCCAGGCTAATCTAGTCATTTGTCAACATAGTTAGTCAAATCTGGAGAGATAAAGCCAATCAGATGCAGGAGAGTTTCTGGGTGAACTGAATTGTTCTGTAGTCTCCCTGATGGGCATACCCAGGGTCAGATATAACACCAAATTCACATGTAAAATGAATACAATTTCACATCTTAATCTGGATCTGAACCTCACCCTGAAGACCTTTCTCAGGTAGCCACATGGAGATACCTTCTGCTGATTGAGATGTGCATGTGATACCCATGCAATGCAGTCTGAGGGAAACATCTTGGAGAAGTAGATACCATGGGCATCTTATATATGAGCAGTGACCTGAACCTCAAATGTCTGGAAGTTAAGAAAGGCTTAGAAGAAAATGTGTTATACAAAATCTTTGACAACCCCATTCTATAACTCTGTTCTCAATTTCCATTGCATTTTTGTACTTGGATCCACTTCCTATTCTCAATTTCTTCATATTTCCCTTTAGAGGATCTGCAGACTTCCTCATGACCCAGACACCATCTCTCACCCTGTTTCGCACCACTGTCTCTAGGTGCCTGAACAAACTCTTTTAAAATGAGTTTTAGAATAAATATTTTGTGGATGTGGTGCACTTTGTGCAGTGGATGGCCAGCTGCACTATGGTAATGATGTGTTGCAAGGCACTCAGGGACACATTGTCCTTCACTTCTTCTAAATCAGTCCTAAAGAAATATTTGAAATAGTAGTATCTGTAAACTTTAATGAGATGATGCATTTCCAGAACAATTTCTCATTTCATGCTGAGGTCTTGAAATGAAGTTTTGTATTAGAAATCAAACTATTGTTTCTTCAAGAAAACAAAAAGATGAAATGCTTCATTGATCTCAGCCTTCAGTATGAGTTTGAACTGATAATTCATTTTTCTCAATCACGTATTCTTCTGGTGTACAACAGTATAGGTTTTTCCCCAAAAAGTCAATAAATGAAGTTCTATTTTGTAGATTTATTATTGAAAGATAAGCAATAAAGTCTTATAGACCTACTGTATATCAGAGAAAGAAAGCTATATTGTTACAGATTTGGATTAGGAAGGATTGCTTATCTTTGGCAAATGAGTAATCTAAAAACAGGATTTCCAAAGTCAAACCAGGAGAGGAAGGATCCAGATGCTTATGACCAGCTATTTTTTCATGTGAAAATGAATCAATTAGAAGGTTTATTATGAGAGTAATACTTGAATAAAATATCAAAATAGACAGAAAATTAAATTACCCATTCCAATTTTACATACTACAGCTTATTATCCTTTTTCAAGTATTCAGTGGCAGCAAATCCCTTATATCAGGCCACCCAACCTCCTGTGCTGAATTGTAAACATTGTGAAAATGACTTTCTAAGTGTTGAATTGAGGGAAAAGCTCTGCACTAAGACAATGTTAGTGTTCTACATAACTGAAAATGCTGTATAGCTACTATTCAAATTCAAATGAGGGAAGTGATTTCTTTTAGAAACAAAACTTGTGCAATCTGTAAATTTGGGAGCTATGAAAGAATTGTGTCAAATATGACAATGATTTTCAGAGGAAAAACAAAAAATAATGTAATACATTAAAAAGCAGCACTGCAGGCACTAACTGTATTATTAGGAAAAAACATTATTTCAAGATTAAAATACCTTCTGGAACATGATTATGAATTTTTGGCTCTTCTGTTTTTGCCTTTGAAAATGTATTTTCAGAGAAACTCTTGATTTCTGCATGAGAATACCTTATTTAGAAATAAAAGCAAGTTAAAAAAAATTTCAGGTAATTACGTGCCTGAGATACCGAAGGAAATCTTTTCAGTTTTATAATCCCTATTACATTTACAGTACAAAGAAAACATTCCAATGAGTGAGCTCTCCTTTCTCGAGCTTCCTAAGATGCAGTTTTGCTGAAGCTAGATCAAGTACTATTTTGATCTGGAAACTAAAATAAGTTTGAGTGTGATCTATACTTAATGAAAAATGTGTTATAAATGAGTTGCAGTGTTGCTTCCAACTGCTAATTTAAAGCCAACTTGCACAATGCAGTGTGCATTCTATGGTGTGAAAAAAAAATCAGTAAAGACAGATGCAACAGCTGTGACATTTTATGCATGTCTAGATTACTGGGATTCTTTAGAATAGTCCTCAGCAAAATGGTACTGCTGCTGCCATAGTCCTTATATGACAATCCATAGCACTGTAAACCGGGCAACATTCTTTGGTTTCTTTTTAAAGCCATGTGATAAACTCTTGGAGCTAGTATAGTCAAGTTAAAATAAAAATTGCCCTGGAAGGGAAATGGGACCAGGTTTCCTTCATGAGCAAAAAATAAATCCAGTTTCACTTGAACATTCACATTTGATTCAGCATTTTAGTTTTTGTTAATTATCTTCACAAATGAAAGAGTGCTGTGTGTTTTACCAAGCTAACATATCCATTCCCTCAGGTACTTTCTAGATTATTATTTTTTTAAGATTGCAGCAGGAAAAGTTTACTGATAAATGTTAAGTTCAATGCTTTGTTTATATGCATGTATTCACAAGATGGCAGGGTTTCTTGCATTTTGTACTGATTTAACTTTTGTATGATTGCTCTCACTTTATTCTCAGAGTAAAACTAAATTATTTTGTTTCAAATACTTCACAAAAAATTCCACATTTCTGTGGATTCTGGATATTCTGTAACCTTGCAAACAAGTTATATGCATGAGATAATAGTTGGCACAGAATCACAATAACTGTACTGAATTATAAATATGTTCTCGGTATTTTAGATTACATATGGAAAAGTTATTGAGTCTGAGGACTGGATGCTTCAGGTGTTTATTAATTGAATATGGGTTATTTGTTTGAATCAGTTTCAAGTTAGTGACAATGACCAAAACTTAATAATCCCTGGTGGCTCTTTAGGAGGCTTATTGGAAAGCACTTAACTGCTTCAGCCTCAATTGGAGCACAAAATTTTCCCTTGTACTCTACAAAGCTGCCATCAATATCCAGTCAATTGCCACCAACGCTGCTCATGCCAAAGAAGGAGGTGTTATTCAAAGCATTGAACTACAATTTACAGTAATTTTGACAAAGTTTGCCCTTTAAACAAAAAGGAAAGTTAAAGTCTCTCCAGAAATAACAATTTAATTGATGTTTTGGAGTTTTTCATCCATGTTTAGAAGAAAAAAAGTAGTGTGATAATTTATTGTCTGGTAACCAAATGCTTTGCAAAAAAAGGGCACCTGTAGGTGTGTTTTGCCTCAGTTCTGTAGGTGCTGGGACACACCTGATTACTTGAGCACTTCTCCCCATACTAACATTTCAGAGGATGAGCAGTCATAGTTAAACAAGTAACCTGCTCTTCTTTCACAAGAATTATTTGCAAATAATATTTAGAATCTTTTTAAACCCATATGCAAGTGAAATAGGAATACTTGTTTCAGTGGCCACAGTTGTACCAATGAGGTACCAATGAGGATTTCACTGTAATGAGTAAATCCTGAGCCTGGCTTTATCATTTCTCAACTTGTGCTTAGAAGGAAATACACTTAGTGCAGAGAAAGAGGTAAGATTATTTAATGCAGAAAAATGCTAAATGCATTATGAAATTTCCTGATTTACATAAAATATTTTAAGAAATGTTCAAGTCAGATAGATTTTAACACACTCATCAGCTCTTCCAGAACTGTAAATTTGCAACATCTAGAATTTTTTATTCAAACTGATTTTATGCAACATATTTTGCCTAGGTAGGTACAAAAAATATGTAGTTTTACTCCAAAGAAAATGTGCTCACTGAATGCTGCATCCAGTAATAACAATTTGGAATTGGTCATATAAGGGGCATCCATAAATACAGTACAAAAAATGGGACTTGTGATATTTCTGTTATGTAAATATTGCATTTAGACAGTTACACTGCATTTATTGGGTTTTTGCAGTTAAATGAACACATATAGAGCAGGCAAAATATCTATGTGCTAAATGGCAGCCCTTTTTTTGTCTCTGATTCAGTCTTAGGTCTGCCAAAAACACTAGATAACAATGGAATTTGGATTACATTCTGATTGTAGCTATAAGGATAAATCGCATTCATTCTAGTTCAGGGAATATAAATATCCCTCATTTTACTGGAAAAATTTCTAGCCTAATCTCCTTAGAAAATCAAGGAAAAAATGGAATTCTTTAAAGAAACAGGATCCATAGCCTTAGTTACCGGAATATCAACAGAATTATTATTTGCATTGGAACTTGACTGGACAACCTATGTGATGGACAGACAGCTGGGAAAGAACAGAGGGTAGGTGAAGAGTCATTGTTGCAGAAAGTAGGCATTAACCACAAAAGAAATGGAAATTTGGAAGAACACTCACTCTGCCTGGAATCACATCCTACCATTAAAATCAAGTACGTTATCTATTTTTATTCCTTAAAATGTACAGTCCAAGTCCCAGGTTTTTTTATAAACTTTTGTTAAAGGGAAACAATGTCCTACTTAGACATCTTTCCCACATTTAAATTGTCAGACATTTGTTTGAGTCTCAGAAGTTTCTCTTCTGCTCTTTTTGGCTCATATGTATAGGTACAGTATAGTATAGGTTAGTGCATGCATAGGTCACCAAGTAAACCCTTTCAATGCATTTAATACTTCCTCAAAATAAGGGACGCAGTTAAAAGCAGGAACAGGGAGCTCTGTATCCTTATAATTCTTTCAGCTGATCCCTTGACCTGAAGATAAAATTCCATTGAGCTCTCTTGAAAAATAGACCTTTTTCCATCTCTAAGATAGGGAAAAAACCCATAAGCATTGTGATTGCACTGGTATATGAGAACTGTCTGTAGCCAGGATAATTTGCATTTGAATCCATACTTGCTCCAAGAGTAAGTTTGCTGGAATTTTTGTTTGAAGGTTTCTCAGTTATTTAACCCTTTCTCACAGTCTGATCCAAGAAGTCACACCAAGATGAATTGTTAGATTAGACTTTAGCCTCCTCAGGGTCTGATATTGCACTGCTAAATTACAGGTCTTCCTTATAAATAAGAAACAAACATGGAAGAAAAATACTTGGATTGTTATTATCAGAGCAAGAAAATGAGATTCACATTTTTCATGGCTTAGGGCTGATTCTGGTGTTCCAATGACCTTACAATTCTCTCTCCACAGAGTTTTGACTGTTGTAGTAGGTAGCACTCTGCCAGGCCTGCATTTGCAATAGTTTAGGTCACAGTTTTCACTGCTGTAGTAATTCAAAGTACATATAAATGCTTATGTACTGTCAAAATACTTAAGAATAAAAGCATGCAATAGGCAGGCTTACTGTGAACTTAAATTTGTACCTTTCTTTTTTCTGCCACTTTATATTTTTCTTTCTTTTGTTGGAATCTCTGGCAAAATGCCATTTCTTTTTCACTTTGTCTTTCTTATGTGCCAGGCTCTCTAAACATTACAATTTATTCCACAGCAATATTGGTAAGTCAAATTTAGTGGCATTCCACTAAAATAATGTTAACAGAGTTGGAGTTGTTGGACGTTACTAGAGCATTTTACAATTATGTGGTGACATAGTATTAAAATGATTGAGCACAGCTTACTTTGCTGATGGTGATACCAGCAAGGGGACAGAAGTACCTTTTTCAGTAAGAGATTGTCTCAAGATAATGTAGCTGATCATGCACAATACTTGTGGGTTTTGATCACTGTGGCCAGGTAGATCAAGGACATAATATTGTCCTATGGAAGGTTTTCTCCAAAGAACTGGATTCTTCTGTTCTAAAGAAGTTTATAGTTAATCCATTACAGTCCATTCCTTATACATTCCATATATTGTCACCTGTTTTTTATTTCTTCTAGACTGATCATCAGACCATCATAGGAATTTTTTTTTAAATCCAGATAATTTAAAAATATTTTAATAAAGACTATTTCGTAACAATGTGAACAACCAAATACTGTTCTTTTTGTTTTCTTGTTTGGGCTTTGAGAAAAAGAGAAATTTGATTGATATCATATGAGCTTGTTGTCATCTTGCATGAGAAGGCTTTGTTCTATCAAATATTCAGCTGTATTTCTTGGCTGTAGAGATATACTTTGAAATGCACTAATTACCAAAATAAAAACATATAATTTAGACTCATAAAACAAGTTCTGCTCCATTTGCTAACAGGGAGCTTTTTTTTTTTTTTTTTTGTCTTAAGAAAGAGTTTTGGAAAAAGAACCACCACAGAACAAAAAGTTTTGCTAAAACAGATTTAAAATATATTACTATTAAATCAAAACATTATTGGCAGTTCGAGTCTTAGCAAGGAGAAACCGCTGAACTTAGGAAAAAAACCCTCTAAAGATCCTATATGGAAATAAAGTATTTGAACTCTAGATTGTGGATGATATTAATCACCCACTTCTAGTTAGTGACATAGTAGCACACAAGATTTGGAAAGAGGCACAGGTCTGAGCAGTCATATTTTTTAAAGGAGACTCTTGCTTCATTGGGAGAGGATTTCCAAATGATAATCCCAAGTAGGTAAGAAAAGTTTCCTGAAGCTATTAATCAAGCATCTAAATCTCAAACAAAGTGGATTTTTCAGCTCCCTGACCTTGGTCATTCCCAGCTCAGAAATAAAACTATCTTAAATCTCATTTTATGGCACTTAGTTTTCCCCGTTAATTTCCTACAATTTCTTCGAAAGCTCTGACCTGGAAATTGTTCATTAAACTGTTTAGTTCCAAGTACTGGATTTTTTTATCAAGAGCCACACCTAACTGGTGGTTTTCCTAACTTTCCAAGAAGAATGGGCTACATTGCAGGCTTGGTATCATTCAGCAGAATCTGCTGTGTGGTACTGCAATGGAGATGTGCCGATGGGAGAGAGAATAGACAGCATCTTTCAGCCTTAAGTGATGGTATGTTGAGTGAGCAGCACTTACCCAGTTGCATATCCCTAGCATGAGAAACATCCCCAGGGAGTGATGCTCACTTTTCGTTTACATATTGGATTCTTTTCAGGCCTGCTCTGCTAAAAAGTGCACCATATGGCATGGAAGAGCACAGGCTCCTAACTGTTAAAGTGCTTCTTGATATTCAGCCTAGGCTTCCCTTGGCACATTTTCATATGTATCAAGAGTGTGCTTTGGCTTTAAAGAACCAGAGCATGTACCACACTACGAAAGGAAAATGGGGCAGACAGGGAGCATAAATACCACTTGTTAGTGTTTTTCATATCATTGACATTAAGTGGGTTTGAGAGTTGGGTAAACGTGAGGATTACATTCCCTAAATTGCCATAACCTTGTTTATTAGCTGTTGTTTTTTTTTTTTTTAATTTACTGAGCCTACAAGTATTTTTTAGACAGTAGTAATTGTCCCTGTGAACTCTTTCTTTCTTTCTTTCTTTCTTTCTTTCTTTCTTTCTTTCTTTCTTTCTTTCTTTCTTTCTTTCTTTCTTTCTTCTTTCTTTCTTTCTTTCTTTCTTTCTTTCTTTCTTTCTTTCTTTCTTTCTTTCTTTCTTTCTTTCTTTCTTTCTTTCTTTCTTTCTTTCTTTCTTTCTTCTTTCTTTCTTTCTTTCTTTCTTTCTTTCTTTCTTTCTTTCTTTCTTTCTTTCTTTCTTTCTTTCTTTCCTTTCTTTCTTTCTTTCTTTCTTCTTTCTTTCTTTCTTTCTTTCTTTCTTTCTCTTTCTTTCTTTCTTTCTTCTTTCTTTCTTTCTTTCTTTCTTTCTTTCTTCTTTTCTTTCTTTCTTTCTTTCTTTCTTTCTTTCTTTCTTTCTTTCTTCTTTCTTCTTTCTTCTTCTTTCTTTCTTTCTTTCCTTTCTTTCTTTCTCTCTTTCTCTCTTTCTCTCTTTCTCTCTTTCTCTCTTTCTCTCTTTCTTTCTTTCTTCTTTCTTTCTTTCTTTCTTTCTTTCTTTCTTTCTTTCTTTCTTTTCTTTCTTTCTTTCTTTCTTTCTTTCTTTCTTTCTTTCTTTCTTTCTTTCTTTCTTTCTTTCTTCTTTCTTTCTTTCTTTCTTTCTTTCTTTCTTTCTTTCTTTCTTTCTTTCTTTCCTTTCTCTCTTTCTCTCTTTCTCTCTTTCTCTCTTTCTCTCTTTCTCTCTTTCTTTCTTTCTTTCTTTCTTTCTTTCTTTCTTTCTTTCTTTCTTTCTTTCTTTCTTTCTTTCTTTTCTTTCTTTCTTTCTTTCTTTCTTTCTTTCCTTTCTCTCTTTCTCTCTTTCTCTCTTTCTCTCTTTCTCTCTTTCTCTCTTTCTTTCTTTCTTTCTTTCTTTCTTTCTTTCTTTCTTTCTTTCTTTCTTTCTTTCTTTCTTTCTTTCTTTCTTTCTTTCTTTCTTTCTTTCTTTCTTTCTTTCTTTCTTTCTTTCTTTCTTTCTTTCTTTCTTTCTTTCTTTCTTTTCTTTCTTTCTTTCTTTCTTTCTTTCTTCTTTCTTTCTTTCTTTCTTCTTTCTTTCTTTCTTTCTTTCTTTCTTTCTTTCTTTTCTTTCTTCAAGATTGTGTACTTCACCCCAGCATTATGACGACTTGGGAAGGTGCTCAACAGTGTTAGTCTAATATTGAACCCTGGGGAACCCTGCTTGTGACAGCTTGCCAGTTTGAAAAGGTGCTGTTTACCACCACCCTCTGGATACTGCCTGTAACCCAGCTCCTGACCACTTGTCTAGACCATAATGCATCAGTTTTTCTCGGAAGAAGTAGGAAATAATATTGGAAGTTTTGGAGAAATCCAGGAGACAATGCCCACCATTCATTCCACATCAATCTGTCAGTTTACTTATCAAGTTTTAGCCCCCAGAAGGATTTGTTCCATAACTTTCCCAGGGACTGAGGTAAGACTGCTGAGTCTATAATTTCTAGTATAATTTTTTAGAAGCTCTTCTTGTAGACAGGGGTATCTATAACCTTCTTCCAGTCTTCTGGATTATGCTTCAACCAGCACAACTTCTCAACAGTTATGGAGAGCAGCCTCACAGTGACATTAACCAGCTCTCTTCACACCCTCAGGTGGACAACATCTGGGCCCATCAATTTACTGGACTCAATCTCCTGTAATAGTTCACATACTAACTCTTCACAGACAGGGAGCAAAGTAATGTATCCTACACATTGCTATTTTATGTATGGTTAGGAATTTTAGTTTGGTTTAGTTCAAACAACAAAAAATGCATAATGAAAAATAATATTACATCTTCCCAGATAATGTTTTTATAGTGTGACAGCAGGATTATATGTTGCAGTCTATTGGAAAAAGACCTCAGGCCACACTATTAAGAATTGTATCCAGGTTTTGTCAAAAAGTGAGCTAGCTGGTCTCCTCTAAAAATATCTTAGCAAATAACAATATGTATGGAATGTTGATGATAAAAAGTGAATTTGGCATTGATATTTTGGTATTTTGAGTTGAAACTACATATAGTATCCTCCTCTTGAATAACCTTCTGATTCTTTCCTAAGAAAATTTAAAAGAGAAGGAACAAAGTATTACAGTAGTTCAATGACATCTCTTGAGGACAAACCTCTACCTTGGTGGCTCAGACTCGAGTGTACAACAAACAGCAGAAAATTTGACACTTGTCAAAGTTGATATGATTGTCATAGACTTTGATTTTCTAGTGACTCTGCCTTTCTTTGGTGAATTGAAAGAACAGCAGGAATCTTCATTGACTGAGAGGATTGCCATGATCCACAATTGCCTTGATCCACATCACACTGGGACAAAGGCTGAGAATCTGGGAGCTGGATAAACAATGAAAAACACCTAGAAAAAACAATTCTGTTAAGAGAGATGAAATCTTTGTTTATATCGGGTCCAAACATTACACTTTGGCCAAGCCTCCAGAACATGCTATAAAGGGTTGTTTTAGCTGCAGCTGGACTTCATGTGGAGGGAATAAAATGTGATACATCCTAAAAGTCAGGATCCATCAGATCTTTGAGGACAGTTGTTAAAAGTTGCATCTACTGTGTGAATACCCAGTGTGAGTATCCATTATAACTTGCTGTATATTATACAGACTTTAGGCATACTATCTAGGTCAGATATACCAAGGTTCCAGTGATACTCCATATTCTTGAGATATGCTACAGTGTGAATAGAATATATCCCCAAAAGAAGCCCATAGATTTGGTAGAAACGAAGGACTAGCCAGGAATCTGATACCAGCTGGTTGCACTTTGTTTTTTTCTGGATTCCTGAGATCATTAATGATTCATCTGCTTCAGTCTGCAAATCTTGACCAGGCATGGAACTATTGGCAAGAGGTTTAATGGGCTTCAGTTATCCATGCCAGTTATCCAGAAGTGTTGTTAAATGTTTGCAGATTACTCATCTAGTCACAGGAGAGAAATTATTTAACCTTTTCCTTTACAAATAAAAACAAATTATGAACATTAAAGACTTATTATTGTCTGGTTTTCTGCTTCTGCATAAGGTTTTACAAAACTATAGCATATGATGAAATATCATTGCAGAATGTAGTATCTTAAAGTCTGACAGCTGTGTTCTCCTTAATGGCAGTCTCCAATGTGTAAAACTGAAAAGCTCATAAGAGCAGCACTCATAACCTGTACGTGTAGATCAACTTTCAGATTATTTGTCCTTTTTAAAATTATTTATGATAAATAAAAGTGAGGGTTTGCAGCAAACTCACTAGCCCGGTCTTCAGGAGAACAGACTTTGATCTCTTCAGGGATCTTCTTGCTAGGGTCCCATGGAGCCCTTGAGAGGAGAGAAGCCTAAGAAACCTGGTCAGTATTCAAAGATCATTTCTTCCAAGCTCAGAAGTGATGCACCCCAACAACAAGGCAGAGAAAAATGCCAGGAAACCTGCATGGATGAACAAGGACCTCCTGGACACACTTAGATGTTAAAAGAAAAAAAAAAAGTCTGCAGAGGGAAGCAAGGACAGGTAGCCTGGGAAAAGTACAAAGAAGTTCTCCGAACAGCCAGGGATTAGGATAGTAATGCTAAAGCCCAGATAGAATTGAAACTGGACACAAACATCAAGGCTTATAAGGAAAGTTTCTACAGGTACTTCAGTGGAAAAAGGAAGACTAGGGAACATGTGAGACCTCTCCAGAAGGAAGCAGGAGACCTGGTCATACAGGATGGAGAAGGCTGAGGTAGCTTTTTTTGCCTCAGTCTTCACTGGCAAGCGAAGTTGTGGATGCCCCTCCCTGGAAGAGTTCAAGGCCAGGTTGAATGGGGCCCACCCAGGTTTTGAGCAACCTGGTTTAATGGGAGATTTCCCTGCCATGGACAGGTTGGAACTAGATAATCTTTTAGGTCCCTTTCAATTCAAACTATTCTATAATTCAATGAAAAAAAACCAGTTAGAAGATGTTTCCTTTAAGTTGCACTTGTTAATGGTAAATAGCTGTAGCTGTTACAAGAGATTGAGAGAAAAACAGCTTCTGTTTTCCACCCATAACATATATAACAGAATTGTAGATTTTTTTTTAGCTAGGCTTAAATGCAGGATATCATGAGGCACTATTCAGTCCACAATACTTCATCTCATGCAGCAGAAAGTTTTCCTCCACTCAGAGAACTGCTACAGAATAAAAGGACTATTCAAATCTTACTTATGCTTTATTTTAAAGACTAAAATGAGATTAAATATACATTATGCAGGTGTTTGTGCTATCTAAATTAGGTTTACTAAGATTTAGTTTATTTTTAACAACATAATCAACATACATCATTGCTATAGTATTGGACTGACTTTCAGACTTTTTGTCACTCTCTCCTGCAGTTCACTTGTACGATGTTCATGGATGCATCTGACAGTGGCCAAAAAGAAGGTCCATCTCTCTATTAGAGCAGTGAGCTGAGCTATGATTCACTCAAAGCAATAAATTCCCAAAATGAGAGTGGCAATGTCATTTTGGTCCAAACTCAAAGTACTGCTAAGTAAAAATGTCAGGAGAGATCTGTTGGAACACCATCAAGTGAACAGTAGCAGCAGTATAATCAGAGAGAATTTTTTTCAAGGTCAAGCATATGCAGCTGAAAATGAAGAGCAAAGCAACTGAGTCACTGAGCTAACATTGAGCAATTCACTTAAAATGATTCAGGATCAGCTATTTGTATGCTTCTTGCGTACACTTCCTGATTAACAGTCCTAGAACATTTTCAGCCTGATTAATACACAGTGACTGCATTTGCTCAGTTGAAGTGCCAGATTACAAAATGTTAGTCAGAAAGGAAATCCCTCCCTTGTGTAATCCCACCCAAGTCTCAAGGGATGTACCAGTAACTGATGTGAGCAGTGAAAAGTCATTTTCTCCAGGGCTGCACATGGTTTGCTTTTCTCAGGTGGAGGATCATACGGGTAGAAAAAATGTTTAGTTTCAATCTAATCAATTAAGAAAAACGCCACTTTACATAACTAAGTATGGTAGAATACACTCCACAAATTCTTGGCCTTCAATATTTCTTTTTCTATTATTTTAGGAATTCAGTTAACTCATTACTGAAAAGAATGCAAAGAATTGTACCCTTATCGCAATGTTCATTTATTCTGTTTTGTATTTACTCCTTTAAAGACACTTCAAATACCAAATAGATCAATATGTAATAAATCTGAAAAGAAAGATCAATAAATGCAATTCCTCTTCTTTTGAAGCTCAGTTTTTACTGTCATTCATGAACTGAACAGGTGGCCAACAAAATGTGGTATCCTTAGTTATTTTTCTGTTTCAAAAATTTTAGCCTAATGTTTTGATACAATAAATGACATTTTTAACAGATTTACTGGATCAGAGCCAATAAGATAATAGGAAGGCCTCAGGTCTATATGTCAAAAACTGTGCCCCTTGTAGGATATGTTGCATGCAATAGGAAAAAGGGAGGGAGGGAGAAAAAAGATTCAAACAGAATCTTATGGTTATGACCCAATCAGGACTTTGCTTCTCAAGGTCATAGATCAAGACATATAATTCATAATCTGTGAAAAGAGTTTGCATACTTTTTTATAATGAACTGAAAAGAAAGGCTGCGAACTGAATACATTCTGAAGTAGAAAATGGTAAAACAGCTAAATAAAAACTTGTGTTTTAGCCATATGCACATTGACCAGATGATTGATGGGAAGTACAAAAAATCCCTGTATTATTGGCCAGCTACATTGTATATTCTGAGTTGATGGTTTTGCTTTATTGAATAATTTAATTTTATGCAGCACTTCCCCACAATTGTAACAAAATGCAGCAAGAATAAATTAAATATCACTTTTATTAAGTAAGCTTCCTACAATACTATGAAAACAAGGGTTTGGATTTAGAATGAGAATTTCAAGCACGGTTTATGAACTTGAGGATTTACATAAAAATATGACTTTAAAACTAATTTTTTTCTTATTGGTTACAAGAAAAAGTAATGCTTTTTGATATAACAAAAATCCACTTTATTGAACACAGATTATAATGTGAGCTTCCAAACTGCACTCATACTTTAAAATTGCTTTGTTTATATGCATTACACAACTTCTATTGAATTTCTGATTCTAATCACTTACTTGATTAATTACCTAGATGACATCTGGGGCTTTGACTTTCTGAGTGATTGCATTTTTCTGTCCTGTTCTCACTTTTCATATTATTGTGTAAAACTTTATCTTTAAATGAAGGTGTTTAAATGTAGGTTCTATTTCATTAGAGAACATCTGAATGACTCAAGGGATTTCCTCTCAAACAAGTGCTTTTTTCTTAAAGGTTCGCTCATGTAACAAATAATTAAATATAATAATTGACTTTCTCAATCATTATAAATTCATATTTGGAGACAAATGTTTCTACTAAGTTATCTGGAAGTCAAAATGAAATAACTTGACTAGTTTTGACAAATCCTTCAGCATAGTCATGTCTTGAAACCAAGTGCTCTGCTGAGATGTACTAAACACAGAGCATTTGTCAGATCATGTTTAATGTGTTATCACATGACACACAAAAAGGAAGAGCTGATAAATTCCTAGTTCTAACCAGAGTCTCTGAGAGAGATTAAAATTAAATCTATACATTCACAAAAAAATTAGTCCCTCCATGATTCCACGTAGCAGCATTTTCCATTAGTAAAATCCTTTTTCCTCAGTTGGTGAAATAAAACAAAAACCAGTTCTTTCTCTAGCTAATGAAAATACACAGATGGGGAAAACACACAGTTGGTGTAGCTCACCCAGTGTTTGAAATATGATAAAGTTCATAACAGAAACCCTCAGACTTCCATCAAACAAGGTAAAGTAATAGATACAGAAACTGTGTTGATACTTACATGGCTGAAATATCATAATTCTTTTTATAGATCTCATGGCTTGAAGTCTACCAAAAGTAAACAAAAAAAATCTATCTTGAATAGTTTACCTCTGTTCCCTCCCTGTAAAAGAGGAGCCATTAGATCCTCTTTTAATGTTTGCAAAACTTGAGAACATGTAACAGAATTCCCTCTTGTCTAACAACTAACCTCCAGAATTTCTCCAATCACTTCAAGAATTTTTAATAGACTTTTTCTCTTCAGATGTTAAATGTACTCATCAAGTTTAAGGGATTGACCTATTCACCCATGGCCACATTAGGTGTAAGAAAACTTCTGTAGGCCAAACCTATAAAAGGATCTGAAGAAAAACAGTGGCTATATTTATTTTGCAATTATATTTATATATATTTATATTTATTATAATTTATATTTATTTTGTTGAAGATATTGGGAAAGTGTTAGAATATTTCTTTACAGTGTCTGTCAAAGTCAGTTTAGTAGAAACAAAAAATAAAACAAAAGAAACTTTTTTTTTTCCTGTCAGGATGTTTATGTACATACACATACACACAAACACACACACATAAATGGCAAGATTTGGTATTTGGACAAGGAAAGGCTGCAACAGTTGTAATGTTTATATGTTTGTCTTCCTTCTTTTCCTATAGCTGCATCAGTAATTAAATATTTAGGGCATGTTAGCTGGCAATAAATTTACTTACATTCCTCAATTCAAATCTGTTATGCTTGTGCCTGAGAGATGAATTCACTGACTATTTTGACCCACAGGTTATCTCTCTCCTGTTCTTATTTTCTCCCCACTGAGTAGGTGGAGTAAGTGGCCAAGTGGATGATTAGCTGGCTGCTTGGGGCAACTCACCAGAGTCTTTTAGGTTATTGGAGTTTTTGTCATTTTACATAAATCTCTTACCTTAATTTCTATCAACCAACTTGCTTAGTCTCCTGCATGATACAGCAACATTCCACTGAACACAAATATCAAAAAATTATTAATAAATCTTGTCAAAACCATTCTAAACTTTACCAGTCGTGACTCTGATTTAGGGTTTGTTTTCTGAGTCTCATTTAATATGACTAAAGAAACACTTGCAGTTAGTTTTTATAGCTCTGTAATGAACTGCTTCACTGCACTTCCTAATCTTATACGTAGCATTCTTTACTTGCTCTTAATATCCTTCTTGAGATGATTCATGGATATGTTTGGAGCCCTCCTCTCAGCTCTGTCCCCCTTGATTGCAGTGGTAACTCCAAACCATTTGTGCATGTTTGCTTTTGAGAAATTACAGATCTTCTCCACACAAAAATCTTTGAATATCTTTGCCCAGTTTACTTACCCTACTGGATTCCTAGTTTAATAGAACTTTAAAACTTATTTGATTATCTTACCTGAATTTTGTTGGCTTTATTTATTCAGCTTTCCCTTACACTCGAGTTTGACTTACATCTGAAAAACCTTATTAGTAAGTAAATGATTAATTGTAAGCTAATGTAAGCTGAAATAAGTTTATTTGGTACATTATGTTTTATTTGAAAGAATCTCCTGGTTATGGGGAAAAAACAAACATCTGATGAAATTGCAGCAGCAAAATTAAGGAATACCATGGAATTCTGTATTGGAAACAATTAATTGTCCAATCCCTTTCTTGAATTTAAATGTCCTGAAATTAAGCAATTCCTTGTTGTATTGGCTATTAATCATACTAAAAAGTTTTTAATTAACTAGGCCATACTAGCAGTCAGGCCAACATTCTCTCAAAAAATCTATCTAAATATTATGAGTCAAGCTCAACAATGTAAATATCCTCATGAACACTGTGCAATTTTACATAATTTTTTGTTTTGTTTTGATTTTCATTTATTATGTTTCTGTCTCCTCATATGCTTGAAGAAACATTAAAATGTATAGAAATATGTAAAGGTGCTTCAAAGTTTGGGAAGTGTATCCCTCCATTGTGAAAACAACAGCTGTAACATTTCTTAGGTGAAGTAAATGTTGGAAATGATCAGCTATTTTCTTCTGATACGGGAACAACAAAAGTTTCACATCTAGGAATCACTGTCCATTTTTTCCCCCAGGAAGTTATTTTAGCAGCAAACCCACATTTTATTTTTTGTGTTATCAGTTCAGCTTCAATTTGTATGAATGAGATGTACCTTTCCATCCAGTTTTGGATGGCAATGCCCCTAGTGCCTGATTTTTTAGATCTTCCCACAGTGTAGCTAAGTACAGTACTGTGTAGCATTAAATGACAAATAGGACAGTCATGTCATAGTTTATTTCAGAATTTATATACAGCTTGGGGTACAACTAATGAAAGATGCTAAATATATTAAATAGACTTTCTACTTGTGGGAAAAAAAAATTAGTTTGATTAGTTACTGTAAATTATCAACATTTAATATAGGAGTTATTGTCTTGCTTGAATTGTCTATTCTGTTCTAGCACATCCTTTTCATATGAAAATACACCGTGCCTTACATCTGAAAAATTAAGAGATGAATCAGTCACAGCCTTTATATATGTAATATGGTGCTTGTCAGTAATATATAGGGAAATCCTATGACTGACTGTAAACAAATATTCACTGAAACTTAACAAATACAGTTTTCCAAAAGAATCACCAAAACTCTGTAAGCTATGCATCTTTCCAATAAACATTTGGAATGTATTCTACAGCAAGTATCCTAAAAGTTAGAGTTATATTTAATAGCAGTTGTTGCATAGCTCATAGAGACTAAAACAAATTTCTAGTATAAACAGATTTGCCAATGATTAATGATTATAAAGGAGATACTTATACCAAAGATATATGAATTCATATTTATATAGATAGAATTCCTCAATGTATATTGAGGAATTACATAGGCTGAATATTTTTGTTTGTGCTTTCATATTTCCATCCTTTTATATTTATACATTTCCTTTCTCATACATGCATACATTTAAACCGTGAAATCCTTCAACCAAATTTTCAAAGCATATACTGTTAAAATAAAATTTCTGTTATGTTGTCTTTAAAATCCAGATTTAATTATTCAATACAAATTTTACAGAAACACCAGTATATTAGTAAAGTAGTACTAGTACATAAAGTAAAATTTCCCTATAGACTATAGAAATTTATCTATAAACTATAGACTGTTGTATGAATGTAAATGTCTCCTTTTGACAAAGGTTTCCCTAAGGTCTCTTTGCATTCTGTGGTGTAAATAGATAATTTTAGGGCGTTTCAATTGAGCCATCTTAGTATTCAGGAGATGGTTTCCACAAACTTTCAATTTATGCTCTGCTGACAAGAAAAGGAGCCTTCAGTAATTAGTTCAGCTGTAAATGTGTGCACTACAAATCTATGACTCCGATTCTTAATTCCCACAATCAAGAAATCATATATTTAATGTATTTCCATTTGCAATGCTAAAGAAGGCATAAAAGACAGACTAGACATAAAATAAATTTTTTTTTTTTAGTTCTTTAGGGAAAAAAAAAATTCTCTATACCAAAACACATACCAGTCAATTTGCAAAACACATCCTGGAAACAATGTATTTTCTATTCAGTTATAATATTTTTCATAATCTGAATGATTTAATTCTGATTGTGAATTTACAGCAAATAAAAATATAATGAAATATAAAATAAATTTAAAAGGTAATGAAACGAAAAAGTCAAATATAAAATACGTAGTTCTTACCTTTTTTTTTGTCAAATGTATTTTTACCATATGGATATGCATTTTTATTACATACACATGAGGGTACACTGTCAAATTAGTGTTTCCTCAAGAAAAAAATTGTAGGTGTTTTCAACCAGTGTTTCTTCCAGAATAAACTATTCATTATTATTAAGGGGGATATAGGTTAGACCCCATTTTGTTTTACAAGTTACACATGTATAATATTTTAAAAGTTTAGAAGCCACTTATTGAAAAAGACCACTTCAGACTGAAATCTGAAGGAAGATAAATCAAGCCCCGGAACTATATTCCCCCCCTTCCTTTTCTCTACCTCCCCATTGAATCCAAACCTAATTTCTCCTAATTTATAAACCCTTTGCTCTTGCACAAGTACATACTTCTAAGGGCAGAAAAGTAGAGAAACTACTTAATATGAAACTTCTGCAGCCTTTTACCAACTGGGGTTTATCCTGCTAAGAAAAAGAATATTAGACCAAGTAATTTTGTAAGGATACAACACAGAAGTCTTAATGAAACAAGATGAATACATGCACTACTAGTGGTGTGTCCCATTGCTTCCACAGATAGTCCTAGTGGATCCTTGCATGATGATGCTGTGATGCTCCATACTGTAACAAGTGCATGTTTTATAAGCACTGTCCAGAATAGTTAGAAAGACCATCTATACTTCATGAATCTCTAAATATATCCTCTGTGGAAAAAATAGCCAGATTCCATTGCTCCTCCTAAATTGTTTCTACATGTTTCCTTATGGTGAATATTGCTGTATAAGGTTTTTAATTTCATTCAAACTGGTTATTAAAGAGCTATGCAGAGGGTTACTGCCAGGTACCACTGGATGAACTCCTTCAGGTCTTGCCACACAGTCAAAAGTAATTACATATTAATGAGTTACAGCTCATCAGCTATGCATTAGGAGCTGACTGTGCATATTTTTAGCTTACCTGAGATTTGAATTAAGGTGTGTTTAATACTCATTACTGCTTCAATGTGTTTTAGCTTGCCGTTTGGAAAGCCTGTAAGCATAAACAATCAATATGTGAGACAACAAAACAAAGATTCACCAAGTCGAGCATCACCAAAGGTTGTATAAAAAGCCCTGATCTATACAAAAAGGCTGAGGAGGTGTCCTTTATAAACTTAATTTAAAGTAGTTTTTACTAAATAAATTATTCTTATTCTTATTCTTCTTATTGAATGATGAATGAAAAATGTTACAATGGTTAATTTAACCAAGTTTCAGTAAAAATTGCCTTCTGTAAATCTAATAACCTCATCGCTGTAGAAGAAAAATAACAGAACACAATGGATAGTTTTCTAAGTTTCAAGGTGATACATTTTCCTTGACACAGCTAAACATTTAGAGGGACATAGATTAAAGTAACTTTTTACTAACATAACATTTTTTTATGCTGGCACAATTGACACAGTCCTAATAATATGAAAAATTGATCAGAAAATGCAAGAGGAAACTATACCTTAGCACTAAAATGGAGAAATACAGTTGCTGACAACTTTTATTTTCAAGAAATTCAGCGATTTCAGAGTAGCTTTTCTATTTTAAAGGTTCATATAGAGTATATTTCTATTTTTTTAATGGAAAAATTACATTAGGGATGGTAAGAAATACCAGAAAGCAATCACTTTATAAGGTTTTTTCAAGCTTGATCATAAAATACAAACTTAAATAAGATCAATAATCATTTTCATATCCCTTAAAAACAAAGTATAGCAGATACTACAATACTTTGGTGCAAATATACCAAAATGGGTTTAGATATCTGTGGAACATCACTGTTTTGTTACTTCAAAATTCAAAGCCTCACTTTGAAAATCTCACTGAAAAATTGTTTTTGAGAATCTTAATTAATGCTCAAGTTCTCCTTTAACCAGTTTTAAACCATATGTAAAATAGGATACATATCCAGTACTCTCTGATGATGTGTAAGGCCAGACTGAATACTTTCCTAGCATTTGTAAGATTTGAAGGGTGTTACACTTTCTGGAATTAAAATATTTATAGGCAACTCTTATGGCTTCAGACAACTGATTTTTTTTTCCAAACCCTACTGTCATGGTTTCAGGGCTTTCAGGTTTGTTACCATTCAAATCTTCTAAAATTGAAACCTGAGCATTTAAGAAAATTTTCAGTCACAATTTCAATAGGCATGATCAGATGGGAAGAACTGGTTTGTCTTTCAAATTCATTTTGTTTCTTTTTTCAAACTTCTCCTGATAAGCTTTTTCAAAACAAATGAACAAACAAAACAAGAAATATGGAAAACAACTACACTTCAGTGACTTTAAAGGACTCTGTGGTTTCTTTTCTCTTTTTTTTTTTTTTCCACTTTTTCCATACTTCTCATAAATTATTCAATGTGTTGTGTTCAGGCACTGTAACTTTGATTGTGATAGTGATTTACAGTTTTGTAAAAAGGCTTAATCTATACAACTTTGGCAGTGGTAATTATAGTAAAAAACCCCTCTCTCTTTTTGTATTTTTGTTTTTCCCAAGTTTTATATCTGCTATCAGAATCAATGTCAGGTAGTGTGATCATGGGCAAGTCTCAACCTGAGTAAGTCAGCCACCTGCCCTTGAGTTTCTATTTGCTCCCAAAGAGAATCATCCATCTCCCAAGGGAAGCCCTGCCTTTCTTGGATGTTGAAAGCAAGGAATTGGAAGATAAAATCACAAATTAGTCCAGAACTTGGGTTGCTGAATTCAGGTCACAGTTCCAGGTTACAGATCTGAAAGCATGCTTATCTCTAGAGACTCTAAAACTTCATTTTTCTTTTTCCCTTGTAACCCCCAGTTGATGACCCTCTTTAACTGTTCTTTGACACAAGGCTGACCCTCTCACTTGTCTCCTCTTGGTTTGCCACATCCAGTTCTCACCAGGCCTTCCAGCCTTATCCCAACAGAAGCCATGGTTAGTCTGCAATATCCAGAAGATGAGTATAAAAATGACAACTTGTCTTATGAGAAAAAGATTAAATGATTGAGATTTTTTTAGACCAGAGTATAAAATTAGACAACCATCCATCATCCCCTATGCCTATTTTGACTGGGACATGACATAATAACTTACTCCACAGCAGGGAAGGATTACTCTGTATCTTAATGAAATTTCTTTTCTGGTAGAGAGATAAGTAAGCATGGAAATACAGGAATCCCTGCCAGTTAAAAAAAGTTAGACCAATTGAGATGGTCTAGATGTATCAGATCCCAGGAAAAAGGAAGAGAGAGAGGGTTTGCTGTATTTCTACAACTTTCTGTCAATGAAATGAATTTATATTACTAAAATCAGGAAGCTGATTTTTCTGAAGCTTACATAAATGAGAAAGAAAATAGTAAGATTGTTTATAGTTACTGAGTTGGTGTTTGCATAAAAATAAATGGAGGAGATCATAAATATCACCAATATCTGCTATGTTCAGTTTTCTTCACTTTTGACCTTAAAAACACAGAAATTCCTTAAGACAATAGGCAAGTTTACACTTCCAACATATGCAAAAGAATTGTTTATAATTTACATATAAGGGTATGTAATTCAAGTTTTGAACCTTGTTACATGATGTGTTTATCATCCAAAATAATTTTAGTTTCCATATTTATTAATTCAGATGGTTTGATGTTGATATGAGAATAACAAAGTCCATGGAAAAGCAAAGGAGTCCATGTTGTTTAATTCTTGTATGGAATGGAGAGCATGATAAATTCCATTTATTCCATTCTATGTGTCTGTTTTAACAACAGTTGGTAATGCAGGACAATAAATGTAATAATTTTGGGAAACTGTAAAATGGAAAGGAGAGAGAAAGAAAAGTAAAATGGACTTTTCTGAAATTAAGTACTTTAGCAGGTGCTTTTAATCAAATATGAGAGGATTTGCATTCACTTCAAAGAAGTCAATCTGCTTTCAGACTTAAGTGTATGCCCTCATATACCCTTTATGTGAGATATTCCTCTTGGCTTGTCTTTGGTTTCTGATGTAACCTCTGTGTTTTGTTTAGTACTACTGTAATTAAAGTTATATTTTTGACTACCTAATTAAGAACCCTTAAGTTTTATGGAAAAGTTAAATATGAATTCATATCAACCACAAATGACTCAGAAATTTAATGCATTAATGATCTATAAAATATTAATTAAAATATTTGTATTGATATTCTTCTTCTTGTGTCACTAGGTTTCCAGATAAATGTTTTCAGGTCAGTGTTTGATCTCTGAATCTGTATACTGAAGCAATCAGAAAAAGTTTCTTTTAAAACTTAGTAATCCTGTTTATAACAATTTACAGATGAATATTTTAGTGACCAAAAATGAGCCTTTTGGTCTGCAATGAAACATTGCAGAGCCAAATGGCTATGGAAAAATGAGTCATCTTTTGGTTTATTTCTGACATCTGTAGTGGATTTGAACAAAGATTTAGCTGCAGGACCAGATTCTGCCCTTAGTTTTACAACTACCTGCTCAGAAAAGCTGAGGCAGTTAGAGGCAGAAATTGAAGACAAGAAAGTGTTCCCAGTAGACGTGTTTTGACAGAATCCTTAATACTTGTGTTAATGTATAAGTCAGAAAGAAATCAAAGCAGTTCTCATAGTTTCCAGGAATGACACGTAGGAAATATCTAAGAGAAGTTTTTCTTCAATTCCAAAGAGGCAATAAATACAGAGACTCATAATACAATTTTTACAAGGTTGTTTTCTGAGTGGAAGCATATTGGAGTTTTGCCTTTATAAGAGGGCAGGGATTACTTTATTTTGCAGTAATTTACTTGCCAGCAATACAGTTAAACCAATAATGAGTTAAAAGAAACAACACGTTTGGATGGATTTCTTTGTCAAACATTAGCAGTTATCTAGTCCTCAACAAAAGTTCTTTTACAGTCATACTGATGGGTATGTCACTTAGCTGTGATGTCTGGCAAACAAACAGATGCTGGATTTTGAGCAAGGATATGAATCAAACTGCCAATAGTTGTTCATGCATGTGATGCAACAGTGTCAATAAGGATTTATTGCATTTTTATAGTGTTTGGAGTATGATTGTGGAATGTCTTCTTAGAAAGAGAGCTGAATCCTAGCTTTCTACACATTCTGCAAGTGGCAGAGACAGTCCCACCGTTCTCATGAATTATGGGAAATTGAAAACAAAATAAATATTTACTTTCATATTTTACTATAGTTTTTTTTAAAACTATTTTTCAGTTCAGTGGTGGAATTTAGAAATTGTTTTCCTAATAAAGAATCATAAAATGGTTAGAATTGGAAGGGACCTTAAAGATGATACAGTTCCAATCCCCCTGCATGGGCAGGGACACCTCCCACTAGATCAGCTTGCTAAGGAATATAAAGTGCTAAGGAATCTGAAAAATTACTACTTTCTTATAGGATATAACATACACCAAGATAGAACCTGGTTTAGAGATGATAAGGAATTAGTGAATCAAAACATCAAAGTGATGTTGGTGTGTAGCCTAATCTTTCACAAGACAAAAAAGTCAAGTTAGAAACATATCCAGTATAAAGCATTCTTTGATTTAGGTGAATTAGGTGTCCATACTTTATATGACAAACACTGTATCCTATAGTAAACCTGTACTTTATATACCAAGTATATGTCCTGGTTTGGGCCAGGATAGAGGTAATAAGCTGTTTTATACTGTTGCTTTCAGCTACGTCTCTCACAAGTAGCTGGACTTGCTGAAATTCAAAGCAAGTTTCTCAGACAATGTCTGCTTCTAGGACAGAAAACACGCAGTGTTTATAGTTACAGCTAGAGACTGGTGTGCAGAACCAAGGCCACTGCTCAGTTTTGAGGAACATTTTGCCCTCTAGAAGGAAAAAAGGAGTAAAGAGGTCACATTTGCAACCCTCCCGTTGGAAGAAGAGGATAAGATAAATGGCCAAAATCGACCAGAGTATTCCATCCCATACATGTCATACTCAGTATAAATTTGAGGGACCACAAGAGTCAAACCCCTTTCCTTCCTTCCCTTTCTCCTCTTCTTTTCCTGTCCCTATTTGTTTCAGCATCCTGAGATGATTCTGTCCGTTCCTCTGCCTGTGGTTGTGATCCATGCCAGCCTGAATCTGTGTGTTCTTGCCTCCAGCTCTCAACTGCTGCTGACCCCAGGAGTCAAGCCTGGACTTTTCCAGGGCTTCCTGGCAGCCTCGGTGGTGATGTAGAGTTGTTGGCAGAAAAGGGGGAGGAATGTGGTATCAATTTTCCTGTATATTTGTATATATTTCATAATTTTCCCTTTTTATCTTTTCTGTTTCATTAAAGCTGTGTAGTTCAGTTTCCAACCCATAAGCCTCTCTCCCTTTTTCTCTCTACTTTCTCTATCAAGGAGGAGAGGGGATTAATAGTGAGCATCTGTTATTTGGTTTAATAGCCAGGCCAGCATTGAACTGGGACAGTACACTAAAATATATTTATTTAGTGAACAAATAATGTATCTTGTGGATGTAGCATGTGCTTTTATTTATCTGTGAAGGTATCTGCAGGGAAACAGAGAACAGAGGTAGAGTTTGTGCCTGAGAAACATTTTTTGTCCTTCCATGAAATTCAGCTTAGTAGATTTGCTACACCTCAATTCCTAAGATAAATTCAAAATCCACTTTCACAAAAGTATAATGTGCTTTACAGAACTTGCTTAAAATAACATCTTTTTCAAGTCATCATATACAGGATCAGCAAAAATTATCTACTGACTAGACTACAGGCTTTATCAAAACATTCCATGACTGCAGTTGTTGGGAATAAAATATGTCTTCTAAATTTGAACTCCATGCAAATATAAATGCTGATGCTATCTGAGATGACACCTGAGATAGAATCATGATCCTTCACAGGTTGATAATGAGCAGTCCAACAGTTTGAAATAAGCCTTAGTAGATATTGAAGGACACTTCTCTGCAGACAAGGCACAGAGTAAGCAGAAACATTTATTTTGCAGGTGCATGTGTGCAGTGTTGTCTTTCAATCTTATCATAGAATCACAGAATAGTTTAGATAGGAAGGGACCTTGAAAGGTCATGTAGTCCAACACTCCTGCAGTATGCAGGGACATCTAATAGATCAGGTTGCTCAGAGCCCCATCCAACCTGACATTAATGTTTCCAGGCAGGGGCAGGAATACCTCTCTGGGCAACCTGTTCCAGCATTTCACCACTTTCATAGTGAAAAACTTCTTCCTGATATCTATTCTGAATCAACCCTCTTTTAGTTTAAAACCATTAATTAATTAATGCCAGAAACGTTTCTCCATTTTTTGCAGGCTCCCTTTAAGTATTGATTGAAAGGCCACTATCAGAGCTCCCTGGCTGAACAACTCCAGCTGTCTCAACCTGTCTTCATAGGAGAGGTGTTTCAACCCTCTGATCATTTTTTTGACCCTTCTCTGGACCTATATCAATAGGTTCATGTCCTTCAGGCTTTTAGGGCTCCAGAGCTGGACAAAGTACTCCAGGTAGGTTCTTATGAGAGTGACGTAGAGGGGCAAAATCACCTCCCTTGACCTGCTGGCCAAGGATAGAGTTCTATTTCTGAGGTGTGAGTGTACATTGCCAGCTCATGTCCAGCTTTGTGTTCTTCTTACCTAGACAGGGATGTCACAGTAGTGAATCCATGGCTCCCATCACTTAACGTTGCCATGTATCATTCAAATATTTTTCAAGAAGGGTTGGTATATTCTTCATATGCATATTACTGTTTATTTTGCTTTAATCTATTATGATCTCAGTCATAGCATACATAGCTGTAACATCCCACTACCTAAAATTCAGTGTTGCTTCTCCCAGCTTGGATTAGGTTTATGCATTTTAAAAAACTATATGCTGTTATTCAGCTAATTGGTTACCTATCAGGTAAATAAATTCAAATTAGATTTACATCTTGATAGTGCCTGAATTGTAAACTAATAATTTAATTAATAACTTTAATCCATAACCATAATAAATTAAAGCTTTAGTTACTTTAAAGTCTCTTTGTAGTAGTCCAGATAATTTTGGTCTTTGAGGTACCATCTGTGCTAGTGAAGAGGTAGAAAATGTCCATAAGCAATAATTCTGAAAGAAAATGCAGTGATTTTATTATGGGAGAAGGTCTGATAGATGGACTGAACACTACTTTTTCCTCCATTTCACAATGTGAATAGAATAAAAGAGGACTAAATGAAGAAACCACTCAAACCTACATAAATAAGCAATTTCCACATAATTTTGTGGAAATTTGAATTCCGTTTGAATTCCTCCTACTCCTCAAGAAGTATGTAGTACAAAAAAGAGGTAAATAACCTGTTCTTCCTTTGGACATGATGTTCCTTAAGGACAAAACTTTCTAATTTGTCCATTAGAAGTCCAAAATAAGAGAATTTTCATTTTGAAGTCTATAATAGTAAGCAAAAAATACTACATCACTTTACTGAGTAAAAAAAATTAAAAAATAGAGTAAAAAAGGGGCATTAGTTCACCATATGTATTTTTTTATTATTATGTAAATGCTGTATGTGCTGGTGTATACTTATTTGTGAGTCCTGTATGAAAATAGCAATCTATCATAAAAGTTTTGGGGTTTTGTAATCGAGATACTCCTTCAGATCTATGACAGCACATGAATTTCCTTTTATAATCTGTATTTGACTGCAAGGTCAAAATTTTTGGTGTGGATCTTGAAGCCAATCCATTCATTTGAGACTAAACTACTGCAATGTGGTCAAATGTGATATTGCCTCTCATGCCATGATGCCAACACATTATTGGAGTTGCAGTAATTGCCAGATTATAGATAGGTGTGATAATCATGATGGATATAACATTAACAAGTCATTAGATAAAATAAAACCATAACAAGGGAGGTCTTCGATGCTCACAGAGTTGGATTTTATTCTATGATTTCATGAGAACAAGAGGTGGTTGCCATAGAATAAATCTGACCATTTTGTCCTCTCTCAAGCCTTTTCAAGGATATGAACAGCAGACAATAAACACAGAGAAAAAGTAACAGAGACTCATCAAGTATGAGAAGTTATTGGCAGCATTTTTTAATGGGCATTTAATGGTTACATTCAGCAGTGATTCATTGCTATGACAATCACCTCCATGTTTCCAGATCTCCAGATGGAGTTGCATCTCCTCCACCATGGCTGTGGAGTTCTGCTTGTTTGACTCCATTGTTTGCAAAAAGGAAACGAGGCCCAGGAGTTCCAAAAGTCTTCAGGAGAACTCTAATATATAGGAAAATGTTTTCTTACCTCTGTAACAGGCTATTTTTTGACAGAAAGCGAGACATTGCCAGCAAATAAACATATGTTCTGGCAAGTCTGAATAGGACAGTCTAAACATGCAGTGCTCACAAACCAGCCAAGTCCCAGCCCTCTAAGGTTCTGTTCTCTAACAGACTGGAGAACATATATGGCAACTGATGTAGTCCAGTTTCAAATAGCACAAGCCTTTACTTTCACTGTGATCCTATAGATACATATATCTCACCAGCAGGCAAGAAATTACATTAATTTTTTGACTGAGAATCTTGGAGCATCTTTTATGGGTTTCTTTTCCAATTTATAATCTAGAAGATAATAAGAAACTTCATCTCTTTAAGATAATTGCGTCCATTGCATTTTGCCTCCAATCTTTCATTATTTCAGAAGGTATTTTCCTAGAACAGTCTGGTTCCTGGTTTAGACCCTAGCTGGTTCTGGCTAAATTAATGTGGCAGCAAACATCCTGATCTCTTTCCAGACTACTCTATAGCCTTTTACTGCAGCTGTTATAGCCTAACGTACCTATGTATTAGAAATTAGTCATCTAAGCCTTTCTGCTTCTATGGCTGTTACAATATAACCTGTGTATACACCATATTGTTTACTACTATAGGTATGTTAAAAATTACTTCTTTTTTGTTTTTAAATGAGAATTCTTTTCTTCACATTTTCTAAAATAAGCAATGCTTGTAAGCTACTTAATAAGATTAGACTTTCAGGCTACTTCGACCACAGAAAAGTGTAGTGGAATGCTTTTGGGATCACAGAAAGATTTTAAAGTTCCTTTAGAAAACAAAAAACTTCACATGGGAGAAGTGTTCTTCAGACTAAACTTTCTAAAGACCTCTGACCTAGACAGCTGAGGCATCAACAGATTGCTAGATGATCCTAGGAGTTTTTGGAACAGTGAAAGTAATTTCCCACTTACGGTGTGTACTGCAGGACTTTCACATCACTTCCACATCTAGAATTTAAACTGAATGTCTTTCTAATAATTATCTCAGACAGAAGTTGCAGATCTTGCAAAAAAATTGTCAGTTGAGTTTTATCAGATGATGATCTGAAGACCTTCAAATTCCATGAATCTTTTAAACAGATTTGTGTTAATATTGATATATATGTGTGCTTAAAAATGAATTGTATACAGTCTTTCAGCAAGGATAATACATAAAAAAAGGTAGCTGGCTGATGTATGTGATAAGTTTTCTCACTAAAGCTCATTTTTATTCATCAGGGGAATGTAAACAACAAGAATTGATTTCACTGATGTGGACTCATAGATAACTGGAAGGCTGTCAAATTTGATAAAAATGGAGGAATCAATTAAAGTTTCAGGTATTTAGCATGGTAATCAATATATAATTCCTGGCAGAAAAGCACTGCTGGCTGAAAAATGCATCTTAAGCATGACAGTAAACTCCCATTTCTCATAAAGAAAGATGACTTCCGTCACTTACAATCTTGTGAAAACAAACTGCACTGTATGTTCTGGAAAATTCTGAACTTAAGTAAACCAATTGTAAGTACTTTATATACAACCTTAATCCACAGAATTCCATGGTTAACTCCACATTTATTTAGGTACAATCATTTTTCAAATGGTTAACAATGACACTTTTGCTACAATATGCAATGTTTAGTATTTGAAGGTAGGTGCAGGTCCTCACACAAATCAGTTTCCTATCAGCTGGAATGGGGTGTTTCTTCCATTTTATTCCTGAAGCAATGGCAGTCACACTTTTGCATGGCTCTTAAAAGACAAAAAAACCAAAGAACCTATAAATCAGCAGCACTCAAAAATGAAAAAATATTTTAGACTTCTGAGACTACAGTGGGACTTAGACTTGCTGTCATAACTATAACTGAGTAATATTCAATTATAATACATGACAGGTAGACACACATATACAAACAATGACAAAAATTTAGATAGCTGTGTACTCAATTTATATAGGGCATGGTGGATATTGATCACAGAGTTGAGCTCGAGTAATTAGTTTAAAGCAGCTAACTGCAAAGAAGTTACTCCTAAGTGTAACTAAGAGAAGAATCTGGTTCAAAAATTGCTATTTTTGAGACTTCATTAGTAATGTGAAATGTTGAAGTTTAACAAGTCAGGACTTCCTAAATAATTTTTCAGGAGTTCCACCCCTCCCAAAAACTGCAGGCCAGTCTAGAATGTGTGAATTACTCTTCATGTTTTATGAATATTGTTAATATCCTGCTGAGAGGAGAGGCTGAAAAACAAACTCACAGTGAACATACATGTCACATGTTTTGCTGGATGTATTTTAAAAACTCCCTCAATAGAGGACAGAAAATAAATAGAATTCTGTGAAAATAAGTACACAAAATTTCTGAAGATCCCACAGTACTGTCTTCTTCACTGCTTTTCATTGGAGGATCATTCATCTCTTGAGTGAGGATGACCTTGCTGTGCTGGTTAATAGGCAGGTATTCCCAAATGGCCCCTTGAGAGAGGGAACATTAAAAAACATTGCTTGCCCAGAAATTTAGTAAAGGACCAGCAACAAGGTTGATGATTAAAAATTAAGAACCAAGTTTCTAGCCTTTCTAGTAACCATCAAAGTCTACCATTTTTCCCTGAGAAAGTAGGCATGTGGCTACATTTTCAGTCATGAAGCTCATATAAGTGCATGGAGTAGTATCTCCATATGTTCTCCTTCATCCAGATCAGTATGAATTCCAGGAGAAATTCCAAGAAATCTGGAAACTGTATAGAGCCACTGTAAACCAAGGACTTTAGATGCCAAGAAGCTTCAATCTTGTCCAGATCCATACCACACCCTACATATGGATTGTGTCTAAATAGTACAAAGTAGGCCTAAACATACTTGTTAAGGAGTTGCATATGTCCTTTGGAATAGAACATTGTATTATCTATTCCTCTGTCCCTGCTGTGGCCAACCAAGAGATGTTGATGGCACAAAAAAAGAGAAATAAAGCATAATTTCTAAGAGGCCCTCTTTGGTTTTGCTCCCTTCAAATGGATTTCATTGAACACTGTAAGCATAAGCTATCAGAAATATCTTACTGATCAGCATTGTGACTTATTTTTCAGCATATTTGTATATGTATATATAGTATATTTGAAGAAAATCTCCTGACCATCTGAATTATAGTGTTCTGATTGGCAACTTAGAGTGGCCTCAAAGCAGAAAAACTGAATTCCTTTCAGGGTAAATGACTCCAGAAGAGAAAATACTTAAAGATGCTTAATGGCATAGTCACCGTGATTTAAGTGCTATATCTAAATTACATGGAAGATGCAAAGCAAGATTTGATATCCTACTCATCTGGCTGCAGAGTAGGGAATTGTCCAGGTAACAACAACAATCCTTTCTTCTCATGTTCCTCTTGCTAGTAAGTCATTCTAAAGAGGTGTCCCCAGGCCTGATCCAGAATAGATGACTCCATAAAGTACTAGCAAGACATTATCTGAAAGAAAGGAGATACAGAGAGGACTTCTACCTTGAAATGAAGATTTGATTCCATCAACTAAAGCTGAAATAGTTTGTTCACATTATAAAATAAAAAGCTGAGTGAAGAAAAGGAATAAGAATGCATTTCTACAAAACCTGTCTGTAAATAAATTAGCTAGATAGCAGAAGATAAGGTTTGTATCAGAAGAATGTGCCCCAGGAACATCATTTTTTACAGTGGACAAAGTAAGTAATATTGTATTAAGTTTATGCTGACAGTTGATATTAGTTTATAATACAATTACCTGACATTATCACTAAGTATTGAGAACGCACATTCTCAGTTTCTATGTATTTGTATGTGAATTTGTACCATAATTTTATCTTTAAGGAGCACCACAGTTAATCTGTGTAGGCTGGAATATAATTCTTCAAAACATGGGCTTGTTTAATTGGTGTAGAATCTCACAGCACAACTCCAGCAATGTCATCACTTCTTAGGTTGTGATTCTTTTCTTGGTAACAATTCTAGTCCGTCAGTTATTCTCCTATATCATCAGAAAGACTAAGGATTGCTTTTTTCCAGTTTAAGAGAATGAAACAGCCTGTGTGACAGCATAGTGTCTGTCAGTTGATATGTTAAGAATTCCAACATGTTACCAGAATATGAATATTTACATCACATTCTAAAGTGATTTTGTTGATTGCTACTTTATTTCCACATGTGTTTTACATCAAGTGTATTAGTATCCGTTTTGAAACGGAGCATATATACTATTAGTAAGAACAAGACCCAAATTGTTTATAAGACCAAGATCATTGGCCGATATAAATCGACACAACTACGGTGGTTTCAGTGTAAAACCTTGTTAGCCAAGATTATTATTGGTTGAGTAAAAAGAAATTTCTTTAAGTTCTACATCTTTTCTAGCAATCTGACCAAGCTTATTTGAAAAAAGCAAAAAACATCAGTCCTTTTCCTGTAAATAAGTGGTATGCAAAAAACCCATGGAAGTGTTTCCATATTTTTGTAAAATATCTTATTTCATTGAAAAAAATGCATTGGTTTATAGATGCATAGGTTTATAATGCATCCAGCTTTATAGAACTGGATGATTTTATGACAAATTCATTAAAATCTTTATATATTTTCTTTCATTAATGCATAAAGTGTATTCTAAACTCCATTTTATATAGAAGAGATCAATCAGGGCAAGTGGGCATGAAAAAAATAGTCTAATATTTTATTTCAATTTAAGAAAGCCATGCCTTGTGAAAACTCCTGGGGCCTGTACTGTTCTGAAATGCAACGTCATTAAAGTCAAGAACCCATGGCCTTTTAAAAATATTTGCTTATCATGAAGAGAGATATGTACATCCAAAAGGTACTGATAGTGTAGTGTAAAATCTGTATTTCATTAGGAAGAATGTAAACAATTTACTTTACATATCTCACTTCCATCCTATGAATAGACACTATAGATTCAGATATATTTTTAGATGAAAACTTTTTGGCACCATTTGTCAGTAAACATCTCACTGCATTTGAAATTAATTCCTATTATAATGTGAACAAGGATAAGAAGAAGCCAAGGCATATTAGAGTAGATTAAATTCTCTGCTATGTTGTGGCTACTTAGGACAAACTTTTGTTGAATTAAATGCAGGTGTTTACTCAATATGAATGTTTTAAGACACCAAATTACTAAATATACATCATTTATTGATGCTTTATAAAATCTAATGTACTCTTGAGGGTTTTGTCATTTTCTATTTATTTCCTTCAATCTTTCTTTCTTGCATATTTGGAATATAGAAAATATAGAACCATCGAGGTAGGAAAAGACCTCCAAGATCATTGAGTCCAACTGTCCACCCTACAACTCCTATCAATGTTATAACTGAAATGTTAATACAAAATTTAGAAGCATTTCTACAATTTCATAATATAATTCTCATCTAAAAGGTGCCTAAAGCAGAATAGAGACTTCACATTGCTAGCATTTCTTCTTCCTGAAGTTTATATGAACAGATATACGATAAGTCCTTTTTTGAAAATCTCCCCTCTTGATTATAAAGAAGTTTGGTAAAATATCTCTTGAAACATACTATGGAATATACAAACAGAAAGCAAAGGAAGGAAGGAAGTAAATCCAGGAAACTGAATAAACACAGCTGAAACTAAAAATTTACCATTTAATAAATTCTACATTTTTTTTGTGCTAACAAATGGCAATCAGAACTTAACATCATTTTCAGAAGTATTTCGGAAATATTTTCTCTAGAACTGAAATCTCAGATAATTCCTGGCTTATTTGTGTGTTTGTATTTTGGTAGCACACAAATGTAAACAGTTTTCTACATAAACAGAAAAACAGTGAATACTCAGTCCTACACGGTACTGTCTAGATCTCAAGATATGGAACTGGGAAACTAGTCTGGGTCTTATCAAAAGGAGAAGACTAACAAAAGAATAGGGAAAAAATAATAATAAGAAAATGTGAGCATAAATACTGTTTTGAGAACAACAGTAATTTCATCCTGATCTTTCATAAAGGTTACAAAGTATTTGATTTATAATCGAGGCACTTACCATCATTATGTTACCAGATCCACTTTGTTTTGATAAGACATTTTGGAATAAGAAAGCAAAGAGTTTTGAAAACATGAGAGAAATTGTATGAAAGCATGCTTCTCATTCCCAACCTCTTAATTTTCCTTTGAATAGTTCTGATAGTATAGAATAGTATTGATTCTATGCCTGCTTTCATCTCTGAAGCCCAAGACACTTCCCAAGAACTTAATCTCACCTTCAGACTTCTCATGTGAGCAGATGAGGCCCACAGAGCCCGTCATTCTTCACACGATGGAATATTAAAGTTCAGCAAGACTTTCACCCAATCTCATGTTTTTGCTTTCAAGGTCAGACAAAAGCTGTGAAAGACTTAAGGGCAACAACAGTGCCAGAGCTCACCCTCAAGTAAAGTAAATACTTGAGGATGTTTCAAACAGGATAGGAGAAAGAAAGTATGTTGTCATATGGATTGTTTTGGATAGAGTCCATGGGTTATCCAATAGTTAAATAGCATGGAAAAAACAGATGGGCAAAATATTTGGTCTTTAAGGTGTCCTGATTCTTGTCCTGCACAGAATCAGAGACAGGCAAACAGTTTTGCAACTCGGTATATAACAATTTTATGTATCAAGGAATGGATGTTTTTGTCCCCAAAGGAAAGTTAGTCAGACTTGGTGGGCTATATAAACCTTATTGGGATATGGAAAGGTAAAGGACAGAAAGGTTATTGACAATAAAAATAATAATCACAACACTCATTATTGCATTTGCAACCATAATGATAAACATTTTAACAATATTGGAGATAGGCACAGCTAGTTCTATAACCAGTAATATTGCAAATTCCTCTGAAGGTTGTAAATCTGGCATACATCCTGGCACAAATTTTTCTTTATGTCCTTTCTCTGTCTTTGTTTTGAGTGGTACTTTCTCATGTAGGAAAGTGAGACAGGGAGGAAATTATTCAGGAACAAATGTGTCCACAGAAAGGAAAGTATTTAGAAAAGGAAAACAGATTACATGTCAAACAGAAATGTTCCAATCTGCAAATAAATACAGAGGGAAGGCCAACAGGTGCCATGACTCCAAATCTTTTTATGTTTCTCATCTGCATAAATGATACAGACAGGGAAACCAGGTGCAAATATGTTAAGCTTATTGAAACACAATACTAGAGGGAGCACTAAATACCAGGCAGTTATCAAGGATACAGAAGAGGGATTTTGGATTGTCTTTGTAGAGTAGTTGCAAAACATATGTTAAATCAACAGATGGCTCAAACAGAGGCTGGGATGAAGAAAGGTTTAAAAGCAGGCTTAGGAAAAGATAAGAAATATAACTTAAATATGTCAAAACTTTTTACAAGAGAAAAAAAGAAAAGGCCCACAAAAAATAAAAAATGTGAAATTACTGGCTCGAGTAGTATATTAGATGTAGATGATCCTGGAAATTAAAACAATGATTAGAGAAACCTTATTGCTGTTCGTTCATACAACTATATTGTGGAGATGAAAGCAGAAGAATTTCTTTATTTCTAAAAAAGGATAATGTGCACTGCGTGCAGAAATTGCTTAAGAAATCTGAATTTGCAGACAGCTGAGAGGCTTACTATGTTATTGAATCTATTATTCTTTCCATACACTGTTGCAGCTAAAAGATGAAAAATAAACCACAGATTTATCTCTAGGTTTTGATAAGAATGGATTCTGTGCCAGTAGTCTCAGTGGGAATTTTTGGCTAAAATAACCTTTTAAATTTTTAATACACTTCTGTAAATCCCTTTATTGACAAATAACAATGTAATTGCTTGTCCAGAAGTAAGAACATTTGTGGGCTTATATACAAACACACACACACATAAAGGAATTTATGGGTTTATTCTGCTTAAGAATGTATTCACAGCATGTAGCAGTAATTAGTTATAGCAATTTCCCATTTCTAATTCATAAATACAAAGCACATACCCTTTATGTTGAAATGACGTCAATTTATAATTATTGGACTTTTGCATCTGTATGAGAATATGATCTTAATGACTTTTTTTAAAAATGAAGAGCTAAATAATTTTAAATAATATTCTAACCACAATATAATGACAGGTTTTTTGTTGTATTATCTTTATAACTTACCCTCAGAAAAATAATGGCAGCTTTTTCGCCAAATCTTGTAAATTCAGTTATTCATTTAAAAAAATAATTCTTAGATATGCTTTGGTATAGAGAATTTCATGTTAAAACTTTACTACTGACATCTGTGGAGAAGGTGGGAGCTACAATAGAAAGATTAAAACTTACTTGTAGGAAAGCACTTTAATTTTTATAAATTTTAATTGCAAAAATATGATTTTAATGATACTGACTTCATAAACAGAATTGATCAGTGACACATCAAATATAAATTTAATTAATTCATGATCATAAAGAAATACAGCTTGGCACAAATTTCTGAATGGCATCTGGTCCAAACCCAGTTCTCCCCCTCAAAGCAGTACTGGCTTCAAAACTGGATCCAGCTTCAAAGCTGGATGGACCTTCACAGTTAGGTCTTGTTTCTCAGAGTCCTACACAACTGAGTTTTCATTTGTAGTGTATCCACAAGGACATAAATTTACACAGCTGCTCTGGGCAAACTGTTCCCTTATGTGATCAGGTTCATTGTAACATTTTCCTTTCATCTAACCAAATTTTATCTTATTGCATCCTCTGTCCATTTCCCCTTGTTGGCTGAAGCAAAAATATTTATGACCTTTTGTGGAAGACTTCTCAAAGAGTGGGACATGTCGTAAAGAATGTGCTCCACCATAAAGAAGATATGCATCTACCATAAACTAGAAAAGTCTAAATATTGTCATGAAAGACAAAACATGACAAGTTCTAAACTAACTGTAGTAAGCTTATCTCTTACATTTACTAAGATGGGAAAGAAGAAGATACTGAAATATGAGTAATCCTGATTGAAGAGAATAAAGACTTGGGAGAGAGAAGAAATCGTGGATGTTTTCACACTTATTCTTGTAATTTGGTTAAGATCCTGCTCTTAAGGGAGATGAGTGGCAGAAGACATGGAGACAAGCTGTCCTAAATAGTTTTATAATTAAAAGTATCCTAGCAGGAAATCAATGATCTTCCCAATCATTCAGCAGTTCAAATATTTTAATCTTCTCACAGCTCAGACTGTTATTAGAGATAATTGAAATTTTCATCAGTATTAAAGCTCAACTTTTCTCTGGAGAGCACAAAAGGGAAAATAATCTTTCTTATTTATGGGGAATTCCACAAAAATATTCAATACTGAAAAGTCAGATTTATTCTCAGAAACAATGCAAATTTGTTGGGTGGATAATTTTTAAAGTCTCATCAGCATTACTGTTGTCATATACGTCTTTTGACTACATACATATTGAAATGAACAGGAGGCTAGGCTCAATTCCTGTTTAAGCAGTTAATTCCTTCCTAATGTCATTGTATTTTATTGATACCATCTCTCAGCCATTCTATTTAGATCTTTGGATATATTATTTTAATATGCAGTATGTGAAATATTTTGGATCAGATATTATTTACACTTAGGATGGTCAGAAACTCCAGATGTTCATAAACAACAAAAATGAATTTCATTAGTTGTCTCCTTCAAATGACTGAGAAATGATTGAACTAATCCAGATGTGTTTGTGTCTTTAATTCCATCTGTATCACAGACAGTTAGGCTGTGGTTGTCAATTAATTATTACATATTAATCTTCAGAGCCTTTGATGTTATGGTTAGCTTGATATTGTGTCAAAATATACATTCTTCTCAATCCTTGAAGTAAATATTGAGAATTTATGTATTCCACAAACATTAATTTTTAGTGGGAATTTTTTTTCTGCTGTTAGCTATGTTGCTGTGATAGTTAATTATCTGAAAATAATCCAGAAATTGAGATGAAGAAGCTATGAATTTCAGTTTCAAGGGCATTATAGCTAAATAAATAAATAAGAGCCTTATAAATGCTTTCAGACTTGAAATATATCTTTTTTGCTGCTCCTTTTTGCTGAGGATGTATGGATATGGTTTAGTGTTCTCGTTATAATCTCCAATTCCAAAGCACCTCTGCTGATCTGTAACCTAGGCTGTGCTTTAGCTTTTGTTTTTTTTTTTCCTGTAAAATTATTTTCTTAAAAGAAAAATATCATTTTTATTTTACATTTTTTTATTTAAAATTATATTGTTTTTATTAATGCATGTTGTGTTCATTACAGCAAGATCTGTCATGTGCACACAGCACATGCATTGTACACCATGCTTACCTATAGCTGTTTAGATTTTATTGGAATAAAATCTAGGGAGAAAGGAGCAAGCAGGGTCAATTACTTATTTTTATACTTTCTGGAAATGGATTTAGCAGAACTTATCTGGACACTGACATTCAGTACTCAGCACAGCTTAATCAAAATGGTCTCCAACTAATACAGATTGAAATTGCAAGAAATCAGTAAATCCACAGGTCATTCCCATAAGTATGTCTGTAGCAGGGCAAGTAGGTGCCACTTTTTGCTGTTAGGTCAATCCTGAGAGCAAATTTTTATCACATGTGAATGAGAAAATCTCCAAAGAGGGTAATATTGACCAACAGTGTACAATTTTATATCTTTCTTAATAGTAAAAGTTCCTTATTTATAACTACATAATCTTCTCTGAGGTTAATTAAGACTAGCTACAGGTCATTAGCAATAGAACAAGAGGGAAAGGGTTCAAGCTACAACAAAGTATGTTTGGACTGGATGCTGGGAAAAAAAGTTTCACATAAAAAGTGGTCAGAACCTGGAATAGGCTGCCCAGGGAGGTAGTTGAGTCACCATCTCTGCATATGGTTAAGGGTTGTTCAGATGTGGTGTTGGGGGGATATGGGTTAGGGGAGAATTTTGTAGAGTAGGGATGATGGTCCCAAGGGTCGTTTCCAATCTGAAACATCCTATGATTCTATGAAAAAGAGCTTGTTGGAGTTTTACCTTCGTGTTTCTAGTGATGTCAAAGAGGTATAAATACAGGTCTTCCCAGGTATAGATTTGGTTTCAATATTCAACTGAGTTTTCTGTGTTTTGTTTTGTTCTGTTTGTTTTTATTATTATTTTTTTAGTAAACAGTGCCATGACTTTGGACTGTAAAAGCTGTTTCTTTAGATGAATAACCTGGCCCCAGCTTTGCCTTTTTCCAGTAACAAACTGTTCCAGCAGTAAATAAAACACTTTCAGACAGAAACAAATCTTGTTTTAGGCAGAAATGTTTATCTAAAGTAACCTTGGTCTTCCAGGGCAATGATCTGTACCATACTCAGTGCACCACGTTTGATCTCCTCCTTGAGAAATCATTTCTTACAGTACCTTGTTTGCAGAACAGATTTCCAGTTACTTGTGCTAAGAAAATGGCTTTACCTCACAAACAGCTTGAGCATTGCTTTATTTTAAATATATGGTTTTTGAATAGTCTGAAAAGACCATAATTATAGAGCAAATCTGGGACCTGCCAAATGCTCATGCTTGAATGAGTTTTAAAGCCTTCTCAGAGACTGTGAGAAACTACTTTTCTAGAGTACCTCATTATAGAAGCAAGAACATTTTTAAAATGCATTTATGTAAAGGCTTATAAAATCAATAGATATTATTCTGGACATAGGAGAATAGACTTCCGTTTCCTTGTAATTCTGATTTATGGTCCATTAAACAAAATTAACCCTGTTTTAATAGCATTATAAGATGATAAAGAGGCTTTTTTGTTGTTGTTGTGTTGTTTTTTTGTTTTGGTTTATTTTTAGCTCAATTTTTATTCATCGAATACCTTTGCAATCCAAAGGCATGAAAGATTAAGAAAAAACAGTTGTTAATAGAACTTGCATCTTAAACCCAATAATGTAATTGTCCAGGCTTCTCTTAATTAGAATAATGCAAAATCAGTCTCTTGAGAAAATCAGTCCAAAGCAAATAACTCAGTTATGAATTTATTTTACTTCCTATATTGTTAGCTGAATCTGGAAAACCAAACAAAATAAATCAAACTAAAACCTCTTCCCTATCAATTTGACCTTCCATTATTTTTTCCAAACATCTGGCTCCATCGCCTTACTCTAATAAGTGATGTGTATTGCGTAAAGTAATATCAAGAATGAGATTTTTCTCTAAGTTTCATGGTTGATTCAACCCATGTCTTAGAAGAAAAAAAGAAAATAAGAATAAAAATAATTAGATTTTCCAGTACTTACACATTCTAACAAATGTTAATTTCTGTGTGCAATGCTGACACTTTGAGAGGCAATAAGCTTTTTTTTTTTCCCTTTAAAATTAGCTTTGTCAAAAATCCAGAACTCTAACTGAGAGGAAGTAGAATCTAGTGAAGCAGAAAGAATGCACTTATTCCTTGTGGTTTTCTATTCTTCATCTTGCTGAGAATATTGCCACTCTTCCAGCTTTCAATGAAGTGCTTTCAGGCTCATTGCCTCACATTTTTTTTAAAGACAATTTGAAAAATATTTAGGAACAGTTTAACCAATGAGTTCATTAGCACCAGTTTACATAACTTTAATATTAAGCTTTCTCCTCTAAGTCTGCAGCTGTATATTTAATCATGGAACTCCTGTCTTGGATTACACTGAATGTGAACGCCCCTAGGAAGGGCAAAATTTGTCTGTATTTTTATGGGTTGTTCTCTAGAAATCTCTGAAGGGAAAGGAGAGCACTTTCATCTGCCTTTCATCTGTTAAAAAAAATTAAATGGAAAAGCCCATATTAGTTTCAGTGGGCCTTGAATCTAACTCCATAAACACCCACTAAGAATTTTTTACCACACTCAGTAATTCCAAAGTTTGCCTTTGCTCAGCATCATCCTTCAAAAGGTGTTTTCTTCTCAACCCCATAAGAGTTAATAAGATCCATCTGTCCCCAGAATAACACAGCTCACAGCTGAAAGAAAGGTGTTGGAGTTACCTAAACCCACACTTCTAGAAAGGGTTCTTGACTTACCATTCAGCTGCTGGTATAGAGAAAATACTGTAGCCATTACATTAAAAGCTAAAAAGCAGAAGTGATTAGGATCAGTCACTCTGAAAAAGTCTGGTTAGAATTAGTCTGATTAGAATTCAGTGTCATCTTAAGATTGTCATAACTTTATCAAGAAATAATTCCTTTAATTTCATTCATCTCAGTTAACATAACCTCTGAGAAGCTCCTAATATAAGAAAAGACACCCATATTTTTTTTTTTTGGTCACTTGAAACAAAAATGTAAGCTTCAATTACTAAAGTTTTTGTAAAGCTCATTGAAAACAAACTGAGGGAAGAAAGACTTCAAGGGTTTTAGCAGTAGCTTTCCCTTTGATCAAGAAATAACAATACTTACTTGTTACTATATTAAGCTTACAATTATGAACACATTTTAGGTATGACTGCTGATCTGGGCTTAATCCTCTGTCATTATTTTTAAAGCCTCAGACAGTGCAAATGATGTCTCTGCTGCTTTGAGAAAAGATTCATGTGTTTGTGAGTGTGTATGAAACAAGGAAAGAGAAAAAAATAGATGAATGTGTAAGATTCAACCATGTAGAATCCTCTGGTCAAGTTCAAAACTATATGTAAAGCAGAGCTGAGGATAGTTTATCCATTTGCATAATGCAGATATATTAGATGCATAATAAAGAGAATTTTTATTATGTTATTTTATCATGGACACAGATTGAGATTACAATCAGTTCACTTATGGGCAGAGGCATAATAGCCACAAAATTTGACAAAAAAAAATCAGCTTTCTCCTCCCCTCTCATCCTAAGCCCATTATGTAACAGGCACATAAGGACATCTTGGAATAAATAAATTACAGCCAGAAACCTGTCAGCATGCCCTTTACTGTCACTATTCCCTAGCCCAGGCTTTGTGCATGTGTGACTTTCACAGTGACACTTGTTAGATTACGATTTATATCTCAGACCAAAAGTTGCTTTACTGATTTTCATACCATCTGTCTATAACATTGTGATTGTTATATTCATTCTTCTTGTCTTATTTTATCTATGTATCTTTAGTGTACAGTTTTAATTGTCCTTAATTACACTATAAACATAAATGCCTACTGTTAGACACAGTCATTTGGTTGAATGCTTTTGAGATCTTTTTCAAAGACATTAACTTCAGCATCTGCTGACATCTGTGAAGACTGCTGGAGCTCAGCACCTCTGAAACACAGGTCCCTGTTGCTGTGCTAACTACTAATGACAAACATGTAAGTAGGCATATTCAGTTTGCAACTAGAGTTTTAAGAAATGCAAAGAGGAGTTGGACATATGTCCACTAGATAATGAAGTCAGCAAGTGCTGGCACGTTCAAAGTAGTAGAAGGATTCAAGATGCTAAAATGAAGTGTTAAGAGATGACTCATGTAATGTGGAAAATAAAGCATTTTTGAATTATCACTCAAAGGAATTCCTTAGTTTTATGCCAGGAAATATAAACTTGATGTTATGACAACATGACAAGGGGCCTGTATCAGTACTTGAGTTCAAGGAGTTCATATTTTTAAGGGTGAAGTAAGGACAGACAGAGGGCTGTTTGATTATACCCAACCTTGAGTAAATCAGTTTTCTATTAAAATCAAATAAAAGGAACTTCTGCACAGAGCAGAATGAAAATGATTCACCTTGCTTTTTGTTCTAGATTGTTTGTGTTGGAGGTTTTTTGGTTTGGTTTTTCTTGTTCGGGTTTGGGATTTTTCATGTGTTCCTCCCACCCCCCCCCCACACCCTCCCGCCCTGTTTTATAATTTCAAAATCGCTACATTCAAGAAATATAAATCCAGAAAAAATTCCTGCTGAAATATGTTTTTTTCCTCTTATAGAGTGTATTATAACATCTTCATCTGCTTAATGAATTATTCTTATCTGTTACATTCTGAAATAGTTGGGATTTCGTTATTGGCTCAGTCTTTTTTTTGGTGGTTTTTTTTGTTTTTGTTTTTTTTTTTTTGTTTGTTTGTTTTGTTTTGTTTTGATGTAGTGGGTCTGAGTTTGAAAGGCTGCTATCTGGTTGAATATTATAGATATTATATTGATGTATAGTATGCAATACACTACCCAGTGACCTATCTTCTATTGTAAAGTTACGGCTAAAGTCAAAGAAAACCATCACAAACTCCAATTGTCCTAAACAATTATCTCTGAAGTTGTCCATGAAACTATTGAGGGGCTCCTTCAAATCCTGGAAGCTGGTTAAGATCTGCAGATTTTGGATTGACCACAGCCAAAGAAAAAAAATTAGTTTTCTATTTATTAAGAAATCACCAGCAACAAATGTTAGACCAAGACAAAAATATGTGACATTTTCAGTAGTGCCAAACATCACCACTGCCATTACTGTTTCTAATGATATAGTGAAAGTAGGTAAAAGACTCTTGTGCTTAGGCAACTAAAGTTTGGGTTTTTTTCTTATTTTAAGGAAAAGATTTTCTTCTTGAAGAGAATAAGGCTCAGTCTTCAGTGTACAGCTTCTTCACCTGTTAGCACCAATGTTTAATACATCTTATATACATCAATAGCCAGTGTTTATTAAAATTTTACAGTAATTTATGTAAAATGTAAGAACTGCAGATATACTTTACCGCTAATATTTAGTGGAGACAATACAAGATTATCTTTATCCTTTCATGTGACAAAAGATGTGGGATTCAGCCTCCATACAAGGCTTTTAAAAATATAGCATTAAATGGGTTCAGCTGGTAAAAATTAAATTCTAAAAGCAGAAACATCCTTCAGTTCAATGGATGTACATGAGCTGTCTTGAACATGTCTTTTCAGCACTAATTTAGATGCTATAACAAGTGCTATCAATGAAAATGCTTTATTTAATGCTAAATTAAGTGAACTTCTGTGATTATATGCTGACCTTCATAATGAAGACTCTGGCCTTTCAAAAAGATAAATTATGGAGCTAAGTTAAAGAGCTGTTTGCTGAGAGCAGGGAGATAGTGAAAGTAAGACACCAGTATCAGTTCAACAGCTATATTATATTCTTTGAAGCACTGATCCATAATGAGGATGTGTTACACTGTTCATGAACAACTGTGCTTCAGTCCCTCTCATCACATGGTTCAGCCACAGCATGTTCATGTCTACATGAATACTATCAGTACTGTATGAAAAAAAAAAACAAGTTCAGCTTTCACTTTAAGTGGTTTCACCTTGCATTAGACACAATAACTACTGGTGTTGAGATGTATATGCATAGGGTAAGAGCAGACAGACATAGATAACTATATGAAAATAGTGTTTAGTTAAATTTCAGTATAGTGTCTGTTGTTTATTAAAAAAGATATGGGAAGAAAACAGCAAAACTGTAATTTCACCTGTGAATTTTAATAGATTTAATGAGAATCAAATATATGCATATATAATTTCTCAAATAATCTTTAATATAAGTTGCTCTTTTTTCTTTTCCTAGAATTAGTCAAAGATATAATCCCAACACCAAGTGAATGTTCTCGGTAATTCACCATATCACATTATTCATGTTTGATAGGCTGGTTTCCAGTCATGGGGAAACATGAGTGGGAAATGGAAGATTTTTGGAATGCATGCATCGTTACACCCTTCCATAGGTTTCCAGTCAGCAGTGACTCAACTTAAACCTTGACCTACTGTTCAGATTCAGCCTTAATCTCTCAGAAATAACTTGAAGTCACTTTTTTAAAATCACACTTGGTTTTCAGTTGATTTGTCATATCTTTTAAAGTCCAAAAACATAACGCAGTATGGAAAAAGATGACTTAATGAGTACTATATCACAGAAAAGTATGAGGCAAGGAGGATGGATATCCTAAATAAATACCACAGTTGGGTGAATCAAACTGCAGCTAATAGTAGGCTTCCGGTCCCTTTCTATACTAAACATTTCAAGTACTTTTCATTAAACAAATGGATATGTATCATCAGTTTAGTTTTTCCTCAGCCCTAATGTCCCTTTGGCAAAATAAAACCACTAAAACCATATATCTCCCTTTGTTTACCTGGCCTAATGTAAAATACTAAGTGGCGCCATCTGATCCATTGCTTTACTTACAGAAGCTCAAATATTAAGATTTCCATACAGATTCTGCTTGTTTGTTCCATGTGTGACCCAAGTCAGTCTGGCGGAGTTGAATCTGTGTGGTCTACAGTCTTTTACTATTAAGACAGAAAGCAGTAGTTTCCCATCTGCTCAATAAAAGGGAATGTAACCTTCCATGTAACTATTATGATCACACATAGGAAATAACTATGTCATGTTACAGTAATGAAATAAGAGAGCTAATTTCCTAAACCATTTCCATGCCTTAAAAATTAGCTTTAAAAAAAAAAGTATGAAATGTTTTTTCTCCTTTTAAGTAGCATCTTGCTACAGAAATTTGTTTCATCAGTACAATACAAGACCTTTTCACATACACTTTCAAAGTCTGCAGTACTTTTTATGCACAGGGAAATATTTTCAGAGTAACTCCTGTTCACAGAAATGCAACTGTTTTATACAAGAAGCACAACCTCAATTAATGTATGAAATACTGTAGTGTACTTTCATGATATAACCTGCATGGATGAAATGTTGCAAATGCTACTTTAAAAAGCCTTGAAATATATTTATTGTGTTGCTTTGACTTCATCTGAGAATAAATAAATCTCTTTCCAAGAGTCAGCATCAGTCTTGTTGGTAAAGCTTAACTGCAAATGCAGCTCATAAGAATGAAAATAACATAGTACTACTACAGTATTGCTTTTATTTTATCATCTATGTAAAAAAATAAAAATCTTCTGGTTTTTATTTCATTTTCTTGAAAAGGAAATATGACTTTTAAACTTTATTTACTGTTAGTATTTGACTAAATATGAATTATAGGATATCTACTTTTCAGTGAAGAGCACTATTTAGTCATTAAAGAGTATAAACACATATCAAAGCAGCATAAAATCCAGATAAAGCAGGTCTTTTGCTTTTTGTACTTTATTTCTTGGTTAGTATAAATGTGAGACAGTCTTAAATGTTGTCCCCAAATGATAACCTTGGAAGTAAAAAATATTGTAAATTTACATTTTTAGTTTTGGATAAAACACAAGCTGGTTTTGGCACACCATTTGGAAAACTAAAAGATTTGTGTGTGTAAAACTCATTACAGAAATGAAATCTTAACTATTTCTTTTGCTAATAAAGAGGTGTATTTTACCGATTTGCTTACCTTTGCTCAGAATAGATATTGGATCTAGATATAGATGTTTCAACAAATTTCTCATTCATTTGTACACTGCCACCATCAGATCACAAGTTTCTGACCCAGACCAGTTTAGCCACTTTGTCTCCCTCTAAACTTAATCTGGGGACATAATATGTTACAGTCGCTGCAGACCAGTGTGTAGGAGGTAACACACGTGCCTCTCCTCACCTGTGTGAGTGCATAAATCCTGCTGTGACCCACCCCAGAACCATTCATCAGTTAGGTCACAGAAAGTGAGTAATAGCAATTATGCTGAACTGGATAATTAATTTGAACTGTCACTGATGCACACAAGAATCACAAGTCACAAAGCTCTGCCTTAACTAAGAAGGTGTAAGAAAGTTGTTAAAAAAAAGAGCACACACAAGGATCCTTTCAGAAGGTAGTCACTAAGTGTGGAAAGTAATTAAGTGCTATCCTGTTGAGCACACCATGGGGTTCTGGTTCCCTGTGACTTTTAAACTTGATTAATTATTTAGCTTTCATGTCTAAAAGACTCAGGAACCCACTTCATAAATGGGATAGTGTCAGATGGCAAAGGAAATGAAATGCTGACAAAGTCATTCCATTAAAATGAATAATAAGCTAGGTACCCAACACACTGAACTAGAATAGGATTCTGAGTTTATGTTGAAGAATTAGATGAACTTACTAAAAAAAATGCCAAAATTATACAAAGGAAAAATTAAAAAGATACCTTGCCATACATCATCTACTTTCTCTCATTTTTTACTCAAAAAGTCAAAAGCCAACTGAAGGGCAGCACACATGGCTGCTGAACTTGAAGAAATCTGTAATGAAAAAAAGTCAGCCAGGTCCTGTGCTGCCATCCCTGGGAGCCCTCACCACATCCAGCCCAGGGAGCTGCAGCCCTTGTGGTTCCCCACCGTGTTCCTGAGGACCAGGCCAATTTGTGGCATCTCCAAATGCTGGTGCCCACTCACAGAGGATCATGAACTGGGATTCTGAGCTGTAGAGGAAAATCAGCCAGAACTATCTCATATAATCCCAGTTTTACATCTCCTATTTATGGAGGTTAAATATAGCTTGATAGAAGTATGAAATGGTGGGGGCAGAGGAAATAAATACAATAAAAATCAAAACAAAAAACCACAGGTATACATGAAGACCTCAGTAAATTGAAAGACTTTCAGTTCCATCAGTTGACTTGTATACTTTGTGATTCATCCATATTCTAAAATTAACAGAGTGGTGAATAATTGTGCTGAGATTAGCAGATCTCTTCTCGGGGGTATATTAGTCCCCAACTTGAAAGTACACATGTAATGTGTAATGTAATTACATGTAATGTAATTTCTCATTCTTTTAACATTTAAGTGCAAAAATAGGTATATTTAACACATAGTTCATTAAATACATGGTTCATTAAATATATAAAGGTAAATATTTTATCTGTTCATTATAATTTGGCTAAGCTTTCTTAAATTTTTTTATCTCAAATACTTTTATTGCATCCACTCCTTTTAAGCCTTTAATGGAGTTATAATCCTGCATTTATACTATTTCATGTTTTGAACCACAGCATCAGCAATATTATTCATGTTTCATATAACATTCTGAGTATTATATTAATAATGCTACATAAGGAAAAAAATCACTTGCTGTGCTTTGACTCTGTCTGTGCAACTCAATTAGCAATACAGAGGTGGCTGGAATGTACTTCTGTCATCACTCCAACACAGTTACAAAGATAACTAATGCTTTCCTCCCCTGTCACATTATTACGTGAGAGCTGGCCTAAACCTCTGGGGACGGTTCTGTGCTCAATATTTATAGCACTCTATGAAAAGCATTATTTTTTATCAAGGTGAGCTTTGGTATCTCTTTTAATCTCTCAAGTACTAGTATGTACTTTTTTTTTTTTTTTTAACGACTTGCCTGAGTCCCTCTGTGAGGAACTTTATTTTAAATGTATGTTGAAAACACTGTTCCAATACATTGTATTTCTGTCATGGCTGGTCGATCTGAATAGCAATTCTGACTGCAGTGCCATTTGTGGCTCTTTCCAGATTCTACTCAATGAATCATTCCATGAATTTCAAGTTTATTTTCTCTACAGTGCCATCATCAGCATATTCTCCAGGAAACCCTCACCTGTTAAATTGTCACGTGGTAGCATGCATTCACTGAACTATAACTGAATAATCCCGCTGCTCTGAATGCTTACTGATTTTGCTATACTGCATTAAATTTTCACACTTTCACACTTTTTTTTCTTTTGCTCCTGTCTACATTGTATTTTTACCCATCAAATTTACAGCCCTTATACTTGTTTACTCTCTGCTGTCATTAAACATTCCAGTTTTATTTAGCTTAGTATTTTCTGGGCATGTAATCAGCAAGCTGTAAAGCAGAGTATTATGGACCATCAGTAAACCAAGATTTTCAACCTGCAGGAGTCTGATGGATACCTCTACTTGCTCTTTTACCCAATTTTCATGCCACATGGCACTGTCCCTCTAGAAGGTAATTTAAGAGATTATTATTGAAAAGTTCTTCAAAGCATTACATAATTAATACAACAGATGAACTGCAGTCAAAATTTTCTTGCAGTAGTTTCATACACAGTCCAAATCAAAGTGATGAAATAAACTCTATAAGGTTTAATATAAGTTATTCAAGGCAGATGGGTCATTTCCTAAAATGAAAAAGTGAAGTCACTGAGGAAGAACTACTGGGACTTGGTAGAGTATGCAGCCACATAGCCATCAAATCCTCATTCTTAACTTTATTGCACTTTTGTGGTCAGGCTGCTGCTGCAAACCTCGTCAGTGCAGTCACAGAATGCTCCTAATTCTTAGTCATTTCATTGCTGTGCCTTTCGGGGGGGGGAGGGGGGGTGGGTCATGCACTGATAAGTGATGCATACATTACACATCTTCTTGATATTGGCAAATAGGTCATCATTAATAAAAATTGCTGGATGAACTGTTTAGAAGTTATCTTTATGGTTTTAAGCTCTCAGTGTCAGCATTCTTGTAAAGGCTGATTTCCAAACAGTGGATGCTCAGGCTTATCCCACTATCAAGTTTCTTTTGAAATGTTCCCTTACTGGAAACCAGAGTATACTCAAAATTAGTCACACACTTTTAAAAAAAACACAACGCCTCCTTCCCCCTCCCCCCCCCCCCAAAAAACATGTTCATTTTGATTTAATGAGAAATGTAACTTTTTTTCCCCAAAATATTGCAAGATGGATTCCCAAGATGAGCTCTTAGGTGACAAAGTTGGTTTTTTTTAAATTTTTTTTTTTACCTCCTTTAAAATAAAAAAGTTTATAATGGAAATAGTGACACCCCTAAGTACAGCAGGGTTAGGGTTAGGGAACGGAATTACAGTAAAAAAAAATCACTAAAGCTTTGCTGAAATCTCTCCTTTATTCCACAGAATGCCTTTTAATGAAGCTGGAGACTGTGGTAGTATTGCTGTCACTTATCTAAGATTACTACTGCTTACTCCTTCCCTCAGTTGTTCTGAGCTTGAACTCTGTTTGCTCCACTACATTTCAAAAGAGCTTTATTTCTCATAACTTCTCTTCTCTTGAACCACTTAAAGATATCACTGTATTGTAGCTGCATATTATGTGTTGCATACTAGAAATAGCAAAGCTCCTTGAATAAATTGCTGGAAGTTAGACATATTCAATTTATGTTAGGCTTTTAGTAAATCCATACAGAATAAAGATAAGAAGCTTTTCATTAGCTTTCTAACAATCTGCTGCCCTGAATTATGAATACTGATGAGTAAGTGTCTGCAAACCTAATATACTTTATCTGAAGCATTTAAGATAATTTGCTTTAGGTATTCAATTTACATTATAAACCCAGATATACCCACGAGGCCTTCATTTTTGAGAGACAAAAATGAGTAATATTTAACCACTACAGCTTCTGTGACTCCATTAGAAGGAATCAATATCACTAAGCACATGGTAATTACCTTACAGTTACAATACTTCCTAGAATTAAAGAATAAGATTCTTTAATTCTATTAGTCATTATTAGCCTATTAGTATTATTAGTCTATTAGTATTATTAGTCATATTTTCAAGAGAAAAATATTCTACAGGAAATGTTGATGAGGATATCCTGTGGATTTCCAGAATACTGCAAAGGCAGATGGTGAATACCTTTTGCAATAATATAGGAAGCTCAGAGTGCTGGGAGGAGTTTGTACATAATGCTGAATGTCCCACTGGACTTCTGACTGTAAATTAATCAGACTAGATTTTTAAGTTATTTATCACATAGTTAGATTTAGTGTTATAAGAAACATGTAAAAAACAGTCTGAGCTATTAATTTGCCTTATATTGTCTTGCCTTTTTTTGCACACACTGAAATTATGTATCCTCTTGTTTTTCCATTCCTTTCAGTGCTTAGATTTCTAGAGATCAAAATCTATAAAGAGAGCAGTAATTTTAAAAACCTTAGAAAAAACCAAAATATTTGTTTTTTATCAATATATTCATTATAATATTAGTGCTAACAATTTAACATTGTTAAAGAAATATTTGAAATTATCACAATTTTCTTCTCTAGTTCACACCATTTGTACAAAAATGACACAAGCTAGTGAAAACTTGTGGAAGAAGTATTTGAGTATTTGCTATTGTAATTTATAGATGGCTTTACAGCTGAAAAAAAAAAAAAAAAGGAAAAGAAGATTTTATCATTTGGCCATTTTAGTGATCTATTATTTGAGCATATTGCCATTTCTCAACCTGAAATACATATAATGCCACGTGCCACCATTTATAATAAGAGAATAGCATTCTTGTTTCCAGGATGTGCAAAACTTGTCTTTGTCCACATGGCCTGGTCAACCTTTCTGACCCCTCTGATTTGTATTTATGTGAGTTGAAGAGTCCCACTGAAAACGACAAAACACAACCTTCTTGCCATGCTTTCTCTTTTGTGTAATTTAGTCCTTGGTACTGTTTCTTGGAGCTTTACTGATACCAAAAGTTCTCAGCATGACACCTACTTTCTCCTGGGCAACCAAAAATGTTTTGAACATGCATTTGCTCACTGCAGTGCTATGATCCCAACCTGTGATCCATGAAAATACTTGCTTGGGATGTAATCTTGCATCTTCAGCACACCAGGTGCTAATAACCTTACAAGACGTGTGCAGCAAGAATGTATCCTCAACTTGGCTGTATTTAACCTTGCAGAGAGAGAAAACAGGGCTAAAAGACATATTGATTGGTCTGATTTTAGAAAAGCCATTTGTCCTGGTTTGAGAGGTCCAGGATAAACCTTGCCCCAGTCCTTTCTGCTCCTGCCAAGGGGGCTGCTGCCAAATGGCTCCACAGAGAACCTGCGGCTGGGTGGGGGATGGCTTCGTTCTCATTGTGCACTCTGCTGCTGCTACTGCATTCAGGGGTTTTATGGTTTGTTTTTTTGTTGTTTTTGTTGTTTTGGTTAGTTTTGGTTGGTTGGTTGGTTGGTTTTTTTTTTGGGGGGGGGGGTGTTTTTGGGCTTTTTGTTTGGTTGTGGGGTTTTTTTTTCAGTTTTTTTTGCTGGAGTAGAACATCGTTTATAGACACAGGTCATCTTTGCCTTCCCCCCTGAGTAGGAGCCACTCAGCTGTTGGAAGGCTTTTAGTGGACTGCCACTGGTACCCTGGACTCAGTCACCCATATGCTTTGGGATTTTTCTGGTCAGGATGCAATTGGCAACTGAAGAGCGTGGGTTCTGTATTTGCAGAATATTCATTTATATCTTTGATTACATATCTTTATGTATTTGTATGTCATGCAGCATAATTATTGCTATTATTATTTATTATTACATTAAACCTATTCTATTTTTTTCTCAAATTTAAAGTCTGTCTCCTTTATTCCCTTTCTTTCTTCCTCTGGGAGTATAGCGGGGAGTAGGAGAGCATCTGTCACCTGGGCATTTTGCTAGTCCAGTGTTAAGTACTTCAGCAATAGAAGTTCAACAGGCTCCCTAGGTAGAATGTTCCAAGGTTTAATTATTCTTCAATTTGAAAAGAGTTAATGTTTAACCTTGGTCTCCTTTCTTATGTTTATAACTGCCTGCTGTTTGCTCTCAGTGAGTGTAGAGAACAGCTGGTTTCTATTCTTTTGCTGTCTAATCTTCAGTTATCTGAAATTATGTGAGATGTCCACCTTTTCATTACACTGAAGAGTTCTTTCCAAAGTGACTCACAGGTGTGAGTGGGTTGGTGTGTATCTTTGTTCAGTAAAGTGTGGACTGTGACTCAGTTTAAGAGTTTTCCAACAACAACAAAAAAAAAAACCTACTTCAACATGCAAAACTATTGCAGAGAGCAAGGATGAACCAAATCTACTGCTTTAGAAAGCTGCCAAATGATGTCTCCAAACAATTTATCTATCTTGTAATATCTTTACTTTGAAATGCACTATCTTCTTCTCATGCTTTGAACTAAAGTGCTCAGGCCAACTATTGTTTCCTAGCTGTTGTAATGATGGCAGAGACAGTTGTTCTATTGCTGGATTTTCTATATTAATATTTCCACCCAGGGATCTGAGACAGAACAAGTGTCAGGCTGCTGCTTGGTAACAAGGCCTCATTTCTCTTAAAATACAAGCAGGTGAGTCCTCTTGATTTAGGCTTGTTTAATACAGGTGTTAATGGCAGTGAATCATCTTGGGCTAGCTACCCCAGTGACACTCCATTAACAGTGCAGTTACACAGATATCCCAAGTGACTGCTAGTTTTAAATCCTTGTTGAGCTTTCAACAGCTGTTAAGTTTTATAAATGAATTCTCCATTACTTTTGTACTGGATGCAACCCCATAAAAATTTGCATCCAGAAAGGTTAGTGGTTTAGAGAGGGGGACAACATAGTTTCTTGTACTAGGTGTGGTGGTTTTCCTGGCTGAGGAGTGTATCTTTGCTCCATAGTATTCTCACTTTTGGGTTCTCCTGTCCTCTAATTGAAATAACTTAAAGTGATCCATTTTATAGAAATCATCCCGAACATGGACTTATGCCACTAGGATATTATTAAGAGCTTTTTTTTCAAAGCAGCTTCTTTTAAACAAACAAAAATTGGAGTTGATTCATGTATTATGAATCCCCACTGGGTTATGCTGTTTTCATGACTAATTTCTCTCGCTAACCACGACTTTACAGCCTATGACCTTACAACAGCAAGCAAGCTGTAAGAAAACATGGGCTTGTTGTGATGGTTATGCCTTTGCTCATGTTCCAGGTCCCCTGTGGCTTGTTAACTCTCCACACAAATACTACTTCAGTTGCCTCTAGGCCAACTGCAGTTGTTGAATTGCCAAGGATCATGAAAGTAACATGTCTCCACTGGACACTCCAGACTGAAATAAAAGAAGTCATGCTAATTTATGTTTAAAACAATATAGATTCTGCTCAAGTCCCTGTATGGAACAGAATTCTCTAAAGGAAAGCAGCAGTCTTTGGTAATAACATACGCAGTCTTTACTGTAAATTTTATTCCTTTGATATGAAGTTATACTAGTGACAGACAACAGATAAATAGAAGTTCCTAAATATGTATTGAGATTCCATTGTAACAGAAGTGCTTTTGCTAACACCTTGCACTGGAAACTATGGAAATGATATTGTTCAAACTTGTGGGTGATTGTCCAATCATGTGAATTACCTGGCTTACTTTCACAGAAAAATATCTGGTTATCATTTAAACAGAAACAGTAATGTGTTTGATAGAGTTAATTCTAAATTTAAGTTTGACTTTCTTGTCCTGCATAATTACAAAAGTGCAACTGATAACTTTCTATTATGAAGCAATTAAATATTGGAAAATAGTTGAGGGATGAGAGGAGGTCTGTGGAATACCTTCTGTAGATGCATATGCACACATAGTTGTGGTTTGTTTCTCACTGCACCACTGTATAGAATGAAGTATTAGTTCTCAGATGATGAGACATGAGGTTTCTAAACACATCATTTTTCATAATCATACAATTCCAAGCTAAATGCTTCTTAGAGTGGTGTATTTCTGGAATGAAGATCTAAATGATGAGGAAGTAGCATTAGCAATTTGATTGTTGAATTCTTCTTTGTGAACTGATACTGTATCTCTGACCTGCAATGGTGTTGGGGCACAACATACTTAAAGTCATTAAAATGAAGTAAGGCACCTTTGATCATTAAGAAATCTCATGGCTCTGCTTGCAAGAATACATGAAAAGTTAAACTTGGCTTCTTGACAAGTCTTAAATTGGGCAATTTGAATCAGTTTAGGTAATTCAGATGGGATAATATTTGTTGCTATTTTTGTATATACAGCCTCATTAAGGGAGAACTGTCTTCACTTCTCTCCTGATCTGTAATGTGTAGTATTGCTGGCAAGGAGTGGAAAATTTCTCTCATACTCCCACCATACATTAAAAGGACACATATTAGGACACATTTTATAGGGAAAGACTTTGATATGAAATTAAAATTTGACTTTTATGAAGTCCTTAAACATATACATTAATTTTATAAGGACATGCTTTGAAGACAAAAGTTTCATTAAGAGTAAAACTCAGATTCAGGTAGCTTATTTTAAATCTCCAGGCAATTATTTCATCCCAGGTGGATTAATCCAGGCATCAAATTTATTGAGTATGGATATCCGTTCTGTCTTCTGGCTGTGTAGAGTAATTCAAGATGCTTATATTTCTTTTTCACTGATTTTTGAATTTAAGGTTTTCAGTAAGGAGATTTCAGCAGAATACTGACTATAATATAATTAGAATATATAGAATATATTAGAATATAATTAGGTAATGAAATAAAAACAATCAACCAAACAACAACAACAAAAAAACCCCAAAACATGGTTAATAGGTCCGGGTTGTCTTTGTTTTACCTTTAATTACATGAATCAGACCTTTTTAGCCTGACCTTTCATAATTGAAAATTATTCTGATATCTTTTCTTAAGCATGAACACAGCTCTTTCTTTCCAGATCAGCTGAAAATGGAAGTGACAAAATTTGCATTTTTGGAAATGGAAAGATTTATACCATGGCCATGTTGAGAAGATGGAAAGATAAAGCTTTCACCCACATCCCCAGGCAACTGTTCTCTCTAAGTTACAATACCTCCTTTTCAAAGCCTCTGATATCAGGCCATTGGTGGGGAGTCAGAATTGTTGTGGAGAAAGAAAGAGCAAGCAGAGAAAAGAGCAGTTCTATGGCTCACTGAAACATGGAGAATCGGGGATCTAGGTCTTGTTTCCTGCTCCAGGAAACCATCCTGTCACAGACTCAGTAACTGGATAAACAATGGAAGCCACACCTAAGACTTGTCCCAGGCACTGGTTGTGCCTCTGTCAGGGGGAAGGAGAATCCTGTGTCAGAATTAAAATTTTAATCCATAACTGCCACTAGACTGCAAAGTAGAAGCTTCACATTTCCATTCAGTGTGAAGTCCCAACCCTGATGGGACCTAAGGGATCTGAATATTTCTGTTTCTGATTTTCAATGAAGTTATAGACTTCTTCTCTGAGACACTGCAGCATATGCTACAAAAGTAATACTTGTTACACTTCAGCAGTTAATGAATATTTAAAGAAATAAACATTCTCAGTGAGAATCTTATAGCTGAACTTTGCACACTTATATCCAAAGAGAAAGGCACATTTATGATACACTTGGCTATGCAATACAAATGACTGATGACTGAAAGAAAAGGTCAAGTTTAAGTCAGGAACTATTTCTGTACTCATCAGCCCATGATGAATAAGTGAAGCAATTATTAAAATTTTTAGCTAAGCAGTAAAATGTTTATTGTGTCACTCAGACACTGAGTGACTTTGTTATAGGCATCTGTACTGAATTAGAGAACCATGTTGAGTTTGAAAACTATGAATATTATATGTTGTCATCCAGGCCAATGAAATATTACACTTTTCCATTCCCAACTCAAGTAATACTTTGTTAAATTTCACTCCAGGAAGCTATTCTTTAATCAGTCATTAAGACAAGACTTTCTAATGTTCAAATACTAACTCCAGGTGTAACTGTAGTTGTAGCTTTTGTAATCCATACTTGGCTTTTTTCTCAAATACAATGAGTGCAACTAACTGATAGACCTGAGAGGCAATATGTTAACATTATATCTCAAAAATTAACTTTTGTTGATCTGAGAAGATATATAGCATATGTCTAATTGATGGAACTAGTCACATTGTACAATAGTCATGCTTAGAAAAAGCATTGCAATAATTTAGCTCCTTAGTTTCATTTTTCTGAACAACAGATTCGGCTTGCCAGAGGGAATGCTAAAACATCCTATTTTTTTCTTTTTTCTCTGCTTTTTTTTAATTTTTTTTTTTGTCTTTCTAAAGGGGCAGTCAATCTTTGATGCTCTGATGTAACATAGCCTGGTAACAAGCTCTGTTTGACCACAGATAGAGAAAATAGTATAAGCTAAGTGAAGAGAAGAGAAAACCATGACATGACTAGAAAGTGGATATGGGAAAAGTGAAGAAAAGAAACACTAAGAGTGATGGCCTGGTTGGTGACTTGGACAAAAAGATTAAAATGATGAATTGAGAAATAATGTAAAATAAAAGTTGACATCTGTGACAGTGCTTTGTCTAAAGTGTTTCCTACACAAGCAGTAGTGCCCCAGATGTTTTGGTTATTCATCACTAACTGGGAAAAAAAAATTATGAAAACTGTCATTAAGAAAGAATATTTCCTGCCAGAGATGTGCATTGGATGATCTAGTAGGTCTTGTCTGTGTCTTATTTCTGTGGTTTAAATCTCCCCAAGCTATACCTAATATTCACACTACAAGATTTTTATGAAATTGTTCTTAATTACTCTACCACCCAGATCTTTGAAAAATATCTGAATACAATTGCTAGAGTTGAGACACTTTTTCTCAGAAATTATCATAATTAAGCACTCCATTTACACTGAAGATACTCAGAAACAATTCCTAAAATATATCTCTTCCACACCAATTGCTGGTTTAGGTTAGTTTTTTTGATTTTTGTTTGTTTGGGGTTTTTATTGTTGGTGGGGTTTTTTTTGCTTTGCTTTTTTTTTGGGGGTAGAGGGATTAGTTAAAATGTATTTATTTAAAATTATTTAAAATGTTTTGGTGCTTTTTAGAAAAGTCTCTATGTGCATAAGCAACTCAGTGTCATTCTGTGTGTTAGAATGAGAAAGAAAGGCATATCAGAACGTTATAAGTCATTAGCAATCTTCAAGAAAAAATTTTCTGCATATGTTCTTTGGAAGGATTTCTTCTAGTCTATTTGCTAGCTTTGTGTTTTATATATCTATGGTGTCTAATATCTATCTCTCTGTCATTTTATGTCATTCAAAGTTAAGTTAATGTATTTTATTTCTGTAGACCTCTGCTTAGTGTGAAATATGGTTGAAAAATGAAAAAGGTGAAAAGTAGCTTTAGAAAGAGGAAGGTTAAGACTACAGTGAAATGTCCATTGTCTCCACAGAAATTGGTTAATCTACATCAACATATATAATTTTCGGTTACGCAGTAGAGCTAGGGGGTAGCTGAGGACTGATCAAATATATGCCAAACTGCTCTGGAAAATATAACTTAAAAGATTTTTTTATTAAAAAAAAGTTATTTTTAAAAACTTTTAAAAATTATTATTTTATAATATTTTTTAAGCCTTAAAAGATGATTAAGAGAAAATTATAGGAATAGTGAAGGAAATTTACTGATTGAGAGAAACAGTTATGCACATCTGTAACTCCACACACATATATATGGAATCACAGAATATGACAAGTTGGAAGGGACCTATCAGGATTATCAAGTCGAACTCCTGTCCCTGTGTTGGGCACCCCCAGGATCACACCATAGGCCTGAGACTATCATCCAAACACTTCTTGAACCTGGGCAGGCTTGGTGCTGTGACTACTTCCCTGGAGAGCCTGTTCCACTGCTCAACTGCCCTCTGGGTGAAAAACCTTTTCCTGATATCTAACCTAAACCTCCTTGATTCAGCTTCCTACCATTTCCCCAAGTCCTGTATTCAGTCACAGGAGTGAAGAAATGAGCACCAGTCCCCTCTTCCCCTTGTGAGGAAGCCGCATACTGCAATGAGGTCACCCTTCAACCTCCTTTTCTCCTAGCTGAACAATCCAAGTGATCTCAGCCCTTGTGCTCGTTATATTTAGAATGGGCATGTTTCACATCTTTTCTGGTTCTTTCACTGTAACATAATCTTTATTTGTCTCATGCAATCTGCAGTATTGTAAATGGAACAAATCAGAACAGGCATTGGCTAACTAATTAACACTAATTCAATAATAAAATGAAAAAGAGTTATGCCTTTTAACTATAATTAGTCTTATGTGTTTACAATTAAAATCCTAAATAAGGTGCTATTGGCTTTACTAGTAGTTTGTATTATGCAAAAGTGCTCACATAACATGATGTTGCAGTTATAACAAATGTAACAAATCTATGTTCACATAACACTATGCAGATCTGAGAATGTCCCTCTGAGACTGACCGAGGAGGTGACAGCCTTGTTCAGCAGCATCCTGAGTGACCAAGCAGCCTTTTTCAAGGAGACCACTGCTTGCTCCACACAGAGAGGGGCCTAGAAAAGGTGGCCTAACCAAAATTCTGATATGGCAGAAAAAAGACAAAGGGACAAAGGCATACACCTGCCCCTAAAGGTGTGTTCAGATTGACAGTCTCATGCTGGAACATCAGAACCATACTTGATACAGCAGGCAGAGGGTGTCCTGAGTGTTGTTCTGCTCTAATTGTCCACGAACTGTCATGACTTAACATTGACATTGATGCTCTCAGTGAAGTCCATCTTCAAAAAGATGCAGCGAGAAACAGTTTCCAGATAAACCTGCAAGCTAGACTTTTAGATCATCCCATAGATCCCTCTCTTGAAGCTCTTTGGCAACACATTAAAAATAGCATCCTGCAGTCCTCTGAAAAATCACTAAGGTTCTCCTCAGAGGAAGAGCTCCCTTGTGAGTTGTTTGGAACAAGATGTACTACCACCAGATCTCTGTGATGGTGTCATCATAACCCTGTACAAGAAGAAAGGAGAAAAGTCAAACTGCTCCAATTACCGAGCTATAACTCTGCTCTCCACTGCTGGAAAAATCCTTGCAAGAATACTTTTGAACAGATTAGTACCTGCAGAGGAGGTTCTACCTGAAAGCTAGTGTAGTTTCAGAGCCATTAGTAGTACCACAGACTTGGTATTTGATCTCAGACAACTGCAAGAGAAGTGTAAGGAACAGAACAAAGGTCTGTATGTGACATTCATTGACCTCACTAAAGCTTTTGAAACTGTGAGTAGAAAGGGCCTGTGGCAAATCTTGGAACAATTAGGATGTCCCCCCAAATTCCTGAAAATGATCATCCTGCTACATGAGGATCAGCAGGGCCAAGTCAGATATGGTGATGTGCTCACTGAATGCTTCCCAATACTAAATGGTGTGAAACAAGGCTGCGTTCTCACACCCACTCTGTTCACAATCTTCTTCAGCATGATGCTCCAAAGGGCCATGGGGGACCTCAATGAAGAAAAATGGCATTTACATCCGATACTGATACATACTGATAATTTCTCTGCACCAGTGTAATTATTTGCTTGTATGCAAATTGAATTCCTGGAACATCTACTTTGTTGTCACTTTAACAATCTCTAAGGTCCATTGCATTGATCAGATTTCCAGTAAAATGTGAGATGCTCACAGAAATCCTGTTGGACCTCCAGCCATTGATACAGAGTGATATGGCTCTTCCATAGCTCCTCTGTCATATGTGCCTTCTCTTTATATACATATATATTTATTATCTTAGGTACCTCAGATGGTTCTAGAGATTTATATTTAGGTAACTGGGTAATATGTAGACACTTAAGGATCTTGGTCTTGTATGAAATCCAAAGTTCTAGCGTGAGAGGGAGCTATATTTTACTTTTTGCCTTAGATATTCAGCAGTTCACTAGGCGTACTTGTAGCAGAAGTTTAAGAAACATTTTTATTCAGACAACTACAAAGCTTTTAGGAGTCCAGGGAATATTACAGAGTTACTTTTCTGTATCTATTAGCCTGTGAAGAGTATAACAGATCTAGCACTGTTCTTGGTTCTCCTCTATATACAAAAGGCTGCTGTGGGTAACATCAATAGGCTTCTGTAATTCTCGAAAGCAAGAAAACACAAAGCATAAATAATTATGCTGAAGCTACTGCTGCAGTTAACAAAGAAAGAAAGACAAATTATTGTTATAGAGATATTTTTATGGGAGATGAACATCCCTCTGTGTCTGCACATATAATAATGTCCCTGTAATCTTTGGTGAGCTACAACAACCAACAATTTTCCAGCATGTAAGAATCAGCATGTTAGGTCTTTGTTCTTAATATATCACAGTGACATGACTCAGGAAAACTCTCAAGTTGTACTAAAAAGCTGTCATCTAAGAAAAAAAAACTCAACCAAACAAAAAAATACCCTCAAACATATGAACTACAGATTATTACTTGAACTGAAATGGCAGTGAAACAATTTTCTTTTAGATTGCAATAGTCTTTAAGAACTTAAATAGCATTTAGAGAATCTTTTCATCACTGTCACAGTCTGTAACTATTAATATATGTTGTTTGTGAAAAAATATTAACAACTGCACACATACATCCTACAAATTGCCAAAGTAACCAATTTTATGGTTTGAACGAATTTATTTCAGGGAAAATGGCACCACGCAGAAAGGAATCTTGGGAAGGAGCTAATAGTGGGAGAGAAACACAGGGAGAACAGGTTTTTGAACAAATTAATCACCCCAGGGAACAGGCCATTGAGAAAAGAAAGAGCAATCAGTGTTTTCACCTTCCGAAGAAATCACCACCTCCTGCCACCTCACCACCGATGTCACTCTTCCTTCCCACTGACCTCGCTGCTGTTTGCTGCTCTTTTCCCTTCTGCTTCTCGCTGCTGATTCACTTCTGTTCGCTTCTGATTTTCCCCCTTTTCCTCTGAATTTTTATAGTAAAAAGTTCCTTCTTCCCATTAATTGTTGCCAGAGGATGAAAATTGCTAAATGCAGGTCTTCCCTTTGTATTCAGGTTTTCCCGGAATTCTTTAGTTCTTGTAATTGATACCAATTTGCATTAACAGTCACTCTGATAAGCATTTTATCTTTTTAGCCCTGACAAAGGAGGGGGGATCTGGTGATGAGTTTATCTTTAGACAGGTCAAACTATGCTGGCACTATCTCATGCTAGCTTGGATGTAATTTTGCTGATTTGAGAGGCATTTTTAAAATTTTCAATGTATCCACATTACAATCACATATGTCAGTGTACTGACAGAAAAGAAAAATCCAATTAATTCATGCCATGTTGTGTGTTCCTATATGTGAGATTGGAAGTAAAACCTCAGAATTTAGAACATTTTAATTAGAGAGTTTGAACAATAATTTTCAGTCTTGGCTCCCTGTTTGCTAAATCAGTTGGTACAAAACTGAATAATTTGCAGTTGATTGGCTGCTATTATCTGAACAGTCTTTCTGACATGTAACTCATGGTATCTATTTTGCACCACAATACCATTTGCAACTGGCATCACAAATACCACAACAAAGAAATTGGATTTCTTTGGGGGCCTGTGGTTTTGCTGGTGCAAATTGTACCACCAGTTGCAGAGTGATATTTGAAAGTAAATATAGAAGACATTTTCCGGCCACTCTGACATCTATTCTCCATATTTTTTGCAGAAGACTACTTACAACAGATTTTTGTAGACAAAGGAATATGGGTACATGTTTTCCATATGCCCCTTTATACCACTGCTTAATCACTCGGATGAAAACTAATAGTCTAAATTCTAGTTTTGAATTAACAGAACAGTGAAAAACTCTTATTAAACTTTAGGAAGAATTTGTGAATCTGTTATCAGCACCTTATCAGTTTTATGTGGTTTTCCGCAGAAGATTCATAACACATCTACTTCTATTCATCCCGCAGAGGCACTTCCTTCATGAAGGATAAAGTATTTGTAACAGTTAAACTCGTAGTGATAGTATTTGTGAGGTGAATACTGACAGAATTATGGAGGTAATTTTTTCTATATCTAGTATAAGCTATTGCCTTCTAGGAGCTGGCATGATGGCTGAGGGAATGCTGCAGTCACTGTCCATATTTCAAAATCCATTCAAGTTTTTCATTATTTCCTTTCTATACACGTGTTGTGGGTTTTTTTTTTCACGTGCTGTATTTGTTTGGTTTTTGTTTTTTTTTTTTTAAGAAAAAGCAAACCAAACATATGGTACTTAATCTTCAAAGGGTATGTGTTCATGCAATATGTGAAATGGAGCAAATTCACACTTATTGTTTCTAAGAATTGCATGACTAACCCATCGTACACACACCAGTGGAAGCTTGTACTCAAATGCTTTGATGGTTTCAGAAAACCCAAATAGCTTTTGGGTTTAATGGGAACACTCACTACTCATAACTCACAAGAAATGAGACAAAAAAATCCATTTATTAAAATAAATATTTTCCAGAATCAGGCATAACAAGACCATGAAGCTAACACTTAACCATGCCTCTTTCCTTCTTTTTACTGCTCTTCTCACACTTCTTTTATATGTTAGAAAAATACAGATTTTGCAGATGCCACCAGATATCTTTGTATATTTTTTCATGAATCCTGTAGGGATTAGTTAACTGTAACAACATAAGTGCTCAAAGAAGTCAGTAAAATTCTCTTAGAATGATCGGGAAAGTTAAATAAAAGCAATGTTTAGAATATTGTGAGCAATGTGAAGTCTGCCTTATCTTGTAATTGAAAAGTATTGCAAATATTTCAGCTGTTGTGTAGACATGGACAGGTAAGATTCCTGCTAACTAATAATTAACATTTATCTTAGAAGGCATTTTGTGACCTTCCTTCCAACAGGCAGGGGGAGGTAAATACATAGTGAAGATACCCTTAAAGAAGTTAAATGAAGGAATTAATGTTTGGGAAGTATCAGACCTTTCCTCTCTCTCTATTTACAGAAGTTGGTTCAAAGCAAACTGAATATAGAGGAAGATTTCCATTTGTTTTCATGAACTCATGAACTTCTGATTTGTCCCAACACAATGACAAAATTTAAATAAGTGCAGATACTCCAATGTTACACTGATAGCAGTCTGATGAAAACTGACCTCATTGTTCCTTAGCAGATCTTTCTGTTCTTTTTGTCATGGTTAAGTTTCTTTCCTTTTTTTTTTTTTTTTTTCTTTTTGTGTGTGTGTGTAATTTTTTTTCTTTTTGGCAAAGTGATAGTGTCTTTGAACTTACTACATTAAAAGAAGATGTGACTGGATATGGAATTTGTTTGACTGGAAGCCACAGTATAATCTCAGAAAACAGTGCTGGTTCTTACAATTAATTGCAGATTTCTTAATTTACTCTGGGAAAACAAGGTCACATATGTGTACGTTGGGGATATAGATTCTGAATATAGATGCCCAGAAATAATAACAACAACAAAGCGAACTTAAGACATTTAAAAAGAAGCAGGAATATTTATGTGTTATATTAGCAGACCTTTCAAATAGATGGTGAAGGCAATGTTCCAAGATTCATTGAAAGGAGAGAAGAAAAATGCAATCATTAGACTTTGTATTTCCAGAATGTTTATGGCCTCATTGTTCATGATAATGGATTAAAACTAAAGATGAAAAACTTGGAAATGGAACAGAAATTCTGACTTTGAAGGGAGGATGGTACTGTATCTACTCTTGATCTGTAACCAGTGAAAATGCTCCCAATTATATGTTCTAGTTTCAACTTAAGACTTTAAATAGTTCGTTATTTGAATACTGGTTTAGCTGTTCTCTTAATTATCTTCTTAATTTTTCAGCGCTTTTGTAAGTGAAAGGTTACATTTTTTATTTTTAAGGGATTTTTCTGAAAGGATAAACCAAACATGCATCATTGACAACTGACTGCGCAAAATTTTGTAAATATTTTTTCAAGTCTCTTTTCTATCCCAAGTGAGACTGAATGGGACTACTGAAAGCCACTCATTCAGTGAGATGGTAGCCTGGAAAAAAGAGCCAGGATCTAGATCTCGTTACAGAAATTACTTACCTGAGATCAGGCAACCTGATGCTTGCATGTGTATTTAGCCATGAAAAAGTTTTTGGTTGTGACGAGGTAGCACAGTGTTCTCAGTGCAGAGCTTCCAATGGCAGCCAAAACAAAATGAAACCAGAGGTAGGGCAGAAAGCACAGATCTTTGGGGGAGAGTGAGCAAGAACAGAGAGCCTCAATTTGAAAGCACCAAGATAAAAAGGTCTCATCTCCTGTTGGCTTTTATAAGATATCCCACTCATGAGAATATACATACAGTATAATAATAAATTGCTCTGTGAAGATGGTCCTTTATTCTGTTTTGTTTCTCCTTAACTATTCTTTGAATTCTTTCCTATATCCTTCAACAAAATGAAATGCTAGGCAAACTCTCTTCTTCCCAAAGAAAACAAGTGCACCCAACTTAGTTCACCATGACGGATTCTGGATAAGGTTTTACTCTTTCACATATTTTATTATACTTAGGAAGAATATCACTGAGGTTACTGTGACTACTTGAACATACAGAGGAAAATGTATGGGTGAGCAGTTACAGAGTTGGGAACAGTTATCTTTGAGTCTATGTTGTTTATTAAGAGATGCTCTTGATAATTTTAGTTTAAAAATCTTACAGTACCCTTCTGAAAACAAATTGAAAAACACTTGAAAGATCAGAAATTCACATTAACTTGTCACAGCTGAATGCAGAATAAAGAACTGAGAGAGGCAAGAAACAAACAAATAAAAAATAGGAATAAACAAGAAAAAAAGAAACCAAACAAAAACAATTACTGTAAATGAAGTACTCTCTAGGGATAAAAGAATTTTGCAGCCTACTCAGTACAGGCATATGCCAGACAAACTCTGGGAAAAATGTCTGGGAAAATTCTGAAGAGGTGTTGATAAATGAAAATACAATAAAATATGTATTTGAAAATAATATAATAAACATTTTGTTTATTAGAGACTTTAGAGAACTTTAGAGAAAGCCCATAATTAAAAGAAACGATGATTTACAGTGCCTCATTTTAAAGTTTTCTACACCAGCATCCCAAATGCTTTTCAGAGTGGTAGTTCACTAACTTAAATGACATGAAAAAAAGCTCGTATGAATCTGATCATTCATAAATTGATCAGTTGTGATCTTCTACAATTTTTGTGTGTGAGTGGGGTACTGACTTCATACTGTTTCTCAACATGTTTTACAGACTATCTGAAACTAGCCAGAATGAAGAGCTTGATATGGTATTAATTTTAATCTGTGAACAGCTCTTTCTATTGCAAATATTTGCAAAAAATGGACACCACATCACTAGAAGGTATTGCATTCATGAGTAATAGATTTCTAGAGCAAAAGTGGTAAGGAAAGAAACTACAAAAGCTGTGTTTGTGCGTTTTGGCCAGAACAGAAAAATAATATTAAAAAAACAAAAAACAAAAAACAAAACCAAAACAAAACAGGAATTCAGTTGGCTGTAGTATTTTCTAAAATCCCACTTGTACAAATATATACAAGAATTTTCAGCCTATGTAAAACTTCAGTGTTAAAAAAAGAAAGCAAAGAGTCTTTACATTCAAAGTTGAATTTCCAGAAGTACAACTCAGAGACCAAAGCTATTCAATCATCTCAGATTACACCTGGCACCCAGTTCTCCTGTTTGATAACTATTTCTGCCAGGCTTATATTCCTCAGCATATTGCTAAATATTGAATTAAGGCAGACCTGAATCCTTGCCTATCAGTTAATTTCCCATGGTGCAAGCTACTACGGACTTTTCTCCAGGGCACAAGCCCACGTGCGGGAATAACAAGGCATTCACAGAATGAGTAACCAAGTGACCTGGAACAACACATGCTGTTCCCACATGTTTCTGAAATACTTTGTACAGCTGTCTCAATGCACACATTATGCTGGGAGACAGCTGGTCAGCAGTCTAAGAAACAAGCTGAAGCACATAGTTGCTCTCTTCTGACCCTTTATATACATTGTGCTACCCTGAAAAACATGCCTTGGCACTAAGGTTGTCATTAAGTAAACTTCTGAATGAAAAAAGTAAGAACTGAGGGATTTATAGTTTTAAAGTACCATCAGTTTCATGGCAGAAGAGACAGGGAAACACTTGCTGTTCAGAATGAGATGGACTCTATTTCCACTGTGAATGTCAGCAAAAATTCATAGAATTATAGAATGGTTTGGCTTAGAAGGGACCTTAAAGATCATCGAGGTCTAACTCCCCTTCTGTGGGCAGGGACACCTCCCACTATTCAAGTAACTTTATGGATATTCCACTTTCCTTTCCCATTTGTTTAAACATAGAATTTTAAAACAATTTATTCTGTTCATTAGTGGCAATATTGAATACATTCTTGTTGACTTCACTTCATGTCTTGCCATTTTTGCCATGTGAAATAGCCTGCCTATAAACCACTCACCAAGGACTAAGGTTCCCTCTGTGAATAGTCTGGAAAGAATATAAAATATAGTGCCAGAAATTCAAATGTCAAGGGTGATAACATACAAGATTCACTGCTACTGTTAATTTACTCCAGATAGCCAGGAAGGTATCCTTAGACTTTTTTTCATGGCTTACCTGATGACATGGTCTGTCTCCTGTACACATCCTGCATAATATGGTTGGATAAAATAAGATATTGTACAAATAAATGCCATCATAATCAAAGATTAATCAATAGGCATAATTAAGGATTACCTATAGCAGTCTCAAAGTACTGCTGATTATTCCTGTGTTTATATTTACATATAGGGAAATTTACTATAGATAGAACTCATTCAAAGTGGGAAGTATTTGTACACAAAACACAAAATGCTCTCTGCAAAAAATCTTACTGAAATAAATGAGAGTTTTTGATTGATTTCTACTGGTGCTGGGTTAGCATCAGTAGATCTGTGCCTGGATTAATTTTCAAGATGGATTCTAGAAATGTAGTAAATTTATAAAATCAACCTTTTTCTTGATACAAAGGGACATCTTGAGAATGGTAACAGTCTAAAGTATATTTCCCATAGAAGCTGAAGTATATTATCCCCTGTAGGCTGCAGGTGCTGCCCATTCTGCAAAAAAAAAAATGCTGATAAATTTTCCTCCTGTTTTCATAATACCAAAATCCAGATGCTTGTAACCTTTTAAAACTCACTTTTAGTAGCTTTTTGGTTTGGTTTTTTTTTTTTACTTTGAAGTTGTTTCTAAGCCTTTGTGGGGTTGTATTTCCAAATTTTGGTAACAGAACATGAAAACTAAAACCTATCAGAGCAGAGAAGTAGAATAGATGTGCTGATCAAAGGAACATATGTCTCTAAAAGAAATCTAAGTGGTATATTCATCAACTAGTAAATCTAAACATATTTAATTTTCTATTTTGGAACCATCATTTGATTATTAGTTCTGACTGTGGGACTGTAAGTTAGAATAATTCTGGAGTATGTTTTTTATTCAGGTTATATTGTTGGTAACAGTGAAAGTGATAACACTATCGGACTTTAACATGCTAAATGATTCCAAAACATTTTCCCAGTCAAGTCATAGATATTTCTCTAACACTGTAGTATCCCATACATACATTGTTTATTTTATCTGAAATTAAGAGTTAGGTATCTTTTGCTTCGTTCTCTTGTATAGTTTCACTTCCACTTCAAATTTTTGAAGAGGACAGAAACAGGATAATGACACATATGGATAAAAAAAATTCTGACATAAACCTCAAATTCAAAATCAGGGAGGTGAACAAAATAAGAAGTGAGAAGGCCTTATTTTACATATACTGTTGCATTGTGGGAGAGCATTTTTGTTATCAAAATGGTTATATAGAACTGAGAACATTTTTACTCTGTAGTAACATATGGGAGAACGTGCCTAGGTTGTGGACATATTAAAATGGGCAATGTTTTCTAGCATTGGTAGGAAATAAAAGTAAGAATGAAGAAAAGTACATAAGGCAAATACCTTTTTTTAGAGATTTTTGCAGATGGAAAATAGGAAAGGCTGTTCTTCAGTCTTATGCTTTGAAGGTTACTGCATTAGCCCTAGAGCATTGGACACATTTTTGCTAAGAACTGAAGGAACAAAACCTCTTTAACAATACTGGTGAGGACAGGCCCTGGCCGTAGGATCAGTGACAGGAGTGATAAGGAGTGGTTAACAGAAGTAGATCAGCTTAAATTGGGTTTCCTGTCTGTGGATATTTGACAGCCCCAAAGCTTGAGTGAGGTGTTATCATAGGAAGGGAGAAGAACAAGCTGGACTTGATGATCCTGATGGGTCCCTTCCAACTCAGCATATTCTATGATTCTATGACATTTTTCAAGCATACCACTTTGAAAAAGAAGTGTTTGATATCCATGCTGAGTTTATATGAAACATGAGACTTTTAAGATGTTATTTTTGTTTGTTTATTTAATTATTTACTCATGTATTTATTTCAAATTTAACATGCATTTGAGATTGCATGTTAATACATGTGTGAAACACTGACTTCAAGAGCACTGTCATAAACACCATCAGCTGTACTAGAAGTCAGTCATTGGTTGAGTTGTAAATTGAGAAAATATGTCATTTGGTTTATCTTATTTTTGTGTCCTTTAGCAAGAGCAATTAATATTATTAAATTGGTAAGAAAATACTCAGTGCTACTGAATTCAGATACTAGTAACAATAAGTGAAAGGACATCAGTAGTGTTTACATAAAAAATGTTTCCATCATTTGTTCTGACACAACCTTGTTGGCATGTAAGCCAACTTCATGTTACCTGCTAGATTTTGCCTAGAAGCAAGAACCTACTTACTATGATTCTACTTCTACTTACTATGATTCTACTTAGTGGGTTTTAAAACACTGAATGTCATAACTGTTTTAAATACAATCAGCTGGTCCTACTAAGTTTCCAGCCTTAGTCAAGTAATTAAACATGCTATCCATCACCTTTCTATCTTGCATTACTGAATAAAAGCCATAAAAATACCAAAAACTTAAAAAGGAAAAAACCCAAACCAAACAAAACTTTCAAAAAACTCCATAATGATGCATTTATACATGCACCTAGATATACCTAAAGATAAGACAGTCATCCATTTGCATATTATTGTTCCTCTAAGCCATGTCAAACACAGCAGTTTTCCTTTCTCCACTGGCTGCCTCTAACAGAAATATATACACTATATCTCTTACTCAGTACACAGATAGATGAACAAAATATCCTCCTCCTTTAGACTTGACTTTTTAAAAAAATCAATAACCGAGAGAACCATGTCCCATTTGGACTATCTGTCATGGTATCCATTTCAATGAGTATTGAGATATTTGTGGAGATGGAACTTCATGAGCCTAAAAGAACCTCCTGAAATTCTTTCAGGTTGGAAATAGACTGTGTAATTGTATGGGAGTAGTTGAAATTACATCATCTGCCTTTAAGATACAGTAATATCAACTAAGGTTGGATTCTGACAAATTAAAGCTTTTATAGTAACATCAAATTTTAAGTTTGCTTAATCAGATCATAAAATATGAGACAAATCATCTAACAATAGATAGTATTTGAAACCAGCGTGATGTTGGTATTGTATGCAAAGGTTAGGCATTTGTGGAGGAGTGAGTTGCCACTAGAAAAAATTATGATCACCTTCTGAGCTATTACACAGTGTTACTCAGGAGCAGATTTTAGTTCTTCCTTGTTGATACAATGCTTAACTGCAATGCCTGTGAAAACTGCTTCTGAAAGATGAATCAGCATGTGTCTTTTAGTAGCCCATATTTGAAGCGACATTCTTCATTTTTGATGAAAATTCTTCGTTTTGATAGAAAGAATCCAAATTAACCAGTAGTTTGTAAGATGAACATATGGAAATACTATTATCTAATTTAAGATATTTTTCTCTGAAATCCTTAAAAATAGTTTTTGCATTTAATCCCTCCTAAACTAGTAAAATCATATGGAGATTCTCTTTCAGAACCCATGATTAGTTCTATCATCATTACCACATATGCCATAATCTTATACATATTTATGGGTAAATCCAGTTCTTATTAAAAGAAAAAAAAAAAAAGAAAGTTTTGGTGCTGAAATGATAGAGATAGGGTTATCTCTGTCAACCAAGTATCCCAGATCTCCTTTCACCAGTCTTTTCTGCACAGATATGAGCTCTGTGTAGAGCCCATGTAAAGCACAGTTACAGCAACCCAGTGAACTCCCAGGAGGTAGCACTGTTGAACCCTTCAGACCTTCACAAGAAGTGTTTTCTAAGGTTCTGTACAACTGGTGTCAGATAGAATACATCTGGGATAGATTTAGATCTAGTTTATTTCCAGCAGAGCTGTCCAACTGTTCAACACATATCGAAAGTCATTCTTATCCTTGAGATAACTACCATCTATTTATAATTTTCTAATATATGGAGGCCCATGAAAGGGATTATGATTCTGTGACAATTAGCAGGGAAAAAAAAATCCTCAAAGTGAATGTTGAAATGGGAATGTAAATTAAAAAACTGTTTATGAGTATCCTCTAAGGGCTGTTCACTTCTTTCCATATGAACATAATTTGTTGAAGATGTCATTAGCTTTAATAAAATGAAAAAATCAGGAAGACACTCATGTGCTATATTCCTTACAAGCTAAGAAAAAGCATGAAATCTGTCTGCTGTCCTCCCTGAAAGCACATGAAAGCACAGGAAAATTTAGAACTTCAAAGAAGAGAATCAGCTGTTCTTGGTATAAGGCTGCATTATTGCCTTTTGAACGCTAAGCAGTGCTACACATTTTTGCATTATAAAGATATTTCCTTATTTTTCTGAAATGTTCCTTACTACATCCAGTGAGCACTTGGTAGAATTTCATTCATAGGGTATAGCTTCTTTCTCTTGCTGTGTTTTCTTTCTTTATTCCCTAATTTATTCCACTGCTAAATGAAGTGGCAGATATGATAACAGAAGGTTATATGGCAGAGCTGTTGAATGCCTTCTTTGCCTCAGCCTTCAAAGAGCAGCCCTCAGGAATCAGGAATCCCAGTCACTAGAAGTAAGAGAGCATAACTAGAGGGAGGAAGACTCTTTACAGATCAGCATGGATTGTGTTAGAGATCATTTGGATAAACTGAACACACAGATCTGTGGGCCCCACTAGGGTGCATCCACATGTGCTGAGAGAGCTGGCTGATGTTGCCAAGCAGCTCTCCATTATTTTTGAAAAATCAAGGATAATAGGAGAGGTGCTTGAGGACTGGAAGAAAGCAAGTGTCACTCCAGTCTTCAAAAAGGGCAAGAAGGAAGGCCCAGGCAACTACAGACCAGTCAGCCTCAGCCTCATTTTATTTTCACTTTCTTAAAAAAACAAAAATTTATTTAAATCTTCCATATAATCTCCCTTTGGATGAATTTCTATTCTGGGCAGTTAAAACAGTGAGAAAGTAATGGAAATTAAGACTTTTACATAGCTTCTAGTCAGAAAAATCAAGTTCAATTAAGTGCTGGTGACAACAGCCATCTATCTACCTATAAGATATAGGTTTAAATCAGCTCTTTATAGCTAGAGAGAGAGGAGAGGAGAATGGGAGATTGCCTTCCAAGCAGAATTTTTCATGTCAGAAAACCCATACATCCAGCCAGGGCACAAATATCTTCAAACACAGAAAATACTTTGGTCTGGGATTCCTATCCTTCTGATATGAGCAAAATCTACCAGTCCAGTTTTATGAAAATATAAGAAAATATTTGGAAGAAAGAAAATCGAAAAGAAAAAAAAAAAAAAAGAAAGAAAGAAAAAGAAAAAGAAGCCAAACAAAAGGAGCAACAATTTCATAGAAGCATCTGGGTTGGAAAAGACTTTCAAGATCATTAAGTCCAACTGTTAACCTAGCACTGCCAAATCCAGCACTAAACCATGTCCCAAAGTGCCACATCTACACATCTTGTAAATAACTCCAGGGATGGTGACTCAATCTCTTTCCTGGACAGCCAGCTCCAGTGTCTGGCATTCCTTTCTGTGAAAAAATCTTTCCTAACAGCCAATCTAAACCTCCACTGATGCAACTTGTGGTTGTTTCTCCTTGTCCTGTCCGTTTTTACTTGGAAGAAGAGATGGACCCCCACCTCACTACAACTTCCTTTCACCTAGCTATAGAGATCAGTAAGATCCCCCCCACTCTCCTCTTTTGCAGACAAAATAACCCCAGTACCCTTAGTCACTCCTGATAAGACTTTTGCTCTAAGCCCTTCAACAGCTTTATTGCTCTTCTTTGGACACACTCCAGGAACTCATGTCTTCCTTGTAGACTTATTTCAGTCTTATTGTGTTGTTATAACTATTAATAAATCAGAGAAACATGTATTAGAGATTATGTTAATGTCCCTTTGTAGAGAGTTTCAAGCAGAACATCTTCCTTCATGTTAATGTCCCTTTTTAGAGAGTTTCAAGCAGAACATCTTCCTGTCCATTCTTTATGTGGTAAACATTATTATTTAAGAGCCCTGAGATTTTTATTTTTCTATTTTTAAACTATATTCCCTTGTGTTCATCAAAAAAAGTCTGAATTTTATTGAGTACACTAGTGCAAAGAGAAGTCCTGTTAAACATTTGTAGTGATTTAAAACTGAACAACAAAAAGAACAAGTCATTAGAAACAGATTGAGAATAGAGAGTAAAGATGGGAGAGAGTCAGAAATGAAAGCCCTTGCCCTGATACACAGCTGATCACAGTCAGCAGTTCTGGAACTAGTCATACAAATATTAAGCCAAAAGGTTTCTTCATGTGTATTAAATTACATCAGAAATCAGAAGATTTCATTTCATGTACAATGGTTATTTTTAATTCTAATACCTCTCAGCTATGAAAACATCACCTGTTTCTTTTTAAAACTAGAGATAGAGATGGCCTGAGCCTCAGGGTGGGACACTGATTCATACAGAAAGTCATGGGTTGGTAGGCAGGAGAGATAGAAGATATGTTGAATCAAGCATTTTGATTGATGTTATAAGTAGCCACAAGCACAGAGCTAAATTCAAATGACTTAAATAGTAAGAACAGGAGGATTTTTGGATACAAGAAGAATATGAGTGTAGACAGGTGGGGAGAGAAGTTTCTTCCCATGATTTTTAATAAAAGCTTTGAAATGTGGAGGTTGCTCTGCTTTGAGTCTAAAACCTACTTAAATATGTCCTTCTTTTGTCTGATTTTTGTCTGATTGTTAGTCCATTCACATACCAGGATCCTCAGTCATACACTTTGTGTTTCAGAAACCTTTCTTACAGATACCATAAGAAATCACCTGATCAAAGGTGGGCATCTAAGTGTGGTGTCCCATAGCACTGCTAGAGCGATATCCAGTTGATACTGTTAAATTGTTAAAGGAAATTAAATGTCCCCTAAAAATGCTGATTTTTGTGCCACAGATATAAAAAATGAGAAAGTACAAAAGTTAATGTGATGTAGCTATTTCAGCTTAATTCAAACACTATCACTGCAAATGTTATTTCAAATTATTTATTTCATTAAAATTACTGTTACTGGCTTGTTAATTTGAAAAATATTGTATAAGGAAGGCTTCAGTGTGATACTGCTCTAAATTCAAGTTTCACTTATATTGTATTTTATCCCTAAGGAAACTAAATTAACCATGGAAGTTACTGTCTTTTCAGTTTGCTAGCATTTCCAGACACTAAAGGTATCATGATTAGAACAGTAAAATACATTTTACTATGACATTATATAGTAGTGTGCAGCCTAAAACTGTGATCTTAGAATTTGAAAATATAAATACATTTCAAAAGATGGAGAAATGTGATTTTTAAAATCTCCTAAGGTGTTTTCTAATCTCCCTTCAAAAGAGAAATATTGACTTTCTTAGAAATGTTTCAATACAATAATGAAATTAGTTTCAGCCCAGTAATTTAGCTGAATGTAATATAGCATGCAGAAATGAATTAAATCCTTTATTGAATTGAAGGAAATAATAGAATATACTAATACAGGAATATTTGAATCAAGGTAATATAAATTTTCCTGTTGAATTAAAATACTGTTTTCTAGCATTTTAAATAATTTATCAATTAATTAATGAAATTTAGCAGGTAAGGAGGAGCTTTCCATTTTCTGAGTTATGATTTTAGGAATTTGGGGGGGGGAGGGATTTTACCATAGACAGCATACAGTAACACTTCTATGCACATTACTATCTACTTCTTCACTGTAGTGACATTATGCAGAACTAGTGTTATTATTTGTGTGTTCCACTTTGTTTTAAAGTATCAAAGTCTTTTCCTGACTTTTAAATGTTTAAATGTGTTTAAATGCATTCTGCATTATGAGCTCAGATGGTTTGGCTTTGCAAGGAGAATTTTTTCAGTGCAGCATGGACTGTAGAATTTCTTTATTCATGCTGGGTTTTATTGTGAATACTTTTAGTATGAGCAAAGCACAATTATTAGTGTCAGTCCAGGGGAGAAAGTTCTTTGCTTAATTTCTAGGGCTAAGAGTTTCTCTTGGTCACACCCAGGTAACCTCAGGAGACATTCACATGAGCACGTTGGAGCCAAGGAGCTGACCCTTCACTCCCAGATGGATGAGCTCACCCAATGACAAACTCTGGCCTTTCAGCAGCACCATGTAAAATTGGGAACATGAACAACTATTTCAGTGTGGATCCTGCAAGACTTAAACTTCTAAACTTCTCTTTCAACCTTAAGGACAGAGATGTGTTTAACGAAACTTTAATCAATTACCTGATTTTAAACAATTGGAACAATAATCTGTGCCAATTGCTGAATTTTTGGGAACTTCTTACATAAGAAAAAAAAAAAAAGACAACAGACAACAATAAAACAATAAGCAATGCTTGAATGTGGCACGTGAATGGGAGCCAGTGAACGAGGTAGGGCAAGAGCTGTGCTCTTCTTTGGTCTCAAAGTCCAGGTCCTCTGTGGGCAACCATTCATGGTCTGGTCTGAGACACCCTGGAGGCGCAGGATCCAATCGTGCTTCTGATACCATTTTCTTCCAGAAGCCAGGCAGAGCAGGAAGGTCACTGCTGTCCAGGGGAGGGTGGGAAGGACATCGTGTCTGATTCAGCTGTGCAGCCTTGTTTCTACCCTGCTCTGTCAGGGACCAGTGGCAGGCAGGATGGTCCCTAAGGGAAGGGAAGAGGGAGCTGAGGGGGATCACAAAGCCTAAGCCATGCTGACATGTTGGCCCATGTTGTCAGGATCTGGCCTTATAGGGGGGGGATCCAGGAACAGATCTTGTATTGCTATCAGATTGCAACATAACCATCATTGCAAAAGGGCTCATCATCCCACAAGCATTCTGGCTTTCCAGTCTTTTTCCAGTTGTAGTTGAGCTGTCACATGCCTCTAAATTATTAAGATATGATAAAAAAATGAGGGGCAAGGAAGTTTGTAGAGGTTGTGCTTAAACTATTACAGAAGTTTGTGAGATGTAGACACTTAAATCAGCTGGACTGGAGGGGTTTGTGTTCAGGAAACAGGTCAGTGGACAGAGAAACATCCAGTGCCTAGGAGTTCCTTAACCCAAGATGTTTTCTTAACATATAGAGTCAGTATGTAAATCCAAACACAGATGCCTGGTAAGTGACCAGAAAGAAGGAAGTTTATTTTTTATTTTAACAGTCAGGATATTCTTCATCAATCACAAACAGAGGTTACCATGCCAAACAGGTTTTATACTGTTCTTTTTCAGGAATTTTTAAAGAAGTATCACTATGAATTGCCTCAAAAATTTTCTAGGAAGTAGAAAAAAGATACATTAACCATTCATTTGTAGAAAACAGTAGTTTCCTCCCTCCTTCCTTCCTTAGGGCACAATGGGGCTCAAACCTCTACAGGAACCTTTCCACAGATAATCTCCACAATGTCTGTAAATAACAGATTGGCACAATCTCCACCATTTTTATCTACATTTTTAAAAAATAAATGAGAAGACTTTCATTCTTAGGAGCCTCTCTAAGTTGGTATGTGATGTGCAAGCTCTGAGATCCTCCTTCCAACATACCTTATTCTACAGTCTGAAGCTCCATAGGACAGCAGGGAACAGTGGTTCTTTGTTGCCCAAAGGACAGAGGTTTAATAATACCAAAAGAAGAACCAGGGAACATTCAGATGCAAGCAGAGAAAAATGTGGCTGATGGCTTCAGTGAAAAGTAGAACCCTGAAGGCCCTTTTTCATGTTGATATACAGTACAGTACATAGGTATGAGGCATGGGATTATTACTACCACAGCACTAGATGAATTGGTCAGTCTGGTCTTAGTATTAGAGATGTTATTAATTCTTTTATTGGGATTTAAGCCAGGATTTATCTTTATTACCATCTCAAAGATGTTTAGTGATTGTTGCAAAAAAAAGACTGTTAGTTATGAGGCTGGATCATGGGCAGTGAAGCAAAAAAAAAATTCAAATCATTAGTTTGGAGATAGGTGTAGGCAATAGAACTGCAGAGAAAATTGTTTGATGGAACAGAAAGCAGTGTGGAAAGCTGCAGGACTAGTGGGGAGGGAGGGGAAAGGGCCTAGTGATTTGCTTCAAGTTTTGATAAGCCTCTAAAATACTCTTCCACCCTCAAGTAAGAAATTTCTTATTTATCTTTTCTTTTGGTTAGGCAGAGACCACTAGAACTAAATGCTGACATAGAGCTTCTTGCAGAATCCATAAGGATATAGGATGGAAGAGTCTACCCCAAAATGGCAGTATTCAATAAAAGATATCCAATTCTTTGCATACAGACAATGAAGTCTTATATAATACAATAAAATCTTTCTGAGCCAATAAGCATGAATTTTTAGAATTTTCAGGTAGTTTAATATAAGCAAATTCATCATATTTCAATTCTGGATTTGTTTATATCAACATAAATCAATCAATTTTGTATGTAAAATGTTTGCCAAAAGTGTTCAGTTTCAGTGTGTCTTATATGATAAATAATTTAAACATAAGATTTTTTTTTTCTTTTCATTTATGTAGACAGTACATTATACCTTAGCACAATTACTATGATCAGGATTGTTTGGAACACCAGACTGGAAATGCAGGCACACCTTTGACATATGGTTGCTTATCACTTTTAAAATATCCTAAGAAATGAGAGGGGATGCTTGACCATAATAATAATGTTACATATTTTATTCTTTATGATTCAACATTCTAACACTAATTAAAAAATCATTAACGTTCCAATAAATTACAATACTTTTTGAAAATGAAAACTTATTTATGAATTTTCTGCAGTACACTTCTGTGTTCAGATAAGCTAAATTAGTTTGGTATTCTGGATTTTTTGGTTTATTTAGTTTTGGGGTTTTTTTTGACACGGGCAAATACAAAAGCTCTGTTCTTTGCAGTGAAATTAAGCAGACTTTACTCTTTTAAGTGAGAAGGAAACATAGTTATCCATAATTTAAACCAAGTGGGTATGAGTTATATTTAAAAGCAAATCAGTAATACAAATAAATTCAAAATTAGTAATTTTGTGCTTATTTTTCATTTTCATTTCCATTTTATGGAAAATACATATCCACTGAAAGTATAGTTGAAACTTACTCATTATATGTGTAGCAAAAGAAATTCAGAAGTTATTGAATTAAATTGTAATATGCACATTAAATTTTTTATAACCTGTGCTTTCTAAATTTCTTAATCTGTATATTCAAGAAACATATTTAAATGTGATTTCTTTTGCAACATTAAATAGGATACACCATTTAAGGCATGAAATAGGAAAAAAATATTTCTCAATTTTAATTCCTTGTAACAAAGACATACAATTCTTTGGCCGATTCTTTGCCTTGAACACATTTTTAATTATGACAACTTACAGCTTACTCATTTATAATTTATAGCAAGTTAAAAAACAAAAACAAAGCAAAACTAAAACCAAACCCACAAACAAGACAGCAAAACAAAACAAAATATGTTGAAAATATCCATACATATACATATGTGATTGTATGAATATCAAACTTTGGTATTTTCCAATTAACACTGCCTTAAGTGTTACAACGGGCTGGATCAAGTTTTAACTTGGTTACTACTATTTTGAACACCTAATTTCCAGGAGCAGAAAATCTCTGTGGAACATTGTATGCAACACCTTGGTTTTCTAGCCAAGTGCAGTCACAGAAGCAGGTGACATATGTGTGTAATTGCACAGTCACACAGGCTCTTTAGAACATGGAACACATTTTGTTTAGGTCTGTCAGAGCTATGGTATGTTAAGTTTTTTCATAGCAAGTAATAAGAACCACTTCCTTAAGCTGAGTATTGAATGTGGTCAAACTTCCTGCTACTGTTTGCAAACTAAAATTAAATAGGAAAATCTGAGTCCTGTATAGATCTGTATACAAACATACATATGTACACACTTTCAGGAAGACTAATTTCCAAATGATCCCTGAATGAAGACCACCCCTAAATCAACATTTCTGCAGTACCTTCTGCAGACTATGAGTTTTCGAGTGTTAACTCTTCCCTTCCTAAGACAGCTTTTTGACACATTTATTTCAAATTTTCCCACGGTTTCAAATCTCCACAATCTCCCACACGTAGAAATACTTGGAAAAGGAGTCAGATTTGGGTGACTGAAGAGAGGGACTGGAACCCAGCTAATAGCACACCACTTACAGGGAGTGGAATAATGTTGTCAGATTTGCAGGAAATTGAGAAATAAAGGAAGTTTTTCCACAGCTCTAAGCAAAGACTTTTGGTCTTTTCACGTCATGACCATGTGCCTTGTCTGTCCCACTTTGTCATCACAAAAGATGATTGCAGCACACTATGTGGCTGCAATTAATTGAAAGCGTTGTCACTGACCCTTTTCAAAAGCTGCATACCCAAGGTAAAAAAGATTTAGAAGGTTTGCAAGGAGATTGCAAAAAGGGAAAAAAAAATATCCAGAAAGGAGAATTAGAATATACTAACAATGTCAGTGTCTGATTCCTTTTTGCAGATGACTGCAGCCAGTGGCCCAAACTGACTTTACCACATGGAGTCAAACTTCCTGAAAGGGTTGTGATAGTAGTGACCCACCTTAGTAAGTAAATATGTTCCATTTTTAATAGGCAAGACAGTAAGCAATAAATAGAATCAGGAACACATGAATAAAACAGAGGACACATAAAATTCAGTCTCCAAATAAAAGCAATGATGCATTGAGATTCTTTATATTTTTTCCCTAACTATACATGGTAGAGGGCTGTTCCAGAACCTCTCATCTATACTAGTGAAGAGCTTTAGTTAACCAAAACTAGCATCAACATTTTTCCTGCGTGTTGTTACCGTTTAGATAGATCATCTTTCCCACAGCCAGCTTTATAATTCCTTCAGATTTGTACAACAAATCATATCCTTTCTTTGGCTCCACACTCCTAAACTGAACAAATCATATAGTTTTAATTTTCCTTTATAAAATCAATTCTTTGTTGTCCTGATTTCTCTACTGTAATTTCTTGTGTTGTACTTCAGCCTCTCCACAGGCTTCTTCACAGTGTGGGATATATGACTGCTCTTCCACTGCTTAATTCCAAAAGAACACATAGAAAGTATTCTAAAGGAAAAAATCCAAGCCCTGCCTGGGGTCTCTGTTCTCAGTATCAGCAATATTTCTCAGTTCTCTGTTACTAAAATTTACAGTCTTGGTCACTGAACTCATCACTCAAATTCTTAGCTAACCCCAAGACTACATTTGAAAAACTTTTTGAGACACATTTCCTGTCCAATTCAGCACAACTCACTGTTCAGTGCTTTGCAATAGTTTATTACCTATCTTCAACTTTAAGTGATTCTTCATTTCTTTTGTCTATAAAAAAACACCATTTCACTGAACTTATTAGATTACTGCCTTTCATAAACACACTGCAGCTTGTCTCATTTCCCACTTATTCACAAATTGTAAGTTATCACTTATTTAGTCAATGAAATAGCTTTCCATTTCAAAGCTTTTATATTATGGACTATCTGATATAAATTACGCTAGTACACTTACAAAACTTCTCCTGAAAATGCGTTTTATAAACTACTGATAGAAGATTAAGCTTCTTTGCATGTCCAGATCCTGTTTTTCTTTTGCTTGCAAACAGGCAGAGCATTTCCTAGTTTTCCACTGACTTAAGGTCATCTTCCATAAAGCTACTATTACATGTACCATTTTTTCCAGATTCTGTATAAAATATCCAGTCTCGCAACTTTGACATAATCACATTTTCTTGGGTGTCTTTCTACCATATATATGGTAACTTCCATCTTCATGAAATCTTTCTTACACTCTTTTTTTTTCATGGTCCATCTTTGTGTTCACATGTGATGTAAACAAAAGATACAAAGGCTTATTTTTTTTTACTTATAGAAAGACTAAAATAACTTTTTTTTATTCCTCTAGTTGGAAAATTTATCTGAGATGTAATCCTACAGCATTTCTGATCCTACTTTTTTTGGATCCTAACCCCCCTTACCCCCCCCCCATGCCCTCTGCCTCCTTATTTGGAAGCTTTTATTTTCCATATTGTAGTCTTTCTCAATCCAAATCTCTTAATCCTCTCCCAAGTACTGGTTGCTGAGAAGACTGTGGCCTTTCAATCCTCTCAATTCTTTGACATGCTGGTTTGGCAAAACATTTTTCTGCAATAAACAGTCTCACCACAATAGGAATGCCTGGACTCAAAATGTAAAGAATAATCTTCAGAGAGAGACAGTCAGTGTTTGGGCACTAACATGTTTAAGTTGCTTATGCCTATGCAGTTCTGAAATCACCCTCATGTTCATACACATCATTGAGTCCTTGACAATTGAATGGAAAAAAGTGGGACAACTTAACGTGTATGAAGACATGGCCAAACAAAATGGTCTGTGGAAAGGAAGTCTAGGTTATAATACAACATATTAGTGACAGCTGATTTGTACAGCATAAGTGTGAGAGTATAAGAGATGAGATTTAGTCTAGGTCCATCTTGAGAAAGCATAGCCTCTCACAGTGATGTCTGATTATAAAATACAAATAAAGAACCCCTGTCAGAATTTTTAGTGTTTACAAATCAAAGAAGTTTTAAAATAAGCTAAAGTAGGCAGTATTGCAGTTTCAATGGAGAATTCAGATAGTACAAGTCATGATATGAGAATACAAAAATTCAACCGAAACCAGATTGGAAGATGAGATGGCTTATAAAGTATCACATTGAACATCAAAATTATCTAGATGCCAAGTATGTAAAATATGACTTCTTATTATAGTTTTTATTTTAATATTTGTTACAAAATTCTTCTTATTTTATTAAAAAAAAATCTTGCACTCAGTATCTATCTAATATACATTCACAGGCATATTTTCATCTCACACAGAATGGTTTTCCCTGCTGGCTTTTCAGGTTGGTTGTTTTTCTGGGTTTTTGTTTTTGGTTTTTAGGACATTCAACTATCCATTCAGTGAGGGACTCCAGACAAGACAGAACAATTGTTACCTTTTCCTCCGACCTCACTAGACATAAACATTCACGTATTAATTTCTAAAGTCAAATACCTTTCACCCATGGCAATCAATAGATAGTATTACCCTTTAACATTTACTGCCCCCTGATATTTATAATCAGGTCTTTGAAAAGTATATGAGAAGCTAGTATATGGTGATTTTTGCAGAAGGAACACTTCTTACATTTTATCTTCTTTTATTTTTAAAAAAAAAAAGTTTTAGGCAAAGCATTTTTTTCTGAGAATAATGGACAGAAATAAAATAATAAGAAAGTAAAAGTTCAGAGCAGAATCTTCAGCTGAGTGTTACAGTTACAGACAGGAAGCCATGTAAATGTACAGGAAGCCATCCAAACATATTTTTAAACTTTTAATAATTGGAATAATTACTCCAATGTTGTTGTGAGTACTCAGGTGAAGATAATACTTCATTTGGCGGTGATCTTTGAAAGAAAGCACTGATCTTTGGCAGAAGCTAGAAATTTTTTTTTGCTTTAACATTATCAATCAAACCCTGAAACACCCCTGCATTAAAAAAAAAAAAAAATTACATCTCACTTTTTCTTAAACACACTTTATAAGGTAATATGGAAACTAAAACACTGAGATAATTATATGATTAATGTTTTCTGGCTGTACTTTATGCCTTACAATACCTTAGAGAGACATTGTTATAATTGCCACACCTCTGTTTTTGCATTCTGGCCCACAAAAAATGTCTGTGGAGGCAGGTTGTGCTAAACTGTAACAGATTGATCTCAGAAGTTTGTTCTGAGCTGATTGCACTCCTTCCTCTCAGAAAACTGCCCTAAGAGACTTGTTAGGTGAGGGTGCATTAGGACAGATTAAATCTTTGCATGTTTCACTGAGTTCTGCAAGCCAGAATTCCTACAGCTTGTCTTGATTTGGCAGGACAAATCATAGGAAATACATCTGCAAAAAGGGGCCTCTATAAACTTTCTGTCAAACCAAACACTGCTCAAGAAGTATCTGACATCTAGATAATTTTGATTAGCAGTGGGATACTTTATAAGCCATCTCTTCTTCTAGTCAGAACTGGTTTTGGGAAAATTCTTGGAGCATATTTTCCCTGTGTTTATGGAATTCTGCAAGAATCACAACTATGTCTTGAACATAAAACCACAGAATCACAGAAATGTTGACATAGATCTAGTCCTACCTGAATTTCAAGAAAGACTATCATCAACAATGCTAGAGTAGGCCAGCCATGGCTTTGTGTAGCCCCATTTTAAAAATCTTCAAGAGTTCCCAGCCTCCCTGAGTGACTTGTTCCCACTGAAAAATTCCTGATGTCCAGTACAAATCTCCCAAGCTGCAGTCTGTGGGCCTTGTTATAGCCTCTGATTCTACTGAGAATATTTTGTTCCATTATCTTTTTACCAGCCTTCAAATAATCATGCTTTTAGATGGCCACATGGCTTCCTCTTCACCAGACTATACAAGCACCTTTCCCTCAGCTTCAGCTTGTAGGTCATGTGCTGTTGGCTCTCAATGTGTTTGTAGCCTGCACGGGACCACCTGCAGTTTCTTGACATCCATCTGGAATAAGAGAGCCCCAGATCAGGAACCATATTCCAGCAACAGTCTCATCATCACTAAAGGAATTACATTCCCTCAATTAGAGGCTATTTCACAATCAAGACACAAGGCAGATAGACAGAGGCCTTCTAAAGGAAAAATAGCAGAGCAGCAAGGAAAATTCTAGGCTACAAACACATCCTACCTTTTTTCTAGAAGAAAAGAACTTCACCAACTCAAGGTATTAGGCTTTGCATGAGAAAATAGCAGACTGTCTACATTTCATATATGTGTGCATACATATGTCACTTCTTAAAAACCAGGTCACAAGAAAAATAAGGTCTCGTATTTAACACATTAACACTGCATGCCATTTCAGACAGTGAGATAAGATAGCATGGTGAGTAGGCCTAACTGTTGGTATTTAAGCTATTAATCATAACCTCTCTTTCCTAGCAGCTCGAGGGGAAAAGTCAGCATAGTTAACATATTTTTCATGCATATGCTAGCCTATACTTCTGTACTCTGAATGAGCTATCTTTCCAATACCTCGATTTGATCCACTGTGTCTTTTAATTTCGTTGTGGATTACAGTAATCAATGGCAGCTGTGAAGGGAAACATTGTTTTCATTATTTCAGATCAAACTGAAAACAAACTTTAGGCTGTATGTCATGGAATAAATTAAATCTCTTGTACTTTAGATTACATTCTAAAAGTAATACATCAATCATACCCTCTGTGTATTGTGGACTTCTTTTCCATCATGTTCCTTAGGGACCTTGCACTGTCTTCAAAGGATAATAAAACAAAGTAGCATTAGAGAGATCATTTTACATACCTCTCTTATTTTATATTCTTACAATCCATTGCAATAAAAATATATTACAAATCTAAACCAAACAGATCTAGATTATATATGTTCAACACATCAACAACTGGTTAGGTTGACTGGGCCGCAGAACCATTCAAACACAAACTACAACTTGCAAAAACCACTAGTACCAGTTACAGTACACTTTCAATATTCAGAGGTCACCCATTTAAAGACCGATTTCAGTGCCTTTTAAGTGTCTTTTAAGTGCCTTCTTGAAGCATAGTTAGAATATTCAAGATAATCATTGCTTAAGTTTCTATATTTCCATTTTACAAGTCAACAGCTTCAAAAAATTTTTTGGCTTTCTCCAGATTTCTCCAGACTTTTCTTCCAGGTCTTAAACTTCAGTAACTTGGTCTTTTCGGGAAAAAAAAAAAAAAAAAGTACATTAACATAAACCAAACATATAAGATGACAATGATGGCTGAAAAATTCATCCACTAAAAGTGTAAATTTTATAATTTTGTATTTTTCTTCTAGGGGATTGTACTTAGTAAACATAACTGTTAACACACATGCAGAAATTGACGTCAGAAAGCATCATTCTATGTACTTATGATTTTATCAATAAAGTAAAAAATGTGTCCATACCTTACTGAAGTTAACAGGACATCTTTGATGTATGCCTCTGAGTTGCAGAGAAATTTCTATGTTGCTAGTCTGCTTTCTTATATTGCAGGGAACAGAATCACTATTTTTTTTAAACAAATCAGACATTCCTGTTGCATAAGCCACTAACCTAAACCAATCAGTCTCACCTTGATGCATTCAAAGATACTGAATTTCATTGTTCTTCACTCCAAGTAAGTAGTCTCAAAATAGAGTTAGCATAAACAATGTGACCCAGTCCTCATAGTTTTCCTCATTCTTAGTTATATCATTAATACAGGACCAAATTTATATAAAATAATTATATTAATTCCTTGAGTTTGTACTATTAGTATTCCTTTTGCTTATGCAGAATACAGTCATCTTAGTGATACTTGATATAGTCAAGAGGAAGCTATATCAAAATGGAAACTGAGGGACTACTCTTGAAAACACTTAAACCCACATACCATTCTATATTCCTTATCATAAAGGAGCAGTTTACAGGCTGGAAACCCCTACTGATTTTTGGTTTTTCCTCATGCAAGAAGCATGTGGACCAAGACAACTGTAATCTGTTCTTTCTTAACTCTAACTTCCTATTGTCAGATCTGCCCCTAAAAAACTCTAAGAAACAAATAAAAATTTAATTTCATGCCACTTAATGCAAATCTCAAGTCTGCTGTCAAGAAATTTGATTTTTGATATTCAGTTCAAAGTGTTACTTATTTTTATCTCATTACTTTTTATTATGTCCAGTAAATCCAAACTTCCTAAGGGCAACTTATTTCTAGAGTAGGGGTTTACTGAGCCCACTTAGAGATTGTGATAGTAAAATGAGTTATTTCTCCATTTAACTTATTTTTCTTCTATTTTCAAAATAACTTGCCACTTCTGATGCTTTGCTTTTGCTCTGCAATTCTGTAATTTTCCTTTCTTATTCCTTTAAGTGTCAGGGAAAGTTCAGATATATTGATTTTAGATTCAGCTGAATAAACCCACACATATGCAGCGTGAATGTGTTCTTCTTTATTAACTTTGTGACAGATAGAAATTCACTCAAATCAATAGACAAATTTCAGCAATGAAAGTGCGAGTCATAACTACAGCATTTATCAGGCTGCATATGTATATATAAAGAGAATTTATTGTCAGGTGGAAGTATATAAAACACTGAAGTAAATAATATCTTAAAATTGGCCACAGAATTGGTATTTAAGTAAGAGAACACCTTCAGAGCAAATTAAACCACTCTAAGATGTTTATCAAGTGCCATGTGCAATAACATGTTTTAAAGTCCAATGAAGTCATTACTGCTGCCTTTAAAAACAGTTCCCTAATGGGAAGTTCTTAGAGAATCTACTCCTCCACAGAAGTCCATAGACTCTAATTTAAGTGTTGTTGCTTGAAAGAAAATTAATAAGATACTGACAAACCATGATTGCATTGTTAGAGACTGATCATATCCTATCACTTTCTTGAAATCACCATACATGCATTTCAGTCCCATAAGTATTCAGTAGAATTTGTTACAAAAAATGTCTAATACAGTTTTGACCACAGCATCTCATATTTATTTCAGATGTAAAGTTACTAGGTATAATATGCATTTGCATTTTGGCAACAAAAATATTTATGATAATACAGAAAGTCTGAAAGAGGGCTGTAGTTTTTTTAGTTTTTTGCTGTCCTTTTTTTTTTTTCTTTTTTTTTTTTTCTTTTTTTTTTTTTTTTTTTAATTAATTCCCTTCCCTGATAAAGAAAGGAGAGAGAAGAAGGGAGAGAGAGATGTATGGGTTGGGAGCTAAACTACACAACTATAATGATACAGGAATGATAAAATGAAAAATTATTAAATATTTACAAATAAACAGAAAAACAATACCATGTTCCTCCCTTCTTTCTCCCAGTAATTCTCACATCCCCACTGAGGCTGCAGGGCAGACCTAGGGAAGTCCAGGCTGGACTCCTGGAGTCAGAAGCAGTCGGAAGCTGGAGGCAGAAACACATGGATTCAGGCTGGCATGGATTGGGACCACAGGCAGATAAACAGACAGAGTCCTACCAGAATGCCGAAGCAAACCGGAACAGGAGAAGAAGGGCGAAGGTGGAAAACCAAAGGAAGGAAGACAGAAGGGGTTTGACCCTCACATCCCTCAAATTCATACCAAGTATGACACGTCTGGGATGGAATACTCTTTTTGGTCAATTTTGGTCATTTATCTTCTCTTCTCCCTACAGGAGGGTTGCAGATGTGACTTCCTTACTCCTTTTCTCTTTCCAGAGTACAAGATATTCCTCAGAACTGAGCAGACCATTCTCTAGTTGTAAGTATAAACATAGAGCATTATAGTCCTAGAAGCAGACACTGACTGAGAAACTTGCTATTAATTTCAGCAAGTACAGCTTCTTACAGAAGACTTAGCTGAAAGCAAAATTACAAGACAGAAAATTAGTTTTATCCTGGTCCAAACCAGGACAGATATCCAGGATAAATCCTGGTTCACCTAGATTTCTTCCTCATTTATATATATATATATATAATTATTATATGTAAATTATTTATATATTTTTAAATTATTCCCCACAGTGATTAATTTGTGGATTGTAATCCAGAAGTCAAACCAGGATAACTAGAAACTATTCAGGTGATGAAAATAATTACAAACAAAATGATTTTGAAAGTATCCTTGCACTGTCAGTTTCTTACTATACATAAATATGAGTACCTCCCTTCTTTGAATATAAAATGGGAGTAATTGTATTTGTCTCATAGGAACTCATAATGTTTTTTTATTTGTGTCAGAGGAATAGAAATCATTACACGGCTTCAATGATGTGCCTCATTCAGTTGTAAATACAGCCAAGTTTTCTTTCCATTCTCTTTTCATTTTGGGGGAAATTATAAATGTTTCAGGTACCCATTTCTCATTTAAAGCTTGCCATTTTAAAAAGAGAGGAAAAGGAGGATCTTCTTTATCAAAACTTGTTTTAGAAATGCTATGTATCACCTTGTATATTTTAGGACTGCTTACACTGAAGCCTAATCTGCAGCATGAAATGAAATGTAATGAAATGACTCCAAAAAATAAGCCACTACTCTGATTTGGTGATTCCAGGACTTGTCTATGATCAGTACAAGTCTGGTCTGATAAGCAGTTCCCAGTAAATGAAAGCTATTCTGAATTGCAATAGCTGTACTTGTTCCCAGCTGGCTTTCCAGAAGCCAGGGATTGGCAATGTAAAACCATCTGTCAGTATCTTGTGTCTGAGCAATGTTACTCTCAAGATCTTGTTATGGCTAAAAGATGACCATATTTCCTATGTGAAGCCAGGAGGCCTTGCACCACATAACTATACAATAGGAATTGCACCACATAGCTATATGTAAAGAAGTTAAAATTAAATAGCAGCCACTGGGTCATTAACCAGTTGCTGTTAATGGTAAACAAGGCAGTGCAAAGCAAGTGCAAAGCAAACCATGTGCAGCCAAAGCACTTCTAATGGCCCCAGACTGGCTTTCTGCCTTAGCTCTGATCTGCTCCAATGGCAATTCTGTACTTGCTGGCCAACAAGATTACAGCAGATGGAATAAGATATACTGACTATATCACACAGGAATTATTTCCTGGCATAGGCACCACAAATGACAGCTTAATCTGCCTTTAAATCTGAACAGATAAATTGTGTCACTGGTACAGAGGTTCTGGCCCCTAACATTGAGCAACTGTACCAATGTACATTTTCACACAATGGCCAAACATTAATGATTTGCAGATCCTTACTGTATATCTATCTGCCTAAACATTGCCGCTCTAAATCATCAAAGATCCTTATTATCTTCTTATTGAGACATCATAAAATGATTTTTAAGGAGGAAAAAATAACAAGTGAACGGATGATTTCACCTGTTTACAATCGTTTTCTATGTGTGTGGTCAATACACTGCTCTGCTTTGAAATTTGGTCATCTTTTGACCAGAGATGTCAGAGGAGTCTTCATAGAACTTGAGTAATAGCCCAGAGACCCCCGGATTGACAGTTTATTGACTTTATCTAAATGACAAAATGATAAAATACTAAATGCTGGGTGTACTAGGTGCACATAATTTCATTTAATATGAAATAAGAAATATGGCCTCTGTGATATGTGATGTTATGCATTTAGGAGGGTAAGGCAAACTTTTAATACTCCTTACAGAATTGTTTAAAACTACAGTTGAATCAACCAGTTATATTGAATTTAAAGACATACTTCATAAAATGAAAAAAGGTAATTTTACTGAAAGCCTGTGAGATAGCAGAAAAATGAAAGGATTTAAGCAAGATTAGTTATCAACTGAGCTTTATACCAAGGTGATAGAAGAAATAGCTATTAAAATTAATATATCAGTAACAGTCCTTTTTATTCACATGATAAGTATGAACATTTTCATATTATTTTATTTCTGTTTTAGCATGGCTTTTAAAAGTGATCTCTTAAAGACAGGAAATCACAGCTTCCTATTGGGTAGGATCCTGCTTATGTGAATATATAGAATTAAAGTTCATGATTCAGTTACTTCTAGCCTAGTTACTTCTTGCCTTCTCTAAAAGTGTCTGGAGAATTAAATCTCATCTCCCTGTTTGACTCTGAAATCAGAGACAGGAAAACAGACTCAGAGCCTCATTAAATTAGGCTTCTATTACAGGACTGGAAGTTGTTGCTCTAAATTGAAATGGTCAGTTTGTCAGCTATAGAACTGGAAATGATCTTCCTGCAGAGTTTATCAGCTAACTTATATGCACTAAGGATCCTATCTATAGCTTTTCTTGACCCAAGGCTGTTTTAAGTATTTGGGTTTTTGACAAAGAACAAGGTTCAAAGACAATTTTTTGTTTCTTTTGGCATCTGCTGAGGCAATCACAAAGGGCCACTGAATTTGTTTGCCAAAACATATGCTACAATATCCAGTCCAAATTTCATTTCTTCCATAGATGCTGAAATCTGGCAGAGCTGTTCTTAAGAGTTGTACTGGTGGAACTGCTTCCAGCTTGTTCTAAGATTTGTGAATCCCCTCCTATAATTTATGAGGATAAAGGTCAAGTAAATTAAAGGCCAGCAATGGCACAAATTTAGGAGCTAACAGGCAGCTGAGAGGTCGAAATCATGCCAAAGACTATATACAGCTAAAAGTGAAGGGGTCATACAGAAACTACACACTTGTGCAAATAAGTACATCTAAGAACAGGTTTTCTTGCTTGACTGATAGAAGATAGGTAATTTTTTTTTTTTTTTTTTTTTTTTGGTCTTGGAACTATCTCTTTCTTAAACTGAACAAGAATAACAAGCTTCAGATATACAATGTACTTAAAACAATACATGGATGTTTTTCAAGTCAGAGTGCATTACCTAAAGACTTTTCACATAATTTATCCATTTTTTATACATGCAAACAATTATGTGTCTGTCTGACCTCTCCTATACAGACACATAAATTCATACAAAAAAGCATATCAAGAATATATGTATATAAAATTGCAGTGATCCTGTTCCTGTAGCTCAGAATACTGCCACTCAAAGTAGTTCATAGGCATTAGAGATGACAAGAACAGAGGATGTTCTTGACAAGATTAGGATGACAAGAACACTTCCACCCAGCAAGAATACTTTTATTTCCACCAGTGAAACACAGTATTTCTCTTATCTGTTAAAATTCTTTATCTCATTTCCGCATTGCCACAGTTAGATCAGAGCTACTTGCAACACAAAGTTGAAACTGCTTCTTTGAATGTGCTTACTGATGTTCTACTAGAAGGGGAGAAGATACCCAAGACTGAAAATATTTTCTGCAAAACTTCAGAGTCAGATTTCACTTTAAGTGCCAAAAACATTGGTATATTTTGTCATCTTGTCATTTTTCCTCCATTTCAAATAATTTGGTGAACAGCACCTGATTTTTGGCAGGTCTCTGAAGAATTTAATAGATTATTTGCTATTGTTGCCAGAAGGCACCACTAATTTTCCATCCAGTCCATTATTAATATGAAGACTTTATGTCCTGTCCTAGATTAGGACTCCAAAATAAGGAAATACCAAATTAGGAAATTCCAGTATTTTCTGTGCAAAATCAGTATGACTCAGTCTTACATGTAATCACATATCTAAGTTTCCAAAGTTGTGATATCTTAGTTACTAAACTGAACTAATTTCATTACAAAATCAGTCAGAGCTCTGTAGTGATGCTGAATCTCAGTTTTGCCTCCCATAGATGTGGATGATGAGCACTTAATGACAAAGGCTAAATGTGGGAAAACACATATAATTGAACTTTGCCTTGAGAACCTGTTGTCTGCATTTGCCACAGAGACATCACTGAACTAGACATCACTAGAACTGATAACGCTCGATGTTTATAGTTACTTCTAGAGAATGATGTGCAGAACCAAGGCTGCTGCTCAGCTATGAAAAAATATCTTATGCTCCAGAAAGAGAAAAGGAGTGAAGGAGTCACACTTGCAACCCTCCTTTAGGAAGGAGCAGAGCATGAAGCTGACCAAAATTGATGATGTATTGATGGGGTATTGAAATTGAGTGTATTCCATCCCATACATGTCATACTTGATATAAATTTTAGGATCAGGAGGATTAACTTAATTGTCCATGGCTGGTATCCTGGGAGGATTCTGGCTGTTTGTCTGCCTGTGCCTCCTGAATCTGTGTGTTCCTGCATCTAATTGCTGTCTGCTGCTGACTTCAGAGGCACAGCCTGGGACTTTCCCAGCTCTGCCCAGCAGCTTCAGTGGTGACGTGAGAGTTATTGTGGAGGAAGTGAGGAGGAACATATTATTGCTTTTGTATTTATTCATATCTATTTAATAATTTTCCTTTTCATCATTACTGTTTCATTAAAGCTGTGTAGATCAGTTTCCAACCAATAAGTTTCTGTCTCTTATTCTCTCTCCTCTCTCTGTCGGGGAGGGAGTTTAATAGAGAGCATCTGTCATTCATTTAATTGCCAGCCCAGCATTAAACCATGACAATCCCTTATTTTTTGGTATGAAATTTTCAGATATGCTTAGTGTGTTTTCAACAGTGATTGTTCTGTATTACAGTATATACTTTAAAAAGTCTGCTAATAGACATCCCAAATTAATAGATAAATTTTATTTACGGTGTGCCTCAACTTTAAGCTTTCTGATGTTCTCCCTTTTGCCTCAACCTCCAACCTCAACAGGATGTTTTGACAATTAGTAAATAAATGCAGAGGACTTAGATGCCATAGTGAGGAATGCCATGACAAAGCACATACTGAATTTAATAATTTATTGAGCTACATGGTAAAAACTGCACATTGTATACAAAACACTGATTAGCTGCTCAGTATGTGAACACTCCCCATTCCCTGCCCAAAGGGAGGAATGGAATAAATAAAATAAGAATTTGTAATTAAAAGACCACTTGGTCACAAACACATGTAAGAGAACAAGAAGAAAATAACAAGTGCAACTGTAATTCTGACATTTCCTAATCTGAGTGCTTTACAATATAACTTTTTTTTTTTTTAATTGCTTATATTCACCTAATTGACTCTTTTTTCATAAATCAGTATAAATATTTTTCAGAGATTTGCCTGAATTCAGCAAACCCCAAACAGCCATAAGTTGCAATCCTAAATCACATAAGTGAATTTCGTTGACAGTAGTCTCATTCAGTTTTCACACTATTTCTGGCCAGTGATATTCCACCAAAAAAATTTTGACAGAAAATACCAGAGCAAGTGAAGGAGAGACAATCTTAAGAGAAAGGATTGCCAGTGATCTATTGGTTAAGTGAGTAAGGCTTTATGTGGAAAATTGTCTGGCATATTGCAGACCAAGGACTTTAATCACCACATGGGTATGATTTGGGTTTTCTTGGATGAGTTTACTGTATTTTATGATGGGGGTACTGTCCCCTTTTTTTGTAAATAATTTTATATTCCCAGAGGCAGAGGGAGGGAGTGAGAAGCAAATATTTATTCTGTGTCTATAGACATAGACGTGTGATAAGGGCATTCATCTAGACCATGGAAAATTAGATTCAGGACTGAAAGGGGAGTGCTTATTCCAGACTATTCAAAAATTTTATTTGCACTGTTAATAAATGGGAAAATTTAGTGCTCCCTAAACTATTATCTGATGGCTAGTTTATTCATCTGGTCTATGTGTGCTACATATTAAAGTGTCTCACATGTGTCATGTGGAGTGGAGATAGAAACCTCTGACACCCAATGATATTCTTAGTTTCTGTACTTATTACAGGATTGAGAAGTAGCTTTTGTTTTGAAAAATAGTCTTTAGGTTCATTTGTTAATTATGAAGAATTTTTTTTTAAATGTAAAACTGGATTTTCCCACCCACTTCCTGAGGAGTTATACTCTAATATTTGACTCAATGCTGTAATTTGGCAAGTGATATTTATGAGCATCTGAAGGAGAAGAGGAATGAAACATACTGGTAAGAAAAACTACGTGATATCCTTTCTTTGTAAGAGATGGAGAAAACAGAAATTTATTTTTAGTTCAGTGTTAGTCTAGATAAGTCTACCAAGAGAGGCATTAATATAACTAATTTAGATAGTGCCTGAAATTAGACACAAAATCATAGATTCCACTGCAGACTTAAACCTGATTCCAGAAATGCTCTAAGGCAACTAACCTGTATTGAAGTTCATGTTATCATAATTTCACCATTATAATTACCAACAAAAATTAGTTCGGAGTTTTCAGCTACAGTTAAGAAAATAATTGAAATAAAAGTTCTGGATTTGTAGAGAAAAATATGTGAAAAAAAAAAAAAAAAAAAAAGGAAGGGCTAATAATAAACTAACCTGTAAGAGTAAAAATGGACAGTAAAAATGGAAAGGATGGGTCAAATAAAAATAGATGAAATGTCAAAAACATGCTTGGTAAATTGCATAGAGCTGAAGACAAGAACAATGTGAAATTTTTTTAGAGATGATCAGAAAATACCCTTGCTTTAGAATAATTCAGATCACAGGGAGACAGGACAACCAGCAAAGAAGAGATTTAAATAGTAGAGACAGAAAATTAGACTGTGGAAAAAAAATTTTTTTAATAGTAATGGAAAAAAAAACCTTCAGACAGGAGTAAATGTTTCAGAACTCAGGAAGAATGAAGGAGAAAGTTCTGAAGTTGATGCTAAGGCTGAATATGTCCGTGTGACAGATAAGAATTGTAATTAAAAGAATTAACATAAAAGAGAAGAATGAGAGGTAATACAAAACGTCTCATTATTCATAGTCTCCACTAATCAGAGATTTGATTTCCATATTATTTGAGTAAATTAAAACTACTTTATTTTTCTGCCACAGAAAACCAGAAGTGGAAAGGGAGAAGATCTGTACAACACACTGACTTTGAACATTAACATAACTCAGTTACAGACCCGAAGATAAATTAATATTTAATGCCACATTTCCAAGAGAATAGTTTTGTTCGCGTACCAAATTAAAAGTAAATGAAAATGAAAATGCAAAAACCAAAAAAGGAATGAGTAACAACAAAATCTAAAGAGATAGAATGTTCTCCAAGTGCGAAGCCAGAATAAACTCATTCCAGAATCCTAAAGCAATGGGCTCATGAAATCACAGATCCAAGGACTGTTTGATGAAGCAGACATAAAGAAATTATAATGGCTTCATTGAAAAGGGAAAAAAAAGTTTCATTCAGATATTTTTCTCAATTGCATGCAGATATTAGAACAAGCTGTGGATGAAGGGAATTATTAACACATGAGACATAATAAATGACGTAAACTTCAGTATGAGTTTCCCAGGGACAGATCTTAGAGATCTTTGAAAAGGTAACTTCTTTGATAAGGAAACCATTTTTCAGCCAAAAGAAATGTTGCACCTTTTTTCTCTTCCTACTTCAATAAAGGATTTGATGCAATGGCACAAAGGAAATTCTTTGCAAAACTGGAGAAGACGGGGATTAGCGGAGGAACTAAATGTTGAAAAAAGGGATGAATAAAGGAAGATAGTAATTGAGGAAGATTTTATCTGGCTGGAAAAAGGCTTTTAAGGGAATTTCTTAGTTTATAGTCTTGAGACAAATCTGAAGTCCTTTTAGGAAACTTCAAACCTCACTAAGAGGACATTAATTTAAACCAATAGGCACCAGGAATCAGCACCACTACAGAGGAACACCAGAATTTCCATCCGATATCTAAATGACTATGACAAAAAAATCTCTGTGAGTCGGTCTCTCTTAAAATTAATTTGAATCAGAGGAGGTGCAAAGAATGGCTACTGGGATATCAGGGAAGAAAGAGAACATGCTGAATACAAGGAGACCTAATGAGTTCGGGTTCTTAACAAAAAAAGAGAATAAAGAAAATAATTTATATTAATAAATATAGAAAGAGGAGAAATGAAGGTAGTAGGAGAGTTGCATAACATAAACACCACACCAGCACAAAATAATAATAAAAAACCCCCTCTGTTGTAATCACTGAAAGGACTTTTGATTTTTGTTCCTAGTTGTGTTAAAAAATCTTAGTTTTAACATGGGAGTAGAAAAGCATAGAGGGGCTCCTGTGTCCTGAGACAGCAGGGGACCAAATTTAACTGGAGAAAGACCAGGCAGTTTTCCAGGTTATATCCTATATTCCTTTCTTGTATGATGTGTGGTCACAATAAGTCTTACAGCTATATTCCAAAACAATCTGCTACTAAAAGCTATTAACACATAAAAATCTACTGTATTTAGTAGCATTTAAGGAGGTACCGTATATACATCCTTTATGAGGCACAACAACATTTTGACTTATAGCAGATCCCTGAATATACTTCAATAGTGCCAGCATTGGATTATGAAGATGATTATGTTTATTTTGAAATGCCAAAATCTGTCAGGCACACCAAAGCTGTGTGGGACCTGCTCTGATCTCACTGAGATCATGGAACAAACTAAAAGCTTTTCTTGGCGCACATTCCCTGTGCCCTAACCATGCACACAAAAGAACTTTGTTCCAAGCTACCTGAGCTCCTGGTTTGCACTCCCAGACTTTCACTGATGTCATTTATCAAACTGAGGATATTGCCTTTAGAACATGGGAGCTAGAAGTATCTTTTTTTTCATTAACAAGCTCACAAATACCACAGAAAAGCACACACATATCTACTTTCATTCTTAGTACAAGGTGTTGTTTTCCAGTTTGATCAAGGTGTCATGAACTAATTGCACAGTATTTTAGAGATCTGATCTTAAGGGTAAAATTAACATTTTTTTTTTCTGTTTCCTCTTTTTACATGCTGGCCCTAGTAAGCATGACAGAAGTTGACTCATTTGCAGTCATTAAAACTACAAAGCCTAGTAAAGCTATGGTTACAAGAGTCACTCCCAGAATATTCTGAAAAACTTCTCATGTGACTGTTGATTGGATCTTTTCATGTTAGTGATATATTGCCTCTCTAACTTGTTAAAAGCATATAAATGGCTTTGCAAAACAAATGTTTATTTCACTGATCACACTCTTTGATAAAACACTATTTATTCCCTGTCCTTACAGTAGAGAGTTTTATGATCTAATCCATGTCAACTCTGGATGAGTTCATTATATGCATTCCTTGAAGAAATATTGCTTGCATACAACCTTTTTATTTAATACTAGGATAAAAAAATCTGTGGCTCTCTGTGACTAATATTTAACTTTTGAAATATACACTTTTGACAGGATTTGATGAGCTTGCCAAGCCATTCTATGATACTTTTGGCTTTAAGAGATAGTTTCCCAGATATTTGGCTAGACTGATGAATGGAAAAAGGAAATACACTGCCTCCAAATCTGGTGACTTGAATGTGAGCAATGTTCGTTGTTTGTAGCAGCTTTCAGCCACCAAAGAGTGATCACCAGGAAAGTAAAAACCACACTGGAACCTAACTTCTGAGGTCAGTAGGGATTGATTACAGTCACTGCAGGATTGAAGTATCTGCTGTTGAATGTGACCACATTTAAAACGTATCTTTCATTAATCTACTTTTTTGCTTCCCAATAACATTTAGAACATAAACTCCATAAAATCCACATATAGCATTATAACATTTATCAACAAGTCTTGAATGGGACAATTTCGTTTGATATAAAAAAAGAGTTAAAAATATTTATATATACATTGATTTTGTATCAGTATACATAAAAAATGAATTTTTAATGATACATTGACATTTAAAAATTGTAAAAATTTATTAAGAATATACTTATACCTTGTGCAGTCTTAGAGAACCAAGATACCTTTGCTCTTTTCCCACCTTTTCCTCTGACTCACTGTGGTAATCTTCAGTGTATGTGTTTGCATGTGTCAGGTGTGGCTATTAAACCAAATCCCTGTCTATTTACTCAGCTCTCTTCCTTGAAGGACTCCCTGCTTGTGAGCTTGCTTGGAACTGCAGCAGGCACAGCTGGTATGTGTCATGCATCCTGACATTCAGGTGCTGAAACTGGAAGTGAAATATGAATTCTGCTACCTAAGTTTACCATTGAAAGAGAGTTTACAGCTAAACTTTGTCCTGCTTATTGCTCTCACTGAACTTTATTAAGTAATGAGCAGCATATCAAAACTATTTTAAAGACTAAGTAATTCCAGGATTCTTGCAGGAAGGATATTTAATTTCATTGATTACATTTATTTCACCTTTTCTATAAAGAATATCTGTTTTTTTTTGTATATATAGCCCTAGACTTATTTAAGCCATATATCCTACTTCAATAGGCTGTGGCAGATAGCCCATAAATAAGAAAATTCCCCTTGGATTGTCGCCAATTTTACTCAGAATACTGAAGTAAAAATATAGGGAAACTGAAGTAAAGTAACTTACATTGCCTTATATAAGAGTTTCAAATTATAGCACAGTTCAATTTTACCTAAGATTTTCCAAATAGTTACCTGGATCAGTGTTTTGTCAAGTGTAATACCTGCATAATTTAAGGAAGATACATTCACTATACTAATAGAAATAGAATTTTTTCAGAATAAGGTATCAAAGAAAAGACTTTTACTACTATCTGGAAGAATGTTTAATAAAGCATAAAGTGTTTCCAAATCAAAATATTGAAAAAGGAACTTCTGTGCAACCTTATGATAATTCAGATTTTCCCAGTAATACATGCTTTGGAGCTAGTACCTCTTGAGAAGGAAGGAACTAATTAAAATTAAATTCAAGATCTGATGGGCACTGCATCCAACTCTTTTGCAAATTTTTTGTATTGAATTTTTATATCTGCCTCTCCTTTACAAAATTATGATAGTAAAGCCATGCTATGTAATTTTTTTTTCAAATATGAATCACAGCATGCAGAAAGACAGCCTTATTTAAAGTTACCAACACCAAGCCCTAATTTTCATGGACTAGCAGAAGGATATTCTAAGCTAAGATTCAGGATGATAACATTAATTTATTACTATTTTTTCCTTTCAAGTAAACATAACTTTGTTCAGACTCTCCAGTTAGGCAGAGAGGCCCTAAAAGGTTTTAAGTTCAGTTAGCTGAAAAAACTTTTAAAATATTTACAAGATGATCCTACTATAAGTGGGTTATACATATGCTATATATTTTCTCAGATTAGGCAACTTCCTTTTAAATCACAAGGAGGATTATCTATATAATCCATTTGGAGGCTCTTCTTTCTTCAGGACTTGCTAAAAACTTCATGACATAATTTCAACTCCCTTTTGGTCTGTGGTTATTAACCACTTCATCTAGATTAGTTTTATGCATAGAAATTAGTGGAAATGTGTGAGGTATCTGTGCCCAAGGTAGTCACCATGCGCTTCTTTTGTAATCAACACACAGAAAATATGGACCTCAAAATGTGAATCCTCTGACCTGTAGAAATATTGCTACAGTTGTGATGAGTAAATCTCCAGAAGGGCATAATTTTTCTCCATTAAATAAAAAAACCCAAACCACTGAAAAACAGAAGTTGAACAGGGAAAGGCTTCACTCGGAGCATGGCCATCGGACTGCTGTACAGGGCAGTAGTGTTGAGCCTTCCTTGAGTACAATTCTGCCTTGGACACCTTTCTTCCCTTCTCAGATCTTCTCTTCATACCAGTAATCTTTATTATATTTTTTTACCAGTAATTTTTATTACTTTTTTTTTTTTTTTTTTTTTTACAATTTAAGCAATAAAACACAAATGGGGAAGCTCCTGTGCCTCTGAGGAGGTTTTTGGAAGCAGAAGTTGGCCTTCAACAACCAGAAAAAGGAATGATCTTGTGATTACAGAGAAACACCATACTGAGTAAGTGTGAAATTTTCTGCAGGTTTGCTCTACAAATTTGTGTTATTTTAGAGAAGCCTTAGAAGGCCATAATTTTCATAGTTAAAAGCTGGTGTATATATATATATATATGAATGTAGACTACTTATACTTCTCTGTCCTGTACAGGTGGTGTAGGTCTTAGGTGCTCAGTAACCACAGTTAAAAGTACTTTTAAAGTTCAAGAACAAGTGAAGCAGCCAAATTATTTCCCTTGCTATTTTTGTGCAATAATGTTTTGTAATTATTATTATTATTATTTTCCTTCTTAAACAAAAACAAAACGAAACAAAACCAAAACCAAGCAAAAAACCCTACAGATTTCTGTTTCCTTTTAAAACTCATTGTTCTGTCTAAAATAAATGTCTTTCAGTAAAACATGTGATTATTTCATATGAAAATAGAAGTCCTGATTTAGTATTTTCTTTTCCTCAATATTAGGGTTGTCATAATAAGTTCATCCTTGTGAACCTGCTTAGTTATCAATAGTTTCAGTGCCAGTCTCAGATGCACTCTTTTCATAACCCACATTAATCTCAGCAGTAGTGCCAAAGTAATGCTTTTTATTTGAACATTTTCACTTTCCCACCCTATCCTCACACAATCTATATATCTCACAGTCTGCATTTGATCTAAATAAATAAAATGGACTGCTGAGTGTTCTTACTGGGATGGGATGTCTCAGATTCATTCCACATGGTGTTTGCTTTTTCATTTCTTCTTTTTTTTTTCTCCCTTGTTTTCTATTGTGAGTCTTTTGAAGTTTAAAAGCCAAATTATCTCTCATTTATACAAGTGTGATCCCATTAACTCAAATATCTTTAAGCTAGGACAGGACTTGGACCTGTTCCCACCACTTGCTGGAACTTGGTCTCCATTCTAGACAGGTATCTTAGTGGCTGGCTTTATTGTCCTGTTTCTTTTAATTTCAGCTCTAAGAATGTGCAAGGGTAAGCATTTATCATAACATGCCCTGGATTCTGGAGTTTCTTTAATAAAAATAGCCCAGCATGTGCCTGCCACAAATTTCAGGGTCTGCATATCGCCTACACAAAATAAAATATTTCCTCTCTGCTCTTCATTTTGAGTAGAGATGGAAAAATATGGAATAAAAGGTTAGCCAGATGGGTCCTATGAGTGCTGGAGAAATTCAAGTAACAAAGACTCAAATATTTTTTACTCTTTGTTTTTTTATTTGAGCAATTTGATATTTTATTTTACCATCTTGTTCTGGTAATTTAAGTGCCTTTAAGGAACAAAGCTTTTTCTACATAGAAAACTGGCTTAATGAAAAATCATGAGTACTAAGGATAGAAAATCACTATATTTCAGGTATGGAAAAAAAGGCATCCCTTCAGAAATCACCCAATTCTTGCAGCATATCAGCAGGCTTTTGGGACCTGCTTATACTCACAGAAACTTTAGAGTACTCACAGGAAAATGTTCACCCCATTTCAAGTATGTTTCTTACCAACCACCTCAATGGTAAGGAAATGTTGATTTAAATACAAAAGGACAATTCTGGTCAGAATGTTGTCTGACTTTAACCCAAGCCTGAAGTTAAATGAACATGAGTTAAATGAACAGGTAAAACTATTTTCACATTTGTGATCACCTCTTTGTACAGGGAGAATTCCTACTGACTTTAGAGGGACAGTTCATTTTTGAATGTCATGGTTTGACCTGGCTTATGGATGCAGCCTGGTTTTAATCAAGTGTTACAGTAGTAGAATCACAGTTATTAGTTTCACCTGGAGGTAAATGTTCTCCATTCAATAAAGTTTCTTTTGATGTATCAGAGTTTGCCTGAGTAAAGGCAAAAATGAAAAGAATATTTGACTATATGAGCATCACTCAGGTGATCAATAAACTCTCCAGTCATGAAAGCTCATAGAAAAGTTAGTGCTGCCAATGCTGTTGCTGCAATATATAGGGGTTTGCTAATGTACTCAGTAATTATTTTTCTGAACAGATATGGCTGGAGAGAGGGACTTGATATTGTTGTAAAAGTGAAAAAGATCTCTTTAAGTAACTACTACAACAGAGAACTACTACTTCACATCACCATCTGATCAGAGATATTAAAATTTCTTTTCTATCCATACACTTTTACCTGTTACCCTAAAACAAGCTGAGACTAAATCAGTGGTGCACTCCCTATTCCATATACTTTGAGTTTGATGTTATCTCCCCTCTCCCCTCTCTCCCCCAGCAGCTGAAGGCCTGGGTTCAGTAACAAAATAGCTTGTGTTTTCAGCACATGTCTGAAAAAAACATCAGCCTTATTTGAAGTGCTGAGGACCCAGGTTTTAATAAAATTTAGGCAGTAAATCTGAGTTTTAGAGACTTTCCTTACTCACTTTTAAAATGATTATTATTATTTTTTAAGTGTTTGCCAATTGCTTTGCCCTTGATGCTCCTTTTTTCCAGTAGGGAAAAAATATTTTCTTTTACTAATTTTGTTTCTTACTCTTTGGAAAATTATCTCTCAGGAAAAAAAGAGTAGTGTATGATTCCCACCATTAATACCTTCTGAATTTTCTACATCATATGATTTTCCAGCTACTTTAACTTTTTTTTTTTTTTTTTACAGTTATCTAACCATAGGCTACCTTTCTTTCTTTTGGTAACTTGCTTAGTAATTATTGCCAGGATCTTCAAGAGAACAAATGAGTTCCTGAGTTCCTGGATGAAACACTCCCTCTGCTGTCAAAGGAGGGTATTAGTAGTGGTAGGTTCAGTCCTAATGCTGCAACATTGCAGGGGTAGACAGGATCATGGTGTATTAAGTGTATTTCTAACCGTACTGGCTGGATATGTGGTCTCCAAGGGCAAGCTCTCAGCTCTTACCTTAAGTCTGGATGAAACCTAATATCTGATTTTGAATATTTCCTCTGGAGCATTCAACTGTATTAAAGGAGACAACATAAAACTGGCCTAGTTCTTACTCCATAAATTGTACTTTTAATCAATTTCAGATAGGTCTAGGCCATTGGCAGCTGGCTGAAAGCCCTCTGAATCAGGACAAGCTGTTCTCTTAACTTTGATGACTTTGCCCTGGACTGTTGTTGGATGAAGTTTACAACACTTTTAAGTTCTGTTCATTGTTTTCAACAAACACTCCAGGCACGCCAGAGAACACAAGTCCTAAGAATAAGGTGAAATTAAAGAATGAAATAAAACCTATATATATGAAATTACTTTGGATGGCAGAAAGCAGGAGAGTTGCTCCTGAATTTAGTAGAGCTGCCCTATCATCCAGAGAAACTTGTAAAAGCAAATATGTTCTGCTGATTGCTGAAGTGTGGGTATCTCTGATTCTGCAGAAGTGCCCTTTTGTACATTGTACTGAAATCCCATTAGCATTGACTCTGCCCTACAAAAATGTGATCATAAATGCTCATGTACCAGGCGCCAACTGTATTTGCTTTGATAATGTTCATAAGTTCTTATATTTACCTTCTGAGAACTGTTCTGCAAGCAAATATTTGGTCATGAGTATTGCCAGAATGTGAAAATGTGGCAAACACTCATGCAAACAGGTATGTATGACAATATTTAAACAGTAGGTTTTTTTAAAGTCCTCCTGGGATTAAGAATCCAAATCAGAGACACCACAGTCCCTTAAATAAAAGCAGTAATAAAAAACATCAAAGAAGCCTAAAATCAATCAGAAATTGGAGATTCTCCAAAATAAAAGGTTTTCTTAACGTATTGCTATACTGAGAACTCTAATCTCTTTTTAATCACAATTCTTTATAAAAAGCCTAAGTGAAGCCATTGTAATGCTAAATAAAAGGACTTTTAAAATATAATTTACATCAATTAGGGCACTCAATCAATGGCAGAATAATTTATTAGATTTTTTTTTTTTTTGGTAAAAAAGGACCATGAATAAGAGAAAGTAACCCAGAGGGAAACTAAGCTCAACAGCATTGTTTCAAGTAATCATTTGTGAATAATGAGTCTGTAAATTCTGCTTTATATTCAATTCATAGTATTTTAGACAATTCTAGGATAAACCCCATAATTAATATTGACAGCAAAACCTTCTGCTGCTTCATTCTCATCAGAATGTTGTAATCTCTGTAGTGGATCTAGGTATAGTAGGGTGACTTGCTGTTGGGGTAAGGGACTGATGACCTCCTATACACTTGTATATTTTAGCCTGATTATTATGAGATTTCAGTGTGAATAAATAGGATTGAAAACTCGGCAGGCTTAGGAAATTACCTTAGCTCATTAGAAACCATTTTAGATTTCTTTTCTAAGCCTTTCTTCTGACATATAAGGTATTGTTTAACAATTGAAGAGGTTAGAAAAGTTTTTCCTAAACTGCCTTCTCATACAATAGTGTTGAAATTCACCCCATTTCTGTGCCTAAATCAATGCTTCCATAGAAAACATATTTCTAGATCCTATTAAATGTAGACAAAGCCTCATTCTTTAAGCAAATCTCCCATAAAGCCATAGCACTGAAGTGCCTTGTCTGCTTGGCAGATCTACCTGGAAAAGAGAGACAGGGCCCAGCCAAAATAATTAATCTATCCTCCCTGGAGCCAGGGGCCAGGTATTATGAGCTCTGTAGTTCCTCAGCTCACTAGAAGTTTCAGGATTTTTCAATGGAACAAGGTGAGTTTGCTCCACCTGGAGTGGAGCAAGACCATAGGAGCTGTCTCTCTTTCTGCTTTGGTCCCTGGTGTTACGGTCCCTTCAAGCTCCCCTGAGCTGAATCCCAATTTATCAGACCCATCCACCCATCTCATTATTGTTATAACTCTTATTTCATGTGGTTGTCAAACATATCTTGTCCAAGTGTCTGGCTCAATGCAAATTATTTAGAAAAGCCTATGTGTCAGCTCAGACTTCTAGGCAACATGACAGTAATTGTACAGTATATTCAAGTCCTGTGAGAAGTGTGTTACAGCTGTTTATCACTGATGCATTAAAATAGTAAATCTAACAGGAGAGACTTGAATAAGTCACCAAAAGATTTGTGCCTATTAGAAGAAAGCCACAGGCCAGAACCTCAGCAAAAAGGCAGTGAATTAATTTAGTCAAAGAGTAAGCTGCACTTTTCATGGTTACCTGCAATTACATGCAGATTCAGTTTCTTTGAAAGATTTTGACAGGAGAAAATTTAAACTAAAAGGTTCTGGTAGACTAATAAATCTTGCTTTCTGTGACTCATATCTCTGTCTCCTGGCCAAAAAAGATGCCAGATATTTCATCTGAGTTTGTATATCATATATAGCTGGAATTATAAAGTGCGCACACACAAAGAATGAAGAAAAAAAAAAAAAAGGAAAATTTCACTACATTCTTTAAATATAAATTTATGAGAAAATTGAAAAATTGAATGCATTGCATATAGACCAGCTGTGAACTTCTTTGGTCTATCAATACTTTTAACCTTTAAGAGCACAAAGATGTTTTCATTATTTAGATGCTCATTACACAATCCTGATATTACAATTAGAGTTTTTTAGAAGATTATTTTTTTATTTATCGATAGTACTTCTTGAATATTTCACTGCAAATATAATAATAATGTTTTAAATGTTATTCACTGTCTCCTTTTCAGGTTACTTTCCCCATTCCAAACTACTATTTTGATTTGTGAAGACCAAATTCCATAGACAAAACCTTCACTTCTTAAAAATCGCAGATTAGACAAAAGGCAGCAAAATCAAGATCTGGATAAAAAATTGAAACCTTATTTATCAGGTTTATTTAACATGAGCTACTCAAATCACAAATAATTTTGAAAAATATAAACTCTTCATGGCCAGACAAAATGTGGAAAAATGTCAGCTTTGCAGATGAATTTGCAGAGCCCTGCAGAACATGATTATTATATCTCATTTTGGCAAATATTAGGCTTCTAACTCAGGTTGTCCAGATTGGTCCAACACAGGTAAAATTAACTTTAATAATAGCTTCAATGAACACTTCAGGGTTATAAGCGGTTAACTGTATTTGTTAGAGGCGATATCTATCTATTTGTGTGAAACTTCACCCAAGACACTGAGATGCTAAGCACTGGGTTCCTCTGTACTGCATCCTTGCTTTTAAGATTCTTTGGCTCTTAGACACCATTTTTGTTTTTTGGGTTTTTTTTGTTTGTTTGTTTCTTTTGGGTTTGGATTTTTTGTTTTGATTTTTGTTCGTTTGTTTTTATTTTTGAGCTTTTTAACATACTTCCTTGACTTCTATCATAAGCTTTGACTTATTGAGAAAACTGACAAATCAATTGAGAATGGTGAAGAAGAGGTGATGTATTTGAGGCTACACTAATGTTATTAAATAATATGAGACATTCATGAGCTGGATGTGGCATGGCTTGTGCCCACAGGGAGAATACCCTTGCCCTTCACAAGAGAGACTATTGCTAATACTTTCTGCCTGACATTACCCTCTAAATCATACCCCACCTTTGCCTGTAAAGTTAGGCTGGAAGCGAAGACTGTTCTTGTAACCTTTCTAAAAGTTTAAGGTCAGATTATCCCAAGTCAGGTCACTTTTATACACCTTGACTTTTTACACATCCAACGTCTTTTTATCAACATCCCATTACCCACCTCCTGTTCAAGATGACATTCAAATGAAAAAAACTCATGTGATCAATACATTAAGAAAGTGTTTGCTCTCTGGGCTAGGCATCAAAGTTTCAAGAGTACAGGATGCTAAGCTGGATAACCTGATTCCTACAGAGGAAAATGATTGTCTAGAAAGGTCTGCAGAGGGTAAAGAATGATGTGATCGCTACTTACTGAGCCCCAGGAAGCCAGCACCTGCATTTACTTGGTTGTACTGAAATTTGTGTGTTGTGGAAAGGCCCAGGTGGAGAGCTTAACTAATCTTTTATGAATAACGTATCATCAAACACCTCTACATTTTAAAGCAAATAGAACAAGTGTAAAAAAGAAAGTGAAATGCTGAATGATGAAGACTGAAAGTGTCACTCCAGGGCATGCATGTCCATCTTGCCCTGAGCTTTTTTGGTTCTCAGCAATTTTGTCAGGCTCAGGACCTGGTTTGTTTTATCCTGGGAATCTTCTGTCTGCACATGCTGAGCTCTCCTGCTGGTGCCTTCATGGAGGGCTGTTGGGTTGTGCCATGGGGAGCTATGTATGTGTAAGATATCGATGGGCTCAGCCCTGAGCACAGCCTTACTGGGCCCTGACAACCTGGCAGCTCCTTAGGTGTGCTGCCACATCCACAAATCAGTATTTCCAGAAGGGTTCCATTTTCTCTTCTTGCTGCTTTCAGAGTTGCTTTGTACGTATATTCTCACCCACGTATCTTTGAAGGCAAAGCGCAGTTTGTCCCCAGGTGAAATGCTCATGAAGAGAGTTATTGTCTCCTATGTCTGCAGCAGTGGGCACATTATACAAAACGGTTTGCCTTTTGAGGTTAGTGTCCAGGATTAGAGAACTATCTGTGTGGCAAGAACAGGAAGGAAAAAGCCAGAATCACTGCAATGGGAGAGCTCAGCAGTCTAGTTTTCAATGCTACTATATGTTTCTTCAGTTACAAATGAGTAGCTATTAGAACTGGAGAGAAATTACCTATTGAAATGACTTCATGAAAAAAAAAAAAGAGAAAATAAAAAAAAGATGAGTTTGAATAGGAATTTTCTATTTTCAGGCGCTGAACAAACACTGTAGAAAATCTCCAATTAGGAAAAGCCACTGACATCAGCAACCCAGTACAGCACTGTGATGCTGATTAAGTTGCAGTTATATGATAAGTGGTAGATAAAGCTCTGCTTTATGTTTGTGATGAATAGGAAATCTTTTAAACAGAAATAAAAAATATTTTAAATAATGTGCTGCCTGAATTTTTCTCAGACATTTAAGTGAAATATGTTTTTTTTTCCCTTTCTTTTATTGAAACTTCTCCAAGTTATAAGTAGTTAATGCCTTTTTGCATGTATTTACTATCTTTTTCTTACCAATTAACATGATGTTTTAAAATACAGACTGAGAAATTACAATAGTACATCACCATAGCCAGTTTGATATCTCTACAAATCATCAATCTAGTGTTAAAGACAAATTTCTGTGTCTGTTGTGTTTTAACTGTACTTAGGGAGCAGGGCACATCCATCAGGATGTTTCCAACACTTGTGCTGAATGTGTTCTGGTGTTCTTGAATAGTATGAACTGTTTCTCACAGGTGTAACTCAGATCTCACTGAAGACAAAAGAAGTTCTTAAGTAAGCTCTGGTGCAGACCTCTAAAAAGCAAGGAAAACTGCTTTCTTTTCTAGCAGAACTAATGAAAAGACTGTTTGAAGCTCTTCACATGTCAAACAATGCTCTATAATGATACATAAAGCTATGGAAGTGTGGCTGTTGCTTTTATTGCTGTCATTGTCTGTGAAACCTAGAAAGACCAGGTACTTGTTTTCAGTTGAAGACTGCCAGTATACAAGGAATTTGCCAATATATTCCTGCACATACAAGTCTATCTATATGGTGAGACTGAATGAATCTAAAATTATCCTTTTTCAAAGAATGGTTTCCTATGAGCTTTTTTATTTTGTTCTGTTTCTCTTCTTCTGAAATGCTCTTTGATGCCAGACAATAATATCATCTGAGGGCTAAATACCAAGCAACACAAGCACACTGTGCATCGAAGTAGTTTTGCTTCCCAGTTATAAACCATAGGAAAGAAATTACACCTTTTCCCTGTTATTCATGGGGATGATCCAAAGTACATTAAAATCAGTGGGGAATCTTATATTAGTAAATGTTTCAAAACAGGCTTAAGGAGATTTGTGATGCAAGTGCAACATTTTCAAAGGTCTCAGGGAAGAGATTTAGGATATGGGCAGTGATAAAAACCAACTAAATAACTATTCCGTTAATGAATAACCACTCATCTGTGGAATCACAGTAAGGGACAGAATGCAGTTTTATGCATTATGAATTCACAAGAAAATGTTAATTTAATTCTTTTTTGTCCATCATGACTCAAGGGCTTGTGGAAGATAATTTATCCACAATACTTCATCCAGGGATTCCTCTAACATACTTTAATGTTCTCAAAGACTGAGGGTAAAGTTGGAGAGCATTCTGTGCTGTCAGGGTAGGCTTTTTTCAGTCTCCCCCATAACAGCTGCTTTTCTTACTTTGAGGTGATACAACAGTCACTGGAAAGAGAAACAGAACAGGACGTGTGATAAATTGCCTAGAAGTTTTCTCTAGTCATTTAAATCTGTTATTCTTGTAGACAATACAGAACTGACATAACTTCAACAGAAGTTCAAGCCCTGAAACAAGTACCTAAGTATATTATAGATATCTTTGAGGAGAAATCTTGGTATCTGGCATATTTTGCCAATGGAAATCTCTCTGTAGCTTCCTGACTTTGATATCAAAAGTTAGAGCGGCATCATGTGCATTAGTATTACCTACCTACAGCCTTTCTTGTGACATTAATCCAGAATGCTTCAGGTTTAAACCAGTGGGATCTGCAGGAGCAGGACCTAGCAGCATTGATTTGTGTCCTTTAATACAGAATCAGGTTTAAACAAATCACATTCCAAGTGTTGATCAAAATGCTGCTTTCCAGAACAGCAAGCTTCAATGCAGCAGCAAGACAGTGACAGATTCTATTGCTGATAGGATTGGGCAGCTCAGGAGAAAATGCTCAGCTCGAACGTATAGCACCAATCCATTCACTTATTATTATATTTGTATTACCTTTATATATATATACAAAATATAATATATATTATATATATATCGTATATATATATTAGTTTTATATATATATGAAAGCAACACAATGCGGCAATTACTGGATGTTTTTATTCAGAAAATAACAAGGACTGGAACAACAGGGGTACTGCTATTCACAAATTGAATGCATTGGACAGACTGAGTGTTTTGAAAATTATGCAGCACTTTATCTTGACAACATGCCTTGGCTTAGCCAGAAGCTACATTTTGTGATTAGTATATTCAGACACTTTTCTTTCTTTATGATCAGAATCTAAATGCTCTGCAGATCTGAAAAACAGAACAAAAAGAGAAGTATGCTTTTAAAACCAGTCTGACAACTGCAATTAAGTCAATCACCCACTCAATTTTAGATATTTGTAACATCAAGTAATTTAACAAACACCTCTCATCCATAACAGCTCAAGGCATATCTGCTCTAAAAACACTTCAGTTGAAAATTCCAGCCTTCCTTTCCCCCTAAGATCTTTTTATAAAGAATGCACTTCTAACTATAGAGATTAAAAAGGGTTGTATATTCAATAATTTATAAATTTCAACAGGGATGACAAACCTCTGAGGGAACTATGTCCAGCTGAGGACAACTCTACTGCTTGAGGAAAAATACTTAGAGATGGCAAATGGATTATTATTGTATGTTAGATTACCAAAAAAACAAAACACCAAAAAACAAACAAACAAACAAAAAATCACATAAGAGCTGGCTTTACTTCTGGCTTGCTCTTATACATTCTATTAAATTCTTATTTTATATTAAATAATAGACTATGAAATAGAAAGAGGTGATTGGGTTCCATCCTTGGCAAAATATCTAATCAGCAAAACTGCTGGAAACTTCAGTTTCTTTCAGTTTGCAGTGTAGCGGGATGAGCCTTTCTTGCTCCTGAGGCTCGACGAGCTGCTGGCCTCTCCATTGCCTCACACAAGAGTGAGCTTCCCACTGTGGGTGTGTGTCCCACCTTTATTGGCCCCCTGGTAATAGGGGACCTGCCCTAACCAGGCACAGGTGGACTCACACCCACTCTTTGGCAACTCGAGGCATCTGGTTTACCTTATTTCTCTACATTGCAGCTCTATACTTCCATGGATATCAGGAAGAGCTAGACACCTAGATGGGTATATCCAACAGAGCAGACTGTTAATGGGATACTGCTTGAAATATTTTAAAAGTAACATGGAGAATATGGAGAATATAATCCAATACAGCCATCACTGCAGTCAGGGGTAGCATTCAAATATGAGAAGGTACTTAGGCTATATGTTTAATCAATAAGAATAAATAATTGCAGCTGTTTGACTGTTTAAGTTAAAAGCACTGTACCAGCTGAATTTCTGCCAACACTGCCAAGTTTGGCAGACATTGTTTGCCCTTTATTGCAGGAGCAGATCTAAGGGTTGTGTAAACGAAGATTAGTTGTGTGGTGTATGTGTATATTTGAACTGATGTAGGATGCACTGAGTCTGTTCTGTTCAGATCTGATAATGCTGATGAATTGCACAAACTGACAGTACAGTCTAACCTTTTAAAATATCAGATCAATAGTTTTGCTTTTTTGTTGTTTTTTGTTTAGACATTTCATGACAATAAGTATTGTCATGAAGTATAAGAGGGAATTAATCGATGGGAACAGTTCAATGCAGAAAAGGAAACTTAAATAAGTTAAAAATATAGGTCTAGAAAAATAAATTTTAAAATATTGGTGAGGATAAATGGCAGAGAATGTGGAGTGAAGAGTAAGAACTCTTACTTGCATGTTATTAGTACTATGGCATCAGCATGGTGAAAATAATATAGAAAGAAAATACTCTACAAGCAGAGTATTCTGATGCTCTGATGCAGATCAGAATCCTTTAGTTTAATGAATAAACTGGAAAGGTACTCTACAATATTTTGTTTTATTTCCCAAACGAAAAGTACATTTAATTTGAATAAACATGTGGATCATAAATAGAACTCTATAAAAATGTAAATTAGGAAGGTCATTAAATTTTTCAGCATCTGATTAAGTGCTGTTTAAAACTTTGTTTCTACTCCTTTCTCACTATATTAGAATTTATAAAGGAGAATATGTATGGCAGAAAAGCAGCATTATTTTTTTTTCTAAAATTTTGCAGCAGTTAGACTCAAAGAGAAATGATGCTTATTCTGTTTTCTAACAAGGTAAGATAGATATTAGGGGAAAGTATTGAGTGGGCTAAACGGAGAAAAAGACAGATACATGCATGGTATCTGACTTACAGCTGCTGATTTAATCAGTTCTCTGAAGTTTGTATTCCATTAAACAGCAAAATAAAATAAAAATCAGTTTAGGTATAATATGATAACTCTGCTACAAAGTTAAAAAACACTTTAAGATGGTGGATATGCATAGAATTCTGAGAAGTTGGTCACTCACTACAAATTTCTTACTAACCTTGGTTAAGTATCCTCAGCATTACTTCAGGCTCCTTAACACATTTTTTCATCTAATATTTCTATAAATCAGAACAATTTCAAGAAAAAGATCACATATTTTCTATAAGCCACTTTTGAGGGTAATGAATGTTACAAATCCAAAGCACAGGTAAATCACCCAAAGCATCAAGTTACACTTGTCTAAAGAGCAGCTCTCTAAAATAAGAGACACATGGAAGATGGCCCCCAATGGGGCCATCTTTTGCTTTACTGACTCTTCATGAAACCTGAACAATCATCTGAGAATTTAAAAGCTAAAACTACATAATATGAATATAACTCCAGCTATAAAGCATTTTTGCATCCCCTCTGCAGCACTAACATGTAAATATTTCCTGTGTTTATAGCTTTGAAAATATCCATGTCATGTTGTGCCTTAGAAACAACATAGTTTGAGTGGGAAGGAAAATAGAATCAAGATTCAGAGATAAAACCTGTCCTGATTAGTTTTAAAGACACTAGGTATTTTTGCAAACAATGAAGTTCCAGAGCTATCAAAACTAAAACAGTTTCTTAAGTTCTTCAAGCAGGCATGTCACCCCTCCCTCAGCAAGAAAATGCCAATATTTATCACAGTACTCTGATGAAATTGCATTGAGGGAAAGGAGTAGCTGTAAGAATTGGGAGTTCATTCAAAATATTATTATAATATGGAGAGGGAAAGTCAGTAAGAGTCATATAAAGACTTCCCTAAAAAATGTATACTCCTTTTTTCTGTTGTAATTAAGTCATGACTCTAGCAGAAACTTTGGGTATATGCCATCAGTCATGGTGTGGTCATCTTGAACACGTTGCAGCTTTCAATAGAGCCATGTGTCCTCACTGAGAACCAGGCTGCCTGGACAGAGGTTACTGCAACATGTCTTAACCTCTGGGTGCTCAGCACTACACTCAGGGAAACTTTTGTAGAGAAAAAAAGGGTTACAGCAGAGCAATCAAGAAAGAATAAGAACTAGACATCTTAAACTTTGGATTTTTTCTCAATCATCAGATTTTGTTGCTTAACCATATCCAGATAAACACATGTAAATATTTCTTTCATTCAGTTTTGTTTATTCTTTTAAAATAGGAGATCTTGTACAGGCAATCCAATTTTGTTAACCAAATTTAGGAAAAAGAGCTTTAGTTTTCCCCTGTTACCTGAACATAATTTACCTCAGAGAGTCAATTTACTCCATAAATATTCACTGACAAGGATCAGAAAGATCCATGATCTTTAAGTGCTAACGGATAAGATAATTTCAAAATACAGCTCTGGGATCACTGACATTTGCTGTAAAGTATTCACTGTTTTTTGAAGGCAAATTTCTCCTGTCTCTCTGGGAACACAGGTATCATTGAACCTTTTGGGGTAGCAGTCAGGATCTGAAAGCTTGCCAGCCTATTTTGGCAATTACTTCTGCTGCTGGGAAAAAACATGGGATGGCCAATTATTGTCTAACATACAAAACCTTGAAGAGTTTCCAGATGCTCAAGATTTTGATTTAATGCAATATATGAGAAATAAAGAAAGGGTTTGAAGTAGCCTGGTGGAGGAGGAATGGTATTAAGATTCTAGTTCTGGCTTTTGCTGTGTATCAATACTGTAAAAACACTTCTTGAAAATCATGGAAGGGTTAGAAGATCACAAAGCACATTTGTCCAAGAAAGTCGATGATGATGAAGTGCTCAGACTCTTTTAATGAAGCTGTTTATTTTAAAGGGCACATTTAATTGAGTTATTCCCCTGTGTGTAACAATGAGAAAAAGAGCATTACAGCAAAGTCCTAAACCTGTATCTCTCTACTACAGAATAGTTCTGCAACTTACTGTGCCATTCTCTTTGAAGGATGGTAGTTACATAGTATTAGTAGTCAGGAATGTAAAGATTGCAAGATACTTCTGAATGCCAACAAATCATCTCATATGCTCTCTAACAAACATAACCAATTCTTTAAGAAACTAGTGGTCCAGTCCCTAGGGAACTCAACAGTTGTAGGAACACAGTGTTCATAGTGTCTCAGACCAGTTTGGGCTCTGAGATAAATTCAAATCTCCAGCTTTTTTTAGGAAGTGTTTGAAAAGTAAGAAATGAATGCAGTGAAACCCTGAATCTTTTATAAAGCTCTTATGCAAAACTGTTTGTTAGGCTGAATATCAACTGTGATAGAAAATTGCTTGGATTCTCCTGGAGGAGGCAGGAAATTTGAGTTCTTCTTCCCATTTTGTCTGCCAGAGTTGTACAAGGAATATAACCCTATAAAAATTTTAGGAGAAAACTATCTTTGTTTTCGTTTGTTTTGTTTAAAATGCTTTATAACTGAAGAGAGCAATTTGTTACTCAACAAGTTGAAGAATACATCTCCTTCAAGAACATGAAGTTATGACTGTCTGAAAAAGCCATAAAAATCAGTTCCATTTTCCACTTCTATCAGAACAAAAAAACTTAAAAATATTACACATATAAGCCTAGTCTTAGGCTTAGGCTTACCCTAACATAGAACAGGACATTTCCCAATATATTAACATTTTTGTAAAACAGGAAAGCTTTTTCAATCCAGCTAAAGAGGAACAACAAGAACAAAATATAACTGCTACATGTGGCAACATGATTATGCAAATGGTCTACAGATGTGAACCAGAAGTTAGCTGATTATCTCAATTTGCTGTATTTTGGGTGAAAGAAACAATTTGTCATATTTGGTTTTTTTGTTTGGTTGGTTGGGGGTGTTAGGGGGGCTTGTTTTGTTTTGGTTTTATTTGGTTGGGTTTTTTATTATTACTACTATTATTATTTATTATTTTTTTATTTTTCTTCCCTAGAGATCCTAGAATACTTTCTGAAATCTCTAGTCCATGTTCTGATTAAATTCTGTTTTGGAATGTCAAGCTACCTATCCCTGCAGTGCTACCCAAAATAACTGCAGAGTAGTGTTTAAAGAGCAAGAGATCAAGTCAATGATAAAACAGAAATGTGGAATAAGAGTAACTTTTGAGGTGACAGCATTAGAAACATGGTAAAAATAAGAGATAGGTTGAACTAAGGCTTACTGTGGATCAGTTTTCAGATTACTGTAAGTTGTTGCATTCTAACCTGTAGTGATTCACTGACAACAAATCTGCTGATACTGCACTTCATCCACAACCACGTATTGGTTACATGTAGCCCAGGAGTGTTTCAAATACAGACTGCTGTGATTGTGCAATTCCTGTATAACAAAATCTTGTCAAAAGAGGGGTTATGAAGGAATTCAGAATATGGTATCTGACCTATCTGATATAGTTTTTATTGTGGAATTAGGCTTTTCATTTCAATTCTCTCAAGTGAGCAAACGTGTTGGGCGAAGTTGGAAAAGTTCTGATTGTAAGGAATCTTAACTCTAGACGACTCATCAAATATGTTTCTCATTTGTCATATTTCATCTCATGTATTACTATGAATTCAGCTTTCATGGCTGCCCATTGCTTTATGTAAATGAAATCGCAGGCAGTCAATTTAAATTTTCCTTTAATGGGAGGGAATTTAATATCAGGCTTTCACTCAAGTTAGAAGAATTAAAGGGAAATAGTACAACTCCAAAAGCTGGGCCTCAAAAGTAGTAACAGTTCTACAGAATCTGTTCTACAGATTCTACAGAATCTTTTATTCTAATTTTTCTAAACCTGTTCATGAAATAAAATATCCTGGATATAAAAATGAAATAAAAATGTGGGAACAGCTGTCCTGGAAGGAAATATTTAACTCACTTTCTTTATTCTTTTACCTTCCCATGCAACTGATACTCATGAAGATGGTGTAGGTTAGGATGCATATCTTCATTTTGTCAAGCAGTTTCCAAAGAAAGTTCTAGTGGCACCTGCTTAGCAGAGACATGTAAAGCTATATGAATGTGGCAGAAACAGTCAGTAAGCAACGTATATATACAAAACCCCTATCCTGATTTTTCTGTCTTTTTCAGCAATGGGAATTTTTTTTTTTTTTCACAAGTAGGGAAACCTCAAGAGAATCACTCAAAAGAAAAACTCCATACATTTTCTGTCTTCTCCATAAACATTCTAAACAAGGGTTACTTTGGCTTTGTAACTGCCTGTTTAATTGAACAATATGTGTTAAATTCATCAACAAAAGTTATTTGCAAAACCCACATTTGTTTTTTTTTTTTCTTCACTTATTTCTCTGCTTTCAACTTCTCTTAGGAACAATGAGCTCCAAATTCTGTACAGATGAAGTATAAAATTTTTATAGAAGCAGATGTTGCATATGTTCTGACTGCACGAATTATCAAGTACAAGCCTCTTAAAAAGACTGGCTTGCTTGCCTACAAACATTATGTGACTTAATAAAATGTCTTTTATAAACTATCAGACATGCTTGTGTTTGCATTAGGGCTGTGCTGCATTGTATCTGAAAGACCTCTATAAATCAGAGAGCAAACTGGAGTTGGTATTAAATTCTAGAAAGCAGGAACATCTACATTAAAGACAATGTAAGTACTTAGAGGGCACATTTCAAACAATATGATTTACTCACTGCAATTTACAGAACTTTTTTTAGGACTGTGAGGCCAAACTCTCTGCAGAGGTGGATACCACTGGCTTCAGAGGAGTCCATCCTGCTGTTACCATCACAAAATATGTTTCTTAAGTAGAAAATACAATATATTTTAAAAGTATAGAAATAATGGTAGAATTTCTCATGCTTTCTGTTACAAAAATAGTCTGTAAAGCTGCCACAAAAAAGTTTTCCATTAATTGACTGATATATAATGAAGGAGAAGGTAGTGGCATATATTCAAATTCTGAGTCCACTCGTACTGGTACTACTTCACGATGGGAAAGATCCTGTAGGAGACATCTGGGAAACATTCCATGTTACTGAAGTTTAGGTCTTCATGTAAGAAGGGTGAGACACCACCTTCCAACCACAGTATTAGAGATGCCCCTACCAAAATCCACTTGTTGAAAGTACCTGATATCTGAAGACTATTAGAAAAGGTTTTCTTAAGGTCTGTTTGCAAACTGCCTCAGATATTAATCATTCTTTCATGGTTCTCTTGTAGATTTAGAACAGATTAATTGCTAGCAGTTGCTGGGGGACTGTCACAGACAGAAAGAATCTCTTTAGGAAACAGAGAGGTTTTGGGAAAATCTTTGGACACTACCACTGTTTCACCTGTCCAGGACTCAACAGCATAATCCATAAATTAGATGCTTAAGTCTGAGCTAGGTACCATGTGTGTCTTTTGTAGCCAGTGGAGAGAAAGACTATTTCAAAAAGGGAATTCTGTTTGGACAGTGTGCTAATTCTTTTCATACACTTGAACATTTAATTTATTAAAAAGTGCTAAATATCACCTAGATATGAATTCAATTATGGATCATAATAGTTTAACTGAGAGACTGATTTTTTAGCTTTTCTTCTCCTTATGAAATTGTTGCAGTTTTAGATTCTTGTGCTTGGAATTTAAGCTTTGAAGCAGACAGTTGGTAGGATTTACTAAGATTTTTAATGATGTGCACTTGATAGACTTTTTTTTGTTGTTGTTAACAGGCCAGCTAAAGTGTTTAAATTTAAAGTCTCTGCCTCTGGGAAAAGAGTAATTATGTGCAAAGAGGTTTTAGAGAAAGATTCAGCATGCAAAAACAATATTTTCATTCTACTAAACTTTCCCAAGTAGAGGAGACGGGTATTTGTGTTACCTCATTTCAAAGGTACTGCAAGTTTTCTTGAGCAGCTTGGCACATGCCTAATAATTAATGCAAGACTACAAGGAAATCACTCATTCCAGTTTGCTTAGATAAAGTTTCTTTGAACTACCTTCCAACACTGGACTCCATTCATAGTTCATTTCATTCTAACAGAGATTCCACTGTCTTCTATACAGGAGTAGCTTGCCTATGTTTTATGAAGTACAGCATATGGAATTACACGTGCTATTTGTAACAATCAGTGCATAAATTACATACACTTTCACCAAGACCTTTATCTGCAGTAATAAAATGAGATGTGTGTTTTCAACAAAATGATGTTTTCAACTGGGGTAGTTTCCTCCTGATTTTTTATCAGTATCAATGATGTGTTAAAATATTTTCAGAGGCTTCTTGTATAGGTAACCCTTGCAGTCCAACAGCTTATCAGTTCTTGTAATATTCACATCCAAGATAGGAAAATTTAAGTAGTTTCCTACTTAAAATATATACACTGTAGTGTATATCACTACAGTGGGCACAAAAAAACCCAGCCCTCCTTCCCCCCCAAAAGGGAGATGCTTACCACTTTTTTCATTCCAGTAAGAAAAAATATTAGTTTTCAAAATTAATGAAAACTAAATGACTAGGTTTACACTCAGAGATGGTTCAATTACTTTATCAAGCAGAAAATTTTGTCTTCTCCTTCATAAAAAATAAATCCATGTTTGCAAATGTAGAAATGAGGTTTTTAATACAAGATAGCATTCAGAGTGTGTAAACTAAACCATGTGTACTTTCAGACAGATACGAATGCCACCATGCTTTATAGAGACCAATATTGCATACCTGTTCATGTAAAAAAAAAGTTATAATCAGCATATTCTTCTATTCATGCTTCATACTGTTATTGTTTTTAATTTCTATTTGGAAAAAAATATCAAGATTACAGAGACCAAATTGTGACGTATCTCTTTTCTGATCAGTCTGTTGAAGGTATTTCTGTGATATTGACAGATTACACAGGTACAAAATGAACTTAGAAATCCATTCTATCAAACATGGATAGAACAAAAGCTACATCCATTTTGATGGAAAGATCTTAGAATAATTATTAATTAACGCAAATCAAAAGAATCTGCAAAAACTAGGGGATTGTGCAATGGTTCTCATCTTTATGCGGTATTTGTATTTAGTAAATCCTAGAAGCCTCATAAATTTAATTTAATTCTGTGAAATGGGGTTTAAAAATAAGCAATTTTGTTATAATATGAACCATTTTTCTCTTCAAAAGTGTGGATTAACTTCTTGTAAAAGAAGTGCAAAAGGAAGCACTATGCTTCATCCAAATGTTCTCCATTAAGTACTTTTTGAACTTACAGTTACTTTTAATTACTGTTTTGAATGTGAAAATTAGACTGAGTTTAGTTTTCTTCTCTGTCGAAGCCAACCATCAGGAACCATTTAAGATGACCCAGTTCCTGAGTAGCCTTGTGCCAACGGTGGAACCACTTTTGTTTATAGAGCTTTCAGTTTTCATAATGGGACCTGAGAGGATTTTGAAAGGTGTGATGCGGAAAACAAAACATGGGTTCAAGATAAGGAGCAGGAATTTTTTCTTTATAGTCAACAAAGGAAAAAAAAATATCTCAGTTTCCCTAAAAACTAATTCTTTGAGGTACTGTAGAATGGAGAGAGGGTCAAATGGCAAAATTTTGGAAGATGTATAATTCCAATTACTGTTGTCTATTTTTCTGTATGGTAGATTTCTAAAGTCTCAAATAAGCAAAATCCTTCCTCTTCACTGTATGCACTGTCTGATGGCACTCAAGATGATGTACTCCAAAACCTTCCACTGCATCAAGGTCTAACAGACAGGCGAGTAGTTCCCTGGACCCTCCTTGTGGCTATTTGTATAGATGGACACCACATTCACCATTCTCCAGTCCACTGGGAGCTCCCCTATTAGACAGAACTGCTAATAAATAATGGAAAGTGGCTTGGTGAGTACTTCTGCCAGCTCCCCTGGTACTCAGTAACCATCAGTAATCACAGGTGAGCCCATTACTGTCTGAAAACAATTAATCAAGTACTTTGAGAAAAACACGAATATATTACTATGACATGCAGGGCTGGTAAGTGGGTGGCAGTAAAAGAGTAAGCAACAATAACTTGTCCAGAGATAACTAGAGAGATAAGCACAGAGAAAAACATAATAAAGGAGATAGTTTATTTAATGGTAAGTGAGCAAATAAGTAAACAAAAACCAGGGAAAATAAAACCCTGTAAGAAATATCCTAAATCTCACGCATGTCCTGTTCTGATATGTTACTCAGTTTTGCATCATTTTACAGTTATTTTCTGTGCATTTCAAACTACCTGAACCTCACATGTTTTAAAAAGTGCATGTACTAAGGACACTGTAACACTCAATGTCATTCTAAACATGAGAAGAGTGGTTTCTCCTGTGATTGGAAGGTTATAATTGATGGCAAATTTCCCCTTTCAACTGCTAAAAAATTTGTGTGGGTTTTTTCACAAAGCTTCCTGAGTTTTAGAAAATTAATATGAGAAGTAAGAATAAATAATGATTATTAAGATTTGTTTGCCTGATTTCATTGCTACAAAATATGTTTCTTTAGCAAGGATAAAACTCAGAAGGGGAGGAGGTAGGCTAGATCTTGAAAACTTTGAAAATTTCAAGTTTTTTAATTTGGCATAAAAGACCCCGAAATATTGAGGTAATTGGCTTGATGAATGCAGAAACCTGCCATAGTTTTCTCAGATTTGAAGTAGAAATCATTGCTGAAACAGTCACCACTACCCTGGTTAATGAGTGGATACACCACTTCTTATTTCCCTTACACAGTTAAGCCAAAGTTGAGCTCAAGCAGTTAATGTTATTGTAAACTGGGGATAGCTTGAACTTTAGAACATTAGAAGTAAGGGCATATGGCTTTTAGAAACACTAGATGCTTTATTATTCATTCTCTTCTTTAATATTTTAGTAAATATTTTAAGCTGACTCTTAGATTTAAGATTTCTTACAGATATCGGATTGCAGGCACAGTGGAAAGCAAAACAATTATTGGGTGTTATCCATTAAGAAGAATTCAAATGGCAACTGTTAACAATCTGCAACACCAGGGTAGTTGTGGGCTTTTCTTTAGGTCATAAAAGGCCCTCAAAGTTACCATAAAGCTTCATTCACTTTCAGTGTGATAGGTTACACATGTGATGGTTTATTTTACAAGCAAAATCTGCATGTAAGCTGTAAAGATCCTGAATGCTTGAATTACAAAATGGAAAAATAAACAACTGCAATTAAGGGATCAAGCATTCCAGTATTGCTCCTATTAAATCATGTGACTTTATTTTCCTGAAAGCACTTCAGAGAAATATCCTGCCAGTTTAAGGACTTTAATCTCTTCCAAGATGATCAGCGGTATGTGAATATTCTCGTCAGAAAAAGCAGCATTAACATGTTGACTATAGACAGCATCTTCTGGGAAATCTCCCAGTCATTTGTAAGGCTTAAATAGAGGTTTAACTATTGAAATCACCTGTCTAGTTTAATTATTCACTATTTTGCTTTCTAAAGGAAATTAAAAATCTTTTATTATGATCCTAAGGTGTATTGAATACAGTGAATTGTAGCCTGAGTGACTGCAAATTAAAATAAGTATATTTTTGCAGGTTTTGAAAGCACTTCTGAAACAAGGGACTACAGAAATAGTATTCTTAAATTTATGGTCAATTGCATTTAATTTTTGAAGTCCATGCATGTGTTATTGGAGATGCTATTTTCAACATTAAAAATGTTTAATGGAACAGTACTCTACAGTGTGATTGCAAAGAAGTCTACAAAAGTTGCTTCCAGGCTTCCAAAAGCTGCTCTAATTCTGAATGCAGAGACCTGATGAACATTTAACTAAGCAATATGTGCAGTACTGGAATGACTCAAATCTATTAGTGATGTATTCAAGTACACATTTTCACTGGTTATTAGCACTATACTTGTAGATTTAATTTTGTAAAATGCTTTGTGAATGTTAGGTTTTGGAATGTTACATTTTAGGATATTTATTAGATTATTCTAATTTATGTTGATAGGTTTTAAAAAATTCTACTGTACAAATTATTTTCTCACAAAACCCTACCATGCTATGTACATTTTTCATATAAGATATATTTACTTTTTTGTCTAACCTCAAAAGGGTCTTCATTTTATATATTTTATTATTAATCAGGCAGAACAAAATTATCTATCCTCTTCTAAAAGTACAATATCTTCAGTGACTGCAGAGGTTGGATGCAGAACTGTGTGGATCATTAGCAGTAAACGTTTTCTATCTCAGTACCCAAAAGACCTGTCGAAAGCAGCAGCTTTATAAAGATTCTGAGGGAATAGTGCCACCTACTGAGCCAGGATCTGCCATTTCGACAGCACTGTGAACTTGAAAAATCTAATTCTTAATCTTTGACCATTATTCTTATATTCCTAACTATGTTTGTGTTGTTTTGTTTTGTTTTGCTTTGTTTTGTTTTGTTTTGTTTTGTTTGTTTTGTTTTGTTTTTCTACCAGCTGTGAAATTAAGAGCTAAACTGCCTGGATGTAGCCCAAATCTTTGTGTACTCCAGCACAAAGCTCAGATGTAAATATAAAGCACAAATCCTTTACAACTGAATTTTAGCAGCAAATTTCAAGATTTCCACAACTAAGTTCGTAGATTTCTTATAGCTGAACTGAACAGGGTGCTGGTTTGCATCTATAAGGGCATCATCAGCAGAGATAAAGAAGACATTATCACACTATACTCATCCCTTTTCAGGACACACTTAGAACAGTGTGGTCAGTTTTGATCCTTAAAATGCAAAAAAGATGTGGACAGGATGGAGAGGGTCCCGAGAGGGACCATAAAGATGACCAAAGTATTGGGAAGCCTGCCAAATGAGGAAAGGCTGGGAGAACAGGCTTCGTTCAGCCTTGAGAAAAGAAGGCTTAGGAGAACTTTGTTATCATGTTCCAGTATTTAAAGGATGGCTACAGATGTGGTGGAGACTTCTTCTTTACAGGGGGTCACATGGAAAAACCAAGGGCTGATGGGTAAAAATTACCCCAGGGAGATCCCAACTGTTCACAGTAGGATCAATCAGCCACTGGAGTAATATCCCCAGGTAAGTGGTGGGTTCCCCAATACTGGACACTTTGAAGATTCAGCTAGCTAGGGTGCTGGGCCCTCTTTTCTATGTGGTGCTTTTGCCAAGAAAGGTTGGACAAAAAAACATCCTTCAGGTTCCTTGCAATGTGGTATTCTATGGTTCTATCATTCTATAAAGATAACATAAAATTAATCCAGTGCATGGTATTTAGGTCAATGCAAATTTTGAGTTGCATTCTTACTAGGCTCCCAAGAGACAACAGAAGATCCAAGTAAAACATAGATGTAGGAGGGCTGTCTCATTTTAGAATATTTTATTTCACAGCTTAATTATATGCCTAAAGTCATAAAATGACCTGTGTCTTCATTATAAGTTCTGTTAGGAAGCCACTAAAAAACTAAAAAGGTCTCCAAAATAAATAGACTGAAAAATAAACATTGTTCTTGAGATGGACATTTTTATCAAAACAATGCACAGCCAGTTCAGAGTAAGATATGTCATGGGAAAGAGAATCATTCAGTTCTTCAATTATCCTGTCAATGCAGGAGAAAGAAACAGACAGTGTGAATGCAGCTGTAGATTTTGACATCTTAAAAAAATTGTGGAGGCCTCAGTAGTGAAGGTTACATTCAGATTTACACAGTTATGCTGAAATCACCCCATTTCATTTTAGTAATTGAATTTTTTCTCCAAAGTCAGCATAATAACTCTTAACAGAATATTTAGTAGAAACTTTTTAGTGAAATCTTTAGAAACAAATCTTGTAGAGGAACCTATTTGAGTGGTCTCACAATTCATTCTTCTCATATGTTTCTGTTCATTGTACAGTCATTTTCCACTAGAATTTCCATTCCATTTGCAGGAATAAAAACTGAGAATAATTCTGATTAATTAAGACCTCTCAGTGTGTGATATTCTGGTATTACTGGGCTGAAATAATATTGATCTCTGTTTTCAATTATAGTTCTGATATGTTGCTACTGCATCTATTTCTTAAGGTGTCAAGATGTGTGTCTAATGAAATTGCAGCCTTTGATTAAAAACTGTGGTATTTGAGTTATAGTTTGGCTCCATATTTTCTACAGTATTTGGTGGATAAGGAAGGCCAACACAGTGAAGAATTTAAAGTAAAGAATGAAAATCAGAACTCATAATGTAGCAGAAGGCTCACTAGGTTTTTAAAATTTATTCCCTTGAGGTCAGGGGAAAAAAAATCAAAACTGAAAGCATTTTTGTGGAATGATAAATAAATAAAAAAAAATAATTTGAAATATTGCTCCATTTTGGACTTATTAAATGCTAATTTAAATCTGTTCACTTTATTGCCACCCTGAATAGAGACTAGTTCTGTGATGTGCTTCCACAGAGTCTGGATTTTAAGTAGTACATTAGGCTAGAGGGAAGAGTTTTGCATTTCTCTGAGTGATAGAGTATATTAAACAAGACCAGCATCATATTCTAAATTGCATTTTGGCACTTTGGAATTCTTGGTTGAAAACTTATGTGGAACACAGTATTACAGACTGGTGTGTTTTAGAATCAGCAGTTAATGCATTACCTGGCAAGTAAGCTCTGAAAATATATATTTGTTTTGCATGCACAGAATTTTATCTGTTACAGTAAAATGTACCATTACATTTTGATATAATTTTGCTGCCCTCATCCTTACATTAAGACTTGTCATGCAGCAAATCCAGAGATCATTTTAAATGAAACAAATCAGGACACCTGGTTCGGCTGAATAGTTCCTCTCAGATTTAAGAAGGTAAAACAGCAGAATTCAGCTCCCAACTTGAGGACCAGCAGGCAGCTTATAACCAACACCCATTTTCCATTTGAAATCTGTGTTTAAGGATTGGTACATGTGTCATGTTCCAGTTCCTGCTGAAGCCTGTTGGGTTTGATGGGAGCTAAGTCACATTCTTAAAATTGGTTCTGAAAAGACAGCAAGGAGCATAGATCTGCTCTTAATGAAAAAGTTTCATTGTAGTCTGGCACTTGGGAGCTAACACTTCTTCCCATGCCTCCTCTCAGAGAGTCCAATGGCAAGTTGGCCATCTGTCTATAAAAGAGAAAGCTTTGATATGTATGAACAGCTCAGCTTTTACTCAGCTTGGAAGCATTCTGCACTTTAGTGTGAAATGCTCTTAGAAAACCTACCATGACAGTTTTATGAATGGAGTCCATTGTAAATTTAAACTTTGAAATAGAATTTATGGACTATGCTTAATGCTTAAAAAGGGATTCAGCTGCAGCAGGTATCTTTGAAAGTCTCTATGGTTCATGCCTAGTGAGGCCCAAAGTGAGCCAACTTTTGCTTTGAACTTCAGAAAATGATTTCTTCATCGGAAGGGATTTGTTCTATTCCATAGTGCTGATGAAAAAGAGAGAAGGAAAAAAAAAATAATAAATTAAATAAAGAAAAGAAACCAAGCTAGTATAAAGTATACACAATACATATTCATGCTTCAAAATATTCACCAAAAATTAAGGAAATAACAAGAAAAATCAGGAAAAAATGCATTGCTATCAGAATTCTAGAGCAACTTAGAGACTTCATTCTCTGTCCTTATTTTCTAGGAAGCTTAAAGAAGTAGAAGTTTATTGTGAATTTATACATGATATTACTGTGTACCAGGCATTATTTTGTCCTGCTAGTGAAAAAGAATCTGGGGATAAGGATTTCCTATCTATATGGTTCAGATGTAGATTTGCAGACTCTCAGACACTATTTGTGTCTAGGTTTTCCTTTGGACTTTTAGGCTTATTTACTTCATCCACCAAAAATTTAATTCTAGAAACAAACCTGATTGACAGCAGATGTTAGTGGAATCTCAAAGCTTTTTTAAACCTTAACTGCTCCTTCTCTGCTGTTTTTAGTTGTCTGTTCCAAAAGCTTTCGTCTTTTGACTAGAGATTTTTAAACTGAGATTGAATTTACACTTTCATCTCTTAACTTTTCCCTCCTTTATCCCTGAATCCTTTCATACTTTTCAGCTTCCTTTCAATTTTTTTCCAGATGGCAAAATAATCTTCTTCCTCCATTCAGCTACTCGACACCAAACCATCAAACCATCATGTAATTAGCTATCCCCAGCAATCCTTTCTTTGTGGGTATTTTGTCTATTTTTGCTGTCATATGACTAATGTTTTAGCTTTTAAACACTTACTGACACAGACTAGCTAAGAGAGGTGGTTTGGCAGAGTCAAGTGAACTAGCTTTGATTAGTAGCTCTGCATTGCAGAAAGTTTTTATACAGTCTTTGATCCGAGTCTTTGATATGATTTATTCTGTGCTTATGGTACAATGTTGGCATATCTACAGATCAAAGTGCATGCCTACAAGAGGCGACTAAAGTATCTCTGAGTTAAGGTAGCTTCATTTTCTCTCATTCCTTGGGAGTACTCTTTTTCCCGAACTATTTCACTTAGTTTCTTCTTGTGCTAAAACATGCATTCTGGGACCTAGAACAGCTCATCCTCTGTGGCGCGAACTAATGGAGCACACAGCCATCCTCCCAGGGACATTTCTGGGTGTGATGGGCTGAAAATGTTGTATTTGTGCTCCAATTTTGTCTGAATCTTCTCTATTGTTACAGTTACTCCAGAAAATTATTTATGTCTCAGATATGGGGGATATGAGATAACAGTGTTTAAGTCAACAAGTCCTGTAATTTCTCTAGCTAAGTAGTTTAAAAATACACTGGGTTTACTTAATATTTCCTACATCAGAAACTTTCCTTTCCTGAAGCTATCATATTACTTTCATCTTAGCCTTTCCTTCAGCTGCACATATTTCATTACCTTGATAACTTGCCATACTTCATTCTGTATATAGGCTTAGATTGTCTTTTTGCAGACTTTTTCTCAACCATCTTCAACTTTTATTGTGAAGTGCTCTAATCTTAAACTTTAATATCATTCTTGGAAGCAGCAGTTTGAAGAAAGTAGACAAAAGTGTATATTAAAAGTGCAAATTATTTCCCACAAAAAGCCAAAATGCAGAAAGAAAACTAATTCTATCAACTTTGTGAAAAAAGAACACTCATCTTTAACCTTGTCTTTAATCTTCAGCAAATAATATATAGAAAAAAAACAATAAAAAAACCCAAAGACAATTTCTTTTTGCTTCATGAGCAGAGGAATGCCTTGCCTGCTCTCCTCGTGGTTAGGGGGATGGAATCATAACATGGAAGTGTGATACTGCATTAAAGCATGAATTTTGTATCTACTTAAATAATTTATTTCTATCATCAACAATAAAAGGACCAGAGCCAGGCCATGAATGATCAGCACCAGCTGCAAAATGAACGTGCATCTCAGTGTTCTCTTGTATGAGATTCTGGAAAGTTTACAGGATCTGGCAGTCCAGTAACTAGATGTGCCACTCAGTAAATGAAATTAGTAACTTAATTCTGCCATAGTAATAAAGTAACCAGGGAAGTTAAATCAATCCTGAATTTGAGCCATTTCCTCAAAACACAAACATGATTTTATTGAAACATTGGCTTTAAACAAATATTTTTTGGGAGTGACCTCAGTTCAGGATTTCTTTCACTATTAACCCTTCATACAGCAAAAAAGCCCAAGAAATTTAGAACTATTTTACAAAATGTACAAGTAGCATAGTTATGAGCACTACTTTACTTTTCCTACATATATTACACTGTCCTGGTTTGGGCCAGGATAAAGGTGATTTTCTGTTTTGTACTTTTACTTTTAGCTAAGTCTCTTGTAAGTAGTTGCACTGCTGAAATTAACAGCAAGTTTCTCAGACAGTGTGTGTTTCTAGGACTGATAACACTTGATGTTTATAGTTACTGCTAGAGACTGGTATGCAGAGCCAAGGACACTGCTCAGCTCTGAGGAAAACATTTTACCGTCCAGGAGGATACAGAGGTCCCACCTGAGCCCTCCTTTGGGGAGGAACAGACAAGATAGATGCCAGAATTGACCAAACAGAGTATTCCATCCCATATACGTCACATTCAGTATAAATTTGAGGCATCACGAGGGCCGAGCCAGATCTTTTCCAGATTTCCTGATTTCCTGCTTCCCTTCCTTCACTCGGTATCCTGGAAGGATCCTGTCCGTTCATCTGCCTGTGCTCCTGATCCGTGCCAGCCCATATCTGTGTGTTCCTGCCTCCAGTTCCCGACTGCTGCCGACTCCAGGAGTCCAGCCTGGACTTTCCCAGGGCTGCCCTACAGCCTTGGTGGTGACGTGAGAGTTATTGGAGGAGAGGGGGGAGGAATTTTCTTGTATATTTGTATATATTTAGTAATTTTACCTATTTATCATTACTGTTTTATTAAAGTTGTGTAGTTTAGTTTCCAACCCATAAGTCTCTCTCCCTTATTCTCTCTCCTTTCCCTATCAAGGAGAGAGAGATTAATAGAGAGCGTCTGTTATTCGGTTTAATTGCCGGGTCAGTGTTAAACCGTGACATACACCTTGTTTCATTTGGTTTTATTTTTTGTTTGTTCCAGACATCAGAAATAGTAAAATCTTTGCATAAGAGTCATAAAGCTGTTGTCATTTTTGAAATGAGAGTGAATCAAGGGCAGTAGCAACCTGACCTTCTCCAAACTGATACACACAAAGCATCCTGTATTTTAAAATCCAAAGGAAACATTATCACCAGATGAACTTGTGTATAAAACACACAGTACAACTTATGGAAAGAACCTTGCCTCTGATTTTCATGGCTCCAAAGCTTAAAATTGCATGGGGCACAAAAGGAGAATGGTGCTTGATAATATATGCTTCATAAGGTGTTTAACTGTAGGAAAATATTCTTAAGTTCCTGTGTTTCAACTTCCTATCAGATTGTCTTTGCTTTCTAACAATATTAGGTATAAAAAGGGAACAAAGCTAATTAACAAGAAAGGTATTTCTTGCAATTTTTTTCAAAAATTTATTTGAAAAATAAAATAACTTTATTCCAACATTGCTGAAGTTATTCAAGCCAATAAATTTAAAAAAAAAAAAAAGAAAAGATTTTATTATACTCTGAATTAACTTTTGTCTAGTGAGATACGGTGAAGTCTTCATTCTTCTTCTTTGCAGTAAAGTTGTACTTTTCAGCCCCACTCAGACATTGGCATGACTTGGAATTTCAGTTACTACTTCTACTTTAATCATCAAAACCAGAATCTGATGCCTCAATCACCCACTGCCTTACTCTATTAGAACTGTTTGTGTACTTCTTGATTGTTGTGCGTGATGAGACCGCACACAAAGTGAAAGCAGACTAAGGAAACACTAAAGAAAAAATTAAAAAAAAAAATAAAACCTATCCCATATACTTATCATGTGGTTTGGGTTGAGAAGTGCACAATGTAGCTCTGTCGTGTAAATGAAACCTATTTTAAGTTGGCAAATTCTATAACTGAACATGAAAAGACTGGTGACAGTGATCTGGTTTCAAATATTTCCATTGAGATCCTTAGGCAAATGTGTGTGTGCTTTGGATTTCGAGCTGGGAATCCTAAACCTCCTCACTAGATCCCCACCACTTTCTGGTTTCAGCCAGACTAAAAACAGCCCCTACAATTTAATTTACATATGTGTTCTTTAATTAGTTCAATCACCACTACTTAAAGATCTGTTACCTTTGCAGAAATGAGGCATCTCTAAAGTTTTCTGTCTCAGTCCCTGCAACATTAATATTTAAACAAGTAGCAGTTGTCATTTGCAATGCAAACCAATAACTTACCAACAGGAAGGCTACTGTCTCCAGACATTAAACGTGGATTAGATAATCCTTGAGAAAATATTGTCCTTATTTCTTTGTCCTTATTTCTTTTTTGGCATTATTTCTTTTTTTTTCTTTTTTCTTTTTTCTTTTTTTTTTATTTTTTTTCCACTCTGAATGAAGTAGACATTTTTGGCATCTGCAATAACAATTAGTAGACCTCAGGTCTTCCTGATATTTTAGAAAATAAAGATTGTTCACTCACCTATGAGATATACTCAGCACTACTTTGAAAAAATAAAACGGTTTACTTGGATAGTTCATTATTTCTGTAATGTCCCTCAGCAAATAAATAAGGTAACACATCAGAGACAAAAGTGTCTTCAAGACATTTACCGCTTTTACATGGTGTAAGCTGAATTTAATTAAAAATTTGTATCTAATATATCTAACAAAACTTCCTTCACCTCTAGTAGTGTGGCTAAAATGGGAACTCAATAAACTTTCAATAACAAATTTAATCAAAACCTTACAGCTTTTTGAAATGTGAAGAAAATGTTTATTGAAGTTTCCATTTCCTTCAGTTTTTCATAATTCTACCCTGTTTAGTTACTGAAAATTTTAAAGTTTCAAAATTGGCTACTGCAGGAAGTGTTTCTGAAAATTTTATCCCAAGTTAAAGTAAAAAATAGCCTAAATTAGTTCTATTCAGAAAATCACTAGATTAATCTGTCCTTCAAAACAGCCCCTGCTTGTGGTTACCTAGGCCATGTACATTTATCTTCACTCTTCTTCATCTTGTCTACCTGCTGTGATCCATTCGTACTAGAAATTGATCTTTTTTTCAGTTGGTAACTACACTTGGTTCTGTGATAGGTCTGAACTCATTTCTTGAGGTGAGGTCAAGGTTACTTAAATGTAAAAAAAGTATCTGACAATATCAGATGACAATATCCACATGACAATTTGTATCTGACAATATCATATAAAAATTCTCAGGTCAGACAAGGAACATGAGAAGGTTTATAAATTGCCAAATGGAAGAAATATTTTTGAGCAATGAACAAGAGGCTTACTTGAGCTGATAATTCAAAATACATTTTTTTAATATACAGTTTTACTACACTGTAGGTCAGGGATATATATCAAAATGAACCAAAGATATACTTTCATCTTGCTACCCAACATGTGGTGACACCTCATTTTTCCAGCTCCTAAGAGCTTTTTGGACACTCTGTTTTCCTTTCCAAGGGAGATAAATTGACCAAAAACTATTTTTATTTCATATTGTGTCCCTAAGAAAAGGGCAAAATTTTATTGGTATTATTTAAAAGTCTGACTCAGGTCCTTCTGAAAAAAATTAAATATTTTTGGTGTTGTTTTCTTTGGGTATTCTTTGGGGTGTTTTTTTTACTTCCCTGTAAACAGAGGTTAAACTTTCTAACTTTTATGAAAACTGACTGCATTTATACGCATGTACTAGGGCTGAGTCCTTACTGGCATATCTTGACAATGGTTAAACACAGAAAGCATTCAGGAAGCCCAGAGAAACTTCTCCCTCTTCACAGGAGTCAGAGATAGCAATGTCCTCTCTGCATCAGGTCTGGTAAACAGAAGCTGAAGGTTTCGAAATTGGTGCTGATCTGAATCTTCTTCTTTTGCCTCTATGGCTCCTGGGATAACAGAGCTGCAGACAATCCATCTTTTTCTTTTTTGTCACCTGTTTTGCTTTGTTGTTTTTCTGATCCAAACAGTCTTGGCTCACCATCCGGCCACACATATTTGAGATCTGGCAGAAGGGAGGCTGATAGGGTGACTTTGGTTGTCTTTGATAAGCTTAAACCAGCTGTGATCCTGAAACCCTGGGAACAGGACTGATATGATACCACACTCAGAATTAATTCCCTCTGGTTTCCACAATAGTAACAGTGAGTTCTGACTTTGAGATATTCCCTCCAGGACACTGGGTCTCCTTAAGATTCTGCCTGCTATTGCAAATGCTGCTGACATGGAGCCAATACAACAGTGCAGATGTTTTTGCCCTATCTGGCTTTGGTTTGTGTCATTCTGCACTTTCTCTGTTCTAATACTAGCATGCAAGTTGTGCTTATAGAAAAATGAAAAAGTAAATAATGGACAGGATGGTATTCATTCAAGTACTTCTCATTCCTAGCTATCAGTCATTTCAAGGCAATAAAATCTCAAAAACTATTTTTATTTGGAATAAAAGCATCAGAAGCTCTGACTGGAAGGCTTTCTACATGACAGAAAATAGGGTAGTAGGAAAGAATGGGATTTTACCATGTCATAGGCCCCTAGAAAAATCTGGAGAAAATCTGGAGGAATGAGGGATAAAGAGGGTGATTCCATCTAAACTCATCAAAAGAAATTATTTTAGAAATTCACATTGCTCACATGTTGGCTTACAAGAAAATTTATCCCAAATGAGATTTTCAAACCTTATGCCTTAGTCCAGAAGACACAGATTGTGCAAACAGAAATTATTTAAATTCCTGCATTAGGAGAGTTTAACTTACTTTATTAATGGATAGCTTAGAAGTTACTTACACATTTGTTTAAAAACGTGAGAGAAAATAACATCTGGAGGAGGTCATGGCTGAAGAGAAATTTGAATGCTCTTCTAAGCCAATATACAAGCATAAAAATTTAATTCAGTATATTGTATAATAGACTAACCAGGCTAAACACACACATGTCCTGCTTTTAAAATATATATATTCAGCCACTTATGCCATAAAACACATCTTAAAAATACTTACAAGTCTCTAAAGAATTTGACAGTTAACTACAAGCTGCATTATGTCAGCAGAGAGCTTGAGGTCAATCAGAAATTTCCAGAACCTGTTTAGATGGAAAAATCAATCTCTTTCTGAGTTTCTTGCAGCTTTTAGCAATAGGCAAAAAACCCCTACTGTACTATCTGCAAGACTGCAGATGCAATCTAGGTGAAGATAAGACCCCATTCTTGGAGGAATTCCTACCACTTCTGTCACTTGCAGTAGCACTCCCATAATCCTTAGTACCAGCTCTTTGATTGCCTGAATATTTTAGCATCAGGACTGTCAATTATTTTGAAGATCTCAGATAAAGATGTGGTGATTTGCCTAGAACTTTGTAAATCTCTAATAGATTTCCTTGACTTCTGAACCCATTTTCACCTAAAACACAACTATATTTGTGAGTCTCATCATTTTGTCTTAGCACCCTGATTTGAAATAACAATAGGGTAGTTTCTAGCCACCTTTTGAAGAAATATCCAGAACTTGCTTACATATCATGTAAAAATAAGTGTCTTTGCGTTTGGCAATTACAGAAGACTTTCACAAACTCAACAAGTACTTTTCTCTTCCCCTGAAAATATCACAACATTAGACTTGTAATAGTTCTGGATTCCTGGAATGAGGAAAAGAGGACCATAATTGGGCCATAAAACATCAACTTGTGCCTGGGGAGAGGGCACATCTCCAGTTGGAGAAGGAAGGACATTCTAGGTCATATAATTTCCTACCCATTTTCTAGTGCTACCGTAGAAAAATGGTAATCTGACACTTTCTTTAACTTTGAAACAATTTTTAGCTTCTCTTTGCATCGCTTATTTCTGGGATAATCTTAGGAAAAAAATGTGTTGAGTTTGATGAGAACAACTGTGCAATTCAAAGCCCCAGTGTTTTGAAATGATTGCCTCATAGCATTAGAAAAAGGTAATGCTTGTCACACATGAATATACAGACACATGGAACTCTTTGTTTTGCCTAGTTTTTGTTTAAAAAACTGAGCAAAAGAAAGCAAAACGTCTCACATAATTTAATTCAGCTCTTCTTGGTGAGTGCCCCTTTTTCTGGAGAAAATATACATGCTCCTGACTACTCAGGCATTACTAGACAGAGATGCTTTTTGTATGTCTTTTACATTTACACAAACTCTAAGACATCTTTTTGCCAAGTACCTCTGGACCTATGTTCTGATTTAATTAATGGATTAAAGAAGCAGTTACTTCTGCTTCTTGCAGTTTTTTTCCTTTCCTTGAGTATATTCTCTGTTACCCAGCTTCTTAATGCTGCTGCTGATCACAAAAGATATTTGAATCAGGCTTTGCTTATAGCAAATCATTTATGCTCAGAAGCACATTTTGCTTTTTCATCCTTATTTTCTCAGACCTATTTTCTCTCAGCCTTCTCACATCCTTATTTCTCCCTCAGTCTGAATGCATTGTGTTACAGTGGCCTCAGCACTTCACTGCAGAGTAGAAGTGTGGATATAGCGTAGAGATCAGTAGCTCACATCAGTATAACAGCCTCTGTTTGGGAGAAGACAGTTTAACTCAGCAAATAAAAACAGATGCAAAACAACCATCTTGCTCTTTACAAACCTGGGTGGCCTTCAGTTGGGAAAATTTTCGTGGCTAGGTGATTTTGCTGCTCTTTATAATGGTGTTAAAAACAGATGTGAATACTCAGCACAAGGCTAACTTCTAATGCAGCCAGTGTCCCATCCAAAGGATTAGCTGTTTTATGCACTCTGAGAAGCTGCCATAGAAAGCCCTATGAACTCCTTTGAAGATGGATAACTAGTACAAAGATACATGGGATTTGTCATATTTTCCAGCACACTGCATCAATTACATCCACTTGAGAAGCAAGACATTTGTCTAAAGCTGTGCTTATATTGCAGGCTGTATGTATCTCAGCAGACTTTCTCTGAGACCAACTTCATTCCTTTCAAACTGCTTTTGTTTTTCTCAGCCCCGCAGGAGCACGATTCAGGTACAGCCTGAGAAAATGGGTTAAGCTGGGAGGTGATTATATCACTTGGCTCTTCACAAAAACCGGGGTTGAGATTTCTCTCATCGGAGAGCAATCACACAGTGGGCTTTGGCACTCCCTCTCTTGCTTTCCCCATCCCCACAGGGCCCGCATGGGGCTGCCTGGGGGCTCTGCTCCACGGCAGCCGCACCGCAGAGCTGGGGACGCGCTGGCCTTGAGGCATTGGTCCAGAAAGCACTTCAAACCTTTCAACATTAATGTAAACAGAATCCCTGGAAGGACTTAGGAGCCTTGAAGGTGCATGTATGGTATGTCTTACAGCACAGGACTCAAAGGAAAAAATACTTCTCTATTTTTCAAAGTCGTATGCAGGCTGCAGCTGCAGATTGGATCAGCAGTACCAAAACCAAGCACAATTCCATCATTTTGACAGTCTAGATTTTGTGTCCCTGCTATGGAACTATAAACAATCATTGATCATTTCAATTGCTTGTCATCTTCCTTTTTTTTTGTTTGTTTGTTTGGTTTTTGTTTTGTTTTGTTTTGAGATTTTTGTTTGTTTTTCGTTGTTTGTGTTGTGTGTGTGTTGGCTTTTTTTTTTTTTCCCCTGCTGCAATTGCACTAGAAAATGAGCACTAGCAAATTCTGATAGACCTTAGAGCAGAAGAGCTTTTTAGATTTTCTGACCTGCAAGTCAGAGTGGAGATGATCCACATTGTTTTCATGACTAAGACCACAAGGAGCTGGTCTTACAGTACAAAATACTTGGGCTAGCAGCCCATCAGCATTTTACTTCTGCGCTAGCCTTGAACGCACTAACCAGTGTTAACAATTAAATGAATTCACAAATCAGACTAGATGATTGCTTCTCTCCCATGTATGGGCTGCTACATGCAGGATGTGTGGAAATCTCTCATGCTTTGCAGTGTAGTTTATGTAGTAGTGTATTTTTTGTGGGAAAACTGGATTTTGCTTAGAGTACAGGTTTCACAGTATGGCATACAATCTAGCTCATACAGCACTGCAAAGTGTCAAAAGATTGGGTGAACATCTGGCAGGTCTGAAGCAACCTGTTACATTTCTGAAGCTGAGCTTGTATTTAGCACAAAATATACCTGAAGCATATCACCTGGTTTAGTGTTTCATTTCTGCTGTAATCACCTATCTATGTCATTGCCTTTGCTGCCCTCTGACTGCCTTCAATCTGTCAGACCAGCTTTGCCTCAATGTCAGGTGATACACATAATTGATGATGCAGTAGTTTCTGGAACTACATCTAGAAAGGGATGACTAACAACACTGTAAATTTGGGCATAAATGTTTCAAGATACTCACTTTTAGCAAATTCTAGCCCTTGGCCTGAAAAGAAACAAATTTTTGTCAGGAGATGGTAGTTGTTTTACAATGTGGACAAACATCTGCCAGCACAGGTAAAAAAGGAGTTCATTGTCAGTTTAAGGTGTCCTCAGCCTAGATCCTATAGCAAGAATGACAGCCTTGGTTACAGATCATCTTTAAGTTCCTCTTTCACCTGAGTGGAGCCAAGAGGTGCAGTAGTTTACACAGTAAGTTCTGGGCTTTCCCTTGAAATGTTCTAGGTCTCTTGAGACTTCTGAGATCATCAGGGGTCCCTTCAAAGAATACCAGAGTCTTGGTTATACAAGGAAACAATATCAGATTATGATCTGCTGCATCATCTGTCAGCTCCTACCAAACACTATCAGCTGTTCTTCACCCAAAGATTCTGGAAGCATCTGTCCCAGATAATTTTAGAATGGGGTGGGTCAGACCCTTGCACTGTTTGCTAGAGAGAGACCTGTGTAAGTGTCAGCCTAGCATGCAGCTCACAAGGGAAGCAGATTTTATGGGTGGGCTGATTATCTTGGTAACATCAGAAGACTTGAGACAAAACAAGCTCCCAAACTATGATGCTGCTCTAAAAGCCTGGGGCTGCAGATGCCTAGAACTTGGGGTAGATGGGCTCCTTGCCCACAGGAGGAATGCATTGGTGGATGCCAGAAGGCTGTACATCATCAAAGGTGATGTGAATGGGACTGATGGGATCTTCTCTGAAGCTGTGCAGCTTGAGCAGCCTGAACCCCTAAATGTAGTGAAAGATGAGTAAAGAGAGGGTCTGCTTATTGTGTTGAGAAATGAAAACTCTTGCAGTGGTGAAGGCTGGAAACTTGTGAATTCTGATGCCCAAAGGGAATCTCCTGCTCCACAGTTGCAGATTTGCAACTGGTTTGTAACTTGGTAACATATTAGGCTTAATGAGGTTTTACCAATAAAGCATCTGAACTGGATGAACTTAATCCACACAAAATCACCAGCAGAAAATGGTGAGAGACAGTGGTGGGAGACTCCCCTGCAGTGAGGGATAGAGGCCCTGTCTGCTGACCTGACTTGCTCTCCAGAGCTGTTTACTGTTTCTTGGAGGCTTAGATCTGGGATACTGGCGATACTACCAAGGTATTCTCCTGGACTATTTCCCTCTTGATGTTCATTCACATGGTTATTGCTGGCCTGTTCAGGAACCTGCTTGAAAGAATCCTATCCTGAAAAGAAAAAGGGTCCAGAGGTTTCAGGGTGGGGTGGGAGGAAGGAAGGGAGTGGGTGGGAGGTACTTTTCTTTGAAATAATATATTTATTTTCATTATGAGCATCACAAATGCTACTCAACAGTAGCATTTTGATGGTATTAAAGATACTTGTTGACAGTAGGAAAAATGCATTTTCATGATTCTTTTCCTTTCTCTCTTACAGACTTTCCCATTAAAACCTGTGAGAAGAAAAAGCAAACAAAACCAGAAAAAAGAAGATGACCATCTAGTTGTTGAAGTCAGGATCCTTATGATACAAAGTATTACTCTGGAGTTCAAGCCTAGATCATGTAGGGAAGCACAGTGTGCTGAGAGAGCAAAGACTTCACAGCTGACACTGGTCATCCAAAGCCTGCAGGATATTTTACAGAATAAATGTTAGTGATGTACAAAAAATCTTTCATGTGATAACTCTTGGAGGAATCACACTTAGGGTGCAGAGATGGGAATATATTCCACAGATATTTTGAATATGGAGGGTTTTTTTCAGGGACAAAGCCTAACTAACTTTGCCTTTGCTAAAATACTCAACATTTATGTTCAGCTAGACTTAAGGTTTTGTTTGATTTTTTTTCACTGAGTACAAATGGAAGTTTGTAAGACAGGTTTATTGACTGTCTAGAGTACTTTATATTCCAGTTTCTCTTGTCACCTACACAAGTAATCACATGTGTTTTCAGCTTAGTTCCAATGCTTTCAGCCAGACCTATGTCTGGGTTTTTATTTCACAGAGTGTCTGGGCTCTGGCTGAGAGGATTCAGAGCTCCGCTGAGCATTCCCTGCTTCCATACTGAGCCCATACAGAACACATGCTTCACATATCTGCCAAGAACCAAGATTGTTTCCACTCTGCCATGCTTCATTTTCCTATTCCGAAGCATAAAAGCTTGTCCTTATAGCCTTACTTATCTGTCTCACCAGCTGGTTTTCTCTTTGCCACACCACTGACCTGTAGTTCTGATGATTTGCACTGCCAGTACCTAGGCAGCAGTATCCTAAGAGTTAATTTTTGCTCTATTATATCTCCAGGTTTTAATTACTAGTTTCTAAAAATGATGTTTTCTTCATATGAGAATGGGTACAAATTCAGAGACATGGTTCACCTTGAGTACATTCTAGTGGACTGGAAACTTAGCAGCCACTTACTCCTTTCCTTTCTGTGTGTACTTTTTTGGGTGGTTGTCCTTTTTTTGTTTGTTTGTTTGTTTTGGTGGTTTGGTTTGTTTGTTTATGTTTTGGTTTGTTTGTTTTGTTTTGTTTTGGGGTTTTTTGTTTGTTTATTTGTTTGCATTTTTTATGTTTTTTGTTTTCTCTTTAAGTTTTATGTTGATACTCTGTTTTCTTGGTTTTGCTGGGACAAAATTTTAAAAAAATAATTTTTGTTTAGAGAAACTGTGGGTTTTGAGAGATTGCAGAGTTCATTTCTGTGAGAAAAAAAGAGATAAGTTGCTCTGGTGTTTAGGTTTTAATAGTGACCAAGGTCAAGGGTAATTTTGAACCATGAAGGTACAGTGGGCTGGGTGGGGTGAAGCCCAGGGCAATTGACCCAGGCTGGCCAACCATAGTATTCCATATCATAAACATCACCCTCACTATAAATCAGGAAGTTTGGGGGGATGTTGGGGTCTTTTGCTTTGGCTGCCTTGCTGAGAATGTCCTGTCAGTCTTGTCAGTTGTCCCATGCCTGAGGTCTCCTCCTTTCCTTGCTGTGACTGCAACATTGTCACTGGAGCTGTTGCACTTGCAGTGCGGGGGATTCAGCCTTCACTGCTGAAAGCACACAAATCTCAGCTACTGTCTGGAACTGAATATAAATTTGTATCCCATACTGCCATTGGGGTTATTATATACTTCATTATTGTTATTCTATTAAATCTGTTTTCACTTGAACCCATGGGTCTCCTTTCCTTTCCCTATTTCCCCTCTTGGGTGGGGTTGGATGACAGGGCAACTGTGGTCCAAACCACAACATCTACGTAGTAAACATTGCTGATCAGCTTGTTTAAAACTGTGTTCAACTGAAATCTGAAGCAACAAAGGGCAGCCATAATTGTTTCAGGCTGGCACATAGTAAAAAGTAAGGAAGAAACATTTTTTTTTGCAAGCTCTGGATAAAAAGATACCAAAGGTGGGGATGTTTTGAAAACACTGTCTGCCTGAGCTTTGGACTTGTGGACCTCTGTGCCCTTTGGATAGTTCTGCTTCATTCTTTGTCTGGCACCTGTAGTGCTTTTTTCAGCTGCTTGATGATGTAGATACCTTCATCACTATAGATGTTTCTGAATTCTGAGTAATGAAGTATGCCTGGGACTACACCCAATAAAAGCAGAAAGAAATTTGATTATATGATGCAAAAATAAGAACATGTTTCACAGCTTGGGAGTAACAGAAGAAGCAAAAAGAGATAGAGTTCAATAAGGTTTTTGATAGGACATCTTATAATAAGACGTCAGATTGTGGTCAAAGAAGATGTGAACTAGACAGGTATACTGCAGTGTGGGTGAAGAACTGCTTGTGTTGCTGAACTTCATATTATGTTCAATTTTTTTGAAGTCTCTCACTTAGGCTGTATTTGTGTCAAAACCCCCAGTGTTGAAATCTGACTTTTGCCAGTCTTTAAGCTGTGCTCTTGAGGGTCTGGTATTGTTCCTGTATCGTTTGACTGCCATTGAGAGGAGATTCAGCTTGTCAAGCTGGAAGGATAGAATATGTACCATGCTTTTCAGCAAAGACACACATGGAGTCCTATATCCAGGACAGACTAAGCCTGTGCATCAGTACAGATAGGGAACTGACTTAGAAGGCTGAACATATTAGCAGTGAGTCCTTGTGAAGAGCATAGTCAGCAGGTCAAGGCAAGAAATTAGTTTAGCCTACTCAGTGCTTCTGAGATCAAGTCTGAAGTTCTGTGTCCAGTTTCACACATACTCACTCTTTCCCCAGGAAATCTCTAACTCCTCCAATTTATGTACCTGAAGATAGAAGTTGAAGACAGCCAAATTATTTTCCGAAGGCCACAGGCAGAGAGTAAGAGGCAAAATTCACAATTAGCAATAGCAGAAATTCTAACTGTGAAAGCAGATCATATAGATCTCTGTGACAGACATTGGAGAGGGAACTGGTTATCCAAGGTTTGCAGTCACTGGAAAGAAATAAAGATAACAGCCAAATCATCTCATCCAAATATGGAATTCAAAGACGAGTCAGCCCAAGTTGTTCCATAGAGGTACCTATTTCTCTTGACTACCTGTGAAGCGAGACCAGGGTGACCAGCTCAAATATGGACATGCATCTTGCAAGTCACACCTGAATCACACCTGAATGCAAATAGCTCTAGTTGGACTTCTGAGTACTTTAATTTCAGTTAGATTGAGTAATTTTAACTAAATTTCAAGGATGCTCAGGACAGCCTAAGCATAATTGTAATTTCATATTTAAAAATGCCTCCTCCTGTCTACCACTTCTGTCCTTGAATATCTCCATCAGAAGCCATCCACAGCATACACAGCAAGACATCCACAAAGGCATACACCTAACTCTTCTTTTCTCCTTCTCCCCCTCTACACATGTAGATATTTCTCATTCATTATCTTCTCTAGTCCTCCTTATTCTTCTTTTTACCAAAAATTAAGTTTCAGTGTTATTAGCCAGGTTGTTATGGAGTCACATTAATCAAAATCACCTAGGATTTTCTCAGGTAAAGCATGCTTTTCACTCCCCAGAGACCACTTCCACACTTTTTCTCAAGTATTTATAAGCAAACTTTCCCAGATGTTTGAGATTTAAAGAGACCTTTAGAGGTTATCTGGTTCAACTCCTCTGCTCAAGGAGGGCTACCTAGAGCCCATTGCCCAGGTGGGTTTTTAATATTTCCAAGCTGGAAGTCTTTACAACCTCTTCGGTGTATTTCAAGTATTATATTGCCTCTTTGATATTGCTCTAATAGTTTCAGAACTGGTATCTCTGCTTTTCTTGAAAACTTATCCTCCTTTGGGTTTTGGGAACCTAGCCCTTCCTGGCTCTTTTTTCCATTTTATTTGTCATATTAACTTCAGGGGATACTTTCCCTTTCTATTCTCAGTACGCTGTCTTCCACAACCCTTTTTTCCATTTTCTTCTGACTGTATTTTCTGTATTAAAGTCATTCTTTCTGCAAATAAAAATTGAGCTGCTTACACTAAAGGGACAACTTGTTGCTCCCCATTTTTCTTGACCCTGTCTTTTCCAGTGCCCTGTGTTCCCTGGTGCCTTTCCTCAGTCATGATGACAGTCAGGATGGAGAGCTACCTGGTCATAGCCGTAGTCACTTGCACACTAGATCACCACATCCAAACGATATCAATGTGGTCATGTTCCTCCCACATACAAGTCTAGGGTATGTGTCTTCCTACCCATCCTCTAAAGCTCTTATCCAGGCATTCATAATCTTTCATTTCTGCTATTAAATTTGCTTTGTCTAGCTTTGATAAATATCTTTTTATACCAGATCTTCTGTGACAGCTGTTGCAATGCCCCAACTATTTTGCTTCGCTTGTGATCTCCCTTTCCATATGACACCAGTTTCCCTGAATTGTTGCTGTTTCTAAATGCTGTGTATTGCAAAAGAATTTGGTCCTTGAGTCAGTCTTCAGTAGTATATTGATTAAAGCACTCCAAATTTTAAAATAGATCAGTAATACCACTTTGTTCACATGCTGTAACATCATCCATTTATTAGGCAAATATTTGTGCCTGGGAGCCATGAGTAAAGTTTTCAATGCTTTCCATGAATGAAAACAATGTAGCCAGATTACACACCTCTAGATCCATGACATCTTGAGTAAAGTTGTTATTAATACCAATGTTTTGATAGTACAGAAGGCAGTAAGACAAAACTGAAAAAAACTGGTTGCTAACATGTATTATTCAATGTAGTAAGCTCTTTAAGATTTATCTCTGTGAACCAGTGCACTGGATACGTTGTGCTGTCATTGTCACCTTCAAATATTTTTCTGGTGTGTCTATAAAATACATGTTCTATGACTGTGGTACTTGCATGCTACTGCTATTTAGGCACCTAATAAATCAATAGGAGTTGAGATAAACACCAAGGTACTATCAGTGGCTGTAACTGGCTGTGATTGTATTGAAGCCTATGAAACTTCTTTAGTTTCATAGGAAGGATCTATCAGACAGTCTGCAAAAAACCCCAAGAGTTTCATGCTGGCTCCTTTAAAGTGTAGCAGTTCAAATGGAGTCTGGCAGTGGATTAATAATGTGACTCATGGATGTGACAGTTGCTGGGACCTAGTCAGAACCCGATTGGAATGTGAGAACTGTAAATCATAAAATAGTCTGAAAATACATGAAATCTTATTGACCTGATGATAGAAAAACAGTTTAAGCTTGTAACATCTCTCAAGCTTCTTTTATCAGGTTCATAAGATTTAAACAGAAAGCTCAGGGTGAGAAGAATGTAGTGATGAGATGGTCAGGCTTTTTTGCTATTTGTAGACAATGATTTAAAGTATACATTGTTCATAAATCTTATTCAAATCAGCATGGTTTCATAGACTCATATTAGAATCCACAATGTTTAAGGACTGTAGTACCCAGAGGGATCATAAAATACACTCACTTTTTTTCACATAAATCCCAGAATAAATCTTTTAGTTGGATTTTATCCAATGCTTCTTATTGAATTTTTATTTAAGAAATCTGCATGATTTTCATGAGAATTTATAGATTCAGTAAGTCCTGTGATGCAAAAAGACTGAGTTCACTGCATGATAATCATTGGTGCAATCCAACATGCAGTGAGATGATGTGTTCCAAGTGAGGTAAACTAAAACTTGAAGATAATTATTTAGATAGCTTAATAATTAATCGATAAGGGCTTTCCATTGATTACATATCTCTTAATTCTGTGGTTTTGCTATATCCTTTCACTTTTCACAATATTTGCATCTTCCTGAGACAGAATTTTCTTCATGGAATCTCTTTCCAACAAGGATATTCTTTGAGTGAAAGTAAATTTTCACGATAACTCATTTGTGTGTCTGACTATCCTGTAGAAATCATCTTGGTTGTTCTTGCTTCAAGCTCAGTGATTCAACCTTGAGCAGTGTCTGCAGTGGTCCAAAACCCATCTGAGAGTGGATCCACCTACACAAACTTTCTCAAGGACAGATTTTCTTCCTGTTCTTGCAGATATAGGGGAAAACACCATCAATTTATAGCAATGCTTGGAGCTATTCTGTTCTTTCTTACCACCAGGCAGGGCAGTTACACCATTGCCAGTCAAAGTATTATCTAAATGTTTCCTAACTTTCAAAACACATGAAAATATGATCTACCACCAAAACAAGGGTTAAGATATCACTTTGCAAAAGTCCTTTGGAATACAGATCACTTGATTCTGTCAAAAATACACACTTATACTTGGTTTGAATAGATAATTTTTTTTCTTTCAACAAATAAGAGGTTTGGGGAGGTGGAAAAGAAGTAAAATCTTCCTGGATTTAAGGGCTGAAGAGAAAAGAAACTGCCATGTATCACAAATAAGTGTGAAAGGAATTAATTTTCAGATTTGGCCATAGAAGAACTCCAAGAGGAAAGAGTACTCAAGACACAAACCTGCTTAGAACAACTGTTTCTGTTATTCCTAAAATGGGATGACAGGCAAATCCTCAAGTATTTCAGCTAGAGTAAATAAGGCTCATCTTGTTATCTTTATTGCAAATAAATATTTTAAAAACCAGCAATAATTATTTATGTTTTGTCCTTTCAAATAAGCTTATCCATGTATCTCTGCAACCCAGTCACCATTTCTTATTGATTAGTGTAGAAACCCTAAATAGAGGACAGATACTCAGTCCTTAAAGTACCATCGTAATTTTAATCTTTAACTTAAGTAAATATTTTCTTACTATTAGCCTGATATTTGGAAGCAGTAAGTTTAATTCATCTCTAGGTTAAATATATGCTTGGCTGATGAATTCTATACTTGTCTAAGTAACAGATTAAAACATAAAAGATATTTTCAGTACCAAAGTAAAAGGTGACAATCTTGTGTGTATTGGCTAGGCAATATGTTAGAAAGTTTACAGAGCACCAGTCCACAGTAGGTTTGTCCGCAGCCAGTATATAAATCTTCTCCAAATGAGTGAATGAAGTTGATTGTGAAGTTCTGTTGTGGGAGAAAAAATGCAAACCATAATGATATTGAATTTGTATTTGACTTCCTAATACAGAAGAAATTAATATTTCCAAAACTGTATGGGTGCAGAAGTACCAGGTGACCAAGCTACTAATGGGATTCTTTCATATTGACTTGTGGCTAAATACTGCCTACCCTGGGAATGTCTTTGTACCCAGACAGGAAGTGAGAAAAGTAGTTGCAGGAGAAGCAAACTGTATAAAGCCTGATTTCCTGTGAATTTGATACATCCTGTGCAATTTCTGAAGTATATAACAGTATTATACTTCTCTGGGTAGATTTTTTTATTCATCTGTGGGGGTAGTCATCTGGGTATTCATCCTCTACTCAGTTACCGATGTATTCATACTATTTTGATATCCCTCTGTCGGGGATAAGTAAAACAGGTAATAAGTTGCAAAATTGTTTGGAAGCAAACGGGAGCTGAAGGAGGATAAATATTAACATTGCTATAAGGTACAGTTTTAAGACAAATGATTCTTCAGGTATCTTAACTCTCCTGCTCTCAGGTTTGTTCATAATGGGCTGGTACAATCAAAATATTTTTTTCAAACAACTCTTGTTCTATGAGATAGTCCCATTATGATTAGCCCATAACACATGAGAACTAGAAACTAGGGATGAAGAAAAATAATCCATAGCTAAACTTGATTTTGATTAGAGACATTAATTTTTAACATTGATTTCATGCCAATCCAGAGCAGAGATTTTTATATCCACTTTGCCATCATTTCAAAGAATCTTTGTGTTAAATATCTGTATCTATGCACAACAGCAAATAGACCCACAAAAAACCCGTTACTTATGTCTGTACATTGACAGTGGAATTATAAAATAGAGACACATTCAGTCCCATGAACTTAAGTAAACCTGAAAACATAGCATTAGAATTAACTGGTTTGTGATCCTAGATATTCTAGGAACACAAGGACTTTGACATTCTTTATTCAACTCCCAATTGATGCTAACATCTACCACTGTGTTTTGTTTATTTCAGTAAGGTGTAGGAAATTATCTAAGTGAATTTTGATTACCTTTTTCTCTGAGCAAGGTATCTGATTGATACCAAGAGGGGCTACAGGGGTTTATGGGGTTAGGTTACATGTTTATACTTTGAGAATTGTGATTCCCTCATCATAATAATTTGTCTTGGCTTAGTGTTGACAAGTAGCATCATCTTGATTGTCACCAAAGCTGTTGCACAGTTCTCAAGCCTGGGAAGAGAAAGGAGTAACGTTTTAAAACATACAGAGTAATCAGCTCTGTTGCAAGGTTAATGGCCTCTTCATTTGTTCTCAGAAAATGAATACAAAATTTCTTCAATTTCCAGACTGCTCAGTCAATCACATTTTAGCTAACACACTGCAAAATTAGTTGCATGTGAGTTTGGTTACCTCTTGAGGATTAATTGTTCAAAACAGATGTAGAGAAACTCCCAGCCTGACTTGCTGATGCTGTTCTGCATCAAAACCCTGTCAAGATGAGCTGGCTGATGTTGCCATTTGCAAGAAATGCTCAATTTTCAGCCTTCAGGCACTGTGCAGAAGAATGAAAGGAGACAGACAGTATCTGAGGAGGAACCTGACTGTTCATACTACAGAACTTTAAATTAATTTTAAATGAGCCAAAAATCAAATATTCTCAGATCCTTGTTCCTTAATTTAATCTATTCCTAGATTATTTTTTTCACCCAGAGTAACATGCGAACTATATCCTTATTACTTGACTAGAATTGTTTAGGAAGCAAAAATTTACTTATGGAAGAACAGCTAACTAAGAAGGTCCATGTAAATAAAATTTATAAACATTTTTTTTTCTTTCATATCTTTTTGTTTTGGAATTCTGTTTAATCTTAGATTTTGAGTAATATCCTTCACAGTGCTTGTCAACAAATGTACAGAATAATTTTGAGAACTCCTTAAAGAGGATTTATTTTATTTCTCACTGTACGTTTTTAATGTACAAATGATTGTGGCTGCATTAAAGATTTAAGCTTAGCCTTTAAAAACTATTTGACTGATAGTTAAAAAATTTGAAGATAATCCAGAATAAAGACTCCCATTTATCCCATTTTTTGCAGCTGAATGTCTCATTGATGCAAATCATTATCTGCAATTATGATTTATGTTGTTATGTACAATCTCTATTCTTGCTGTGTAATGGCCCTGTCCTTAGAAATTAGTCTGAACAGACTTGGATGAATTAAATTAATATTTTTCCTTAGTGTACAGCATTTTTTATTTCTTTTCCATATAAGCATCACTGGTTACCACCAGAGTGTAGCAAGACATATCTTACGTTATTTCCCTATCAATGTTCAAAGAGTTTGTCAGTTGTTTGTATCACAAAAAGAGGTTAACTAATGTTAAAAAAGGATATTGGAAACACTTATAAAGTACCTGTTTCAGGTTTATATCAATCTCTTACGTGTGAAAGATTAAAAGAAAACCTTTTAGGAGGGAACTATTCTTATTGTGAGTTCTTTGCCTCTTTTCTGAAGCATCTGGTTTTTGTTAGTCTAGCCACAATATTAGAGTACTACTTTGCAGTTCATGTCATTATCTTATTTCTTGGTGGGCAGAAGATCTTATTGCTGCTGCATACACAGAGAAGGCTTTTTGTTCCTTGTTTGTTGGTTTTAACTGATCTTTAGTGTACCTTTAGCATCAGGGAAAAAATCCTTCCTTTTCTGAAAATTTCTGGCACCCCACTCTGATACTTAATGTCTCAAACTAGTATTTTTTTCAGAAGTATACAATTGAAGAGCCAGGCTTATTGTTAGTTCAGCCATCTTCTGAAAGGCACAATGTTTGACTTCTATATAATCTGGGTGAAGTTACAAATGACTCCATAACTTCTGCAGCAGCATTTGAACAGGTAGGAAGCCAGTGCCTAGGCATAAGATTCGGGCTTGGTGTTGTGCTTCCTTCAAAAGTTCTGTCTAGAGGATGTGAGTGAAGTTTCTGTTAGCAGATGTGTCAACTGAAGACTTCCCACTATTTATTTTTTTTTTAAATGCTCTGAGGTGTGACTTTTCTTCTGCTTGCTTCACCCAACTGTTTTCTATATAACACAGATCTGCTATCTAATGTTGTAGTGAAATGAGGCAACCAGGTGCCACTAATTGCCAGGGAGTGGGCATGAGCTTGTGTTAAGCCCACCTGTGCCTGGTTAGGGCGGGCCCCCACTGCACATGAGCAGGACCAGGGGGCCAATAAAAGGTAAGACCTAAGACACAGGCTCAGCTCACACTGGAACTCACAGTCTCGGCATGCTTGGCTTTAAGTGCTGCTTTCAGCACTGCACTACCTTTATTGCTCTACTAGAGCTCATTGCTGTCAGGGTGAGGCTTTGAGGAGTCTCAAACCCGCGGCCCTCAGCATTGCTTGGGTGTGTCATTAAGTGCTTAGCCATCTGTGCCACTCAAGCCTCACCCTGACCCTAATTAGGCACAGGTGGGCTTAACACAAGCTCATGCCCACTCCCTGGCAATTAGTGGCACCTGGTTGCCTCATTTCACTACATAATGTTCTAAGCTGTTTTAGTTTTACAGGAATTTGAGAAGTTTCTAGCTATGCTAATCCTTTTGTTTTCTGTCCAGGATACCCTATATATATATATTTTAAGATCTAGTATTCTTCCAAACTTCCTTTTTATAGAAAAATTCATATGAAATTGTTGGGTTTGACTAGTGTCATAATTTCAGCAATTTTTTAACATCTCCAGCTATATGTCAATTATTTAAGTAAGCTAGCAACCTATTTATATATGAAATATGAAAAGCATGCATTTCTCCAGGATCACAAGTAGCAGTCATCATATATTATGTATACATTTGCATGAGGATTGGAAGTTGCTTCCTGAGTCTCATATAAGCATTAGATGCTGTTTGAGTCACCTCCTGTAGCATAAGTATCACTGCTGTGTTAACTCTGAGCTCCAGGTTAGGGGAGATACCGATACAGACATGTCTTGAAAATCACAAAGGGAAATGGCTTAGGATAGAGAGTTTCCTCCTTAATAAATGAAAAAGTAGTGGTGTGTGAGGCAAGAGAGAGACAAATTCTGTTTTGCCTAGGGTGGCCCTACAGGTCCATGACAGGCAAACACTACTGCTCTTGTCTCCCAGTGTAGCACACTAATTACAAAGCTCTAAGCAACCTGCATATAATAAAACTTATTAACATGTCTTTTCCTGCCTTTGTACATGATCAATAATTACAGGTTAAAATATGCCTTCCTTTCAGTCAGTCAAATATTATTCATTCAGTTCCAGCCATTAAGCTTCAAAACACGAAAGAAATCACAGAATCACAGAATCATCCATGTTCAAAATGACCTCTGAGATCATCAAGTCCAACCCTTAATCCACTACCACTGTGGTTACCAGACCATGGCACTGAGTGCCACATCCAGTCTCTTTTTAAAAACCTCCAGGGCCAGTGAATCCACCACCTCCCTGGGCAGCCCATTCCAATGTCTGATCACCCTCTCTGTAAAGAATTTTTTCCTAATATCTAAGCTAAACCTCCCCTAGCAGAGCTTAAGACCATGCCCTCTTGTCTTACTGAGAGCTATCTGGGAGAATAGACTGACCCCTCCCCCTGGCTCCAACCTCCTTTCAGGAAATTGTAGAGAGTGATGAGGTCTGCCCTGAGCCTCCTCTTCTGCAGACTGAACACCCCCAGCTCCCTCAGCCCTTCCTCACAGGACTTGTGCTGGATCCCTTCACAGCCTCCTTGCTCTTCTCTGGAACTCCAGCACCTCAATCTCCTTCCTGAACTGAGGTGCCCAGAACTGACATAGGACTCAAGGAGTGGCCTCACCAGTGCTGAGTACAGGGGAAGAATCACTACCCTGGACCTGATGCAAAGTTATATGTAGAGTAGGCAGTTTAAGCCAACTCCCTTGCAGTTCAACTTTACTGATATGCTAAAGAAATTAATATGAGAAAATAGCTATAAGAATATCACCTATTAACTTTGTGTACTGCAATAAAAGCCAAACAAACCAGGTCATTAAACAGACCATTTGATCTCAACATTCAAATCAACCAAAACTTTTGTCTCCAATCTATTCTTAGCTTTTCCATGTAATTCCTCTCACATAATAAAATGAAAACAATAACAATAATTTTAAATGCAGTTTATTCTGATGAGATACTGCTTATTAAGCAGGTTTACTGCTGTGTAATAATACATTTTTTTTTCTATCTTTAGCTCTATAGAGCAAACTAACTTTTTCTTTCCAGGATAAACTGAATCTATTTTGAATGTGTCACGGTTTTAATAACAGGCTGTAGAAGAATACCAGCAGGCTTTAATTGTATCTTGTATATTTAGTTCTTAGGAAAACACTGGTCAGTACTGAATTAGGAAATACAATGTACACACATCTCCTTGGGAATTCTGGAGAATAAAAACTGGTTAAATTTCCTGACACTCTTAGCCCTAAGAAGCTCCTATTATTCCCCTGAAAGCACAGGGTCTTTCACAGACACGAACACAGCTATACTCATATGTTGAAAAGACTGTGTAGCTCAAATGTTGAACTATACTAGAGAAAATGAAACAGTACACTTAGTGCAGTGTCTTCTACATCTGTGTAAGGATGGCTTTTCAGAGAGTCTTGCATAGGCATAGATAGTGTTGCTGAAGAACACTGATGGTATGTACCAAAAATTAAAAGTAAAAGCTGTGTTTGTGCTCAGCAATGGAGTGTATTAAGAAGGTTTTGAGACCACACTTTTCCATCTCTGAAGTACAGAGCTGCAGAACTAGCTAGCAGAGTTGGGCTTTTTCCTGTGCAGGGGCAATTCTGGATGGCATCAACTCTGCTGTTCACTGAACAGAGGAGGCATGTCCTGAGAGGCACAGAGGTCCCTCCATGTCTGAGGGGTGTGAACTAGGATTAGAGTGCAAGCTAATGTAACACTGACTTGAAAGAAAACCATCCTTATTTAACTGTAGGATATAATCGCTAGTACAAACATCAGCTTAAATGCCATTCTTAACATTCCACTTGTGGAAAGTACCAGTAGGAATATCATCATACACACCCAAACTCTAATTTATTAAGTGCTGTTATCATGGCTTAGAGGTGACTTTATAACAGCAGTTGAAATTATTTAAGAAGTGGATAAAGGAAAACACCTAGAGTGGGTCTTCTGTGGAGATCTCAGTCTAAGAAACTGAATAAATAAATAAATATAAAATTTATGAACAATGTAATTCTTAAATATCATATATACTCAAAGCAGAATATGCCATATTCCCACCCTAAACTTTCCCTTTAATTCTTACAAATATGGTAGAAGTAACACAAGTTCAACTGCAGAGATAACTTGCTCAGAAAAGGAGGAAACTGATGACAGGTTCCTTACATCTGCCCAGAGGAATCATGAACCTAAAGGAAGATTTGCTGTTTGTGAAAGCATTGATAGAAAGTAACTCATGGCTGTGATGAAATGTAAGATGTACTCATCAAGTCATGTGAAATTAGAGACAGCAACATTAGCTTCTGCTGCATTAAATATGGAAGTACTATGTACAATAAAATCATGCTATCTTTGTAATTAGAAGGTCATTATTGGAATATTATGTCACATTCAGTACTAATGTATTATAAAAGACATTAGTGAAGTAAAAAGGGCTCATTCAAATGCTATGTATGTAATTCATTGCACAGCTAATTTTCTTAACTAACACCAAACATTTTTTTTTTCCTCTCAAGACTTTTCAGGCTTGTAAATTTTTGCCTTCAAAGTAAAACTGACCTCTTTCTTTTTTTCTCTCTCATTTCTTCCCCTCCTGCCCCCTATTTAGGATCAGAGGAAATGATTGTTCAAGGCACTAGTTCAGAAAGGAGAAAACCCACATTCAGGTCCCTGCAGAGGGAGTGTTGATACATCATTAATCTATCACTTTAGCTGATGAAAACGAACCAGAGAAAGTGAAAAAGAGCAAATGCTCTGTGTATAGGAGTGATTGCTCAACAAGCTTCCTTGAACAGGCAGAACATTAAAGCTGCCCCAGAAGAAGTTAACAGTAAATGTAAAAGTTGTCTGCTGGGAATGATCTTACAGGAGAATAATTGTTTTTTCATTGGTCTAGTTGAAGCACAATACAAGGATTCAATAGATATACAAGTGAGGGCTGTGCAAGATAAGGGTCCAAATCCCCTTGTATGCCAGATGCATAGCTCAGCTCAACCCCATTCACTTTCTTTAATTAAATGTATATTTTTCCCCTGCAACTTTTTTCTTTATTCCTGAAGCATAATTTAAACATAATTATTTTGTAAAAACCCCCACAGATTTCTAAATTCTAACTTCTTCAATACCAATGAGCTTGTGTTGAATACTTCCTAAACTTCTACACACTGGACTATGAGACAGAGAAGCTTGTACTTCCTAATCCATTTTTCGGCAGTTGTCAAGAAAAGTATGAACAAAGGTGAATTTCCACTCTCTGGAGGTAGATATTCAAGTGGTGTATTCAAGTGTCTTGTAAACTTAACTTCTGGCTTGTTTTGTCAGTTGTAAGACACATCATGTGCAGTTGTACACCTAGTGACAGTTTGGAGCAGAAGGAGTGCTACTGGTATCCTTTTCTCCTTTTTTTTTTTTTTTTTCCTTTTTTTTTACCCTGAATAATTCACAGCCTAAAAAATTTACTGGTGACGGAATGGCATGAAAACCTTATTTTATCCATACACTCAGGAATTATAACATGGCTTTAGTGCAGCCATAGGAGGAATTACTATAAAGTTGTATTAGTTATTGCTACTGGCTTAATATAAGATTCTAAGCAATCTTATTTTATTTCCTTGCCAAGTGTAATGTCTTGGACAACTTTGAAAAGTGCCCATTTTATTAGCTAATCACAAGAGGCATTTGTAGACCTGCTTTTGTGCGTACACTTCATATCAAACTGGAACTGATGAATGTCTCTGGGAAAATAAAATAAAGTGCTGTAAAACAAAAACTTTAAAATTCCCTAATACTCTTTGTTATTGAAAAGTTGTGTACTGTTCTGCTGAAGGGTAGTAAAACCAACTTTCTGCAAAAACAGGTGCCTCTTGATAACTTGCCTGTAGCATTTCTGAGCTTTCATCAGTTCACAACTTATGTCAGTAATTCTCGCATCACATAGTACATGATCCGTTGAATCAAATTTTTAGTAAACTAAATTCTTCTCTATGCATTTGGTGTTTTTGAAGAGAAAAAAATTGCATATACTTGAAGTATGGTTCTTATAAACAAGAAGGATTATTACTAGATATACATCTAGCCATCTTGTCTTACTCTGCTGAGCCAAGCCATATTTTAAAATTTTATTTCAACAGCAGTTTGTCTTGAGAGTAATATAACTTTTTAAATATCTGTCTAGCTATTGAAAAAGCTCAATATAGAGCAGAAAGTGCCTCTTACTGAACACTTCTTTAAAATAAATATGAGTTAAGATATGCCTTATACTCTTGATTTATCTTTTAGGACTTTGAATCCATATAGAATGTAAGTATTGGCACAGGAGCAGAACTTTGATCATGGAATCAACAATAAGAAATTAACTACTTGTCTTAGCCCACAATTTATGACAGAAATAATGGATACTACTTTCATTCCCTTCTGTATTACAATTACTATCACAGTGCCATGGTCTAGACAATGTGGTAGTGTTAGATCATAGTCTGGACTTGATGATCTCAGAGGTCTTTTCCAGCCTCAATAATTCTGTGTGTGTGTGTTTATAGCTTACTTAGTAATGAAAACTAAAATTAATTTTAAACATGCAACATCTTTTGGGACTAACTGCTATAATGTAATGAAAAAGGTTTGTTAAAATTCTACAGATATGATTTATGGACATTTTCTATCCACTCCTAATGAGAAATGTTATTAAAACATAATTAAAGATGTGAAATATTTTAAAGAGTTCATGGTTTAAATACTCAGTCCAACTTCTGTTGTCTTTCATGTAGTTTGGAATAAAATTCAGTAAATATATAAAGTTCCATTACAGATTATTAACTTTAATCTTAGGATTTGGTAAACATGATGCTAATTAGTATCATTCTATTTTGCTTAATAAAATTGGAGAATTCGGTATTCTTTTCTTTTTAATAGTTGTTTGGGGTTTTTGTTTTGTTTTGTTTTTTAAGAAAGAAGAGATTGAGAAATGCATACATCAGCAAATCCCACATTTCTACAGATCTGAATCCAATTTTAGATACCAGTTTGAAGATCACCACTGAAAATAATGGGAGATGCACATAGGGCATTACCCATTTGTGTCCCTGTAAATTCTGCAGCACAGATAACATACAGGGTTTGTGAACAAAAATTCTTAACCACATCCACGGAGGTCAGTCTCCAGGTTTTGAGGGAAATTTTCTTATCAGAGAGATAGATGAAGAATGATGATATAGGTTCTTCTCCCCCATATTCCTCCTCTTAATAGCTCAGAGCTGTAAAGCTTAAATTACCCAACAAGAGACAATAAAAGATGTTCTTACCTGGACATTTTATGGCTCGTTCAATTACTATTAAAAATTCTAGCCAAATCACATACATGAATGAACAAGACAGGTAAAAGAATCCTTGCACTTGCCACTACTGTGTCGGGACTGCTGACAAAGGAACAGAGCTGTAAATTCATTTCAGCAGCACCAGTTCCAGAAAATCTTGGAGAGATTCTTTAAAATTATAGAAATTTCAACATAAGGCAGCAACCTCTGGCAGCAGCAGAGATTAAGTCGGGGCAGTTTCTGAATGTTTTAAAATTTTAATAGCTCCAGCAATGCCTTATGTCACCACAAAGAGGGAAGAATTTATCCTCTTTTCATCCACAATGGAGAGAAGGGAGTAGATATTCTAATGGGACACAAAAAAAGGAGCATATCTTAATTCTCTGACTTCCTGTGCTGTGCTGTAACCACTGCTGGGAAAAAAAAAAGATGTTTCCTCTAATTTTTCTAAAGAGATAAAAGGATACTTAACAAAAGAAGAAACAAGAAACTGTTTCAGACTCTAAATCCTCATAATACAAAGGCACCTAAGCTGAAAAGCTATCTTTACATATATCCTCCTGCAGCAGTCCGTGTTGTCTAGATCAGGCACCATGTGCAGCAGTTGTGGATTGTGTTGTGGCAAATCTTGCTATAGGAACTGTATAAAATGTAACTGTCAAACAGACAAGTGAGGTCTCACAGTGGATTCTGTATCCAGTCTTAATAACAGACTTGAAACCTTGAAGATATCAAACATGAGTCCCATCTTGCCCAGCATATCAATTAGAGTCCTGCCACGGATCTTGTTACTCTGGGCTCCAGAGAATGTTTCATTGGACCTCTCTCAAATGTCTGATTCATTCTCAATGTTTCGTGACTGTGAGCTTCAGATCTGTGTATTTATTTTCAAGGAAGCCCAGGATGACTGAGTAAGATGTAAATCTCTATACCCTATATGCTGTGCCTCCAGTCCACATTTCTTTTTTAACCTAGCCTTAAGTCTGATCTTAAGGGCTTGACCCAATGTCACCTGAAAATCAGCAGCAGAAGTTAGATTTAGTTAAATCAAGAATTACAGGATCCCAGGTGTTCCTTCATTCATAAAAGCACCGCATCTCTCACTCTGCTTCTCTGAAAACAGTTTCCTTTAGAATCATAGAATTTTCAGGGTAGGAAGGACCTTTAAGATCATCTAGTTCCAAGCCCCCTGCCATGGGCAGGGACACCTCCCACTAGATCAGGTTGATCAGAGCCCTGTCCAGCCTGGCCTTAAAAACTTCCACAGATGGGGCTTCCACCACCTCTCTGGGCAGCCTGTTCCAGTGTCTCACCACCCTCATGGTGAAGACCTTCTTTCTAACTTCTAATCTAAATCTACCCTCCTCTAGTTTGTATCTATTCCCCCTGGTCCTATCACTACCTGACATCCTGAAAAGTCCCTCACCAGCTTTCTTGTAGGCTCCCTTCAGATACTGGAAGGCTACAATAAGGTCTCCTTGGAGGCTTCTCCTCTCCAGACTGAATAACCCCAAATCTCTCAGTCTGTCTTCACAGGAGAGGTGCTCCAGCCCTATGATCATCCTTGTGGCGCTTCTCTGGACACGCTTCAGCACACCCATGTTGTTCTTGTAGTAGGAGCTCCAGAACTGGACATAGTACTCCAGGTGGGCTCTCAGGAGAGCAGAGTAGAGGGAAAGAATCACTTCCCTCAGCCTGCTGGCCACACTTCTCTTGATGTAGCCAAGGATTGTGTTGGCTTTCTGGACTGCAAGTGTACACTGACCACTCATATTGAACTTCTCATCCACCAGCACTCCCAAATCCTTTTCTTCGGGGCTGCTCTCAAGCCAGTCACTTCCCAGCCTATATTAGTGCTTGGGATTGACTCAACCCAGATGAAGGACCTTGCATTTGGTCTTGTTGATCCTAATGAGGTTGGCATGGGTCTACCTCTCCAGCCTGTCAAGGTCCCTCTGCGTGGCATCACTTCCCTCCAGTGTGTCAGCTGCACCACACAGCTTGGGGTCATCAGCAAATTTGCTGAGGATGCCCTCAATGCCACTGTCACATAGCCATCAAAGATGTTAAACAGGACTGGTCCCAACACTGATCCTTGTGGGATTACACTTGTCTCTGGCCTCCACTTAGACATAGACCAGTTGACAGCCACTCTTTGGGTGCAGCCATCAAGCCAGTTCTTAATCCACCAAGTGGTCCATCTGTCAAGGCTGTGTTTTACCAGCTTGGAAACCAGGATGTTGTGTGGGACTGTGTTGAAGGCTTTATTCAGGTCCAGATAAATGATGTTGGTTGCTCTTCCCTTGTCTATTGATGCTGTGACCTTTTCATAGAGGGCCACAAGTTTTTTCAGGCATGATTTGCTCTTGGTGAAGCCATGTTGATTATAGTCAGTCACCCCTTCATTATTCTTCTGCTCCAGTAGTGCTCCCAGAGCATCTGCTCCATGATCTTACCAGGCACAGAGGTGAGACTGACCAGGCTATAGTTCCCTTGACCTTCCTTCTTTCCTTTTTGAAAAGGGGGATTATGTTTCCCCTTTTACAGTCAGTGGGGACTTCAGTGGACTGCCATGACTTTTGGAATATCACAGACAATGGCTTAGCAACCACATCTGCCGGTTCCCTCAGTACCTGTGTGTGTATACCCATGGGTCCCATGGACTTGCACATTTTCAGGTTCTTCAGATGGTCACAAACCTGATCTCCACTTACAATTGGCAGTTCCTCCTTTGTTTTCCTTAATCAGTGAGATACCAAAACCATGTCTGAATCATGTACTCAGTCTTGCATGCAAGACTCTCAGAAACCAGTGTATCTGTGTGGGTATTTCATAGGGGTGAAGGACATGACTTGCTGTTCTTACCACAAAATAACATAAAATTTTATATAAATAAATTTACACTATTCAAAACACAGCAGACAGTGATTTTGTTTATTTATCATGAAGCATTTTAACAAACTGACCCAAAGAAAAGAATTTCAAATACTATTACTAGTAAATGTCAGATGCTGGGGGTTTTTTGAGTAACCATAAGATAAATGATGTGTTAGATTAACCTGAGCTAAAAAAAATAGAGTCATAGCCAAAATTGCAGACAAAGACTAATATCTGTGCAAAGAAACATACTGAAAACAAACTAAATTTGACCTCTGGTAATGCTAGCAGCTGGGCTATACATGAGTGCAACCTCAGACCTGTTCATAATTTTTTTCAAAGTCTTTTTTGTTGAACTTTTCCCGATAAATTTTCTTGGGTAAGTTTTTTGCTATTTTCTTTCTCTAAGGAAACCCTTTGTACCAGTTTTCTGAGAAACAAAATGAAAGTTCATCCTCTGGCCTTATGGTGTCTAAATCTATACTATGGCTCAATATACTGAAACAGTGAATTAATACAGTTCCCATGGATTCCTGTTTTGTATCAAAATTCCCTCAGCCAGCTGCTTCAACTTCATTTTTTCTTTCAAAGGCACAATTTTGCATACATTTTGTCTCACCATTACAGCTGCCATTCAGTGCTGCAGCCGTTCTCCACAGCTTGCTGTCATACTGGGCTTCCCCTCATGAGTTCTCATGCTGTAAAGTAGAAGAGGGAAGTGGTTTTGTCTATGCTCATTTTGTAGGGTTTTTTTTAACTGGGGTCAGTGTATAATTCAGTGTACCAGCATGACTGAGGCATGCAATAAATCACAACCAGAGATGAGCAGACAGGGACAAAAGTCTCTTAAAAGGGTAATTTTTTCAAGAGAATAATAAATATTCTATTATGGTCTAGTAGACATTGGAGAAACATGACTATCAAAAAGTCAGTGGGGGAGAAATAGATTAATAAAAGATTAATAAAAATGAGGATCATAAAAATTTCTGACAGGGGAAATTTGGGTGAGGATGGAGCTGCAGTGGTAAGACAGGAGTGTAGATTCCCTCTCGGATACTGTCTTCTTCAAAAACCATGATGTGAGACACAGGTATTTGCAGACATTGAAAATAATACTTGAAATCTGAATAAGAACTCCCCATCTGAGAGTAAACAGCTCACCTCCAGAGAGGAACCTAGATCTTATCAAATATAATATAATATACATTTTACAGCAATTTATTCTTTTAAATTTATCCACCCGTTTGTGTGTATTTTTAACAGTACTTAAGCTTTACACTATGATTTGCTGAACATGTTAGAGTTCATATGTGATATGATATTTATGAGCTTTCATACAACTCTTATGTCTTGATTTTTCAGGAGATTGTGGAATACTTATAGTTGCAAGCATGTAAGGACAAGGCAGTCTAACAGTTCTTAATGTGATGCAGCATTAGCATACAAAAATATTATTACATTATAAAAAAAATTAGAAATTATATCTAAATAAGTGAAATGGAGAAATGTGCTTATCTATTTCTTTTGAAAAATATTCAAGCCAACATTCAAGGTGGCTCCCTTATGCATGGAACACATAAGGCAGGAACCTTTATACTTGAGTACTGTATATGATCTAGAAAAAAGATTTTTTAATTGTATAGTTAATATTTGTATAGCAACTTTTATCATCTGCCAGAAGACTTTTACAGCTCACATAAAAGAAACATGGGGTTGGATGCTGTTGGCATGAATATCTAGGACTACAGGATTATGTTTCCACTGCTGAACAGCAAGGGACAAATATTTTCTCTGATCAGGGCTTTTATGACCCCATTAAAACTGATTAATAATAACACTATTTCTTGCAAAATGATAAACACATATTGGAAAAACATGCAGCTGAATATCTAGATTATTATTTATTGATTTCAAGTTTCTTCCCCCATTTGTCCTTAAATTCTGTAAACAACAGAGTTGTAAATGAGATGAAAGGTGCCGGTTGAAACTCCAAGGATTCCTCAGAGCCAAAATATTTTTATCTTCAATATGATGTTTTTATGCTGTCTAAATCACATTAGCGGGCAAGAATTCAGGTTTAAGTACAAAAGCACAATCTCTAACACTGCATTTCTTCACACCGATGGATTATGCTTTCCTGTATAGCAAATGAACCTTCTTAGAAAAATACTTTATTCTCATTACTCATAGGTAAAATAATCCATGATCATATACTCTCTTGTTCCAGAGGATGTCTGCCTTCATTCAGTAACTAAATAGTTGTTCACTGTTTGGTTTCAACACCCATCATTCAAACTTTGTTCAAGATTTATTTCATCACTCACAGTCATGGCTTATCAATCTATTTTTTATAAATTCACTTGCAAGCATACACATAAGTATGCTGTAATACTGACCCATCACAAGAGACTGCAATAAACACCCCATTGAGATAATAGAAAGATAATTAAAAATGTACTAATATATGCTTCATTAAAGAAAACACTAATTAGGTTTGTGATTAAAGCACCTCATCTGAGCACTGAAGATATGAAGAAAGCAGTTCTGACTCTCACCTGACAGTCATAAGAGTGGTTTGGAAATGATTCAAGTTCAGTAACATACAGCTTACTAAAAGCTATGGAATAGCATCCGGAAAGGATCTTGAATTATCAGACTTTATAAACCTTAGATGGGGAAGCACTGAGACAGCACCACTTATTCTGCATTGAGCCAGAGAGGACAAGGAACTGCTGTGTGTGTCTATGCACTTAGCAATGATCCAGTGCACATGAGATTTTCACTGTGAACTAGAAAAATCTGTACTAATAAGATTTTCACAAATTATGTTCTAACACCATGTATTCTCAAAAGGTAGCATATAGGGACACCTTCAAACTGTTTCAAGACTGTTAACTCTTAACTCCTCTTCCAGTGCTGGTGATAAAACTCACCCCTTTTAGACTACAGATTTAGAGATCTTACAGCTATACAGCTACTACTAAAAAAAAAAAAAAAAAAAAAAAGAAATCCAACAACCAGACAAAAACCAAAAAAATTTCTTGCTAGTTCAGTTTAAAGAGTTTTAAGTAAGAATAAACTCTGCTTCATCCTCCTCATGCTGTGTAAATTTATTGTCTTGGCAGCAACAGTTTTACAACTCAACTCAAAAATAGTTTTGTGTAAATGTTTTAAATGTCATTGTGCCTTCTGTCTCTCCTTTATTCTTCAACTTCAGAGCTTCTAAAACATCTATTATCTGAGTTTATGGGCTTCAGTTCCCTAGCTTTGAGATACTTACTCCTGAATCACCTGTCCTACAGTAGTTTTTGACATTTTTTAATTGTCTGTTGTGCACAGGCTTTCTTTTTATTATATCCCCAACTCTGTATCAGGATCTGAACCCATTATAGAGTGCTATAAACACATATTATTCCTAAGTATAGGCTTCAGTATAAAATACTATACTTAATATGCTTCCTATTTTTATAGGAAATTTGAGAACTGGTGTCTGAAACATATTTACCTAATCATGAGCTTGCAGAGGCCTGGATGATACTTGTTATTTTTTAAATGAAATGTGCCTCTTCTCCCTTCAGAGTTGCTTTAAAATAAAGTTTTTATGTTGACATTGTTCCAGAACAGAAATGGACATGTTACAATGTGCTTAAAATATTGTTTATCCCCTCCTACCTATAGAATGTGCACTGTTGATCTCTGCTCTGAGCCATGAGTCAGATAAAATATAGGAAATATTCCTAGGTTCTCATTCCTAGAAACTCCCACTCCACCCCATTTTTCATATGCAAATCACAGACAAATCTCATATCACCTTTCATTTTTTATATTGATCTGCACCTCTTTTATAAACTACACATTCAAATAACCTGTATTCTACTTAATGCTGAGAATCACATTATTTTAATTCTTTTCACCAGATACATTGACTTTTTTTGTCTTAGTTCATTACTTACTATACAGTATGACAGTATATGCACTTCAGTGAAATCAGTAAATGTGGGTTGATTTTTAACTCTGTCCTTTGAGAATCAAATTCTGAAAGCTGATATATTTTTCAAGATTCTTGAAATCTCTCATTCAATTTAGAGCATGTTCATCCATCTGAATATATGGAAAATGAGTTACCATAACTGATATATTTTTAACCCTGCTGGGGTTTTTATTTCATTGAGGCTTTTATTTCAATTCTACTAATTTAATCATGCTAAAGATGAGGATAAATACAGAGGATGTACTGTGATAGTATGTTTCTAGACCTACACTAGCCAAATGGAATTGAAGCTCATTAGTGACCCTGATTCCTCTATGAAAACCACATCAACTTTGTAAAATATACATTGAAGTTATGTTATGACATTCATGTCTAGAAAAGGGGATTTGATCAGTTAATATGAAAACTACCAGAGTAGCTCCATTAATCAGAATTTTTTTTCTTCTACAGATCTGAATATAAACAGTTGAACAAGTGTGAGTTTCTGAAATGTGTTTATTATTTTATCCTTTTAACCTCATGAACTGTTTAGTATATTTAATGTAGAATTGCATCCATCACTCTTTTTTAAGCAACACTTGGTAGATACTTTGCATTCCTTAGAAATCTCATTAATAAAAATAAAATGAGAGAAAACATTCACTAAAATATGTAAAAAGAAAAAAAATGTGGAGAAAAGGATTTTTATTAATTTTTAGTTTCCTCTGGGTTGGCAAGTCAGTGCCAGCAGGGTCAGGTGGATTGCCCCAGCGTAGTCCATGACTTTTCCTTTAATGCCCAAGGGCAAAAGGATATTTCTTCCCAGTTCATCCTGGCTTGACAGTGCTGGAAAAGCATGATGGGGCTTAGAAGGCAACAACAGCTACAGGCAAGGCAATGGTGAGTTAGATGGCCCAATCTAACTGTGACTAGCAATAGGCACATAACCTGGACATCAATGTCCTAACGTGTTTAAAAAGCCTTTGCATGAGGGAAAGAAGGACAAGAGACCTGAATTGTCCTGACAAATTCAGCATAAAGTTGACAGAGAAAAGGTGGGTACCTCTTTTCTGCCAATGTGTTACCTCTTTTCTGTAAATGTATCTGCCTGGTGGTCCAGCACTACAAGAAGGAATCATCATGGTCATCAACTTTGGAAGGAAGAAGGAGTCTAAATGTTCAAATGTCTGTACACTAGAATGAGTTTTAAACCATCTCTTCTGATTATGGTCTTTAACTTGCCATGTAACAGCGGATGCTACTGACACATCAAACATAAAACTGTTGTCCTACACCAAAATTCTAGTAATTTGGCACTGAGAAAAATCATCTGCCAAGCAGGGAAGCATGTACTGAATTAAACTTATGTAAGAAGAAGCAGTATAGATGGTGTGGGTTGCTGAATTCTAAGGTATGGTAGAATTAGGTAGGCCAAATCTGTCCCTTCCTTCATCCATGTTCTCTGTAGCGGGAGGAGCCATTCTTGCTCCTGATGCTCGACGAGCTGCTGGTCTCTTCCAGGACTCCAGCCACCACACAGCGCTTCCAGGGTAGAAGTGTAGTGGGAAGAGCCTTTCTTGCTCCAGAGGCTCGACGAGCTGCTGGCCTCTCCATGCCTCGCACCAGAGTGAGCTGAGCTTTTCTCTGTGGGTGTGTGTTCCACCTTTATTGGCCCCCTGGCCTTGCTCATGCCCAATAGGGGCCTGTCCTAATCAGGCACAGGTGGACTCACACCCACTCACTGGCAATTCAAGGCACCTGATTTATCTTATTTCTCTACATTTCCCCCTTTTTTTTTTTTTTTTTTCCTTCGTAAAGCTTTCCCGGTTTGCCCTAGCTTACAGACATTTTAACAAACATACAGGATTTTTGCACAGGATTTTTAAACATACATATTTTTTTTCTACTGACACACAGGATTTTTACACAAAAATACACACTTTTTCTTCAGGCCCCACGGGACACTCAGCTAAGAGCATCGAGGGGGCGCACAGAATACAGACATACAGGATCTTTCTTTGGGCCCCGCAGGACACTCAGCTAAGAGCATCGAGGGGGCCCCGAGTACAGGACTTTTACACATACATACAGGATTTTTTACAAAAATACACTTATAACTTACAGGATTTTAACCCTAGCTTAGGCAACCAAATGTCAGCCCAGGCACTTTTTCACAAAGTCTCTACCTTTTGTTCTTCTCCCTCCTGTTTCTGCTCTTCTCTTGGTTTCCCTCTGCTCAGGGGCTTCCAAAGAGAGAATCCTTCTCTTGGCTTTCCTTTGCCCAGGGGTTTCCAAAGAGATTTCTGGTTCCTCATGGGTTTCTGGTTCCTCCGTGGGATTCCATACTTTTACTTTTATTTACTTTTACTTTTTTATATTTTTTTTTTTTCTTTTTCCTCCGTGGGATTCCATACCATGAGATTCCATCCTCCTAGCTTCCCTCCGGTCAGGGGTTTCCAAAGAGAGAATCCTTATCTTGGCTTCCCTCTGTTCAGGGGTTTCCAAACCAAAGAGCTTTCTGGTCATACCTTTCAGGGAGAGTGTTAGCCCAGGCATTTTTTCAAATCGGGGAGAATGTTCCTGTTGCCAGCTCTTCACAAGTTGCTTCTTTATGTTGCCCGCATTCTCCACCAAATGTAGCGGGAGGAGCCATTCTTGCTCCTGATGCTCGACGAGCTGCTGGTCTCTTCCAGGACTCCAGCCACCACACAGCGCTTCCAGGGTAGAAGTGTAGTGGGAAGAGCCTTTCTTGCTCCAGAGGCTCGACGAGCTGCTGGCCTCTCCATGCCTCGCACCAGAGTGAGCTGAGCTTTTCTCTGTGGGTGTGTGTTCCACCTTTATTGGCCCCCTGGCCTTGCTCATGCCCAATAGGGGCCTGTCCTAATCAGGCACAGGTGGACTCACACCCACTCACTGGCAATTCAAGGCACCTGATTTATCTTATTTCTCTACATTCTCTGAGAAAGGACAGAACATGCAGGCAAAGGAGGGTGACTGAATAGAGAGCTGTCTTGCTCTACTTTGGGATGCAAGAGAGATCACATCTGAGCCTTGCCTATCTAAGCTAGAGATTCATCTGTAAACATTGTCTTATTTTGAGTCTATCACAGGGTGTTGTTACAATGTATACAACTGAACAAGCACAGTGTTTACACAATCAAAAGTTCAGATGCCTGCAGATACCCTAAAAGCAAAGAAGAGCTGCCAGATCAGTGTTGCCATCATTGACCTCTCTGGGCTAGATGTCTGAACTTGTGATGGATTACTAGAAACTAAACCAACCTGAAGATATTACCTACTTCCCAATCTGAAGTCACAAGTGTCATCCCCACAGAACCAGAGTGAGTGCTGAATTCACCATCAATATTTTGATGACACAGTGCTCTGACAAGTGCTACACGTTCAGAATTTGGTGTCTTTTTCTAAGTCAATGTCAATTCATGACCTGTTATGATGCTGGTGAGTGACTGCATTCTCACTGCCGTCAGAGGTGACATGGTTGTGCTATTATTCCCCATTCAGCAATTTGATTTTGTTTTCAAATCAACCCCATTATGTAGAAATGGAAGTTATTTTAGGATAAATTGAGACTAAGAGCCCCCTCAAAATCTGTTTCTCTTTAGAATTAACATACCATTAACTGCAATGAACCAACTCATGAGCTTAATCTTTCACCCCTATTCATCTGGTAGATGCTCTCCGTGGTATGTGAAAAGTGATTCATTAAACTTACTGCAAAGGGCAAACCTTAGATTAATTTTACCTATTATCTTTGTACTCTTGTTTATCACACACCAATAGCAGCAGGCAAACTTGTTCTATTTTATCACCATACTTCCACACCATAGTTGTGCAAATATTCATCTCAACATGAAGAGTGCTTCTACCTGTTTGGTGGAGCTGGTAAGTAGATGGATGAAAACATGAAAAATGAAAAAGAAGGGAAATTTAAAAGGGGAAATATGAAAGATGACAGAATTTTGAGGAATGAGTGGATATACAGTGTATACATTGCATAAAAATTGTGGATATTGAGTACCTGCTGGTAAAGGATTACATGCACTCAATTTAGGAAACATATTAAATCAGACAACCTTTAAAATGTTTCTGAGCCAGAATTGACATTCAGGCACAGTGGAAAATCCTGAACTCAACATTTTATTTAGGCATGACCTGTACCTCATAAATTGGATCTCTGCCAGGTGAATTTGACTAATCTCATTTTCAAAATCATTTGCATTTGTGGCCAGAATCCTACAGCAATGCATCCTACAATTTTATTTTGTGAATTGGGAAAATACATTTTTAATCCTTCTATATTAAAATTTTTTTCCCTGAGAAGTAATAACTTCTTATAACTTTCTCCTAGTACCGCTCATGATTTTATCAACCTCTGTAATCTCTACAAACCACTGTTTTCACAGCTATTGCACATGTATGCTGTAATACATAAAAAAGCTGCTCATGGCTTATGCAAATTTATGCTTTTGAAAATGGTTTTAGTTTCATGAATGTGGACTACATGAATGTGTAATTTACTGTTGGTTTAATTAAATGGAAATACCTTCTATGAATGAGACTATTAATTCGAAAACATTAAAAAAATTGAATAAAATGTGTGGGGCTGCTTCACCGTAGACATCCACTTTTTTCAGGTTTTTTCTTTTTTTTTCCCTTTTTCTTTTTTTTTCCTCTTTTCTTTCCTTTTCTTTTTTTCCTTTCTTTTTTTTTCTTTTTTTTTTTTTTCCCCAGAAAGTGAAACATTATTTTGCTAACTTGGTTTGTACTGATTGTTGTTTAACTGGCATGGGTGATAAGCTATCACACATCAACACAACCAGATCAACACACATTTTCCTGCAAGTCCACAAAAGCAGTGGCATTAAGATTATGCCCTAAGTATGTAGTCTTCTCTTCTGTATTAATTATGATTTTTATAAATGCCGTTCAGCACTGAGCTACCTTTACTGGATGCTAAGTTAAGCACAGAACAACCACTAGATGGCATTTATTAGCTGAAAGTGAAGTAAATCAGACCAGCTCCAACGGAGGACTGAAGGGAAAGATTTAGCTACTAATAACTGTTATGTGAATGGCTTTTGGTGAACAGTACCGTGAATTAGGGAGGAAAAAAAAGTTAGAATGAAGTCTGAGGGGGGTAAAGGAAGAACCAGATAATTTTCTACACAATAACTGTATAAGCAGAAACACTGAACTGGACTAGATGAGTAGCATTTACCTGTCAATACTCATCCTGCATGCAGAGGCCATGATCTGCTTTAAGGAAGAGGCAAAGACCAGAGAAACATCCACATCTGCTTGTTTTGATTTGCTGTGCTGGGACTTGGCACCTCTCAGCCTACTTCTGCACAAAGAATATGACAGCCTGGCTTCCTGACCACTCTTGTGTGACAATGGCCAACTCCACTGTCCTCCGTGGAGGTGACAAAACAGTGCTAACAAACATTCATCTCAGATTCTTATGTGCCATTGCACTTAATGAGTAAATAAGTCAGACCAACCACAACTGTTGCTACAGTCATGTTCCCAGGTTTTGGGGTTAATTTTGAAACCTTAAATCACGTAGTTCTGATTACTTCCCCCTTTACTCCTTTTCTACATGGTGGCTTTGCCAGGGACTCTGCCAGGGACCCTTTTGCAGCAGGGACCCTCAGCCATGACTTCCATGCAAATCTTCAGCTCTCTTGAACAAGGCTGTAGCTGTGTCAGTATTTCAGGAGGGAGCCTGAACTAATGGCCTGCCCTAGGTAACCCTTCCCTGGCAGTAGCTGACTTGCAGTTCCATGTTTGCCCAGGGCAGACAGCCTCACCTAAATCGACAGAGCAGGAGATCTTTATTTATGCAGGGGAAGTGAAAAGCTAGAACAGATTGCCCTGGTACAGAGAGCTGATAGAAGCCCCATTCCTGGAAATATTCAAGGTCAGGCTGGATGAGGCCCTGAGCACCCTGATGTAGTTAAGGAAGTCCCTGCCTACTGCAGTGGGCTGGACTTTCCAAGTCTCCTCCAACCCAAACCATTCTATGATTACAAGTAGGGCATTATAAGCTAGATAATGGTCAGAACAGATGAAAAAATACATGTTTTTATCTGTTAAGAAAGTATAGAAGAAAAAACTTGATGCTATTCATCACAAACCTTAGATAAAAATCTAAAACAATAGCTAAAAATATTGCTTTGGCATTCATAAAAGTTGGGCTTTGCCCCTTTTCATGCCACTCCTCCCCAACAGCTCCATTGTCTTGAGCACTGGGGTGCACCAGGGATGGCTGTGATGTGGTACAGGGGGGTTTTGTCTGACTTGGACATATGACATAAAGCACTGGAAGGCATTTCCAAATATTTTTTGTTTAGTTTGGTTTGTTTTCAGCCAAAGGCTTTTCAGCTGTCAGGTGTTCTCTTTTTCCAACAAAAATAAAAGATTAAATTTTCTACAGAAAGCAAATACATTCCAAAAAAAGTCCTTCTAAAGAAAACTCAATATCCTGTTGGAAAATATCTTCAGTGGAAAACAATCAGCAAGAACCATGCAATTTTATCCCAAGGCCGGTTGTTTCTCTTAAAACTTAACTGACTTTTGGAGAGTCATAGCCTGCAATTTTTCAGTCTAAGAAAAGGGAAAAAATGAAGATCATGTTCCAATGAAAGGAGTCACTGAAAGGAGTGTGAACACAGACTAATGTATCAAGCATCTTTTTTTTTAATTAAGGAGGCTGAGTTTTGCAGACCATACAGTTAGCATTGCTGTTGATCTGTTTTGGGCATTTAGCCAAGCAGTTGGAGGAACCAAAACAGTATTTGTATATCAACAGCTTACCATATTAACACTAATATATTATTTTAGTTGGAAACAACATTCAAAGGCTGTTAGAAAGAATTAATGTGTGTTTAAATTATGTCACTGTGTTATCATCAATAACAGAGAACTTCTAGCTCGTTTTGATGGATATAAATTATTTTCAAGCTAAAGGAAGGTGAAGAGTGGGATATTTTAGTGCCTGATTTATGCAATATTGAACATTCTTTGGTGACCAACATTTTGGATAATCCAATACCTTTATTAAAATAATTTTAATTTTAAAGACATACTGCGTATCTGGTTATTAGAATAAAAAATAAACAATTATATAACAGGTAAAATATTCATAGCTTTGGAAATACATAATAGCACAAACAGTAGAGCTATCAAAACTAAGCTTACCTGAGATTTATTCATGGCACTAAACACACATACAAGTTAAAATAGAAGAAAAATCCTCTTTTTCCCTTATTTGCAAATAGCAAAAACACAATGAGGAAGAGGAAATTGAATCAAGCACTGCATCAAAATCCAACTAAGTGTTAATGAAGTGTTCATTGCTCAGAAAGCATTGCTTTTGCATAGATTGTTCTTACCCAGAGAAATAGGGTACCTGAATAGTTAAAATAATGATGTTTTGGAAAGGGTTTAGGCAAAGGATATTTGCCCATAATTTGTGCACATAGCAGTGGTACTGCTATTTTTCCATCTATGCTTTTGAATTCCAAAGTGTCTGAAAAATAATCTCACTGCTCTCTTCACAGATGGAACTGACAAACTATGCAAAAAATGTATCAAATGTGCCCAAAGCAGGCAGCTAAAAATAAATAAATAAAATAAATATTCATTCCTAGTTCACTACTGGCACCTCGTGGCAGCAATGAAAAAGGTTATTTTTCCTGAGGTTTTTGCAGGCCTTGTTAAGGGCTGGCTGACCTGTTCCTGCATGCAGACTCATCACCAGACAGAAATCCTTCTCTCCCTGTTTTCCAGGTCACTTCTTGTTTGGTTCTGCTCATTTTGTTGTTCCCTCCTATTCTTCCTGCTGGCTACCCATCTCTTCAGACCCCAAATCCTAACTGAAGTCTGAGGAGGGACCCATGACCTCTGAAGGTAGCTCACTGAAATCTGTCAGCTCCATCAGCAAGGAAGGTCTTTGTGCGATGCAGGACAGACCTCACAAGAGAGCAACCCTCCTGTTTGTATCAGTCTCTGAGCTGCACTTAGGGCTGATGCAAGAAAACAAAAAGCACTGGTCCACAACAGTGAGGAGAGTGACTGAGATTTGAGCTCCGTGAGAGGCAAAAGGGATTTGAAGTATGATCTAGGTTTAATTCCTGACATCTGCACTATTTAGTCTTCTTTCCCATAACTACTCCTACCTCTCAGCTACTCTTTGCTGACTCCTGGGAATGAGTAAATTCAGAGATGAACATGATTAAGATATAAAACTGAAGGCTGAAAGCACATGCTTGTGACATCTGCCCTTCCTGGAGGAGGTGGAAACAGTGAGTGGGAAAAGTCAAGTTCCTCTTTCACTTTATTCTTGAGAGAGCCAAGAACAAATAATGGTTCATTCTTATTCATGGGAATGCAAAATACAAAGGAAGGTAGAGCAAGCCAGAGGGTAGAGGACAGCTATGCTTGTAAACTGCATGCGTGGGACATTTCCATGAAAAAGGATTTCTCTGTGTACTAATGGTGATATTCAATGATTTACTTAAAAAAACGTTTAATACATACAGATCATATCTTTAGTTTCTGAATTTCAGTGACTATCTGATGAATCTGTTAAAAAAATTAGCTCTGTAAAGGCTTCATGTATTAATGGTGTATTTTACTTGGACCTACAGCATATTCATTATAAATTACTGTAGGCAGCAAGAAAAATAAATGACACTAAATTATATGACAGCTATTTCTAAATATAATTATTCTTTTTTTTTTTTTTCCCCACAGAGAAAGTAACTCCCATAGTGGACACTCCCCTCTATTTTCCCCACAGAAATTGCATTTGGTGGACAATAACAAGCCATAGCTTTATAACGAGCTAAGATTTGTATTCCATCCTTCAGGGAACACAAGTGCCATCAATATGTGCCTGTAAATCTTGTTTTCCTTAGTCAGTCAAGCAGTATACTAAAAAATATCTTCCCAGTAAATATTTAAAATGAATCCAGAATTCAATATAACGAATCCCAAACTTCTATAGTTACAATGCTTCCTGAAAAGAAGAGGTGTGCAATAACTTCATCACACCTATTATTACTACACATGATTTTGAAGCCCTAGAAATTCTGATGTTCATTTTTGTCCCAAACAAGAAAAAAAGACAAAATCTTAGGATTTTTCATAAAATTAAGTACTTCAAAATATTTAAATTTTAATTATAATTTAATTACTGAAGTAAATAAAAATCACTGCATCATCACCAAAATGCTGGGATAAATCCACAAAGGATATTGTTATAGCAGTTATGAATTTTTAGTGGGCCATGATTTTCTATATAAAGGCTATTCTAGTGTAAACTTTTTTTGATAGCTATACTGTTATCTTCTAGTTCTGATTCTCTTTAAATATTGAAAGATACTAAACAACTCTGCCAATTGCTTCACATTCACTGGTATTGAACACCTCTGCTCTGGAAACTCCCACTTTGGTGAAAATTTTACTAAATATGAAAAAAATATTACTTTTTCTCTCTGTACCTGTTCATGTCAACACTTAGATAGAAATAGCCTTGCCTAACTCCCTGCAGAGCCACCATCTCACTGAAGGGCTCCTATAGCCCTAATGACCACAGTATTTTAAGAAGCAAATCTGAGTTTCATGCAACCTTGCAGTACCCTGACAGAGAGACTGTCACTGTTTCTATTTTAAACTGGGGCAACCAAAGCAGAGATGATCAGATGTTCCCAAGCAGGGCCTACACCCATGTCTCCCAAGGGAACACCTCAACTATTGACGTATGCAAAAGCTGTAATAAAAAAATCCCCCATTGGTACTAAAGTGATCCAGGCTGAACAACTCACTTTTCCAAGACAAGGGGAATGTTGGCACCAAGCACACACATGTGTGGATAGATGGTACTAATACGTCATGGGACTATATACATCATAACATGCATACTGAGTTGTTTCTTTTTAGCTGACAATGTTATGAAAGAAGACCATGCTGTACACCATGTCTAATAGTATTGTTTCTAATATGTGACATAGCCATGTGACATTACAAAGTTAAGGAGGTTTTTTTCAATTTTACTTTAAAACTTTTCCTCATTAACTTCTAGCTATTTGCTATCCCTTTGCTATGAATTGAAAAAATTTTCATCTCTGCTGGTCTCAGGCATTCATTTTTCTGCGCCTTTAAACATTTTTCCCTCAGTTTTCCCTAAAGATTAATTTATAAATAATGTGCATTTACACATATGGTCATTGTAGTAATTCCATTGACCATTGAGGTTTTGTAACAGAAAACAAAACATGCCCTCCATGTAAGACTTTCTGGAAAATGAAATCCATTTCTTTTTCTTGTAACAAGAACAGTTTAACATCTCATTGTATGCCTACAATAGGATTGCTAGTTTGCTATGTAACCTTAACTGACATTCATTTGCATGCATTGAACTTCATATTTTGGAGAGACATGATTTTTCTCACAGATTAAAGCTATGCCCAAATAATAGGTGAGAATCACAGATAGGCCACTAAAGATGCCAGCTAATAATACAACCAGGTCTTATTTCTTCATTTTAAATGACAGCCAGCTGATAAAACATTAATTCTCATTTTTTTCTAGGATAAACCAAGAAAAACTGAGCTTGTTTAGAGAGTTTTCAAAGAACAGTGCAAAAATATATGTATGCTCTTATTTCATTAACGCCTGGAAAGTAAAAGCAGGTCAAAAATATGTATATCATAACAATATTTAAAATCTTAACTCTGATAAAAGAGTAAACAGATGAATTGTTCTAGTGAAGTCAGTGTGCATATCTTGGATATACAGATGAAAAAGGAATTTGTTAATCATCCACAAGTGGAATCTCACTTTTACACTTCCTGAGTTCTGCTTCCTCTTATCTTACCCATAATAAAAAAAAATTAAGTACATTGTAAAGAAAAGTCAATAAAAATGTTAATTTGGGGGGGAAAAAGCCCATGCCAGAACACATATAAAAACCAGATATAAAATTGCTGTTCCATTTAATAATGTGAGTAACCAGAGATGAATGGCTGAGAAAAGTATGATTCAGACCAAAACAGTGTTATTTACCTGGTAATGAAAAAATTATGTGGTAAGACAAAAAGTATTCCAGAAGGGTTTTTCTTTTCATAACTGATGCACTATTCACAAAAAAGAAGGAGCATTTGCATAAACACATCCTAGAAACATCTATCTTACCATAGATCCTGAAGCAATTCACATGATAAGAACATGAAAATTCCTTTGACGTTATTGTGAGACAAGATTTGTTAAGCCAAGTGTCCTGGCCAAGTGCCACTACATCTGGGGCTACAATGAGCATACTTTTTTGCTGATGCTTAAGTGATTCCAAAAATGAATTTTCATTCAGCTATGTTCATGATCATTGCATATTCAGTTATCTGAACAGCAAGCAATAAAAAAAAGTTGGAGGGCAACCAAGCTGGTGAAGGGACTCGAACACAGATCCTATGAGGAGAGGCTGAGGGAGCTGGGGCTGTTCAGCCTGAAGAAGAGGAGGCTCAGGGGAGACCTCATTGCTCTCTACAACTACCTGAAAGGAGGATGGAGCCAGGCGGGGATTGGTCTCTTTTCCCAGGCAACTCTCAGTAAGACAAGAGGGCATGGTCTTAAATTGTGCCGGGGGAAGTTCAGATTGGATATTAGAAAGAATTTTTTCACGGAAAGGGTGATCAGACATTGGAACGGGCTGCCTGGGGAGGTGGTGGACTCTTCGTCCCTGGAGACATTTAAAAAGCGACTCGATATGGCACTCAGTGCCATAGTCTAGTGACTGTGGTGGTAGTTGATAAAGGGTTGGACCCAATGATCTCTGAGGTCCCTTCCAACCCAGCCTATTCTATGATTCTATGATTCTATGATTCTATGCTCTGCTTTGTAGTAACTACATTCAACATCTTAGAAATCAGCTTAAATGTATAATGAACAAAACTTACTGAGGTACTGTTCTAGAATGCATATTTTCTTAAGTGTCCATCTGCTGAACAGGAATAATGCCACATGAGTTATAAAGTTAAGCCACAGAGAATAAAAGTAATAGAAAATATACACTTCAAGGAAAATAGAAAAATCACAGTGAAATGATCAGGTATACAAGGCATTAAAGCATTTGAAAATAGAGGAATGTAAAACCTGGATGGACTTACTTCCTTTAAAATTTGTACGGTTCATCTATTGAACATAGTACACCTCAAAATTCTTTTTCCTTGAATTATTTTTCTTCCACTTATTCTAAACTTTCTTGTAGTATATATGTCGGTCCCTACAGCATTTGGAAGTATGTTTGCCTGAAAATTTCTCATAGAAACCCCATGTTTTCAAAGGAAAAAGCTGAAATATTTACTTAAGACTCCAAACCATTTTCATAATTCAGATAGTTCTTCATCCATTTAACCTAACTATACAATTAAAAAATATGGATTAACAAGCCAGCCCCCCATTCCCCTACACTTTTTTTTTTTTTCATTCTCACTGGCTGCCTCACTTTGGAAGTTCAACAGGAAATGAAGAAATACTGAAAGCAGAAATAGCACAGATGGCCACAGGACAGTAGTCATAATTTTAAATATTTATTCCTTTGTTTCTTGTAAGTCTACCCATGTGTTTGCCCCTCTAAAACTTTGCTTTCTCTTCAGGTAAACCTTCATACTAAATAGTCCAATTCATAAGACATCCTAGAGTTTGCTAATAGTGCTCCCTCAGTAGTTTCAAAAGGAAAAATTTCTTTTCCAAGTTTACTATGCAGATCTTTTGACACCTCTCCTGTTATAGTCTTTCAGGATACATATTTCTACAGTAAATATCCCCTAAAGCAATTCAGATCTAGGACCACCATGGTTTGTTTCATTTGCTAATCAAAATCACAGGTAAAAGAATGGTTCATATGAGCACAAAAGACCTTTAGCTTTTTATGAATGCTTTTTCAAATTATAAAAAATGCAGTGTCCTGTAAGAATATTTGATACACAGGATGTGGAACACATGAAGCATTAATACCAGGTCTATACTGGTTGATGTCTCTTTTTTCTTTTCTATTATAGAGCAGAACTTTTAACTTAAACCCAAAATATATTGTGGATTAAGTTGCAGCCACTGCATTTATTTATATGGTCCAAAAGTGCTTCTCTCTTTGGCTTGCTACACTAAAATCTGTCCCCTCAGCTCACAGGACTGACCTTTGTAAATGGTCTTATCTCTATATCAAGCGAGCCCACAAGCTTGCGTATATTTATGAGAAATTTTTTAGAACTTCAGATGCAGCACAAACTTTGCTTTCTAAGCTGATGTTAATGACAGCACAAAAAGAGTTGTTCTGAATTTCAGCTGGTGAAATGAGGATCCTTTACAGCAAACTTGTCTTTATCTGGAAAGATTTCATGCTGTGCAAGTAAATGTTAATGATCCTTAAAATGTCAATAATTATAACTTGAATAATTATAACTGTACTTGAAGTACAGTTTAAAAGGAGGAAAGAAAAACTTCCTCCTGAAAGAGAAATTTCTTAAATGTACAAGGTACAAATTCTTTTTTTTTTTCTGTCCTGTTGAGAAAATCTCCCATTGGCTTTGGAAAGTATCAGCATACAGTCTACAAATGATGAAGAAAACACAGAAAATTACTGTTTGGTTCTTAAATAGTTAAACTCTCTATTTTCATCTCTTTCCAGAAGATGGTAGTGTAGCATACTCTTACAGATCCCTGCAGAACCTAACCAGTCTTTCAGTGTATGGGAGCTAAAACCAAAACTCAATAGAAAGTGATGGAGAACAAGTAATTAAATAAGCTGCACTCCTAAGGTTTTAAATGTTGGAATGGTCATTTAGGTCAGCTACTTTAATATTTAAATTTAGATGTATAAGCTAACGTAAAAATATTATTTAATAAATGGATTACACAAATATTTCCCAGAAGGGAGCAGAATGGTTTTGATTCTGAAGATTATTTTGTTGTGCCTGAGAGAAGAACACATTTAAATAATTGCATATTATGCTGACCTGGAGAAAGCAAGCATAACAGGACTACAGCATTCAGAGACTACTCTACTGATGCTAAAGCATTTCTGAAAAATATTTATATATTCTAGAGCAGAATTGAGGACAAAAACTGGTATTTAAAACAAGTAAAAATCCAAATAAGATATAAAATCAATTATTTTTTTCTCTATCAAATACTTGTTATAAATATGGAAGTAAATATGTGGGCAAATAATCTCAGTGTCAATAGCTGTAATATGCCTGAGAAAGAAATATTTGTTTGATTTCCTGAATTTAAGTTCTCAAGAATATTCATAATATGTACTGCAGCTAACTGTTATTTGTAGACTGTTCCTTACCCTTATTCACACAGAGGCCTTTAGAATTCTTTGAAAAAAGAAACACAACAAAATAATAAAAATCCACCCAACATAATATCTTGCAATACTAATTTTAAATAGCACTATTTTGATATCTGTATGTTTGACTTAACTATTGCTTTACTGAATCAAAGATGTTGTATTTAATTAAGATATATCAACTAGACAAGCAGCCAGTCAGACTAAGAGAAACTGAAAATTTTCTGTTTTCTTGGTGCTTTTCACCTATAATTAACCACTCACAATTAAATTGTCTAGGCCTCAAGTCAAAATTAGAGAATTCTGCTTTTAAACACTATATGTGTTTTTCATATCTTTCAGTATTATAATAAGAGCCAAGTGGACCTAACTCCTTTATGTGATGGTGTGCAGGTACTCTAATTAAGTCACCTTTCTGTAATCAGTCACCTCTTTCTGCAAAACATAAGCCCCTCTATCAAATGATTTCTTCAGTCACTGGAATAATTTTCTTCTATTTTTAAAATTTTTATTCATGTTTTATAAGCCTCTTAAAAGCCGGAGAGGAAAACACGGAAGCTGTTCTCCTGCAATTTGTACAGAAACATCAGACCTATTGATTATTTCTCCATAACCATATTTTAGAATAGATCAGCTTTTATGTAACAGACATCTGCGTTGTAGTGATTTTATTCTTACCTCCATGATACTCCCTTAAAAAGCCAAGGATACAGTCACAAGTCATGTCAGATTCTCTCTGTTTAGGTGTGTAGCTTTGTATTTATCTGTTTATAAGGCAGTTTTTTTAATGGATGCTGCCAGGAAAGTCACATCTCTGGATACAGCTATTCTGTCTTCTGTTTCCCACCATTCTGCCAACTTCATGTCATCTGTGAATTTTTATTAATTACATATAATTTCAGATCTCTGACAGGAGTGTTGAATACTTGGCCAACTGTCTTTCCATCTGAAGCCTCATTAGAAACTTCTGTTGCTGTAGGTGGCAGCACATCAACAACTATTTCACTGATAGTTCTTAAACCACTTCACGTGCTCTCCTCTGGCCA